>NC_086121.1:45702117-47181656 GCF_963921235.1 Mobula hypostoma | reverse complement strand
TTTGGTGTAAAATTGAAATGTATACTACTGGTATTGTCAAAGCATTGTATGCACTGAGAAATCAACTTTTTTGTCTTACACTGCACAGGCATGAAACAGCTTTCAGACATCTCAGAATCATGTGGGAAGTTAACCTAGGGTGTTTCCATTAGCTTTGCAGTAAGCACTTTGCTGTGAAATTGAAGTGTATACTACTTGTATTGTCAAAGCATTGTATGCACAGAGAAATCAACTTTTTTGTCTTACACTGCACAGTCATGAAACAGCTTTCAGACATCTCAGAATCATGTGGGAAGTTAACCTAAGGTGTTTACATTAGGTTTGCAGTCAGTACTTTGGTGTAAAATTGAAATGTATACTACTTGTATTGTCAAAGCATTGTGTGCACTGAGAAATCAACTTTTTTGTCTTACACTGCTCAGGCATGCAACAGCTTTCAGACACTTCAGAATCATGTGGGAAGTAAACCTAAGGTGTTTCCATTAGCTTTGCAGTCAGTACTTTGCTGTCAAATTGAAATGTATACTACTTGTATTGTCAAAGCATTGTATGCACTGAGAAATCAACTTTTTTGTCTTACACTGCACAGGCATGAAACAGCTTTCAGACATCTCAGAATCATGTGGGAAGTTAACCTAAGGTGTTTCCATTAGCTTTGCAGTAAGTACTTTGCTGTGAAATTGAAATGTATACTACTTGTATTGTCAAAGCATTGTATGCACTGAGAAATCAACTTTTTTGTCTTACACTGCAGTGACATGAAACAGCTTTCAGACATCTCAGAATCATGTGGGAAGTTAACCTAAGGTGTTTACATTAGGTTTGCAGTCAGTACTTTGGTGTAAAATTGAAATGTATACTACTTGTATTGTCAAAGCATTGTGTGCACTGAGAAATCAACTTTTTTGTCTTACACTGCAGTGACATGAAACAGCTTTCAGACATCTCAGAATCATGTGGGAAGTTAACCTAAGGTGTTTCCATTAGCTTTGCAGTAAGTACTTTGCTGTCAAATTGAAATGTATACTACTTGTATTGTCAAAGCATTGTATGCACTGAGAAATCAACTTTTTTATCTTGAGTACCTAAGTGACATAACAGCTCTCAGACAACTCAGAATCATGAGTGTTGGTAGACTTGGTAGAGTGTTGGTAATCATGTCCTTGGTAGATTTAATTGATGATTTTGGTGTGCATAGAAACAGGAATGATGAATCTAGAGCCCTTTAGCAGCAAATCATTAAGATTGGTGAGTGCATATCTTTAAAGCAGTAATGTCTGAGTTTGTGAACAGCTGGCCATCCATGCTGACAGTACTGCATGACCTAGCTGCATATTCAGTCCTTTTTCAGCTCAGTGCAAATTTCATACAGTTTACTCTGTGATGCAGGAAAGCTTTCACTGTCCCAGCTAAGTACATGCTGGTATCTTTTATGAAGGTGGAGTCAGCTTTTGTCTTTTTACTTTTGCATTGCATCTTTGAAAGAGTGTCTGGTATTGCTAAAGATTTGCTGGTGATACGTTCAATGTCGTAAACCTCAGTCTGAATCTTTGCAGACATGGAGGTCAGTCATCCAAGTGTTTTGAGAGGAGGAGTCTGACAAGTGGGTTGTGTTTTTTTTCAAGTATGAATTTCATGCCCATCAAATGTAGCAGCTGTAGCAGCTGAAGCATTCACAAGCCCACGCAGAAGCCAGCATCTCCTTCTCGATTTGGGTGTAATACTGTTCAGTATGATTCAGTGCGCTTGATGCATATGCCACTGGTTTCCATACACTACTGCAGCCTTGCATGAATGCTCCCCCTAGGCCAAAAGAAAAAGTATCTACTGAGACCTTGGTTGTTTTGTTCGGGTCCATGGATGCCAATGTTGGCAGAGATAAGCTCTGCTTTAAGTGATGACAATGACTTTTCCTGTGGTGCTTCCCAGGTCCAAATGTTTCTCTGAGAGGAGTGGTCACATAGTGGCTTTGTTTCCACCAAATCTGGAATTAGTTAAAACACCAGCCCAGATAGACTGGAAATACATCAGTTGCACTCCTGCAATGTTCACTTCTCTCTCCATGGTGCTGAGGCTATGAAGACTCCCTCAGCTGCTGTTCTCCATGCCTGCTAATATGATGGACTGATACTGAGGGTTTGGGCCAACTCTGGATTGCTCTGGGGTTCAGATCTAAGGACTAATTTTAGTTTTAAATGTTGTTGCTCACTTCTGCTGTTTGCATAATTGTGTTTTCCCCTTTCTCTGTGCATTGGGTGTCGGTCTTTATTTAATTTTTTAGCTGAGTTCTTTTGGGTTTCTTGCTTTGTGGCTACCTGTAAGCAGACAAATCTCAAAGTTGTAGAATTTATATATTCTTTGATAATAAATGTACTTTGGAATTTTGAAACTTTGATGTACTTCTTCTGATGCCCAGTTATTCTCCCATATGTTAAGAGTAACCCATTCCCAAATGCCAAATATCTCCGCTCCCAGAGAGGTGACCTGCTCTAGGTGAAACACAGTTGTCCCATTCCCAGATGTTTCCAGTGCCCCACACTAGGTATTCATGCACAGATGCACAACACATACATCACAATACACACATACACCCATACACACAACAGACACACACAAACACACAAAACACACACACACATGACACAATCACATAAAAACACAAACACACAGATACATACACACACCACGAAATCTAAATTAACACTTCCATACAAAAAACCATACATTTCTATTGCGCTCAAAAATACCAAGTGGCAACTTGTTGTACCCATTTTAATTTGATGTACCATATGATGTAGAGTGGTTTGGAACTAGTATTACATTTGTGCAGCCTAAACTACAGAAGTTACACTCAGTTGTATGATATGTTACACAGCAGCAATACAAGTATTACCAGAGTAAAAGACATACAGTACATGGCCACTTCCCAGAGAAATGCTATGTGGTATGGTGTTGTAAACACTTTGCTCGAGTGTTCAGGTAGATTTAATGTTGTTTAAAAAGAGGTCTAATGCTGAAAACATTTCACAAGACGAGATTGTTCTGAAAAAAAGGAATTGTTGGGAACAAAGGAGGAATACAAAGAGAGAGAGCATTAACAACAACGAGAGACGTTATAATGTCAGTTTTTTTTTACAAAAAGGGTGAGAGACTGTTAAAAACAAAGAGAAAGATAGTTATAATGTTGGCAATTCTTTTTTTGTGTTTATGTAAGAAGTATAAGCTATGTGCTATGGATAAAGTGAACTGAATCACTCAATTTCAGTGACTATAATTGCAGTTATAACATCTATAGAGAAGAAGTACATACCTAGATTTTCTTTTTTTAATGTGACAAGAAACCAAGTTATCAGAAGATTGATGCTGATGAGAGAGATAAGGGAGACAATGGAGAAAAATTCAAAATGCTAATAAGAGAAAAGAGAGAAATTAACGAAAAGAGACACAGTTCGGAGTATTGACAGACCGGTTGCTTTGAATGCTGAGCTGTTTGAAGTTTGATGGACAGGCAATACCCCAGCAGGGGGATAAAAAGAACAGGTTCGCTAAGGCATGACACACACTACGAGATCACGAGATAACGAGACCCTGGAAGAGCGGTGTGCCCCCACAAGTTGGTGGAGTTTGGAGGTCTGATCGCGGGAACTGACCATAGACGCACAGGGTGAAAAGGTACGATCGGTGGGAACCTGGTGTGTGTATCCGCCCTTGCCTGGGTGCCGGGTTCACCGCGGAAGAACGGTCGTATCTGGAACGGAGGGGCCACAGTCGGTGACCACAGAAGACATTAAAAGGGTTCACCTGAAAGCTAACTGCGAAGAACATCAAAGGTCTGTCTGAATCACATTTGCATATTCTCTCTCTCTCTCTCTCTCTCTCTCTCTCTCTCTCTCTCTCCAACGGCACAACAGCAATTACTGCGAACTGTACTAAGCTGAACTGAACTCTGCTTCACTTGAGACTGATCATTTTACCCCTAGACTGCGATAGAGCTTGATTGATTCCTATTACCCTAGTTCTGTGTACATGTGTGTTTTATCATTGCTAACCTGTTGCATTTATATCCTTACGATTAGAGTACTGTGTTACTTACTTCTTTAATAAAACTTTTCTGCTGGTTTGGCAACCCAGTTACGGGGTACGTAACATTAAGAAAGGCAAATGTTGTGGTGGTTAATAGTGTTATTACTGTGCCATTCAGTCAGCCACTCCCAAATGGGAGGAGTTCACATTCAGTACTAGCTGGATTATCAATAAAGTTCAGTTGAATATCCTTCATGCTGGCCTCTGCATTACCTCTCAATATCAAACACAACACTGGCGACCCTCTCACCCCTCACAACCTCCCCAGCACCATCCCACTTCTCTGATTGTCACGGTCCGGCTCAGGTTCCCTTTAAATTTACTTTGTTTGTGTTACGATCCGGACCGTTGACTCCCTGTTTCCCTTTATTTCCCTGTTTTCCCATATCCCTCTGGCTTGGTGATTAAAGGCAATTTACTCTCGACTGAACCGACAGTTTATAAGTCTCTGGCTTCAGCCGTTCAGCGTGAGAGTGTTAACGAAGTCACTGAAGCTAGTGCGAGCCGAAGTCATTTTGCCGGAGCAAGCCAAGTCTCCT
The DNA here is from genome assembly GCF_963921235.1 of Mobula hypostoma. Classification (NCBI taxonomy): domain Eukaryota; kingdom Metazoa; phylum Chordata; class Chondrichthyes; order Myliobatiformes; family Myliobatidae; genus Mobula; species Mobula hypostoma. The sequence continues at coordinate 47,177,034 of NC_086121.1, read as the reverse complement.
CCCGAAGCAAGTGCCAGCAAGCCTTCCCTTATCAGAGCGGGTCCATCAAAGTTAACCCGCCGGGGCGAGTCAAGAGCTCGCCGCTGCTTGGTGCGTACTTGTGCCAAGTTATAGTACTGTCTAGCGTTGTGTGGTCTCCGTATCCATGTCCTGTGTCTAAAGGGGTCCCGGCCCTGTACCCTAGAAGGGTCCTGACCCTGTGTCAAGCAGAGACCCGACTCCGTCCTGTGTCTAGGGAGGATTCCCGGCTCAGTGTTTTATGTGCTGTGTCCGTGTCTGTCCAATGAATAAGAGTCCCGGCTCCATATCCTATTGTCAAAGGAGGAGTCCCGGCTCAGTGTTCTATGTCCTGTGTTTGAGTTCCGAATCCTGGCTCCAGGGTTCTAAGTACGAAGTCCTGGCTCCGGGTTTCTGTAGTAACTTCTACTTTGAAAAAGGCACACTCGATAACTTCATGCCCAAGAAACAACTTTACCTCGAACTTCAAAACCGTTATGTATTTACAGAGGCTTTCACAACCCGTATGACATGGCAGGCACGCTATATATAAAGCCCACCGGAAGTAAAAACCCCCATTGTCCTAATTAGTATTAACTTACTTTTAATAATGCTCACATTACAACAATTCTCCCCCTTTAAAATCCAACATTCCCCGAATGTAAAAACTAGGAAATAAAAACAGTGGTGTTGTTACCTTGCATACCCCTGAAAGCTTACACTCGTATCTCAGCAACAGTTTATCAATACAAAACATCTGGAAAATGTGACTGATTCAACATTCAATCTAACAACAACAAAAAAAACTGGCCTGTCAAAGATTCAGTCTGTCAGGAGGTTTATGAGTGCGCTGTGATCTCCGCACTACCCCTGGTGACCCAGCAGGCAACACTAGTGGATCTGGATTTGGGGGCATGAGAGGGGTCTGTCTGACTCACAAATGGAAACTCCATGGAACTGTCTGCCTCTGAGCCAGTATCATGACGCAGGCGTACATGGTCCTGATGTCTGCGGAAAACACGTTCATCAGTCAGCTTAACAACATAGGAGACTGCTTAAGAATAACCCCAGGCAGCCATTGCTGGTTGTTTCTCACATAGACATTGTCATCCGGATTTAACTATCTCTCGCGCAAGTTGATCATGTCCCTCCTTCTGCTTTTCCTGCTTTCTCTCCACTTTTGCCTTCATGTCTGGGCGCAGCAGGTCCAATCTGGACTTGGGCCTATGCCCCATCAGCACACCCTCCTCATAATCTTGTAAACTTCTATCAGGCTTCCCCTTAGCCTCTGACTCTACAGACAAAAAAACCCTAGTCTGTCAAATCTCTTCTTCAAACTCAATCCCTATAATCCAGGTAGCATTCCATTGAACACTTTGCAAAGTCCCCAAACCCTTCTTGTAAAGGGCAACCAGAATTGAATGCAATAACCTCGACTGGGTTGAAAATTAAGGTAATAGAACCAACTCCCCTCTGCGGACACAATGTCCATATCCTTCAAATCTCTGCAGATTCATGTGCCTGTCAGTTTAGTTTAGCTTAAGCCCATGACCACGATTGTGGCATAGGCCGCTGACAGCAGTTGGCCAGAGTCCTCTGTCCTAAGTTGATACTTGTAATAACTCTTTCAAGTTATCCAAGATGGAGCCCATCTTCCCCTCCTCTCCCAGGGATGAGGTCTTTGGAGCATCTGCTGGTGTTTCTGTAGCTCTGGATTTTTATGGTTTGCTCGCCCCATACCCAACACTCCTCCTTTTGCAACCAAGCCTAGACCATAAGACACAGGAGCATAAGACATTTGGCCCATCGAGTATGCTCCATCATTTCATCATGATTGATCCATTTCCCTCTCAACCTCATTCTCATACCTTCTCCGCATCACCTTTCATGCCCTGACTGATCAAGAATCTATCAACCTCCACCAATGACCTAGCCTCCATGAATTAGGGGTACTTGGAGGCGCATGACAAAATAGGTCAAAATCAGCATAGGAAAATCTTAGAACATAGAAATATAGAACATAGAAAATCTACAGCACACAACATTACAATGTTGTGCCAACCATGTAACCTACTCTAGAAGCTGCCTAGAATTTCCCTACTGCATAGCCCTCTATTTTCCTAAGCTCCATGTACCTATCTAAGAGTCTCTTAAAAGACGCTACTGTATCCACCTCTACCACCATCACTGGCAGTACATTCCATGTACCCACCACTCTCTGTGTGAAAAGCTTACCTCTGACATCCCTTTGTACCTACTTCCAAGCACCTCTCATGTTAGCCATTTCAGCCCCGGGAAAAAACCTCTGACTATCCACACAATCAATGCCTCTCATAATCTTATATACCTTTATCAGGTCACCTCTCATCCTCCATCGCTCCAAGGAGAAAAGGCCAAGTTCACTCAACCTATTCTCATAAGGCATGCTCCTCAATCCAGGCAACATCCTTGTAAATCTCCTCTACACTCTCTTTACAGCATCCACATCCTTCCTGTAATGAGGTGACCAGAACCGAACACATTACTCCAAGTAGGGTCTAAAGTCTTATATAGCTGTAGCATTACCTCATTACAGCAGCTTTGACTATCCCATGTTCATTGACCCCAAGATCTCGCTGATCCTCCACGCTACCAAGTCTTACGTTAATATTATATTCTATCTTCAAATTTGACCTACTGAAAAGAACCATTTCACACTTACCTGGGTTGAACTCCATCTGCCACTTCTAAGCCTATCAATGTTCTGCATGCTATCGATGTCCCGCTGTAACCTCTGACAACCCTCCAGACTATCCACAACACCCCCACATTTTGTATCATAAGCAAACTTACTAACCCACCCTCCTACTTCCTCATCCAGGTCATTTATCAAAATCACGAAGAGGAGGGGTCCCAGCACAAATCCCTGCAGAACATCACAGGTCACCGTCCTCCATGCAGAATACGAACCATCTACAACCACCCTTTGCCTTCTGTGGTCAAGCCAATTCTTGATCCACAAAGCAAAGTCTCCTTGGATCCTATGCCTTATTACTTTCTGAATGACCCTCGCATGGGGAACCTTATCAAATGCCTTTACTGAAATCCATATACACTACATCCACTACTCTACCTTCATCAATGTGTTTCATTACTTCTTCAAAGAATTCAATCAGGTTTGTAAGGCATGACCTGCCCTTGACAAAGCCATGCTGACTATTCCTAATCAGATTATGTCTCTCCAAATGCTCATAATTCCTGCCTCTCAGCATCTTCTCGAACAACTTGCCCACCACTGAAGTAAGACCCACTGGTCTATAATTTCCTGGGTTATATCTACTCCCTTTCTTGAACAAGGGAACAATATTTGCAACCTTCCAATCCTCTGTTACTTCTCCCGTCCCGATTGATGATGCAAAGATCATCACCACAGGCTCAGCAATATCTTCCATCACTTCCCACAGTAGCTTGGGCTATATCTCATCTGGTCCTGGTGACTTATCTAATTTAATACTTTTCAAAAGCTCCAGCACATCCTCTTTCTTAATATCTATACACTCAAGCATTTCAGTCCGCTTTAAGTCATCCCCACAATTGCCAAGGCCCTTTTCACTGGTAAATACTGAAGCAAAGTATTCATTAGGTATGTCCGCTACCTCCTCTGGCTCCATGCGTATGTTTCCATTCTCACTCCTGATTGGTCTCATTTTCACACAGCTCATCCTCTTGCTCTTCACCTACTTGTAGAATGCCTTGGAGATTTCCTTAATTTTGCTCACCAAGGACTTTTCATGGCCCCTTCTAGCTCTCCTAATTTCATTCTTGAACTCCCTCCTGGCATGCTTGTAATTTTCTAGAGCTCTGACAGTATCTAGTTTCTTGAACCTTTTGTAAGCTTTTCTTCTTAATGAGATTTTCTACATCCTTTGTACACTATGGTTCTTTTACCCTACCGTCCTTTCCCTGCCTCAATGAAACTTGCAGAACACCATGCAAGTGTTCCCTGAACATTTGCCACATTTCTGCCATGTATTTCTCTGAGAATATCTGCTCCCGATTTACGCTCCCAAGTTCCTGCCTAATAGCATCATATTTCCCTCTATCCCAATTAAACCAACTCCCCAGATATGCCTGACAAACCTGTTGGTATTCTTTTAAGAAATATCCAGCAGGATAGACAAAGGAGAATTGGTGAATGTTGTGCACTTGGGGATTTCCAAAAGGCCTTTGGCAAGTTAGCAAGATAAGAGCCCATAGTATTACAAGAAAGATACTGGCATGCATAGAGCTTTGGCTGATTGGCAGGAGGCCAAGAGGAATAAAGGGAGCCTTTACTGGTTGGCTGCCGGTGACTAGTGTTGTACAACAGGGGTCTGCGTTGGGACAGCTTCTTTTTACGTTATATGTCAATGATCTGGATGATGGAATTGATGGCTTTGTGGCCAACTTTGCAGAGAGGTGCAGGAGAGTATGGAAGAAGCAAAGAGTGTGCAGACGTATTTCAACAGATTAGGAAAATGGGCAACGAAGTGACAGATAGATACAGTGTCGGGAAGTGTATAGCCATGCACTTTGGTAGAAGAAATAAAAGCATAGACTATTTACTATATGGAGAGAAAATTCAAAAATCTAAGGTGCAATGGGTCTTGGGAGTCCTTGTACAGGAGTCGCTGAATGTTAATTTTCAGGTTGAGTTGGTGGTGAGGAAGGCAAGTGCAGAGTTAGCAATCATCTGGAGAGGACTAGAATATAAAAGCAAGGATGTAATGCTAAAGCTTTGTAAGGCTCTAGTTCACAAAAATAATTCCAGGAATGAAAGGGTTACCCTCTGAGGACGGATTGATGGCTCTAGGCCTGTACTTATTGCACATTATGCCGCTGGCAGCAATGAAGGCCCTCCAGCTCTGTCTGTCATTGGTCACACACAGATGTAGAAGGACTCTTCAATGCTGTTTCTGTAACAATTTTTTTGACTAGTCAGGGTTGTTAGCCCTGAGCGGAACCCCCAAATATGGAGGACCAATGGACTACCCTTATATTGGCCTCTAGGCATAGGTGATCCTACCAAAAGTCGGCAACTAAAATCAACAACACCAGTTGTCCAGTCACCAACTCCAGACTCCAGGCAACATAATGCTCTGGGTCATTGAAGCATACAAGCCTCCAAACCCTAGAACAAGTTTGTGGTCCTCTTGGAGGTCTGGGCTTATACTCACTGAAATTCAGAAAAATGAGGGGGATCTCACTGAAGCTGATTGAATGTTGAAAGGCCTTGACAGAGTGGATATAGAGGGAATGTTTCTTATTGTGAGAGAGTCTACGATCAGAGGGCACAGCCTCAGAACAGAGGACGAATTTCTTTAGCCAGAGAGTGTTGAATCTATGGAATTCATTGCCACATTCAGCTGTGGAGGCCAAGTCAGTGGGTATTTCTAAAGCAGAGGTTTCTTGATTAGTTCAGGGCAGAAGCATTATGGAGAGAAGGCAAGAGATTGGGGCTGGGAGGAAAATGGATCAGCCATGATGAAATGATGGAGCAGACTCAATGGGCCAAATGGCCTAGTTCTGCTCCTAGATCTTATGGCCTTATTGTCACAATGGCGGGGCATTGGGAGCAAGGGTGGACCCAAATGCAAGACACATCTTGTGAGGTTAATTAAATTTAGTTTATTGTTCGATGTCAGGAGAGCTAGGCAGGACCAGGAGTAGCGAACTGGACAAGGACTGAGGACTACGACTAGGCTGGGACCAAGGGTCTGGGCTAGGACTTGGAATCGGCTCCCAGAACTAGAGGAGACATGAAGAGGCTAGAGTATGGACTCCGAGCCCAAGACTGGGCAAGGACCCAGTACCTGGGCCTTGCCTCGGGCTCGGACCCCAGAAGCAGGCATGGACATGACATGGGCTAGGGAGAGGAGGAACATGAGAACACAGAGCCTCGGTCTCGGGAGAGCAGTTACATGGAACCATGGACACATACACAGAACACAGAGTCGGGACCCCTCCTTGGGTACAGGACATAGGGCCGGGACTCACACACAGGACAGAGAGCCGGGACCCCTCCTTGGGTACAGGACATAGGGCCTGCACTCATGACCCTCCGCGAAGCAACGGCAAGACGGTCTGACCTACCCCACGGAGGCGAGGACAAGACAAGACAAGACATGTCCCCCCACGGAGTAACGGCAAGACGGCCTGACTTACTCCCACGGAGATGAGGACCAGACAAGACAAGACCAACACGAATGAACACCAGACAGTACCTATCTGGCTCTGGCAATGGAACTAGACCGAAGTGCAGGCGGAGGCTGCTGGCAAGGGCTAGAGGCGAGAGGGGCGAGAAGGGATTCAGACATGGGGGTAGGACAGGAATCATAGACCACTAGGGCCAGGACTTGACTCAGAACTGGGAAGCTGCCAGGAACAGGACTTGACTTGGTGCTTGAATGCCGCCAGGACCAGGACTTGACTTAGTGCTAGAATGCCGCCGGAGCCAGGACTTGACTTGGAACCTCCGGGTAGTGGCGAGCTCTCGACTCGGCCCAGGAACAGTAGACAGCGGTTCTTGATTCCCTCCGGCGGGTTAACTGACGGACCCACCTCGGTGAGGACGCTTTGCAGACTCACTTTGGCGAGGTAACTGGACAGGGTTGCTCCGGTGAGGAAGGGCGAATTACCAGCACACGCTTCGGCAGAGACTAGGCTTGCTCTGGCCAGATGACATTGGCTCGCCGTGACTTTGCAGACTTTGCAGATGCTCCCGTCCCGAACGACTCAAAGCCGGAGACTATAAACTACCGGTTCAGCCGAGTGTTAATTGCCTCTAATCACCAAAGTCGAGGGACACGGGAAAACAGGGAATCAACGGTCCGGATCATAACATAAACGAGCTAAATTTATAGGGACCCCAATCTGGACCATGACAGTACCCCACCTCCCAATGGGAGCCTCCAGGCGACCAACAGATTTGCCTGTATTATCAATGACCCAGGTGTGTGTGGGGGGGATTTGGCCGGTGGGCAAAACAGAACACTACCTTGACTTTCAGGCTGACAAGAGTTTGGAAAAACAGTTTGTGTCTGCTGGGTGCATGTTTGGCGGGAGCGTTCTGTCACATTGGCGGGGCATTGGGAGCAAGGGTGGACCCAAATGCAAGACACATCTTGTGAGGCTAATTAAATTTAGTTTATTGTTCGATATCAGGAGAGCTAGGCAGGAGCAGGAGTAGCGAACTGGACACGGACTGAGGACTACGACTAGGCTGGGACCAAGGGTCTGGGCTGGGACTCGGAATCGGCTCCCAGAACTAGAGGAGACATGAAGAGGTGAGGGTATGGACTCCAAGCCCGAGACTGGGCAAGGACCCAGTGCCTGGGTCTTGCCTCAGGCTCGGACCCCAGAAGCAGGCATGGACATGACATGGGCTAGGGAGAGGAGGAACATGGGAACACAGAACCTCAGTCTTGGGAGAGCAGGTACATGGAACCATGGACACATACAGAGAACACAGAGTCGGGACCCCTCCTTGTGTACAGGACATAGGGCCGGGACTCACACACAGAACAGAGAGCCGGGACCCCTCCTTGGGTACAGGACATAGGGCCGGGACTCATGACCCTCCACGGGGCAATGGCAAGACTGCCTGACTTACCCCATGGAGGCGAGGACAAGACAAGACAGAACATGACCCCCCGTGGGGCAACGGCAAAACGGCCTGACTTACCCCCACGGAGGCGAGTACTAGACAAGACAAAACATGACCCCCCCCCCCCGCAGAGCAACAGCAAGACGGCCTGACTTACCCCATGGAGGCAAGGACAAGACAAGACAAGACCAACACGAATGAACACCAGACAGTACCTATCTAGCTCCGGCAATGGAACTAGACCAAAGTGCGGGCGGGGGCTGCAGACGAGGGCTAGAGGCAAGAGGGGCAGAGAAGGGATTCAGACATGGGGTTAGGACAGGAATCATAGACCGCCAGGGTCAGGACTTGATTCTGAACTGGGAAGCCGCGAGGGCCAGGACTTGACTTGGTGCTTGAATACCGCCAGGACCAGGACTTGACTTGGAACTTGAAAGCTGCCGGAGCCAGGACTTGACTTGGAACCTCCAGGTAGTGGCGAGCTCTCGACTCGGCCCGGGAACAGTAGACAGCAGTTCTTGATTCCCTCCGGCGGGTTAACTGACAGACCCACCTCGGTGAGGAAACTTTGCAGGCTCACTTTGGCGAGGTAACTGGACAGGGCTGTTCCGGTGAGGAAGGGCGAATTACCAGCACACGCTTCGGCAGAGACTAGACTTGCTCCGGCCGGATGACATTGGCACGCCGTGACTTTGCAGATTTTGCAGACGCTCCCGCCCTGAATGGCTGAAAGCCGGAGACTATAAACTACCGATTCAGCCGGGTGTTAATTGCCTCTAATCACCAATTTCAAGGGACATGGGAAAACAGGGAATCAACTGTCCGGATCATAGCATAAACAAGCTAAATTTAAAGGGACCCCAATCCGGACCATGACACTTATAGCTTTAGTCTTTTTCCCAGGGTTGAGGAATCAAGAACTAGAGGGCATAGGTTTAAGGTGAGAATTTAAAAGCAACCTGAAGGGCAATTTTTTTTGTCAGAAGAAGTGGCATATTAACAGCATTTAAGCTATTTCGACAGGTACATGGATCGGAAAGATAGAGAGATAGAGATATACATACATAGAGAGAGAGAGAGAAAGACCAATGTCCCTCAGTCCCTCTGCCAGAGGGAATATCAGTACACTGACCGGTGTCTCTTTGTCCCTGTCTCTGAAGGGGACATTGTATACTAACCGGTGTTTCTCAGTCTCTCTCTCTCTCTGTACACTGATCAGCGTCCATCAATCCCTCTCTCTCAGGTAGATTACTCTCTCAGGGGAAGATCTGTACACATTGGAAAGACAAACCCTCTCTCAACATTTAGACACCAAAGCCAAGAGAATGTATCGTTCCTCTATTTCCTCAGGAGGCTACAGAAATGCAGTATGTCCCCATCAGCCCTCACCTATTTTTATTAATGCACCATAGAAAGCAACCTATTCAGACACAGCTCGGCACTTCATGGAAACCAGCCTCTCCTTGGTGGAATCTGTACAGTTTTTGCTGCCTCGGGGTAGCAGCCAACGTAATCTAAGATCCCACCCACACCAGATATTCCCTCTTGTTCCCCCTCTCATTGGTCAAAAGATACAAAAGCCTTAAAACACATACCAACAGGCTGAAGGGCAGCTTCTACCCGCTGTTATAAGACTATTGAATAGTCACCTATTACAATAAGATGGATTCTTGACCTCACGATCTACACATTGTGGCCTTTGCACTGCAGTTTCTCTGTAATTGTAACATTTTATTCTGCATTCTATTATTGTTTCAAAAACGAAGGTTTTTAACTATACTCCATTACAGTTGACAGGAGTAACCCGTTACTAGTTTTTTTCTCTCTGTGAACACTGGAAAATCTAGGATGGGGGAAGGGGATAAAAGGTGCCACTGTAATCTCCGGGGAGGATTTAGGGTTTACAGAGAGTGAAGTGGTAAATCCCAGCAGGACAGCACCGCAAGGGTTAACAGATCTTGGACGGCTGCCAGTACATCCCCGAAGGATGAGTCGATGGGCGTAGGAAATTTGGTGAGCAGGGGAGGAGTTGTCCTAAGCTCTTGAGGGACAAGCTGGGAGCTATGCAAGACCTGGTGTGAAGGGGAGGAGCAGAGGGAGGAAGGGAGGTAAAGGAATAGAGTGAGTGAGAGAGGAAGTGAGAGAAGTTCCGCACAAGCAGGTATTCACAGAGGTGATTCGGTCATGCAGATGAAGCAGAGGCGTGGAGAAGGAACCCAGCAAATGGGTTGAGGAGGAGAAGCAGCGAAGGGAGCAAGGCTGGGGACATGGAAGAGAACAGCACAGGAAGATCCCGTGAGTAGTTAACAGGTGGCAGGACCCCCCCCCCACCTTTTGTAACCTCCATCCCACCTTCCCTGTGTCTTAACCCTCCTTTCCCAAACAGCCCTCCATTTCTCTGCAAACCCCTTACTCCACAATACCTCCCCCATCTCTGTACCCTCTTTCCATGTCTCTGTGACCCCTTTTTCCTCTACAGTCTACAGGCTCTGTAGCCCCTCACTCCCTTATGTGCCTCCCCATCTCTATAACCCCCTCCCTCCCTGTCTCTTTACTAATCTCTGTAACCTAACCTTTATGTATCAATTTACATAGTTGGGAGTGAGCCAGTCTTGTATTTAGTCCTGGTGTTCGGCAGTTACTGTATATGTATTGTGTAACAGATCTCCAGGAGTGGGTTACAGGTTGGAATCTAATCTAAGGGCCTGGGAGTTTATGCATTGAATAACATATCCCTGGGAGGGAGTTACAGGGTGGGATTTTATCCAAGAGTTCACAGGGTTTGTGTATAGGATAACAGATCACCAGGAATGAATATCATGCTCTCTATTTCTCTCTCTCTCCCTCTCTCCCCACACACACTCTCCATTTAAATTGCACTCTCACTCCTCCCTCCATCCTTCTGTCCCTGTACTCTTATACTGTAACTCCATACAACCTACATTGCCACTGCCAGACAATCTCTCCTTCGCACTGTGCGTCTCTCCCCCACCCCTCTCTGTCCCCTGCCTTCCCTCTGCCTCCCTCTCTCTCCTTCTTACCTCTCCTCTCTCCCTCTAGTTCTCACCTTGTCACCTCTCACTCTCCTTCCTTCTCTCCCTCCATCTCTCCTTACTTCTCTTACTGTAATTCACTTACTGCCTCATTATCCTTCCATCTCTCCCTCCCTGCACCCATTCCTCTTCCTCCATCCATCCATCCCCCTCTACTCCCCTCCTCTCTTCCCATCCCCAGAACCATGCCTTCATTTCTTTCCCTCCCTCACGAATCCTCCTTTTTTCTGCAGTGTATCCCAGTATCTGGACACGATCCCGTACCAGGAGAATTTCTCAACTGGTCACCCAGCTGGAGAATGTGGTGGCTGAACTCAGTGCTCAATCTGACCAACTGCTGGACCTCTATGTGAGTCCTGGAATGTTGTGGTTACAGAGATGGGGAGAGGAAATGTGGGGAAGGGAGGAGTTGCAGAGCTGAGGAGCTGCATGGGGGATGATGGGGGTCACAGAAACGGGGAAGGATGTAGGTGAGTGAGCCACAGAAGAAGGAGAGATCAAATGGGAAGGGGTGAAAGGGATGGAGGGGATTAGAGAGATGGGGAGAGGTGCAATGGAAGGAGGCAGTCACAGAGAGTGAGGTGGGGGGGTCACAGTGATAGGGTCACAGGAGAAGGAAGAGGTCAAAGACTGAAGGGGTGCAGGCTATAGAGGGGTTCACAGAAACGTGAAGGGAGGGGGGGCCACAGAGACAGTGAATGTAGGTGGGGAGAGGTCGCAGACACAGAGAAGGGTTTATAGAAATGGCGAAGGAAGCAGGAGAAATAAGGCCCCGCAGAGATGGGGAAGGGTCTTGTGGCAGAGGGGTCAAGGTCATGACAAGGTGCGTAAGGGAGGGATGAGGCTACAGATATGTGGAGAGGTTTATGGCAGGGAGAGGTGCATAGGGATGGAGTGGGGACAGGGAAGTGTTTATTGGGAGGGAAGGAGGTATTCAAGGAAGTGAGGGTGTCACAGATAGAGGTGATGGGGGGGAGAGAGGGTTCCCAGAGGTGGGGGCCGTACGGGGTCACGGTGAGAGGTTTATGGGAAAGAAGAGGTTACAGAGTCAGGGGGGCATGCACAGGAGGAAGAGTGTCAAGCAGGCAGGGAAACGTGTAGGGGATGGAAGGTGTCACGGAGATGGGAAGGGTGGCTTGGAGACAGCAAGGGTATGGGGGAGGGAGAGGATGCAGACATGGAGAGGTATAAATGAGGGTGTGTGTTTGGGCTCTCAAGATGTGACCAAATCCTCACCCTTGTCTCTCTCCCCTCTCTCTCTCTACGCCCCATCATCCCGACTCCCCCTCTCACCCCTCTTTCTCCATCCCTTCTCCTCCTTCTGCTCCAGAGGCAGCAGCTGGGCCCGCCACTAGATCACCCAGACTTCATGCCCCCAGACATTCCCCTGGGTCTCCCAGAGCCTCCATCCACCCAGCCTGGGGTGGCCTGGCTTTCCCAACGCCTCTGGGCATTCACCCTGCTCTCCTGTCTCCTGGGACGTCAGCTTGATGACCAGAGGCACCTTCGGCCCTCCCAAGTCGGGCTCCTAGATCTGCTGGCTTACTACTGGACTAGCCTCCGTGGACTGGTCGCAACTTTGGAGGGGTTTCTGGGTACCCTGGGAGTGAAGACTGTGACCTACCCCATTCCTCCAACCCCGCCGCCAGAAGAGATGGAGTGCCTGGCTCCTGGGCCTCCTGAGAGAGGCACTGAGGGAGCAAATGTCTTCAAGATGAAGGTGCAGGGGTTGCTGGTGTGCCTCCGCTGTGCCTTCTGGCTGCAGGTGTCTAAGGGGGGCTTCCGTGCCTCCTCCCTCCTTCTCTGAGGGGACATTTCTAGGAACAGCATTCCCTCCGGCAGTACTCCCTCTCTCCTCACAGTCTCATTCCTTCCTTCCCTTCCTGTGTTTTTCTCCGTCCTTCTGACATCTCCCTCCTTTCTTGCTGCCTCTCCACCTTCCTCCCTTTCCAATAGTCTCCCTCTCTGCTATCCTCCTTCCTCTTCCTTCCCGCTCTCCTCTCCCTGCCCTGTGTCTCACCATATGGCCCTGCGCTCACCATATGGCACCTCCTCTGAATGATCCTACCTGGTCCCACCACTGCTGGGAGCCCATTGCCTGATTCCCACTCACTGAGGCGGAAGGAATGCTTAGGTGAAGTTCTGGGGAGCCCGATGTCCTGCATTAAGAACAGCCAGTGTCCCAGACAGTCTCTCAGCCAGTTCTAGGGCTCATGGTGATGGTTAGGGTCATAAAAGTGGTTGGTGGATGTAGAGTTTTCTGTTTCATGTGTGTGTACGAGAGAGAGAGAGTGTGAATTTGATACAGGGAGGTGTGTGTATGTGTGAGAGACGGTGATTGTGTTGGCCTAAGGGTGAATCTGTATTTCTATATGAGAGAATGTACAGAGCCTCCTTGGAAGTTTTCGTATTTTATTGTTTTACAGCATTGAATCACAGTGGATTTAATTTGCTTTCTTTGACACTGATCATCAGAAAAAAACTCTTTTGCGTCGAAGTGAAAGCAGATCGCTACAAAATGATCTAATATACAAATATACAGCACAAAATAATTGATTGCATTAGTTTTCACCCTCTTCGAGTCAGTATTTAGCAGATACAGCTTTGGCAGCAATTACAGTCTTGAGTCTGTGTGGATAGGTCTCTATCAGCTTTGGACACTGCAATTTTCCCCCTTTCTTCTTTATAAAACTACTCAGGCTCTGTCAGATTTCATGGGGATCATGAATAAACAGCCCTTTTCAAGTCCAGCCACAAATTCTCAATTGGATTGAGGTCTGAACTCTGACTTAGCCACTCCAGGACATTAACTTTGTTGTTTTTAAGCCATTCTTATGTAGCTTTGGGTTTATGGTTGGGATTATTATCTTGCTGTAAAACAAATCTTCTCCCAAGTTACAGTTCTCTTGCAGACTGCATTAGGTTTTCCTCCAGGATTTCCCTGTATTTTGCTGCATTTATCTTACCCTCTACCTGCATAAGCCTTCCAGGGCCTGCTGCAGTGAAGTATCCCCACAGCATGATGCAGCTGCTACCATGCCTCACGGTAGGGATGATGTGATGTGTTCGGCTTACACCAAACATAGTGCTTAGTCTGATGGCCAAAAAGCTCAATTTTGGTTTCATCAGACCATAGAATTTCCAGTTGAATTCAGAGTCTCCCACATGCCTCTGGCAAACTAGCCTAGAATTCATGTGAATTTTTTTTCCACAGTGTCTTTCTCTTTGCCCATAAAGCTGTGGCTGGTAAAGCACCAGGGCAACAGTTGTTAAAATCTACAGCACATTACAGGCCCTTTGGCCCACAATGTTGTGTCGGTCATATAACCTACTCTGGATCTAAACTACCTAGAATTTCCCTACCACATAGCCCTCTATTTTTCTAAGCTCCACATACCTATCTCTTTATTCTCTTAATAAGTCTCTTAAGTCTCTTAAAAGACTTTATTTATCTGACTCTACTACCGTCGCTGGCAGTACATTCCACGCACCCACCACTCCCTATGTGAAAAACTTACCTCTGACATCCCCCTTGTACCTACTTCCAAGCACCTTAAAACTATGGCCCCTCATGTTAGCTATTTTAGCCCTGGGAAAAAGCCTCTGGCCATGCACACAATCAATGCCTTTCATCATGTTATACACCTCTATCAGGTCACCTCTCGTTCTCTGTCGCTCCAAAGAGGAAAGGCCAAGTTCACTCAACCTATTCTCATATGGCACACTCTCCAATCCAGGCAACATCTTTGTAAATCTCCTCTGCACTCTCTCTGTAGTATCCACATCCTTCCTGTAATGAGATAACCAGAACTGAACACAGTACTCCAAGTGGGGTCTAACTAAGTTTTTATATAGCTGACTACAGATTTTGTCTGTACAGTCTCTCCCATCTCAGCCACTGAAGCTTTTAATTCCTCCAGAGTTGTCATATATCTCTTGGTGGCCTCCCTCACCAGTCCCCTTCTTGCAAGGGTCACTAATTTTTTGAGGACGGCCTGCTCTAGGCAGATTTACAGCTGTGCCATATTCTTTCCATTTCTTCATGATTGATGATTTAACTAATTATGTGACTTCCAAAACCAATTGGCTGCACCAGTGATGATTTGGTGTGTCATATTAAAGAAGGTGAATGCTTACGCAATTAATTATTTTGTGTTTTATATTTGTCATTAATTTAGATCACTTTGTAGAAATCTGTTTTCACCTTGACACGAAGAGTCTTTTTCTGTTGATCAGTGTCAAAAAAAGCCAAATTAAATCCACTGATTCAATGTTGTAAAACAATAAAACTTGGATGGGGGGAGTGAATATTTTATGTAAGCACTGAATGTAGATGTGTGGAAGAGAGTGTGAGTATAACTTTCTGATTGAGTGTGAGTGCGCATGTGAATGAGTGGTGAGTGAGAGTGATGCACATCCATGCATGTGTGTATATGTGTGTGAGAGAGAGAGAGAGAGAGGTCTGCATGGGAGACGGAGATCATCTGCATATGTGTGCTTTCTCTTTCCTTCTCTTTCCCCTCTCTCTTCTCAATCTCCTCTGTCCACTCTCTCTGTACTTTCTTCCTTTCTCTCTCACTCTCCCTTTTTCTGTCCTTCCCTCCTTCTCTCTTGCCACACTGTGTCTGAATCCATCAGAGTGAAGGTCCCTTCACACACTCCAATGGTCAACTCTCCTGTTGAGCTGGATGTTACAGGAGCGAAAATCCAAAAGAACAGCTGAAAGGAATGCTGGAAAGTTGGGGCGAATGTGAACTTCCTTTTTGGCAGTGGAATGCAGTGATTTTCTTCTTGAAAGAAATCTGATTTACAAGATTTGGAACTATTTTTTTGAGTTCTGTGTGAGCGACAATGACTGGCAGATTGCCAAGGATGGTTACTAAACTGTAATGGAAGCTGTGAATTGATTCCATCTTTAACAATGATAAACTCCCTCCTACCTGGATTTCTTCTCCCGGGATTACTGGGTGAAGAGCCTTCAGTGACTCCTTGGACCTTTGTGTGGCCTGGAGGAAGCTGTGTTGTGAAGTATTCAGATATTCCTGCTAATCTTGGGAAAGCTCCCCTTTTCTGCTTTGGAGGACTAATTAATGGTGTGTTCCACTGGTTGCCTGACCAAGGAGCACGAATCTGTCATCAAGTGACTTGAGAAAGGCAGAGATATTGGGAGAAGAAGGAAGCACTCAGAGACTTGTAGATTGACAGGTGTTGAGGTGTTGATGTGATGTTGCAGGATTTGCACCTCACTTTCCCTTCTACTCTCCAGAACAGTGGCGAGGAATCCACAAGCAATTCATCTGTCATGGATCTAGTGGGAATTCTTCAAGCGTCCCTCACCAGATCCATCCAGAGTGGATGCTCACAGAATTTTGTGGGAGGACCAATCTGAGGTCAGCCCCAAGGATGTTGAGTGGCTGGATTCTGTCCTATCATTACAGGAACAGACCAGTACCCTCAACCACCTAGGGAGAGTAGGTTTGGGTCTGGATGGGCTTGCTGTTGAAATCCTCAGTGCCTCCTGAGAGTCTTGGGGGAACTTGGCCTCTGGTGTGGGATAGTCATAGTCCTGCTGCCCAAGAAGGGGAAAATGGTACTGCGGAGCTCAGGACAAGATCTTTGCCCAGCAATGGCCAATTTTTTGGGCTCCATTCTGGTTCAGATCAACACTGACCAGTCCCGTATGGTTCCAGGACAATCCATTTGGAACAACTACCTTAGTCTGGGACCTGAAGCACCTGTCTTGGGGGTATGAGAGGGTGGTTACTGGTCTCTCATTCACCTTTCTCTCTCAATCAAGGTCAAGTTGATTGTCATTGCCATTTAACTATATGCATGTATACCACCATATGAGACAACATTTCTCCAAAGGAACACACACAGCCTGCTGGAGGAACTCAGCAGGCTAGGCAGCATCTTGCCTGACCTGCCGAGTTCTTCCAGAATTTTGTGTGTTTGCAGCATTTGCTGATTCTTTCGTGTTTGCAACATTTCTCCAGACCAGGGTGTAAAGCAGAGTAGTACATATAACACGTAACACACATATAACACTCAGTAAAGTAAGAATTAAATCTAAAAAAGAACTACACATAGATAAAGAAAGTAAAGTTTATAACTTAAGTATTTAGCGTACAGTACAAATTATCCGATGACACTTCAAATACAATGTGGCAGGGAGTTCAGAAGCTTAATGGCCTGAGGGAAGAAGCTGTTTCCCATCCAGACCATTCTTGTTTTTATGCATTGAAGTCTTCTGCCTGATAGTAGAATGTCAAAGAGGATGCTGGATGGATTGGTGGGATCCTTGATAATAATAAGGGCCCTACATATGCAGTCCCTGACAAATGTCCCTGATGGATGGTAGGAAGACACCTATGATCCTCTCAGCTGTTCTCATAGTCCTTTGTAGGGACTTCTGGACCGATGCTCTGCTGCTCCCATACCTGATGGAGATGCAGCTTGTCTGGTCACTCTCAATGGTAAAATAGGTGGGGCACTGGTGGTGTAGGAATCCTGCTTGCCTCAATCTGTTCAGAGAATGGAGGCACTGCTGTGTTTTCTTATTCAGGGAGGTGATATTGAGGGACCAGGTGAGGTTGTCTATGATATGAACTCCCAGGAACTTGGTGCACTTAACTCTCTCTATGGAGGAGCCATGTATGCACAGAGGAAGGTGGTTCATCTGCACCTTCCTAAAGTCCACAATCATTTCCTTGGTTTTCTCCATGTTTAGACTTCAGTTCAAGTTTTCGTTTATTGTCATTTAGAAATGCATGCATGCATCCTCCAGAATAATATCACAAGAAAATACAGGACAAACCAAGACTAAAACTGACAAAACCACATAATTATAACATATAGTTACAACAGTGCAAAGCAATACCATAATTTGATAAAGAGCAGACCATGGGCACGGTAAAAAAAAGTCTCAAAGTCTCGATAGACTCATCATCCCACGCAGGCGGCAGAAGGGAGGAACTCTCCCTGCCATGAACCTCCAAGCGCTGCCAATTTGCCGATGCAGCACCATTGGAAGCACCCGAGTGCAGCGGACTCTGAGTCCATCCAAAAACTTCGAGCCTCTGACCAGCCCCTACAACACAGCCTCTCCAAGAACCATCCTCTGCCGAGGGCTTCGACACTGCCCCGGCCACCGAGCAACAAGCAAAGCCGAGGACTCAGGGCCTTCTCCTCCGGAGATTCTGGACAACACAGTAGCAGCAGCAGCGAAGCAGACATTTCAGAAGTTTCACCAGATGTTCCTCCATGCTCTCAGGTCTGTCTCCATCAAATCAGGATTGTGCATGGCATCCTACTTGACAAATAACAGACGTCACCACTGCAGTGGCCGCAGCGAGCTGCGTCGCGCCACCATTTTCCCCATCTTAGGTTGTTCTTCTCACAGCAATCCACCAGCTGCTTCATTTCCTCTCTGTACTCTGTCTCATCATCGTTGTTGATGAGGCCAATCACTTTTGTGTCATCCACAAAATTGATGATATAGTTTGAACTGAATTCTGTGACAGAGTAATGCATCAGCAGTGGGCTGAACACACAGCCGTGGGGATCAGGAGAAGACGTTTGACATCTCATGAACTGGACTCTGCCCACATTCGGATTTGGTCCATGTTGTGTGGCCCATGTCTTATTGTTTTACACTGCTCCAAAGTTCTTCATGAAGATTAATGGTTCCATGATGGTGCCTTCACTTTAAGGGGATGGGGTAGAGGTGTCCCATGTTGAAGCAGTTGCACTCTATTTGTGTGGAGCCATTCCTGTGTCTTCTTCGGAAGAGGTTGACAGGTCTGGTTCTGCAAGAACCAGACATGCAGGCCATCCTGTTGGCTTACTCCGATGTCATTCTTTTCTCATTGACTGACCCTATTAACCTGTAGAGGATACATAAGTCCCAAAATGTTTTCCTGCTGCATCCCCTGCCAGGATCAACTGGAAGAATTGTTCTTGGTCTTCTGATGGGTCAGTGGCAGCTGGAGCTGAGACCATATTTGTGTACTACACACCTTCAAGACATAGTGGTCAAGTCTCTGGGACTGAGTCTGTCTCTGAGGCACAGAAGAAAAGGCGGGGGGAGGTGGGAAAGGCAAGCACTAGTGATAGGGGATTCTTTGTTGAGGGGAACATACAAGAGGTGCTGTTGTCAAGAACAAGATTACTAGATGATACGTTGCCTCCCAGGAGTGAGAGTCAGGAACATCTCAGATCAAGACCATAGAACTCTTAAGAGGGAGAGTGAGCAGTCAGATATCATGGACCACGGCCAAACCAATGACATAGGTAAAAAGGGTGATGAGATCCTGCAGAATTAGTTCAGGGAATTGGGTGCTAAGTTCAAAGACAAGACTCCAGGGTTATGATCTCAGCTCGTGGGGCCAAAAAATAGGAAGATAATGCAGTTTAATTCTGACTAAAGAAGTGATGCGGGAGGAGGGCTTCAAACTTCTAGGCCAATTGAGTCTCTCTCAGGAAAGGTGAGAACTGTTCAGACAAGACAGTTTGCACCTGACTGGAGAAGGACTAATATCCTTGCTGGAAGGTCTGAGGTGCTTTAAGTAGAGTTTCAGGGGGTTGGGAACTAGAATGTCAGTGCAGATATTGTTAAACCATGATACAAAGACTGGGATTGCAAGGTTGAGTATGGTGGAAATGATATTCTGAGTTGTGTCTGTTTCAATGGCGTGGTTAAGGTGGATGAGGTTAGAGCATAGATCAGCATGTGGAATTATGACATTGTAGCCATCAGTGTGACTTGATTGCAAGAGGGGCAGGACTAGAAGTTCAATGTTTCAGAGTTCTTTTGTTTAGACTGGGAAGGAGGAGTGGCATTACTAGTCAGGAAAATTGTCTGCAGTTCTCAGACAGGACAGACTGGAGAGGTAATCTATTGAGGTTATATGGGTAGAACAGAAGAATAAGAAATAGATGACCACATTAATGGGGTTATATTATAGATCAGTGGTCCCCAACCACCGGGCCGCAGACTGGTACCAGCCCGCGAAGCATGTGCTACCCTTCCTCATTCCCTGTCACGCCCACTGTTGAGCTTCAACGCACAAGAGGTCATTACCTGCGCGTCATCCATGTCAGCGCGGGGAGGAGATCAACTCCTCGAGCTTGTAAATGACTGCGAACTGAAAAGTGTGTTTGATATAACATCTCTGCCAGCATTCTGGATCAAAGTCAAGGCTAAATATCCTGAGATAGCCACAAGATTACTGAAAACATTGCTTCTATTTCCAACATATCTCTGGAATGATTGCAACGAAAACTAAATTGTGGAATAGACTGGACATAAGGAACCCCCTTTGAGTATCGCTGTCTCCCGTCACCCCTCAATGGGACCGTCTTGTTGCAGGAAAACAAGCCCACGGCTCTCACTGGTTCAACGATATTGGTGTGTTACAAAGATTTTATATGTTCATACGGGGAAAATATGCGCTGTGTGTTTAATATCCAAGCATTACTTAAAATGTTATGATGCTATTGACTTATAAGTGACTTATATAACCATATAACAATTACAGCACAGAAACAGGCCATCTCTGCCCTTCTAGTCCATGCCGAACGCTACTCTCACCTAGTCCCACTGACCTGCACTCAGCCCATAACCCTCCATTCCTTTCCTGACAATATACCTATCCAATTTTTCTTTAAATGATAATATCGAACCTGCCTCTACCACTTCTACTGGAAGTTCATTCAACACTTACTTCAAGCTCCCCTGTCCTCCCCGATAATTGACTTATCACTATATTCATTTGAGGAAAATATGCGCTGTGTGTTTACAGTAATATTAAATTCGTTAGATAAACTCTTTTAGAATCGAAATTGAGTGTATTATCACCTATATTCCGGTCTTGATTAACACCCTCCCCCCCACCCGAACAGAATCGTTAAAAACGATTTGTAGAAAAAAAGCGGCACGTACACGCATGTGCACACAGGTGCCCGTGCAAGGCTTCATGGTCATGGTAGTCTTTCTTGGGGTAAACACAACATACTTGACTGCTACTCTTGTCCATTGGCAACCCTACCCCCCCCCCCCACCCGGGGTCGGCTGGTCCGCAAGAATATTGTCAATAATAAACCAGTCCGCAGTGCAAAAAAGGTTGGGGACCCCTGTTATAGATCACCCAATAGTTAGTGGGGTTTAGAGGAGCAATACTACAGAGAGGTTGCAGACAGCTACAAGAAACATGTGAACATGTGGTGTGATAGTGGGTCATTTTAAACTTTCCCTATATCAGCTGGGGCTCCCATAATGTTAAAAGGCAGGGTGAGATAGAGCTTGTCAAATGTGTTCAGTAAAGTTTCCTTAATCAATATATTGAGATTGCAACTAGAGAGAGTGCAATACTGGGCCACCTCTTCGGGAACAAGACGGCAGGAACAGAAGTGTGTGCAGGAGAACACGTTGGATCAAGTGATCATAATTCCATTATGTCAAGATAATTGAGGAGAACTGTTCCTTGGGTTGAGGTTCTAAACTGGAGAAAAGCTATTTTTGATAGTATCAGAAAAATTCTGTTAAGTGTGGATTGGGACAAGTTGTTTTCTGATAAAGATGTGCCTGTTAAATGGGAGGCCTTCAAAAGTGAAATTTTGAGAGTACAGAATTTGTATGTTTCTGTTAGAATAAAAGGCAAAGCTAGAATAAAAGGTTTAGGGAAGTTTGGTTTAAGTGAGATATTGATGCCCTGGTTAGGAAGAAGAAGGAAGTGCATCGCAATTATAGGCAACAAGGAACAAATAAGGTACATGAGTGTAAGAAATGCAAAAGAACACTTAAGAGGGAAATCAGGATAGCAAAAAGAAGGCATGAGGCTGCTGGAAGCAGACAAGATGAAGGAGAATCCTGGGGCCTCTACAGATATATTAAGAGGAAAAGGATAGCAAGGGATAAAATTGATCTCTGCATGGAACCGAAAGAGATGGGGGAGATATAAAATAGAATATTTGCGTCTACATTTTCTGGTGAGATAGACACAGAGTCTATAGACGTGAGGCAAAACAGCATATACAGATTACAGAGGAGGAGGTGGCTGTTCTCTAAAGGCAAATTAGGGTGAATAAATCCCCAAAACCTGACAAGGTGTTCTGTCGGATCTCGTGGAGGCCAGTGCAGAAATTGCAGGGGCTCTGGCAGAGATATTATAAAGTCCTTAGCAATGAGTGAAATGCCAGAGGATTGGAAGATAGCTAATGTTGCATTGTTGTATAAGAACGCCTCTAAGATGAAGACAGGGAATTATAGGCTGATGTCAATAGAGGGTAAGTTTTTGAAAGATACTCTAAGGGACCAGATATATGAGGTCAAAGTAAATTTATTATCAAAGTGCATACAGTATATGTCACTATATATATTCTTGTGGGCTTTTACAGTAAGAAATACAATAGAATAAATGAAAAACCACACACAAAGTCTGACAAACAACCAATATGCAAAAGAAAGCAAACTATGCATATACAACAATAATAATAATCAGCAGCAGCAGCATCATAATAAGGCTAAAGCAATTAATTCAAATAGTAGAACTATTTCAAAAAAATTATAAACATGAACTTTGGACTAGGTAAGTGCAGAACATTAAACATAAAGAAAGGTGCTATAGTACTAGTAGAATATAAAACAGAGCCACAGGATACAATACAACCAATGGATGAATTATGAAAATTTGGGATATCAACAAGCAAAGAAAATCAATCACACTGCAATAAAGGGGAAACTTTTGACAGAATTTACTTCAAGACTTAAGAAAATCTGTCAAACAGAGGTCAATGATAAAAATATATCAAAAGCAATAAACACTTCAGCTATACCCATATTAATGTACTCTTTTGGCATAATATTTTAGTCTAAAGCCAATCTGGAAAATTTACATAGAAAAATAAAAACTGAAATGAAAAATTTTAGAAAACACTATGTACACTTGAAAACTTGTAAGGGTATATTTTCATCAATGAAAAGGATTCAGCACTCCATGCAAGCATATGCAATTCTGATAAGTATACATCACTAAACTCAAATGAACGCATAACCCAGAAAAATGAAGAAATTATCACTACAAAAGAAAAAGTTGCAAATATATTGTTTGATTAAGCATTCTTTATTTATATAATTCATTATGGTTTTATGTAAAAATACATAAATTGCCTTCATCATGACACTAGCATATGAATGGCTGCTTGCTTGAATGAGTGCTTGCTTAAAGTAAAGAATGGACAGACTCGCATTCCTGGCTCTCTTGTCTTTCTTCCAATTTGTTTAATGTTTTGGAGTTACAAAATATAAAAGTCTAGTTATAATACTACAGGATAAACAAGCAAGAACAACTTACTGAATAGATATAGTCATTCCAAACACACAAATCAAGAAGTGAAAAACACCACAAATATGCTGAAATTACTGAAAGATTACGAACATGAACTGGGTATACATTGTCTCAATAGTATTATCTCCAATTGGTATCATCACAAAGTCACTAAACAATAGCATTAAACAATTAGGCTTGCCTTGCAATATCTGTGTAAATCTTCAGAAAACCACAATACTATACACCAGCAGAATAGTCCAAAATTTCCTAGCAACTAAGAAATGAATGTGCTTGGTTAAGCCCTACATCCACTGAATCTCCTTTTTCTATTATTTCACATTATTTCCTCAAAGTATTCCAATTGATTTATCAGGCAAGATTTCCCTTAAAGAAATCATGCCAACTTTGACCTATTTTGTCATGTACCTCTAAGTACCCCAAAGCCTCATACTTAAAGTAGACTTCAACGTCTTCCTGACAACTGAAGTCAGGCTAACTGGTCTTTAATTTCCTTTCTTCTGCTTCCCTCCCTTCTTAAAAATGAGTGGCATTTGCAATTTTCCAGTCTTTTGGAACCATTCCAGAATCTAATGATTCTTGAAAGTCATTACTAATGCCTCTACAATCTCTTCAGCTACCTCTTTCAGAACCCTCGAGTGTAGTCCATCTAGTCCAAGTGACTTATCTACTTTCAGAACTTTCAGCATCCAAAACACCTTAGTGATAACAATTACACTCACTTCTGCCCCAACAATTTCAAATTTCAGATACACTGCTAGCATCTTCCACAGCGAAGACTGATGCAAAATACTAATTGAGTTCATCCACCATTTCTTTGTCCCCAATTACTACCTTTCCAATGTCATTTTGCAGTGGTCCAATATTCACTATTGCTTCTCTTTATATCTGAAAATATTTCTGATATCCTCTTTTATTTTGCTGGCTAGCTTTCCTTCGTATTTCATCTTTTCTCTCTTGTATTGGTTTTTTTACTTTCCTTCTGCTGGTTTTCAAAAGCTTCCCATCCTCTAACTATTAATTTTTGCTAAATTATATGCCCACTCTTTTCTTATTATGCTGTCTTTAACTTCCCTCGTCAGCCACAGTTGCCTGATCCTTTTACAATACTTCTTCATCTTTGGAATGTATCTGTCCTGCACCTTCCGAATTGCTCCAGAAACTCTAGCCATTGCTGTTCTGTTGCCATCCCTGCTTGTGCCCCCTTTAAATCAACTTTGGCCAGTTGCTCTCTCATGCTTCTGTAGTTACTCTTTACTGCACTGTAATAACGATACATCTGGCTTTACTTCTCCCTCTCCAAGTCAAGTCGTCAAACTACAATGTGAGTTCTATTATGTTACCTTAATCAAATTTGGTTCATTACACAACACTAATCCAGAATTGCCTTTCTCCTAGAGATCTCAACCACAAGCCACTTTAAAAAGCCATCTCGTGGGTGTTCTTCAAATTTCCTCTCTTGGGATCCAAAAGCAACCCGATTTTTCAATCTACCTGCATATTGAAATCCTCCATAACTGTGCTCTTTTTAGATGCCTTTTCTCTTTCCCATTGTAATATGTACCCTACAAGCCAATTACTATTCAGGGCCCTGTACTTAACTCCCATCACGTTCTTTTTACCCTTGCAGTTTCATAACTCTACACACATGGATTCTACACCATCCAATCCTATGTCATCTCTTTCCAAGGATTTTATTTTATTTCTTTTACCAAAAGAGCAACCCCGCTGCCTCTGCCTACCTGCCTGTCCTTTTGCTATAATGCGTATCCTTGGATATAAAGTTCAACTCTGATCTTCCTTCAGCCACGACTCAGTGCTGCCCACAAGATCATCAACCTTATTCTGTACTCTGTCTGTCTGAATATTGACTCTGCCTGTTTCTTGATTCTGGTTTTTGGATTTTTCTGGATGTTTTGATCTCTGCCAATCTCTAACTGTGCTACAAAATCATTAACTGTATACTCTACATTCAATATAAGAACTTCGGTCATGTATTCATCACCCTTTTCGATTTTGTCCCCATATTACACTTCAACTCATCAAACTGACTGCAATTTTTCCCGATCATGCTGTGCTGAACATGTACTTACTTCAGAAATTACCTAGGGTTATCCATAGCCCTCTATTTTTCTAAGCTCCATGTACCTATCCAAGAGTCTCTTGAAAGACCCTATCGTATTCACCTCTACCACCACTGCTGGCAGCCTATTCCACGCACTCACCACTCTCTGCATAAAAAACTTACCACTGACATCTCCTCTGTACCTACTTTCAAGCACCTTAAAGCTGTGTTCTCTTGTATTAGCCATTTCAGCCCTGGGAAAAAGCCTCTGACTATCCACACGATCAATACTTCTCATCATCTTATACACCTCTATCAAGTCACCTCTCATCCTCTGTTGCTCCAAGGAGAAAAGGCCGAGTTCACTCAACCTATTCTCATAAGGCATATTCCCCAATCCAGGCAACATCCTTATAAATCTCCTCTGCACCCTTTCTATAGTTTCCACATCCTTCCTGTAATGAGGAGATGTCAGTACCTCCAGTTGAACTCTGTCTTTTTGTGTGTTTCCCCCCCAGCTGTCAGTCTGTGGTTTTGTATTGCCACGTGCTCCTGTCCCTGCTCCTGCTCTACTGCAGCCCCTGTATTACTGAGTACTCTGTCTCTCACCTGTTTCTCATTATTACCTGTATTGCTGCCACCTGTGTCTCATTGTGCTCCAACTATCATCTGCCTCTCTGTTTATTGCTCAGTGTATTTCAGTCCTGTGTCTTCACCTGTTTGTTGCCAGATTGTGCCAGTGAATTTTCCTGAGTCTTTCCAGCATTTGTATCTGAACTCTGTCTCTCTGAATATTGACTCTGCCTGTTTCCTGATTCTGGTTTTTGGATTTTTCTGGATGTTTTGATCTCTGCCTGAACTTTGACGCTGACTTTGTTTGCACCTTGGGATTGTACTCTGTCTGTCTGAATATCGACTCTGCCTGTTTCCTGATTCTGGTTTTGTGGATGTTTTGATCTCTGCCTGAATTTTGATGCTGACCTTGTTTGCACCTCGGGTTTTGTTACTCAATTAATATCCGGCTGGAGGCACAGTGAGATCAGCGCTGGACTCCAGAGTGAAGGTTTCCGAGTTCGAATCCAGGTCGGGCTACCCCCCCCCCCCCCACACCGAGCATGCTTTCCATCTGTGCCAGGTTGAGTGTTGAGCTAGCTACTCGGCCTCGTATAAAAAAAAACAAAAAAAACAAGGGTCAAGTCAGGAACGTTCATAACATGACCCAGTTAATCCTGACACCACGTGCCAGACAAGAATGACTGAATGTCTGGTATAACATGCTTAAAAAAAAATAAACTCTGTGCACAGTACTGGGTCTGTGATTGGATCCCTGGTCCAGTGCCCTGACAATACAATCTGGACATAACGGATCCAGCAGACCCCGGTCGTCTGAGAGCTGCCCTGGAACAACAGGGAGTGATGCTGGGGAGACACCAGAACCGACTGGACTCCATGTTCGGGGCAGTGGAGTCGCTTTCTGCCAACGTAGCTGATCTTGTGGCCCAGACTCAGTCACTCCAGCTGTCCCAGAGCACCCATCAACATTCTGCGACTGCATCTTCTGCCCCGCCCTCTGTATTCTCGCTCACTCCTCCCGTCCAAGAGCCCCGTCTGCCTCCTCCAGAAAAGTACTCAGGTGAGCCTGGTACCTGCTACTCTTTTCTTTCACACTGCACCCTCATTTTTGAATTGCAACCAGCAACATTTCGGACTGATCAAGCCAAGGCAGCCTACATCATCACCCAACTGTCCAGTTGGGTGAGAGAATGGAGAATAGCCATCTCGGAAGCAGGCTCCCCTTTCTGCAGTAGTTCTCAGTTTCTGAGGAAATGAGAAAAGTGTTTGATCGCTCCAAACATGGGAGAGAGGCTGCCCGTGAAATGCTGCACATGAACCAGGGACGCAGATCTGTGTCAGATTATGCCATAGAATTCCGGACCCTAGCCACCTCCAGCGGCTGGAACTCGGAGGCACAGCACAACACCTTCCTGAACCTTCCAAAGACATCAAAGATGAATGCGAGTTCCAAGCTCCTTGTCAGTCTACATTGCCTTGCCATTTGCCCCTGTCTACAATTCCCGTTTCAGAGCCCGAAGCTATGAAGGTTGACTGTACCCGCCTGACGCTGACTGAAAGACAAAGGAGAATCAGCACCCGTTCCTGTCTGTACTGTGGCCAACCAGACCACTTTGTGAGCCAACCACCTCTTCCTCCGTCTCTTCAGTTCGGTTCCCACATCCTAGCAATCCTAATTTAAAGTCTCCCCAATAGCCTTAGCAAACCTCCCTGCCAGAATATTGGTCATCTTCAGATTCAGCTGCAACCTGTCCATTTTGTACTGTTACGTAACCAGCAACAATGAATATCAATCGAGAGATGTTATATAAAAACAAAACAATTTTTTGTTAAACATGGATAAACAATAAAAAACAAACGAAAACCTTAACTGGAAGTTAACCGCTATGCGGCCATTCAACAAATCATCACTCGGCACTGGTTCTTGGAGTGATAAATTCGAAAACAGTTCTTAAAGCAGTAAAGTCAAATACATTTCTTAAAATGGTAAATTCGAAAGTCCAACAGATTTATACGCTCAATTGGGAGAGACTTCTCTAGAGAAGGATTTCTTCATAGACGCGACTTCCCTGTTGGTTCTGTCCAAAGGATTCACGAGGAAGGAAATAAACGGCTTAAAACAACTGACCTTAATTTCTAGAGAGCGCTTTGCATAAACTTCCTTGCTCTTTTGGCAAGAGTTATCCTTGATGCTAGTCACTACTTCTTCAACAAAGACTCAATAAGGTCGATCCTTTATTAAACTGCCGAACGATACCAACCTCCCTTAATCCTTCAGGTCCTGTACTTCGATAAAATCTTCACTCTCCAATACTACTGAAAAGGTACATCAACAAATCTAGCAGAAATTGCCAGTCCAGCACTGTTATACCTTGCAACAGAACGTAACACTCCGTTTTCAAAATGAAGCTGCATCATAAAACAAATACAAAATGGAATGGAGACACTGACAAACATTCTAGCTGGAAAACTAACTGCGTCACCAGAGGTCTTCCCTTTTATGCCCATGGTGAACATGTCATCACGTGACCTCACAACGGTGGGAAAATTACATCAGGTGACCTCCAAAAGACTATTACATCATTCTCAAGAAAGTCACAAGATCTCCTTGAGGTATGTAACAGTACAGGTCACACCTGCCCCAAAAGAGATTCTAGTGATCCAGAAATCTGAATCCCTGCCCCCTGCTCCAATCCCTCAGCCACATATTTATCCTCACTGTCACATGGCACAGGCAGTAATCTCGAGATTACTATCTTTGAGGTCCTGCTTCTCAACTTCCTTCCTAACTCCCTGTAGTCTGTTTTCAGGACCTCCTCCCTTTTCCTGCCTTTGCCGTCGGTACCAATATGTACCACAACCTCTGGCTGTTCACCTTCCCACTTCAAGATGTACCACAGCTTCTGGCTTCCCACTTCCCACTTTGTGGTCATAATCAGAAACATCCCGAAGCCTGGCACCTGGGAGGCAAACTACCGTCCGTGTTTCTTTCCTGCGCCAACAGAATCACCTGTCTGGCCCCCTAACTATAAAGTCCCCAGTCATTGCTACCATCCTCTTCTTTTCCCTGCCCTTCTGTGCCCAGGGCTAGACTTCGTGCCAGAGGCATGACCACCGTTGCTTCCCCTCCAACAGTACTCAAACAGGAGTACTTATTGTTATGGGGACAGCCACAGGGGTACTTTCCAGTATCTGACTCTTGCCCTTCCCCCTCCTGACTGTTACCCACTTATGTCTTCCGAGGCCCGGGTGTGACTACTTGCCTATAGTGCTTCTCTATCACTTCCACACTTCCGCTGACCAGACGAAGGTCATCGAGCTGCATCTCCAGTTCCCTAGGGAAGTGCAGCTCGACGCACCTGGCGCAGGTGGGGCCTTCCGGGAGGCTGAGAGTCTCCTAGACATCCCATATCTGACACTCAGTGCAGAACACTGGCCTCACAGACATACTTCCTGTTTCTATTCTTCACAGGTAACTTACCTTGCCTCGCCCCATTATCACCTAAGAACCAAAGCCCTCCTACTCTGTCTCCCTCTACTCTGATGCCTGCTCTATAAAGCTGTATTCCTTTTTAAACTCTTCCCGCTGGTTTAACTCACTGACATCCGTGTACTTGTGCAGTTGTGCCTCGAACATCTGCTTGTCCTTCTTCACAGTCTCATCTATTTGTCTACCAACTGCCCATCCTCAGACCTATCAGTCCAGTTCTCATTCCCCTGACAGATTAGTTTAAACTTTCCCCAACAGATCCTAGCATATCTCTCTGCAAGTATGTTGGTCCTCTTTGGGTTCAGGTGTAACCCATCATACCATCCTCAGAACAATGATCCAGGAGACTGAATCCATGCCCCCTGCACCAATTCCTCAGCCACACATTCACCTGCCAAATCATTCTATTCTTACCCTGACTGGCACATAGCACAGGCAGCAATCCAGAGATTACTACCCTGGAGCTCCTGCCTAATCCCCTATGTTTTCTCTCCAGTACCTCAGCCTCTTTCTGACCAATATGTACCACAGCTTCTGGCTGCTCACCTTTAGAAGGCTGTTAACCTGATCCAAGACATCCTTGACCCTGGGAGGCAAAATACTATCCAGGTGTCTTTTCACATCTGCAGTATTTCCTACCTTCTCTCTGACTATGGAATTCCCTATCACAACTGCACTCCTCCCCCCCCCACCCTTCCATTCTGAGCCACAGAGCCAGACTCAGTGCCAGAGTCTCAGTTACTGAGGCTTCCCCCTGGTAGATCGTCCCCTCGATATTTGAGGGAGAAGGATGAGAGTGGGATGTAAGGGAGGGAGGGGTGGAGAGAAAATAGTGAGATTATAATTCACTCCTGGGAATCTGTTATGCTTTATGTAAACCCCAAACCCCTGGATTAGATCCCACATATATATTATTCTATGTCTATAAACCCCCAAATGTCTGGATTAGACTTTAGCCTGTAACCCACCCAGGGGATCTGTCATTCTATGTATAAATTCTCCATACCTGGATTAGGTCCAGCTTGAAATGCTCCCTCAGAGATCTGTTATTATAGATATATATCCGTTATGGACAATCTGGCACATCATCTCCATGACCTACCCACAGAATAAGCCGTGGAGCACCCTTTCAAACAGACTAGTTCTGCTCCACTGTCACAATGATCCTACTAAATACAATAACCATATAAAACAGTTCATCTCTCTGTGATGGGAGAGCACACATCGTAGAACAATAGTCTCTGCTTTATTATTCTGTACATTATTATTGCACATTGGTATATTATTGTGTATATTATTATTCTGTACTTTATTATTAGTTAAGTCTGCAGACTGCTAAGTGTGTTTTAAATGTTGCTGCTGTAACAAAATAATTTCCCACTCAGGATCAATAACGTATCTATTATTATTATTATTATTATTATTATAGATACTTGTATATGAACCCTCCAAATCCCTGCATTATATCCAAAACTGTATCTCATTCTAGAGGATGGATTATTCAATAAATAAACAAAGATAAGGTGACAGGGGGAAGGATCGGTTACAGAAACATGAACGGGGGAACGTAGGTGAGGAAAGGACTCAGAAATGGGGAGGTGTATAGAGAAGGAAGAGAGTCATAA
Source organism: Mobula hypostoma (assembly GCF_963921235.1). Lineage (NCBI taxonomy): Eukaryota > Metazoa > Chordata > Chondrichthyes > Myliobatiformes > Myliobatidae > Mobula > Mobula hypostoma. The sequence continues at coordinate 47,146,260 of NC_086121.1, read as the reverse complement.
TGGAGGGAGGGATCATGCAGATGGAGTGGGCTGTAATAGAAGGAGGTGCTTACAGAGAAAGCGTGTTGGTAGATAATAAAGTGCAAGAACATAACGAGACAGATTGGCAGGTCAAGAAACTGTTTTATTGTACGCAGAGACCATTCACTAGTTTGACAACAGTGTAATAGAAGCTGTCCTTGAGCCTGGTGATTCAGGCTCTCAGGAGAGAAAAGAAAATGGTCATGATGGGTGAGATCTTTGATTATGCTGGCTGCTTTATCATGGCAGTGAGAAGTATCAGTACAGTTATTGCAGGGGAGGCTGATTTCTGTGATGTGCTGAACTGTGTCCACAGCTCTTAACAATTCCTTGTGATCATATACCGAGCAACTACCATATCAGGATGTGATGTTTCCATACCGGATGCTGTACATGTGTATCAACAAACATTGAGGAAGTAGACCATAAGACATAGGAGTCGAAATACTCCTATGCTCTGCTGGTAAAGAATGGCATAAATCAGTAGAAAGATATGATATAGGATCAGAAGATGTTGAATCCTAGTGGGTTGAGTTCAGAAACTGCAAGAGGACATTGATGGCAGCTACATTCAGATCTCCCAACAGTAACTGGGATGTGGACCAACATTGCAACAGGAAATAGAAAAGGCATGTCAAAAGGGCAATGTTATGATAGTCATGGAAGATTTCAACATGCAGATTGATTGGGGAAAATCAGATTGGTACTGGATCTCAAAAGAGTGAGTTTGTTGAATGCCTACAAGATAGCTTTTTAGTGTAGTTTATAATTGAGCCTACTAGGGGGATCAGCTACACTGGATTCAGTGTTACATAATAAACTGGGAGTGATTAGGGAGCTTAAGGTAAAAGAACTCTTAGGAACCAGTGATCACAATATGATTGAGTTCAACTTGAAATTTGATAAAGAGTAAGTAAAGAAATTTACAGTGGTATAAGAGAGGTGTTGACCAAAGTAAATTAGGAGATGCTGGCAGAGATGACAGCAGAACAGCAATTACGTGAGTTTCTGCGCAAAATGAGGAAGGTGCAGCATAGGTGTATTCCAAACATGAAGAAATGCTCAAATGGCAAAATAGTGCAACTGTGGCTGACAGAGGAAGTCAAAGCTAATGAAAAAGCAAAAGGGAGGGCATACAACAAAGCAAAAATTAGTGGGAAGATAGAGGATTGGGAAGCTTCTAAAAACCTACAGAGGGCAACTGAAAGAATCATTAGGAGGGAAAAAATGAAATATGAAAGCAAACTGCCAAACAATATCAAAGTGGATAGTAAAAGCTTTTTCAAGTATGTAAAAAACAAAAGAAAGGTGAGAGTGGATACAGGGCCACCAGAAAATCAGGCTGAAGAAATAATAACGGGGGACAAGGAGTTGGCAGATGAACTAAGTGAGTATTTTGCATCAGTCTTCACTGTGGAAGACACTTGTAACGTGCTAGATGTTGAAGGGTATGAGGGAAGAGAAGTGAGTGCAGTTACTATTACAATGGAGAAGGCGCTCAAGAACCTGAAAGACCGAAGGGTACATAAGTCACCCAGTTCAGATGAACTGCACTCGAGGGTTACAGTAGAGACTGTGTAGACATTAGTAATGATCTTTCAAAAATCATTGGTCTCTGGCATAGTGACAGACAACTGGAAAATTGCAAATGTCACTCCACTCCACAAGAAAGGAGGAAGGCAGCAGAAAGGAAAATTATAGACCAATTAGCCTGACCTCAGTGGTTGGGAAGATGTTGGAGTCAATTGTTAAGGATAAGGTTATGGAGTACTTGGTGACACAGGACAAGATAGGACAAACTCAGCATGGTTTCTTTAAGGGAAAATCTTGTCTGACAAACCTGTTGGAGTACTTCGAAGAGATTACAAGTAGGATAGATAAAAGGGGAGGTTGTATATTTGGACTTTCAGAAGGCCTTTGACAGGTGCCACACATGAGTCTGCTTACCAACTTCAGAGCCAATGATATTACAAGAAAGTTACTGACATGGTTTTTATGCTACATATTAATGATTTAGAATGATGGAGGAAAAGCTTAGGAGGAGACAATAGCGCCGAATGGTGACTCCTTGGCTTGTATCCTTGCATACAGCTCTATTTCCATCTATCTTTCCCTTTTAGGGTTCTTTTGAAGACTCTGACCTGGAGTTACACGCTGACTTCGGTTCTTTGCAGGATTGGGACCAGCTCTTGGGGTTTCACGACTGGCCGTTATTCAATATGCCAAGGATGCAGCCTAGAGACCCAAGATCTTTAGGCACAGAGCTTGGAAAAAGTGATGCAATGGACTTTTAACATCGTAAAGTTGTCTTTGTCTTTGCAAGTCTGTGTCTTTGTTATTGCTTTGCTGCATGCTTGAGTGCTTTTTTTTTTGCTGGTGGGGGAGAGGGGATAGTTGCTTTACATGTGGGAGGGGGAGCTAGGGGGACTTTGGGGTTCTAACATTTAATGGTCATTCCTTCTTCGGGAGCACTCTGCTTTTGTGGATGGTTGTGAAGAAAAAGCATTTCAGGATGTATATTGTATACATTTTTCTGACATTAAATGTACCTTTGAAACCTTTGAAAACTTTGCCAAGTTTGCAGATGAAACAAAGATTAATAGAGGGGCAGGTAGTATTGAGGAAACAGGTGGGCTACAGAACGCAGACAGATTAGGAGAATGGGCAAGAAAGTGGCAAATGAAATACCATGTTGGAAAATGCATGGCCATGAACTTTGGAACCAGAAATAAGTATGCAGACTATTTTCTAAACAGAGAAAAAAATCAAAAAATCTGAGATGCAAAGGGACTTGGGAGTCATTCTGCACAACACCTTAAAGGTTAATTTGCAGTTTGAATCAGTGGTGAGGAAGGCAAATGCAATGTTAGTATTCATTTCATGAGGTCCAGAGTACAAGAACGGGGATGTGATGCTGAGGTTTTATAAGGCACTGGTGAGGCCTCACTTTCAGTATTGTGAACAGTTTGGGGCTCCTCATCTGAGAAAAGATGTGCTGGCATTGGAAAGGGTTCAGAGGAGGTTCACAAGGATGATTTATGGAATGAAAGGTTTATCATACGGGGAATGTTTGATAGCTCTGGGTCTGTACTCACTGGAATTTAGAGGATGGGGAGAACTCATTGAAACCTTTCAAATGTTGAAAGGCCTAGACAGAAAAGATGGGGAAAGGATGTTTCCCATGGTGGGAGAGTTTAGGTCAAGAGGGCACAGGCTCTGGATAGTGCAGTGTCCATTTAAAACAGAGATGTGGAGAAATTTCTTTAGCCAGAGGGTGGTGAATTTGTGCAATTTGTTACCGCAGGCAGCTGTGGAGGCCAAGTTGTTGATTGTATTTAAGGCAGAGCTTGATAGGTTCTTAATTGGACACAGCATGAAAAGTTATGGGGAGAAGGCCGAAGAATGGGACTGAGGAGGGGAAAAAAAGATTGACTGGCAGAGCAGACTCAATGGGCCAAATGGCCTAGTTCTACTCCTATGTCTTATGGTCTTATAGTCTCAAAAAGCCATTCAACCCAGTGAGTTTGCTCTGCCATTCCATCACAGGTGATTTATTATCCCTCTCAACCCCGTTCTCCCGCCTTCTTCCTGTAACTTTTGAGGCACTTTCTGATTAAGAACCTATCAACTTCACTTTAAATATACCAAATGACTTGGCCTCCACAGCAGTCCACAGATTTAACACCCTCTGGCTAATTTATTCCTTCTTATCTCTGTTCTAAAGGTTTGTCCTTGTATTCTGATTCTGTGCCCTCTAGTCCCAGACTCCACCACCAAAGGCAACATGCTCTCTACATGCACTCAGCCTTTCAATATTTAATAAGTTTCAATGAGATACCCCTCTCCCCCTTATTTTTCTAAATTCCAGTGAGTACAGGCCCTCAGCCCAGTAGATGTGTTTATGAGCATTCCTGGCTATGGCGTTTACATGCTTGAATCAGCACAGGCTGTTGATGATATCATTTCCAAGGAACTTGAAGCTCTCAATATTCTCAACCTCAGCACCATTGATGTAAATAAGAGCATGTGCACTGCTCCCTTACCTGAAGTCAAGCTTTTTACTTTGTTGACATTGAGCAGAAAGTTGGATTATATTATGAGAACACTCAGTCCTCTGTTATTGTCATTTAGAAATGCATACATGCATTAAGAAATGGTACAATGTTTCTCCAGCGTGATATCACAGAAAACAAGACAGACCAAAGACTAACACTGACTAAACCACATAATTATACCATATAGTTACAGCAGTGCAAAGCAATACCATAATTTGATGAAGAACAGTCCATAGGCACAGTAAAAAAAAGTCTCAAAGTCCCGAGTCGATCGACCCCCGAGTCCCCGATAGCGGTGGCAAAAGGGAGAAACTCCCTGCCATAAACCTCCAGGCACCGTCAACTTGCCGATACCTTGGAAGCAGCCGTCCCTGAGTCCATCCGTCCGAAAACTCCGAGCTTCCGAGCAGCCTCTCCGATACAGCCTCCCGAGCGCCATCCCCTGCTGAGCGCCTTCGACCTCTGACACTATGTCACTAGATTCTCTATTTCTGTCTTGTACTCCAACTCATTGTATTTGAGATATGGCCCACATTGGAGGTATCATCTGCATATATATAGTTAGAACAGAATCTAGCAACAGATTCATGAGCATACAGGAAGCAGAGTAGGTGGCTGAGAGTACAGCCTTGAGGACAATACTGGCAGAGCTGTTGCTATCTATCCTTACTGATTGCATTCTGTTGGGCAGAATGTCAAGGAAGGTGTTGTCCAGGATTTGGAGATGAACTCCCTTAGAAGTTTGTGCTGTTGTCAGTAAACCATTCTGAAAGGTAGGTCCTGATGAAGGGTCTCAGTCTGAAACATCAACTGTTTATGCTTTTCCATAGATGCTGCCTGACTTGCTGAGTCCCTCCACCATATTGTGTGTGTTGGTGTAAGGTAGGTGCCTTTGTTATGTAGATGTTGCATACATGAATGCAGGCCAGGATAATGGCATCTACTGTAGACCTGATTTAGTAGTGGGCAAAACGCAGTGGGTCAAGATTTTCTGGGAATAAAGACAACTGGAGGGAGGATAAAAGAGAAAGGGTTCAAAAACAGAGGAAGAGATGGGGTGAGAGAAAAGAGAGGAGATGTCTTTCAGTACCTCACACTCAGGGGGATATCTGTACACTGACCAGTTTTCAGTCCCTCTCTTTGGGATGACCTATACACTGACCAGTGTCTGTCGGTCCATCTCCTAAAGGGGGACTTTAGTTTACAGACCAGTGTTTCTTCGTCCGTCTGTCTCTCTCGCTCTCTCTCCCCCCCCTCCCACCCCCTCCCCTTCCTCCCACCCCCTCCCCTTCCTCCCACCCCCTCCCCCTTCCTCCCCCTTCCTCCCCCTCTCTCTCCCCCCCTCTCTCCCCCCTCTCTCTCTCCCCCTCTCTCTCTCCCCCCTCTCTCCCCCTCCCTCTCTCTCTCTCCCTCCCTCCCTCCCTCCCTCAGGGGGAGTTTTGTACACTGACCAGTGTCTGTCAGTCTCTCTCTCTCTCTCAGAAGGATATCAGTAAACTGACTGGTGTCTGGAGTCCCTCATTCTCAGAGGGTCATTGACCTCCTCTGAGAATGTTCCCACTCTGGAACCCTCTCTCCCCCTTTGATATAACATCACATTATGGTGTCACAATCCCTGACCCGTCATGACCAGTCACTGCTGAGAACATTTCAGTCCTCGTACAGACTGGCTTGAGTCAGGAGGCCGTGTGTGTGCCGCCAGAGGTAAGCCTCACACATCCCTTGAGGTTGTCAGCCCTCTTCCTCTCTCTGTGGTGAAGGCAGTGCTCCCATGAACCCGTTGTTCTCAAGTGCAAATCAGTGACACAGGCAGAACATTAGAGTCTGGCACTTCAGACCATCTGGGCAGAGGTGGGAATTGAACCCAAGGGTCTGCAAACTAAGAGCCTGTGTCTGCTGCACTCCTCTGTCACCCTGTCACCCCTCAAGTGTTAGAGCAACTGATCTTGGCTCAGTTCCCAAAATATGGTTTGACCAATGCCCAACACCGTTCTCATTGGTCGTCCTTACATCTGTACAAAACTCTTTAAATCAGGAGACCTAAATATTATTCAGTGTACAGATCTCCCCCTGAGGGAGAGGAAGACAAGGACACTGGCCAGTATACAGATCTCTCCCCAAGAAAGGAAGGAAGGAAATACTGGTCAGCATACACATCTCCTTCTGAGGGAGAGGAAGTGTGAGATATCGATTGGTGTATTAATCCCCCTGAGGAGGGAGATGGGGAGACGTGAATCTTGACTGGTGACTGACATCTCTTCCACTTGCCCTGCTGTTAGGTGACTCGGAACCTCGGAGGAAAGTTATCGCCAGGATGTCGCTGGGCAGCCGATCAGAGAGAGGAATTCCAGCCGAGGAGAGGGACCTGCCAACGGGGTCTCCCACGCTAGCCCCTTCAGACCCTACTATCCACAATGCCCTGGGCTTTCTCAGCCTGCCGCTGCCACCCCATCCACAGGACCCCCCCTCCTCCCCTGCATCGGCCCCCACCTCCTCGCCTAGCTTGACCCACCATCCTATTTCTGGCTCTCACTCTCGGCCTGGCTGGGAACGGGACTTCCCGTCAGTAGTGACTACTTCCTCCACCCAGCCCTCAGGACAGGTTTCGGAGATTGACTCAACTGCAAATGTAACCTCAGGTCAAGGATCAGGGGGCTCCCCATCATTGGACCAGCCCTTGCGTCAAGGATTAGGTGGGCATTCCCCATTGGATGAGCAGTTACGCCAAATACCAAAGGAAAGCTTGCCATTGCATGATCAATTAGATCAAGGATCAAGAGGGCATCTCTCTTTGGATGCACAGTTGGGTCTAACATCAAGGGAGCTCTCACCATTGGATGAGCAGCTGTATCAAGGGTCAAGGGAAAGCTTGTCATTGGACAAGCAGTTGGGCCAAGGGTCAATTGGAAGCTTGCATTTGGATGAGAAGATGAGTCAAGGGTCAAGTGGGCACTCCTCACTGGATGAGCAGTTGAATCAAGGGTCAAGCGAAAGCTTGCCATTGGATGAGAAGTTGGGTCAAGTGTTAAGAGGGTATACCCCACTGGATGAGCATTTGGGCCAAAGGTCAAGAGGACATCTGTCATTGGACAGGCCAAACCCCCTCTGGTTGACCCCCTTCTGGGTGATCGAGGACTTCCAGGCCCCCCGCTCACTGCCCCCTGGTACTCCCCTGTCCTCAGTCAGGATGCCTCAGCCAAGCACCCAACAGTCCCACTCCCTTGATCCTGGAAATATGGGGGTTTTGAGGGGGCTTCATATCCTCCAACCCCCACCCCAGCCCCAGGTGAGGGACAGCGAAATGATGGATGTCCCACAGCAGGACCTGGAATTTTGGGGGACGTTCTATTTCGCCGGTGCCCACAGGGCTCGGGAACTCCTCCTGGAGAGGAGTGTAGCTGGTCACCCTTAAATAAAAACCCTCATTCATTAAAGGTGCTTCAGCGTTCCACTTCTCAGGTTTTGGATGAACTACTTAGTGGTAGGAAGGTAGAGGGTGGTAATGCACACCATGAATGGTAGGAACTACTGAGAAACAGAGGGATCTCAGTGTACAAGGTAGGACACACATGGTGATCAGAAACATTGAGGAACAGAAGGACCTGATCCTGGTGTACAAGGCTGGGGCACAGATTGTGAATGGTCAGGAGCATCAAGGATAGAGAAAGCAACACACACACAAATGCTGGAGGAACTCAGCAGGCCAGGCAGCATCTATGGAGGGACAGACACAAAATTCTGGAGGAACTCAGCAGGCCAGGTAGCACCTGTGGAAAAGAGTAAACAGTCAACGTTTTGGGCCGAGAACCTTCATCAGGTCTGGAAAAAAAGATGAGGTCAGAGCAAGAAGTTGGGAGGATTTAAGAAAGAACTACAAGGTGGTAGGTAATAGGTGAAACCGGGAGCTGGGGTGGGGTGAAATAGAGAGCCAGGAAATTGATTGGAGAAAGAGATAAAGGACTGGAGAAGGGGGATTCTAACAGGAGAGGGTAAAAGACCATGGAAGAAAGGGAAGGGGAGGAGCACCAGGGTGAGGTGATGGGCAGGTAGGGTGATAAGGTGAAAGAGGGATACCGGAATGGGGGGAAGGTGGCCTCATCACAATATTAGAGGAGGCCGTGGAATGGAATGTTGGAATGGGAATGGGAAGTAGAATTGAAATGGGTGGCCACCAGAAGATCCCACTTTTTTCTGGCAGATAGAGCATAGGTGCTCGGTGAAGCGGTCTCCCAATCTACCGATATACAGGAGGCCACACGGGGAGTACCAGATACAATAGATGACCCCAACTGACTCACAGGTGAAATGTCGCCTCACCTGGAAGGACTGTTTGGGACCTTGAATGGTAGTTTTGGGCAGGTATGTTGCTTGTTCCACTTGTAAGGCTAAGTACCAGGAGGAAGATCAGTGGGGAGGACGAATGGACAAAGGAGGTGGGTAGGGAGTGATCCCTGTGGAAAGTGGAAAGTGGGGGGCAGGGAAAGAGGTTTGATGGTGGGATCCCATTGTAGATGGCAGAAATAATAGATTTGATGTCTCTGGTGTGGCTTCCTGTATATCAGTGAGACTCGCGGCGCCGAGGCTGTGAACTGATCTGCCGGCTGTGTGTTTCTGCTGGTGTGAAAACTTGGGACCAAGGCACAGCTTGGGCCTACTCTGCCTGCTTCGGGAGCAGAACTGGGACTCCATCTGGTTCAGGATACTGGTGGCTTGCTTATATTGTTTCCATAATGTGTCTTTTTTTTTCTCTCTTTCTCTGCACAGTGATTTTTGTTTCCTTTATTTCCATTGTTTTATTCAAGTTTCTTGCTTCATGGCAGCTGATAAGCAAGCAATTTAAATGTGTATAACTTATACATTTTTTGATAATAAATATGCTTTTAATCTTGAATCATGAATGTATAGCAACGATCTGGATGATAATTTATTTATTGAGATACCCCGCAGAGAAGGCCCTTCTGGCTATCTGAGCCGTGCTGCTCAGCAACCCCAATTTAATGCTCAGTTAATCACAGGAGAATTTACAATGACCAATTAACCTGCCAACCAGTACGTCTTTAGTCTGAGGGAGAAAACCAGAGTGCCCAGAGGAAATCCACGCAGTCATGGGGATACAAACTCCAGTGTCCTTGTCTTCCTCTCCCTCAGGGGGAGATCTGTACATTGAATAGTGTCCCTTAATCCTTCTCCCTCATGGGGATTTCTGTACACTGAACCCCTTTCCAATAATATTTAGGTCTCCTGATTTAAAGAGTTGTGTACAGATGTTGGGTGCGCAGGACGCCAGTTGTTCAGACATGTTATCTTGGTCTTTTTTAGGTACAGAAACAATGGTGGATGTTTTGAAGCAGGAGGGCACTCTACACTGGGAGAGGGAGAGATTAAAAATGTCTGTAAACACACCTGCCAGTTGTGCCGTGCATATCCTGAGTACCCATCCTGGGATGCCGTCCGGTCCCGCAGCCTTGCGACTGTCCACTCATTGGAAACACCTGCGTACTTCAGCCCCGGTGATGACCGAGGTGCAGGTCACTTTGGTGGCTCTCCTCAGGGGCTCAGTGTTGGCGACGTTGAACCGAGCGTAAAAAAGATTTAGCTCATCTGGGAGAGAGGCAGCGATGTTAGAAACTCCACTGTGCTTAGCTTTGTAGGCTGCGATGGTGTGTAGACCTTGCCATAAGCCACGTGTGTTGTTGGTGGACAGTTGTGTCTGGATCTTGTCCCTGTATTGTAGTTTTGCTGCCTTGATGACTTTGCGTAGATCGTTGCTGCATTTCTTGAGCTCCTGCTGATTACCGGCAACATAAATTCTGTGTTGCGCAGTAAATGTTGATGGAACTGGAACTGTTGATCCAGGGTTTCTGGTTTGGATAGACCCTAACCAATTTTTGGGGGAACAACGTCCTCAATGGACTTCTGGATGAAACTCGTGACCCCTTCTGTGAACTTGAGACATCCTCATCACAAAATACATTCTACTTGACATCATCAAAGCAGTCCTATAGCATGGACACTGAATGGTTGGAACAACAGTGGACGGTTTTAACTATGGCCGCCTCTGGTTTCAGCTTCTGCCTGTACAGGGGCAGAAGCAGATGGAGGAGTGATCCGACTTTCCAAGCGGCGGACGGAGGAGCGCTCTGTAAGCATTGTGGAAGCAAGAGTAGCAGTGATCGAGTATGCTGTCTCCCGTGTGCTCACCTGGATGCGTTGACAAAACTTCAGAGAGGCTTTAGTCAGCGACGCTCGATTAAAGTCTTCAGTGACAATGAAAGCAGCCTCCAGGTGTAGTCTCCAGGGTATATTCAAGTAAAATAAATACATATATACAACCAAATGAAACAACATTCCTCTGCACCACAGCGCCCCCACAAAACATACATCACACATAGCACATAAACCAAAATATTACCATAAATAAGGTAATAAAATAAATTTCAAAATTTACTGTTTACCTGTGACAGTAGGTTAATTGGTCATTGTAAATTGACCAGTGATTTAATGGTTTGGCTCAGATTAAATTGGGAATTTCTGGGCAGCATGGCTCAAAGGGCCAGAAGGGCCTACTCCACATTGTGTCTCAATAAATACTTAAAACCAGTCACTTTGGGCAGATGAGTCTCATCAACCATGGTTGGCAGCTCACCTAGGAGAAGGAAAATTCTGATCTCAATCTCCACTGTCTAGTTGCTATATCTTCTGTGACGAGAATACACATAGATAAGATGTTAGCTGTTCTGTGTGATCAGCAGTTGGTCTGCCACCTGTCTTCAAGAGAGAGATAAGGAACACAATGAAACAGCATCTGGAGATGTGTAATGAAGGACGGGAGAGAGAGAGCTGTCTGGAGCGGCTCCCCCTTTGAACCCTGAACTGTTTGAAGTGATGGACAGGTGATAGACCCAGCAGGGGGATAAAAAGGGACAGGTTCGCTAAGGCAGGACACACACGACACCCGAGGTAACGAGACCCTGGAAGCGGTGCGCCTCTCACAAGTCAGTGGGAAGTACCGGACAACGCACAGGGTGGAAAGGTACGATCAGCGGGAACCCGGTGTGTGTCCGCCCTTGCTTGGGTGCCGAGTTCACTGCAGAGGATCGACCGCATCTGGAGGAGGGGTCACAGTCGGTGACCTCAGGTGACATAACCAAGGACCTGCCCAAAAGCTGCTTGTGAGCAATTCTCGCCGGTCTGTGAGTGGAAGCCGTTTCTGAATGATCAGTCGTTCCCGTTCTCTCTCTCTCTCTCCCCCCACGTTGTCCATCGCCATGGCAACGATTACTGCGAACTGAACTTTTGTGTCACTTTGAAATTTGGTCTTTTACCCCTAGACAACAATAGAGCTTGATTGATGCTGTTATCTTAATTCTGTGCACATGTGTGTTTATCATTGCTGAACTGTTGCATATCCTTTCGATTACTGTGTTGCTTGTTTCTTTAATAAAACTTTCTTAGTTCTAGTAATCCAGACTCCAACTGAGTGATCCATTTCTGCTGGTTTGGCAACCCAGTTACGGGGTACGTAACACTTCTCATGGGGAAGGCCAAGGGAAAACTCAGAGCTGGATTCCCTAAGGCAGTCCTACACTGAGTTCAATGGTGACTGGCAACTCCTGCAACTCCTAGGTCCTTCTGTTCTACAACACTCACTGTGCAGCACCTTGTACTTGTCCAGATTAAGCTCTATTTGCCATTCCTCAATCCATTTATCCAGTCGGTCAACATTTTTCTGAAATTTTCGAGAACCATTTTTACTGTGTTTGTCTCATCTGTCTAAAACAGTGTTTTGGTGTTATCTGCAAGCTTACTAATACTGCCTTCTACATTCTCATTCAAATCATTAACATACTGTAGATAAGTTATAGAGCACTAGAGAACAGAAACAGGCACTTCAGCCCATCTGGTCTGTGCCAAGCTGTTATTCTGCCTAGTGCCATTGATCTGCACCTGGACCATAGCCTTTATACTCCTCCCATCCAGGTATACATCCAAATTTCTCTTAAGTATTGCAGTTGAACCCACATCCACCACTTCACTGGCAGCTGTTCCACACCACCCTCTGAGTGAAAAAATTCCACTTTAGTATTAAATATTTCAGCATTCAATATTAACCTATGACCTCTAATTCTCGTCTCACCCACCCTCAGTGGGAAAAGCCTGTTTGGATCAACACTCTCTCTACCTCATAATTTTCAATAAATCTCTAAGATCCCTGCAACTCAGGGCCTCAACTTTGTAAACTTTCGCTGCATTATTTCAAGTTTACTGATATCTTTCCTGTCGGTGGGTGATCAGAACTGCACAGAATACTCAAAATTCAGTCTCACCCATGGAGGAGGTCTGAGTGAGTGCCTTAGTAGTAATGGCAGCTCACCACAGCCAGGGTTTTTAATGCTGGAGTGCACTTCCACTTCCCACTGCCATTGTGATTTCATTGCTGTTTACACTTCCCTCCCCCATTTTAGCGCCGGGGAAGCACTGCAGGAGCTGTATGGTGCCATCAAAGCCACTAGTGCTGGTGACTTCAATTATGCCAATTTAAAAAAAGTCCTAATGTTTTACCAGCACATCAACTTTGCAAGCAGTGGAGAGAATTTATTAGACCTGGTTTATACCAACATTCAAGGCCCTCACTTCTGATACTTAGACCACATATCCATTTTGCTATCCCTGCATATGGACCACCAGTTAAATGAATCAAACCAGTTTTACAGGGAGATCAGGATCTGGCCAGAAGGTGCCAGCAGCACTTCAGGACTGCTTCGAAAACACGGACTGGAGCATATTCAGGGAGGCGATACCTACGATCATCATGTCAACATTGATAAATATGCAGGATTGGTGACTGGCTACATAGTAAAATGTATTAAGGATGTTACTGTGATTAAACACTACACTGCCAGGGCAAACCAGAAACCATGACTGACTGCAGAGGTTTGTGTACTGCTTGGCGGTCAGGATGACTCTAAGATCAGCAACAGCCATACTCTCCTGTGCCATCAGGAAGGCAAAGTATGAGTATGCACAGAAAATTCACACTTTTTTGAGACATGAGGGACACGCGCGCATGTAGTAAGGCATACACAGTATAGCTCATTGGAAGTGCAATGACAGAGGAGACCCCATTCCTGATAGGCTGAATGCCTTCTATGCACGCTTTGATGCATTGAATGATGTGCCACAAGGAAAGCCAAGGATCCTAGCCATGAAAAGCTGCAGGGCCAGACAACATACAGCAACTGGTCAGGTGCTGAGGGACCGTGCAGCCTAGCTAACTGAGGTCTTAATGCATGTTTTATTTTTAACTTCAAACCATTAAACTAAATCAAAAGAAAACACAGAGTCTTAAATGTGAGTCTAATTTTGAGTTTACTTTAAGCGAGGTGCACACTATGCTAGTGTGATGATGTATGCAATTCATGTATTTTTACATCTAGCCTGTAATGAATTATTGAAATGGACAAGAATGTTTAAGCAAAATATATTTACCAGATTACTCAAATATTGCTTAAATATTAAATACGCAACACTGCTCCCTGCTTAGCTATTAACTCCAACTCAAGAGAGAATGCATCTCAATTATGTACACCATATGTTATGTAATACAACTACTATGTACAGACATCCACAGCACAGTAAATTCTAATTTGTCCCATTCAGGCCTAAGGATTTAATTGATGTGGAGGATTTCTTACTCTGGTGGGATAACATCTTTCCTGACCAGGCTTGGCAGGAGAGACATGGCTGTGAAACCAATCTCAGGTTCTGGGGTCTCCTCCATGGCAGTTGCAATTGACCCTGAGACTACAGAAAGTGGTTCAGAGAGTGATAACCACGTTTTTTGTCGTTTACTCAGCTTTTCTCTCCGGACCTACTTCAATCCTTGTTTCTCTGCTGGCACGAGGAAATCTGCAGATGCTGGAATTTCAAGCAACACACATAAAAGTTGCTGGTGAATGCAGCAGGCCAGGCAGCATCTATTGGAAGAGGTACAGTCGACGTTTTGGGCCGAGACCCTTCGTCAGCTTTGCTTTTAGATGAATGCAAATTGTGGCTGGATCTCCAATCAAATTGTAGTTGTCACTGCCAATCACGCCCCCCTCCTGTTTTTACCACATACAAGCTCAATGTGGCTTGTTGGTTGTTGTATTTCACTGTGATGATTGTTATTCCCATAGGAGTTATCTTTTCTCCAGTATAAGTTCTTACTTGGATATCCGCCGGCTTCAGTTTAGATTCTTTGAAATGCTGTTCAAACTCATTTTGTGCAATGACTGAAACAGTTAAAACCGTGTCCAATTCCATTTAAATTAATTTGCCATCCACCTCTGGCATAAGCCATATTGCTTGTCTATTGTCTATTGTATAATCTGGACTATTCCTCTTCTCACCCTGTCTCTTGCAAAAACGCCATCCCCTTCTCGCAATTCCTCCGTCTCCGCCGCATCTGCTCTCAGGATGAGGCTTTTCATTCTAGGACGAGGGAGATGTCTTCATTTTTTAAAGAAAGGGGCTTCCCTTCCTCCACTATCAACTCTGCTCTTAAACGCATCTCCCCCATTTCACGTATATCTGCTCTCACTCCATCCTCCCACCACCCCACTAGGAATAGGGTTCCCCTGGTCCTCACCTACCACCCCACCAGCCTCCGGGTCCAACATATTATTCTCCGTAACTTCCGCCACCTCCAACGGGATCCCACCACTAAGCACATCTTTCCCTCCCCCCCTCTCTCTGCATTCCGCAGGGATCGCTCCCTACACAACTCCCTTGCCCATTCGTCCCCCCGATCCCTCCCCACTGATCTCCCTCCTGGCACTTATCCGTGTAAGCGGAACAAGTGCTACACATGCCCTTACACTTCCTCCCTTACCACCATTCAGGGCCCCAAACAGTCCTTCCAGGTGAGGCAACACTTCACCTGTGAGTCGACTGGGGTGATATACTGCGTCCGGTGCTCCCGATGTGGCCTTTTATATATTGGTGAGACCCGAGGCAGACTGGGAGACCACTTTGCTGAACATCTACGCTCTGTCCGCCAGAGAAAGCAGGATCTCCCAGTGGCCACACATTTTAATTCCACATCCCATTCCCATTCTGACATGTCTATCCACGGCCTCCTCTACTGTAAAGATGAAGCCACACTCAGGTTGGAGGAACAACACCTTATATTCCGTTTGGGTAGCCTCCAACCTGATGGCATGAACATTGACTTCTCTAACTTCCGCTAAGGCCCCACCTCCCCCTCGTACCCCATCTGTTACTCATTTTTATGCACACATTCTTTCTCTCACTCTCCTTTTTCTCCCTCTGTCCCTCTGAATATACTTCTTGCCCATCCTCTGGGTCACCCCCCCCCCGTCTTTCTTCCCGGACCTCCTGTCCCATGATCCTTTCGTATCCCCTTTTGCCTATCACCTGTCCAGCTCTCGGCTCCATCCCTCCCCCTCCTGTCTTCTCCTATCATTTTGCATCTCCCCCTCCCCCTCCAGCTTTCAAATCCCTTACTCACTCTTCCTTCAGTTAGTCCTGACGAAGGGTCTCGGCCTGAAACGTCGACTGCGCCTCTTCCTATAGATGCTGCTTGGCCTGCTGCGTTCACCAGCAACTTTGATGTATGTTGCTTGTCTATTGTTAGTTTTCACAATGTAAGTCATTAGGCTAGTCAGTCCTGTGTCACTCTTATCATTATCAGCTTTTCATCAACAGCATGAAGATTTGTGCTCTTTTTGAAACTGTAACTTGACTTTAATTTATCTTTTTCTCTTCCACATGCTCTTTGTGTGTGTCTGGTGTATGTGAGCCCATGCCACAATGGTAACACAATTTGTTCAGCCAGGCAGTACACCATCTAGATGCTGCAATTTTGTTCATGCTGACTTTCATTCCTGACTGCAACTCAATTATGCCTGTGCCTGCAGATTCCATTGAAACAGCAATTTCAACTGCTCTCCTGCTGGCATGGGAGCAGTAAGCATTGGACCAGAAGTCCCTACAAATGACTGTGAGAATAGCTACCATCTATCAGGGTCATTTATCAGGAGTGTTGCATATGCAGAGCCCTTACTGTTATTAAGGATCCCACCCATCCTTCCAACATCCTCTTTGACTTTCTACCATCAGGCAGGAGACTCCATTGCATAAAAAGTCAGTCAGGATGGGACGCAGTTTCTTCCCTCCGGACATTAGGCTTCTGAACTCCCTGCTGCATCATATTCAAAGTGCAGTGACAAGTTAGTCTGTTCTGTACTTTACAATGTTTAATTTTATGCACTTTAATTTGTTTATTTATGTGTAATTCATCTGTAGATTTTACCCTTACTTTCATAATTTATGTGTGTTATGTGTACTACTGTGCTTTACACACTGGTTCAGAGAAACGTTTCATTTGACATAATACTTTTATATAGCTATATGACAATAAACTTGACTTGACTTGACTTGACTTTTAAATGTAAATTGTGCTTCAGTTAGGATATGTTTTTGGATCCTAAGAGACCAGAAACCAAACAATCTCTCAGTGTATCAATAAGTCCATTGATGAACTGGCAATGCTCAGACAACTTCTTCAATTCAGCCACATATGCCACAGGAAGCAATGAGTGGGAATAAACGGGACCTTTTCAGAATGGCAGGCGGTGACTAGTGGGGTACCGCAAGGCTCAGTGCTGGGACCCCAGTTGTTTACAATATATATTAATGACTTAGATGAGGGAATTAAATGCAGCATCTCCAAGTTTGCGGATGACACGAAGCTGGGTGGCAGTGTTAGCAGTGAGGAGGATGCTAAGAAGATGCAGAGTGACTTGGATAGGTTGGGTGAGTGGGCAAACTCATGGCAGATGCAATTTAATGTGGATAAATGTGAAGTTATCCACTTTGGTGGCAAAAATAGGAAAACAGATTATTATCTGAATGGTGGTCGATTAGGAAAAGGGGAGGTGCAACGAGACCTGGGTGTCATTATACACCAGTCATTGAAAGTGGGCATGCAGGTACAGCAGGCGGTGAAAAGGGCGAATGGTATGCTGGCATTTATAGCGAGAGGATTCGAGTACAGGAGCAGGGAGGTACTACTGCAGTTGTACAAGGCCTTGGTGAGACCACACCTGGAGTATTGTGTGCAGTTTTGGTCCCCTAATCTGAGGAAAGACATCTTTGCCATAGAAGGAGTACAAAGAAGGTT
Organism: Mobula hypostoma; assembly: GCF_963921235.1. Taxonomy (NCBI): domain Eukaryota; kingdom Metazoa; phylum Chordata; class Chondrichthyes; order Myliobatiformes; family Myliobatidae; genus Mobula; species Mobula hypostoma. The sequence goes on along the minus strand of NC_086121.1, from coordinate 47,128,998 downwards.
CACCAGATTGATTCCTGGGATGGCAGGACTTTCATATGAAGAAAGACTGGATGAACTGGGCTTGTACTCGTTGGAATTTAGAAGATTGAGGGGGGATCTGATTGAAACGTATAAGATCCTAAAGGGATTGGACAGGCTAGATGCAGGAAGATTGTTCCCGATGTTGGGGAAGTCCAGAACGAGGGGTCACAGTTTGAGGATAGAGGGGAAGCCTTTTAGGACCGAGATTAGGAAAAACTTCTTCACACAGAGAGTGGTGTATCTGTGGAATTCTCTGCCACAGGAAACTGTTGAGGCCAGTTCATTGGCTATGTTTAAGAGGGAGTTAGATACGGCCCTTGTGGCTACAGGGGTCAGGGGATATGGAGGGAAGGCTGGGGCGGGGTTCTGAGTTGGATGATCAGCCATGATCATAATAAATGGTGGTGCAGGCTCGAAGGGCCGAATGGCCTACTCCTGCACCTATTTTCTATGTTTCTATGTTTCTATGAAATGGACTCCCCTTCTTTTTGATCCCAGTTATGAAATCTAAAGTGTTCTGTAATCCACTATATCTTTGGTTCGACATGTTCCTTCATAACTTTTACAATAGCAGCAAAGCTCATTTCTACTGGTTTGGTTGGAACAGTCAAACTTTGAAGCAACTGTATGCCATCTGCATGACCCAATGCAGTCAGCAAAATTGGTATTTGATATTGGCTATATCATTTGCTTCAAAATAGTGTTCAATTTGCACAGTATATAAAATCCCATTATCTGTAATCAAACATGTCTACCTTTTCTGCTGTTTTTTTAATACAGTCATACAGTCATAGAAAAGTATAGCACAGAAACAGGCCTTTCAGCCCATCTAGTTCATGCTTAACCATTTAGCTACCTACTTCTATCGACCTGCACTGGGACCATTGCCTCCATACCCCTACCATCCATGTGCCTATCTAAACCTCTCTTAAAAGCTGAAATCAAGTTCGCATGCACCACTTATGGCTGGTAGCTCTTTCAACACTCTCATGACCTTCTGAGTGAAGATGTTTCCCCTTATGTTCCACTTAAACTTTTCACCTTTCACTCAACCCATGACCTTTGGTCCTAGTCCACCTAACCTCAGTGGAAAAAGCCTGCTTGCATTTACCCTATCTACAACACTCATAATTTTATATACCTCTATCAAATATCCTCTCAATCTTCTACATGGTACTGTACATGGTTTCCTGAAAGTGGCATCACAGGTAGACAATGCAGAGTATAAGACGTCGACCGCCATGAGTAAGTTACTCAGTATTGAATTCATTTATGGACATAGGTTCATTGAGCAAGACTGCACAGATATAGGTCCTGCTGACCAACAATTCCACACTGCCCATGGTGCCTACATGGTTAATCTCAGTTCCCATGTTTAGCCATGTTCCTCTATGCCCAAGGCTCCATGTGCCTGAGTACTTAAATGATACAATTGCACCTGCCTCAGCTACTTCTTCTGGCAGCTCATTCTGTATACTCACCACCCTCTGCATGAAAACGTTGGCTCTCAGGTCTCACTTAAATCTTTTTCTCTCAGCTTAAGTATGCCTCCAAGTTTTGGACTTCCCTACTCTGGGAAAAAAAATCTGTATTCCTCTCATAATTTTAAACATTTCTATAAGGTTGAACCCCATTCTTCTTTGTTTCAAGGAGCAATGACCTAGCCTGGCCAGCCTCCCCCTGTAACTTAGGCCCTCTAGTTCTGGCAACATCCACATATTGTCTGCTCACTTTCCAATTTTTCCCATAGCAGGATAACCGAAACTGTACACGGTTTGGCCTCAATAATGACTGATACAGCTGCAACATAATATTCTAACTCCTACACTCAACGTCCTGACTGATAAAGGTCAGCACGCTAAACACCCTTTTTATCAGCATATACCACCACTTTCAATGAACTGTGCACTTGTACTTCAAGGTCTCTGTTCCACTACATTCCATTGTGCCCTACCATTCATAGTATCAGTTCTACACTGGTTTGACTTTCCAAAATGCATCACCTCCGTTATCTGTATTGAAATCCATTTGGTACTGAAGTTCAAGTTCAATTGTCATTCAACCATACATACTCATACTCACAAAACAGAATAAAGACAGAATAGCATTAGTCAGGGGCCCAGGTACACATCACAGTACCAACCGTTACACACAGCACAAGGCACAAACATCACATAAGAGAGCAGTAAAATACAGTCACACAAAAAAAAACTTAGTCCAAGCCTGAGTCCATGAATGTTGCAGCAGTCTGCAGCTTGTTCCTGCCGCGCGAACACTGGGGAGTGGCGGCAGTACTGACTGCAACATGATGCTGCCCCACAGTGCTTCTGGCACTCCAGTGCAGTTGCCGAATCTGACGCCTCCCTCTGGGCAGCTGCAAACAGTCGACACCATGACTTGAGACTGAGGCCATGCAGCTCCCCTGCTGTCCACCAATGAACTGTACTTGCAGCAATCCACACCAACAATGTCCAACAGGGTCTTGCGATCACAAGAAAAGTGGCCAAGATGATCAGTCACTATCAGAATGCACACCTCCTTCATGCACTTCTCTGCCACAGATGGTCCGCACCAACTCCTTCAGTTATTCCACCAGTGCACAACTTACTGTTGGAGTAGATCTGCAGTACTTTAAATTCTTAATGTCCATCAGGGTCTTGCGATCATAAAAAATACATTTAAAAAAGACAATAACACCTCCTCAGGCAATACACATAAAAGTTGCTTGTGAACGCAGCAGGCCAGGCAGCATCTCTAGGAACATGTACAGTCGACGTTTCGGGCCGAGACCCTTCGTCAGGACTAACTGAAAGAAGAGCTAGTAAGAGATTTGAAAGTGGGAGGGGGAGGGGAGATCCGAAATGATAGGAGAAGACAGGAGGGGGAGGGATGGAGCCAAGAGCTGGACAGTTGATTGGCAAAAGGGATATGAGAGGATCATGGGACAGGAGGCCTAGGGAGAAGGAAAAGGGGGAGTGGGGGGAAAGCCCAGAGGATGGGCAAGGGGTATAGTGAGAGGGACGGAGGGAGAGAAAAAAGATGTGTGTATATAAATAAATAACAGATGGGGTACGAGGGAGGGGTGGGGCATTAGCGGAAGTTTGAGAAGTCAATGTTCATGCCATCAGGTTGGAGGCTACCCAGTCAGAATATAAGGTGTTGTTCCTCCAGAACAACTGTCTGCCAGAGAAAGCAGGTTCTCCCAGTGGCTACACATTTTAATTCCACGTCCCGTTCCCATTCTGATATGTCTATCCACAGCCTCCTCTACTGTAAAGATGAAGCCACACTCAGGTTGGAGGAACAACACCTTATATTCCGTCTGGGTAGCCTCCAACCTGATGGCATGAACATTGACTTCTCTAACTTCCGCTAATGCCCCACCTCCCCCTCGTACCCCATTTGTTATTTATTTATATACACACATTCTTTTTCTCTCTCTCCTTTTTCCCCCTCTGTCCCTCTCACTATACCCTTTGCCCATCATCTGGGCTTTTCTCCCCCTCCCCCTTTTCTTTCTCCCTAGGCCTCCTGTCCCATGATCCTCTCATATCCCTTTTGCCAATCAACTGTCCAGCTCTTGGCTCCATCCCTCCTCCTCCCGTCTTCTCCTATCATTTTGGATCTACCCCTCCCCCTCCCACTTTCAAATCTCTTACTAGCTCTTCTTTCAGTTAGTCCTGCCCAAGGGTCTCAGCCCGAATCGTCGACTGTACCTGTTCCTAGAGATGCTGCCTGGCCTGCTGCGTTCACCAGCAACCTTTATATGTGTTGCTTGAAATTCCAGCATCTGCAGATTTCCTCGTGTTTGGGGTTTTAAAATAACACCTCCTCACTTACTCAGGTACCAGAGGATTGGAGCATAGCCAATGTTGTTCCACTGTTTAAAAAAGGCTCTTATAAACCAGGAAGTTATAGGCCGGTGAGTCCAACATCAGTTGTGGGAAAGTTATTGGAAGGTATTCTAAGGGACCGGACGTATACATATTTGGATAGACATGGACTGATTGAGGGTAGTCAGCATGGCTTTGTACGTGGTGGGTCATGTCTAATCAATCTTATAGAGTTTTTCAAGGAAGTTACCAGGAAAGTGGATGAAGGCAAGGCAGTGGATGTTGTCTACATAGACTTTAGTGAGGCATTTGATGTGAGCCTGGTCAAGAAGCTTAAGTCGCTCGGCTTTCAGGATGAGAGAGTAAATTGGATTAGACAGTAGCTTTGTGGGAGAAGCCAGGGAGTGGAGGTAGATGGTTGCCTCTCTGACTGGAGGCCTGTGACTAGTGGTGTGCCACAGGGATCAGTGCTGTGGGCCTTGTTGTTTGTCACCAGTATCAATGATCTAGATGATAATGTGGTTAATTTGATTAGCAAATTTGCAATGGCACCAAGATTGGGGGTGTAGTGGACAGAGAAGAAGTCTATCGTGGCTTGCAGAGGGATCTACATAAGCTGGAAAAATTAGCTTGAAAATGGCAGATGGAATTTAATACAGAGAAGTGTGAGGTTTGCATTTTGGTAGAACCTACCAGGGTAGGTCTTACACAGTAAATGGTAGGGCACTGAGGAGTGTGGTAGAACAAAGGGATCTGTGAATACAGGTCTGTAATTCATTGAAAGTGGTGCCACAGGTAGATAGGGTCATAAAGAAAGCCTTTGACACATTGGCCTTCATACTGTAAATCAATGTATTGAGTACAGGAGATGGGATGTTATGTTGAAATTGTATAAGATGTTGGAGAGGCCTAATTCGGAGTACTGTGTGCAGCTTTGGTCACCTACCTACAGGACAGATGTAAATAAGGTTGAAAGAGTACAAAGAAAATTTACAAGGATGTTGCCAGGTCTGGACAACCTGAGTTATAAGGAAAGATTGGATAGGTTAGGACTGTATACTTTAGAATGTAGAAGACTTGATAGAGGTATACAAATTATGAGGGGTATATGAATGAATGAAATTTATTTCGGTCAGTACAAACATATCAAAAGCATCATTTTCAACGATGATTTCATAGGACAAAATTACAACAAAAAAACATAGATATTCTTTAAAAAACAGATCAAAGGGTGTAGGCTGAAGCTACAGTTTATTACGCCTACCCTTCTTACTTATACAACAACATATCTGGCATCAATCATCACATCAAAACAAAAAATTTCATAATCTTTTAACATAAAACCCAATTCCAAGTATCGTTTATTTACATTACTCCCATTTATTTTAAATCATGTAAATTTTATATTTGTTCATTAAATTATTTTTAGATAACTTTTTAAACTTGTTAAGTGTGGCGCATGTTTTTAAATTCTCACTACAACTGTTCCATAGATTCACCTCTCTGACTGAAATACAATGATTTTTCACATTTGTTCGTATCCTTTGTTTTTGAAATGTACATGTTCCTCTCAAATCGTGTTGACTTCCTCTCATTTTAAACAACCTTTGGATACTTTGTGGAAGCTGTCCATTTTTTACTTTATACATAATTTGTATTATTTTAAAATCTACGGAATCCGTGAATTTTAAAGTGTTTAGTTGAATAAATAGTGGATTGGTTGGCTCATAATAACGTGTCTTATTTACAATTCGTATGACTTAGATGCAGTGGATGTTGTATAGACGCAGTGGATGTTGTACAGATGCAGTGGATGTTGTAAAGATGCAGTGGATGTTGTATACTTGGATTTTCAGAAGGCCTTGACAAGGTGTCATACATGAGGCTGCTTAACAAGATAAGAGCCCATGGAATTATGAGAAAGTTACATACGTGGATAGAGCATTGGCTGATTGGCAGGAAACAGAGAGTGGGAATAAAGGGATCCTATTCTGGTTGGCTGCCGGTTACCAGTGGTATTCCACAGGGGTCCATGTTGGAGCTGCTTCTTTTTACGTTGTACATCAATGATTTGGATTATGGAATAGATGGCTTTGTGGCTAAGTTTGCTGATGATACAAAGATAGGTGGAAGGGCTGGTAGTGCTGAGGAAACAGAGAGTCTGCAGAGAGACTTGGGTAGATTGGGAGAATGGGCAAAGAAGTGGCAAATGAAATACAATGTTGGAAAGTGTATGGTTATGCACTTTGGCAGAAGAAGTAAATGGGCAGACTATTATTTAAATGGGGAGAGAATTCAAAGTTCTGTGATGCAACGGGACTTGGGAGTCCTTGTGCAGGATACCCTTAAGGTTAAGTCAGTGGTGAAGAAGGCGAATGCAATGTTGGCATTCATTTCTAGAGGAATAGAGTATAGGAGCAGGGATGTGATGTTGAGGCTGTATAAGGCACTGGTAAGACCTCTCTTGGAGTACTGTGGGCAGTTTTGGGCTCCTTATTTAAGAAAGGATGTACTGACATTGGAGAGGGTTCAGAGAAGATTCACTAGAACGATTCTGGGAATGAGAGTGTTAACATATGAGGAATGTTTGTCCGCTCTTGGACTGAATTCCTTGGAGTTTAGAAGAATGAGGGACCTCATAGAAACATTTCGAATATTGAAAGGCATGGACAGAGTGGATGTGGCAAAATTGTTTCCCATAGTGAGGGAGTCTAGTACGAGAGGATATGACTTAAGGATGGAAGGGCGCCCATTCAGAACAGAGATGCGAAGAAATTTTTTTAGTCATAGGGTGGTGAATCTATGGAATTTGTTGCCACGGGTGGCAGTGGAGGCCAAGTCATTGGGTGTATTTAAGGCAGAGATTGATATGTATCTGAGTAGCCAGGGCATCTAAGGTTATGGTGAGAAGGCGAGAGAGTGGGACTAAATGGGAGAACGGATCAGCTCATGATAAAATGGCGGAGCAGACTCGATGGGCTGAATGGCCGACTTCTGCTCCTTTGCTTTATGGTCTTATGGTCTTATGGACTTTCTTTTGGAGTAGAAAAATTGAGTTTGTATTTGTTTTGTATGTATTTTCCCACACCTCTACACAGTAAGTCATGTATACCAGTGACTATAAGTGAACAGTATAATGTGTACAAGAATTCCTGATTTAAGAAATCTTGCGCTTTGTACAGTACTGCAATAGATTTTGACATTTTTGCTTTGACATTATTTATATGTATAGATAGGGTAAATGCAAGCAGGCTTTTTTCACTGAGGTTGAGTGGGACTAAAATCAGAGGTCATGGTTTAAGAGTGAAAGGTGAAAAGTTCAAGGGGAATATGAGGGGAAACTTCTTCAATCAGAGGGTCATGAGAGTGTGGAATGAGCTGCCAGCACCAGTGGTGCATGCGAGCTCAATTTCAACATTTAAGAGAAGTTTGGATAGGTACATGGAAAGCAGGGATATGGTGGGCTATGGTCTAGGCTGATGTGCAGGTCGATCAGTAGGCAGTTTAAATGGTTCGGCATGGACTAGATATGCTGAGGGGCCTGGTTCTGTGCTGTACTTCTGTATGACTCCATGACTCCTCAGCCTACTTCTTCAAATGATCAAGATTCCCCTGTTATCTACAATAAAATTTGTAATTATCAAATTTAATGTCAACTATAAACATACTGATCAATTCCTATGCATTGGCATCCAAGTGAATAAAGTTAAGTGGATGGTTTGTTTTCCCAGCGCTATATAACATTCAAGCTCCCTTACCTGCTAACTGACTACCCCTCTGTAAAAACTACTGTTATCCACGTTGGCTAACAATCTCATCTGCTCAAACATGACTTTAGTAGTCTCTTTGAATAAGTGGCAAGGGCATTTTTAACTCCGGACCAATTCCCATTCTGGGTCACGGCTCTGGGCATTTTAGCAGGCTGCTTAGTTTGCATGACTCCAGCAGCCCAATTAGCAATGAGGTTTCTCACAGGTCAATGACACTTGTTTAAAAGTACAGAAAGAACAAGCGGGGCAGCCACTGTTGAGAGTAGACATGTCAGGCTCGAAAGAGCTGTTGGTTCTGCGTAAATTTCTGTTTTGTTTCCCTTTTTTTCTCTTACTGTACCTAGTGTAGCAAATAGCTATTGTGTGTTCTTCATGCCCGGATATTGGAGTCCTGGGAGACCCAGAGCTTCCCAGGGAACTACATCTACACTGTGCATCCAGCTGAATCTCCTTGAAGACCGTGTTAGGGATCTGGAGCAACAGCTGGATGACCTCCAGCTTGTACAGGAGAGTGAGGAGATAATCAATCAGAGTTATAGGGAAGTAGTCACCCTGAAGTTGCAGGAGGTGAGTAGCTGAGTGACTGCCAAGAGAAATGGAAATGTGAATAGGCAGTTAGCACAGAGCACCCCTATGGCCATACCCCTCAATAATTAGTATTCTGTTTTGGATACTGTTGTGAGGGTATACCTCCCAGGGGAATGCCACAGAGACTGGATTACTGGCACTGAACATGAGTCCATGGTGCAGAAGGGAAAGAGAGAGAAGAGGGGAGCAGTATGATAGGGCATTCGATCGGGGAAACAGAAAGGAGAGTTTGTAGACATGAACGGGACACCCAAATGGTATGTTGCCTCCCAGCTGTCGGGTCAGAGTTGTCTGAGATCATGTCCACAGCATTTTGGAGAGGGAGGGAGAGCATATTGGTACCAATGAAATAGGAAGGAAAATCAAAGAGGTCCTGAAAAGAGAATTTAAAGAGCTGGGCAGAAAACTGACAAGCAGGACTTCTAGGATAGTAATTTCTGGGTTGCTGCCAGTGCGGGTAAAAGCAGGTTGATTTGGCAGATTAATGTGTGGCTGATAAGCTGGTGCAGGGGACAGAGCTTCAGCTTCTTGGATCATTGGGATCTCTTCTGGGGGAGGTATGACCTGTACAACAGTGATGGGTTGCACCTGAACCCGAAGGGGAGCAACATACTCGCGGGCAAGTTTTTTAGAACTGTTGGGGACTGTTTAAACTAATTTTGCAGGGGAGTGGGAACCAGACTGAAGGGATTCAGGAGAGGATAGCTGGTAAAAAAAAGCAAAGATAGCTTGCAGTCAAACTGTCAGGAAGAGCAGATCAATGATAGGACAAAACTGCAGCCAGCAGAGTGACTATCACTGCATTAGGGATGCAGAATAAAAAAGGGTAACAAATACAGTACTCAAAGTGTTATATCTCAATGCACGGAGTATAAAAAATAAGGTGTATGATCTTGTTGCACTATTACAGGTTGCCAGGTATAATGTTGAGCCCATCACTGATTCGTGGCTGAAGGATGGTTGTAGTTGGGAGCTGAATATCCAAGGTTACACGTTGTATCAGAGGGATAGGAAGGTAGGCAGAGGGGATGGTGTGGCTCTGCTGATAAAGAATGGCATCAAATCACTAGAAAGATATGACACAGGATCGGAAGATGTTGAATCCTTGTGGGTTGAGTTAAGAAACTGCAAGGGTGAAAGGACCCTGATGGGAGTTATATACAGACCTCCCAACAGAAGCTGGGCTGGGAAATAGAAAGGTGTGTCATAAGGGTCATGGGAGATTAATTGGGAAAATGAGGTTGGTAATGGATCTCAAGAGAGTGACCTTGTTGAATGCTTATGAGATATCTTTTTTGAGCAGTGTGTCGTTGAGCCTACAAGGGGATCGGCTATACTGGATTGGGCGCTATTAATGAACCGGAGGCGATTAGGGAACTTAAGGTAAAAGAACCCTTAGGAACCAGTGATCACATATGATTGAGTTCAACTTCAAATTTGATAGGGAGAAAGTAAAGTCTGACATAGCAGCATTTCAGTGGAGAAAAGGAAATTACAGTGGTATGACAGAGGTGCTGGCCAAAGTAAATTGGAAGGGATTTCAGCAGAGCAGCAACATTGTAAGTTTCTGGGGAAAATGAAGAAGGTTCAGGATAGATGTAGTTCAAAACAAAGAAATACTCAAATGGCAAAATAGTACAGCCGTGGCTGACAAAGGAAGTCAAAGCTAATGTAAAAGCAAAAGAGAAGGCATACAACAAAGCAAAAATTAGCAAAAAGATAGAGGATTAGGAAGCGTTTTAAAAACCTACAGAAAACAACTAAAAGAACCATTAGGAGAGAAAAGATGAAATATGAAAGTAAGCTAACAAACAATATCAAAGTGGATAGTAAAAGCTTTTTTTCAAGTATGTAAAAAAAGAGAAATGAGAGTAGATATAGGACTGCTATAAAATGAGGCAGGAGAAATAATAATGGGGGACAAGAAGATGGCCGATGAACTAAATGACTATTTTGCGTCATCTTCACTGTGGAAGGCACTAGCAGTATACCAGATGTTCAAGGGTGTGAGGGAAGAGAAGTGAGTGCAGTTACTATTACAAGGGAGAAGGTGCTCAAAAAGCTGAAAGACCGAAGTCACCTGGACCAGATGAACTGCACTCTAGGGTTCCGAAAGAAGTAGTGGTTGAGATTGTGAAGGCATTAGTAATGATCTTCCAAACATCATTGGACTCTGGCATTGTGTCAGAGGACTGGAAAATTGGAAATGTAACTCCACTCTTTAAGAAAGGAGGAAGGCAGCAGCAAGGAAATTATAGACCAGTTAGCCAGACCTCAATGGTTGGGAAGATGATGGAGTCAATTGTTAAGGATAAGACTATGGAGTACTTGGTGACACGGGATAAGATAGGACAAAGTCAGCATGGTGTCTGTAAGGTAAAGTCTTGCCTGTCGAACCTGTTGGAATTCTTTGAGGAGATATAGTGAATGTTGTATATTTGCACTTTCAGAAGGCCTAAGACAAAGTGCCACACATGCGGCTGCTTACCAAGTTAAGAGCCCATAATATTACAGGAAAGTTACTAGCATGGTTAGAGCATTGGCTGATTGGTAAGGGGCAGCGAGTGGGAATATTAGGATCCCCTTCTGGTTGGCTGCCAGTGACTAGCTGTGTTCCGCAGGGGTTGGTGTTAGGACCACTTCTTTTTATGCTGTATATCGATTATTTAGATGATGGAATAGACAGCTTTGTTGCCAAGTTTGAAGATGATATGAAGATTAGTAGAAAGGCAGGTCGTGTTGAGGAAACAGGCAGGTTGCAGAAGGATTTAGACAGATTAGGAGAATGGGCAAGAGAGTGGCAAATGAAATACCAAGTTGGAAAATACCTGGGCATGCACTTTGGAGCCAGAAATAAATGTGCAGACTATTTTCTAAACAGAGAGGAAATCCAAAGATCTGAGATACAAAGGGACTTTGCAGAACATCCTAAAGGTTAACCTGCAGGTAGAGTTGGTAGTGAGGAAGCCAAATGCCATGTTAGCAATTCATTTCAAGAGGTCTCGAATACAAGAACAAGGATGTGATGCTGAAGACACTGGTGAGGGTGAGGCCTCATCTTGAGTATTGTGAACAGTTTTGGGCCCCTCATCTAAGAAATGATGTGCTGGCATTTTAAAAGGGTCCAGAGGAGGTTCACAAGGATGATTCCTGGAATGAAAGGGTTATCATACGAGGAACTTTGACAGCTCTGGGTCTATACACGCTGGAATTTAAAAGGATACTGGGGGGGTGGGGGAATCGCACATGTTGAAAGGGCTTGACAGAGTCGATGTTGAAAGGATGTCTCCCATGGTGGGGGAGTCTAAGACAAGAGGGCACAGCCTCTGATAGTGGAGCATCCATTTAAAAGATATACAGATAAATTTCTTTCGCCAGAGGGTGGTGAATTTGTGCAATCTTTTACCAGAAGCAGCCAGGTTGTTGGGTCTATTTAAGGCAGAGCTTGATAGGTTCTTGATTGTACATGGCATCAAAGCTGGGGTGTGGGGCTGAGTAGGGGAAAAAAGGATTAACCATGATGGAATGGTGGATCAGACTCAATAGGCCAAATGGCCTAATTCTGCTCTTATGCTTTATTGTCTTATGATTGGCTTCCGATGCAATGTATAGCACTGAACTTTGGCTTCATGTTTAATCTACTTTGGGAATATGCCACATTTTTCACACCCATTGGTCTTTACCCAAACAGTTTGGGCTCACAGATGCTTTCCACAAACATTCCACTGCACTCTGGCAAACCTATGTGTATGATTATTTACAATCAATCCTTCCCTAACCACATCCTTCTCACTGTTCACCAGTTTGGTCTATATCCTATACAGACCATTGTTACTGGAAGGGCCCCTAGATTGAACTATTAAAGTATTAACAGAAATAACCTTCTACTCTTAAAATTTACTTTCGTTGCAGCAAGTGTCTGTCCTGTGGGAGGCGTGGCTTATTCTGATTGTTAAAAGTCGCTTCCCTCATGATTGGGTAGTTTAGAAACTGCAGCTGATTTTCCCATTGGATAGCTGCCTAGCATCCAGTTTCAAATATCCTAAATATATTATTTTCTTTACGGCAAGTGGTGCACTTGGCCATTGGGAAGGTTTGCTCTGTGTGCGCTTTTAACTAAGTATGTTTGTTGAATATTCAGCTTTGTAGTTTCTGTAACTTGGGAAACATGAAAGCTTAGTTGAATTTTTACTGTCTGTAAATAAATGATTAATATACTTATTCGCTGTCAGTGCTTCTGTCGCACTTTCTAGACCCGCGAAACTGATTCCACATTACGGTGTCTAACTTAGCCACTCATCGAAAGCTGCTCCCCATGGGAGGCAGGTACTGACAAGAGCAAGGAGCATTGCATTCCCTCCCACGCGCTTCTGTTTAGCTTATGACGTCATGGCGCAGATAGAGTTTCAATCTAGCACGAGGTAACTATGTGCCCTTTTATTGGTCTTTGGGTCAGAATGGACCAGGTAGTTGAGGGTGTCATGGTAGGTGGTGTGCTGCAGTAAGGAAAAGCTGTGTGCACACTTTAGATAAGTACGTTTCCACTGTGTATGTATAGTGTAGTGACAGAACCTCGGAATAGAAGGGTGTTCTTTCAGAACAGAGATGAGGAAGAATTTCTTTAGCCAGGGCGTGGTGAATCTGTGGAATTCGTTGCCGCAGGCAGCTGTGAAAACCAAGTCATTGGGTATACTTAAGGCAGAGGTTGTTGGATTCTTGATTAGTCAAGACATGAAGGGATATGGGGAGAAGATAGGTGATTGGGGCTGAGAGGGAAAATGATAAAATGGCAGAGCAGACTTGCTGGGTCAAATGGCCTGATTCTGCTTCTATATCTTATGGCTACATGGTCTTATGTTTTGTCCTGTCGCTTCGCCCGCTCAGTTCAGATAAGTATTTGTAACCAAGTTTAGCTTGAAGGGTTTTTGGAAAGTTTAGTGTCCATCTTGTCTTGTAAACAAATAGTTAAGTTTCTATGTAAGAAAATTAAACTTTGTTGTCAAGCTTGACTAAATTATTACTAAATTTTCTATGTTTCTAAATAAGTATTGCTCAAGACTTGAGTCATGAGGGTGACAGGAGAAGATGCAGACGCTACCTCGCTTGTGCAAGTTAGCAATAAATCATGCCAGTTAAGAGGTTTTGTTACCATTTGCCTGAAATTGTCTAGCTAATAGAGGAACTGACTGTAGACATGCAAATCTAATTTTGTGTATCACTTGGTAATATTTATAGACTTGCTGATACCTAACCAGTGCTTCTTGAAATCACTGACCAAGAATGTTTAGCTGTTGGCTATTGCCCAAAATTTACTATATGAATTTAAGATGTGATCTGACATTGATGGACAACATCTCCCCATGATCACGTATTAAAAGGTTTAACCTTATACCGAGGTCTGTCTTTTTATTTCTGATCCCTAACAGAGTGAAGTCTCTCACAGTAATTTCGTGAGGAACTTCTTTTACAGTAAAATACAATAGATCTGGGTAAATTCTTCGACAGTAATTTGGCGGCAAGGAAAGGATCCCGATGAGAAGGGATTCCGAAACCTTCCACGAGACTTGCTAGAATTGCTGGAGAGGATAGTGGTCAAGACCAGAATAGGATGTACCCATCCGTAAGAATGGCGCCGGAGCCGCCCCTCACCGGCTACTGACCACCCTTGTCATACGGCGGTGGCTGGGAACGGACCCAAGTGCAAGACACAGACACTGAAGGGCTAGGGACAGGACTAGGATACAGGACGAGGGCAAGGACATGGACACGAAAACTGGAAACCCGGAACAGGACTGGACAAGAGAGCTAGGAGCCTGAGCTTGGACTCCGAGCCAGAGACTGGACAAGGACCCAGGACCTGGGTCTTGCCTCTGGCTCGGACCCCAGAACTAGGCAAGGATGAGGCTTGGCAGGCAGGCAGGACGAGGCTGGAATCTTCAGGCTTGAGGCTAGAGACTAGAGACTTGGCTTGGCAGGAGGCAGGAGGCTGGAGTCTTCAGTCTTGAGGCTAGAGGCTAGAGACTTGAGGCAAGGCTTGGCAGGAGGCAGGAGGCTGGAGTCTTCAGGCTTGAGGCTAGGCAGGAGGCTGGAGTCTTCAGGCTTGAGGCTAGTCAGGAGGCTGGAGTCTTCAGGCTTGAGGCTAGGCAGGAGGTTGGAGTCTTCAGGCTTGAGGCTAGGCAGCCTGGCTTACCCGACGGAGGCAAGGGACAGGAAGGGACAGAACCAACTGCAGGTAACGGCAAGACGTCCTGTCTTACCTGGATGGAGGCAAGGGACAGGAAGGGAGCTAGGTACAGGTTGGCTCCAGGACAAGACTGGTTGAAGGTTGTCTCTCAGAATGGAGAGCAATTACTAGTGGTGTGCCACACAAGTCGATGTTGGGTTCCTTGTCATTTTTATTTATATAATATACAGTATATAATATAGCAGCTTATTTCTTCATACAGACGATGTAGTTCAAGTGCTTTAGGGAGACCAGAACTGTGATAACCATTTCTAAATTCTAGGTACTTCAAATGTCAAAATTTCCAGCAGAACTTAACTGATTAAATTATTTTTCATGGTTTAAAAGACTATTAATTAATGTCATATACTCATATACAAATCATCACTTTATAGAAAATTAAGATGTCCCAATAAACATTTTGTGAAGTAGGGTGTCATTATGAGGAATTGTAGGACATAGAAGTGGACAGAGAATATGAACAACAGAGTTCAAAAGGTTAATAATTAACTGCACATCCTTGCTATAACATCACCAGATCAACATCCTGGGTATAACTACTGAAATGAAAGGAACTTTGTGCAGTTGGGTTGTGTCTGATTTTTCATCTTTATCTACGTGCATCTGACCTCTATGTGACAGAGCAATTGTCGACAAGAACAAAAAACATGGGACTATAGGAAAAAGAATATTTACAGTACAAGGATGTTGCAAGGAATCAGGGACCTATGCAACAGAGTAAGGCTGTTTAGGTTAGGACTTAATTCCTTGCAGTGCAAGTTACTGGCACAATTCCTGTCTCTGTATCCTACATCATAAGTCACCACACACAGATTTAGTCTCTATATCCCAAATGGTGTCTTATTGCACACAGATCCAGTACAGGGTGTTATACCACGTTATGAGTTCCTGTCTTCAGAGGAAGGGAGAGAGTGAAGGGACAGTGGGCAGAAAGGGGAAAGAATGAGAGAAGGGAAGGCAGAGAGGGGAAAGAATGAGAGAAGGGAAGGCAGAGAGGGGAAAGAATGAGAGAAGGGAAGGCAGAGAGGGGGGAAAATTGAGGGAAGGGAAGGCAGAGAAGAGAAAGAATGAGGGAAGGGAAGGCAGAAAGAGTGAGGAATGAGTGTGAAGGAGAGAGGAGTAAGGATAGACAAGGAGGTTGGAGTAAGAGACCCAAGACCAACGAAGGCAGGGAGAGTGAAGGGCGGGTGATAGCAGGGAGCATAGGCAGGGAGAGTGAGGAATGAGGGGAGAAAGAGAGAGCAGAGGGGAGTGACAGGAAAGGAGGGAGTGGATGGAGAATGAGGGGAGAAGGAGAAAGGGGGAGGGAGGAAAGATGGATAGGCTCAGAGGGAGGAATGGGGTGGAAGTAGAAGGGTAAAGGGTGTGAAGGCAGAGAGGGAAAAGGGCAGTGAGGCCTGTGCTGTGTATTTCTATATCAGTAATATTGTAAACATATTGTTTGATTAAGCATTATTTATTTGTTTACATAATTCATTACGAATTATATGTACAAGTATAAAAGTCACCACTAGCCCTGCCCTTGCCAACTACCAACCGGATGCCGTCCCGCTGAGCTTGGGGGCTGGCTGGAACGGGCTGTCAGGGAGCAAAGCCGGCCCCGGTGTTTCGGGGGGCGAGGGCAACCCCGAGTCTTCGCTGAAGCGGCGATCAAAGAGGCTGGCTAGCGAGCGGCGGAGACCAGCGCCCACCTCTCGGCTGGGTAGCACGTAGGCCAATGGAACTAGGCAACTTTTGACGTCGAGCAGGCAGACGGAGTAGTAGGCGGCCAGGTAAGCCCTGTAGCAGAACAACGGTCTAGCGGCCCAGCGCGCCTGGTAGTAGGTGAAGACAAAGACATGGTAGGGTGCCCAGCACGGCAGGAAGGCAGCGGCGTGAATGATCACGGCAGCCTGCAGGCGTGAGGCCTCCCGAGGCAGCGCCGCGCGTCCCCGGCAGCCCACGTATGCGCTGGCCACGGAGAAGATGGTCATGGGAGTGAAGAAGCCCAGGATGAAGTCCAGCCAGATGCCGACCCTTTGCGGCACCCCATCCGAGTGGAAGCGCGCTAGCCCGTAAAGGACGCCCATGCCCAGACCCAGGACCCAGGAGGTGAGGCAGGCGAAGAGGGCTGGGGCCCGCGAGCGACCTAGCCGCCACCAGTGTGGAAAGGCGAGGGCAAGCGCCCTCTCGGCGCTCAGCCAGGCCAGCAGGAAGGCACTGCTGCTGTTGCAGGCCGTTATCAAGCAGCGGATCACCAGCAGCGTGCCGCCAACTGGGATGTCAGCCAGCCGGCAGATGCTGTGTAGGGCCTGCAGCAACAGGAAAAGGAAGTCAGCCGTTACCAGGCTGATGACGTACAGGGCGAAGCGGGGCCGGCTGCGGGAGCGGGCGCGGGCGCGGGCGCGGGACGGTTGCCGGGCCCCGCACACGTACCGCAGGGCCAGGCCGTTCAGGGGCAAGCCGACCACGGTAGTGAGCAGCAGCAAGCCTGAGATAGTGCGGGCGTGCGGCGGCAGTCGCTGGAGTTCGGTGCTGTTCGAGTCGTTGCTGAAGCACATCGAAGACATCGGGCAATCCGTCCTGGGTAGCAGAGAGGGACAGTAGGGGGATGTTTAGGGGTAAGCGGAGAGGGGGAGGAGTTGGGTGGAGTGGGAGTTGGGGATGGGGAGAGTGGGGGTTGGGGATGGCGGGAGGGGGATGGGGTGGCGGGATGGGGAGAGTGGGGGTTGGGGATGGCGGGAGGGGGATGGGGTGGCGGGATGGGAAGAGTGGGGGTTGGGGGTGGCGGGAGTGGGAGAGTGGGGGTTGGGGATGGCGGGAGGGGGATGGGGAGAGTGGGGGTTGGGGATGGTGGGAGTGGGGGTTGGGGTGGCGGGATAGGGAGAGTGGGGGTTGGGGATGGCGGGAGGGGAATGGAGAGAGTGGGGGTTGGGGATGGGGGAGTGGGGGGTGGGGAGAGTGGGGGTTAGGGATGGCAGGAGGGGGAGAGAGTAGGGGCGGGGATGGTGGGGGGAGAGTGGTGTTAGGGATGGCGGGAGGAGGGTGTGGAGAGTGGGGTTTTGGGATGGGGAGAGGGGAAAGTGGGGGTTAGGGAGTGGAGAGTGGGGTTTTGGGATGGGGAGAGGGGAAAGTGGGGGTTAGGGATGGTGGGAGGGGGAGTGTGGGTGTTAGGGATGGGGGAAGGGATGGCGGGGGGAAGAGAGTGGCGGGGGGGTGGGTAGATTGAGACCAAGAGGGTGGAGGGATTGAGGCGGTGAGAGAAGGGAGGGCAGAGGATGGTCACTGTCTACTCAAGAGAACTCTCCCACCCCACCCACCACTCCCCCTCTTCCCTTTTCCACACCACTCTACAACACCTAGATTCCCTCCCACTTCTACTTCCTGTCTCTCATTTCTTGCTCTGCGTCTCCACCCTTCTCTCATCCATGTCATTAATGACCAATTTGCCTACTGATCTGTATGTTTCTGGACTGTGGGAGGAAACTGGAGCAGCCGGAGAAAATGCATGTGGTCAAGGGCAACATTTGAACCTCGGTCGCTGGTATAGTAAAGCATTGGAGCATCTGTACCTCCCACCCCCCTCCCCTGTATATTCAATAGATTTCCATCAGATTCCCATCATTCTAAACTGCAGTGAGTACAGGCCCAGAGCAATTAAATGCTCTTCATACATTGACCCTTTCATTCCCAGAATAATTCCTGTAAACCTCTTCTGGAGCCTTTCCAATGTCAGCACATCTTTTCTTCGATAAGGGGCCCAGAACTGCTCTCAATACTCTGTGCAGTCTGACCCATGCCTTATAGAACCTTGCTTTTATTTCCTAGTTTTCTCAAAAGGAATGCCTTTGCCTAATGCATTTGCTTTCTTACCACTGACTCAGTCTGCAAGTTAACCTTTAGGGAATTGTGGAAATGTACTTCTTGTAGGAAAATGACATTTTGTCTGGAGCAAAATGGAGCCTGTATTGTACCAGAGTGCTTTGCCAAGTGCTTGTGCAATGTTATGCCAATGGACCTTGAGTATATGACAAAGTGCAGAAAGATAAACCGATTCTGTTACTGGAAGAATACTAAGTACACTAACAGAATGCACCCTGTCATTGAACCGGCATGGGTAGGTGACCATAAGACATAGGAGCAGAACTAGGCCATTTGGCCCATTGAGTCTGCTTTGCCATTCAATCATGGCTAAAGGATTGTTTCCCTCAACCCCATCCGCCAGCCTTCTCCTTGTAACCTTTGATGCCATGTGCAATCAAGAACCTATTCTAAATGACAATAAACGAGGACTGAGTGTTCTCATAATCTAATCTAATCTAATCTATCAAGCTCTGCCTTAAATATGGCAAATGACCTGGCCTCCGCAGCTGCCTGTGGTAACAAATTCATCACCCTCTGGCTAAAGAAATTTCTCTGCATCTCTGTTTTTAATGGACCCCCTCTATCCAGAGGCCCTCTTGTCCTAGACTCCCCCCACCATGGAAAACATCCTTTTCACATCTACTCTGTCTAGGCCATTCAACATTTGAAAAGTTTCAATGAGATTCCCTCTCATCCTTCTAAATTCTAGCGAGTACAGAGCCATCAATATTCTTCATATGATAACCTTTCATTCCCAGAATCATCCTTGTGAACTGCCTCTGAACCCTCTCCAATACCAGCACCTTTCCTTAGATGAGAAAGCTTAATTCAGAGAAGGAAGTCTGAGAATCGGAGCGGGAATGCGGAGGAAGCCTTTTTTGAATTTTTCGTTTTTTTGCATTGGCATTGAGAGAGGCGGGACTGTGCAGGCGTGTGATATTGGGGAGTGAAGCACGGAAGATTTAAAAGGAACACAGCCTCATACAGCGGGCAGTGTAGTTTGCGGGCTGCGGAGTGAGCTGGGAGTAGAGTGAAGGCCTAAGGGCTTTGGCTCAACGGGCTTAGGCGGAAACGGGCGAGGCGAGGAAGGTTTGGTATTCATTTTTTGTTGTTATTTGACGGGAGGGGTAAATATGAGTGCGAGGGCAGCTTCTTGTTCTCAGTGCCGGATGTGGGAGGTAGTGGAGTCTCCCAGCCTCCCGGACATCCACATCTGCGCCAGGTGCATCGAGATGCAGCTACTAAGAGACCGCATTAGGGAACTGGAGCTGCAGCTCGATGACCTTCGTCTTGTCAGGGAGAGTGAGGAGTTACAGGCAGGTGGTCACACCAGGGCCACGGGAGGCAGACAAGTGGGTCACGGTTAGGTGGGGGAATAGGAAGAATCAGGTAATAGAGAGTACTGTGGCTGTGCCCCTTGACAATAAGTACTCCTGTTGGGGGGGGACAGCATACCTGGGGGAAGCAACACTGGCCGTACCTCCGGCACAGAGTCCGGCCCTGTAGCTAACAAGGGTAGAGGACGGAAGAGGAGCGCAGTAGTAATAGGGGACTCAATAGTTAGGGGGTCAGATAGACGATTCTGTGGACGCAGTCCGGAGACCCGGGTGGTAGTTTGCCTCCCTGGTGCCAGGGTCCGGGATGTTTCTGATCGCGTCCAAGAGATCCTGAAGTGGGAGGGAAAGGAGCCAGAGGTCGTAGTACATATAGGTACCAATGACATAAATTGGAAAAGGGGAGAGGTCCTGAAAGAAGAATATAGGGAATTAGGAAGGGAGTTGAGAAAAAGGTAGTAATCTCGGGATTACTGCCTGTGCCACGCGACAGTGAGAGTAGGAATGCAATGAGGTGTAGGATAAATGCATGGCTGAGGGATTGGAGCAGGGGGCAGGGATTCAAGTTTTTGGATCATTGGAACCTCTTTTGGTGCAGGTGTGACCTGTACAAAAAAGACAGGTTACACTTGAATCCTAGGGGGACCAATATCCTGGCGGGGAGATTTACAAGGGCTACTGAGGTGACTTTAAACTAGAATGGTTGGGGGGAGGGAATCAAATTAAGGAGACTAGGAGAGGGGAGGTTGATTCACAAATGGAGAAGGCAGGTAGGCGGTGTGTGAGGAGGACAGGCAGGGAACAGAGATCAGGAGCACTCAGACCGAAGGTGTAAGGGAAAAGGAAGAAAAAGATAACAAAGTTGTTTGCTCCATTAAGGATAAACAGAGAGTGGGAGGTGGAGAGTTTCTAAAATGCATCTATTTTAATGCTAGGAGCATTGTAAGAAAGGTGGATGAGCTTAGAGCATGGATTGATATGTGGAAATATGATGTTGTAGCTATTAGTGAAACGTAGTTGCAGGAGGGGTGTGATTGGCAACTAAATATTCCAGGATTTCGTTGCTTCAGGTGTGATAGAATAGGAGGGGCAAGAGGGGGAGGTGTTGCATTGCTTGTCAGAGAATATATAACAGCAGTGCTCTGGCAGGATAGATTAGTGGACTCGTCTAGGGAGGCTATTTGGGTGGAATTGAGGAATAGGAAGGGTGTTGTGACACTTATAGGGGTGTATTATAGATCAACTAATGGAGACCGAGAACTGGAGGAGCAAGTTTGTAAGGAGATTGCAGATATTTGCAGTAAGCACAAGGTTGTGATTGTGGGAGATTTTAATTTTCCACACATAGACTGGGAAGCCCATTCTGTAAAAGGGCTGGATGGTTTGTAGTTTGTCGAATGTGTGCAAGATAGTTTTTTGCAGCAATACATAGAGGTACCAACTAGAGAAAGGGTAGTGTTGGATCTCCTGTTAGGGAATGAGATAGGGCAGGTGACGGAGGTATGTGTTGGGGAGCACTCGGGTCCAGTGATCACAATACCATTAGTTTCAGTGTAATTATGGAGAAGGATTGGACTGGACCCAGGGTTGAGATTTTTGATTGGAGAAAAGCTAACTTTGAGGAGTTGCGAAAGGACTTAGAAGGAGTGGGATAATTTGTTTTATGGGAAGGATGTAATAGAGAAATAGAGGTCATTTAAAGGTGAAATTTTGAGGGTACAGGATCTTTATGTTCCTGTTAGGTTGAAAGGAAAGGTTAAAAGTTTGAGAGAGCCGTGGTTTTCAAGGGATATTGGAAACTTGGTTCGGAAAAAGAGTGGGATCTTCAATAAATATAGGCAGCTTGGAGTTAATGAGGTGCTCAAGGAATATAAAGAATGATCTTAAGAAAGAAATTAAAAAAGCTAAAGAAGATATGAGGCTGCTTTGGCAAGTAAGGTGAAAATAAATCCAAAGGGTTTCTACAGTTATGTTAGTGGCAAAAGAATAGTGAGGGATAAAATTGGTCCCTTGGAGAATCAGAGTGGATGTCTATGTGCGGAGCCAAAAGAGATGGGGGAGATTTTGACCAATTTCTTTTCTTCAGTATTCACTAGGGAGAAGGATATTGAATTGTGTAAGGCAAAGGAAACAAGAAGGGTAGTTAAGGGAAGTATGACAATTAAAGAAGAGGAAGTACTGGCGCTTTTAGGGAATATAAAAGTGGATAAGTCTCCGGGTCCGGACAAGATATTCCCTCGGACCTTGAGAGAAGTTAGTGTGGAAATAGCAGGGGCTCTGACAGAAATATTTCAAATGTCATTAGAAACGGAGATGGTGCTGGAGGATTGGCGTATTGCTCATGTGGTTCCACTGTTTAAAAAGGGTTCTAAGAGTAAACCTAGCAATTATCAGCCTGTGTGTTTGATGTCAGTGGTGGGTAAATTGATGGAATGTATTCTTAGAGATGGTATATTTAATTATCTGGATAGACAGGGTCTGATTAGGAACAGTCAATGTGGGTTTGTGCATGGAAGGTCATGTTTGACAAATCTTATTGAATTTTTTGATGAGGTTAAGAAAGTTGATGAAGGTAAAGCAGTGGATGTTGTCTATATGGACTTCAGTAAGGCCCTTGACAAGGTTCCACATGGAAGGTTAGTTAGGAAGGTTCAACCGTTAGGCATTAATATCGAAGTAGTAAAATGGATTTAGCGGTGGCTAGATGGGAGACGCCAGAGAGTAGTGGTGGATAACTGTGTTTCAGATTGGAGGACGGTGTGTAGCGATGTGCCTCAGGGATCTGTACTGGGCCCAGTGTTGTTTGTCATATATTAATGAACTGGATGATGGGGTGGTAAATTAGATGAGTAAGTATGCAGATGATAGGTGGCGTTGTGGATGATGAAGTAGGTTTTCAAAGCTTGCAGAGAAATTTAGGCCATTTAGAAGAGTGGGCTGAAAGATGGCAGATGGAGTTTAATGCTGAAAAATATGAGATGCTACATTTTGGTAGGACTAATCAAAATAGGACATACATGGTAAATGGTAGGGCATTGAAGAATGCTGTAGAACAGAGGGATCTAGGAATAATGGTGCATAGTTCCCTGAAGGTGGAATCTCATGTGGATAGGGTGGTGAAGAAAGCTTTTGATATGCTGGTCTTTATTAATCAGAGCATTGAGTTTAGGAGTTGGGATGTAATGTTGAAATTGTATAAAGCATTGGTAAGGCCAAATTTGGAGTAATGTGTACAGTTCTGGTCACCGAATTATGGGAAAGATGTCAATAACATTGAGAGAGTACAGAGGAAGTTTACTAAAATGTTGCCTGGGTTTCATCTCCTAAGTTACGGAGAAAGGCTGAACAGATTAGGTCTTTATTCTTTGGATCATAGAAGGTTGGGGGGGGGTTACTTGATAGAGGTATTTAAAATTATGAGAGGGATAGATAGAGTTGACGTGGATAGGCTTTTTCCATTGAGATTCAAACAAGAGGACATGAGTTGAGAGTTAAAGGACAAAAGTTTAGGGGTAACATGAGGGGAACTTCTTTACTCAGAGTGGTAGCTGTGTGGAACGAGCTTCCAGCAGAAGTGGTTGAGGCAGGTTCGATGTTGTCGTTTAAAGTTAAATTGTATAAATATATGGACAGGAAAGGAATGGAGGGTTATGGGCTGAGTGCAGGTCGGTGAGACTAGGTGAGAGTAAGAGTTTGGCACGGACCAGAAGGGCCGAGATGGCCTGTTTCCGTGCTGTAATTGTTATATGGTTACATGAGGAGCCCAAATCTGTTCACAATACTCAAGGTGAAGCCTCACCAGTGATAAAGCCTCAGCATCACACTCCTGCTAGTGTAGAAAAGAGTGACTGCAGTGTTAGGTTTTTGTTTCCAAAGGTAGCGCTGGTTCTTAAGCGGTCATCTTCCCTCGCAGGAAGTAAAATAAACACATGATGATTGATCTACTCGAGTTAATTGTTGTCTGTTATAAGACGTAGTGAAAAGGTGTGGGACAATCCTGCACCTCACCTTTTGAATTTTCTCCCTGTTTAGAAAATAATCGAAAAATTTGTTTTTTTTTTAAAACACTGCTTAGGGAGAAGGGTCTGCACTGCGCAGGCGCATGACGTAGTGTGCCAAGGTTTAAAAAGAGAATATTTTCAACGGTTCTTGTTTCAGACGAAGCAAGCAGCTGAGAAGGGAGTGAAGAACTCGGGTAGAAAAAGTCGTCTTTTTTTTTAAAAACACTGCTTGGGGAGAAGGGTCTGCACTGCGCAGGCGTGTGACGTAGCAACGACCCTGACAACGACACCTGCAAGAAGTGCATCCAGCTGCAGCTCCTAACAATCCACGTTAGGGAACTGGAGCAGGAGCTGGATGACCTGCGGATCATTTGGAAGAATGAGGAGAATATAGATAGTAGCTACAGGGAGGTAGTTACGCCAAAGGAGCAGAGGACGGGAAATTGGGTCACTGTCAGGCGAGGGAAGAGGAAAGGGCAGGCAGAGCAGGGGTCCCCTGTGGCCATTCCCCTCAACAACAAGTATACCGCATTGGATAATGTTGGGGGGGGGGGGGATGACTTGCCTGGGACAAGCTGCAGTAGCCGGATCTCTGGCACTGAGTCTGGCTCTGCAGTGCAGGGGGGGGGGGGGGAAGAGGAGAGCGGTAGTGATAGGGGACTCAATAGTTAGAGTTGCAGATAGGAGGTTCTGTGGTCGTGACAGAGAATCCAGGATGGTTTGTTGCCTCTGGGTGCCAGGGTCAAGGATGTCTCTGATCGATTGCATGACATTCTGAAGTGGGACCAATGACATAGCAAGGAAGAGTGAGGTGGTCCTGGAGAGAGAGTATAGAGAGCTTGGTAGGAAGTTGAAAAGCAGGACATCGAGGGTGGTAATCTCAGGATTGCTACCTATGCTACATGCCAGTGAGGGTAGGAATAGGATGCTCTGGAGGATGAACAAGTAGCTGAGGAACTGGTGTAGGGGGCAGGGTTTCAGATTTCAGGATAATTGGGACCTCTTCTGGGGCAGGTGGGACCTGTACAAGAGAGACGGGTTACACTTGAACTATAGGGGGACCAATATCCTTTCAGGGAGGTTTGTTAGTGCTATTGGGGAGGCTTTAAACTAGACTTGCAGGGGGATGGGAACCAGAGTGCCAGAGCTGACAGTGTGGCTGGGGTGAAAATAAATGATGTTAAAAGTTCAAGCAAATCCACTAATAGAAAGGTTGAGTGGTGGTAAAAATCTTCTGAGGTGTATATGTTTCAATGCTAGGAGTATTGCGGGGAAGACGGATGAGTTGAGGGTGTGGATTGACACGTGGAATTATGACGTTATAGCAATTAGTGAAACTTGGCTACAGGAGGGGGAGGACTGGCAGCTTAATATTCCAGGGTTCCGAAGTTTCAGATGTGATCGAGGCAGAGGAATGAAAGGTGGGGGAGTAGCATTGCTTGTTAGGGAAAATATTACAGCAGCGCTCAGGCAGGACAGATCAGAGGGCTTGTCTACTGAGTCCTTATGGGTGGAGCTGAGAAACGGGAAAGGTGTGGCCACATTACTGGGATTGTATTACAGACTACCCAATAGTCAACGAGAATTGGAAGAGCAAATCTGCAGAGATAGCAGGCAACTGCAGGAAACAAAGTTGTGGTGGTAGGGGATTTTACTTTTCCACATATTGATTGGGACACCCATACTGTTAGGGGTCTAGATGGTTTAGTGTTTGTAAAATGTGTTCAGGAAAGTTTTCCAAATCAATATATAGAGGGACCAACTAGAGGGGTTGCAATATTGGATCTCCTGTTAGGAAACGAGTTTGGACAAGTGACAGAAGTCTGTGTAGGGGAGCACTTTGGTTCCAGTGATCATAACACCATTAGTTTCACTTGATCATGGACAAGGATAGATCTCGACCTAGGGTTGAGGTTCTTAACTGGAAGACGACCAAATTTGAAGAAATGAGAAAGGATCTAAAAAGCATGGATTGGGACAGGTTGTTCTCTGGCAAGGATGTGATCGATAGGTGGGAAGCCTTCAAAGGAGAAATTTTGAGAGTGCAGAATTTGTATGTTCTTGTCAGGATTAAAGGCAAAGTGAATAGGAATAAGGAACCTTGGTTCTCAAGGGATATTGCAACTCTGATAAAGAAGAGGGAGTTGTATGACATGTATAGGAAGCAGGGAGTAAATAAGGTGCTTGAGTATAAGAAGTGCAAGAAAATACTTAAGGAAGAAATCAGGAGGGCTAAAAGAAGACATGAGGTTGCCTTGGCAGTCAAAGTGAAGGATAATCCAAAGAGCTTTTACAGGTATATTAAGAGCAAAAGGATTGTAAGGGATAAAATTGGTCCTCATGAAGATCAGAGTGGTCGGCTATGTGCGGAACCAAAGGAAATGTGGGAGATCTTAAATAGGTTTTTTGCGTCTGTATTTACTAAGGAAACTGGCATGAAGTCTATGGAACTAAGGGAAACAAGTATTTGAGATCATGGAAACTGTACAGATCGAAAAGGAGGAGGTCCTTGCTGTCTTGAGGAAAATTAGAGTGGATAAATCCCCGGGACCTGACAGGGTGTTCCCTCGGACCTTGAAGGAGACTAGTGTTGAAATTGCAGGGGCCCTGGCAGAAATATTTAAAATGTCGCTGTCTACAAGTGAGGTGCCGGAGGATTGGAGAGTGGCTCATGTTGTTCCATTGTTTAAAAAAGGATCGAAAAGTAATCCGGGAAATTATAGGCCAGTAAGTTTGACGTCGGTAGTAGGCAAGTACTAAGGGAGGGAGTACTAAGAGACAGAATCTACAAGCATTTGGATAGACAGGGACTTATTAGGGAGAGTCAACATGGCTTTGTGCGTGGTAGGTCATGTTTGACCAATCTATTGGAGTTTTTCGAGGAGGTTACCAGGAAAATGGATGAAGGGAAGGCAGTAGATATTGTCTACATGGACTTCAGTAAGGCCTTTGACAAGGTCCCGCATGGGAGATTAGTTAGGAAAATTCAGTTGCTAGGTATACATGGAGAAGTGGTAAATTGGATTAGACATTGGCTCAATGGAAGAAGCCAAAGAGTGGTAGTAGAGAATTGCTTCTCTGAGTGGAGGCCTGTGACTAGTGGTGTGCCACAGGGATCAGTGCTGGGTCCATTGTTATTTGTCATCTATATCAATGATCTGGATGATAATGTGGTAAATTGGATCAGCAAGTTTGCTGATGATACAAAGATTGGAGGTATAGTAGACAGTGAGGAAGGTTTTCAGAGCCTGCAGAGGGACTTGGACCAGCTGGAAAAATGGGCTGAAAAATGGCAGATGGAGTTTAATACAGACAAGTGTGAGGTATTGCACGTTGGAAGGACAAACCAAGGTAGAACATACAGGGTTAATGGTAAGGCACTGAGGAGTGCAGTGGAACAGAGGGATCTGGGAATACAGATACAAAATTCCCTAAAAGTGGCGTCACAGGTAGACAGGGTTGTAAAGAGAGCTTTTGGTACATTGGCCTTTATTAATCAAAGTATTGAGTATAAGAGCTGGAATGTTATGATGAGGTTGTATAAGGCATTGGTGAGGCTGAATGGAGTATTGTGTTCAGTTTTGGTCACCAACTGACAGGAAGGATATAAATAAGGTTGAAAGAGTGCAGAGAAGGTTTACAAGGATGTTGCCGGGACTTGAGAAACTCAGTTACAGAGAAAGGTTGAATAGGTTCGGACTTTATTCCCTGGAGCCTAGAAGAATGAGGGGAGATTTGATAGAGGTATATAAAATTATGATGGGTATAGATAGAGTGAATGCAAGCAGGCTTTTTCCACTGAGGCAAGGGGAGAAAAAAACCAGAGGACATGGGTTAAGGGTGAGGGGGGAAAAGTTTAAAGGGAACATTGGGGGGGCTTCTTCACACAGAGTGGTGGGAGTATGGAATGAGCTGCCAGACGAGGTGGTAAATGCGGGTTCTTTTTTAACATTTAAGAATAAATTGGACAGATACATGGATGGGAGGTGTATGGAGGGATATGGTCCATCTGCAGAAAAGTGGGACTATGCAGAAAATGGTTCGGCACAGCCAAGAAGGGCCAAAAGGCTTGTTTCTGTGCTGTAGTTTCTATGGTTCCATGGTTCTAATAATAATCCTTCTAGTAAAGCGTGTACACTTCCTTGCACAATATTCCATCTGCCATTTCTTTGCTCATTCCACCAATCTGTCCTAAGTCCTTCTGCAGACACCCTGCTTTCTCAACATGCCTGCACCTCCATATATCTTCTTAACATCTGCAATCTTGGCCATATAACCATATTACAATTACAGCACGGAAACAGACCATCTCAGCCCTTCTAGTCTGTTCCGAACTCTGACTCTCACCTAGTCCCACCGACCAGCACTCAGCCCATAACCCTCCATTCCTTTCCTGTCCATATATCTATCCAATTTAACTTTAAATGACAACATCGAACTTGCCTCAACCGCTTCTGCTGGAAGTTCGTTCCACACAGCTACCACTCTCTGAGTAAAGAAGTTCCCCCTCATGTTAACCCTAAACTTTTGCCCTTTAACTCTCAACTCATGTCCTCTTGTTTGAATCTCCCCCACTCTCAATGGAAAAAGCCTATCCACGTCAACTCTATCTACCCTCATAATTTTAAATACCTCTATCAAGTCACCCCTCAACCTTCTACACTACAAAGAATAAAGACCTAACTTGTTCAACCTTTGTCTCTAACTTAGGAGATGAAACCCAGGCAACATTTTGGTAAACCTCCTCTGTACTCTCTCAATTTTATTGACTTCTTTCCTATAATTCGGTGACCAAAACTGTACACAATACTCCAAATTTGGCCTCTCCAATACCTTATACAATTTCAACATTACATCCTAACTCCTATACTTAATGCTCTGATTAATAAAGGCCAGCATACCAGAGGCTTTCTTCACCACCCTATCCACATGAGATTTCACCTTCCACCATAAAGCCATCAATTCTGACTTCCAAATGATTGACAAATAATGTGAAGAGAAATGGTGCGTAAACCTTTCTCTTTCCTACTCGCACGCTTCCCCCATCAGTTCTATGTATCCTGACCACCTGCCCCTCACCCCCGCTCCAACCCTCTCCCCTTCCCTTTCTTCCCATTCACGCTCCTCCCCTCCTCCCTTTCTGCTCCCACTTCATCTCTTTTCCTCCTCCTTCCAACCCCTCTTTGTCACATACTCTCCACCCATCCATTCCTCCTCCTCTCCCCGATTTCTCTTTCCCCCTCCCTCTCACCCCCATCTTTCTCTCGATGTTTCATTGCCCCTTTCTCTCGCCTACGACTTTCTCACCCTCTCATCTCTCCCTGTCCCCTCTCCATCAACCCTTCCTCTCTGCACTCCCCTTCCATTCTCTCTTGCCTGTCCACTCTACTCCAACCTCATACCTCTCCTTTCTTCCTCCCTCCCCACTACCTTCTCTTTCCCCCTCCATCAATACTCCCATTACACCCTCTCTTCCCCCTCCTCACACTTCTCTCTCTGCTCCCCCTCGGCCTCCCCTCTCTCAATCTCCCTCCTTGCTCTTCATTCTTTCCTCTCACTTCCTTTCCTCTCCTCTCTCACTCCACACTGCACTTTCTCTTCCCTTCCTCTCCCCTTACCACTGCTTTCTCCCCCCATTCCTTTCACCCTCTCCCTCTCATTTCACTTAACATCCTACAACTTCTCCACCACCTAACCTTCCCCTTCTCTTTTGCCCTTCTGTCTGTCCTCTGTCCCTTACGGTTGCCCCCCCCCCATCCCCCTCCCTGCAGGGCAGAAACAGTGAGTAGCTGAGGGTGTGGAAGAGATAGAACCACAGGAAAGTAAAGAGAGATCTGGAGAAAAGAGGGAAGAAAATGGAGAGGGGAGAGTTGGGTGAGTATAGTAGGAAGAGAAAGAGGGGAGGGGGTGATAGAGGGTAACAAAAGGAGTGAAATTGAGATAGAAGCAAAAGGTTTGAAGTGAGTGGGGACAGAGGTTAAGAAGGTGGAAGGAGGGCAAAGAGATAGAGAAGGGGAGAAAGTTGGGAGAGAAACAAAGTGGAGGGAGAGGAGGAAAGGGAGACAGGATGTGATAGAGAGGAGCATGAGAGGAGTATGAGGAGAGAAGAAAAAGGTGAGAGGGGGCTGGGAGAGGAAGGGTGAAAATAGAGGGATAGGGAAGAGAAGGAGGTGGTGTGTGAGAAGACAGGATGGCAGGAGAGAAAGTCTACTGGAAGTTGAAGGAGTTGAGAGATGGGGAGATGCAGGGGAGGGGCTAAATGGAGAGAAAATGCTGGGCTGTCAAGAGAAGAGAGCGTGAGAGGTGGGAGAGAAAGAGGAAGTGGGGACATGCTGAGTTTCTGTTAGTCTCTAGGCACAGATAAGATCATCTGACTAATGCTGAATGTGAAATGCAAACAGCGATGTTATCCGATGGTTTCTTGTTCTCCGACACTAGACAGGGTATAGAGAGTTAAATCATATGTGGTATTCATGTGAGGAGAGGGGTGGGGGGTGTGTGGCAGAAGGAGAGGGTATAGAGAGGGGTGAAAGAGTGGAGAGAGAGAGGAGATCGATTGAGAGTGGAGGGAGAGTCGGAGACAGACTGGGGAAAGAGGGAAGAGAGAGAAAGTGAGGAGGGGCAATTGTGTGCAGAGAGGGAGGGGTGGGATAGAGTGGCTAGAAAGTGGATGGTGACGGAGAGAATGTGGGCTGAGTGCAGAGGAAAGAGTCTGAGATTGGGGAAAAGGGAGAGGTGGGGGGAGCTAGAGAAAGTATTGTGTTGGGGGTGAAAAGATGGAGAGCAAGAGGGTGTTGAGTGGGGAGGAGGTAGAGATGGGTGAAGGAGAGAGCTGAGAGAGTGGGGAGAGGAAGCGTTTGGGGAATGTGAGGGGGGCCAGAGAAGGAGTAAAGACTGCAAGATGGTGAGGGGATGAAGAAAATTTTGTGACTGAGGGACCAGGTAGGAGAGGGAGAGTGCAGTTCACACCGAACCTTCCCTCCTAAACTACTTGCATATTAGCCCTCCCAGCCTTGCGGTTCTCCGTGTACTTCCTCTTCCACAATGACTAGTTTCATAGCCCTCTCCTTCCTCTTCAGTCCTTCCCATTTCTGCTTGAGAACATTTTACTTTCTTAATACCAGCTTGACTTCAGCCCAGCAACCTTCTCCCTTCAACATGGGGACCTTTAGCTGGAGCATTGGCCAGGAACTTCGCTCCACTGGGTCTGTGTTAACCATAATGTTGAATTCAACTAAATCCCTTCTGCCTGCATTGACTTGCTTCTGTCTGTTCCCTGTACATTCATGTGTGAATCTAGGAGTCTCTTAAAAGCCTGTTGTATCAGCCCCCACCACCATGCCCGGCAGCGCATTCCAGGCACCTACCACTCCGTGCTTTTTTAAAAAAAAAGAAAAAATAATCATGTCCCCACACATCTTGTTTAAACATTAACCGCATTTCCCTTCACCCCCCCCCCCCCAATCCACCTTAAACCTCTGCCCACCATATTTTAACATTTCCATCCTGGGTGACAGCATACTTGTACTCGGGTCTCCCCTCCGCATCCACTACTCTAGAGTCAACAACTCAAATCTGTCCAACCTCTTCCTTATAGTACATGCCTTCTAATCCTGGCAGCACTCTGGCAAACTCCTTGTGCCTCCTTCCTATAATAGGGTGACCAGAAATGCACACAGTACTCCCAAGTGCAGCCTAATCAATATTTTATCCAGCTACAATATTACTCTCAACTCGTATTCAGCACCCTGATCAATGAAGAAAAGCACACTGTGCACCTTCTTTACCAATCTATCTACTTGTGTGGCCACTTTCAGGAACCAATGATGCTATATATCAAAGCTCTTTTCATTTGTTGTACATATTCCCCTTAGATTTGACCTCCCAAAGTGCAACACCTCACACTTGCCTAGATTAAACTCCATTTGACATTTTTCTGCCCCATTTCCAAAAACATCAATCTTCCTCACTCTTCAACCAATGTTTATTCCAAAAAGTAGAAAAATGCCAACTCACTTGAGATCACTGATGACCCAATGCTCCCCTCTTTAAACTCCGAGACAGGTTGATGAAAGTTGCATGGCATTAACTTTGTGTTATAGCAGACACTTAAAACTGTGGTTACTTGTAAGGACAGATATTATCTGCCAACTTTGCAACAGCTCTACAATAACAAGGCCAGGTTCTCAATATTTTTGGATGCCACCCATCTCTCTCCTCTCTCGTCTCTTTCACTCTCTCTCCCTCTCTCTACTTCACTATCTGCAACTCTCTTCCTACTTGCCTCTTTCTCCTCTCCCTCCTCGCTTCCCATCTCGTAATCTCTTCCCTCTTTTACTGCATTTCTCCTCCCTCTCCCTGTTGTTTCTCTTTCTTCCCTTTGTCTTTTTATGACTTTTTGCCCTACTGTGCTTTTTCCTCTTCTGCTTCTGTCTCTCACTATCTCTAATTCTCTCTCCGCCTTTCACACTCCTCTCCACCTTCATCACTTTCACTATCTCTTTTCCTGCCTCTCCCCTCCAAATCTCCATTCCAAATCTCTCTTGATCTGTGCTTCTCTTTTCCATCTCTCTACCTTTTTTACCTCTTCTTCCCATCTCTCTCTCCCCATTCTATCGCTATTTATAACCTCCCCCACCTCCCCCTCTCCCTTCCACCTCCCCCCACGAATAGATTGGGGCACATTCAGGAGGAGTGTTGAGGACAAGACAAATCAAACTCACCTTCAGAATGGTTTAGAACAGCAAGCGAGGTCTCGGGCAGAGATGTCTGTCACCTAGATATCTGTGTTTTTATCTAAAACACTGCTGACTTCCTTCCTCCAAAATTTAACCCTGCAACAGCCGAGACCCAGCCTTTGTCAATGGTCCAGCACTCTGAGTGGGAGTGGTTTTGAGGCAAACCATGTAACACCTATAGAAAGAAAAAAAATCACTCCCCTCCCAACTACACAAAGAAAAGGTCAAGAAGGGAGGGATGGATGGGATATTCGGGAGGGAGTTCTATGTATGTTAGTACTGAGTTACAGAAATAAGGAGGTTAAGGAGATGGGGAAGGGTGTAGGGGTTGCTGGGGAATTAGAGATGGACAGGGCTGAGGGTGAGGGAGAAGATATTACAGAGGTGGGAGGAGTTCATGTAGAAGGGGAGGGAGTCACAGATGGGGAGGTGTGGGGGCTGTAGAGATGGAAGGAGAGGGGGAGGGTTGTGGGAGGAGAATGGGGTCACAGACTGGGAGGGAGAAAGGGCAGAGGTGCTGGAGGGGATCACAGATATGATAAAGGGTATACAGGCTAAGGGGATGAGAGATGGGGAGGGGCATGGGGGAGGGACGGTCTCGGAGATGGGGAGATATGTACTAACCCGGAGAGAGATTTATTGAACAGAATCAGTAAATCTTCTAAAAGGATGAGCTTGAGCAGAATGTTTGAACCACCTCATTTGTGGCTACTGCTGGTGTGTAATGCTTGCAAGATAGTTCAGAGATAGCAGAGTTGTATCTGCAAATTTGTCACGCAGTAGCTTACACTAAGTTCCTGATGTTGCTGAGGAGGTCTGTCTTTCTGTCCACATGCTTCACGTTAATGGGCATTGGGTCAGGGAGAGTTCAGATCTCACCCAGATCAGAGTGATCGATGGATAAGGAGTTGTGCGGTGCTCCCTCTTCACTGCCACTTTCACTTCAGAACTCCCTCCCTCCGCGTCATCCCTCTCCCACAGCGCTCTCTCCCTCTTCACTGCTCTTGTCCCATGGTGCTCCCTCCTTTTTGCCTTTCCCTTTCCTGTGCAGCTCCATGACCCCTCACTGCTCCTTCCCCTTGGTGCTCCCTCCCTCATCACCCCTCTCCCCCAGCACTCCATCCCTCATTACCATTCTTCTTCCCCCCAACTTTGCCTCACACCTCACCTTCCTTTCCAAAAGCTCTACACCCCTTCTTCATCTTTCCCTCTCCAGTGCTGCTCTGCCAGGCCTTGCTCCCCATCCCCTGGCAATCGATCCTTGCTGCTCTCTCCCTCTGCACCATTCCTATTCTGCAGCACTCCCTCTTCAATTTCCCCTCTCCCAGTGTACTTGCTCCTTACTATTCGCTCCATCCACACCTCTCCTGCTCCTTTCTGTTGTCCCATCTCCCTTGGCATTCCCTTCAGCCTTATCCCTCCAGTCTCACAAAACTCCCTTCTCATCTTCCCCCTTCCTTTGCTACACCCCTCTCCCGTGGTGGTTCCTCCCTTCCTGCAGATCAACAATGTTTTTTGGGAAAGTCAAGTTCATAACACTCTAAAGTACAGGAGCAGAATAAGGCTGTTTGGCTGATCTAGAGTGTTCCCCATGGGATGTGGCTCACTTACCTCAACACCTTTCTCAGGCCTTCTCCCCTGTAACCCTTAACCCACTTACTAATCAAGAACCTATCAATCTCTGCTATAAATACACCAAATGATTTGGCCTCTGCAGCTCTCTGTGGCAATGAATTCCACAGTTACACCACCACCATCTGGCTGAAGAAATTCTTCCCCATCTCAGTTCTAAAGTAATGTTTCTTTTCTGAGGCTGTGCCCTTGGATCCCAGACATGGAGACACCCTCTCAAAGTCCAGTATATACAGTCCTTTCAGTATCTGGGAGGTTTCAATTAGAACCCCCCCTCCCCCAATCATCATTCTGATGGAGTACAGGCCCACTCCTTGTACATGAGGCTCTTTCTTTTGGGATAATTCTTGTGAACTTTCCTCTGGATCCTCTTCTGAGCTAGCACATCTTTCCTTCGAAATGGGACCATAAGTTGCTCATAATACAATGCAGAGCAGTGCAACACTGGACAAGCCATTAGGCCCATGACATCCTGATCTTGCTGTCAATTTACACTAAATGTCCTCCTGTCTATTACCCATATCTTTTCATTACCTTCATATTCATGTATCTATCTCATAGTCTTCTACTGCACTAAATTACCTTCTTCTGTTGCTATTCCGGGTAACCTATTAATTCATCCACAACTTGGAGTTAAAAAGTAAGTGTGCTGCCTAACATAGAAAACCAACGGCACAATACAGGCCCTTTGGCCCACAAAGCTGTGCCGAACATGTCCTTACCTGAGAAATTACCTAGGGTTACCCATAGCCCTCTATTTTTCTGAGCTCC
Source organism: Mobula hypostoma (assembly GCF_963921235.1). Classification (NCBI taxonomy): domain Eukaryota; kingdom Metazoa; phylum Chordata; class Chondrichthyes; order Myliobatiformes; family Myliobatidae; genus Mobula; species Mobula hypostoma. The sequence continues at coordinate 47,094,223 of NC_086121.1, read as the reverse complement.
ATTTACCTGTTTAGGAGTCTCTTAAAAGACCCTATCATATCCGCCTCCACCACCATCGCCGGCAGCCCATTCTGCGCGCTCACCACTCTGTTTTAAAAAAAACTTACCCCTAATATTCCAAGCACCTTAAGACTGTGCCCTCTCATGCTAGCCATTTCAGTCCTGGGGAAAAAGCCTCTGACTATCCATCGATCAATGCCTCATCATCTGATACACCACTATCAGGTCACCTCTCATCCTCCATTTTGCCCTTCGAGCCAGCACCGCCATTCACTGTGATCATGGCTGATCATCCACAATCAGTATCCAGTTCCTGCCTTATCCCCATAACCTTTGATTCCGCTATCTTTAAAAGCTCTAACCATCTCTTTCTTGAAAGCATCCAGAGACTTGGTCTCCACAACCTTCTGGGGCAGAGCATTCCATATATCCACCACTCTCTGGGTGAAAAAGTTCTTCCTCAACTCTGTTCTAAATGGCCTACCCCTTATTCTTAAACTGTGGCCTTTAGTTCTGAACTCACCCATCAGCGGGAATATGCTTCCTGCCTCCAGCATGTCCAATCCCTTAATAATCTTATATGTTTCAATAAGATCCCCTCTCAGCCTTCTAAATTCCAGAGCATACAAGCCCAGTCGCTCCAATCTTTCGACATATGACAATCCAGCCATCCCGGGAATTAACCTTGTGAACCTACGCTGCACTCCCTCAACAGCAAGAATGTCTTTCCTCAAATTTGGAGACCAAAACTGCACACAGTACTCCAGGTGTGGTCTCACCAGGGCCCTGTACAGCTGCAGAAGGACCTCTTTGCTCTTATACTCAATTCCCCTTGTCATGAAGGCCAGCATGCCATTAGCTTTCTTCACTGCCTGCTGTACTTGCATGCGTGCTTTCAGTGACTGATGTACAAGAACACCTAGATCTCGTTGAGCTTCCCCTTTTCCTAACTTGACTCCATTTAGATAATAATCTGCCTTCCTGTTCTTACCACCAAAGTGGATAACCTCACATTTATCCACATTAAACTGCATCTGCCAGGCATCTCCCCACTCACCCAGCCTGTCCAAGTCACCCTGCATTCTCATAACATCCTCCTCACATTTCACAGCCACCCAGCTTTGTGTCATCAGCAAATTTTCTAATGTTACTTTTAATTCCCTCATCTAAATCATTAATATATATTGTAAACAGCTGCGGTTCCAGCACTGAACCCTGCGGTACCCCACTGGTCACCGCCTGCCATTCCGAAAGGGAGCCGTTAATCGCTACTCTTTGTTTTCTGTCAGCCAGCCAATTTTCAATCCATGTCAGTACTCTGCCCCCAATACCATGTGCCCTAATTTTGCCCACTAATCTCCTATGTGGGACTTTATCAAAGGCTTTCTGAAAGTCCAGGTACACTATATCCACTGGCTCTCCCGTGTCCATTTTCATAGTTACATCCTCAAAAAATCCCAGAAGATTAGTCAAGCACGATTTCCCCTTCGTAGATCCATGCTGACTCGGATCAATCCTGTTACTGCTATCCAGATGTGTCGTACTTTCATCTTTTATAATTGACTCCAGCATCTTTCCCACCACCGACGTCAGGCTAACCGGTCTATAATTCCCTGTTTTCTCTCTTCCTCCCTTCTTGAAGAGAGGGACAACATTAGCCACCCTCCAATCCACAGGAACTGATCCTGAATCTATAGAACATTGGAAAATGATTACCAATTCGTCCACGATTTCGAAAGCCACCTCCGTACCCTGGGATGCAGACCATCAGGTCCCGGGGACTTATCATCCTTCAGACCCAACAGCATTTCCTGCCTAATATAAATTTCCTTCAATTCATCCATTACCCTAGGTCCTTTGGCCATTATTACATCTGGGAGATTGTTTGTGTTTTCCCTAGTGAAGACAGATCCAAAGTACCTGTTCAACTCGTCTGCCATTTCCTTGTTTCCCATAATAAATTCACCTGCTTCTGTCTTCAAGGGCCCAATTTTGGTCTTAACTATTTTTTTCCTTTTCACATACCTAAATAAGCTTTTACTATCCTCTATTTACTATTTTGCTATTCTTTGCTAGTTTACCTTCGTACCTGATTTTTTCTCCGCGTATTGCCTTTTTGGTTACCTTCTGTTGCTCTTTAAAAGTTTCCCAATCCTCCAGCTTCCCACTCGTCTTTGCTATGTTATACTACTCTTTTATTTTTATACTATCCATTACTTCCCTTGTCAGCCACGGCCTCCCCTTAGGATCTTTCTTCCTCTTTGGAACGAACTGATCCTGCACCTTCCGCATTATTCCCAGAAATACCTGCCATTGCTGTTCCACTGCCATCCCTGCTCGGGTATTGTTCCATTGAACTTTTGCCAGCTCCTCCCTCATAGCACCATAGTTCCCTTTGTGTAAAGCACAGTAGTACACATAACACATATAAACACACAACTTAAAGAATTAAATCTACAAATGAATTACACATAGATATAATAACACAGAAGTTACAGATGTAAAGTGCATAAATTTTGTACAGTGCAATACAAATCATCCGGTGACACTTTGGATATGATGCAGCAGTGAGTTCAGAAGCCCAAGGGCTTGAGGGAATAAGCTGTTTGCCATCCAGACCATTTTTGTCTTTATGGATCAGAGTCTCTTGCCTGATGGTAGAATGTCAAAGAGGATGCTTGACGCATTGGTGGGATCCTCAATAATACCAAGGGCCCTGTGTATGTAGCGTTCCTGCTGACCGTCGCCAACGGAGGTTAGACACCCCCATATGATCCTCTTTGCTGTTCTCAGTCGTTCATAGGGACTTCTGATCTGATGGTCAGCTGCTCCCATACCGGACGGGAATGTAGCTTGTCAGGTTGCTGTCAATGGTGCTCCTGTAAAATGCAGTTAAGATGGGGAGGGTGGGTGTAGAAGGCTCGCTTGCCTCAATCTCCTCAGAAAGTAGAGACGCTGCTGTGCCTTCTTATTCAGGGAGGTGATATTGAGGGGCCAGGTGAGGTTGTCTGTGATGTGAACTCCGTGGAACTTGGTGTACTTAACTCTTTATCGAGGAGCTGTGTATCTGCATAAGGAGATGGCTCATCTGTAACTTCCTAAGGTCTACAATCATTTCCCTGGTCTTTGCCACGTTCAGACTTGGGTTGCTGTTCTCACTCTAGTCCAACAGCTGCTCCACTTCCTCTCTGTACTCTGACTCATCTTGATGAGGCCAACTACTTTTGTGTCACAAACTTGATGACACGGTTTTAGCTGAATCCTGTGACCAGTCATGAATCAGCAGTGTGAACAGCAGCAGGCTGAGCACACAGCCCTGGGGAACACCAGTGCTCAGCATAATGGGACTAGAGACATTGTTGCCCACAAGGACTGATTGTGGCCTGTGTACAAGTATCCAGTTACAAAGGGAGTTGTTGAGACCCAGCATGGACAGTTCCACCACTAATTTCTATGATATGATGGTATTAAAACACCAAACTGGTCTATAAACACCAACCTGGCATATTAGACCCTATTTTCCAGGTGAGACAGTACAGGGTGAGGGTAGAGGCTATAGACTGATTCGAGTGATAAGCAAACTGTAAATGGTCTAATGTAGTCCAGAGAAAGGTTTTAATCACTCCATAACCAACTGCTCAAAGCATTTCATAATGGTTGATGTTAATACCACAGGACAACAGTCATTTAGACACCTCCTTTGGCACTGGAATGAGGCCTGCCACCTTGAAACTAAGGGGACAATGGATTGTCCGGAGAGATGTTGAATATATCTGTCAGAACCTCAGTTAGCTCGGCTGCAAAGTCTTTCAGAACCCGACCTGGTATGTTATCTGACCCCGGTGCACTGTGCGTTGACCCAGATGAAGGCTTCATCTTGATCAGCCACAGTAATTTACTTCATACTTTTCTGGCTTGAACTCTATCTGCCACTTCTCAGCTTAACTCTGCTTCCTGTCAATGTCCCATCATAACATACTACAATTCTACACCATCTACGACTCCACCAACCTTTGCTTCATCTTCAAACTTACTAAACCACTCTTCCACTTCCTCATTCAAGTCATTTATAAAAATCACAAAGAGGTGACCTGGAACAGATTCCTGCAGAACACCACCGGTCACCAACCTCAAGGAAGAATATGCTCCATCTACATCCACCCTCCGCCTTAAATGGGCAAGCCAATTCTGTAATCACACAGTCAAATTTCCCTCGATTCTATGCCTCCTCCTTTCTGAATGAGCCTACCATGTTGAACCTTATCAAACACCTTATTAAAATCCATATACATCATATCCACTGCTCTATCTTCATCAATGCACTTTGCCACATCCTCAAAAAATTCAGTCAGGCTTGTGAGGCATGACCTGTCCCTCATAAAGCCATGCTGACTATCCATACTTAGATTGTGCTTTCCCAAATGGTCATAAATTCTGTCTCTAAGAATCTCATCCAACAAATTGCTGAATTAAGACTCACTAATCTATAAGAACAAAAGAATAATGTTTGACACCGACCAATCAGCTGTACTACTATGGCCAGTGAGGATGCAAAGATCATCACCAATGGTGCAGTAATCTCCTCCCTTGCTTCCCACAGTAACCTGGAGTACATCCTACCCAGCCCCAGGGATTTGTTTATTCGAATGTCTTTCACATTTCCAGCAGATCCTCTTAAACATCAACACGTTCTGGCATATCAGTCTGTTTTACACTGAGCTCACATTCATCAAGTCCCATATCACTGGTGAATATTAAGGGAAGTATTTATTAAGGATCTTCCCTACCCACTTTGCCTCCAGGCACAGGTTTCTTCTACTATCTGATAGGTCCTACCCTCAATTCTGGCCATCCTCCAGTTCTTCACATACATGCAGAATGCCTTGGTGTTTGCACAATTCCATTCACCAATCCCTTCTCACGTCCCCTTCCAGCTCTTCCAAGTCTATTCATTCTTCGGTTCCTTCCTGGCTATCTTGCCAACCCTTCCCCAACCTGGAGTTCACGGACTGCTTGGTTAATGGTAGGGGTCTATGGCATAAAAAGGGGTTGGGAACCCCTGCTCTAGAGCCTTGTCTGATTCTCTTTTCCAAAACCTTTCTTTCTTCCTATTGACTAGATGTTGCACATCTCGTCACCGTGGTTCCTTCATCCTGTGATTCTTTCCGTCTCAAAGGGACAAATCTATTCAGAACCCCATGCAAGTACTCCCTAAACAGACTGCACCTTGTCATTGTGTTTTTCCACGCACATCCATTCCAAATTTATACTTCCAGGTTCCTGCCTAATAGCATCATAATTCCCCCTTAAATACTTTCACATACCCTCTGCTTCTATCCCTATCCAAGGTTATGGTAAATGTCAATGTCTCTGAAATGCTGATTCTCTGAGAGACCAGACACCTGATCTGTTCATTGTCTAGCACCAGATACGGTATGGCCTTTCCTCTAGTCAGCTTGTCTACATATTGTGTTCAGAGTCCTAGGACACACCTATCAAGGTGTAGCACCTGCTTAGCCCCCAACCAGAGTCACATGAAGCCATAGGAGAAGGTGGTGTATGGTCATATGAGCAGTCGGTACATATCACAAGTCCTGGTTATGCGACCACTGACGCTAGGCAGACAATCTCTGAACAGTATTGATAATGGCTGGGGACACCTGTCTTGTAAAGACACTGCCCAGGAGGAGACAAACCACTTCTATAGACAAATTTGCTAAGAACAATCATGGTCATGGAGAACATGATCGTCCATGTCATACGTCATGGCACATGATGAGATAGAAGAAAGCTCTGCAAAAGCAAGACCTTTCTGAAAGTAAAATATATTAGAAACACAGTATGAGGGACAGGCCCTTCAGCCCAGTGTGTGCAAACATGCTAAATTAAGCGAAACCCCTTCTGCCTGCACAGGATCCATATCCCTTCATTTCCTGACTCAAACCACAGATGGATTTGCACCCAACACCTCCCCTGGCTCATTTCAGATAGCTACCACTGTTTATATATTTAAAAAAAACATCCCCCCCCCCCCACCTAAACATCTGTCCTACACTATTTTGACATTTCCACTGTGGGGTTGAAAGATTCTGTCTATCTAAATTTGGTAGGGCACCACAGTAACACAGCAGTTAGCATATGTCCTCCCTGTGAATACATGGGTTTCCTCCCACAGTTCAAAAACTAGTTAATTGGTCATTGTGAAATTGTCCAGTAACTAGGCTAGAGTTAGATAGTTGGGCTGCTGTGTTGTGTGGTTTGTTTAGCTAGAAGGGTCTGTTCCACACATTATCAATAAACAAATAAAATAAAAATAATAAATGTTAAAACAAACCATTTTCAGGTATCCCCTCAGCCTCTGACCCTTCAGAAAAAAATGACCCAAGTTTGTCCTTACAGCACATGCCCTCCAAGGCAGGCAGTATCCTGGTGAATCCCTTCTGCATCCTGTCCCAAACCTTCACACCCTTCCTATAATGGGGCAACCAGAGGTAAATGCAATACTTTGCAAGTAATCCGACCAGAGCTTTATAAAGCTGTAATGTAACTTACTGACTCTTCAACTCCATGCCTCAACTAAAGGCAGGAATGCCATACATGTGCAACCACTTTCAAGGAGTTGTGGATGTGGACCCCAAGATCCCTCTGTATATTAGCAGTGTACTGTCCCTTTCCATTTTACCTCCCAAAGTGCAACATCTCACACCTACTTGATTAAACTCTCATCCATAACCACATTGTCTCCAGATGTTTCCAGTTTTGTTTCCCCATTGATCTAGTGCCTGTTACTAGCTGATCAGGGAGAACCTTCAATGGATGTCTGCAGTGACCTGTCCCAGGAGGTTGGAGGGGGCAGTTTCCCCATTCTCTTCTTCTCCCACCCGTTCCAAGTACCCAGCAGGGGGTGGGCCAAAGCTGGAGAGAGACACAGGAAGAGGGTGAAGCCAATAAGCCTTTTATTGCACAGAGTGTGGTCTGTGATCCTTAGTGGGGCAGGTACAGATTCCCCATACCCTAGCTTGTTAGAAAGCCTTCCACCACCCTCCCCCTCACCTACCCATTCTGCCCTTTCTCCTAGCCCCCATAGCTGCATCTCCATCTCTTCAGTTCCCCCCAAACTAGAGGGAGGGGAGAGGGAGCCTCAGACAAAGGGGACACTGTTGCAAAAATCTCCGCAGTTCAACAGAGGAATGGGGTTGTGGAGCCAGCCCATGCTATGTTTACATACGGGAACAGGAATCGGATACGCTGAATCTGTGGGAAAGAAAGGAAAGGGAGGGAGAGTGTCAGAAAACTTCAGACCCATCCCTGTCTCCACAGTCTCCTTCCTCCCTAAACCCACCACATCCCCAAGACCACCTCCCTATCCGTGACACCCCCACGTGCTGTTCCATGTTAATGTGACACCCTCCTTCCTCTACACCATGCACATTTCTGTAACCCACTTGCTACCCTACAGCCCTCGTCTCTTTATGCACTATGGGATGGGATAGTGTGGAGGGAGCCTCGGTGTCTGAGCCTGGGAGTGTGTGATGGTATAGGGTGGTGGGAGCTTCACCCTGTATCTGACACCAGGTGTGGATGGAGCCGCACTGGATGTAGAGGATACCTACTCAATCTTGTCCTCCAGTGTGTGGGCTGTCTGCTTGTCCACGTACCGGCAGAAGAGTGGGAGCAAGTTGCTAGGGAGCTGAAGGGGTTCAGCCATGCTTGATTTTGGGGTCTGCGAGAGTTCCCGGGCCACCAGGAAGATGATGTCCGTCCTTTGGAAGGAATCACAGGATTACACAGGCTGTGAGAAAGGGAAGGGAAGGGAAGGGAAGGGGGAAGGTATGGGGGCAGGGTGCAGAAATGTCTAGGTACCCTGAACTTTGGCCCAGCAGAGAGTCAGGTATTCCCTGTCTCGTTTTGTCGCAGTTTGAGCAAAAGACTTGGGCATTACCATGAATGCTAATTTTTGGAAAAGCCTTGAGGCAGGACGTTTCCTCGATCCAGAGGGATATGGTGACGGGGGGGTGGAGGGAAAAGAGTGGGAACATGGAGAGCCTGGGGGATAAAGGAGAGACAGTGCTACTCACCAGTGCTGGAAATCCTCAACACAGGGCTCTGTGAGACAGCTAAGAGAGAGTAGGGACTCTCCGTGACTCAGCAGGACATAGAGGAAGGAAAGACTGAACTAAAGGAAGAGAGACAATATCACGTCAGGCCCATATGCAAAAAGGCCTAAAATTCCTCCCACCCACTCCCCATCTCTACTTCCACCTCCCCCCTCTGTTGCTTCCTCCCCTTTCCCCCGTTTCCCCAACTACAGAAGAATTACACCATTCACCCAGCCACTTGCTTAGTTGGGGGGGGGGGGTAGAAGAGGAGAGAGGATATAACAGGGGGAACACTGAGTAGGCCAATGTTGGCAAGACTAGGTTTGAGAGGTAAGTATTTGGCAAGTTTCTTCTTCCTATTACTTTTCTTCATTCCTCATCTGTTAGAGCACAGTTAGTGCTATGAGCATGGCTCCTTTGCCTCTGTTTTGTTCTGTATGTGAGATATGGAAATTCTGGGACCTCTAGCCTCCCGGAATACTGATCTGCCCCAGGTACAGTTCCTCAGAGAACGTGTTAAGGAACTGGTACTGGAGTACAATGACCTTCAGTCATACAAGAGACCAAGGAAGCGATAGATAAGAATTACAGGGAAGTACTCACCCCTAGGTTGTAGGAGGCAGGCAACTGTATGATTGTTAGAAGGGATATGGTCAGCCAGTGTAGAGTATCCTTATGGACATTCACCTCAGTAATAAACTTCCATGTAGATAGTGTTGAGGGGGTTGACCTACTGGGGGTGGGGGGGCACAACAACCAGGTTGCTGGCACTGAGGCTCAGAAGAGAATAGAGGTGAAGAGGACTACAGTAGTGATGGTTGATTTCATAGCTGGAGGAATAGAGACAAGATTCTGTGGATGTGATAGGGACACCCAGATGGCATATTGCCTCTCAGGGTCAGGGATGTCTCAAATCAGGTCCACAGCATTCGATTGGGGGGGGGGGAGAAGAGAGAGCACAAGTCTTGGTACATATTGGCACTAATGACATAGGTAGGAAAGGTGAGAAGGTCCTGAAGAGAGACTTTAGGGAGCTAGGTAGAAAGCAGAAAAGCAGGGTAGTAATCTCTGGATTGCTGTCACCAGTAAGGGTAAGAATGGGATCATTTGGCTGATGAACACATGGTTAAGGAACTGGTGCAGGTGGCAGGGGTTTGGATTTCTGGATCTTTGGGATCTGTTAAAAAAAAAGGATGGGTCACACCTAAAACCAAGGAAAACCAATATCCCTGCAAGCAGGTTTGCGAGAGCTGTTAGGGAGGGTTTAAACTAATTTAACACAGGGATGGGAATTGAGTGATAGGGCTGAGGATGGACAGTTGGTTTACAAACAGAGGCAGTATGTATGAGACCGCTAGCAAGAAGAGGCCAATGACAGGCAAAATTGCAGTTAATGGGATGAGTTGCAATGGAGGGGGACAAAATCAAAACGGGTAATACGAGGGGTGATTGATAAGTTTGTGGCCTAAGGTAGAATTTTATTAAACCTAGCACATTTATTTTTTCCTACATTTAAACAGTTAGTCCAGTGGTCGTGGAGCATACGGATCCCTTCTTTGTAGACATCGGCGTCTTGGACCTCTGGAAAGTGGTCCACAGCAGGGGTGATTGATACGTTCGTGGCCTAAGGTAGAAGGAGATGAGTTATTACCTTCAAACTTTCTGCATGTTCACTCAAAGAGCTGAACTGCACATGCATGTAACAAGAGCTGTCTAACTCATTGCCTTCTCCCTAAGGCCACAAACTTATCAATCACCTGTCGTAGACCACCTGGAGGTCCAAGACGCTCTCGTTACATGCACGTGCAGTTCAACTCTGAGTGATAATGCAGAAAGTTTGAAGCTAATAACCTATCTCCTTCTACCTTAGGCCATGAACTTGTCAATCACCCCTGCTGTGGACCACTTTCCAGAGGTCCAAGACGCCGATGTCTACAAAGAAGGGATCCGTATGCTCCACGACCACTGGACTAACTGTTTAAATGTAGGAAAAAATAAATGTGCTAGGTTTAATAAAATTCTACCTTAGGCCACGAACTTATCAATCACCCCTCGTATTACCCGTTTTATTACCATACAGAAGGGATCTGTATGCTCCATGACCGCTGGACTAAGTGTGTACATGTAGGAGGGGATTATGTTGAAAATTAAATGTGCTAGGTTTTCTAAAATTGACTCCTTCTACCTTAGGCCACAAACTTATCAATCATCCCTCGTAAATACAGTACCGACAGTGTTATATTTGAATGCCACACAGAATATGGAATTTGTAGCACATTTACAGATTGGCATGTATGATATTGTGCTCATTAATGAATCGTGGCTAAAAGAAGATTGTAGTTAGGAGCTTAAAGTCCAAGGATATACATTGTATTGAATGGACAGGCAGATAGGCAGAGGAGCTCTGTTGGTAAAAATGAAATCAAATTATTAGAAAGAGGTGACATAGGATTGGAAGGTGTTGAATTGTTGTGGGTAGGGCAAGGAACTGCAAGGATAATAAGACCCTGATGAGAGTTATAACAGGCCTTTGAACAGTATGCAGGATGTGGGATATAAATTATAATGGGAGATAGAAAATCCACATCAAAAGGGCAACATTACAATAGTCACGGAGGATTTCAATACGCAGGTTGGGAAAATCAGGTTGGTGCTGGATCCCAAGAGGGAGAATTTGGAGAATGCCTATGAGATGGCTTTTTTGAGTAGCTAGAGGTTGAGCCACTAGGAGATCAACTATTCTGGACTGGGTGTTGTGCAATGAACTGGAATTGATCAGAGAGCTTAAGGTAAAGGAACCCTTAGGGACCAGTGATCATAAATTGATAGAATTTGCCCTGCAATTTGAAAAGGAGAAGCTAAAGTTGGATGTAATAGTATTACAGTGGAGTAAAGGGTATTACAGAGGCACGAGAGAGGAGCAGGCCAAAACTGATTGGAAGGGAACGCCAGCAGGGATGAATGCAGAACAACAATGGTTGGAGTTTTTGGGAGCAATTGGCTGGAACTCAGTAATAAGGTGGTTTTTAAAAATCAATATGTGGACTGTCCAACAAAAGGAGGGGCAGTACTGGACCTGGTGTTGGGTGACAAGCCTGGTCAGGTGACTGACCTCTTAGTGAGAGAACAGTTAGGGAACAGTGACCACAACTCCTTAACTTTCAAGATGGCTACATACAAGAATGGGTATGATTCTTGTGGGAGAGTTTTAAACTGGAGTAGGGCAAATTATGAGGGCATTAGGCAGGAACTAAGAAGCGTTAATTGGGAACATCAGACATATGGAGCGTGTTTAAAGATCAATCGTACAGAGTACAAGAACAATATGTTACTGCTAGAAGAACAGAAATGGAAAGATAAGAGAACCTTGAATGTCCAAAGTGGTAATGAACTTAAGTCAAGAAAAAAAACTTCAGAAGTTAGGATCAAATGAAGCACACGTGGAGTAAAACAAAGCCGGAAAAGAACTAAAGAAAGGAATTAGGAAAGCCAGGAGGAGTCATGAAAAGTCCTTGTCAACTAGGATTTAGGTGAAACCTTCAAGGATAAAGGGGGGAACATTTGTGTGGATGCAGAGAATGTGAGTGAGGTACTTAATGAGTACTTTTGCTTTAGTATTTACCAAGGCAAAGGATATGGAGGACCAGGAGATCAGTGCTGAGTGTATAAATACATTTAGGCATTTAGATGTCAAGGAGGAGGAAGTGTTGGGCATCCTAATGAGTATTAAGATGGATAAGACCCCAGAGCCTGATGGGATTTACCCTAGGATACTGAAGGAGGCAAGAGACAAGATTATTGGGCCATTGACCAGTATCTTTCTTTCCTCTAGCCACAGGCGAGGTCCTGGAGGACAGGTGAGTGGCTGTTATACCTCTATTTAAGAAGGGAACAAGGGAAAATCCTGGAAACTGTCTCACGTCAGTTGTAGGGAAATTGCTGGAGAAAATTCTAAGAGAGTGTAGAAGTGAGCATTGGAAACCCATGGCTTAATCAGGGAGAGCCAGCATAGCTTTGTGTATGGCAGGTGGTGCCTTACCAGCTTGATAGAGTTTTTGACAAAGTGGCGAGAGATTGATGAGGGTAGGGCAGTAGATGTTGCCTACGTGGATTTTAGTAAGGCATTTGACAAAGTCCCTCAGATGGAAGGCTAATCAAGAAGATTAAGATGCATGGGATCTATGGCAAACTGGCTGTATTGATTCAGAATTGGCTTGCGCTTAGAAAACAGTAGTGGTTGAAGGATTTATTCGCTCTGGATGTCTGAAATTAATAGAGTTCTGCAGGGATCTGTGTTGGGACCTCTGCTGTTTGTAGTGACCTGGATGAAAATGTAGATGGGTGGGTTAGTAAATTTGCAGGTGATACTAAGACCAGTGGAGTTGTGCATAGTGTAGAAGTCTGGCAAAGAGTACTGCGCAATATAGAGCAGTTGCTGGTATGGGCAAAGAATTGGCAGATGGAGTTTCACCCAGATAAATATGAGGTGTTACAGCTCGGTAGGGCAAATGCAAGGAGACAGTACACTGTTAAGGGCAAGATCCTTAAACAATGTTGCTGAGCAGAGAGATCTTGGCGTCTAAGTTTATAGCCCCATGAAAGTACATAAACAGGTCAAGAAGGCTTAAGAAGGCTTCGGTGGTTAAGAAGGCTTATAGAATGCTTTCTTTTATTAGTCGAGGCATTGAGTTGAAAACTCAGGATGTTATGTTTCAACTTAATAAAACTCTGGTTAGACTATATCTGGAGTATTGCGTACAGTTCTGGTGACCCCACTGTAGGAAGGATGTTGGGGCTTTGGAAAAGGTGCAGAAGAGGTTTACCAGGACATGACCTGGTTTAGAGGGTATGCGCTATCACGAGAGGCTGGATAAACACAGATTGTTTTCTCTGGAGGCCAGAGGCCGAGAGGAGATCTGATAGAGGTTTACAAGATTATGAGAGGCATAGATAGAACGGACAGAGAGCATCTGTTTACCAGATTTCAAGTCAAGTCTAGTCTATTGTCATTTCGACCATAAGCTGCTGGTACAGTACACAGTAAAAATGAAACAACATTCCTCCAGGACCATGGTGCTACATGAAACAACACAAAACTACGCTAGACTAAGTGAGACAACACAAAAACTACACTAGACTACAGACCTACACAGGACTGCATAAAGTGCACTAAACAGTGCAGGGCAGTACAATAATTAATAAACAAGACAACAGGCACAGTAGAGGACAAATTACAATATAATAATAAGTGATGTAGATGTCAGTCTAGACTCTGAGTATTGAGGAGTCTGATGGCTTGGGGGAAGAAACTGTTGCACAGTCTGGTCGTGAAAGCCCGAATGCTTCGGTACCTTTTGCCAGATGGCAGGAGGGAGAAGAGTTTGTGTGAAGGGTGCGTGGGGTACTTCACGATACTGTTAGGTTTGCAGGTGCAGCGTGTGGTGTAAATGTCTGTAATAGCAGGAAGAGAGACCCCAATGATCTTCTCAGCTGACCTCACTATCTGCTGCAGGGTCTTGCGATCTGAGATGGTACAATCCCCAAACCAGGCAGTGATGCAGCTGCTTAGGATGCTCTCGATACATCCTCTATAGAATGTGGTGAGGATGGGGGGGGTGGGGTGGGAGATGGACTTTTCTCAGCCTTCGCAGAAAGTAGAGACGCTGCTGGGCTTTCTTGGCTATGGAACTGGTGTTGAGGGACCAGGTGAGATTCTCCACTAGGTGAACACCAAGAAATTTGGTGCTCTTAACGATCTCTATGGAGGAGCTGTCAACGTTCAGCGGAGAGTGGTCGCTCCGTGCTCTCCTGAAGTCAACAACCATCTCTTTTGTTCACATTCAGAGACAGGTTGTTGGCTCTACACCAGTCTGTTAGCCAATGCACCTCCTCTCTGTATGCTGACTCATCGTTCTTGCTGATGAGACCCATCACGGTCGTGTCATCGGCGAACTCGATGATGTGATTCGAGCTGTGTATTGCTGCACAGTCGTGGGTCAGCAGAGTGAACAGCAGTGGACTAAGCACAGAGCCCTGGGGGCCCCCCCGTGCTCAGTGTGATAGTGTTGGAGATGCTGCTCCTGATCCAGACTGACTGAGGTCTCCCAGTCAGGAAGTCTAGGATCCAGTTGCAGAAGGAGGTGTTCAGGCCCAGCAGTTTCAGCTTTCCAATCAGGTGCTGAGGAATGATTGTGTTGAATGCTGAACTGAAGGCTGTGAACAGCATTTGAACGTATGTGTCTTTTTTGTCCAGGTGGGCGAGGGCCAGGTGGAGGGTGGTGATGCATCTGTTGAGCGGTTGGGATGATACGCGAACTGCAGGGGGTCCAGTGAGGCGGGGCAGCAGGGTCTTTATGCATCTCATGATGAGCCTCTCGAAACATTTGAAATGTCTAATAGCCGAGGGCACGCAATGAAGGTGAGAGGGGATAGGTTCAAGTGGGATGTGAGGGAAAGTTTTTTTTTCCCCACTCAGAGTCTGGAATGTGCTGCCTGATATAATGGTAGAGACAAATACATTACAGGCTTTTAAAGAGACGTTTGGATAGACACTTAGAGGTAAAGATGATGGGGGGATATGGACATGGTGTAGGTAGGAGGGATTAGTGTTTGGGTGTTTTTGATTTGCTTTTTAGCTGGTTCGGCACAACATTTGGGCTGAATGGCCTGATCCTGTGCTGTACTATTCTACGTTCTGTGTTCTAATTTGGAAGTTGCAGGATAGATACATCACAAAATAGTATTCTAAAGGCAGGATGACGCATCTACGGCTGACAAGAGAAGTCAATGTCAACTTAAAAGCCAGGCTTTTATATAGAACAAAAATTAGTGAGCAGTTAGAGGACTAGGAAGCTTTTAAAACCAACAGAAAGCAACTAAAAAAATCATTAAGAAAAAGATCTAATGTGAAAGTAAGCAAACTAGCCAATAATATTAAAGAGGATAGCAAAGGTTTCCTCAGATATATAAAGTGTAAAAGAGAGGCAAAAGTATATATAATTGGACTGCTGGAAAATGACGCTGGAGAGGTAGAAATAGGGGACAAGGAAATGGCCGATGAACTGAATAAGTACTTTGCATCAGATTTCACTGTGGAAGACTCTAGCAGTATGCCGGAAGTTTGAGAGTTGGGGGCAGAAGTAGGCGAGGTTGCCATTACTAGGGAGAAAGCACTTGGGAAACTTAAGGGTTTTAAGGTAGATAAAGTCAACTGGACCAGGTAGTCTCCACCCAGGGTTCTGAAAGAGGTGGCTGAAGAGATAGTGGAGGCATTTATAATGAACTTTCAAGAATCAATAGATTCTGTCAAGGTTCCAGAGGACTGGAGAATTGCAAATGTCACTCCACTCTTCAAGAAGGGAGAGAGATAGAAGAAAAGAAATTATAGGCCAGTTAAATTGACCTCAGTGTTGGGAAGATCCTCAATGTTAAGGATGTTATTTTGGTGTCATTAGAGGCACACAATAAAACAAGCTGAAGTCAGCATTGTTTCTGTAAAGGAAAATCATGCCTGACAGTTCTGTGCGAATTCCTTGAAGAAATAACATGCAGCATAGACAAGGGAGAATCAGTGGATGTGGTGTGTTTGGATTTTCAGAAGGCCTTTGACAAGGTACCACACATGAGGCTGCTTAACAAGTTGTGAGCCCATGGTATTACAGGGAAGATTCTAGCATGGATAAAGAGTGGCTGAATAAAGGGAGCCTTTCTTGGTTGGCTGCAGGTGACTAGTGATGTTCCACAGGGGTCTGTGTTGGAACTGATTCTTTTTACATTATATGTCAATGATTTAGATGACAGAATTGATGGCTTTGTGACCAAGTTTGCAGACAATATAATACAGGTGGAGGGACAGGTAGTGTTGAGGAAACAGAAAGGACACAGACACCTTAGGAGAATGGACAAAGTAGTAGCAGATGGAAAACAGTTTTGGGAAGTATAGAGTAATGCACTTAGGTAGAAGTAAAAGCGTAGATTATTATCTAAATGGAGAGAAAATCTGAGGTGCAAATGGACTTGGTAGTCCCCATGCAGGATTCCCCAAAGGACAATTTGGTGAGGAAGGCAAACGATGTTAGCACTCATTTTGAGAGGACTAGAGTATAAAAATAAGGATGTAATGTTGAGGCTTTAAAAGGCACTGGTGAGGCCTCAGTTGGAGCATTGAGAGCAGTTTTGGGCCCCTTATAAGACCACAAGATGTAGGAGCAGAATTAGGCCATTTGGCCCATCAAGTTTGCTCCACCAATCATGGCTGATCCTTTTTTTCCTCCTCTTCAAGCCCATTTCCCAGCCTTCTCCCCATTACCTTTGATGCCATGTCCAATCAAGAACTTATCAATCTCTCAAACAACAGGAATTCTGCAGATGCTGGAAATTCAAGCAACACACATAAAAGTTGCTGGTGAATGCAGCAGGCCAGGCAGCATCTCTAGGAAGAGGTGCAGTTGACGTTTCAGGCCAAGACCCTTCGTCAGGACTAACTGAAGGAAGAGTGAGTAAGGGATTTGAAAGTTGGAGGGGGAGGGGGAGATCCAAAATGATAGGAGAAGACAGGAGGGGGAGGGATGGAGTCAAGAGCTGGACAGGTGATAGGCAAAAGGGATACGAGAGGATCATGGGACAGGAGGTCCGGGAAGAAAGACGGGGGGGGGGGGGACCCAGAGAATGGGCAAGGGGTATATTCAGAGGGACAGAGGGAGAAAAAGGAGAGTGAGAGAAAGAATGTGTGTATAAAAATAAGTAATAGATGGGGTACGAGGGGGAGGTGGGGCATTAGCGGAAGTTAGATAAGTCGATGTTCATGCCATCAGGTTGGAGGCTACTCAGACCGAATATAAGGTGTTGTTCCTCCAACCTGAGTGTGGCTTCATCTTTACAGTAGAGGAGGCCGTGGATAGACATATCAGAGTGGGAATGGGATGTGGAATTAAAATGTGTGGCCACTGGGAGATCCTGCTTTCTCTGGCGGACAGAGCGTAGGTGTTCAGCAAAGCGGTCTCCTAGTCTGCGTTGGGTCTTGCCAATATATAAAAGGCCACATCGGGAGCACCAGACGCAGTATATCACCCCAGCCGACTCACAGGTGAAGTGTTGCCGCACCTGGAAGGACTGTTTGGGGCCCTGAATGGTGGTAAGGGAGGAAGTGTAAGGGCATGTGTAGCAATCTTTGTCTTAAATACACCCAACGACCTGGCCTCCACATCTGTATGTGGCAACAAATTCCACAAATTCAGCACCCTCTGGCTAAAGAAATTTCTCTGCATCTCTGTTATGTATCGACACCGCTTTATCCTCTTGTCCTAGACTCTCCCACCATGGGAAACATACTTTCCATATCCACTCTGTCTAGCCCTTTCAACATTCAAAAGGTTTCAATGAGATTCCCCCCCCCTTCTAAATTACAGTGCTAATGTTCCTTATATGATAACCTTTTCGTTCCTCATATGATAACCTTTTCATTCCTGGAATCATCCTTGTGAACCTTCTCTGGATCCTCTCCGGACCCTCTCCAATGCCAGCACATCTCTTCTAAGATGAGGAGCCCAAAACTGTTCACAATACTCAAGGTGAGGCGTCAACAGTGCCTTATAAAACCTCAGCATCACATCCCTGCTCTTGTATCCTAGACCTCTTATCTAAGAAACGATGTGCTGACTTTAGAGAAAGTTCAAAGGAAGTTCACAAAAATGATTCTGGGGGATTGAAAGGTTTATCATACGAGATCGTTTGATGGCTCTGGGGCTCTGCTCACCGGAATTCAGAAGAATGGAGGGAATCTCATTGAAACCCATCAATTGCAGGTAAGTCTCAGTAAAGCGGATGTGGAGAGGATGTTTTTTTTTTATGGCGGGAGAGTCTAAGACAAGAGATCCCCCAGCCTCTGTGTAGAGGGACATTCAGTTAGAATTTCTTTAACCAGAGAGTGTTGAACCTGGAATCCACAGCAGGATGTGGTGGGGAAAGGATGTGTATGGGGGGGGGGGGAAGATGCAGAACAAGAAGCGGGAAATGGGTTGGGGGGGGTGGGAGAAAAACAGAGAGACCAGGAAAAATGGAGCAGCACTTCCCTACCGTGTTGTGGAAGATGTGTTGGAGGGTGTGTGGAACACCCCCACCCCAGATCACTTCTCGGAGCAGGGAGATAAGTTGGGAGAAGGTGAGGCTGGAAACACTCCTTGTTAGTGCTGGGAAGAGGAGGGGCAGGGGCTGGGGTGGGAGGTGGGAGGTGGGAAAGAGAAAAAAAATTGAGTTAGCCTGGGATGTTAGCCCCTTTCTTTGTGCTCTCTCCCTCTGTCCTCTTGCTATTCCTCCCTCATTGCCCCCTCCACCAATCCTCCTGTGGTATTCCCCTTCCCCCAACCCTTCCTGTGGCACTCTCTCTCACTTCCTCACAGCCCTACCCCCACTCCCTTGTCCCTTCTTCCCATCCTCACCTCATCCATACCCTCCTTGCCCAGCTGATGGAGGGATGCAGCCACAGAGAAGAGGATCTCGGTGCAGCGGGTGGGAGGGAGCAGAGGCAGGAGACGGGACAGCAGTTTTATCCCCTTCCGCACCCTCAGTATCCTAAAAAGTTCTGAATTCCTGCAGGAGAGAGTGAGGAATGGTTGGCCAGTTACTAAATGGGGAGAGAGGATAGTGTTCCCGACACCTGGTCCAAGGGATGGGTGGTGGGGAGACAACAGTGCTGATCACTCACTCTTCCCTGATGCCCACATGGAGACGCTGGTAGAGTTGCTCCAGTTTCCTGTCCCTGAGTGATTGGTACATCAACCTCTTCTCCTCTGGCACAGATACCAGATGGGTCTCCATCTCCTCCAACTCCAGGAGCAGCTGGTACATCTGATTAAGTGAGGTGGTAGTTAATAACGTGCATCATATCTCAGTGGGAGAAAGAACTCTCCCTCCCTCCACAGAACCCCCTCTGTCTCTGGTATCCCTCCTACTTTCCCTGACCTCCCTCCATCTTTTAGAACGAATCTGCTTTCCCTCCATCAGAACCTCCCTTTAAGGGTCCCTCTGATTCCTTCCACAGGAAGTCCCCTTCGGTCATCATTCCCTCCACGGGATCTCTTCTTTCCTCACCCCCATGGAGGCCCCTCCACCCTCGGTAGCACTCCTTCCTTCCACGAGACCTCTATTCTTCATCCCACTTATTGGAACCCCCAGTCCCTCCCTCCACAGGAGTCTCCCCTTACCCCACCTCCTACCTTTCTCCCTCCATCCTGGGGATACTCCTCCTCCCTTTCCTCAATGGCATCCCATTGTTCCCACCGTCTGCATCTAATCCTACACTTTCTGGGATCCCTCGCTCCCTCAATCCTCATCCCACCCTCTCCCTCCCAAGAGATCACCCACCTTCTCGATGTTGTCCAGCAGATGAAGTCGCTGCCGACCTAAATTTGGTGGGTCCTGGGATTGGAGGTATGGGAAAAGAAAATGCCAAAATTCAAAATACAGCCGAGTATGTTACCACACACAAAATGCTGGGGGAACTCAGATCAGCCAGCATCTATGAAAATTAATAAATCGCCAAGACCCTTCTTCAGGACTGGAAAGAGGGATGATGCCAGAATAAAAAGATGGGGGTGGGGAAGGAGGAATGAGAGGATAGTGGACCATAAGGAAAGGGAAGGAGGGGCACCAGGATGAGGAGAAGAGGTAAGAGGCCAGAATGGGGAATTTAAAAAGTGGGCAGGCAGAGGGAATAACATTACCAGAAGGAGAAATCGACTTTCATGCCATCAGGTTGACAACATTGTGTTAAAAGAGGATGCCATGGACCAACATCAGAATAGAAATGGGGATATTGCTCCAATATAGTACCCCTGTTCCATCTGCCAAAAGCAAAATTTCCCTGTGGTTAACCACTTTAATTCCTATCCCCATTCCTGTTCTGGCATGTCAGTCCATGGCCTCCTCTTCTGCCATCATGAGGCCCCCTTCAGGATGAAGGAGAACACCTCATATTCTGTCTAGGTAGCCTCCAACCTGATGGTATGAATATTGATTTCTTCTAGTAATTTTTCCTTACCCCTTTCCTCTTCTATTCCTCACTCTGGCCTCTATCTCTTCTTCTCACCCGCAATTCACCCCCCTCCGGTGCTCCTCCTCCTTCCCTTTCTTTCATGGTCTGCTCTCATCTCATTTCAGATTCCTTCTTTGTCAGCTTTGTACCTTCCCTACCCATCTGGCTTTACTCATCACCTTCTAGCTGGTCCTTCTTCCCCTTAATTCTGGCATCTTCCCTCCCAGATGCCACCCCACCCATGACTCGGCAGCTCCTCCACCCTCCCCATCTCAGCAAGCACCCTTCACTCCCACGTGACTCTTCCGCCCCACTCTCTGAACCCAAACACACCTCCTCCAGGGTTAAGACGTGAACAACATCTATGGCTCGACGAGGGCTGTAACATGTGGAGACAGCAACTTGTCCCAGGGAACCCTCGATGTGGACAACTGTGGGTCAAATAGAGAAGAGTTCACCTACTGAGAAACATACCTCACCCTAGCGCACACACACCAGATGTCAGACACAGAGCGCGGCTCCTTCTGCCCTGTCTCAAAACACATGCTCAATGCAGGGCACTCTGGTAACTACCCCTCCTGACTCATCCAGTTTCCTTTAGAACTCAGTCTCTCTCATTCTCCATAGGTTGGTGGACAAAGAAATTTATTACTCAAATATTCTCCCAAAAATCAATCAAAAACTTTGAAGCTAGTACCTGCTAGCTAGAAGCTAGGCTACTATTTGCCAAATATGTCAGATTTCATTCTTCCTCCTGCTGCTTTGGTTCAAACTAGTGATTTAGTCATAGTCATACTTTATTGATCCCAGGGGGAAATTGGTTTTTGGTACAGTTGCACCATAAATAATAAATAGTAATAGAACTATAAATAGTTAAAATAGTAATATATAAATTACGCCAGTAAATTATGAAATAAGTCCAGGACCAGCCTATCGGCACAGGGTGTCTGACCCTCCAAGGGAGGAGCTGTAAAGTTTGATGGCCACAGGCAGGGGTGTCCTATGACACTCCGTGCTGCATCTTGGAGGAATGAGTCCCTGGCTGAATGTACTCCTGTGCCCACCCAGTACATTATGTAGTGGATGGGAGACATTGACCAAGATGGCATGCAACTTAGATATGTTTTTCAGACACCACCGTGAGAGAGTCCAGTTCCATCCCCACAACATCACTGGCCTTACGAATAAGTTCGTTGATTCTGTTGGTGTCTGCTACCCTCAGCCTGCTGCCCCAGCACACAACAGCGAACATGATAGCATTGGCCACCACAGACTCGTAGAACATCCTCAGCATCGTCCGGCAGATGTTAAAGGACTTCAGTCTCCTCAGGAAATAGAGACGGCTCTGACCCTTCTTGTAGACAGCCTCAGTGTTCTTTGACGAGTCCAGTTTATTGTCAATTCGTATCCCCAGGTATTTGTAATCCTCCACCATGTCCACATAGACCCCCTGGATGGAAACGGGTCACCGGTACCTTAGCTCTCCTCAGGTCTACCACCAGCTCCTGAGTCTTTTTCACATTAAGCTGCAGATAATTCTGCTCACACCATGTGACAAAGTTTCCTACCGTAGCCCTGTACTCAACCTCATCTCCCTTGCTGATGCATCCAACTATGGCAGAGTCATCGGAAAACTTCTGAAGATGACAAGACTCCGTGCAGTAGTTGAAGTCCGAGATGTAAATGGTGAAGAGAAAGGGAGACCAGACAGTCCCCTGTGGAGCCCCGGTGCTGCTGATCACTTTGTCGGACACACAGTGTTGCAAGCACACGTACTGTGGTCTGCCAGTCAGGTAATCAAGAATCCATGACACCAGGGAAGCATCCACCTGCATCGCTGTCAGCTTCTCCCCCAGCAGAGCAGGGCGGATGGTGTTGAATGCACTGCAGAAGTCAAAAAACATGACCCTCACAGTGCTTGCTGGCTTGTCCAGGTGGGCGTAGACACGGTTCAGCAGGTAGACGATGGCATCCTCAACTCCTAGTCGGGGCTGGTAGGCGAACTGGAGAGGATCTAAGTGTGGCCTAACCATAGGTCGGAGCAGCTCCAGAACAAGTCTCTCCAGGGTCTTCATGATCTGGGAGGTCAATGTGACCAGTCTGTAGTCATTGAGGCCCACAGGGACGAGGCAGGACGTCTTCCACAGTACAGGAACCCTCCGGAGCCTCAGGCTCAGGTTGAATACATGGCGAAGTACTCCACATAGCTGAGGGGCACAGGCTTTGAGCACCCTGGTACTGACACCATCCGGTCCTGCAGCCTTGCTTGGGTTGAGACGTTTCAGCTGTCTTCTCACCTGTTCAGCCGTGAAGCCCACCGTGGTGGTTTTGTGTGGGGGAGGGGTATAGTCATGAGAGCAGGGGGGCCTGTGAGGAGGGGTAAGAGGGGAGAGTGGAATATAGAAACATAGAAAATAGGTGCAGGAGTAGGCCATTCGGCCCTTCGAGCCTGCACCGCCATTTATTATGATCATGGCTGATCATCCAACTCAGAACCCCGCCCCAGCCTTCCCTCCATACCCCCTGACCCCCGTAGCCACAAGGGCCATATCTAACTCCCTCTTAAATATAGAGAATGAACTGGCCTCAACTGTTTCCTGTGGCAGAGAATTCCACAGATTCACCACTCTGTGTGAAGAAGTTTTTCCTAATCTTGGTCCTAAAAGTTTTCCCCTCTATCCTCAAACTGTGGCCCCTCGTTCTGGACTTCCCCAACATCGGGAACAATCTTCCTGCATCTAGCCTGTCCAATCCCTTTAGGATTTTATACGTTTCAATCAGATCCCCTTCAATCTTCTAAATTCCAACGAGTACAAGCCCAGTTCATCCAGTCTTTCTTCATATGAAAGTCCTGCCATCCCAGGAATCAATCTGGTGAACCTTCTTTGTACTCCCTCTATGGCAAGGATGTCTTTCCTCAGATTAGGGGACCAAAACTGCACACAATACTCCAGGTGTGGTCTCACCAAGGCCTTGTACAACTGCAGTAGTACCTCCCTGCTCCTGTACTCGAATCCTCTCGCTATAAATGCCAGCATACCATTCGCCTTTTTCACCGCCTGCTGTACCTGCATGCCCACTTTCAATGACTGGTGTATAATGACACCCAGGTCTCGTTGCACCTCCCCTTTTCCTAATCGGCCACCATTCAGATAATAATCTGTTTTCCTATTTTTGCCACCAGAGTGGATAACTTCACATTTATCCACATTAAATTGCATCTGCCATGAATTTGCCCACTCACCCAACCTATCCAAGTCACCCTGCATCCTCTTAGCATCCCCCTCACAGCTAACACTGCCACCCAGCTTGGTGTCATCCGCAAACTTGGAGATGCTGCATTTAATTCCCTCATCCAAGTCATTAATATATATTGTAAACAACTGGGGTCCCAGCACTGAGCCTTGCGGTACCCCACTAGTCACCGCCTGCCATTCTGAAAAGGTCCCGTTTATTCCCACTCT
This sequence comes from Mobula hypostoma, assembly GCF_963921235.1. Lineage (NCBI taxonomy): Eukaryota > Metazoa > Chordata > Chondrichthyes > Myliobatiformes > Myliobatidae > Mobula > Mobula hypostoma. Next base: position 47,070,629 of record NC_086121.1, on the reverse strand, counting down.
TTGCTTCCTGTCTGCTAACCAAATCTCCACCCACACCAATACCTTACCCCCAATACCGTGTGCTTTAAGTTTGCACACTAATCTCCTGTGTGGGACCTTGTCAAAAGCCTTTTGAAAATCCAAATATACCACATCCACTGGTTCTCCCCTATCCACTCTACTAGTTACATCCTCAAAAAATTCAAAAAATGTGTGTTGATTGGGGGCCGACAACAGATGGCTCATGTGGTTAAGTTCGTTGGCCCTGTCCACACTGCCCTCAGCTCATCTGTTGCTAATTTGCCGGAACCCAGTGATGGTCCTCATCCTCCTCCAGACCTCTCTCATGTTGTTCTGCTGGAGTTTCCACTCAAGCTTCCTCCTGTACCTGTCCTTTGCCTCCCTGATGCTGGCTTTCAGGTCCCTCTGTACTGCCCTCAGCTCCTCCGTATTTCCATCTCTAAACGCCCTCTTTTTAGCGTTCAGGATGTTCTTAATGTCCTTTGTCACCCATGGCTTGTTATTTGAATAACAAAGGACAGCTCTTGTCGGAACATTGCAGTCCACACAGAAGTTGATGTAATCAGTTATGCATTCTGTGAGCCCATCAATATTCTCTCCATGTGGCTCACAGAGTGCCTGCCAGTCTGTCACCTCAAAACAACCCTGGAGCGCCTTATAACCCTCCTCCGACCATTTCCTCACTGTCCTCGAGGTTGCAGGTTTACTTTTCACCAGAGGCACGTAGCAGGGTTTTAGATGCACCAGGTTGTGATCTGACCTTCCCAGTGGGGGGAGGGGAGAGGCGCTGTATGCATCCTTAACGTTAGTGTACATCAAATCCAGAGTCCTCTCCCCTCTGGTTGTACAGCTCACATACTGCGTGAAGTTGGGCAGTGTTCTAGCCGTGGTAACCTGGTTGAAGTCACCCGAGATGGTAATGAGGGCACTCGGGTGCTGGGTTTGTAGTCTGGCTATGACGGTGTAAATGATGTTACACGCCGACATCGGGTTGGCAGAGGGAGGGATGTACACAACAACCACAATTGCATGTGAGATTTCCCTTCGCAAATAATATGGCCAGAGTCCAACAGCAAAAAGTTCAATATCCAGGCTACAGACACGTTCCTTGATCGTAATATGCCCAAGATTGCACCATCTGTTATTTACCAGAACCGCCAGTCCCCCTCCTTTACGCTTACCACTCTCAGTGCAATTCTGGTCAGCTCGAACGGTCTGGAAGCCCTCTATGGAAACGCTTTGATCGGGTATGTCCTCGTGAAGCCACGTCTCAGTAAAGCATATGACACTGCTCTCCCGAAGTGTTCTCTGACTCCTGACAAGTGCCGTCAGTTCGTCGATTTTATTCCCCAGCAATCTCACATTTCCCATGATGAGAGAGGGGAGACATGGCTTATAACTTCTCTTCTCCATAAGCCTCTGTTGTCTCAACCTGGTCCTCTTCCCTCGCCTTTTTGATCCCCCTCTGCATCCTCTGTGTGTTTTCCTCCAGATTTCAGCCGGGATGTCCGCTGCTCTGTTCGCTAAACCAGCGGGCACGAGCGCAATCAATTGTTCCCTGGAATACACAATGCGGCCATCCTGCTGCCACGCGAACGAGACGTCTCCGAATGTAACTAATTCCAGCGCTAAAAAAACAAGTAAAACTCTCTCCACCAGCATGTTAGAGAGGGTGCAGCTTCAACGTGTTACCGTGTAAAAAAAAATACAACAAATAACTAAGTTAAAAAGTTTAAAAGTAAGAAATTACGGAGCAACTGTAACAGGCTGCATGCACGACCGGCGCATGCACACTACTGCGCACATTTATCCAACTTATTTACAAAATATATGTAAATTATTAGTCTAGTCTCCATAAACAAAATGCTATGATTGATGAAGCAGCTTATCATAGTTTTGAGAACTAATCATTGTAGAATAATCTCATTTTAGGACCAATAAAGTCAAGACACAAAGTGAAGCTCTCTCCACTCCATGTTATCACACATACCTGGGGTCAGACTGAATTCAAGCACATTGCTACAGATTTACAAATCATTCACTGCCCCCATCCTAAAATCAGGTGCCCAGATATTCCAATATTCAACACTACCCAAAAATTCTGACTTACCAGAATCGTACATCTCTGCCTTCTGAACATATGGAGTGACCAACTTCTGAGGTTCCCGTTTCACATCCTTACCCAGCTCCTCGTCCTGAAGTTTGAGTTCAAGTTTCCGAAAAAATTCCTGTAAACAACACAGAATGTCACAGTATCTGCTGCTCGCCCCAGATGAGGCAGAGAACGGTGTCTGACAGTGTTAATGTCCTTACTTGGTAATAGTAGTCATCCAGATGTGGATTTTCACTCTGTAGCTGGATCATCTGTAATTTTATGATCCAAGCCTTTTCTTTATCAGTCATTAACTTGCCGAAAGCATCTACCCCAGCATTAGGCTCCTTAGTAGACTCTCTGTAGGAAGGGAGGAAGATTTCATATGTACACTGGTGTCTCTCTATCCCTCTTCCTCGGGGTTGATTTCTCCATGGAGTGAGGGTAGAGCAAGATCTGAGCAAGATCAAATGGTGTCAGTGTACTCACCTTCGCATGCGTTGCTGCCTTTGGCTGAGAATGCGACTGTGTTGTGGATGTAACTGTGTAACACGTCCAGGGAACCTGAGAATAGAAGCAGCAGTGGTGAACCTGCCCTCTCACCATATCCCTTGATGGCCCAAACGTATGAACTTCCGCTTCAAATATACCCATGGACTTGGCCTCAACCGCAGTCTGTAGCAGAGCATTCGACATTCACCACACTCTGGCTAAAAAAATTCCTCCTTACTTTTGTTCTAAAAGGTCGCCACTCAATTTTGAGGCTGTGCCCTCTAGTTCTGGATAACCCCACCAGAGAAATCATCCTCTCCGCATCCACTCTATCTTGTCCTTTAAACACTGTGATCCCCATGCATTCTTCTAAGTTCCAGAGAGTACAGGTCTAAAGCTGCCAAAAGTTCCTCATATGTTAACCTCTTCATTCTCGGAATCACCTTCATGAACCTCCTCTGGACTCTCTCCAATGACAATACAGCCTTCCTGAGATAAGGGGCCCAAAACTATTGACCCTACTTGAACTGTGGTCTGACTGGTGTCTTATAAATCTTCAGCATTATCTCCTTGCTTTTATATTCTATTCCCCTTGAAATAAATACAATTATTGCATTTGCCTTCTTTACCACAGACTCAACCTATAAATTAACCTTCTGGGAGTCTTGCACAAGGACTCCCAAGTCCCTCTGCAGCTCTGATGTTTGAATTTTCTCCCCATTTCGATAACAGCCTGCACTATTGTTCCTTTTACCATGTATCATTATCATACATTTCCCAACAGTGTATTGCATCTGCCACTTTTTTGCCCATTCTTCCAATGTGTCTGTCCTTCTCCAATTGCATTGCTTCCTCAGCACTACCTACCCCTCCACCTATCTTCATATCATCTGCAAACTTTGCCATAAAGCCATCAATTCCATTATCTAAATCACTGATAAACAACGTGAAAAGAAGCAGTCCCAATACTGACCCCTGAGGAACACCACTCATTACTGGCAGCCAATCAGAAAAGGCCCCCTTTATTCCCATTCACTGCCTCCTGCCTGTCAGCCACTCCTCTATCCATGCCAGTATCTTTCCTGTAACACCATAGGATTTTATCTTGTTAAACAGCCTCATGTGAGAGACCTTAGCAAATGCCTTTTGAAAATCTAAGTAAACGACATCCACTGCTTCACCTTTGTCCTGCCGAAGGGTCTTGGCCCAAAACGTCAATTGCACTATTTTCTGTAGATGCTGCTTCACCTGCTGAGTTCCTCCAGGACTTTGTGTGTTGACTTTTGTCCACCCTGCTTGCCACTTATATAAAGAATTCCAACAGATTTGTCAGGCAAAATTTCCTTTTAGAGAAACCATGCCGAGTTTGACTTATTTCATCATTAATCTCCAAGTACCCTGAAACCTCATTTTTAATAATAGACTCCAACTTTCCCCAACCACTGAGGTTAGGCTAACTGGCCTATAATTTACTCTCTTTTGCCTTCCTCCCATATTAAAAAGTGAAGTGACATTTGCAATTTTTCACTTCTCTGGGGCCACGCCAGAATCAAAGGATTCTTGGAAGATCATGACCAATTCATCTGTTATCTCTTCAGCTACCTCTTTCAGGACTCTGGGATGTAGTCCATCTGGTCCAGGTGATTTATCCAACCTTCAGACCTTTCAGTTTGCTTGCACTTTTTTTCTTTGTAATAAAGAGGGCCCTCACTCCTGCTCCCTGACACTCAGACCTCTAGCAGACAGCTAGTGTCTTCCACGGTAAAGACTGAAGGAAAGTACTTTTTCATCTGCCATTTCTTTGTCCCTCATTACTACCTCACCAACATCATTCCCCAGTGGTCCAATATCAACTCTCACCTCCCATTTTCTCAATATAAAAAAAAACTTGGTATCTGCTTTTTATTATCGGCTAGTTTGCCCTCATATTTAATCTTCTCCCTTCTTAGATTTTTTAGTTGCCCTTTGTTCGATTTAAAAAACTTCCCAATCATCCGACTTCCCACTCACTTTTGCCCTTTCCTTGGCTTTTATGCAGTCCTCAACTTCCCTTGTCCGCCACAGTTGCCTACTCCTGCCATTTGAGAACTACTTCTCCTGCGGGGCATATTCTGTGCCTTGTGAACTATTCCCAGAAACTTCAGCTACCTTTGTCTGTCGTCATCCTTGCCTGTATCTCCCTCCAATCCACCTTGGTAAGCTCCTCTCTCATCCCCTTGTAATTCCCTTTATTCCATTGAGATACTGATACATGTGACTTGTGCTTCTCCCTCTCAAATTGCAGTATGCATTCAATAATATTATGATGCATGTACAGTGCTCAACTGGAAGGACAGGGTGGAGGGAGTTTAAGAATCACCCCCTCCCCCAAGGTTTTGGAGTGTAGGACTAGGAAGGAGGTCACAGCATTTATGATTGAAGCATTAGCCCTTCAATACAGAGATGAGGAGGATTTTTCCCCTCAAAAAGACCAGGGATATTTGTAATTACCTTGGATAAAGGCACCATTTCTGTTTTTTGGTACTGTTAACACAACAATTGATAGGGAAGCAAGGCAGCAGCCTCAAAAGTGGGGGGAGTGGGAAAGAGAAACATACACAGTGAAAGGGCAAACATGGAGCAAATGACATCTTGCAGATTTTCACAAGAATTGATTGAAAAAAGGGGTTACACAAGTGCCAAGCGTTTATGATGCCCTGAGAGAGGGGAGCCAGGTATCTGGTGAATGATTGACAGACAACTTCAATGAAAGTAGAGTAAGTAATCAGCAGAGTCAGAAACATTTGAAGTTCTAAGGACATTTGACAGTTAAGTAAATGGGGAGAGGAAGTAATTGAGAGAGGTTGAATGAAACATTTAAATTCCATGGAATTTGAAAGTCTAGAAAATGAGGATAATAATTAATCAGGGAAGTATTGGACCCAGTTAGTTTCACAGGTACAGCTCTCCCCACCATTAAGGGATATTAGACGTAATAGTTATGGAAGGCAACATTCATCACCAGGGCCAAGCTCTCTACTTGACGCTGCAATCTGACTGGGGGTGCAGGAACCTGAACACCCAGCTGTAAGGTTCACCAATAGCTTCTGCACCACTGCCTTCAGGTTGTTGCACTCTAACACTACCACCGACTGAAGTTCTGTTCTTTCTCTCTCAATCGTACACCTTTGTTGTTCAATTTATTGTGCAAGTCATGTATAATTTATGTGAATTAATATTATTGTTAACATGCTTGTCATGTTTGCAATGTAATGTGCTAACTTTCATGGCATTTTACTCTATTCATGCCAATGATAATAAATTTAAAACTGAGTGAAACATTTCAGATCTGGAGTTGTTTCAGCAGAATCTAGTAAGCAGGAGAACAAGTAACTGGCAAAGTTCACAAAATATGTGTGGAGCCAAAAGGATGGGGGAAGATCTTAAATGAATTTTTGCACCTGTATTTATGCAGGAGACTGGCAAAGAGTCTATAGGAATGAGGCAAAACAGCAAGGTCAGGGATCCTATACAGATTGCAGAGGAGGTGGTATTTGCTATCTTGAGGCAAAATAGGGTGGATAAATCCCCAGGGCATAACAAAATAAATCCTCAGCCCTGTGGGAGGCAAGTGCTGAAATTGCAGTGGCCCTAGAGAGATATTTAAATCATTCTTAGTAACAGAAGATTAGAGGATAGCTAATGTTATTCTGCTGTTTAAGAAAGGCACTAAATATAAACCAGGGAATTATACACTGGTGAACTTTGCATTATCAGTTGTATGAAAGTTTTTGAAAGTATTCTAAGAGACCAGATATACAGTGCCTATAAAAAGTATTCACCCCCCCGCCACCAAGTTTTCATGTTTTATTGTTTTACAACATTGAATCAGTGGATTTAATTTGGCTTTTTTTTTGAGAATGATCAACAGAAAAATACTCTTTCATGTCAAAGTGAAAACAGATCTCTACAGAGTGATCTAAATTAATTACAAATACACAACACAATAATTGATTGCATAAGTATTCACCCCCTTTAATATGACACAGCAAATGATCACTGGTGGAGCCATTTGTTTTTAGAAGTCACATAATTAGATAAATGGAGATCACTGTGTGCAGACCAGAACATAGAAGCAGAATTAGGCCATTTGTCCCATCGAAAGTGTTCTGCCATTCAATCATGGCTGATCCTTTCTTTCCCTCCTCAGCCCCACTCCCCAGCCTTCGCTGCGTAACCTTTGATGCCATGTCCAATCAAGAACCTATAAAGCTCTACCTTAAACATACCCATTGACCTGGCCTCCACAGCTGCCTGTGGTAATAAATTCCACAAATTCACCACCCACTGGCTAAAGAAATTTCTCCTGCATTTGTTTTAAATGGATATTCTTCTATCCTGAGGCTGTGCCCTCTTGCCCTAGACTCCCTGACAATGGGAAACATCCTTTCAACGTTCAAAAGGTTTCAATGAGATCCCCACTCACCGTCCTAAATTCCAGTGAGTACAGACCCAGAGCTATCAAATGTTCAAATCCTTGTATGATAACCATTTCATTCCCAGAATCATCAAGGTGTTTCAATTGATTGTCATAAAAGTACATCTGTATCTGGAAGGTCCAACTGCTGGTGAGTCAATATCCTGGCAAAAACTACACCACAAAGACAAAAGAACACCCCAAGCAACTCCATGAAGAGGTTATTAAAAAGCACAAGTCAGGAGATAGAAACAAAAAAGTTTCCAAGTCACTGAATATCCTTAAGAGTACAGTTAAGTCAATCATCAAGAAATGGAAAGGATATAGCACAGCTGTAAATCTGCTTAGAGCAGGCCAACCTCAAAAACTGAGTGAAGGTGCAAGAAGGGGACTCGTGAAGGAAGCCACCAAGAGACCCATGATAACTCTGGAGGAGTTACAAGCTTCAGTGGGCTGAGATGGGAGACTACACACACACAACAACTGTTACCCTGGTGCTTCACCAGTCACAACTTTATGGGAGAGTGGCAAAGAGAAAGCCACTGTTGAAAAAAAAACTCACACGTAATCTCAGCTAGAGTTTGCCAGAAAGCACATGGGAGACTCTGAAGTCAGCTGGAAGAAGGTTCTATGGTCCGATGAAACCAAAACTGAGCTTTTTGGCCATCAGACTGAACGATATGTTTGGCACAAGTCAAACACCACACATCAAAAGCACACCATCCCCAACCTAAAGCATGCTGTGGAGATGCATCTCTGCAGCAGGCCTTAGAAGGCTTGTGAAGGTAGAGGGTAAAACGAATGCAGCAAAATACAGGGAAATCCTGAAGGAAAACCTGACACAGTCTGCAAGAGAACGGCGAATTGGGAGAAGATTTGTTTTCCAGCAAGACAATGACACCCAAGCATAAAGCCAAAGCTACATCATCGTCATTGTCTGGACCCCGTAGTGCCTAGGTGGCACATGGGGCCTCAAAGCTACATAGGAATAGCTTAAAAACAACTTGAGTGGCCAAGTCAGAGTTCAGACCTCAATCCAATTGAGAATTGTGGTTGGACTGATAAGGGCTGTTCACTAACAATCCCCATGCAATCTGCCAGAACTTGAGCAGTTTTGTAAAGAAGAATGGGGAAAATTTGCAGTGTCTAGATGTGCAAAGCTGATAGAGACCTAGGCTGTAATTGCTGCAAAAGGTACTAAATACAGACTTCAATGAGTAGTTATGCAATCACTTATCCAATTTTGTGTTTAATAATTGTAATAGATTTAGACCAATTTATAGAAATTGGTTTTCACTTTGACATGACAGAGTCTTTTCTGTTGATCAGTGTAAAAAAAACACACTAAATAAATCCATTGTAATTCAATGTTGTAAAACAATAAAACACAAAATCTTCCAAGTTGGGGGACGGGGTGAATTTTTTTTTATATAGGCACTGTATGAGTATTTGGATAAATTAATCAGGGATAGTCAGTATGGCTTCATGTATGGTAGGACGTGTCAATCTTATAGTTTTTTTCAAGGAAGTTATCAGGAAGTTTGATGAAGGCAAGGCAGTGGATGTTGTCTACATAGACAAGGTATTCGACAAGGTCCCGCATGGGTGGTCGGTCAAGAAGGTTCGTTTGCTTGGCATTCAGGATGAAGTAATAAACTGGACTAGACATTAGCTTTGTGAGAGAAGCCAGAGACTGGTGGTAGTAGACGGTTGCCTCTCTGACTGGATGCATGTGACTAGTGGAGTGTCTCATGGATTGGTGCTGTATCAATTGTTGTTCGTCATATATGTCAATGATTAGATGATAACGTGATTAACTGGATCAGCAGATTTGTAGATGACACCAAAATTGTGGGTGTAGTGGACAGGGAGGAAGGCCATCATGGCTTGCAGTGGGATCTGGACCAGCTGGAAAAATGGGCTGAAAGATGGCAGATGAAATTTAATTTAGACAAGTCTGAGGTTTTGCACTTCAGTAGGACCAACAAGGGTACGTCTAACAAAGTGAATAGTAGGGTACTGAGGATTGTATTTGAATACAGATCTCTAATTTATTGGAAGTGGTGACACAGGTAGGAAGGGTTGCAAAGAAAGCTTTTGGCACATTGGCCTTCATAAATCAAAGTATTGAGAACAGGATATGGGATGTTATGATGAAAGAGCACAGAGATAGCTTACATGGATATTGCCGGTTCTGGAGAACCTGAGTTATAAGGGAGTATTTGATAGAGGTATGTAAATAATGAGGGATACAGATAGGGTAAATACAAGCAGGCTTTTTCCCCCCACTGAAGTTGGGTGGCACTACAACTAGAGGTCAACTAGAGGTTAAGGGTAAAAGGTGAACATGAGGAGAAACTTCTTCACTCAGTGGGCTGTGAGAGCGTGGAACGAGCTGCCAGCACAAGTGGTGCATACAAGCTCGATTTCCATGTTTAAGAGTAATTTGGATAGGTATGTGGATGGCAGGGCTAGGGAGAGCTCTGGTCTAGGTGCAGGCAGTTTAAATGGTTTGGCCTATTTCTCTATGATTCTTTGATTCACAGGATCATTTATCAAGGGGGGTGGGGGGGGGGAAGAGAACCAGGAACAGTAATAGCTGCTTCATTCAACAATGGGGGTTAATGCCTTGCGAGCAGTTCAGAGAGGGTGAATGGACTGATATATCTGAACTGGTGCGTTTGTGTCAGGAGGAAGGAATGGACAGGCAGGGCTTGTACTGGTTGTGGTTGGGGAGGGACTACTGAACCTTACTGAAATGCCTCCGATGCAGAGGGCTCTTGGGGTGGAGTGTGAGGAGGGTGTTCCCTCTGTGGGAGGATCTTGAACCAGATGGAGGTTGAGGTGTCATTTAAAAACAATGGGCAGGCTACTTATAACAGAGAGACATGGGGGAAATGTTTTTTGTCTCCTGGGGAAAAACCACTGGTGCTCTCTCCCTTGAAATGAGGTGGGAGCAGAGCCCTGGGGTATTTCTGTGGGAAGGGAAATGGGCTCTGCATAAGCAATGCACAGAATCATCAGGGGAAACCCACACCAATGACCCATGCTTGTGGTACACCATGGCAGAACATACCGAAAGGCTTCGAGAAGTTTTGGCGAAGAACTGAAGTAGGCTGAAGGTGAGGGAGACCCAAATCTCATCGTCATCAGCTTCCTCCCAGGAAGCATAGGAGACAAAGGTCGGAATGGTAAAGGCGGGACACTTCCGGAAGGCTGGAAGAGAAAAAGGGAACAGTGAGCTCAAGTCACCACAACCCTGGGTCAACCACACCGGGAGTGCCAGGCACAATTCCCTGTCTTGTTATCCCTGGAAGGTAGTGGTGTAAGGGAAAAAGGGATAACAGAAATGGGGACCAGTGATAGAGGGGCCATGGATGGGGAGGGTTGTAGGGGAAGGTGGGGATTACAGAAGTGGGGAAGGAGGGTGTTACTGAGACAGGGAGAGGGGTGAGAGACAGTGAGGAAGGTAAATGGGGAGGCAGGTAATCAGATGGAGGCGTTTAGGGCAGAGGGGGCTTTTGCAGGGTATGGGGGGAGGGCTGTACAGAGAAAGGTAGAGACGTAGGGGAGGGAGTGAGCTACAGAGACAGTAAGGAGTGCAGGTGAAGGAGAGGTTCACAGGGAGGGGTGTACAAAGGCTGCAGGGGGCAGTAACATTTCCAAAATCTGCGCCCTCACCATCCGCAGCGGGCAATGACTGGGGGGACCTCTCTGTTGTCGTACATGCGGTCGAAACATTCCTGGGGAACCAGGGAAATGAGGAACCAGTGGGGAACGTGCAGTCTCCAGCATTGCAGTTTCCTCCATCGACTTCAGGAGAGCAGAGTCCTATGGTGAGAAAGGAATAAAGATTCGTTCCACATCTGAAATTGGGAATGCATGGTGGGATGGTGTAGAGAGCGCTTCATTTTGTGTGTAACACCAGGAGTGTGAGGTAGGATAGTGTGGAGGGAGCTTCTCTGTGTCAGATGGAACTGTGAGAGGGAGCTTCACTCTGTGTCTAACCATAGGAGTATGTGATGAGGTGGTGTATGGGGAGTTTCACCCTGTTCCTGACCACAGGAGTGTACGATGGGGTGGTGTATAGGGAGTTTCACTCTGTTCCCGACCACAAGAGTGTGTGCAGTGATGGTACGGAGAGCCTGTCCAGAAACTTCACCCACCAGGATGTGGGAAATGTTAAATTCTTCCCAACCAGAGCATACACCACTGTCCACTATTGCACTGTCCAAACTCTGTGGAAAGATAAAACAGTTGTATCAATTCTATTCCCTCAATAATCCCTGTCCAGTTCACTCGTCAGGGTACAGGGGTTGGGGAACTTCCCAGCATTATCACCTATCCCACATTGCCATGCCTTGAGCAGACTCTGCCCCCTTTCATGTTTTTCTCACCTCCAGACTGGGCTGCCCATGAATAGCTTCCATCACTGCTGGATCACTAAGCTCCTGGGCTGCGCTGGGTCCTTCCGATACCTTTGGATCTTGGTCTGGACTCTTCCCTACTCTCTTCTCTGGAAAAGGGTGCGACTCCAGTCCCAGCTCTGCCTGAGGCATCTCTTCTGCCCCCTTGGAATGACTGGCTCCCAATGCCTCGCAGAGGAGGGACAGGTCCTCGGATAGCTCGGCTCCAGACTCAGAATCTGCAGAGAAAGATTCAGTCAGCGCGTGTCGGTGCAGGGGATGGCCATCCGTTGGGGTGAGAGGGTCAGGTCACAGGCATAGACCTCAAGATATAGGAGCAGAATTAGGCCATTTGGCCCATCGAGTCTGCTCCACCATTTCATCACATCTGATCCATTTACCCTCTAAGGGCCAATCTTCTGCTTTCTCCCCACATTCCTTCATGCCCTGACCAATCAAGAATCCATCAACCTGTGCCTTAAATATACCCAATGACTTGGCCTCTACAGACACATGTGGCAATAAATTCCACAAATTTAGCACTCTTTGGCTAAAGAAATTCTACAAGGACATCCCTCTATTCTACAGAAGTTCCTCTGGTCATAGACTCCACCACTGTAGAAACATCCTTTTCACAGCCGCTCTACTGAGGCCTTTCAACACTCAAAAGGTTTTGGTTAGGTCACGCTATATTCTTTTGAATTCCATCAAATGCTCCTCATATAAGAAGCCTTTCAATCCTGGAATCATTTTTGTGAACCTCCTTTGAACCCTATCAAATGTCAGCATATCCTTTTCTGGTTGGTTGCCAGTGACTAGTGGTGTTCCATAGGGGTCTGAGTTGGGACCAGTTCTTTTTACATTACCTCTCAATGATCTGAACATAGAACACAGAAATTTAAAGTACATTACAGGCCCTTTGGCCCACAATGTTGTGCCGACCATGTAACCTACTCTAGAAACTGCCTAGAATTTCCCTAGCGTATAGCCCTCTATTTTTCTAAGTTCCATATACCTATCTCAGATTTGGATGATGAAATTGACAGCTTTGTTGCAAAGTTTGCAGATGGATTCGGAGAACAGGCAGAGGAATGGTAAATGGAATACTGTTGGGAAGAGCATGATTATGCACTTTGGTAAAATAAGTGAAAGAATCAGAATCAGGTTTATTTGGAAAGCGGTGAAATCATCAGACAAAGTCAGCATGGATTTGTGAAAGGAAAATCATGTTTGACGAATCTCATTGAATTTTTTGAGGATGTAACTAGTAGAGTGGATAGGGGAGAACCAGTGGATGTGGTATATTTGGATTTTCAAAAGGCTTTTGACAAGGTCCCACACAGGAGATTAGTGTGCAAACTTAAAGCACAAGGTATTGGGGGTAAGGTATTAATGTGGATAGAGAATTGGTTGGCAGACAGGAAGCAAAGAGTGGGAATAAACAGGACCTTTTCAGAATGGCAAGCAGTGACTAGTGGGGTACCGCAAGGCTCAGTGCTGGGACCCCAGTTGTTTACAATATATATTAATGACTTAGATGAGGGAATTAAATGCAGCATCTCCAAGTTTGCGGATGACACGAAGCTGGGCGGCAGTGTTAACTGTAAGGAGGATGCTAAGAGGATGCAGGGTAACTTGGATAGGTTAGGTGAGTGGGCAAATTCATGGCAGATGCAATTTAATGTGAGGTTATCCACTTTGGTGGCAAAAACAGGAAAACAGATTATTATCTGAATGGTGGCTGATTAGGAAAAGGGGAGGTGCAACGAGACCTGGGTGTCATTATACACCAGTCATTGAAAGTGGGCATGCAGGTACAGCAGGCGGTGAAAAAGGCAAATGGTATGCTGGCATTCATAGCAAGAGGATTCGAGTACAGGAGCAGGGAGGTACTACTGCAGTTGTACAAGGCTTTGGTAAGACCACACCTGGAGTATTGTGTGCAGTTTTGGTCCCCTAATCTGAGGAAAGACATCCTTGCCATAGAGGGAGTACAAAGAAGGTTCACCAGACTGATTCCTGGAATGGGTGGACTTTCATATGACAAAAGACTGGATCAACTAGGCTTATACTCGTTGGAATTTAGAGGATTGAGGGGGGATCTTATTGAAACATATAAAATCCTAAAGAGATTGGACAGGCTAGATGCGGGAAGATTGTTCCCGATGTTGGGGAAGTCCAGAACGAGGGGGGGGGGTCACAGTTTGAGGATAAAGGGGAAGCCTTTTAGGACCGAGATTAGGAAAAACTTCTTCACACAGAGAGTGGTGAATCTGTGGAATTCTCTGCCACAGGAAACAGTTGAGGCCAGTTCATTGGCTATATTTAAGAGGGAGTTAGGTATGCCCCTGGTGGCTAATATACAGAGGGACCAACTAGAGGGGATGCAATATTGGATCTCCTGTTAGGAAACGAGTTAGGACAAGTGACAGTAGGGGAGCACTTTGGTTCCAGTGATCATAACACCATTAGTTTCAACTTGATCATGGACAAGGATAGATCTGGTCCTAGGGTTGAGGTTCTCAACTGGAAGGCGGCCAAATTTGAAGAAATGAGAAAGGATCTAAAAAGCGTGGATTGGGACAGGTTGTTCTCTGGCAAAGATGTGATCGGTAGGTGGGAAGCCTTCAAAGGAGAAATTTTGAGAGTGCAGAGTTTGTATGTTCCTGTTGGGATTAAAGGCAAAGTGAATAGGAATAAGGAACCTTGGTTCTCAAGGGATATTGCAACTCTGATAAAGAAGAAGAGGGAGTTGTATGACATGTATAGGAAGCAGGGAGTAAATAAGGTGATTGAGGAGTATAAGAAGTGCAAGAAAATACTTAAGAAAGAAATCAGGAGGGCTAAAAGGTTGCCTTGGCAGTCGAAGTGAAGGATAATCCGAAGAGCTTTTACAGGTATATTAAGAGCAAAAGGATTGTAAGGGATAAAATTGGTCCTCGAAGATCAGAGTGGTCGGCTATGTGCGGAACCAAAGGAAATGGAGGAGATCTTAAATAGGCTTTTTTGCGTCTGTACTTACTAAGGAAACTGGCATGAAGTCTCTAGAATTAAGGGAAACAAGTAGTGAGATCATGGAAACTGTACAGATTGAAAAGGAGGAGGTGCTTGCTATCGTGAGGAAAATTAAAGTGGATAAATCCCCGGGACCTGACAGGGTGTTCCCTCAGACCTTGAAGGAGACTAGTGTTGAACTTGCAGGGGCTCTGGCAGAAATATTTAAAATGTCGCTGTCTACAGGTGAGGTGCCGGAGGATTGGAGAGTAGCTCATGTTGTTCCGTTGTTTAAAAAAGGATCGAAAAGTAATCCGGGAAATTATAGGCCAGTAAGTTTAATGTCGGTAGTAGGTAAGTTATTGGAGGGAGTACTAAAAGACAGAACCTACAAGCATTTGGATAGACAGGGACTTATTAGGGAGAGTCAACATGGCTTTGTGCGTGGTAGGTCATGTTTGACCAATCTATTGGAGTTTTTCGAGGAGGTTACCAGGAAAGTGGATGGAGGGAAGGCAGCGGATATTGTCTACATGGACTTCAGTAAGGCCTTTGACAAGGTCCCGCATGGGAGGTTAGTTAGGAAAATTCAGTCACTAGGTATACATGGAGAGGTGGTAAATTGGATTAGACATTGGCTCAATGGATGAAGCCAAAGAGTGGTGGTAGAGAATTGCTTCTCTGAGTGGAGGTCTGTGACTAGTGGTGTGCCACAGGGATCAGTGCTGGGTCCATTGTTATTTGTCATCTATATCAATGATCTGGATGATAATGTGGTAAACTGGATCAGCAAATTTGCTGATGATACAAAGACTGGAGGTGTAGTAGACAGTGAGGAAGTTTTTCAGAGCCTGCAGAGGGACTTGGACCAGCTGGAAAAATGGGTTGAAAAATGGCAGATGGAGTTTAATACAGACAAGTGTGAGGTATTGCACATTGGAAGGACAAACCAAGGTAGAACATACAGGGTTAATGGTAAGGCACTGAGGAGTGCAGTGGAACAGAGGGATCTGGGAATACAGATACAAAATTCCCTAAAAGTGGCATCACAGGTAGATAGGGTCGTAAAGAGAGCTTTTGGTACATTGGCCTTTATTAATCGAAGTATTGAGTATAAGAGCTGGAATGTTATGATGAGGTTGTATAAGGCATTGGTGAGGCTGAATCTGGAGCATTGTGTTCAGTTTTGGTCACCAAATTACAGGAAGGATATAAATAAGGTTGAAAGAGTGCAGAGAAGGCTTACAAGGATGCTGCCGGGACTTGAGAAACTCAGTTACAGCGAAAGGTTGAATAGGTTAGGACTTCATTCCCTGGAGCGTAGAAGAATGAGGGGAGATTTGATAGAGGTATATAAAATTATGATGGGTATAGATAGAGTGAATGCAAGCAGGCTTTTTCCACTGAGGCAAGGGGAGAAAAAAACCAGAGGACATGGGTTAAGGGTGAGGGGGGAGAGTTTAAAGGGAACATTGGGGAGGGGGCTTCTTCACACAGAGAACGGTGGGAGTGTGGAATGAGCTGCCAGACGAGGTGGTAAATGCGGGTTCTTTTTTAACATTTAAGAATAAATTGGACAGATACATGGATGGGAGGTGTGTGGAGGGATATGGTCCGTGTGCAGGTCAGTGGGACTAGGCGGAAAATGGTTAGGCAAAGCCAAAAAGGGCCAAAAGGCCTGTTTCTGTGCTGTAGTTTTTCTATGGTTTCTATGGATCAGCGGGTATGGAGGGAATGCTGGTACAGGGTTCTGAGTTGGATGACCAGCCATGATCATACTGAATGGCGGTGCAGGCTCGAAGGGCTGAATGCCTACTCCTGCACCTATTTTCTATGTTTCTATCAACAGCATGTGTCATGAAATTAGTTCACTTAAGGAGCAGTATTATGCAATACATAATATAGAAAGAAAAATAAATAAATTACAGCAAGTACATATATTTTTGAATAAAGATAGTGCAAAAACATAATATATTTAAAAAATAGTGAAGTAGTACTCATGAGTTTAATGTCCATTCAGAGGGGAAGAAGCTGTTCCTGAATTGCTGAGTGTGTGCCTTCAAGCTTCTGCAGCTTCTTTTCATTGTTTTCAGTCAGGAAGAGGGCATTGCCTGGGTGAGGCGGGTCCTTAATAATGGTGGCTGCCTTTCTGAGGCATCACTCCTTGAAGGTGCCTTGGGTACTATGGAGGCTACTACCCAAGATGGAGATGACTAATTTTACAACTTTCTGTAGCTTCTTTCAGTCCTGTGCAGTAATCTCCCCATACCAGACAGTGATGCAGCCTGTCAGCATGCTCTCCGTGGTACACCGATACAACTTCGAGTGTTAGTTGACAAACCAAATCTCTTCAAACTCTTAATGAAATATAGCCACTGTCTTTATAGCTGCATCGATATGGTGGGATCAGATTAGATCCTCAGAGATCTTGACACATAGGAAATTGAAATTACTCACTCTCTCCACTTCTGATCCCTCTATGAGGATTGGTATGTGTTCCCTTGTCTTACCCTTCCTGACATCCACAATCAGCTCTTCCGTCTTAGTGACACTGACAGCAAGGTTGTTGCTGTAACACCACTCCACCAGCTGGTATATCTTGCTCCTGTATGCCCTCTCATCTCCATCTGAGATTCTACCAACAATGGTTGTATCATCAGCAAATTTATAGATGGTATTGAGCTATGCCTAGCCACACAGTCATGTGTATATAGAGAGTAGAACAGTGGGCTAAGCACACACACCTGAGGTGCACCAGAGTTGAGCATCAGCAAGGAGAAGATATTATCACCAATCAGCAGAGATTCTGATCTCCCAGTTAGGAAGTTGAGGAAGGAACAGTGGCCCAGGTTCTGTAGCTTATCAATCAGTATTGGGGGAATGACGGTGTTAAACGCTGACCTATAGTCTATAAACAGCATCCTGACATAGGTGTTTGTATCGTCCAGGTGATCCACTGAGATTGCGCCGGCCATAGATCTACTGTGGTGACAGGCAAATTGCAGTGGGAAGCAGGAGTTGACTGGATAGGGTTCAAAGGAGGTTCACAAAAATTATTCCAGGATTGTTTCTTATGGTGAGAAAGGGTTAACTATTTTCTCAATGGAGAGGAAGTGCAAAAACTGAGGTGCAAAGGGACTTGAGAGTCCTTGTGCAGGATTCCCTAAAGGTTCATTAGCAGTTTGAGTCTGTCGGGAGGAAGGCAATGTGAAGTCAGCATTCATTTCAAGAGGACTAGAATATAAAAGCAAGGATGCAATGTTGAGATTTTATACTGTTGAGGCCTCATCTGGAGTATTGTAGGCTGTTTTTGGCCCCTTATCTTAGAAAGGATGTGCTGAAACTGGTGAGGTTCACGAAAGTGATTCCAGGATTGAAAGGCTTGTCATATGAAGAGTGTTTGATGGGCCTGTATTCACTGGAATTCACAAGAATTAGGGGTGATCTCATTGAAACCTATCGAATGGTGAAAGGCCTCGATAAAGTGGATGTAGAGAAGATGCTTCCTATGGTGGGAGAGTCTAAGACCAAAGGGCACAGACTCAATAGAGGAGCGTTCTTTTAGAATAGAGATGAGGAATTTCTTTAGCCAGAGACTGGTGCATCTGTGGAATTCATTTCTACCAACAGCTGTAACAGCCAGTGTTTATGTATATTTAAGAGGCTGATAGATTCTTGATTGGTCAGGGCATGAAGGGACACAGGGAGAAGCCAGGAGGTTGGGGCAGAAAGAAAAATTAGATTCGCCATGATGAAATGGCGGAGTAGACTTAATGGGCTAATGGCCTAATTCTGTTCCCTGCTCTTATGGGCTTATCCTTTCTTAGATAAGAGGGCTAAAACTGCTCATAATATTCCAAGTGAGGCCTCACCAGTAGTTTATAAAGCGTCAGCATTACATCACTGTTTTTATATTCTAGTCTTCTTGAAATGAATGCCAACACTGCACTCACCTTCCTCACCACTGAGTCAACCCATAAGTTAACCTTCAGGGAATCTTGCATAAGGACCCCCAAGTGCCTTTGCACTTCAAATTTTGCCCATTCCCCCAATCTGCCCGTCTTTTGTAGCCACTCTGCGTCCTCAAAATATCCCCCCCCGACCAATCTTCGTACCATCTACAACATGGCCACAAAGCCATCAATTCCATCATCCCAATAATTGACATAGAAACATAGAAACATAGAAAATAGGTGCAGGAGTAGGCCATTCAGCCCTTCGAGCCTGCACCGCCATTTATTATGATCATGGCTGATCATCCAACTCAGAACCCAGCCTTCCCTCCATACCCCCTGACCCCTGTAGCCACAAGGGCCATATCTAACTTCCTTTTAAACATAGCTAATGAACTGGCCTCAACAGTTTGCTGTGGCAGAGAATTCCACAGATTCACCACTCTCTGTGTGAAGAAGTTTTTCCTAACCTCGGTCCTAAAAGGCTTCCCCTCTATCCTCAAACTGTGACCCCTCGTTCTGGACCTCCCCAACATCGGGAACAATCTTCCCGCATCTAGCCTGTCCAATCCCTTTAGGATCTTATACGTTTCAATCAGATCCCCCCTCAATCTTCTAAATTCCAACGAGTACAAGCCCAGTTCATCCAGTCTTTCTTCATATGAAAGACCTGCCATCCCAGGAATCAATCTGGTGAACCTTCTTTGTACTCCCTCTATGGCAAAGATGTCTTTCCTCAGATTAGGGGACCAAAACTGCACACAATACTCCAGGTGTGGTCTCACCAAGGCCTTGTACAACTGCAGTAGTACCTCCCTGCTCCTGTACTCGAATCCTCTCGCTATAAATGCCAGCATACCGTTCGCCTTTTTCACCGCCTGCTGTACCTGCATGCCCACTTTCAATGACTGGTGTATAATGACACCCAGGTCTCGTTGCACCTCCCCTTTTCCTAATCGGCCACCATTCAGATAATAATCTGTTTTCCTATTTTTGCCACCAAAGTGGATAACTTCACATTTATCCACATTAAATTGCATCTGCCATGAGTTTGCCCACTCACCCAACCTATCCAAGTCACCCTGCATCCTCTTAGCATCCTCCTCACTGCTAACACTGCCACCCAGCTTTGTGTCATCCGCAAACTTGGAGATGCTGCATTTAATTCCCTCATCCAAGTCATTAATATATATTGTAAACAACTGGGGTCCCAGCACTGAGCCTTGCGGTACCCCACTAGTCACCGCCTGCCATTCTGAAAAGGTCCCGTTTATTCCCACTCTTTGCTTCCTGTCTGCTAACCAATTCTCCACCCACACCAATACCTTACCCCCAATACTGTGTGCTTTAAGTTTGCACACTAATCTCCTGTGTGGGACCTTGTCAAAAGCCTTTTGAAAATCCAAATATACCACATCCACTGGTTCTCCCCTATCCACTCTACTAGTTACACCCTCAAAAAATTCTATGAGATTCGTCAGACATGATTTTCCTTTCACAAATCCATGCTGACTTTGTCCGATCATTTCACCGCTTTCCAAATGTGCTGTTATCACATCCTTGATAACTGACTCCAGCAGTTTCCCCACCACCGACGTTAGGCTAACTGGCCTATAATTCCCCGGTTTCTCTCTCCCTCCTTTTTTAAAAAGTGGGGTTACATTAGCCACCCTCCAATCCTCAGGAACTAGTCCAGAATCTAATGAGTTTTGAAAAATTATCACTAATGCATCCACTATTTCTTGGGCCACTTCCTTAAGCACTCTGGGATGCAGACCATCTGGCCCTGGGGATTTATCTGCCTTCAATCCCTTAAATTTACCTAACACCACTTCCCTACTAACATGTATTTCGCTCAGTTCCTCCATCTCACTGGACCCTCTGTCCCTTACTATTTCTGGAAGATTATTTATGTCCTCCTTAGTGAAGACAGAACCAAAGTAATTATTCAATTGGTCTGCCATGTCCTTGCTCCCCATAATCAATTCACCTGTTTCTGTTTGCAGGGGACCTACATTTGTCTTTATCAGTCTTTTCCTTTTTACATATCTATAAAAGCTTTTACAGTCCTTTTTTATGTTCTCTGCCAGTTTTCTCTCATAATCTTTTTTCCCCTTCCTAATTAAGCCCTTTGTCCTCCTCTGCTGAACTCTGAATTTCTCCCAGTCCTCAGGTGAGCCACTTTCTCTGGCTAATTTGTATGCTACTTCTTTGGAATTGATACTATCCCTAATTTCTCTTGTCAGCCACGGGTGCACTACCTTCCTTGATTTATTCTTTTGCCAAACTGGGATGAACAATTGTTGTAGTTCATCCATGCAACCTTTAAATGCCTGCCATTGCATATCCACCGTCAATCCTTGAAGTGTCATTTGCCAGTCTATCTTAGCTAATTCACGTCTCATACCTTCAAAGTTACCCCTCTTTAAGTTCAGAACCTTTGTTTCTGAATTAACTACGTCACTCTCCATGTTAATGAAGAATTCCACCATATTATGGTCACTCTTACCCAAGGGGCCTCTCACGACAAGATCGCTAATTAACCCTTCCTCATTGCTCAAAACCCAGTCCAGAATAGCCTGCTCTCTAGTCGGTTCCTCGACATGTTGGTTCAAAAAACCATCCCGCATATATTCCAAGAAATCCTCTTCCTCAGCACCTTTACCAATTTGGTTCACCCAGTCTACATGTAGATTGAAGTCACCCATTATAACTGCTGTTCCTTTATTGCACACATTTCTAATTTCCTGTTTAATACCATCTCCGACCTCACTACTACTGTTAGGTGGCCTGTACACAACTCCCACCAGCGTCTTCTGCCCCTTAGTGTTACGCAGCTCTACCCATATCAATTCCACATCTTCCCGGTTTATGTCCTTCCTTTCTATTGCGTTAATCTCTTTTTTAACCAGCAACGCCACCCCACCTCCCCTTCCTTCATGTCTATCCCTCCTGAATATTGAATATCCCTGAACGTTGAGCTCCCATCCCTGGTCACCCTGGAGCCATGTCTCTGTGATCCCAACTATATCATAATCATTAATAACAATCTGCACTTTCAATTCATCCACCTTATTACGAATGCTCCTTGCATTGACACATAAAGCCTTCAGGCGCTCTTTTACAACTCTCTTAGCCCTTTTTAATGCTTGCCCTGGATTTGTCGGCCTGCCACTTTTACTTTTCCCCTTTGTACTTTTTGCTTCTACGCTCACTTTACACCCCTCTGTCCCTCTGCACTGGTTCCCATCCCTCTGTTGTGAACTAACCTCCTCACACCTAGCCGCTTTAATTTGATTCCCACCCCCCAACCATTCTAGTTTAAAGTCACCTCAGTAGCCCCCGCTAATCTCCCTGCCAGGATATTGGTCCCCCTAGGATTTAAGTGTAACCCGTCCTTTTTGTACAGGTCACACCTGCGCCAAAAGAGGTCCCAATGATCCAAAAACTTGAATCCCTGCCCCCTGCTCCAATCCCTCAGCCACGCATTTATCCTCCACCTCATCGCATTCCTACTCTCACTGTCGCGTGGCACAGGCAGTAATCCCGAGATTACTACCTTTGCGGTCCTTTTTCTCAACTCCCTTCCTAACTCCCTATATTCTTCTTTCAGGACCTCATCCCTTTTCCTACCTATGTCATTGGTACCTATATGTACCAGGACCTCTGGCTCTTCACCCTCCCACTTCAGGATATCTTGGACACGATCAGAAATATCCCGGACCCTGGCACCAGGGAGGCAAACTACCATCCGAGTCTCTGGACTGCGTCCACAGAATCGCCTATCTGACCCCCTTACTATCGACATACAACATAAAAAGAAATGGCCTATCACAGACCCCTGTGGAACACCACTAGTCACTGGCAGCCAACCAGAAAAGGATCCATTTATTCCCATTAGTTGCCTCCTGCCAATCAGCCAATGCTCTATTCATACTGAGATCTTTCCTGGGTTTATAACTGGTTAAATAAACTCACAAGTGGCACCTTGTCTTCTGAAGGTCTTCTGAAAATCCAAGTACACAACATCCACCAATTTTCCTTTGTCTATCCTGCTTGTTATTTCTTCAAAGAATTCCAACAGATTTTTCTGGCCAGATTTTCACTTACAGAAATCATGCTGACTACAGGCTATTTTACCACGTGCCTCCAAGTACCCCGAAATCACATCCTTAACAATTGACTCCAATATCTTCCCAACCACTAAGGTCAAACTAACTGGCCTATAATTTCCTTTCTTTTGCCTCTCTCCCTTCTTGGGGAGACATTTGCAATTTTTCAGACCTCTGGAGTCTGCAGAATCTATTCTCATTACTGATGCTTCCACAATCTCTTCAGAACCCAGATTTATCTTTAGACCTTCCAGTTTCCCAATAACCTTCTCCCTAGTAATGGCAACTTCACACACTTCTGCCCTGATATAATGTATTGCTCGTAACATTGTTCTTTTGATATGCGTTTTTTATCTCCCGTTTTAATTCGAAGACCACATCTTAGCTGCAGTTTGGAGGGCTATATACATCTCCCATGAGGGTCTTTGCAGTTTCTTTGCTCTAGCCACAATGATTCTACATCTTCCAATCCTATGTCACCTCTAAGCCTACGTGCCAGTCCTTTTGATACAATGTGTCATCATTCGGGGTGGGGGGGTGCAGTTGCTAGTAGGTGGGTGGGGCCATGCACCGTCGTTGGCATGGAGGCGGGGTCGTGGTTGCTGGTGGGTGGGTGGGGCTGCGCTCTGTCCGTGGTGGGGGTGCGGGGTTGTAATCAGAAAGGGAGAAGGTTGGCATTCCAACAAACCAATTCCAAAAGTCTCCTCATTATACAAATCAATATCTTCATCATCTTTCATTTCCTGAAGATAACCTTCATCAGTGGGTAAAGGGAATTCCTGTTTCAGGAGAGATGTTCAGAATGTCAGAAACAAAAGAAAATGCATTCCCTCCCATCTCAGCACAGAGGAAGGTTCCAGAAATTGCTTCCTTGCCTCACTTCCTCCCTCTTCCTCCCCCCTTTCCCACCTCACTCCTCTCCTGTATTTCCCTACTTTCCATTCCCCTCCCACCAATTCCCCTTTTCATAACTTGCTCTCCACTAGTCTCCTGCTTTCCCCTTCCCACTTTCCCAACCCGTCTCCTTAACCCAACTATTCCTTCCAAACTCCATTTCACAACCACCCCTCCCATCCACACTACCCTACTTCCCCTTGCCACCCTACACCTCACCCTCCCCCGCCACCTACACCCATCCCTCCCTGCCTTCCCCTTGCACTCACTCATCTTCCCCCTCCATCCGCTCCCCATCACTAGCCCCTAATCACTCCCCACTTACCCCTCACCATCCCCTCCACACTTTCCCATTGCCTTCCCCTCCTTGCCCATCACCCTCCTCCACTTTCCCCATATGCTCACAGGTTGCCAATCGCACTCACCTCATCCTTTCACTCTCGCTCTTCCCCTCTCCCATTCTCACCCCCCCCACCGAACACCCTTTAAACCTCTTCCCGGCACACCCTCCAACCCCTTCTTTCTCCACTCATCCCCACTCCCCTCCCCCACCCTCCCCTCTCCCTACATTCCCCCTCCCCTTTGCACTCCCCCATCCCATCCCCTCCCCTCCCTCTCCCTCCTCCGGTACTCGCCCTTCCCCGGTACTCGCCCTTCCCCCTCCTCCGGTACTCGTCCTTCCCCCTCCTCTAGTCCTCGCCCTTCTCCTCCCTTCCAGCACTCACCCTTCTCTCTTTTGCTCCTTTCCTTCCCCTTCGTTCGTCCTCTCTCTACCTCCCTCTTCTCGCCGACCTCCCTCCTTTCCCACTTGATCCTATATTTCTACCCCAAATATCGCTTTTCTTTTTCCCACTTTACCCTACTCCCTCCCCAGCACCAATTCCACCTTTTCCAGCCGCTGGAAGAACTCATCAATTCGAGCAGCGATTCCAGGGAGGGGGTGGGACCTCGATTCATCCCGCGGGATCCCTCTGTCGACCCGTCATTTCCCGCGCATTCTCACCTCCACCTCCCCGGACTCCGTCAGCTCCATCCTGCCGTCCAAGAACCACAGCCCGGATCTTGTCCCAATAAATTACCGCGGCATTGCCCGCCCCACTTAAAGGGACCCCGGCCATGTCTGTGGACTTGGAAGGAAGTGAGGGGTAAGTCAAGTCACTTTTTATTGTCATTTCTACCATAACCGCTGGTAAAACTGCACAGTAAAAACGAGACAACGTTTTTCATGACCATGGTGCTACATGAAACAATACAAAAACTACACTGAACTACGTAAAACAACACAAAAAGGGAGAACGAGAGATGAGGGAGGGAGAAAGAGGGGAGAAATTAGAGAGGAAGAAAGAGCGAAGTAGAGAGTGGTGATGAAGGGGAGGAAGTGAGAGGTGCATCAAGAGAAGTCACAGCTATAAAATGGCGTCCTTGGAGCAGTGTGTGCAATTCTGGTTGCACAGCTATATGAATGGTCTGGTTAAGCTGGAGAGGGTTCAGAGAAGGTTCATCAGGATGTTACTGGGACTTGAGAGCTGGAGTTATAAGGAGGTGCTGTTTCCATGGTGCAAAGGAAGCTGAGGGGTGACCTAATAGCTGTTTATGAAACCACAAAAGGTGTAGATACAGTAGGCGCTCAGAGTCTTTCTCCTCGTGGGTAGAGGAGCCTAAAACTAGAGGGCACAGGATAATAGTGCGAGGGGAAAGGATAAAAGCGGCAGGTTTTTGACACAGACTATAGAAACCATAGAAACTACAGCACCGAAACAGGCCCTTTGGCCTTTCTTGGCTGTGCCGAACCATTTTCTGCCTAGTCCCACTGACCTGCACACGGACCATATCCCTCCATACACCTCCCATCCATGTATCTGTCCAATTTATTCTTAAATGTTAAAAAAGAACCCGCATTTACCACCTCGTCTGGCAGCTCATTCCATGCTCCCACCACTCTCTGTGTGAAGAAGCCCCAACTAATGTTCCCTTTAAACTTTTCCCCCCTCACCCTTAACCCATGTCCTCTGTTTTTTTTTCTCCCCTTGCCTCAGTGGAAAAAGTCTGCTTGCATTCACTCTATCTATACCCATCATAATTTTATATCCCTCTATCAAATCTCCCCTCATTCTTCTACACTCCAGGGAATAAAGTCCTAACCTATTCAACCTTTCTCTGTAACTGAGTTTCTCAAGTCCCGGCAACATCCTTGTAAACCTTCTCTGCACTCTTTCAACCTTATTTATATCCTTCCTGTAATTTGGTGACCAAAACTGAACACAATACTCCAGATTCAGCCTCACCAATGCCTTATACAACCTCATCATAACATTCCAGCTCTTATACTCAATACTTTGATTAATAAAGACCAATGTACCAAAAGCTCTCTTTATGACCCTATCTACCTGTGATGCCACTTTTAGGGAATTTTGTATCTGTATTCCCAGATCCCTCTGTTCTACTGCACTCCTCAGTGCCTTACCGTTTACCCTGTATGTTCTACCTTGGTTTGTCCTTCCAATGTGTAATACCTCACACTTGTCTGTATTAAACTCCATCTGCCATTTTTCAACCCATTTTTCCAGCTGGTCCAAGTCCCTCTGCAGGCTCTGAAAAACTTCCTCACTGTCTACTACACCTCCAGTCTTTGTATCATCAGCAAATTTGCTGATCCAGTTTACCACATTATCATCCAGATCATTGATATAGATGACAAATAACAATGGACCCAGCACTGATCCCTGTGGCACACCACTAGTCACAGACCTCCACTCAGAGAAGCAATTCTCTACTACCACTCTTTGGCTTCTTCCATTGAGCCAATGTCTAATCTAATTTTCCACCTCTCCATGTATACCTAGCGACTGAATTTTCCTAACTAACCTCCTGTGTGGGACCTTGTCAAAGGCCTTACTGAAGTCCATGTAGACAATATCCACTGCCTTCCCTTCATCCACTTTCCTGGTAACCTCCTCGAAAAACTCCAACAGATTGGTCAATCATGACCTACCACGCACAAAGCCATGTTGACTCTCCCTAATAAGCCCCTGTCTATCCAAATGCTTGTAGATTCTGTCTCTTAGTACTCCCTCCAATAACTTATCTACTACTGACATTAAACTCAGATGGGGATCTGGAAACAGCTGCTCATGAAATGGGAGAAGCGGGTAAATTTAAGACACGGGCAGGTACACGGATAGGAAAGCTTTAGAGGGATATGGGCAAAGGTGAGCAAATGTCACAAGCTTTCAAAGGAATCTTGGTTGTTTGAATAAGTGCCAGGCCACATTGGGGGAATTTGTGGTGCAGAGGGTCAGCAGCTTTAAATTGCTAGGTCCTGTACCTAGTACATTGATGCAATCATTAGGAAAGCATGCCAGCATCTTTACTTTCTTATGAGGTTAAGGAGGTTTGGCATGTCACCAAGCATTCTAACAAACTTACGGAACATAGAAAACCGACAGCACAAAGCTGTGCCGAACATGTCCTTACCTTAGAACTACCTATGCTTACCTGTAGCCCTCTATTTTTCTTAGCTCCATGTATCCATCCAGGAATCTCTTAAAAGACCCTATCGTTTCCGCCTCCACCATTGCCACTGGCAGCCCATCCCACACACTTCTACAGACCTACTCTTGACTGGTTGCATTGTGGTCTGGTATGGCAATTCAAAAATGCAGAAATATAAGAAGCTACAGAGAGTAGTGGACTCAGCCAAGTACTTTACAGACACATTCCTCCCTCTCTGCACCGTTGGTAGTATCTATGGGAGGAACTGCCTCAGAAATGCAACATTTATTATCAAAGATCCTCACCATCCAGCCCATGCTTGAGGTACATGTAGTCTATAGTGAACTATTATTCTGTTCCCATCAACCTGCACCTGGATCATAGCCTTCCATAACCTTCTCATCCATGTACTTATCCAGATTTTTCTTAATTGTTGAAAATTGCAACCATCACTTCCACTGCTAGCTTGTTCCACACTTGCGCCACCCTCTGAGTGAAGTTCTCCCTCATGTTTCCTTTACACATTTCACCTTTCAACCTTAACCCATGACCTCTAGTTTAGTCTCACCCAACCTCAGTGGAAATAAAGCCTGCTTGCATTTAGCCTATCTATACTCATCATACCTACGGTATATCAAAACTCCCCTCATTCTCCGATGCTCTAGAGAATAAAGTCCTAACCTATTCAACTTTTCCCTGTAACTAACAGCATCCTTGTAAATTTTCTCCACAATGTTTCAATCATTATTATCTTCTCTGTAGATAGGTGACCAGAAATACACACAGTGCTCCAAATTTGGCATCACCATCTTGTAAAACTCCAACATCCCATTTCCTGTACACAATACTTTGACTTATGCAGGTGTTGCAGTGTGTCAAACTCACCCGCTAATCAGTAGCCACTCCCCAGTGGGAGGCAGGGATTGGCCCATTGTAGCCCCTCTCACTATCTGCCACTTAGCTAATGTCATCACAGTGGCAGTAGAGTTTAAATCTAGCATGGTAACCACACCTTCTCTTTTCACTCTCCGGTCATCGCAAGCTCATGGCTAGTGCCATGGAAACACTAAACAGGGCCTGGGCAAACACTTTAGATAAGGATTTGTCAATGTCTGCTTTGTCCTGCCACTTCAGGCACCTAGTTTAGATAAGATTATAACGGAGTGTAAATTGAAGGGTTTACTGAATGTATTGTGTCTGCCTTGTCCTGTAAATAAATGGTTAACCTACCTACCTACTAGTAGTGAGTATTTTCTGACTCCACTCATCGAACCTGTGAACCTGATTTCACACAATTGGCACTGCGATCAGGGTTTGGTGATTGAACTCTTGCGGGGTGAAAATGGGACACCACATATAATAAGATAGAGTTCTCCAGGAACACAGAGGGCCAGAGGGCTGTTTTCTGGCTGCTGGCAGTCATAATAAGGGAGTAGTACAAGAAAATCTAACACAAGGAGGCATTCAAAATGAAGGTACTAAACCAGAGATGTATTTCTATGGAGATTATGCTGAAGCTTTTTAAGACGCTAGGCAGGCTGCTCTTGGGGCATTGTTTTAGGGCCCTTATCTCAGAAAGAATGTAGTGTCATTGGAGGCAGTCCAGAGGAGGTTCTTGAGGATGATTCCAGGAATGAAGGGGTTGTAGGGACTCCTTAATTTCATTAGGCAGAATTCACCCAGACTGTTAAGTTCGCCGTGTATGTTACGTGTTACGCTGTACTTTAATTACGTTTATATATATATATATATATATAATGTCGCCATTTGCTTGCAGGGCAAATAAATGTACATTAGAAGTAATTACACTTGTGAATTTTTGTCAACACTCCTACAGGGTTAGTATATGAAGAGCGTTTGGCAGCTTTGGGCCTATACTCACCAGAATTTAGAAGAATGCATGGGGATCTCATTGAAACTTAACTGAATGTTGAAAAGACTAGATAAGGTGGATGAAGAGAGGATGTTTCCTCTGGTGGGGGTATCTAGAACTAAAGGGCACAGCCTCAAAATTGAGGAGCAACCCTTTAGAATGGAAGCAAGGATGAATTTTTTAGCTAAAGACTGGCGAATGGGTGGAATGCTCTGCCACAAACTGTGGTGGAAGCCACGTCTGTGGGTATATTAAAAGCAGAAGTTGATAGACCCCTGATTGGTCGGGGCATCAAAGGATATGGTGAGAGAGCAGGTGTAGGGGTTTGAATGGGATCCGGGGTCAGTCATGATGAAAGGACAGAGCAGATTCGATGGGCTGATTGGCCTAATTCTGCTCCTGTGTCTTATGGGGAAGGCTGTCCAATCAGCACAGACTCAGGGTAAAGACAGTGGATAGGAGCACAGAGATGGCCTGTCGACTATTAAAGGTGCAGCAGTTAGAGGCTCGCCTGCACGACTGACTGGTGATGGAATCTGTTACGGGCTGTTGGGGAGGTGAACTCAACACATATGTAGGGTCGGGACTTTTGGTTAGGTGGGGAAGATGGGAAATAGAGGTTAGAAGAGAGTCTCAGGGTTCCCGCTCAAAGTGGGCATCCTTCTATCTGTGTGGATGCACCAGTACAAACCTGTGGTAATAATTACACTACCAGGGTAGGAGAGGCAAGGAGGTCGTTAAGGGAGAAGGCTCATTCTCCAAGCCTTCCCCCAATAAGAGTACCTTCCACAAGGTTCCTCACATTCCACTCAGGTTTTCTGAAAAAGGCACTGGAGGACCTTCAGCAGCAACAGGTGTGAGCAGTTAGGTGGTGCCTTACCTCCCCATTCTTGTAGGGAGGAGGTCATTTGCCCTGCACACCTGCTATGATAAAGTGTGAATAGTTTGAGTTTGAAAATCGTTGCATGAGGTGTAGCCATATGTGAGTTCACTTGGGTGAGAGGATGTCAGTGAATGCAAAGTCTGTCGTGTGTTAAATCTGTAGTGGAAGGCAATTTAAATTAATTCTATACTTCAGCAGGAAAGGTGCTACTTGGTGATGTCAATTTGCAGGAGCTCTTAACTTTTAAGAGGGCTGTGCCTTTAAGAAGTTGTGTGAATGTGCAAACACATTGGGGCCCCACAGTCTCCCTTTGCTCTTTGGAAAATATGCTTTCCAAGGTTTTCCACTGTGGAAATTAACTGTTCTAAGATTTGCAGTTACTTGTAAAGGCTCTGAAAGAAGACAACTACAAACATGGATTAAATTTATTTTTTGGAGGGAGATTGGAACACTGGGGAATGAACAAACGCTGCTTTTCCTAAGAGTGTTTCATAGGGTTAAAATACATATATTGGGTATTGTCAACGCACCTAATAAGTTTTAGTTCTCCTGGAAAGAAGTTGAAAAGTTGAGACATAGTCCAGCATGTATTGGGTAAATGCAAATTAGTTAACCATTGCTGGCCACAGAGAACTAAAGGGAGAAAGTGAGCCTGTTCACTAACAATCTCATAACAAGAAATTTAAATAATGACCTCTTGATCAAAGAAGACTTATAAATGATTAAAAACAGGAACATGAATGTAGAAGACAGGGAACATGACAGCAAGATGTGAATATACCCCTCGATTCTGAAAAAGGTAGCTGAGGAGATTGTGGAGGCATTAGTAATGATCTTTCAAAAATAACTAGATTCTGGAATGGTTCTGGAGGATTGAAAAATTGCAAATGTCACTCTACTCTTTCAGAAGTGAAGGAGACAGAAGCAAGAAAATTATAGCAAACACGAGGAAATCTGCAGATGCTGGAAATTCAAGCAACACACACAAAAAATGCTGGTGAACGCAGCAGGCCAGGCAGCATCTAGGCCTCCCGTCCCATGATCCTCTCCCTTCTCCAGCCTTGTATCCCTTTTGCCCATCAACTTTCCAGCTCTTAGCTCCATCCCTCCCCCTCCCGTCTTCTCCTATCATTTTGGATCTCCCCCACCTCCCCACTTTCAAATCTCTTACTATCTCTTCTTTCAATTAGTCCTGACAAAGGGTCTCGTCCCGAAACGTCGACTGTACCTCTTCCTATAGATGCCTGCTGCGTTCACCAGTATTTTTTTGTGTGTGTTGCAAGAAAATTATAGGCCAGTTAGCCTGACTTCAGTAGTTAGGAAGATGTTGAAGTCCATAATTAAGAATGAGGTTTCAGGATACCTCATTATTAAGGATGAGGCTTTGGGGTACTTGGAGGCACATGTCAAAGTAGGCCAACAAATGCTCCAACACTGACCCCTGAGGAACACCACAGGTCACAGGCTGCCAACCAAATAGGTTCCCTTTATTCCCACTCTTTGCCTCCTGCCAGCCAATCTTCTGCCCATGCTTATATCTTTCTTGTAATACCACGGACTCTTATCTTGTTTAGCAGTCTCATATGCACATTGTCAAAGGCCCTCTGAAAATCCAAGTAAACAACATCCACTGATTTTCCTTTGTCTATCCTGCCTGTTATTTCCTCAAAAATTCCAACAGATTCAGGCAAGATTTCCCCTCACGGAAAACATACCTACTTATAAATGCTGGGGCTTTATACGGCATTGACCAGTCTATACTTGGAGTATTATGAGCAGTTTTGAGTCTCTTGTCTAAAAAAAGGTGTGCTGGCACTGTAGGTGGCCCAGAGGAGGTTCATGAGAATGATTCTAGGAATGAAAGGGTTAAGTTATGAGGAGCATTTGATGGCTCTGGTTCTGGACTCTGGGGTTTAGAGGAATGAGGGGGGGATCTTATTGAGACCTATCGAATATTGAAAAGCCTAGATAGCAGATATAGAGCGGAGAGTATATTCCCTATAATGGATGAGTCTAGAACCAGAGGGCACGGTCTCAGATCAGAAAAACGTCCTTTTAGAACAGTGATGAGGAGGAATTTCTTTTGCCAGCGGGTGGTGAATCTGTAGAATTCAATACCACCGATGGCTGTGGAGATCAAGTCACTGGATATATTTAAAGTAGAGTTTAATAGGCTCTCGATAAGTCGGGGTGTTAAAGGTTATGGGGAAATTGGGGTTGAGAGGGGTAATAAATCAGCCATGATGGAACGATGGAGCAGACTCAATGGACCAATATACCTAGTTCTGCATCTATGTCTTGTGGTCTTGTGTTCTAACAGTAATAGTACTAGTTTTTGTTGGTAGGTGATTAGTTATATAGATCGGAATAGAAGGATATTGGGAAAATTGATGGGAGAGATCTAAGTTATGGCAGAGGCATCAGGTTCCACCCCTCATTCATTCCACAACCTCAATGGCAAGGCAGACTGAAAAAGAAGAAATTGCACACATTGTCATCAGGCAACCTGAATAGTAAGTGAAGACAAATAAGCTGGGTCTTTTCCATGGTTGGGCTGGGGAGTTCCTTGCAGCTATTCAAATACAGACTGCCCCAAAACCTCTGCCCATCTGTCAAGGTCATACTGATAATCTTCTGGCATGGCATGGAATGTGAACCTAAAACAAAGTTCCCTTGCTGTGTTCCTGCTCGCTATCAGAGAAGGAGCCAAGAGGATGTGATCTAATTTCTGGAATGTTTTACTGCCAGTTCTGCTCAGCCTTGTAGTTAGATTGTGTAGATTGTAAATTGTAAATTGTCCCATCATTAGGCTAGTGTTAAATTGGGTGGTCGCTGGCAGTGTGGCTCAAAGGGCTGGAAGGGCTTATTCTACACTGTATCTCTAAATATAAAGAGAAAATAATATATGTAGGTACACATGAGGACATGATAGGATAGTAATTAGAGAAGGGATCTGAAGTGAAGGGCATTTTCGCTGCCTATTTAATTAGATCCTCCCTAAAGTTTGGCCTTCTAGGGACAGATTTCGGTCCAGAGGCCAAGTGACCATAATGTACTCTCTCTGACTTTTATGTTGGCTTTGACTTCTCTTGTCAGCCATGGTTGCACCATCCTACCTTTAGAATACTTCCTCTTCTTTGGAATGTATCTATCCTGCGCTTTCCAAATTGCTGTCAAAAATTCTAGCCATTGCTGCTCTGCTGTCATCTCTGCTAGTGTTCCCTTCCAATCTATTTTGGCTAGCTTCTTTCACATGCCGCTATAATTCCCTTTACTCCACTGTAACACTGATCTATATGACTTAAGCTTCTACTTCAAATTGCAGGGTAAATTCTATCATATTATGATCACTGACCCTTAAGGGTTGCTCTACCTTAAGTTCTTGAATTAATTCCAGTTCATTACACAATACCCAATCCAGAATAGCTGTTCCTCTAGTGGGCTTAATTATAAGCTGCTCTAAAAATTGACCTCATACACATTCCACAAGTTCCCCCTCTTAGGATCCAGCATCAACCTGATTTTCCCAATTTCCTTGCATTTTGAAATCCCCAAATACTATCATAACATTTCCTCTTTGACGTGCATTTTCTATCTCCCATATCAATTTGTAGACCACATCTTTTTTGCTGTTTTGAGATTACATCAGGGCCTTTCTAACTTTGCAATTCCTTAGTTGTACCCATAACCATTCTACACCTAATCTATGTCACCTGTTTCTAATGATTTGATTTCATTTTTTACCAACAGAGCCACACTACCCATCTTTCGATAAAATGTGTATCTTTGAACATTAAGCTCGCAGCTATAATTGTCTTTCAGCCATGATTCAGTGATGCCCATGGTATCATACATTTCAATCTGTAACTGTGCTACAAGTTCATCTACCTTATACCGTATACTGTGTGCATGCATGCATAACACCTTCAGTTCAGTAGTCACCCTTTTCAATTTTGTCAGCCTTTTACATTGCAACTCATCCCTTTGACTGCAATTTTGCCTAATCATCAGCTTCTCCTTGCTAGCAATCTCATTACACACAGTTTCTGTTTGTAAACCAGCTACCCTTATGTCTTGTGATTGTATGTTCAATCTTGGTATCATCGCATATTTGCTGAACTGTTTGTAAAATTTATTTAATTGTACAACTTATTGCTGAGAAGATAGAGCTTCAAAATTGTTAAAATCAATGTTTCCAAAGTGGGCTTTGCCATTTTCAAAAATAGTATGATAAAGTACCGTGTTCTAAATAACTTTATTTTATGTATTTCATGGTGCTGAATCATTTGTCAACACTTATTTGATGGTAGAACTTAACCCTGAGAATTTAGAGTAAGCAGTGTCACAAGAAGGTTGAGTGTCTTTTTGCTGCAGAGTAATGGAGTGTGAGAGGTGACTTGATAGAGGCAGGAGATGAGATTGCTGGGGGCTTGACTGGTTTTCTTGTGTCCTCTCTAGCCACAGGTGAGGTCCTGGAGGACTGGTGAGTGGCTAATGTTGTACCTCTATTTAAGAAGGGAAGAAAGGAAAATCCTGGGAACAATAGTCTGGTAGGTCTCACAACGGTTATAGGGAAATTACTGGAAAAAAAATTCCAAAGGATAGGATATATGAGCATTTGGAGACCCATGGGCTAACTAGGGAGAGCCAGCATGGCTTTGTGACAGGCAGGTCATGTCTTACCAACCTAAGTGAGTTTTTTTATAAGGTGATAAAAGAAATTGATGAGGGTAGGTCAGTAGATGTTGTCTACATGTATTTTAGTAAGGCGCTTGATGAAGTCCCTCATGGGAGGCTAATGCTGAAGATAAAGATGCATGGGGTCCACAGCAAATTGTCTGTTTGGACTCAGAACCGCTTGTGCATTAAGGACAGAGGATAGTGGTTGAAAGGACTTATTCAAGCTGGAGGTCTGTAATTAGTGGTGTTCTGCTGGGATTTCTGCTATTTATGATGCACATAAATGACCTGGATGAAAATGTAGATGGGTGAGTTAGTAAGTTGCGGATGATACCAAGACTGGTAGAGTTGTGGATAGCGTAAAAGACTGGCAAAAGTTGCTGATATAGGCAGAGAATTGGTAGATGTAGTTTAACCCAGATAAATAGGAGGTGTTGCACCTCGTTAGGGCAAATGCAGGGGTATTGTTAAGTTAATAGTGCTGCTGAGTAGAGAGATCTTGGGATCCAAGTTCATAGTTCCTTGAAAGTGGTTACACAGGTCGATAAGGTGGTTAAGAAGGCTGATGGAATGCTTGTTTCTATTAATTGAGGCATTAATTAAAACGTCAGGAGGTTAGGTTGCAACTTAATAAAACTCTGCTTAGGTCACATCTGGAGTATTGCGTACAGTTCTGATCGCCCCACTGTAGGAAGGATGTTGAGGGTTTGGAGAGGGTGCAGAAGAGGTTTATCGGGATGCTGCCTGGTTTAGAAGGCATGTGCTATCATGAGAGGCTGGATAAATTTGTGTTATTTTCTCTGGAGCTCCGGAGGCTGAGGAAAGATCTGATAGAAGTTTATAAGTTAACGAGAGGCAAATATGGACAATATCTTTCTCCCGGGGTAGAAATGTCTAACACCAGAGGGCATGCATTGAAGGTTCAAGAGGGATTTGAGAGATAAGTTTTTTACTCAGGGAGTCATGGAAGCCTGGAATGTGCTGCCTAGTAAGGTGGTAGAGGCAAATACATTACAGGATGTAAGGAACATGGGGAGATATGGACATTGTGTAGCGAGGAGAGATTAGTATTTGAGTGTTTGGCACAACACTGTGGGCCTAATGGCCTGTTCCTGTCTGTACTGTTCCATGTTAATAAAGCTGAGTGGTAAATAGCAGATGGAAATCAATGCAGAAAAGTGTGAAGTGATATGCTTTGGAAGATCCAAGTTGAAGGCGCAGTACAAGATTAATGACAGGATTCTTAGAAATATGGAGGAACAGAGAGATCTCTGGACCAAGTTTATGTGATGATTGTAAAGACATATTGTGTACAGGACTTCCTTACTCAGGGGATGGAACATAGAAATCTACAGCAAAGAGCCACAAGGCTCTATAATACAGCTTTACACAATCCTGGCTAGACCACACTTGGAGTATTGTGTTCAGTTCATGTCTCCTCATTATAGGACTGATATGGAAACCTTAGAGAAGCTGCAGACAAGATTTACCAGGATTGTCTTATGAGGAAAGGCTGAGCAAGGCTTTTACATTTCTATGCTTCAAACAGACTAAATGGGTAATTACAATGCTGATTGGACAAATTGCTCTCATTACTATTCTATAAAACCGAGTAATGAGATTACTTGTTGTAAAGTACTTGATTTTATGTATTGAATGATGCTGATTTATTTGGTAACATTCATATGACTTGGCAGTTAATCTGGAAAGATTGAGCCAGCATAGGTGGTTGATGTGGTTTCAATGTCAGCATTTTAAGAGAAATTTGCGAAGTACATGGATGGAGGTGTATGTAGGGCTATGGCCCAGGGACTACGCAGAATAACAGTTCAGCAGGGAGTAAGCTTGTTTCTCTCATGAAGTGCTTTATGACTCTGAGAGCAGAAGGCATCACCACTCAAACTTAAAACAAGCTAAATGGATGTTTGTGATGTGGACTGGAAAATAGATTCCATTGTAAATATGTGAAATAAAACAATGATTTAACTCATTGTAAATACTTTACTTTGTGAATGTTTTGGTGCTGAATCCTTTGGTAGCATTTGTTTAATTGCATAAGTTCATCCTGAGAAGTTAGAGCCAACAGTATTAAAACAAATTCTCTGTTTTGATCATGCTTATTGGGTTTTGGCAATGTTGACGATAAATTAATTCCATTGCTATCATGTGAAGTAAAACAAAATGTAGCTGGTTGTAAAGTGTTTTGTGTTATGTATTCAGTAATGCTGAATTGCTTGGTAGCATTCATTTTATCGTACATCTCAGTCCTGAGAAACTAGAGCCAACAATGCCACAACACATCCTCAATGCTTCAAACAGGCTAATTTGGAATTGGTTTATTATTGACACATTGTGACGAGAATACACATAGATAAGATGTTAGCTGTCCTGTGTGATCAGCAGTTGGTCTGCCACCTGTCTTCAAGAGAGAGATAAGGAACACAATGAAACAGCATCTGGAGATGTGTAATGAAGGGACGGGGGAGAGAGCTGTCTGGAGTGGCTCCCCCTTTGAACCCTGAACTGTTTGAAGTGGTGGACAGGCAATGCCCCGCAGGGAGATAAAAAGGGACAGGTTCGCTAAGGCAGAACGCACAGGGTGGAAAGGTACGATCAGCGGGAACCCGGTGTGTGTCCACCCTCGCTTGGGTGCCGGGTTCACTGCAGAGGATCGACCGCATCTGGAGGAGGGGTCACAGTCGGTGACCTCAGGTGACATCACCAAGGACCTGCCCGAAAGCTGCTTGTGAGCCATATCGCCGGTCTGTGAGTGGAAGCCGTGTCTGAATGATCAGTCGTTCCCATTCTCTCTCTCCCTCCCCCCACGTTGTCCATCGCCATGGCAACGATTACTGTGAACTGAACTATTAAATCGAACTGGACTTTTGTGTCACTTCGAAATTGGTCATTTACCCCTAGACAACGATAGAGCTTGATTGATGCTGTTATCTTAATTCTGTGCACATGTGTGTTTATCATTGCTGAACTGTTGCATTTATTATCCTTTCGATTACTGTGTTGCTTGTTTCTTTAATAAAACTTTCTTAGTTCTAGTAATCCAGACTCCAACTGAGTGATCCATTTCTGCTGGTTTGGCAACCCAGTTACGGGGTACGTAACAACATCTACTGCAATACAGTGGAAAACTTGCCTTGCACAATGTTCATACTGATCAAATCTTTACAAAATGCACTGAGATTGAACAAGGTAAAACAATAACAATTCAAATTAAGTGTAACAGGTACAGTGAAAATGTAGAGCAGGACTGCAATAAGGTGAACAATCATGACAAATAGATTGTGAGGCCAAGAGTCCATCTTCTCATATTAGGGAACCACTTAATAGTCTTAAATAGTCTTAACTGCAGGGTAGAATCTGTCTTAGAGCCTGGCGGTTCAGGCTTTTGTATCTTCTACCTGATGGAAGAGGGGAGATGAGAGAATGTCTAGTGTGAGTGATGTCTTTGATTATACTAACTACTTTACTAATGCAGCGAGAAGTGCAGAGTCCATGGTGGGGAGGTTGGTTTCCATCCACATTTATCTGCAGTTTCTTGCAGGGAAGAGCAATAACCATATCAAGCCTTTGTGGAAAAAATTAGGAAGGATTGACAGGGCCATGCCAAATTTCTTTAGCCTCCTGAGGAAGTAGAGGTGTTAATGAGCCTTCTTGGCCATCGTGTCTATATGGTTGGCCCAGGGCAGGCTACTGGTTTTATCTTTTACTCTTAGGAACCTGAAGGTCTAACGCTCTCAACCACAACACCATTGATACAGATAGGAGCATGTGCACCTGCTTTCTGAAAATCAATCACCATCTCTTTTGCTTTACTGATATTGAGAGAAATGTTGCTGTCATGAAACCATGACAACTTTGTCACAAGCTCTCTATCTTCCTTAAATTTGACTTATCTTTGTTTGAGATTCAAAGATTCAAAGTACATTTATTATCAAAGTATGTTGGCAGTATACAACCCTGAGATTCGTCTTCCCACAAGCAGCCACAAAACAAAGAAAACCATGAACCCGCCCCCACCCACGTGCAGAAAAAAACAAATCACGCAAACAGCAAAAAAAAGGTGAAAAACGTAGAATATAAAACAGCAACTCACAAAGTCTTTGAAAGGGTCCAGGCATATTCACTTCAGCTCAGTTCAGTTCAATCTAGTGCAGTGTCATTCATTACCTGCTGGCTGCCGCAATCAAAATCATACAAAACAGCAACAAAAAAGGAGTGACCAGAAACGAGAAAAACATCATAATATGAATTACAGAGTCCAATTCAGAAACTGCACGGATTAAACCTTGCCCAAGACCCAGGACTGACCATCCTTCAAAAGCATTGAGGGAGAGAGAGAGACCATTTGAACACAGGGACCTTCCTCTGGGACCAGTAAGCGAGAAGGAGAAAGACAGAGAGACTGTTACATGCAGACACCTTCCTCCGGCAGCAGTGAGAGAGAGGGAGAGGGAGAGGGAGGGAGGGAGAGACTCACACACAGATACCTTCCTCCGGCAGGCTGGTGGATGGTATGGAATGCCCACTGGCCTTCCGCTCTAGCCTCAATGATTTCAATCTTCCTCAATAGTTTAATCAGTGAGAAATGGAGTTGATCACAGGCTCTCCAGGCTACTTGGCCTCGAGGCTGGAAAATTCACTGAACACCCTTGGAGACAGCAAAGCACCAGATCGCTCAATCAACTCGAAAACACACCACCAACATGTAGACCACAGGCTCCAACAGTAGCAGAACCACATTGGAAAGAAAAAGAAGACATTAAAGAAGTGAAGAAAGTAATTTTGTGAACCACCTGAAGGATGGTTTGTTGCATTGTTTGCTGGTGCCATCCTCTTCACAGTAGAGGTGTCATCTACAATTTCACTCAACTTCACTCTCCCCATCGTTGAAATGTTTCCACAGCCCAGGTCACTTTATCTCACGTTTTTGATATTTATTGCTTGTTTGTTTGTTTGTTTGTTTATTAATTATTATTTCTTCTTTTGTATTTGCACTCTGGTTGAACGCTCTAGTTGGGCAGTCTTTCAATGATTTTGTTATGGTTATTATGCTCTTAAGAAAATGAATCTCAGGGTTGCATATGGTGGCATCAATGTACTTTGATAAGACCATTTACTTTGAGTTAGAGCAGGATCTGGCCATGGTGTTATGAGTATATTGGGTGTAGAAAAGGGAACTGAAGTCAAACCCTTATTGAGTAGTAGTGTTTTGAATCATTCTGGTGGAGGTGTCACTGTCTATCTTTACTGATTGGGAAGTGTGGGATTCAGTTGCAGGTGTTGATTCCCAGGGTCCAGAATGTGATGAGTTTGTTTGGAATCATAGTATGGAAGATACAGCTCCAATCAATAAACATCAGGTGCTCTGGTGATGAGAGCAGGGCAAGGGAGATGGTGTCTGCTGAGACCTGTTTCTGTGGTAGGTGAATTACAGTGGTTCATTAGTGTCTGTGTGTGAGGCTGGAGTTAATGTGTGCCATGACCAGCCTCTCATTCCACTCTTAACTGAAATAAAACAATAAAGTAATTGGTTGGACACTGGATTTGATGGAGCCAATATTTATTTCATTGTACAATGTAATCCTGATCAGTTAGAGCTAACAACTGAAATATGAATGTACAATGCAGACTGATTATGTTTCATTCCACTGTCATTATCTAAACAAAAACAATGAAGCAGGTGGTTGTGAGGAGTATTATTTTATGTGCCTCATGGTGCTGAATCACGTGGTAATGTCATTTTGATTGAATAACTTACTCTTGATTAGTTCGAGTGGACAGTGCACAACGAATACTGCAAATAGGCCAAGTGGACATTGTAGATGGCTCCATTCTACTGCCATTATTTAAAATAAAATCAAGAAGTAACTGGCTGTAATGGATATTACTGTGTGTATTTGGGTGTGCTGAATCAGTTCATTTAATTGTGTAGCATAATCCTAATTAGTTATAGCTAACAATATCACAAAGAATGCTACAAGGTTAGATTAGATTATGAGAACACTCTTTTATTATCATTTAGAAATGCATACATGCATTAAGAAATGATACAATGTTTCTCTGGAGTGATATCACAGAAGACAAGACAGACCAAAGCCTAACACTGACAGAACTGCATAATTATAACATATACAAACGTTTGTAGTTACAGCAGTGCAAAGCAATACCATAATTTGATAAAGAACAGACCACAGGCACAGTAAAAAAAAGTCTCAAAGTCCCGAGTCGATCGACTCCCGAGTCCCCGATAGCAGGCGGCAAAAGGGAGAAACTCCCTGCCATAAACCTCCAGGCACCGTCAACTTGCCGATACCTTGGAAGTAGCCGACCCCGAGTCCATCCGTCCGAAAACTCCGAGCTTCTGAGCAGCCTCTCTGATACAGCCTCCCGAGCGCCTTCGACCTCTCCCCGGCCGCTGAAACACGCAAAGCCGAGGATTTCAGGGCCTTCAGCTCGGGAGATTCCGGTTACCACACAGCAGCAGCAGCAAAGCAGTCATTTCAGAAGTTTTCCAGATGTTCTGCTGTGCTCTCACATCTGTCTCCATCAAATCAGGATTGGGCACGGTCCCCTACTTGACAGATAACAGCTATTGATCACCGAAGTGGCCGCGCACGCTGTCATCGCGCCGCCATCTTCTCCCCCCCCCCCCCCCGAGAGGATTAGCTGACACAGCTAATAGCTGAATGGTATACTGTAGCTGAATAGCTGACACAGATGCTTTATTCCACTCTGCCATTCACTGCAATGAAACAATGCAGTAACATTATTTCCATATGATGATGCCTAATCATTTAGTAACAACCACTCAGTTAGATTGAATGGTATAAAGAATATTTCAGAGGCAAAAAGGAATATTGCAATGTCGAGTGTTCCATTCCACTGCCATTCCTACAGAACAAAGTCTGTAAAGACTTGAGGTATTTTGTTGTGCCAATTTATTTGGTAACATTCGTCTCATTCTCAACATAATCTTGATTATTTGTAGCCAACAATATCGCAGAGAATGCTTCAAATACTCTAAATGGCTACTTACAATGTGGACTGTTTCATTCCACTGCTATTTATAAAATAAAACAATGCAGTATGTCTTTCAAGGTTTGTCTTTTATGACTTCATATTGCTGAATTACTTGCTGCAGGTTAGTGACTGTACAACCTAACTCTGATCATTTAGTATCAGAGAGCACGTAACATGCAGGCTGAATGAGAGACGGAGATCTCGACTGGATCTGCCTTCACTGCCCTTATTATAATAAGATAATGCTGTAACTGGCTATAAAATTATTTATTTCATGTATTTGATATTATTGAATGATCTGGTAAAATTATTTTAAGTGGTCGTTAATCCTGATGAGTTATAGCCAAAGGTATCACAAAGAATGCTGTAAATGTGAATTTACAATGTATTTCATTCCATGGCCAGTATCAAAAATAAAACTTTGTTGTTAACTAGTTGTGAGGTACTTTATTTTATATATTTTGTTGTGCTGCATCATTTGGGAATATTCATTTTTTGAACAATTTAATGCTGATGAGTTTGAGTCAACAGTTATTACAAAAAGTGTAGCAAAGGAAGGAGATACAGGAACATCAGGACTAGGACTGTCAGACTAGGTAACAACTTCTTCCCTCAGGCTGTGATGCTGGGATACTTCCTAGGATGCGCTGGGACACATCATCAGTGATGTAACCTGGCAACATTGGGTGTTTTGGGCCTTTCAACATCAGACACTTTTGCCCAGGTGACCTAGCAAAGGTTGATCAGGCTGGCCCTAGCTAGTGTCTGAGCAGCGCTTGTCCAAGGGTCATGCCTCTTGCTCCATAGCTCTCTGAAGTCTCGCCCAGCAGCCTCTGTGACAGTCCTGATGGCTCTTTTCTTTGCAGCCCCTGTAATACCAAAGAGAGAGTAGGTTCTGGAGAGTGAGCAGCCAGCAAAACCTCTACACCCCACCTCTACCCGTCCACCCCTGTCTCTGGCACTACTCTACCATCTCCTGGTTTTTAGCTTTCTTAAACTCAAATGTCTCCTCAATCAAATCTTCCCAAGGAACTGTCAATTCTACCATGACCACTTGCTTCGAGGTTTCTGACAGAATAACCATGTCAAGCCTCAGGGATGATGATGTGATGAAGACAGGGAACTTTATTGCTTGCCAAGATCGACTTTCAGTTGCTGGTCAAATACTGTAGTGAGCAAACCCATGGTGATCTTGGCTGCAACTGTGGTTGATCTCCAGCTTTTACAAAGGCCATGGGCTTTCTGGGTTAGCGGAGCTCCTACTATCGCTAATGGCTGAGGAGATACTTTCTGCTACTGGTTTCAGCATCTGGTTATGACACCAGTGGTAGTGGCCTTCTTCCAGGTAACTGCTCTAGATATGTTCCAGCGTCCCTCTACCAGGGCCAGAGAGGACATGATGGTGCCTCACTTTTTCCCCAAGCAAAAAGGTTTGCTGGTCTAGGCAGGAAGTCATGCACAGCCTAGATCATGACCTTGATATGCTGGGGTTCTGCCTGCCAGATGTTGGCCCAGGAGATATTCCACTTCAGCGCACCCTCCCATCTGGTCCAAGCTTCCTGCAGCCCCTTTCCTACCATCCTGGTGGTATAAGTTTTTTCAACAGTTGCTTGTATCTCTTCCTGAACAAGCTTCCACCTGTCCCTGACCTGGGCCCTATCGAAGTGTGTTGAAGGGAAGCTGCCATCCCCTTCATTACCAAACTCAGCATCCCCACTGCGACCTTGGCCTTCCATTTCCTGCCTGACTGGACCTCAATGCCTGCTGATGAGACTTTGGGGTTGCTGGAATCTTTGTCTAGCAGCAACTCTCTTGTATGTGGAACCAGAAACCCCTCATTCAGGCTGCTAAAGTGAAGTTGTAGTTTACTCCTCTTGCCGGACAGAGCAATGCTGCTCAGGTTATGCGGGAGGCCTAGCTATCTTTGAAGGTCATCTCTGGCTTAAAGTTCAGCCTTGCCCCTGAAGGATCCACCTACAACCTGGGACTGAGGTAGCTGTCACCATGAGGTCATCCATGATTGGGGGGGGGGGTGCTGTCACACACCTGTCATAGTCAGAGGGCCTCTACACTCCACTTCAGTTGCCTTAACCAGCGTGTTCATGGTTAGGGAGAAGAGGCAATTGATACTGATGAACACCCTACCATCACTGAGGTCTCATCTTTAGAACAGTGAGCTATTTACTGTTTTCTGCTTTGTTTATTGCTTATTGTTTACCTGTTCTGTGCACTACAGCACATGTTTGGGTAATATTTTGTTTTATATGCTGCGTGTGATATATGTTTTGTGAGTGCACCGTGGTCTAGAGAAACATTATTCCACTTTATTGTACAGATGACATTGAACCTGAACCTGATTGTACAATTTACTTTGAACCAACAATATTATTAAGGATTCTTCCAGTAGGCCAGATGGATGTTTGCATTGCAATTGGATCATTATCTAAAACAGGGATGGCCAACCTATAGTGCATGCAGCAGAAGTGGTGCATTGGATGATTGGAAGTGGCGCATTGTACCCCGGTGATAATAATAAAAAAGTAAGCCTACTCATCCAAAAAGTATTAACCAAAAACTGATTTGTAAAGAAAAATCTATAACAAGAATTCAAGTAGCTTAGAGCTAGAAATGGGTTTTACTGAGAATAAATCTAAAACTTAGCAATTATTTTTAGCGATTTTATTATTTTGTGCATACCTTTTGGCGAATGTTATCGTCTTTCACATTAATCTGTTTTCAATTTTAAAAAATATTCAATGAGTCAAACTAGGAAAGAAGGACTTTTGTTCTGTAGTCGTTCCATAACTGTTCAATGCACGTTTGATCCTGAGGCACCAGGTGTCTGCACCAGCGGTGCGTTGCAGGTTTTTGCCAGTCAGGTTACAATTGACACTCGTGCACTACAGACTTGTGCTATATTCGTCATTTGTGAACATTTGCAGTGTTGTACTTCTTCAAAAATTAAGCCTTGTTTTTACATTCAGTTACCCATCAGAGTGCAAAAGAAAAATGAGGGAAAGAAAAGCAGAAAGTGATAGTAAGTGTGAATTCAATGAACGGTGGGAAAATGAGCTCTTATTTATATCGGGTCCATCAGGAAAACCGTTGTGCATTGTTTGTGAAAACACTTCCTCACATAATAGAAGACATGATCTTAATAGACACTATAAAACACAACATCAGACATAGAAGGAAAACTGAAGCTAGTGCTTGGGTCTGAGTTATAGTCTGTGATTAAGAAAAAGGGAGAAATCAAAAGAAGACAAAATATATTTGTTAAAAGTCTCATTGAGGTAAGTAATGTTTATCTTGTTTTTGTATTAAATCAATATATCATTTAAAAATGCTAAATATGTCTATATTAACATATTTTTACAAGAATTGAATGGGGGTACAAGAGTTGTATGGCGCATCTGAACTTGTGCGTGAAAAAGCTGACACATGGAATGTAAAAGGTTGGCCACCCCAATCTAAAATAGAACAATGCAGAAAAGTCACAT
Source organism: Mobula hypostoma (assembly GCF_963921235.1). Taxonomy (NCBI): domain Eukaryota; kingdom Metazoa; phylum Chordata; class Chondrichthyes; order Myliobatiformes; family Myliobatidae; genus Mobula; species Mobula hypostoma. The sequence continues at coordinate 47,025,764 of NC_086121.1, read as the reverse complement.
TTTGTGTATTTAATGGTGTAATAATTTTGTAACATTTGTTTCATTGTACAATGTAATCCTGGGCTAACGTATCACAATGAATATTTGCAATGCAGACAGTTTTATTTCTCTTCCATTTTCTGCAATAAAACAAAAAATAACTGGTTGCAAAGTACTTTATTTCAGGATTTGGTGATGCTAAATTGTTTGCAATGTAATATTCATTAGTCAGAGCCCATAGTGAGGTCAGTCTGCTTCAACCATTTATGCATAGTATGATCAGAGATAGCCAGTATGACTTGGTGAGGAGATGGTAATGCCTGATTGAATTCTTAGTGGATGTGATAAGACACATTAATCAAGGTAGAGCAGTGGACATGGTACATATGGATTTTAGTAAGGTATTTGTTAGGGATCCCAATGGCAAGCTTACAAAGTAGGAGGCATGACATCCAGGGAAACTTGATCATGGATACAGCATTGGCTTGCCCATAGAAGGCAGAGACCATAAGACCATAAGTCAAAGGAGCAGAAGTCGGCTATTCGGCCCATCGAGTCTGCTCAGCCATTTTATCATGAGCTGAACCATTTTCCCATTTAGTCCCACTCGCCCGTCTTCTCACCATAACCTTTGATGCCCTGGCTACTCAGATACCTATCAATCTCTGCCTTAAATACACCCAATGACTTGGCCTCCACTGCTGCCCGTGGCAACAAGTTCCATAGATTCACCACCATCTGACTAAAAAAATTTCTTCGCATTTCTGTGCTGAATGGGCGCCCTTCAATCCTTAAGTCATGCCCTCTCGTACTAGACTCCCCCCGTAATGGGAAACAACTTTGCCACATCCACTCTGTCCATGCCTTACAACATTCGAAATCTTTCTATAAGGTCTCCTCATATGTTAACCCTCTCATTCCCGGAATCATTCTAGTGAATCTTCTCTGTACCCTCTCCAATGTCAGCACATCCTTTCTTAAATAAGGAGACCAAAACTGCCCACAGTACTCCAAGTGAGGTTTCACCAGCGCCTTATAGAGCCTCAACATCACATCCCTGCACCTATACTCTATTCCTCTAGAAATGAATGCCAACATTGCATTCGCCTTCTTCACTACTGACTCAACCTGGAGGTTAACCTTAAGGGTATCCTATACGAGGACTCCCAAATCCCATTGCACCTCCGAACTTTGAATTCTTTCCCCATTTAAATAATAGTCTGCCTGTTTATTTCTTCTGTCAAAGTGCCTAACCATACACTTTCCAACATTGTACTTCATTTGCCACTTCTCTGCCCATTCTTCCAATCTATCCAAGTCTCTCTGCAGACTCTCCATTTCCTCAGCACTACCGGCCCCTCCACCTATCTTCGTATCGTCAGCAAACTTAGCCACAAAGCCATCTATTCCATAATCCAAATCGTTGATGTACAATGTCAAAAGAAGCGGCCCCAATACGGACCCCTGTTGAATACCACTGGTAACCAGCAGCCAACCAGAATAGGATCCCTTTATTCCCACTCTCTGTTTCCTGCCAATCAGCCAACGCTCTATCCACGGATGTAACTTCCTGTAATTCCATGGGCTCTTATCTTGTTAAGTAGCCTCATGTGTGGCACCTTGTCAAAGGCCTCCTGAAAATCCAAATATGCAACATCCACTGCATCTCCCTTGTCTAGCCTACTAGTAATTTCCTCAAAAAATTGTAATAGGTTTGTCAGGCAGGATTTTCCTTTAAGGAATCCATGCTGAGTTCTGCCTATCTTGTCATATGCCTCCAGGTACTCTGTAACCTCATCCTTGACAATCGACTCCAACAACTTTCCAACCACTGATGTCAAGCTAACAGGTCTATAATTTCCTTTTTGCTTCCTTGCCCCCTTCTTAAATAGCGGAGTGACATTTGCAATCTTCCAGTCCTCCGGCACCATGCTAGAATCTGTCGACTTTTGAAAGATCATCGCTAATGCCTCCGTAATCTCCACAGCTACTTCCTTCAGAACACGCGGGTGCATTCCATCTGGTCCAGGAGATTTATCTACCTTTAGACTATTCAGCTTCCTGAGTACTTTCTCTGTCGTAATTGTGACTGCGCACGTTTCTCTTCCCTGCCACCCTTGAGTGTCTGGTATACTGCTGATGTCTTCCTCAGTAAAGACTGATGCAAAATACTCGTTCAGTTCCTCTGCCATCTCCTTATCTCCCATTACAATTTCTCCAGCATCATTTTCTATCGGACCTATATCTACTCTCACCTGTCTTTTACTCTACATACTTGAAAAAGCTTTTAGTATCCTCTTTGATATTATTTGCTAGCTTCCTTTCATAGTCAATCTTCTCCCTCTTAATGACCTTCTTAGTTTCCTTTTGTAAGTGTGACCAAGTTATCAGAAGATGCCGATAAGAGAGATAAGAAAGAGACAAATGGGGGAAACATTCAAAATGCTAATAAGAGAGAGACGAGAGGGATTAACGAAAAGGAGACACAGTTCCGAGTATTGTCAGAGACCGGTTGCTTTGAACCTGAACTGTTTGAAGTTTGATGGACAGGCGATACCCCAGCAGGGGGATAAAAGGAACAGGTTCGCTAAGGCACGGGACACACCACCACACCACGAGGTCACGAGACAATGAGACCCTGGAAGTGCGGTGTGCCCCCACAAGTTGGTGTGAGTTTTGGAGTTCTGGTCGCGGGACCAACCATAGACACACAGGGTGAGACGGTACGATCGGCGGGAACCTGGTGTGTGTGTCCACCCTTGCCTGGGTGCCGGGTTCACCGCAGAAGAACGATTGTATCCGGAACGGAGGGGTCACAGTTGGTGACCTCAGAAGACATTAAAAAGGGCTCGCGCTGAAAGCTAACTGCGAGGAATATCAAAGGTCTGTTGAATCCGATTTGAATATCAGCATTCACTCTCTCTCTCTCTCTCTCTCTCTCCCCAATGGCACGATGGTGATTACTGCAAACTGAAACTGAACTGAACTCTGTGTCACTTGAGACTGATCAATTTACCCCGTGTTATGTACCCTGTAACTGGGTTGCCAAACCAGCAGAAATGGATCACTCAGTTGGAGTCTGGATTACTGGAACTAAGAAAATTTTATTAAAGAAATAAGCAACACAGTACTCTAATAGTAAGGATATAAATGCAACAGTTTAGCACTGAATAAACACACATGTACACAGAACTAGGATAATAGGATCAATCAAGCTCTATCGCAGTCTAGGGGTGAAATGTTCAATCATAAGTGACAGAGTTCAGTTTAGTTCAGTTCGCAGCAATCGTTGTTGTGCCGTTGAAGAGAGAGAGAGAGAGAGAGAGTGCAAATGCTGATATTCAAAATCGGATTCAACAGACCTTTGATATTTCTCGCAGTTAGCTTTCGGGCGAGCACTTTGTAGTGTCTTCTGAGGTCACCGACTGTGACCCCTCCGTTTTCAGATACGATCGTTCCTCTGCGGTGAACCCGGCACCCAGGCAAGGGTGGACACACACACCAGGCTCCCGCCGACCGAATATTTCCACCCTGTGCGTCTATGGCTGGTCCCGTGAACAGCGCTCCAAAACTCCCACCGACTTGTGGGGGCGCACCGCTTCCAGGGTCTCGATACCTCGTGGTGTCGTGAGTGGCGTCTCGTGTGGTGTCTGATGCTAAGATAGAGGGCAGAAGCTCCAGGGTTGTGATCTCAGGACTACTACCCATGCCACGTGCTAGTGAGACCAGAAATAGGAAGATTATTCAGCTTAACACATGGCTAAGGAGTTGGTGTAGGAGGGAGGGCATAAGATTTTTGGATCATTGGGTTCCCTTCCAAGGAAGGTGAGACATATACAGAAGAGACATAGAAACATAGAAAATAGGTGCAGGAGTAGGCCATTCGGCCCTTCGAGCCTGCACCGCCATTCAGTATGATCATGGCTGATCATCCAACTCAGAACCCTGTACCAGCCTTCCCCCCCATACCCCTGATCCCTTTAGCCACAAGGGCCATATCTAACTCCCTCTTAAATATAGCCAATGAACTGGCCTCAACTGTTTCCTGTGGCAGAGAGTTCCACAGATTCACCACTCTCTGTGTGAAGAAGTTTTTCCTAATCTCGGTCCTAAAAGGCTTCCCCTTTATCATCTAACTCCCTGAACTTCCTTTGTAGAACCTCATCACTCATTCTACCCATGTCATTGGCACTTACATGGATCACGACCTCTGGCTGTCACCATCTCACTTAAGAATGCTGAAGACTTGATCTGAAATGTTCCGGGCCCTGGCACCCTGGAGGCAACGTACCATCTGGGAATCTTGTTCTCGCCCACAGAACCTCATTTCTGTTCCCCTAACTAACGAATCCCCTATCACCATAGCTTGACTCTGTTCTCCCCTTCCCTTCTGAATCACAGAGCCAGACTCAGTACCAGAGACACAATCCCTGTGACTTTTCACTCCTAGGTCATCTCCCCCAACAGTATTCAAAGTCTCCCTTCTTGACTCTCACACAGTTTCCAGTGTCCCGCACCTTGGGGTAACTACCTCTCTATATGTCCTGTCACCCCCACCTCAGCCTCCCGAATGATCTGGAGTTCATCCAGTTCCAGCTTCAATTCCTTAATGTGGATTGTTAGAAGCTGCAGCTGGATCTACTTCTTGCAAGTGCAGTCATCAGGGACACTGGAGGTCTCCCTGCCTTTCCACATCCCGCAAGAGGAGCTTTCCACTATTGTGCTTGACATCTCTACTGTCCTAACTGAAGGGGAGAATAAAACCTCTACCTACAGCTTTTTTTGCCTTCTCTAATTGAAGCTTCTCCTTGTTGAAGCCTCGATGAGCTAAAGCCTCAAATTCTCCACTCTGATTCTGTCCACTCCAAAGATATTGTAGGTTACAAAGGGTTATTGACTAGACACAGAGCAGGTCAGAAAATTGGCAGATGGATTTCAATCCAGAATAGACAGGTGATTCATAAGACCTTAAGATGTGGAAGCAGAATTAGGCCATTTAGCCCATTGAGCCTGCTCTGCCAATTCACCATGGTTGATTCATTTTCTCTCTCAGCTCCAATCTCCCCATATCCCTTCATGGCCTGGCTAACCAAGAATCTATCAACCTTTGTGTTATATATACCCAATGACTTGGCCTCCACAGCTGCCTGTGGCAATGAATTCCACAGACTTGCCACTCTCTGGCTAACAAAACTCCTCCTCATATCTGTTCTCAAAGGGCGCCCCTCTATTCTGAGGCTGTGTACTCTCTTCTTAGAATCTCCTACCATAGGAAACAGCTTCTTCACATACATTCTATGGAGGCCTTTCAACATTAGATAGGTTTTAATTAGCTCACCCCTCATTCTTCTGAATTCCAGTGAGTACAGGCCCATCATACGCTTTTCCTATGATAAGCCTTTCATTCCTGCAATCATTTTTGTGAACCTTCTTTGAACCCTCTCCAATGTTAGCACATCATTTTGTAGATAAGGGGCCCAAAACTGTTCTCAATTCTCCAAGTGAGGCCTCAACAATGCTTTATAAAGCCTCAGCATTACATCCTTTTATATTCTAGTCCTCTTGAAATGAATGCTAACATTACATTACCTTCCTCACTGACTCAACCTGCAAATCAGGTGACTTATCGACCTCCAGACCTTTCGGTTTCCAAGAACCTTCTCTGTAGTAATGTCAACTTCACACTCTTTATAAAGAGTAAAAGAGAGGTGAGAGTAAATATCAGACTGCCAGAAAATGGCACTGGAGATATAGTAACAGGGGACAAGGAAATGGCGGTGGAACTGAATGAGTATTTTGCATTAGTCTTCACTGTGGACAGAATTTCGTGAGTACCAAGGGGCAGATATAAGTTCAGGGAGGCGGTGCTTGGGAAATTGAAAGGACAGAAGGTAGATAAATTGCCTGAAGCAAATGGTCTACACCCCAGGGTTCTGAAAGAGGTAGCTGAAGAGAATTTGGAGGCATTAATAATGATCTTTCAAGAATCAATAGATTCTGAAATGGTTCCAGAAAATTGTCACTTCATTCTTCAAGAAAGGAGAGAGGCAGATGAGAAGTAATTATAGGCCAACTAGCCTGTCTTCAGTGTTTGGGAAGATGTAGGAGTCAATTGTTAAGAATGTGGTTTCAGATAACTTGGAGGGACATAACAAAGTAGGCCAAAATGAACATGGCTTCCTTAAGGGAAAATCTTGCCTGTCATATCTGTTGGAATTCTTTGAACTAGTTATAAACAGGATAGACAAAGAAGAATTGGTGGATATTGTGTTCTTGGATTTTCAGAAGGTCTTTGACAAATTGCCACACATGAGGCTGCTTAACAAGTTAAGAGCTCTTGGTATTACAGGAAAGATACTAGCATGGATAGAGCATTGCTTGATTGGCAAAAGACAAAGAGTGGGAGTAAAGAGATCCTGAATTGGTTGCCAGAGACTAGTGGTGTTCCACAGTGGTCTGTGTTGGGATCACTTTTTCTTATGTTGTATGTCAACAATTTGGATGATGAAATTGATGGCTTTATAGCCAGTTAGCAGATAATACGAAGATAGGTGGCGGGGCAGATAGTGTTGAAGCAGAGAGTCTGCAGAAGGACTTAGACAGATTAGGAGAATGGGCAAAGAGGTGGCAGATGGAATACAGTGTTGGGAAATGTATGGTCATGTGCTTTGGTAGAGGGAATAAAAGCATAGAGTATTTTCTAAGTGGGAAGAAAATTCAAAAATCTGAGGTACAAAGAAATTTGAGAGTCCTCATGCAGGATTCCCTAAAGGTTAATTTGCAGGTTGAATCAGTGCTGAAGAAGGCAAATTAAATGTTGGCATTCATTTCAAGAACACTAGAATATAAAAGCAAGGATGTAATATTGAGGCTTTATATAATATTAGTGAGGCCTCACTTGGAGTACTGTGAGCAGTTTTGGGCCCCTTATTATCAAAAGGATGTGCTGACACTGGAAGGGTTCAAAGGAGGTTCAAGAAAATGATTCCAGGATTGAATGGCTTGTCATATGACGAGCATATGATGGCTCTGGGGTATCGACTTGAATCCAGAAAAATGAGTGGTAAACTAATTGAATGGTGAAAGGCCTTGATAGAGTGGATGTGGAGAGGATGTTTCCTATGGTGGAAGAGTCCATTTCTTGCCACTTAAAGCTTCAAGGAAGATTTAAATCATCAAGGGCAAGTGCAGAAGGTGAGCAGATGTTCAGTAGCGTCTCACTGTGGATGACTGGCCTCTCTCTCCCTCTCGCCCCTTGCTGCCAGAGGAAGGTATCTCTGTTTGACAGTCTCTCTCTCTCTCTCTCTTTCATCCACTGCTCCTGGAAGAAGGTCCCTGTGTTCAAATGGCCTCCGTCTCTCCCTCTCCCTCTCGCTCAATGCTGCCAGAGTCCTGGGTCTAGGGCAAGGTTTACTTCACATGGTTTGTGCTGTAGTTCACAATAAGATGTGTTTCTGGTTTCTGGGCATTCTTTTTTGTTACTATTTTGTGTGATTTTGACTGACTCTGCGGCCTGAAATTAATGAACGACACAGAGCTAGATTGAACTGAACTGAATATGCCTGGACTAGTTTGATAATTTGTGGTTTGGCATTTTATATTCTGTGGGTTTTTGTCCTTTTTTATCATTTGCGTGAATTGTTCCTTTTTTTTTGTGCGTTGGGAGTTTGATTTTTTTTTTAACATATTCCAGGCTTTCGTTCTTTGTTTCATGGCTGCCTGTGGAAGACGAATCTCAGGGCTGTATACTGAATATGTACTTTGATAATAAAGGTACGTTGAATATTTGATCAGCCCTGATGAAATGTCTGCTCCTACATCTTATGGCCTTATCATTATCAAGTGGATAAACCTAAATTGGGGATTGCTTCTGGGGTCTGCTATATGTGACTGAGTGAAGGGCAGGACTGGCAGTGTAATGTTCCAGGGTGTAGATGCTACAGCCATGATAGAAGTACAGTTAAACTAGGAAGGGGGTTATCTTTTTAATAAGGAGAACATAACAGTGATATGTAGAGATGATGTCTAGTTAGGACCTTTGAGTAGAAGTTAGAAAAGTGAAGAAGAAGAATATATTACAGACCCCCAAATAGTCAGTAGGAACTTGAGGAACAGGTACATAGAGAAATTCCTCATAATTGTAAGAATAAGAAGGTTGTACTAGTGGGAGATTTCTCCAGTGTTAACTAGGCCACCTGGAATGGATAGAATCTGTAGTGAGTCCAGGACTGGAGGTTTCGGTGCAATTTTGGAGCTGCTGTTAGGAACTGAATCAGAATCAGTTTATTATCAGTGACACATGCAGGGAAATTTGTTCCTTTGTAGCAGCAGTACAGTGCAAGACATAAAAAATAACTATAGGTTAAAATAAATAGTTAGATAGATAGATAGATAGATGGAGAGACAGATGAATAAGTAGTGCCACAAGGAATAGTGAAGTAGTGGTTATGGTTCCATGGACTGTTTAGAAAATTAATGGAAGAGAGGGCGAAGCTGTTCCTAAAATGTTGAGTGTAAATCTTCAGTACTTCCTCCCCAATTCTACTATTGAAAAGGGGGCATGTTCTAGATGGTAAGCATTCCTAATGATAGATGCCAACTTTTGGAGGCACTATCTTTTGAAAATTTACTCAATGGTGGGCAGGATTGTGCCCTTGATTGAGCTGGCTGAATCTACAATTCTCTTGTGATTATTGTAGCATCCATACCAGGCTGTGATGCAACCAAATTACTCTCCACTATACGTCCATAGAAATTTTCAAGTCTTTTGGTGACATAGAAGCAGAATTAGGCCTTTTGACTAGGGTTGCCAACTGTCCCATATTAGCCGGGACATCCCATATATTGGGCTAAATTGGTTTGCGCCATACGGGAACGCCCGTGTCCCGTATTTCCCCTGCTAAGGTAGAGCATTCCTATGAAACTGTTCGTAAGCTGAAATGGTGTAAAGTGAAGAAGCAATTACCATTATTTTATAATGGAAAAATTTTTGAGTGTTCCCAGACCCAAAAAATAACCTACCAAATCATACCAATAACACATAAAACCTAAAATAACACTAACATATAGTAAAAGCAGGAATGATATGATAAATACACAAACTATATAAAGTAGAAATAATGTATGTACAGTGTATCAGAATCGGGAAGATTAAGCCAAAACCAATTTGTAGAAAAAAATCGGCACGTCACGTATGTGCACATCACGCATGCGCACACAGGTGCCCGCGCAAGGCTTCATGGTCATGGTAGACTTCCTCGGGGTAAACACAAGTGTCCCGTATTTGACTGCGACTTTTGTCCCTTATTTGGGAGTGAGAAAGTTGGCAACCCTACTTTTGACCTGTTGAGTCTTCTCCATCATTTCACGATGGCTGATCCGTTTCCTCTCATCTACATCTCTTGCCTTCTCCCCATAACTTTTCACACCCTGTCTAATCAAGAACCTATCAACCTCCACCTTAAATGCACCCAGTGACCTGGCCTCCACAGCTGCCTTTGGCAATGAATTCATCAGATTCACCATCCTTCGGCTAAAGACACTCCTCCTTATCTCTGTTTGAAATGGATGTCCCTCTATTTTTAGATTATGAGAACACTCAGTCCTCTTTTATTGTCATTTAGAAATGCATACATGCATTAAGAAATGATACAATGTTTCTTCAGAGTGAAATCACTGAAAACAGGACAAACCAAAGACTAACACTGACAAAACCACATAATTATAACATATAGTTACAGCAGTGTGCGTGACCAAGTAGTTAAGGCATCGGTCTAGTGATCTGAAGGTTGCTAGTTCGAGCCTCAGCTGAGGCAATGTGTTGTGTCCTTGAGCAAGGCACTTAACCACACATTGCTCTGCAACGACTCTGGTGCCAAGCTGTATCGGCCCTAGTGCCCTTCCCTTGGACAACATCGGTGGCATGGAGAGGGGAGACTTGCAGCATGGGCAACTGCTGGTCTTCCATACAACCTTGCTCTGGTCTGCACCCTGGAAACCTTCCGAGGTGCAAATCCATGGTCTCATGAGACTAACGGATGCCTATAAAACAGCAGTGCAAAGCAATACCATAATTTGATGAAGAACAAACCATGGGCACAGTAAAAAAAAGTCTCAAAAGATCCCCAGTAGATTGACTCCCGAGTCCCCAATAGTGGCAGCAAAAGGGAGAAAATCCCTGCCATAAACCTCCAGGCACCGTCAACTTGCCGATGCCTTGGAAGCAGCCGACCACAGCCAACACTGAGTCCATCCGTCCGAAAACTTCGTGCCTCCGACCAGCCCTCTGATACAGCCTCCCGAGCGCCCTCCTCCGCCGAGCGCCTTTGACCTCGCCCCAGCCGCTGAAACAAGCAAAGCTGAGGATTTCGGGGCCTTCTGCTCTGGAGATTCCGGTTACCACACAGTAGCAGCGGCAGTGAAGCGGGCACTTTAGAAGTTTTCCAGATGTCCCTCCGTACTGTTACGTCTGTCTCCATCAAATCAGAATTGTGCATGGTCCCCTACTTGACAGATAACAGATATTCAACACTGGAGAGGCCGTGTGCGCTGCCGTCGCGTATTTTGAGGCTGTGCCCTCTGGTTATAGACTCCCCCACCATAAGAAACATCCTGTCCACATCCACTCTATCTAGGCCTTTCAACATTCGATACGTTTCAATGAGATCCCCTCATTCTTCTAAGTTCCGGCAAGTACAGACCCACAGTTTTGAAGCACTGCTCAAATAACACTTGTATTCCAGGAATCATTCTCCTGAACCTTCTCTGAGCCCTCTGCAATGTCAGCACATCCTTTCTTAAATAAGGGCCCCAAATCTGCTCACGATACTCCAAGTGAGGCCTCAACAGTGTCTTATAGAGCCTCAAGAGTTAAAAAATACATGTGGACTAAGATGTTAACTGTCCTGTGCTATCACCAGTGGGATCATCAGTTGATCTGCCGCCTGTCTTCAGGAGTTTTGGCCCGCTTATGATCAAGACTCCCTCAAGGTGGTGGGCCTGCAGTGCTAAAGTTCCACCTCCAACTGGTGAGCTTAAAAACTTGGCATCTGCCTCTATCAGAATTGTTGGTCACTTCCATCCAACAGATAGTCTACTCTTCAGGTGCCTATGCAACTACTGAAGGGTTTGCAAGATGTGTGTACACTGTCTGACTATCTGCCCCTCTGGACATACTTGGTCTACGCCCATGCTGATCCTTTCTCTGCTGCCTCAGCTACAGCCCTGCTGGTTGACTTGATCTCTCTTCTAGTGAAGCCAAGGTCACGCAGCCACTTCTGGAAAGTGAACGCAATAAACCCACGGCAGACTACTTCGAATGGATAGCATGAGACCTTCCACCCTCTGTCTCTGCACTCTGATCTTAATTCTGTATATTTGGTTAACTTGCACTCATGGGCTTCATCGATGTTGTCTTCCCAGGGGACTGTGAGTTCACCAATAACCGCTTCTCTACTGGTGTCAGACCATACGATTATATCTGGACGCAATGTTGTGAAAGCTATTTGCTCCGGGAAACTGCCTTTCCTGCCCAGGTCGGCCTTGACACACCAATCATTGGCTGAAGAAAGTATGCTTGATCGTGAGCCTGCGCTGTACACCCTTGACTTGGAGCCTTCTTTCACAAATGATACGCGATGTTCTGTGCAGCATGGGGCATGAGATAAGTTGTGCTGCAGTACTCTCTGCTCAACCGCTTCTGTTACAACTTTGAGAACGTTGTTATGTCTCCAAGTGTACATGCCAGTGGAAAGATTGACTCTGCATACACTCAAAATATGTTGAAGTGTTCCCTTCTTGCCACAAGCAGCACACCTGTCTGTCTTATCTTCATACCGGGTGTTGAGGTTGGCAGGTGTTGGGAGCAGATCGTACGCTGCTCTGCATAGAAGAGAAATGTGGAGTGGTTCCATCTGCCACAGAACATTCCAAGATAGATGTCGTCGTTTAACACATTCCCACCAGGTCCAAGCCCCCTGTTTGGCCAGGCCAGCTATTTTAGCTAACCTCTTCTTCTCTTCTACCTCTCGGATTTCTTGTGTTACAAGCTCATGGCGCTCCTTACCTGTAGAAGATGACTACCACTTGTGGGTTTTCCATCCAAGTCCCTGGCAGCCTAGCTGGATAGCCCCAACCGTCTCCTTGTGCTTCAATCTAGACTCTGCTTCATCAACTGCTACACGGGCTGACCACTTCCTGCCTGATCTCACGTCTGGCTGGGTGTTCTTGATGACAGGGTCTTTTGAGTCTCGAAGCATCAAGAATGTTCTTACCTTGGCTACCTTGACCTCTTCAACAAGGGATTGCACTGGGATGGAAAGCTTTGTCTGGCTACTGTGGATTGCAACATTGGTGAGGCTGCTCGGTACTCCAAGCCACTTCTTCATGTACTTGTTGATCTTCTGTTCCATTGCCTCAACATGGGACATTGCCACTTCATAGACAGTTCGTGGCCACATTATCCGTGGCATCAGTCCGTACTGCAAGCACCACAGCTTCAACTTACCAGGCAGGCCACACTTGTCAACGGACCCCAGACCTCTGCTGATCTGTTCTCCTGTCTCTTGAACCCTCTTGGTGTCTCTCAGCACCTCTGTGTACCATCGCCCGACGCTCTTAACTGGTTGTTCCTGAATGGATGGACTCTCCTCTCCACAAAGGGTGAAATGAAAGTCAACCAGCTTTCCTCTCCTAAGAACAAGGCTTCTTGACTTCTTGGTCTTGAACTTCATCCTTCCCCAATCCATTAGCTCCTCGAGTCTAGATAGTACATTTTCTACTGCCTCCGCGCTGGGACCCAAAAGGGTCAGATCGTTCATGAACGCTCGTATTGGTGGTAACTCCCCTCTGCCATCAAGTGTGACACCTGGTCCCACTGATTCTGCAGCCCTCACAATGACCTCCATGGCTAACACAAAAAGGATAGGTGAAATCACACATCCCATTGGGATTCCAACATTCAAGCTCTGCCACCTCGTTGTAGATTGCTGAGTGGAAAACCTCATCTGGAAATCGTTGTAGTACTGCATAACAAAGTTCCTCACCTTAGCAGGAATCCACAGGAATTCCCTGCTTTTATATTCTAGTCCTCTTGAAAGGAATGCTAACATTCATTGTGGAGAAATTACTTTAGTCAGAGGGTGGTAAACCTGTGGAATTTGTTACTGCGAGCAGCTGTGGAGGCCAAGTCATTAGGTGTATTTAAGGCAGAGATAGATAGGTTCTTGATTAGCCAGGGCATCAAAGGGTATGGGGAGAAGGCAGGGCAGTGGGGACTGGAAGAATTGAAATCAAAATCAGAATCAGAATTAGGTTTATTATCACCGGCAAGTGACGTGAAATTTGTTAACTTGGCAGCAGCAGTTCAATGCAATACATAATCTAGCAGAGAGAGAAAAACAATAATAAATGAAATGAAACATAAAAATAAACAAGTAAATCGATTATGTATATTGAATAGATTTCTAAAAATGTGCAGAAACAGAAATACTATATATTAAGAAAGTGAGGTAGTGTCCAAAGTTTCAGTGTCCATTTAGGAATCGGATGGCAGAGGGGAAAAAGCTGTTCCTGAATCACTGAGTGTGTGCCTTCAGGCTTCTGTATCTCCTACCTGATGGTAACAGTAAGAAAAGGGGCATGGGCTGGGTGTTGGAAGTCCTTAATAATGGACGCTACCTTTCTGAGACACCGCTCCTTAAAGATGTCCTGGGTACTTTGTAGGCTAGTGCCCAAGATGGAGCTGACTAGATTTACAACCTTCTGCAGCTTCTTTCGGTCCTGTGCAGTAGTCCCTCCACACCAGACAGTGATGCAGCCTGTTAGAATGCTCTCTACAGTACAACTATAGAAGTTTTTGAGTGTATTTGTTGACATGCCAAATCTCTTCAAACTCTTAATAAAGTATAGCCACTGTCTTGCCTTCTTTATGACTACATCGATATGTTGGGATTAGGTTAGATCCTCAGAGATCTTGACACCAAGGAACTTGAAGCTGCTCACTCTCTCCACTTCTGATCCCTCAATGAGGATTGGTATGTGCTGCTTCGTCTTACCCTTCCTGAAGTCCACAATCAGCTCTTTCGTCTTACTGAAGTTGAGTGCCAGGTTGTTGCTGTGGCACCATTCCACTAATTGGCATATCTCACTCCTGTATGCCCTCTTGTCACCCCCTGAGATTCTACCAGCAATGGTTGTATCATCAGCAAATTTGTAGATGGTATTTGAGCTATGCCTAGCCACACAGTCATGTGTATACAGAGAGTAGAGCAGTGGGCTAAGCACACACCCCTGAGTGTTGATTGTCAGCGAGGAGGGTATGTTATCACCAATCTGCACAGACTGTGTTCTTCAAGTTAGGAAGTCGAGGATCCAATTGCAGAGGGAGGTACAGAGGCCCAGGTTCTGCAACTTCTCAATCAGGATTGTGGAAATAATGGTATTAAATGCTGAGCTATAGTCAATGAACAGCATCCTGACGTAAGTGCTTGTGTTGTCTAGGTGGTCTAAAACCGTTGAGATTACATCTGCCATTGACCTATTTGGCGATAGGCAAATTGCAATGGGTCCAGATCCTTGCTGAGGCAGGAGTTCAGTCCAGTCATAACCAACCTCTCAAAGTATTTCATCACTGTTGCTGTGAGTGCTGCACGGTCATTAAGGCAGCCCACATTATTCTTCTTTGGCACTGGTATAATTGTTGCCTTTTTGAAGCAAGTGAGAACTTCCGCCCGTAGCAGTGAGAGGTTGAAAATGTCCTCGAATACTCCTGCTAGTTAGTTGGCACAGGTTTTCAGAGCCTTACCAGGTACTCCATCGGGGCCTTCTGCCTTGCGAGGGTTCACTCTCTTCAAAGACAGTCTAACATCGGCCTCTGAGACAGAGATCACAGGGTCATCAGGTGGAGCAGGGATCTTCACAGCTGTAGTTGTGTTCTCCCTTTCAAAACGACTAGCCCGTGATTGGCGGAGCAGACTCGATGGGCTGAATGACCTACTTCTGCTCCTATCTCTTGTGGTCTTATGGTCTTATTTTATTCACCTTCTCAGAACCAATTCAACCTGCAAATTAACCTGTAGTGATTCCTGCATTCCTTGTGCATTGAAGTAACTGCAGTTTATCTGTGTATTCTTGTTCCACACTTTACTGTGCTCCTGGCGCCCACGATTACTAAACTTATTCAAGTTGGCTAATCTACTTTAAAGCCCCCCACACCCCCACGTAACACTAGCATATTTTCCTGCAAGGATATTGGATCCTCTGGTTCAAGTGAATCTTGTACTTCTCTGCCCCAGAAGAGATCGCAATGATCTGAGAATCTGAATCCCACTTTATGCCACCACCCACACCAGCTCCTCAGCCACTCGTCCACTCGTCTATCTTTGTATTTCCGACCACCACGGCACCAGGAGTAATCTGGAGACTGCTGCCCTCAAGGTCTTGTTTCTTCATTTATTACCTCACTCCGAAGGTGCAAAACTGAGGGGCAACTTTTTCATGCAGAGGATGATGTAGGAAAGGAATATGAGTTGCCAGAGAGTCAGGTCGAGGCAGGTACATTAGAAACATTTGCTGGATCAGAGACCTGATTGTTGCTTATAGAGTGTTTTTCTGTGTGGTTTAGCCTTGCTTCCTTATATGTTTGTATAATCACCTACTTTTTGTAGACTTTTAGTAGCTTGTAGTACATGTAGTTCTATAGTCAGTCACAGTTACAGCCAGTCATGGGTATTCCCAGCTGCGGTTATGAACAGATGCAGTTACCCCCAGGCAGAGGCTGCTGGGGCCTTATTCCTAAGCAATTTTCATGTAAGTTCCTATGTTATTTGGGAATGTTTCAGGTACCTTATACATTTGTATGTGGAATTAGCTGGGTCATAATATGACAGATTATATTGATGTGGTTTTGCAAGTGAGCCATTCTTTCATTTTGGAAAGCATAATCACATAACAAATAGAAGAGCTAGAAGTGGAAATGGAGGATTCAGGTCATGGATGATCTCAGCCTTTCAATCACACCACGCTGATCCCTTTACCTCAACACCGCTGCGCTAACACTACTAAACCACTTATTCTCTTAATATCAAACTATCCCACTCTACCTGTACCCGGTATACTTTGTGAATGAAAATCCACAATGCATTGGCCAAAGCTTCCAATGATTAAGATATTGTTCCCGATGTTGGGGAAGTCCAGAATGAGTGGTCACAGTTTGAGGATAAAGGGGAAGCCTTTTAGGACCGAGATTAGGAAAAACTTCTTCACACAGTGAGTGGTGAATCTGTGGAATTCTCTGCCACAGGAAACAGTTGAAGCCAGTTCATTGGCTATATTTAAGAGGGAGTTAGATATGGCCCTTGTGGCTAAAGGGATCGGGGGTATGGAGAGAAGGCAGGTACAGGGTTCTGAGTTGGATGATCAGCCATGATTGTACTGAATGGCGGTGCAGGCTTGAAGGGCCGAATGGCGTACTCCTGCACCTATTTTCTATGTTTCTATAAATGTATTGGTGCCTTTGCATAAGGGGGAGGTAAAATTCATAATTTTAAAAAGTCTATTTGATCACTAAGGCAATAAAGTTGAAAGAAAGAAAAGAAAGGTTGGCATTTATTTAAAATTCAGAGGATGGTGAGAACTCAACTGAGAGATGTGTATAAAAGGAGGGAAGACGTTCTAGTTATATGTATTGCACATACAGTACTATGTCAAATCATTACCTGTTCAGAATTAAAATGCATCATATGGGTATTTGTAGGGCTGCACTTGTCAAGAAATGGTGCAGTATGTGTTGTTTCAATGCAGTTCCATAAGATGCAAAGGAAACATCTAAATGCAAAATTGAGATATTTGTGACAGACAGAGTTTAACACAGCAGGTTTGTTAGGATATCACTGCCATTGTAATGTATATAAGTGCATATTTGACTTTCAAAAAAACATTAGACTTTTGATATTATTTGAGTTTTTTTGGTGGTGGTGTTGGGGAGATTTAGTGGGTTTATTTTCCTGCCTCTGCTCCACACTCCAATTCAGTAGCTGACAGTAATGCACCTTAAGGCAGTAATGTCTGCTAACTGACATTAAACTTTACAAGAAGAAGAAGAAGGTGGTCCACACCAGCTGACAGAAACACCATAAAAATACAAATTTCAATAAGATCACCTCAAGTTCTTCCAAATGAAGAAAGTGAATGTAGGCCAATCAATTACCTTTCTGCGTATAGGGAACCCATGATCCAGAAAGTCAGCAAGACCAACTTTAGTTTTAGTGTAAACTTCTTCCAGAAGTTGAATCAGCAAAGAACTGCAGCTAATATTCCAGAGGTTAAAATAAACATACCAGGGATACTCATAATCATAATTGTTGGAGAAAATAAAATGAGAACATTTTTATGAAAGGGATTTATGAGCATTTCGAAAAACATTGCCTGATTAGGGCCAGTCAACAGGATTACTTTTGAAGCAGGTCATGTTGTATTAACTTGATTGAGATTTTCCAGGAGGGGGCAAAGGTGATTAATGAAGATATCGCAGTAGATGTTTTCTGCATGGATCTTAGTAAGGTATTCAACAAGTTCCCTCATGTAGCCCCATCCAGAATATTAAGATGTATAGAATCATGGTGACTTGGTCATTTGGATTCAGAATTAGCTTGCTCATAGAAGAAACAGGGAGTAGTGATCAATGGGTCATATTCTGTCTGGCACTCTGTGACTACTGCAGGGATTTATACTCTAAAGCAGTGGCTGCACAAATTGATAAGGTGGTGAACAAGGCATGCCTGCCTCAATTAGTTATGGCATTGAATTCAAGAGTCAGGAGGTTGCATCTGGAGTATTTTGTTCAATTCTGGTCTTGCCATTATAGGAAGGGTGTGATAGGATCCCAATTCCCCCATTATCTGCCATTCCATCATGGCCGATCCTGTATTTCACACAATCCCATACAACTCTGTTCTCGCCATATCCTTTGATGCCCTGCCCATTCAGGAAACTGTCAACTTCTAGTTTAAATATACCCACTTTTTTGGCCTCCACCACAGTCTGTGGCAGAGCTTTCCACAGATTCACTGCTCTTTGGCTAAAAAAGTTACTCCTTACTTCTCTTCTAAAAGGTTACCCCTCAATTTTGAGGCTGTGCCCTCTAGTTCTGGATACTCTCAGCAGAGGAAACATCCTCTCCACATTCACCTTATCTAGTCCTTTCTACGTTTGGTATGTTTCAATGAGATCCCCACGCGTTCTTCTAAATTCCAGAGAGTACAGGCCCAAAGCTGCCAAATGCTCCTCATATGGTAACCCCTTCATTCCAGGAATCATCCTCGTGAACCTCCTCTGGACTTTCTCCAATGACAATACATCCTTTCTGAGATGTGGGGCCCAAAGCTGTTGGCAATACTCCAAGCGAAGCTCCAACAATACTCCAACCTCCAAGTGAAGTCTTATAAAGGCTCAGCATTTCCTCCTTGCTTTTATATTCTATACTTCTTGGAAATAAATGCCAGCATTGCATTTGCCTTTTTTACAACAGACTCAACCTGTAAATTAACCTTCTGGGAGTCTTGCACAAGGACTCCTAAGTCCCTCTGGACCTCTGATGTTGGAATTTTCTCCCCATTTAGATAATAGTCTGCATTGTTATTCATTTTACCAAAATGTATTATCATAGATTTCCCACCACTCTATTCTATCTGTCACTTTTTTTTGCCCATTCTTCCAATTTGTCAAAGTACTGCTGCAATAACATTGCTTCCTCGGCACTACCTACCCTTCCACCAATCTTTGTATTATCCACAAACTTTGCCACAAAGCCACCAAGGCGGGAGGAGAGATAACACGCCATGCACGCGCAGCCCTCCCATGAAAATGATATCATATCCGTTAAATAGGGGCCGTGGACAATTCTGATTTGATGGAGACAGATGTGAAAGCACAGAGGAACATCTGGAGAAATTTCTGAAACGCCGGTTCGCTGCTGCTGTTACTGCGCAATCGAAAATCTTCCAAGGGAAGGCCCCAAAATCCCTGGCTTTGCCTGCTGTTGGCGACCGAGATTGAGGTAGAATCGTTTGGATAGAATTGGTGCTTGGTACTCGGTGTCAAGAGCTGATCGAAGGCTCGAAGTTTTCGGACGACTCTGAGTCGGACTGTGGTCGGGCGTGGCAGGGAGAATTTTTCTTCCTTCTCCCGTCTGCGTGAGATGTGGGACATTTGAGAGACCTTGAACTTTTTACTGTGCCATGGACTGTTCTTCATCAAGTTATAGTATTGTTGCTCTGTTGTAACTATGTGTTATAATTATGTGGTTTTGTTAGTTTTTTCAGTCTTGGTCTGTCCTTTGTTTTGTGATGTCACACCAGAGGAAATATTGTATCATTTCTTAATGCATGCATTACTAAATGACAATAAAAGAGGACTGCATGTCTTCATAATCTAAATCAGTGACAAACAATGTGGAAAGTAGCGGCCCCAATACTGACCCCTGAGGAATATCACTAGTCACTGTTGGCTCCATCCATCACCACTCTTTTTTTTGTAATTTATTTTTTATCGAAGTCCGTCATCAAACAAAACTTTCCATAAGATGTATTTCAGATCCTGTACATATATATCATATAGTCATATTTGTCACAAATCTCCACATAATATTTATCTGACGTATACACTTATAGAAAGGAGAGGAAAGAAAGAACAATCAAAAGAAGAAAACTTATGTACAAAGTATGGAGTGATTTTTTTTTACAACATATTCATTGACTTGTGAGAATAAAATTAGGTCTATGAGGTGTTATGTAGTTGGTGGATAACTGTTTGTCAGGTTGGAGGCCGGTGACTAGTGGTGTGCCTCAGGGATCTGTACTGGGTCCAATGTTGTTTGTCATATACATTAATGATCGGATGAAAGGGCGGTAAATTGGATTAGTAAGTATGCAGATGATACTAAGATAGGTGGCGATGTGTTTAATGAAGTAGGTTTTCAAAGCTTGCAGAGAGATTTGGGCTAGTTAGAAAAGTGGGCTGAAAGATGGCAGATGCAGTTTAATGCTGATAAGTGTGAGGTGCTACATTTTGGTAGGACTAATCAAAATAGGGCATACATGGTAAATGGTAGGGCATTGAGGAATGCAGTAGAACAGAGGGGTCGAGGAATAATGGTGCATTGTTCCCTGAAGGTGGAATCTCATGTGGATAGGATGGTGAAGAAAGCTTTTGATATGCTGGCCTTTATAAATCAGAGCATTGAGTATAGGAGTTGTAATGTTAAAATTGTACAAGGCATTGGTGAGGCCAAATTTGGAGTATTGTGTACAGTTCTGGTCACCAAATTATAGGAAAGATGTCAACAAAATAGAGACAGAGGAGAGGAGATTTACTAGAATGTTACCTGGGTTTCAGCACCTAAGTTACAGAGAAAGGTTGAACAAGTTAGGTCTTTATTCTTTGGAATGTAGAAGGTTGAGGGGGGACTTGATAGAGGTATTTAAAATTATGAGGGTCATAGATAGAGTTGGCATGGATAGGCTTTTTCCATTGAGAGTAGGAGAGATTCGGATAAGAGGACATGAACTGAGAGTTAAGGGGCAAAAGTTTAGGGGTAACACGAGAGGGAACTTCTTTACTTAGAGAGTGGTAGCTGTGTGGAACGAGCTTCCAGTAGAAGTGGTAGAGGCAGGTTTGATTTTGTCACTTAAAAAAATTGGATAGGTATATGGACAGGAAAGGAATGGAGGGTTATGCGCTGAGTGCAGGTAAATAGGACTAGGTGAGAGTAAGCATTCAGCACGGACTGGAAGGGCTGAGATGGCCTGTTTCCGTGCTGTAATTGTTGTATGGTTATATAAACCACTTTTCCCAGTATGCATCAAATTGTTCCAACTTATGATTAACAGATGCTGTTATCTTCTCCATTTTGTAAATATCCATTGTAATTTCCATCGGTACATTTAAAGTTGGGCTCTCCTGTGATAACCATTTCCCGGTAAGGGTCTTTTTACCAGCCACCAGCAGTATATTCTTTAAATATTTATATCTTTTCAACCATTCCTGAGGTATATACCCAAAATATATGGTCTTACTTTCTAAGGGTATTTCACATTTAAAGATGTCTTGTAGGGCATTGTGTATCCCACTCCAACAGTCTTTGATAATGGGGCATTCCCAAAAAATATGATAATGGTTTGCATCTTGATTTCCACAATTTCTCCAGCAAACAGGGAGGTTACTATCATAAGGGATTTCTGAGAGGGTGTAATAAACTATCTTATCAAGTTTTTCCAACCAAACTCCCTCCATTTCTGTGAACTGGTACACTTCCATTGATACCTCCATATTATTGTCCATTCTTCCTCAGATATTATTATCCATCCTTTCTTCTCCCATTTTGTTTCAATGTATGAAGTCGAATGTGTTTTCAGATTTGACAAACCCTTATACACGCTTGAAATTATTCTACTACCGTTCTCTGAATTATATGCTTTTCTAAATAGCTCTGTCAAACATGTACTTGCCTTGGTTACATTTTTAACCGTCCTATTAACATACTGTTGCATCTGTAAATATCGATAAAAGTCTTGTTTTTCTAGTAAGTGTTTCTCTTTGAGCATTTCAAAACTGAACAGTGTTCCTTCTTTCATTATGTTGCAAGTAGCTGTATTCCTTTAGTTGTCCAGCCCTTAAATCTAGCATCCAGTTTGTTTGGCATAAAATCCGAGTCATATGCACACCATTTAAGAATTGCCATGTCTCTCTCTAGTTTATATTCTTTTATAATAGTTCTCCATATTTTAAGAGTCCATTTCACCCATGGGTTATCAATAGTGTTTATGTAACTTTGTAGGTTGTTATCAGCCAAAATTGACTGTATGGGGATGGAAAGTATCCTCTCCTTAATGTTTTTCCTTTGAGTGTCATATGATGGATTGCACCAGCGTATCACAGCTCTCAACTGTGCTGCAAAATAGTAATCTCTAAGAGAAGGTAGGCCCCATCCTCCCTTTTCCTTGGCTAACTGCAAAGTTTTGAGATGAACTCTAGGCCTTTTACCTTGCCGTATATATCTTGATAGCATCTTGTTCTACTCATTGAATTGATTTTGGTTAATCTCTATAGGTAGGGTCTGAAAAAGATGTAGTAGTCTGGGCAGTATATTCATTTTAATAGATTCAATTCTTGAACTGAGGCCAAGAAAAGGAATTAGGTTCCATCTTGTTATATCTTCCTTAATTTTTTTAAATATATAGGCTGATAATTACATAATTGATAATTTTGCCAAATTTTTGGCATAATGATGCCCAAATATTTGACAGACTCTGTTTGCCATGCCCAAGGATATCTACTTTCAATTTCTCTTGGTGGGCTATAGTTTTATGAAAGTAGTTGGGTTTTATCTATGTTGATCTTGTATGCTGATAATTGGCCATATCGTTCAAAGGATTGCATCAATTTAGGTAAAGAGTATGTTGGTTGCCCCAGATAGATCAAAATGTCATCTGCGTAACAGGCCAATTTATGTTCTGACCCTTTAATAGTAATTCCCCTGATATCTTCATTTTGTCTGATGTGTTGAGCTAATGGTTCCAGATACTGTACAGTATAATGCAAAGAGTAGTGGTAACCATGCACAACCCTGTCTCTTGCCCTTTTCTAGGGTAAAACTATTAGATAAATATCCATTGATTTTAATCCTAGCAGTAGGATTGTCATATAGTGCCTGTATAGTTTTAATAATTGTGTCATGTAGACGAAATCTATGTAAAACTCTGTAAAGAAAATTCCAATTAACTGAATCAAATACCTTTTCAGTGTCCGCGCTTATCACTATTGCTTCAATTTCATTTTTGTATATGATCCATAATGTGAAGTATCCTTCGTATATTGTCTTGTGTTTGGCGTTGTTGTATAAAACCTGTCTGATCATTATGTATCAGTGTGGGTAGAAACTCTTCTAATCGTTTCACCATGATGGAGGTAAATAATCTATAATCCACATTAAGAGCAGATATTGGTCTAAATGACCCACATTCCATTTTATCCTTGCCTTCTCTCGATATAGCTGAGATTATCGCCTCCTTCCAACTGGGTGGCATTTGCGTCTTTCTTAGAGCCCAGTTCAGTGTGGGGAGAAAAACAGGAATTAACTCATTTCTAAATTCTTTATACCACTCTACCGCATATCCATCTGATCCTGATGACTTGCTTAATTTAAGTCTACTATTTGCAGTTTTTAGTTCAGCTTCAGTTATGTCAGCAGTCATTGTTCTATTTTGTTCTTTGCTTAAAGTGGGTAACCCTAAAGAATTCAGGAAGGTGTCAATTTGGGCTATGCCTCCCTCTGGAGTTTTGGAATATAGAGTTTTGTAAAACATTTCAAAAGCTTTTTGAATTTCACTTAGCTTATTTTTTATCACTTTTGTTCTTGGATCCTTAATTCTATGAACTGTTTTTTCTGCTATCTTTTTTTTCAGTTTCCATGCTAGTATTTTCATAGATTTAGATCCACTTTTTCAGAAACATTAATTTTTTTCTAATTTCTTGTGTAGCCAAACATTAATCCCATTCCTGTTTTTTAAAATTTCCTCTAGTTTATCCTGTGTCAAACTCAATTTGTGTTTTTTTCTAGTTCCTTCAGCTTATTTTCTAATTCCTGTAATGTTTTATTCCTTATTTTTTTTCTTATATGAAGATATCGCTATAATTTTCCCTCTTAAGACAGCCTTCATAGTATCCCATAGAATGGGAGGTGAAGCCTCTCCATTATCATTGAATTCTAAGTAAAGACCAATTTCTTTTTTAATTTGTTCCTTAAAATAGGAATCATTGAGTACACTTGAATTTAGTTTCCAAATAGTATTCTTTGGTTGTAGGTCAAAATTAACAGATAAATATATAGGTGCATGGTCACTTACATCTATTGTCCCAATTCCACGGGTGTTTATTTTGTCTTTATCTTTTCCAAATGTTATGAAATAGTCTATTCTTGTATATACAGAATAGGGGGTAGAATAATGAGTGTAATCCCTTCTGTCGAGGAAAAGATCCCTCCATATATCAATTAGACCAACATCCTCAAAAAGAGTGTTAACTTTCTTATGTAAGGACTTTGTTTCATAAGTTTTTCTATTGGAAGAGTCTAACTTTGGTTGTAATTGTAAATTTAAGTCTCCCCCGCATATCAAGAGACCTTCTGTTTCCGTTACCATAATATGAGTAATTTTCTGGAAGAAACTAATATCACTTCCTGGGGGTGCGTATATATTCAATAAAGTAACTGGATTTCTGTTTATATTCCCCCTTACCAGAATATATCTGACCTCCTTATCTCCTATTTCAAATAAAAAATGCTGGTGAATGCAGCAGGCCAGGCAGCATCTATAGGAAGAGGTACAGTCGACGTTTCGGGCCGAGACTCTTCGTCAGGACTGACTGAAAGAAGAGATAGTAAGAAATTTGAAAGTGGGAGGGGGAGGGGGAGATCCGAAATGATAGGAGAAGACAGGAGGGGGAGGGATGGAGCTAAGAGCTGGAAAGTTGATGGGCAAAAGGGATACAAGGCTGGAGAAGGGAGAGGATCATGGGACGGGAGGCCTAGGGAGAAGGAAAGGGGGAGGGGGGAAGCCCAGAGGATGGGCAAGGAGTTATAGTGAGAGGGACAGAGGGAGAAAAAAGAGAGGAAAAAAAAGAAAGGGAAAAGAAAAAAGTAATAATAATAAATAAATAAGGAATAGGGTATGAAGGGGAGGTGGGTCATTAATGGAAGTTAGAGAAGTCAATGTTTATGCCATCAGGTTGGAGGCTACCCAGACGGAATATAGGTGTTGTTCCTCCAACCTGAGTGTGGCTTCATCTTGACCGTAGAGGAGGCTGTGGATAGACATATTAGAATGGGAATGCAACGTGGAATTAAAATGTGTGGCCACTGGGAGATCCTGCTTTTTCTGGCAGACAGAGCGTAGGTGTTCAGTGAAACGGTCTCCCAGCCTGCATCGGGTCTTGCCAATATATAGAAGGCATCCCATCACCACTCTTTTCACTCTTCCCTTCTCTACCTGCCCTTGACCTTTCCGTACATGGGCTTATTGTTTCCCAGATGTTGCTCCAGCCCTTTGACTCACCATTTTGTGCATGAAGAAGTTGCCACTAACGTCCATTTTAAACCTTTCACTTCTCACCTTGAACCTGTGTCCACTAGTTTTAGCTCTCCTTTGCTGGAAAAAAAAAGTCTGTGTACCCCTTATAACTTTATACACTTCTACAAATTAACCCCTCAATACCTTGTATTCCAAGAATAACGTCCTTGTCTGCTGAACCTCTTCCTATAACTCAGGTCCACAGTCTTGACAGCATCCTTTTAAATATTCTCTTCACTAATCTTTTATATAAAACAGCAACCAAAACTGTACCTATTACTTAAGTGAGGGCCCACCATTGTCTTGCACAACTGCATAATGATCAGTTAGTCCTGACGAAGGGTCTCGGCCTGAAACGTCGACTGCGCCTCTTCCTATAGATGCTGCTTGGCCTGCTGCGTTCACCAGCAACTTTGATGTGTGTTGCTTGAATTTCCAGCATCTGCAGAATTCCTGTTGTTTGCATAATGATCAGATCTGCTTTATTTGAAGTTAAGTAAGGAAGCAGTGATCCCATTGGAATATATAACATACTTAGGGTGCATTAAATGGTAAATGGTGAGATCATTCACTGGTGTAAGAATATTGAACCTTTGGAGATACAAGATAAAGAGTGAGTTGTATTCCTGAAAAGAGCAATGAATCTTGGGAATTTTCAGTCCCGCAGAGTTTTGGAGGTTAGATTATTGGAAGTATTTAGCAGAAGCTTTATATTTTTGGAAGAATCTGAAACTGAGAAAGACGGGAGAGTGGGGGAGTTGTGATATGTGGTAGATCAGGCATTATTAGGCTGAAGTGCAGGGTTGGATGTCATTCTTGTGTTTTCAGTTGTATTCTTGTGTGCACTACATGCATGAATGTTCTGTATATATGTGTACATTGTTAAACATATATTGTGTATTGTGATTCTCCATCTATTCTGGCAGGTCACCAGCAATATTTTTGTGTTCAGTTTTAGATGTTCAAACTGTCTGATATTACTTTATACCAAAGCTGCCTTGCTTAAAACTGTTTGAGTAATTTAACAATTAACATGTATCTGAGGGGTTGAATTAATTTCAAGATCTCAATTTCTCTGAATTCTTTCTCTACTTTGAGAGGTTGAACTGGTTTTACTGTATGTTGATCACAGGAGCTTCTGAGGGCAGAACATGGAAGTAATCAGCCGATTTCCCAATTCAACCACTATTATTCTTCTTTCCACATCTTTGTTCCCATTATCTTCACTAATCACGAATCAGTATGGTGGCTTCACTGGGTGCCATACGGTGAATGTAAGAATGTGTTTTTCTCCCCATCTCCTGCTAATCTGTAGTTAACATTGATCAATCACTTTTATTCATTAACAGGATCATGTTACATGTTTAATATTTGGGTAGAGTTTATTAGGGGTATATTATATCATCATCAACTTCTGGATTAATGAAAAACACAAGGACTTGCAAGAAATGAGGTATTTAAGAAATCAGGTCAGTACCCAATATTTGCATTACAGCTGTCATTTGTAAATTTTTTTCTTATTGCAATGAATTTCCAAGGTGCCTTCAACAGAATCTTCAACTCATCTCTGAATTTCTTCTGAGTCACTGTATAAATGCATATATTTGTGCAGGAATTCAAATACATGAGCAGATAACCAGTTTCAGTAGCAATATATGCTGGGTTTGAGTTGCCTCTTTGGTAATAAACAGTACTCGACAGTCGAGTGGCTGAATAGCTCACAATAGATGTGAGCCACAGGAGAATAAGACTTCCAGATATGGCAAAGAGCAAAATGATGGACTTCCTTCGGTTCTGTAACTCTGGGTCTCTCTGATCCTTGACAGTGTCACCACATAGACACCTGCGGGCTCTATTCGCTGTTAAAATACATTTGGCAGTCGGTGAATTGAAAACGATAATTAAAATAAATGGAAGCAATGGAACAGAGAGACTGAATCCAGCTATATACTGACCATGCAGGTAACGTTGTTAACCCCATTCCATATTGTTAATCATCCGCACAGCCTCATAACTGAATATCATAGGGAACCCCTTTAAAAAGGCGGCAAGAGAAGCCATAACAACAACGGTGATTGCATTTCTTCTGGTACAGTACCTACCTCTGAACTCATGAAAACAAATTGCAACAAATCGGTCAAAAGTGAACAAACTGTGAACCACACCGACATATCCAAGGTAACATAATTGGTGAATAGGATGGACTTGCAAACAGCAGTATGGGATAGAAATGAATAAGGAAAGTGATAACTGATTGTCATATACACTATTACGCCGAAGAACATCACCTGCAGATCTGCTGATGCCATGGCCACCTTGTAAACAGAGATACATCTGGAAAGTCCACAGTTTCCTCTGAAGAGAATCACAATTGTTAACAAATTCGCTGTAAGAAATTAGAGGATGAGACAATTATTGTGCCTAGCATATCGGACATACAAGGCTAAGTAAGATGGGGAAGTGCTAATATCTGTATTTCCCATGTTTACCTCACTACTCATGATCTGGGATATTCAGAGAATTGAAACAAAATGGAAACTATGGTGGAACTCAGTAGATCAGGTAGCATCTGTGGATGCAAAATATTTCCTGCTGTTGACAATTGGGGACAATTGATAATAACCGCCACTCAGTGGAATTGCCGGGATCTCTGGTTGCCACCAATTTCTATTCCATTTTCCATTCCCATACCGACATGTCATCCACGGGCTCCCCTACTGCCATGATGAAGGTTGAACGAGCAACACCTCTTATTCCGTCTGGGTTCTCTCCAACATGATGGGATGAAAAGATTTTTCTAACTTTTGGTAACCATTCCTCTCTGCTCTCCCCCTTGTTTACTGCCATGCTGGTGCACTTCTTACCCCTTCTTTGACACTCCCCCACCCTCATGACCCACCTATTACCTCCCCTGAGTTCCCCACCTAGTTCCTTTGATTCCACAGACTACCGTCCTCTCCTATCTGATCCCTTAATCTGCAACCCTTTACCTCTTCCACCTATCACCTGCCAGCTTCTTACATAGAATCATAGAGTGCTGCAGCTTAGAAACAGGCCCCTTGGTTTAGCTAATATATGCCGATGGGCATTCTGTAGTGGCAGGTCTCAGCGCACCTGAACATCATTTATTTGATTCAAAGATTCAAAGCACATTTATTATCAAGGAAAGTATAAGTTATACCCCTTGAAATTTCTCTGCTTACAGGCAACCACAGAGCAAGAAACTCGAATAACCCAATTAAAAAAAGACCAAAATCCATTGCTCAGAGGAAGAGATAGAAAAGAAAACACAGTGTACAAAAATAGAAGCAAGCCACCAGCATCCCGAACAAGACTGAGTCCCAGATCCGCTCCTGGAGCAGCGAGAGTAGGCCCAAGCCAAGCCTTGGTCCCCAGTTTTCACGCCAGCAGGGCAGGAACACATAGCAGCCAGCTCAGTTCACAGCTTCAGGGCCGCGCCGAAAAGAATTAACATTCAAAGGACAGTGAGTGAAAATCAGCTAATTTTCACTTCCATATCCAACACTTGGGCTTCCAGTCTCTCTGAGCCGGTGTTTAAATTGTCCAAGAACTGCATAGTGCCACATTCTAGGACCCAAATCCAGGTGCCCCAATACGCCTGGGCCACCCTACCCAAAGCCATTCTCCATCTCACTAAATCAGCTCAGCACTTGGAACAGTCTAACCTAGCACCCAGGTTAGGTGAAAGAGCATCAAAACCCTTCCACAACAACTCCTCTCAAAATTGCTTACTCAATATCACAAACTCCCAGTTCGAGCAGGAACATGAATATATTGCGCCTCGGAATGCCCCAGCACACCAACTCATCCCTCGAACCAGTCTCGCCTCTGCCTGCCCCCTCACTGTATGCTGAATAGTTCACCATAGTTTGCTTCATGAAACATGTTGTAAGTAATGTTTTTAGTTGATTCTCTTGCCTTTTGATTTACCAGTAAGTTGTTGCACATCTTCAGTAACAGCATCTTAAACCAGAGTTTATAAGAGTTGTTTTATAATTACCTGTCAGTGTTTTTTGATGCTCATTACATGAATATGGTTTCCTTAAGCTTCTCGTTCTTAAATTATCAGTTTTTAATCTTGATCCACATGGGTTTCCTGTGTCTTATATTCTGTTTAAGATTATTCTGGGGCAGCGCTCTAAGCTGCGTTCTGGATTCGGATTTGGTATACACTACTGTTCTATGTGCTCAAGTCCCAAATAAGTGAACTCTTACTTTGATTATTCCCTGTATGATTCTCCAATCTTCATCGTTAATTTCTGCTATTGAGACATAGGTTTACTCTGCCTCTGGGTCCGCTCATCTGAAGCTTGTTATGGGTGAACTATTATTCTACCTGGTCCCTTTAACCTGCACCTGGACCACCGTATCTCTCCCATCCACATACCTATCCACACTTCACTTAAATGTTGAAAGGGGGAGGGTGAGCAGCCAGACGGCTTAGTACATATGAAGGAAAAGGGGGGAGGTCCTAAAGAGAGAATTTAGAGAGCTAGATAATTGCTGCATAGATTATTCCCTGTGCCATGTGCCAGTAAGGGCAAGAATAGGATGACCTATGACTACGTTCCTGAACATGGCTCTAACTCCATAATCAAGTTCGCAGACGACACCACGGTAGTTGGCCTGATTAGAGGGGATGATGAGACGGCCTACAGGGACGAGGTCCAGCACCTGGCCGCGTGGTGTGCCGACAGCAACCTGGCCCTTAACACCCAGAAGACCAAGGAGATCATTGTGGACTTCAGGCATGCTAGGAGCCACACTCACGTCCCCATCTACATCAACGGAGCTGTAGTGGAGCGTGTATCCAGCTTCAGATTCCCTTGGTGACCACATTTCCGAGGCTCTCACCTGGTCCCTGAACTCCTCCATCCTGATCAAAAAGGCGCAACTGTGCCTTTATTTCCTGCGGAGCGTGAAGAAAGCTCACCTTTGTCCCAGGATACTGACGGACTCTTACCGCTGTACCATTGAGAGCATACTCACCAACTGCATCTCAGTGTGGTATTGCAATTGTCCTGTATTGGACCGCAAAGCACTCCAGCGTGTGGTGAAAACTGCCCAGCGGATTATCAGCACCCGATTGCCCACGATTGAGAACATCTACATGGCATTTGTAATGATCTTTCAAGAATCATTTGATTCTGTTATGGTTCTGGAGGACTGGAAAATTGCAAATGTTACTCCACTCTTCAATAAGGGAGGGAGACAGAAGAAAGGAAATTATAGGCTAGTAGCTTGATCTCAGTGTTTGGGAAGATGTTGAGTTTATTGTTAAGGATGTGCTTTCAGGGTTCTTGGACACACATGACAAAATAATCATGCATGGTTTCCAAAAGGAAAAATCTTACCTGACAATTCTGTTGGAATTTTTTGAAGATATAACAAGCAGGATAGATAAAGGAGAATTGGTGGATGTTGTGTATTTGAATTTTCAGAAGGCCTTTAACACGGTGCCACAGATGAGGCTGATGAACAAAATAAGAGCCCAGGGTATTACAGGGCAGATACTAGCATGGATAAAGCATTGGCTGATTGACAGGAGGAAAAGAGTGGGGATAAAAGGATCCTTTTCTCATTGACTGCCAGTGACTAGTGGTGTCCCAAAGGGGTCTGTGTTGGGACTGCTTCTTCTTATGTTGTATGTCAATGATTTGGATGATGAAATGATGGGCAAGTTTGTGGACCATACAAAGATAGATGGAGAGTCAGATGGTGTTGAGGAAACAGAGAGGCTGCAGAACGACTTAGATTAGGAGACTAGGCGTAAAGGTGTCAGATAGAGAATACTGTCGGGGAATGTATAGCCATGCACTTTGGGATGGAGATGAATGAGGAGAAAGTTTAAAAATCTGAGGTGCAAAGGGATTTGGGAGCCCTCATGCAGGATTTGCCAAAGTTTAATTTACAAGATGCATCGGTGGTGAAGAAGTCAAATGTAATATTAGCATTCATTTCAAGAAGACTAGAAGATAAAAGCAAGAATGTAATGCTGAGGCTATATAAGGCATTGGTGAGGCCTAACTCAGTGTACTGTGAGCAGTTCGGGGCCCTTACTTTTAGAAAGGATGTGCTGTTATTGGAAAGGGCTCAGAGGAGGTTCATGAGACTGATTCTGGAAATGAAAGGGTTCTGGATACGAGCAGTGACTGAACACTCTGGGTCTGTATTCAATGGAGTTTAGAAGAATGAGGAGAATCTCATTGAACCCTATTGAATGTTGAAGGGTCAAGATAGAGTGGATGTGAAGAAGATGTTTCCTTTGGTGGAGGAGTCTAGGGTCAGAGGAACAGCCTCAAAGTAGAGGATGTACATTTACATCAGAGATGAGGAGGAATTTCTTAAGCCAAAAAGTAGCGTACCTGTGGAATTCTTTGCTACAGGTGGCTCTGGAGGCCAGGTCACTGGATGTATTTAAGGAGGAGATTGATAGGTTCTTAATTAGTCAGGGCATAAAAGGTTATGGGGAGAAAGTATTCGGAATAAGCTGGATGAACTCATGGTGCAATTAGAGATTGGGCAGTAGGACGATGTGGGCATCCCTGAGTCATGGCTGAAAGAAGGTCAAAGTTGGGAGCTGAACATGAAAAGATATACTTTGTATTGAAAGGGCAGATAAGAAAGCATACGTGATGGTGTGGCTCTGTTGGTAAGAGATGAAATTACATCTTTAGAAAGAGGTGACATAGGGTCAGAGAATGTTGAATCTTTGTGGGTGGAGTTAAGAAATTGCAAGGACCAAAAAAAAACTCTTATAGGTAACATATATAGGCCTCCAAATAGTAGCCAAAATGTGGGGTTGAGATTGCAGAGGGAGCTGGAAAGGGCAGGTATAAGTGTAATGTCACAATTAAAATGGAGATCTCAATATGCAAGGGGATTGGGAAAGTCAGAAGGCTGTTGAATTGCAAGAGCGGGAATTTGTAGAATGCCTACGAAATGCCTTTTTAGAACATCTTGTGCTTGAGCCTACTCGGGGAAGGGCTGTCTTAGATTGGGTGTTGTATAATAATTAGGGAGCTTAAGGTAAATGAAACCTTCAGAGGCAGTGATCATAAAATGATTAAATTCATGCTGCACCTTGAGAGGGGGAAGCATAAATCACATGTACCAGTATCGCAATGGATTAAAGGAATTACAGAGGCATGAGAGAGGAGCTTGCTCAGGTGGATTGGAGGGATGATACTGACGGGGATGATGGCAGAGCAGAGGTGGCTGAAGTTTCTTGAAATAGTTCACAAGGTGCAGGATAGTTATGTCCCACAGAAGTTCACGAATGGCAACTGTGGCTGATAAGGGAAGTTAAGGACTGCATGAGCCAAGGAAAGGACACTTCATGTAGCAAAAGTGAGTGGGAAGTTTTTAAAATCCAACAATAGGCAATGAAAAAAATCATCAGGGAAAAGGTAAAATATGAGGGCAAACTAGCTAATAATATAAAATAGGATGCTAAACGTCTTTTCAGTTATATAAAGAGTGAAAGGGAGGTGAGAGGTGATATTGGACCACTGGAAAATGATGCTGGTGAGGTAGTAATGGGGTCAAAGAAATGGTAGATGAACTAAATAAGTCTTCACTGTGGAAGGCAGTAGAAGTGTGCTAGAGGCCATGAGTGTCAGGGAGCAGGAGCGAGTGTCATTTCTATTACAAAGAAAAAAGGTCTGAAAGTGGATAAGTCACCAGGACTAGATGGATTACATCCCAGAGTTCTGAAAGAGGTTGCTGAAGTGATAGCAGATGCATTGGTTATGATCTTTCAAGAATCACTTGATTCTGGCATGGCTCCGGAGGATTAGAAAATTGCATATGTCACTAAAGGAGGGAAGAAGGCAAAAGAAAGGAAATTTTAAGTCAGTTAGCCTAACCTCAGTGGTTGGGAAACTGTTGGAGTCTATTATTAAGGATGAGGTTTCAGGGTACTCAGAGACTAATGATAAAATAAGTCAAAATCAGCACAGTTTCTTGCTTGAAAAATCTGTTAGAGTTCTTCAACAAAGTAACAAGCAGGGTGGACCAAGGAGAGGCAGTGGATGTCATTTACTTGTATTTTCAGGAGACGTTTGATATGGTCCCACACATGAGGCTGTTTAACAAGATAAAATCCTATGGCGTTACAGGAAAGATACTGGCATGGATAGAGGAATGGCTGACAGGCAGGAGGCAGGAAGTGAGAATAATGGAGGCCTTTTCTGTTTGGCTGCCAGTGACTAGTGGTGTTCCTCAGGAGTCAGTATTGGGACCACTACTTTTCACATTGTTTGTCAATGATCTAGATAGTAGAATTGATGGCTTTGTGGCAAAGTTTGCAGTTGATATGAAGAAAGGTGGAGGGGAAGATAATGCTGAGGAAGCAATCCAATTGCAGAAGGAACTAAACTGTAAAGTGAAATTGTACAAGGCATTGGTGAGGCCAAATTTGTGTATGGTGTACAGATATAATTTGATCACCAAATTATAGGAAAGATGACAACAAAACAGAGAGAGGACAGAGAAGGCTTACTAGAATGTTACCTGGGTTTCATCACCTAAATTATAGAGAAAGGTTGAACAAGTTGGGTCTTTATTGTTTGGAATGTAGAAGGTTGAGGGGGGACTTGATAGAGGTATTTAAAATTATGAGGGGGATAGATAGAGTTGACGTGGATAGGCTTTTTCCATTGAGAGTGGGGGAGATTCAAACAAGAGGACATGAGTTGAGAATTAAAGGGCAAAAGCTTAGAGCTTACATGAGGGGGAACTTCTTTACTCAGAGAGCGGTGGCTGTGTGGAACGAGCTTCCAGCAGAAGTGGTTGAGGCAGGTTCGATGTTGTCGTTTAAAGTTAAACTGGACAGCTATATGGACAGGAAAGGAATGGAGGGTTATGGGCTGAGTGCAGGTCGGTGGGACTAGGTGAGAGTAAGAGTTCGCACGGACTAGAAGGGCCGAGATGGCCTGTTTCCGTGTTGTAATTGTTATATGGTTAAACAAATTGGAAGAATGGGCAAAAAAGTGACAGACGGAATACAGTGTTGGGATTTGTCTGATAATTCTTTTTGGTAAAAGGAACAGAAGTGCAGACTATTATCTAAATGGAGAGAAAATTCAAATATCAGAGGTGCAAAGGGACTTAGGAGCCATAGAAACATTGAAAATCTAGAGCACATTACAGGCCCTTTGGCCCGCAATTGTCCAACAGTCCTCTTGGACAACCCCTTTGAGCATTTTAACTTATCTTTATCTATTCATTTGTAAATGCTGTCATGACCTCAACTGCTCAACTTCTCAACTTCTCTACTCTACCCACCCACCCACTCCAATCTCATCCCATTCAACTCACATCACACCAATTCCAACCTACATTAAACCCACAGACCAAGGTGCTTCCATTGTAGTCTGATACTCTGCATTGTGGAGGAAGACAGCAGTTCTCAGACTGTGTAAGGTTCCTATCCCAGGGCTCAATCACATCAATGAACACCATGAATTCATAGAGATATAGAGTACTACAGCACAGAAACAGACATTGCCTCACCTAGTCCAAGCTGGCCTGGTCTTCTTCATAATCTCATCTTCCTGCATTCAGATAATAGCCCTCTATACTCCTCTTATATATGCACCTATACAAAATTCTCTCAAATTTTACAATTGAACCTGCATTTACCACTTTCACTGGAAGCTCGACCACACTGCACCACAATCTGGGTGAAGTTCCCCCTCAGATTCCCTTAAGTATTTCATACTTCAGTCTAAACCTATGACCTCTAGTTATAGTTTCACCTGAGGTGTCTGTAAATAAATAAAGTTCTAACCTTTTCAATTTTTCCCTATAATTCTGGTCCCCAAGTCCAGACAACATCCTTGAAAATTTTATGTGAACTATTTCCAGTATATTGATATCTTTCCTGTAGCTAGGTACCATATTGCACACAATACTCCAAATTTGGCTCAAAAACATCTTATACAACTTGAATATAACATCTCATCTCCTCAACACAATGCCAACTTTATGTAGGTCAATGTACAAAATATACTTTTTATGAACCTATCTACTTGTGATGGCTTTTAGAAGAAATTATGGATCTATATTCCCAGGTCCCTTTGTTTTACAACACACTTTACCATTCTGCTTACCAGTCTTATATGGTTTTGTCCTCCCAAAGTGCAACACCTCACACTTGACTGCACTAAATTCCATCTGCCAGTTTTTAGCCTATTTTCCCACCTGGCCAGATGAATTTGCAAGCTTTGAGAACCTTCTTTTCTGTCCAGTACACACCCAAACTTGGTGTCATCTCCAAATTTGCTGGTCCAGTTAACCACAGTATCACCAAATAATTAATATGGATCATAAGCAACAATGAATCCAGCACCGATGGTGTGGCACATCACCAGTTGCAGAACTCTAGTCAGAGAGATAACCATCCATTACCACTTCCTTGCTACCTCCTCGAAAAATTCTATTAAGGTTAGTTAGACATGCAAAATGCCATGTTATCTATTTATAATCAGATTCAAATACATGTATCAGGTTTCTTAGAATACTTCATCATTTATGTAGGTCTGACATCCAGCTTGCCAGCCGATAGTTTCCCAACTTATTCTTAGAGCCTTTCTTGAACAACGGAACATTAGCTGTCCTTCAGTCACCTGGCACCTCAACCATGGCTAAGGATATCTCCTTCAGATCCCCTGCAATTTCTGCATGCTTCCTAACAAGGTCTGCAAGGAAACTTTGTCAGGCCTTGCAGATTTATCCAACCTAATCAACCTCAAGTCAGCGAGTACCAACTCTTCCGTGATCTAGGTATGCTCTTTTGCCTCAGTTCTGTAGACTGATACAATCTTCCCAATCTCTTTCAGCCCTATGGACAGATGTAGCTACATCATCAGTAAGACCAAAGAACTGATTGTGGACTGCAGAAAGGGTAAGATGAGGGAACACATACCAGTCCTCATAGAGGGATCAG
The DNA here is from genome assembly GCF_963921235.1 of Mobula hypostoma. Lineage (NCBI taxonomy): Eukaryota > Metazoa > Chordata > Chondrichthyes > Myliobatiformes > Myliobatidae > Mobula > Mobula hypostoma. Next base: position 46,989,692 of record NC_086121.1, on the reverse strand, counting down.
AAGTGGAAAGAGTGAGCAATTTCAAGTTCCTGGGTGTCAATATCTCTGAGGATCTATCCTGGACCCAACATATCGATGCAGCTACAAAGAAGGCATGACAGCAGCTGTATTTCATAGAAACATAGAAAACCTGCAGCACAATACACGCCCTTTGGCCCACAATACTGTGCCAAACGTGTCCTTATGTTAGAACTACCTAGGCTTACCCATAGCCCTCTATTTTTCTAAGCTCCATGTATCCATCTAGGAGTCTCTTAAAAGACCCTATTGTTTCCGCCTCCACTACCATCGCCAGCAGGCCATTCCATGCACTCACCACTCTCTGTGTAAAAAAACTTAACCCTGACATCTCCTGTGTACCTACTTCCAAGCACGTTAAAACTATGCCCTCTCATGCTAGCCATTTCAGCCCTGAGAGAAAGCCTCTGACTATCCACACGATCAATGCCTCTCATTATTTGTACACCTCTGTCAGGTTACCTCTCGTCCTCAGTCATTCCAAGGAGAAACAGTCGAGTTCACTCAACTATTCTCATAAGGCATACTCCCCAATCCAGACAACATCCTTGTAAATCTCCTCTGCTCATGATGAGGTTGAAGAGATTTGGTACGTCACCAAAAACACTCAAAAGTTTGTAGATGTACCATCAGCATTCTAACTGGCTGCAACACCATCTGGTATGTGTGGGGGGGGGGGTGCTGGGGGCCGCTATCTCACAGGATTGAAGTAACCTGAAGAAAGTTGTAAACTTAGTCAGCTCTATAATGTGCACTAGCCTCCATATTATCCAGGACATCTTCAAGGAGTGATGCCTCAGAAATGCAGCATCTATCATTAAGGACCCCCATCACCCAAGACATGCCTTGTTCTCATTGCTACCACCAGAAAGGAAGTTCATAAGCCTGAAGGTACACACTCAATGATTCAGAAACAGCTCTGCCATATGAATGGACATTGAACCCGTGAACACTATCTCACTACTTTGTTTAAATTTCTATTTTTTGCACTAGTTATTTAACTATTTTATATATATATAATTCACAGCTTTTTTCTCTTATTATATGTTGCATTGTACTTCTGCCACAAAATTTACAAATATCACGACAAATGTCGGTGATATTAAACAATTCTGATTCTGATGCTGATCTTCAAGAGGACCAGTTTTGTCCCTTGCTATCCTTTTGCTCTTGAAGTCTTAGGATTCTCTTTTACCTTGTCTGCCAGAGCAACCTCCTATTCTCTTTTGGTCCCCCCCGGTATTCTTTCTTAAGTGTCCTCTTGCAATTGTTATACTCCTCATCTGATCCTAACTGCCTGTATATTATATTCCCCTTAATTTTCTTTAGCAGGACCTCAATTTCCTTAAATCTATTAGCTTTACCTTTTATTATAATAAGAAAATACACATTCTGTACTCACAATAATTAACTTCCAAAAGTCTCCCTGAAAACAATCTATGCCAGTCCACACCTGCAAGCGCCATCTGATGCCATCAAATTTGACTTTTCTCCAATTTAGAATCTTAACCCATGAATGTGTCCTATCATATAACCATATAACAATTACAGCACAGAAACAGGCCATCTCGGCCCTTCTAGTCCGTGCCGAATTCTTACTCTCACCTAGTCCCACCGAGCTGCACTCAGCCCATAACCCTCCATTCCTTTGCTGTCCATGTAGCTGTCCAATTTAACTTTAAACAACAACATCGAACCTGCCTCAACCACTTCAGCTGGAAGCTCGTTCCACACAGCTACCAATCTCTGAGTAAAGAAGTTCCCCCTCATGTTAGCCCTAAACTTTTGCCCTTTAACTTTCAACTCATGTCCTCTTGTTTGAATCTCCCCCACTCTCAATGGAAAAAGACTATCCACGTCAACTCTATCTATCCCCCTCATAATTTTAAATACCTCTATCAAGTCCCCCCTCAACCTTCTACGTTCTAAAGAATACAGACCCAACTTGTTCAACCTGTCTCTGTAACTTAGGTGATGAAACCCAGGTAACATTCTAGTAAGCCTTCTCTGTACTCTCTCTAATAGGCCACTATTTTCTATGTTGTTACAGATTGCATCATATCAGGTCTCCCCCCAGCCTTCAATGTCACAGTGCATCAGATCTGCATTTCCCATTTCTATCTCTTATCCACAAAGAATTGATCTTACCATACTAAAGTTAGGAAGTCAAGCCTTGACCCTGTCCCATCTCCCCTTGTCCATTCCCTTTACATCTATATCAAGGACACCCTGCATGCCCTCCACCTTTTGGACAACTTCTGATTGTCAATTTTCATGGCCCTCACTGAGAATAATCCAGTCCTTATGCAGCTCAGCTTCCCCATCTCCTCATCAGGAAGGGACTTACTGCAAAAGACATTCCAATCAGTTCTTCTTCTTACCCTGAACAAGTTGTCTGCAAATTCAACCTAAATTTCCACAAATTGGAGGTACATCAGCAACTATGCCTGTCTGCCTGTCTTTTCCCTTGTTTGCTTCCAAACTGACACCCACCCAAACCCACCTGGCTCATTCTATCCATCTTTCCTCACCTTCCCTCATCACGCCCCTTCTTCTCATTATATTGGCTGTTTTCCTTCCCCACTCTCAGTCCTGATGTAGTGTTTTGTCCAAAATGGCATTAATTCCTTTACTGCATAACAGCTGTTCAACTTGCTGGTTACGTCCAGAGTTTTTTTTCTCCATATTTGCGCAACTGCAACATCTTTAGTGCTCAATAAGTAATTTGAATTCTAAAAATAAATAAAAACTCGGGGGAATCTTTTTACGCCGGAAACAATTAAAATAAGATTTTCTTGTTGTCAGTGAACATGCCGACTCGCTATCTTCTTCATCCGATTAAATCGATCCATGTGGATATTTTGCAAAGAATTACCTCAGGACAATATTTTTCCTTACTTAACCGCAGTCTTCTTTCTGGTGATATAACGTCCACTACACTTCATCCTGAACCGTTCTTCTCTCTCTCCTGATCGGCAAATCTAGTGTCTACTGCCTCATTCCTGCAAGCATTCCACAAGTCTAGTAGTAGTAACAGATTCACGTACCTGGCACACAGAAGAATGCGAGCAGAGGGTAATAAATATCATTTCATTTATCTGTCGAATTGTAGCACGTGCCATTTCTAAAAGATCTGGAAAATTAGGCTGGCTCTATCTGCTCCGTGGAAAGTATTTTTCTTACACTTTAACGCAGTACCTTTATAGAGCAATTCACGGTCCGTTGAGAAAATCTGTTCTCATTGCAATCACTGATCTCGTAGCTTTTCAGCTATGAAGACAAAGGAATCCCCACTTGTAAAGATTACTACACGAAATATGGTCCCGGGGGAATGTTCCCGGGCCTGGGACTAAATCGCTGGAGACGTTTACCTCATGCAGTTGCATTCTACACGATGAATATAATATTTATAACATGGCTGAACGGCGAAAATTGCGCAATAGAAAATGAAAAATGAAACCTCGCTCTTTCTGCAGCTAAATCTGCTTTAATGTGAAGAGGAACAAGCCTACTCAGATGTTACCGCAAAGTGTTATGTTGGCTGCGATTGCCATCCCATTGCCGCAGAATAGTCCCGCTGACCCAACACTTAACAGAACTGCTGATTCCCCACACCCTTTCCCCGTCCTAACACCTGTCGTGGCGGTACATTGCTAACACTGATCATTATAACTCAAGTTTCGTTTGCTCCGTGGTTTGTCTTCACTGTTCAATCTGGTTAACATTGTTATTGACAACAAGAGGAGGAAACCGCAGCTCCATGAGGTAGTCTTCATTGGGGTATCAGAGGCAGAGAGGATCAGCAATTATAAATTCCTCGGTATTATCATTTCAGACGATCTACTCTGGGTCCAGCACGTAAGAACCACTTCTAAGAAAGCACGGCAGTGCCTCTATTTTCTTAGAAGTTTGCGAAGATTCGGCATGCCATCTAAAACTTTGACAAACTTATATAGATACACGGTGGACAGTATACTGATATGTTGCATCACGGCCTGGTGTGGAAACACCGATGCCTTTGAAAGGGGAAGCCGACAAAAAGTGGTGGATACTAGCCTAGTCCATAACGGGTAAGCCTTCCCCGCGATAGAGTACATCTACATGGAGTGTTGTTGTAAGAAAGCAGCATCCACCATCAAGGTCAGGCTCTCTTCTAGCTGTTGCCATCAGGAAGGAGTGCAGGAGCCTCAGGACCCACACCATCAGGATCCAAAAAGGTTATTACTCCTCAACCATTTGGCTGTTGAACCAGAGGGGATAACATCATTCAGTTTCACTCACTACACAACTTATGGACTCACTTTCAAAACTCTTCATCTCTTGATTTCTCTTTTGTAATTTTGCAGTTTGTTGTCTTTTGCTCATTGGTGTTTGTCCACCTTGTGCATGAGGGGACACACGCAACAGGATGGATAAGTACCAAGAAATATAGTACAATCTGCATTGTGTTTCTTTGTATTTACTGTGAATGCCTGCAAGAATATGAATCTCAGTGCTGTATATGGTGACGTTTATGCACTTTGATAATAAATTTACTTCGAACTTTGGAAATAGGTGAACTTAATGCGTTTTGGTTATCTGCTGCAATCATTCCTGTTGTCATACCTTAATTATTTTGACCCAAATAAAGATGGATACTTTCACAAATAATTCTGAAATTATGTTACATTAAGTTCACTGTGGTTGACTCTCTCAATATGATCACTGGGAATTCATAACTGAAGCATTGCAATTGGGGATTTAGTGTTACACACACCAGTTCTGAACACACTACCCTCCGTTCCCTCTGCACCAATCCCAAACATTATCAAACCCGCAGACTGATTGCTAGGTTGCTATTGTAGTCTGGCAGACTGAACTTTCCCTTGCTGAGGCCAGGTAGCAACTTCCAGACACCTCTTACATAAGGCAGTTCCCACTAAGGAACATCTGACCACTGTCTCTCGTACCATTACCAGCCTCAACACTGCAGATTTCCCATCCACTGCCACACACTACAAGATAATAAGGGGAATAGATAGAGTGGATAGCCAGTGCCTCTTCCCCAGGGCACCACTGCTCAATACAAGGGGACATGGCTTTAAGGTAAGGGGTGGGAAGTTCAAGGGGGATATCAGAGGAAGGTTTTTTACTCAGAGAGTGGGTGGTGCGTGGAATGCACTGCCTGAGTCAGTGGTGGAGGCAGATGCACTAGTGAAGTTTAAGAGACTACTGGACGGGTATATGGAGGAATTTAAGCTGGGGGCTTATATGGGAGGCAGGGTTTGAAGGTCGGCACAACATTGTGGGCTGAAGGGCCTGTATTGTGCTGTACTATTCTACATTCTATGTTCAATCTCATAGTTCCCTTACTCTGCTCTGCTCATTTCTACCTCTTACCCAAGATCCACAAACCTGACTGTTCAGGTAGGCCCATTGTTTCTGCCTATCCTACTCCACTGAACCAATGCCTGCATACTTTGACTCCATTAGTTTAGTCCCTTCACATGCTCCCAATCTCTTTAACCATGATTTCTTTGCACTGATTGCCTCATTTTCACTATGGATGCCTCTTTACACTTTCATCTCCCATCAATAGGCCTTAAAGCTCTCTGCTTCTTTCTAGAAAATGGACCCAACCAGTTCCTCTCCACCACCATCTGGTGAAACTGGTCCCCTCACTCAACAATTTCTCTTTAGCTCCTCTCACTTTCTCCAAACCCAGTATTGTCCCAAGCCATGCCTGCTTTTTGTCGCCCACATGTTCCAAGCCTACACGGGTAATACTCCCCAACTCACTCTGCGCTACATTGACAATTACATTGGTGCTACTTCCAGCACTAGGTTGAGCTTGTCAATTTCATCAACTGTGTCAACAGCTTCCACCCCACCCTCAAATTTACTTGATCCATTTCTGAACTTCTGAGATGTCCTTTATTTTTATAGATCAGAGTTTCCCCTTCTCTACCACTGGGGCTGGCCTCAGCTTTATCTCCTTCATTTCCCAGATATCCATCCTCACCTATCTTCCCATTGCCATAATATGTAGAGTTCCCCTACGATCCCAACAGTATCCACGTCCAGCATGTCATTCTACAGTAGTTTCAGCCATACGTTTGGTGGTGGATCCTACCAACAAACATATCTTTCTCCCCTCTCACCCTCACTTTCTGCTTTCTACAGGAATTGCACTCTCTATGACTCCCTTGTCCACTCATCCAACCCCACTGATCGTCCTCCTGGCTATCCCTGCAAGTTGGATGTGTGCTATGTTCATCCCTTCACCTTCTTTCTCACCACCACACAGGGTCCCAAACAGTCTTTCCAGCTGAAGGAACACCTTCACCTGCTCGTCTGTCAGGATAATCTACTGTACCCGATGCTCTTGCTGTGACTTCCTCTACATCAATGAAACCTGACATAGATTGGAAGGCTGCTTAGAGCAGCATTACAAAAGGTGGTATACCCCTCTAGCTCGTCACTCATTTCAATTTTACTTCTCATTCTGACATTTCCATGGCGTTTTCTACTGCCACGTTATGGACACTGTTAGACTGGAGATGCTAGAAATCCAGAGCAATGCTGGGGGATCTCAGCAGGTCAGACAGCATCCATGGAAATGAATAAACAGTTGACATTTTGAGCTGAGACCCTTCTTCAGGGCAACACTGGCTAGATGATAGGGAAAAGGGGGTACTGTTGAAATGATTTTCTAAGACTGCAGCTCTATCAACAATGGTATGCTCCAAGGTTAGTGTTGGGCCCATCATTATTTGTCATTTATATTAAAGATTTGATTAATGTGATTAAACCAGAAAGAGTGCAAAAATGATTTACAAGGAAGTTGCCAGGACTTGAGGGACTGGGTTATAGGAAGAGGTTAGAAAGGGTAGCTGTTTGCTCCTTGGAGTGAAGGAGACTGCGAGGTGACCTCTTAGAGCTGTATAAAATCATAAGAAGCATAGATAGGGTAAGTAGTCTATTTCCCCTATGGTTGGGGAATCAAAGAGCCGGATTCTGCATCATGCTGATCTGAGTTTTAGGTGAATGCTCTCATTCAAATTCTAGGCATCCATTAGTCTCGTGAGACCATGGATTTTCACCTTGGAACCCTCATTCAAATTATTTATATAAATTCCACACAAAAACAGAGAGTGGGAATAAAGGGATCCTATTCTGGTTGGCTGCCGGTTACCAGTGGTGTTCCACAGGGGTCCATGTTGGGGCCGCTTCTTTTTACGTTGTACATCAACGATTTGGATTATGGAATAGATGGCTTTGTGGCTAAGTTTGCTGATGATACAAAGATAGGTGGAGGGACCGGTAGTGCTGAGGAAACAGAGAGTCTGCAGAGAGACTTAGATAGATTGGAAGAATGGGCAAAGAAGTGGGAAATGAAATACAATGTTGTAAAATGTATGGCTATGCACTTTAGCAGAAGAAATAAACGGGCAGACTATTATTTAAATGGGGAGAGAATTCAAAGTTCTGAGATGCAACGGGACTTGGAAGGCCTTGTGCAGGTTAAGTCGGTGGTTGAGTCGGTAGTGAAGAAGGTGAATGCAATGTTGGCATTCATTTCTAGAGGAATAGAGTATAGGAGCACGGATGTGATGTTGAGGCTCTATAAGGCACTGGTAAGACCTCACTTGGAGTACTGTGGGCAGTTTTGGGCTCCTTATTTAAGAAACGATGTGCTGACGTTGGAGAGGGTACAGAGAAGATTCACTAGAATAATTCTGGGAATGAGAGGTTTAACATATGAGGAACGTTTGTCCACTCTTGGACTGTATTCCTTGGAGTTTAGAAGAATGAGGAACCTCATAGAAACATTTTGAATGTTGAAAGGCATGGACAGAGTGGATGTGGCAAAGTTGTTTCCCATGATGGGGGAGTCTATTATGAGAGGGCATGACTTAAGGATTGAAGGGCGCCCATTCAGAACAGAGATGTGAAGAAATTTTTTTAGCCGGAGGGTGGTGAATCTATGGAATTTGTTGCCACGGGCGGTGGAGGCCAAGTCATTGGGTGTATTTAAGGCAGAGATCGATAGGTATCTGAGTAGCCAGGGCATCAAAGGTTATGGTGAGAAGGCGGGGGAGTGGGATTCAATGGGAGAATGGATCAGCTCATGATAAAATGGCAGAGCAGACTCAATGGGCTGAACGGCCAACTTCTGCTCCTTTGTCTTATGGTTTTATGGCCTATGATCTAAAATGGCCTATCAGCAATCCCTGTGGTTTTCAGTCTGAAAAATAGCTTTCTATCATCATCCTCTGCTTCCTACATTATTGATCAGGGACGACATTGCACCTGCATTCAGAGGGGACAGAAAGGAAGGCTGATCTACTGAGCATATATATGCAGAACTTGCACTTAAGAAAGGTGCAGTCAGACAGATAGGAATATATTGTAGACCTCCGAACAACCACTGGGACCCTGAGGAACAGATGTGGCGGAAGATCAGGGAAAGGTGTAAAAACAACAGAGTTGTTGTTATGGGTGATTTTAGCTTAACCAATATAGACTGGGGGTGTTCAGTATAAGAGATCGCAATGGGATAGAAATTGTTAGATGTATTGAAAGTAAACAGATGGACCATCCTGGTCCTTGTATAAGGAAATAAACCTGATTGGGTGACTGACCTTTCAATGGGGAGCATTTAGGAAACAGAGTTCACAATTACTTAAGGCAGCTATGAATAATGATCTTGTGGGGAAAGTAATAAATAAGTGAAGAGCAAATTGCAAGAGAATTTGGCAGGAACTCTGGAGAGTTTATTGTGAAAATTGTTCTGGGGAAGTCCCCATCTGACATGTCAAAGGTGTTTAAGGATCAACTGTAGGTCAATTATGCTCCATTAAAAAGAAAGGATAAGGATAAGGGACATGTGGATAATAAGAGAGGTTGTGAACGTAGTCAAGTAAGAAAAGAAAATAGATTTAGGACAGTGAAATCAAGCAGAGTCTTTGAAGTTTATAAAGAAGCTAGAAAAATCAAGAAGGATATTAGAAGAGTCAGGGGGCATGGAAAATCCTAGAAAGCAGGATTAAGGAGGATACGACCGCATTAGACTATGTATATAGATGCATCAAGAGCATGTGGATTACTAGGTAGAGGGTAGGATTAAAATGAGAATGGAGGGAAAATGTGTGTCGAGGCAGAAGATATAGGTGAGATCCTAAATGAGCACTTTGCATTAGTATTATCTAAGGAAAAGTACATAGATAATAGAGCAACACACATCAAAGTTGCTGGTGAACGCAGCAGGCCAGGCAGCATCTCTAGGAAGAGGTACAGTCGACGTTTCAGGCCGAGACCCTTCGTCAGGACTAACTGAAGGAAGAGTGAGTAAGAGATTTGAAAGTTGGAGGGGGAGGGGGAGATCCAAAATGATAGGAGAAGACAGGAGGGGGAGGGATGGAGCCAAGAGCTGGACAGGTGATAGGCAAAAGGGATATGAGAGGATCATGGGACAGGAGGTCCGGGAAGAAAGACAAGGCGGCGGGGGGATCTCAGAGGATGGGCAAGGGGTATATTCAGAAGGACAGAGGGAAAAAAAGGAGAGTGAGAGAAAGAATGTGTGTATAAAAATAAATAACAGATGGGGTACGAGGGGGAGGTGGGGCATTAGCGGAAGTTAGAGAAGTCGATGTTCATGCATCAGGTTGGAGGCTACCCAGACGGAATATAAGGTGTTGTTCCTCCAACCTGAGTGTGGCTTCATCTTTACAGTAGAGGAGGCCGTGGATAGACATGTCAGAATGGGAATGGGATGTGGAATTAAAATGTGTGGCCACTGGGAGGTCCTTCTTTCTCTGGCGGACAGAGCGTAGGTGTTCAGCAAAGCGGTCTCCCAGTCTGCGTCGGGTCTCGCCAATATATAAAAGGCCCTATCGGGAGCACCGGACGCAGTATATCACCCCAGCCGACTCACAGATGAAGTGTCGCCTCACCTGGAAGGACTGTTTGGGGCCCTGAATGGTGGTAAGGGAGGAAGTGTAAGGGCATGTGTAGCACTTGTTCCGCTTACACGGATAAGTGCCAGGAGGGAGATCAGTGGGGAGGGATGGGGGGGACGAATGGACAAGGGAGTCGCGTAGGGAGCGATCGCTGCGGAAAGCAGAGAGAGCAGTGGAGGGTAAGATGTGCTTAGTGGTGGGATCCCGTTGGAGGTGGCGGAAGTTACGGAGAATAATATGTTGGACCCGGAGGCTGGTGGGGTGGTAGGTGAGGACCAGGGGAACTCTATTCCTAGTGGGGTGGCGGGAGGATGGAGTGAAAGCAGATGTACGTGAAATGGGGGAGATGCGTTTAAGAGCAGAGTTGATAGTGGAGGAATAATAGAGCAGTCTGTGTGCTGCATACAAATGTGAGATTAAGGTGCATTTGACTATTTGGATTCAGAATTGGTTTGCTTATTGAAGACAGAGGGTAGTGATCAATGGGACTTATTCTGGCTGGAGGTTTGTGACTACTGGTGTTCCGCAGGGATCCGTACTGAGATGTTTGAAAGTGGCTGCCCAAGTTGATGTGGAGATAAGGAAGTAATATGGCATGCATTAGTCGAGGCCATATACTGCATTAGTAGTTGTGTCCATGAGTTAGGAAATTTTATTGCAATTTTATAAAAACTGGCTCAGCCACATTAGGTCTATTTCATTTGGTTCTGTTTGCCACATTATATAAAAGATGTGGAGGTTTTGGAAACTTCCTGGATTTGGGGCTATGTGATATAGAAGGAGTTGGTAAAACTAGGGTTGGTTGTATTCTCTGAAGTGCTGAAGTGAAGGGAGATCTGATCAAGTGTTTTAAGAGTGGGAGAGGATAGATAGAGTCTAAAGCTATGTATCTTTTTCCCAGGGCTGAAATATCTAATACTAGAGAGCATGCATTTAAAGGTAGGAGCAGGATAGCTTAAAAGAGATGTAAAGTACAGGGCAGTACCCAGTCAGGGGTGGTGGTGGAGGAGGGTACAATAGAGGTGCAGAAGAGGCAGAGAATGTGCAGAGAATGGAGGGATATGGGGGATGTGTGACAGTGATTAGTTTGGTCTGATTAGCTTAATTACTTTAGACTAACATTGTGGGCCAAAGGGTCTTTTCCTGTGCTGCTCTATTTTCTGTTATAAATGCTGGTAGAAGCTGTATGCTAGAATCCTTTCCAGTAACTTACCCATCTCTGAGATGACGCTCCTGGCCTGTATATCCCTGAATTTCTGAAATAATGGAAGAAGATTAGGTAGCCTCTGGTATTCCAGTACTCCGCTTGGTCTGAAGATGTTCCTTAGTTTCCATGATTTTCTTCGCAGTAACAATGATGACAAATATTCTTGACAACATCTCCACTTTCCATGAAATAATTCCATGCAAACTCAACATCAAACTCTGTACTCCGGGAGTCAATGCCTTCCTTGACAATTGGATCCTTAACTTCCTGACCAACAGACTGGCTAGTTATTTTTTTCAAGATGGCACCAATCCACAGACTCCATTGAGATCATGGCTCAGAGTTGGTTTTTAATTCATATGGATGGTTTTGGGGACAAAGAGAGGAATTAGAGGTCAGGTTAGGATTTGGAGGAGATAGAGTTTTGGCCTCCACTCCACACTCCCTGTTTGAAGTCCAACTACATGGACAAGTGACAAAGGACACTCATAGGCCAGACCGCTGCTCCGCATTCAAAGGCCAGTGACGAGGATGGGTGATGAAGGACATCCACAGTCTAGGCCTCCACTCCGCACTCAATGTCCAGCAACCAGGAGTCTGTCTGAGCAGGAGGCAAGAGAAAGCACGAGGGCTAGTCAGTTGGTAGTGCTCAGATTTTGAGTTTGGAGCTCAGGGTCCTGACATTGGCTGGTCTAGTAGTTAAGCCTGGAGATTGAGGCTATAGGCTATGGAGTTGGATGACTCTCCATATGTATGTGGGTGAGTGGGAAGGAGGAAGGGGGCTTGTTTTGCTATTGTTGTTTTCTTGCTTGTTGTGTTCTGCTTTGTTGTTTCACTGTGCTGCTTTGCCAAGCATTGTGGGCATGATATGTTGGTGCTGGAGTGTATACTGACAGTTGTGGTCTGTCCCAGATAAGAATGGCAGCCATCAATTATGGAAATCACAAGGCAGGAGCAACTGGTTAAGCTCATGGATTTAATAGAGGACAAAAAACTTTTAAAAAAAAGATGGAACAGTGTCAGAAACATACTGTCGTGGAAATTTGACTTCAGTCAGGTGAAAAGAATGCTTGACTCCGGAGTCTTGTTTCTGGACCTTTACTTGGTACCAAGGAGAGAGAGAGAGCTGGTCTCCACCTGCTCCTGAGTCTGCTCTCCTGTTACGAGAACATGTTCTTATACAGTTCAGCATAGTAACAGCAGACTTATAATATAAACAATCATTGTAGAGAAATGTTACCACTAACAATATGTTAATATGGTAACAATAGAAAAATAGAGGGCTCTAGGTAACCCTAGTAATTTCTAGGTAGGGACATGTTTGGCACAACTTAGTGGGCCGAAGGGCCTGTATTGTGCTGTAGGTTTTCTATGTTTCTGTATGTTACCATTCACTAAAAAAGTTGGAGTGGAAGGAGCAGTTACAAATTAAAGCATCTTGCAGAGCTCGGCACGTTAGTTTCTTGTTTCTGTGGTTGTAGCAGATTAGACTCATACCTTATTTCGCAAGAGTTAGCATGTACTGTTCTCAAGTTGTACACGAAGATCTTTTCTTTGCAGTCTCCTTGAACCTTGTCACAAAGCTTATTAACCATTTTCCTCCGCAAATCCCTCCTTGTTGATCAACGCTCATACTCTTCCCTATTCACATTCATATTCTCTCATTGAGTCTATATCTGGGATGGGGGCCTCATAACCCTCAGGAAAGGGGCACAATTTCAAACATTCCTCCTCCTCATAGCTATCACTACTATCCTCTTCATCCTGCCCTTCCCTAGAGGTTCCAGGCCTTCCAGATGGTCTTCATACATAGATGGGGGCTAGCGTCCGTCATTGGGCCCTGTCCTCTGGAGGATAGTAGGGTACAGGTATAGAGGAATCTCATGGCCAGTACACAAATTACCATGATTACAAGTATTATCCCATAATATGCCAGTGTTCCCCACCAATTTCCAAGTGGCCACCATTCTCCCCCAGGTGGGTTATAGTTGTGGAACTGCCTGCCCACCTGTTTTATTTTAGTCACTGATTTCTTTATGTGGTCTGCAAGCTTAGTGATTGCGTGGCTCCTTTCACTCTACTCGTCAGCTGAACAGGTGCTATTCACTCAAGTCTATTGTTCCTCTCCTTTTCATATTGTCGTTTGCACCGAGTGGCATGTAGCCAGTTGGGTTTTCCTTCTACCTTTACTGCAGTCCGAGTGACCAACAGAACTTGATTGGATCCTTTCCACCTAGGAGAGAAAGGATCTTTTATCATAGCTTGAACATACACCTAGTCCCCTGGTTTGAAGGGGTGCACATTTCCTTCGGTCAGGGGAATTTGGGCATCCCTCACTTGACCATGTAGCTTTTCCACCTCCTGACACAGTGCTTGCACATATTTTAGGGTTTTTTTATCGTTCCAGGTCAAAGCTACTCCCTCCGGTGTCATGGGGGGCTTCAGCTCTGTTGTCATTGGCCTACTCATCAATATTTTGTGTGAGATGAGCTCCTTACTCCTATTCTTCTGGCTTCGCAAAGCATCCATTACCAGAGCGAAGGCCTCTGGCCATTTAAGTACACTCTGCTGACACACTTTGCCTAGTGCATTTTTTATTTCTCCGTTTACTCTTTCCACCACTCCCAAGGATTGGGGTTGATAGGGGATGTGTAACTTCAACTGAAATCCCAGGACGTCTTTCAGCCCTTGCACTAATCTATTGGTAAAATGAGCCCCCTCCCACTATTAATGCACAATGGAATCTCAAATCTTGGTATGATTTCCTTCATTAGGGCACTCTTCTCTGTCCTAGCATCATCCTTTCATAGAAATATAGAAAACCTCCAGCACAATACAGGCCCTTCGGTCCATAGAGCTGTGCCGAACATGTCCTTACCTTAGAAATTGTCTAGGGTTACCCATAGCCCTCTATTTTTCTGAGCTCCATGTACATGTCCAGGGGTCTCTTAAAAGATCCTATTGTATCTGCCTCCATCACCGTCACTGGCAGCCCATTACTCGCACTCACCGCTCTCTGCGTAAAAAACTTACTCCTGACATCTCCCCTGTATCCATAAAAAAGTTACCCCTGACATCTCCTCTGTATCCATAAAAAAGTTACCCCTGACATCTCCTCTGTACCTGGCCAGGTATACCTCCTCCACCCACAGAAAGAACATATCTATTGCCTCCAATATATACTTGTAGCCTTTCTCTTCTGGCATCTATCTGCAAAGTCTATCTGCAAGTTTTCAAACAGCATTTCTGGCTGAAGCAAATGATCATACTTTGCCGGAGTCTTCCCTTTATTGTTCTGCTGACATATCAAGCATGTCTGTGCTACCCTTTCGATTGTGACAGTTACCCCAGGGGCATACCATTGCTAGCTAGTCGCATGCTGCATCCCTCCTTTGCCATGAGAGCCTGGCCATGGGCCAAGCGAGTGGGGGGCAAAAACAAGCTGCGGGACAAACAACACGCCCATCAGGGCGGCACCATAAGCCCGCTCGTGGGCTGCAAGCAGCTTTTGTCCATGTGCTCTTTTCTTGCGGTGTGGCAAGAACGTGGGCTTGCCGCAATCTGTCAATTGTGATGGCAACGAGGAGCTCTTCCTCCCCTGTCTCCACCCAGGCTGGGAGGGTGCAGTAATATTGGCTGCTGCTGGAGTGCACCACCTGCTTTGCTGTTGTGTCGAAATGATTCCCTTTGGAGACCTTGTCTCCTGCCGAGGTATGTGCCTCACATTTAATTATGACTAAGGCCTGCGGCAACTGGATGGCCTCTAACAAGTTAATAACCAGTTGAATGTTTAATAGGTTTTCCAGAGGAGGTAATGAATCCTCCGTTCTTCCAGAGCTGTCCAAAATCATGGGCTACTCCAAAGGCAGAGTGAGAATCAGTGTAAACTTTTGCAGTCTTGCCCGAGCCCAATATACATGCCGAGTGAGGCTGAAGAGTTTTGCTGCTAGTGCAGACATTCCATTTGGCAGGGTGTAAGCCTCTACAACTTATGGGGAAAAATGCTGGGTGGGGCAGAGTTGAGGAGCCGGGTCACTGCATGGGTTACCAACACAGTGCGAGGGTGATCAAGCACTATGAGGACAGATTTTTCAACGATCACTGCTGGGGCTACCACCACTCATAGGCAGGAGGTCATTCCCTTTACTACAGCACGTAAGGAGGTGGATTAATAGGCCACTGGTTGCTTGCCACCTCTGTATTTTTGGCAAAGCACTCCGGTAGCGAATCCTTGTTTCTCGTTAACGTACAGGAGGAAAGGCTTCTCTTAGTCAGATAGGCCCAGGGCTGGCACCTCACCAAGGGCATCTGATCCTGCAGGGTGGCTGTCTGGAGTACAGCATCCATTTCCCTATAATCTGGTATCCACTCTCGACAATACCCAAGCATTCCCAGGAAGGAAAGGATTTCCTTCTTTGTCTTTGGTATTGGGATGTGCTGGACAGCCAACATACAGTCTTTTCCCAGTCCTCTCGTTCCCTTCGTCACCTGAGACACTGCACCGTGTCCTGGCAACACTGCAGCTTTTCTAGGAACCCTGTCAGCCAGAAACTGTAACACCCTAATTGTGTCAGCTAGGCAGCGAGGGCCTGTGTCCGAAGCTATCAGGATATAGTCAGCATATTCGATGAATGTGGAATGATTGGACAAGGGGCACTTATCCAGGTCATGCTTTACAGCCGCAGCATACGCTGCTGGGCTTTTCGTGTATCCTTGCGGTGAATCGGATCCAAGTATACATAGAAACATAGAAAGCCCACAGCACAATACAGGCCCTTCAGCCCATAATGCTGCACCAAACATGTCCTTACCTTAGAAATTGCCCATTGCCCTCTATTTTGCTAAGCTCCATGTACCTATCCAGGAGTCTCTTAAAAGACCCTATTGTATCTGCCTCCACCACCGTTTCCAGCAGCCCATTCCACACACTAATCACTCTCTGTATAAAAAAACTTACTCCTGACATCCCCTCTATACCTGATCTTCACAGCCTGGAAGCTTCAGGAAAAGTGCCAGGAGCAACATCAGGACCTGCTTATGGCCTTTGTTGACCTTTCCAAAGCACTCAGCAGTGTGCAAAGAGAGCTCTTATGGGATGTCCTCCTCAGGTTTGGCTGTCCCAATAAACTTGGTAACATCCTCCACCAGTTCCACAATGGGATGACTGCTCGGGTGACCATAGGAGGACAAGAGTCCGAGCCCTTCCTTGTACGCACAGGGGTGAGGCAGGGGTGTGTGATAGCGCCAGTGCTCTTTAACATCTTCCTCTTGTGTGTTACCAAGCCTCTCCACAACGAGATTGAAGACAGCAGCGGTGTGGCAGTGGACGTTAGATTAGATGGCAACCTCTTTGACATCAGGAGGCTCCACGCAACCACCAAACTCTGTAGACAGTGGGTCCTGGAGCTGCAGTATGCAGACGACTGTGCTCTTGTGGCCCGTACTCCGGAGGATCTTCAGACTGTCCTTGCTGTAGCGGTGAGAGCGTACAGCAGGATGGGGCTGACTGTCAATACCACCAAGACAGAAGTGGTTTGCCAATGGAATGCCAGTATCCCACCCACTCTACCTGCCTTCACTGTTAGTGATGAAAAGCTGTCAGTCGTGCCACCTTTCAAATATCTGGGGAGCATTCTCTCTGACGATAGCGGCATTGACAATGACATCCACAGCTGCATTAAACAGGCATCAGCTGCCTTTGGGAGACTTCGGCATAGAGTCTTTCAGAAAGGGATCCTTCGCTCCTCCACAAAGGTCGCCATATACCAAGCGGTCTGTGTCACTACCCTTCTTTATAGCTGTGAAGCTTGGGTAACCTACAGCTGTCACATCAAGTCCTTGGAGTGCTTCCACATAAGCTGCCTCCAGCGCATCCTGGAAGTTACCTGGCGTGAGCGGGTGCCTCACACTGAAATACTTGTAAAGACCAACTGCAGAAGTATTGAGGCCATGATCACCCAGCATCAGCTGCTGTGGCTGGGGCATATGATAAGGATGCCCCCATGTCGGCTACCCCACAGAGTGTTATACGGTACGGCCAGCTACATCATGGTCGACGCTCAGCTGGAAGGCTGAAGAAGCGCTATAAGGATCAGATGAAGAATGCTTTAAGGAAGTGCAAGATCAGACCCAAGGACTTGGAGGAGGTTGCTGCTGACCGTACCACTTGGTGACAGCTGTGTAGGGACGGGGTTCGTATTCTGGAGATGGAAAGAACAACTAGAAGACAGCAGAAGAGAGCCAGGAGAAATGCAGCCATGGTTGCCACCACTACCACCACTACCACATACCCATGTCCCACCTGCAATAGAGCTTGTGGGTCCAGGATAGGATTGTATCGTCCTGAAAGATCTCACCATTAAAGGAGTGGTCATCATCATCGGATTTCGATGGACAACCGAAAAAGAACTTACTTCCTAGCACCTTCAAACTGTGCACTCTCGTGCTAACCATTTCAGTCCTGGGAAAAAGCCTCTGACTATCCACATGATCAATGCCTCTCATCATCTGAAACACCGCTATCAGGTCACCTGTCAACTTCCTTCGCTCCAAGGAGAAAAGGCCAAGTTCACTCAACCTATTCTCATAAGGCATGCTCCCCAATCCAGGCAACATCCTTGTAAATCTCTGCACCATTTCTATGGTTTCCACAACCTTCCTATAGTGAGGTGACCAGAACTGAGCACAGTACTCCAGGTAGGGTCTGACCAGGGTCCTATAAAGCTGTAACATTGCCTCTCGGCTCTTAAAGTCAATCCCATGATTGATGAAGACCAATGCACTGTATGCCTTCTTAACCACAGAGTCAACTTGCATAGCAGCTTTGAGTGTCCTATAGACTCAGACCCTAAGATCCCTCTGATCCTCCACACAGCCAAGAGTCTTACCATTAATACTATATTCTGCCATCATATTCGACCTACCAAAATGAACCACTTTACACTTATCTGGGTTGAACTCCATCTGCCACTTCTCAGCCAGATCATTGCCAGAGGCTCAGCAATCTCCTCGCTCGCTTCCCACAGTAGCCTGGGGTACATCTTATCCGGTCCCGGTGACTTATCCAACTTGATACTTTCCAAAAGCTCCAGCACATCCTCTTAATATCAATAAGCTCAAACTTTTCAGTCCGTTGTAAGTCATCCCTACAATTGCCAAGATTCTTTTCCGTAGTGAATACTGAAGCAAAGTATTCATTAAATGCCTCTGCTATCTCCTCCGGTTCCATACACGCTTTTCCACTGTCACACTTGATTGGTCCTATTCTCTCACGTTCATCCTCTTGCTCTTCACATACTTGTAGAATGCCTTGGGGTTTTCCTTAATCCTGTCCAAGGCCTTCTCATGGTCCCTTCTGGCTCTCCTAATTTAATTCTTAATCTCCTTCCTGCTAGCCTTATAATCTTCAAGATTTCTATTATTACCTAGTTTTTTGAACCTGTCATAGGTGAATGCAAATAGATACTGGCTGTCAGCATGTAGGGGTATAGAGAAAAACGCCGAACATAAGGCGAAGTTGCTGGCGGAGGCATGTATAGAACTGAGGATGATGTTGGCATCGGGGACCAGTGCGGCAATGGGGATAATGATCTTATTTATTGCTCTTAGGTCCTGCATGAATCACCATTTGTCCTTCCTTCCTGGTTTTGGAATTGGAAGGATTGGGGTGTTGCAGGAGCTTTGTGTCTTAACCAGCACCCCCGTTGTAGGAGGGACTGTATTAAGGGCGCGATGCCTTCCTCTACCAGAGCTGTCAGGGCAGGAGGGATCCCTTCTTGAGGCTCATCTGACGTTCTGGTGCCGTAGGCAACATGGTTTTTGTGTTGGGCCTACGGTCCGGCGTTAATGCCGGCAAGAGCTTTTGGGTAAAGCAGGAGCCCTGGCTGGGGTGGGCACAGCTGCTGGAATAATGCCTTTAATATCATAGGTGTTACAGTAATCCTTCCCGTCTGCCTGTCAAAGAACTCGATGGTGAGTGTAGCCGCACCTGGGATTAGAACAGAGATTGTATGAGCCAGGCCGAAATTTGAGATAGACGGTGCTTTGGTTTAGCAGGGGGCCTTACGGTCACTGTGAGGTGGGGGTCCGCAGGTCCCCTGTGTGAGAGCCCCTCTGTTTTCCTTCGGTCTCGCTGTTGGTTGTTTAGTTCTACAGTTACTCCCAGCCCTTCAGGTCCGAAGAAAAGAAGGGACCTGGTTCTCAAGGTCTCCATGCCCCCAGCATAAGGGGCTTGCCTGCTCATCATAGGTGGGACCTGTGCCCTGCTCGTAAAAGGTGGTGCAGTGAAGCACCTTGCTTTGCCGGCTGGTTTCGAGGAGGGTTTGCAAATACTGTCCTCGCAAGTCAGAGGAATCCCCCGGGGCTGTGCGTAGTTGTTGCACGAGCAGGGAATAAAGGTTGCATTCCAGTTGCCAGCAGTACAATACCGGAGTATCATGACAATCATCTACTCCTCTAGTGAGCTTTAACACCTGCGGGACCCGAATTTGCAGGAGATCCATGTAAATGCCATCAGGTCGACAGAGCAAGGTTGCACCAAGCTTACAGAGAGTCTGTCTGCCTAATGAGGGGAGGGGCTTGTCTTTAGAAATTATAAAGGTATCAGTAACATCCATGTTATCTATTGTTAGCGAGGTAGGGGTTGAAAAAGTTTAAGCCATTGGGACACCGGCTATCCCGATGGTGTTAATCAACTATCCATTAGCTTGCATGTCTGCAGAGGGGGGCGCACAAGACAGAGTAGCGCCGGTATCAATCAGACAAGCCACCTCACTGTCTCCATTTTTTACAATCATTATGGGCTCTTCTCTTATACTTCTGAACAGTCAGATAGCTGCTGCCTGCACCACCGGTTCTCTGCGACACCCCTAGTGCTGAGGTAATGGCTGTTGTTTGCACCCACGTTTGATTTTGCCAGTCAGATTCCATAATTTATATACTTGAGCTTGCTGTGGCCACACACAGTTCAACAAAGTCTGGATGGCCAAGGGGCCATTCCCCTCTAAGGGTATCCCTGCACTTCCTTTCCACTTCTGCCTAAACTTTGCTATGAAACCTGGAATCAGTTCACCCTTCTTCTGCAAGCACAGTGTCACCTCCCCTATATCACTATGTTTCTGTGCCCACTCATTATAGCATTTTTCCCTCCATTCTCCAACCAGTGTGTCATTGTCTCATTACTGGGCACCGTGTCATCCTGTCTCCAGTCTCCACCTTCCCCTGGGGTATCACAAAAGTCTCCTTTAGCGAAGGCCAGGAGGACCCATAGGCACATTTTAATAGCATCTGCGCATTCCCTGGGGAGGGGCGAGTATATAGTACACATCTGGACCAACCAATTGTGGAAGACGTTTGGTTTCTTCAAGGGGTCAGGCACCTCCGTGACCATGGCGCGTACTTTGGTTGGGGTCCAGGGTGTTAAAACAGGGACGTCACCTATCATGATTTTTGGGGCATGAATTTTGGGGTTCAGCCCCTCCTTTTCTTCTTTTTCTCTTTATCCCCGTGTTTGCTGTCAAATCACGCGGCCTCCCACAACACCTGAGGTGCCGCTCACTTCGGTCTCATGTCCAGTAGCCTTTGCGCCTCCAGGAGCCGTCACGGCCGTGTCCTCATAGGGAGGGGGTTGATGCTGTGGCAGGGGGTCTGGCTGTCTCTGCCTCTGGCCTCGCCCATACGTGGTGGCCATCTGTGACCCCCTCTGGAGGAGCGCTTGCGGCTGACCTGGGATACCATCCCAAGGGCCATTGGGAAGCCGGGGGATTATTCTTATGCAGTCCTTTATCTTTCTTAGGGGGCTTAGGGGGCTGGTGTCTCTTGGTTACCTCTTTCCATTTATTAAAACAGTGAATCATATAATCCCAATTCGGATCCCCATCTCCCATTTCCACAGTCTCTTTCAAATCCCTTATCTTATGCAAGTTAAATGTTTTGCCACAGGGCCAATCTCCTTGCGACCACCCGCATTGAAACATTACCCCGTATCAATCATCCCATTTCATGTACTACTGTATCGGCCGGCGATCCGGGTGGTACTAGGAGGTCCCCAATTAACTTTTGGTGCTCTCTTACCTTCTTGATGTTCTTCTCTGACTTCTTGCTTACTCTCAAGGTCCCTTAATGAGCAGGATCAGCATTACCTGTCATGATCCAGTCCATGAAATCTGGATTCTGGTTCATAGTCCGATCCCTGTTCCTTATTCCAGGTTTTCTGGTTTTCCCTTTCCCTGTTGGGTGCTCTAATTGAGGCAGCTGATTCACATTTTGGGCTGGCTACATAAATAGCTCAAACAACAGGAATTCTGCAGATGCTGGAAATTCAAGCAACACACATAATTCCACATCCCATTCCCATTCTGACATGTCTATCCACGGCCTCCTCTACTGTAAAGATGAAGCCACACTCAGGTTGGAGGAACAACACCTTATATTCCGTCTGGGTAGCCTCCAACCTGATGGCATGAACATCGACTTCTCTAACTTCCGCTAATGCCCCACCTCCCCCTCATACCCCATCTGTTACTTATTTTTATACACACATTCTTTCTCTCACTCTCCTTTTTCTCCCTCTGTCCTTCTGAATATACCCCTTGCCCATCCTCTGGGTCCCCCCCCCTTGTCTTTCTTCCCGGACCTCCTGTCCCATGATCCTCTCGTATCCCTTTTGCCTATCACCTGTCCAGCTCTTGGCTCCATCCCTCCCCCTCCTGTCTTCTCCTATCATTTTGGATCTCCCCCTCCCCCTCCAACTTTCAAATGCCTTACTCACTCTTCCTTCAGTTAGTCCTGACGAAGGGTCTCGGCCTGAAACGTCGACTGCACCTCTTCCTAGAGATGCTGCCTGGCCTGCTGCGTTCACCAGCAACTTTTATGTGTGTTACATAAATAGCTCCTTGGTTCAGCTTCAGTTGCTGGATTGTTCCCATCAAAACTCTCTGTCTGAATCCCTTCTCGGCCCCTTCCTCCTGAAGCCTTGCCCTGCAACCAGTGTCTGAAGCCTAGCCTAGCGTTGCCTGCAAGCCTTGCCTTGCATAAAGCCTTGCCTCGCCTGCAACCCTTGCCTGCAACCTTCGCCTGCACCACTGTAAAGTTCAACCGTTGGAGCAAGACTGGAGCCTTGCTGTGTCAGGATAAGAAACTGTCGTTGTTTGGAACTGTCTGTCTGTGTCGACGCCTTTGCTAGGTAGGTCCAGCCGTTTGCTGCTACCTAGTGTTGAGAACTGTCTCTGTGTCCACGCCTTCACTAGGTAGGTCCAGCCATTTGCTGCTAAGGTGTGTTGGGAACTGTCTCTCTGTGTTCTGAGTCTCAGCCCTACGTCCTGCTCCCTCGGAGGGGTTCTGACTCTGTGTAGAGCCCCGGCCCCAAGTCCTGTTCCCAAGGAGGGGTCCCGGCTCTGTGTTCCACGTCTCTGCGATCCTGTCCTCCCTCGACCAAGGTTCTGCGTTCCTGTCTCCCAAGACCAAGGCTCTGTCTTCTGTGTTCCTGTATCCGAAGACCAAGGCTTTGTGTTCCTGTCTCCCTCGACCAAGTCAAGGCTTTGTGTTCTCGTCCTGTCCATGTGCTTCGCCCAGCCCGGTGCTGGGGTTCCCTCGTCCTGTCCAGGAATCGAATCAATCATCCAGTCCGGTAGCCATGTCATGTCTTCGTCTAGTTCTGGAGTCCGAGCCAGAGTCGAGACCCAGGTTCTGCGTCCTTGTCCAGTCTCTGGCTTGGAGTCTAAGCCCAGGCTCCTAGTTCCCAGTTCCTTGTTCTTGTCCCGCTTTCCTAGCCAATGTCTTTGCCCTAGTCTGTTTTCTTGTCCCAGCTCCTAGTCTGCATCCAGTCACATCCCTAACTCTAGTCCTGTCCTGTTCCGTACATCAGTGTCTGTGTCTTGTATTTTGGTCCGCCACCAGCGTCCCCCGTTATGATATTACCTGATCGACTGCTGCCCTTTCCCATCCTTCTTGCCTTTTTCTCTTCTTCCTGTCAACAGAGCAGTTTAATTCACACTTTCCCCAAACCCCAGTTTCCCTTTGAGTGCTTACCAGTTCTCATGGTCCCTTCCCGAGCAGAAGGAGCTGAGTCGCTGCGTTCTTTATGTTAACTTCCCATCTCGGCCCTCTTTTTTTCTCAGTTCCTCTGGAACTGAGTCTCTGGCCGGAGATAAGTACTCCCAAAGTTGTCTCTATGCTGGGCGGCCTCGGAACGCCGTACTCCCAGAGTTAGGTCCCTGGAGCTGTGATCTTTCCTGTCAATTCTCTCGCTTCTTACAAATGTACTCAATTGCCAGATTATGAATGTTTGGTCCCATTGCTCCCTGTTACCGTTGGTGCAGCCAGGACTACCCCCAGGCACAAGAGTCGCAGCTTTCTTGTGCACGTTAGACTAGCTACCTCAATCGCTTTCCTTTTCTACTGGGGTTTTTCCCAACTGCACCCCACCCTCCACGTTCGTATCCAGTTACACTGGGATCCTGTCAACTACACCAGATTGTGTGGAAATTTGACTTTAGTCAGCTGAAAAGAATGCTCGACTCCAGAGTCTTGTTCAGAACCTTTATTTTAGTTGGTACCAAGAAGAAAGAGAACTGTTCTCCTGTTACAATACCATCATTTTATACAGCTCAGCATAGTAACAGCAGACTTACTGTAACATGTCCAATCATTGTATAGAAATATTAACACACTAACAATATGTGACCGTTCACTAAAAAACTTGGAGTGAAAGGAGCAGTTACAAGTTAAACTGTCCTGCAGAACTCAGCACATTAGTTTCTGTTTCTGTGGTCGCAGCAGATTAGACTCATACCTTATCTCGCAAGAGTTAGCACGTACTGTTCTCTATTTGCACACAAGGGTCTCTGCTTTGTCGTCTCCACTGTCCCTCGTCACATAGCTTATTAAGCCTTTTCCTCCACACATACACAAGGGAGTGCACAGTAAAGCCAGAGAAGTCTTAAGTTAAGGGAAGTTTGTGGTTCCAGAAGGGGTGTGTGGATCAGAACCAAAAGATTAATTGGTATCATGACATCAAATAAGGAAGATGAAGCAGCAAAGGGAGACTTAAAGCGAGACTCACCTACTGCAGGCAGATGCAGAACTGCTGTGTATTCTGTTTTACCAAGACCTGGCTCTCCCCTGCCACCCTCGACTGTGCCATCCAACCAGAGGGATTTTCAATCCATCGGATGGACCGCTTGGCGTCTTCAGGCAAGATGAGGGGAGGTGTTGTCTGCCTACTGATCAACACTGTGTGGTGCTCGAACACAGTGGCACTGACAAGCTCCTGCAGCCCGGACCAGGAACACCTGTTGGTGAAGTGTCGTCCCTACTATCTGCCACGGGAATTCACCTCGGTCATACTGACAGCAGTCCACATTCCCCCCGCAGGCGGACGTGGAGTGTGCTCTGAACATACTGTATGCCAACATCAGTGAACTTGAGACCAGGTATCCGGAGGCTTTGATCATTACAGCCGGGGATTTTAACCAGGCCAACCTCAGAGAGGTGCTGCCAAAGTTATACCAACATGTCTCCTGCCCCACTAGAGGCCCGAATATACTTGACCACTGCTACTCAGCAATCAAGGATGCCTACCATTCCGTCCCACGACCTCACTTCGGAAATGGGGGAGATCTTAAATAGGTTTTTTGCGTCTGTATTTACTAAGGAAGCAGACATGAAATCAATGGAATTGAGGGAATCAAGTAGTGAGACCATGCAAACTGTACAGATTGAAAAGGAAGAGATGCTTGCTGTCTTGAGGAAAATTAAAGTGGATAAATCCCCGGGACCTGACAGGGTGTTCCCTCGGACCTTGAAGGAGACTAGTGTTGAAATTGCAGGGGCCCTGGCTGAAATATTTAAAATGTCGCTGTCTACAGGTGAGGTGCTGGAGGATTGGAGAGTGGCTCATGTTGTTCCGTTGTTTAAAAAAGGATCGAAAAGTAATCCGGGAAATTATAGGCCGGTAAGTTTAACATCGGTAGTAGGTAAGTTATTGGAGGGAGTACTAAGAGACAGAATCTACAAGCATTTGAATAGACTGGGACTTATTAGGGAGAGTCAACATGGCTTTGTGCGTGGTAGGTCATGTTTGACCAATATATTGGAGTTTTTCGAGGAGGTTACCAGGAAAGTGGATATTGTCCACATGGACTTCAGTAAGGCCTTTGACAAGGTCCCGCATGGGAGGTTGGTTAGGAAAATTCAGTTGCTAGGTATACATGGAGAGGTGGTAAATTGGATTAGACATTGGCTCGATGGAAGAAGCCAGAGAGTGGTGGTAGAGAATTGCTTCTCTGAGTGGAAGCCTGTGACTAGTGGTGTGCCACAGGGATCAGTGCTGGGTCCATTGTTATTTGTCATCTATATGAATGATCTGGATGATAATGTGGTAAATTGGATCAGCAAGTTTGCTGATGATACAAAGATTGGAGGTGTAGTAGACAGTGAGGAAGATTTTCAGAGCCTGCAGAGGGACTTGGACCAGCTGGAAAAATGGGCTGAAAAATGGCAGATGGAGTTTAATACTGACAAGTGTGAGGTATTGCACGTTGGAAGGACAAACCAACGTAGAATATACAGGGTTAATGGTAAGGCACTGAGGAGTGCAGTGGAACAGAGGGATCTGGGAATACAGATACAAAATTCCCTAAAAGTGGCGTCACAGGTAGAAAGGGTCGTAAAGAGAGCTTTTGGTACATTGGCCTTTATTAATTAAAGTATTGAGTATAAGAGCTGGAATGTTATGATGAGGTTGTATAAGGCATTGGTGAGGCCGAATCTGGAGTATTGTGTACAGTTTTGGTCACCAAATTACAGGAAGGAAATAAATAAGGTTGAAAGAGTGCAGAGAAGGTTTACAAGGATGTTGCCGGGACTTGAGAAACTCCGTTACATAGAAAGGTTGAATAGGTTTATTCCCTGGAGCGTAGAAGAATGAGGGGAGATTTGATAGAGGTATATCAAATTAAGATGGGTATAGATAGAGTGAATGCAAGCAGGCTTTTTCCACTGAGGCAAGGGGAGAACAAAACCAGAGGACATGGGTTTAGGGTGAGGGGGGAAAAGTTTAAAGGGAACATTAGTTTGGGCTTCTTCACACAGAGAGTGGTGGGAGTATGGAATGAGCTGCCAGACAAGGTGGTAAATGCGGGTTCTTTTTTAACATTTAAGAATAAATTGGACAGATACATGGATGGGAGGTGTATGGAGGGATATGGTCTGTGTGCAGGTCAGTGGGACTAGGCAGAAAATGGTTCGGCAAAGCCAAGAAGGGCCAAAAGGCCTGCTTCTGTGCTGTAGTTTCTGTGGTTTCTATGGTTTCTAATCGAACCATCAGGCCGTACTCCTCCTCCCAGCTTACAAACAGAAACTGAAGTTGGAGGTCACGGTGTCAAAAGTAGTGTCGTGTTGGACGGAGGAAACGGATGAGGTCCTTAGTGACTGCTTTGATTCGGTGGACTGGTTAGTATTCAAGGACTCGGCAGCTAACCTCGATGAGTATGCCTCAGCTGTCACGGACTTTATTTGGAAATGCACGGAGGACTGTGTGTCTCGCAAGACGACCCAGGTATTCCCTAACCGGAAACCTTGGATGAATTATGAGGTCAAGTCCCTTTTGAAGGCTAGATCTGCGGCTTTTAGGTCCGGGGATACCAGTCACTACACGGAATCCAGGCGTGAACTCCGGAAAGCCATTAAGGGGGCCAAGAGGCAATATTGAGCCAAGTTGGAAGCCCAGGCTCACCAGAGGGATGCCAGTAGACTATGGCAGGGTCTAAATGAGATCACTGGGCACAAAGAAAAAGCTGGAAATATCAATAACTGTGGCGCTTCTCTTCCTGACAAACTTAACGTATTCTACGCAAGATTCAAACAGAAGAGGAGCGTCCTGCTCCCTCTGGATGAACTGGACCTGGTGGCATCAAGATTTATCGTCACTGAGGAGGACGTTAGAAGGGCCTTCCTGAAGATAAATCCGAGGAAGGCGACGGGCCCAGATGGCGTCCCGGGATGGGTTCTCTGGGCCTGTGCAAGTGAGCTAGCTGGAGTGTTTGCTGACATCTTCAGCTGCTCCTTGCTTCAATCTGCGATCCCCTCGTGATTTAAGATGGCAACGACAATCCCAGTGCCGAAGAAGAGCAAGGTGGCATGCCTGAATGAATATTGACCTGTGCCTCTGACATCAATTGCTATGAAGTGCTTCGAGCGATTGGTTATGGCACACATCAATCACAGCCTACCGGTCAACCTCGACGCTTTGCAATTCGCCTACTGGAGCAACAGATCAACGGCAGATGCCATCTCTCTTGCCCTTCACTCCTCCTTAGAACACTGGAGAATAAAGACGCATACGTAAGGCTCCTTTTCATTGACTACAGCTCTGCCTTTAATACCATCATTCCAAATAAATTGATTCCTAAGCTCTGGAACCTGGGCCTTAGCACTCAGATCTGCAGCTGGATATACAACTTCTTCACAGACAGGACCCAGGCTGTAAAAATAAGGGACAAGGAGGATGCTAAGAGGATGCAGGGTGACTTGGATAGGTTAGGTGAGTGGGCAAACTCATGGCAGATGCAATTTAATGTGGATAAATGTGAAGTTCTCCACTTTGGTGGCAAAAACAGGAAAACAGATTATTATCTGAATGGCGGCCGATTAGGAAAAGGGGAGGTGCAACGAGACCTGGGTGTCATTATACACCAGTCATTGAAAGTGGGCATGCAGGTACAGCAGGCGCTGAAAAAGGCGAATGGTATGCTGGCATTTATAGCAAGAGGATTCGAGTACAGGAGCAGGGAGGTACTACTGCAGTTGTACAAGGCCTTGGTGAGACTACACCTGGAGTATTGTGTGCAGTTTTGGTCCCCTAATCTGACGAAAGACATCCTTGCCATAGAGGGAGTACAAAGAAGGTTCACCAGATTGATTCCTGGGATGGCAGGACTTTCATATGATGAAAGACTGGATGAACTAGGCTTATACTCGTTGGAATTTAGAAGATTGAGGGGGGATCTGATTGAAACGTATAAAATCCTAAAGGGATTGGACAGGCTAGATGCAGGAAGATTGTTCCCGATGTTGGGGAAGTCCAGAACGAGGGGTCACAGTTTGAGGATAGAGGGGAAGCCTTTTAGGACCGAGATTAGGAAAAACTTCTTCACACAGAGAGTGGTGAATCTGTGAAATTCTCTGCCACAGGAAACAGTTGAGGCCAGTTCATTGGCTATATTTAAGAGGGAGTTAGATATGGCCCTTGTGGCTAAAGGGATCGGGGGTATGGAGGGAAGGCTGGTACAGGGTTCTGAGTTGGATGATCAGCCATGATCATACTGAATGGCGGTGCAGGCTCGAAGGGCCGAATGGCGTACTCCTGCACCTATTTTCTATGTTTCTATGTTTCTATGTAAGCTCTCCTCTACAATCACTTTGAGCACCGGTACCCCACAAGGCTGTGTACTCAGCCCCCTGCTGTACTCACTGTACACCCATGATTGTGTAGCCAAGTTTCCATCGAACTCAATATATAAGTTTGCTGATGACACAACAATTGTAGGCCGTATCTCGGGTAATGATGAGTTTGAGTACAGAGGGGAAATTAAGAACCTGGTGGCATGGTGCAAAGGCAATAACCTATCCCTCAACGTCAGCAAGACAAAAGAATTGGTTGTTGACTTCAGAAGGAGTAGCGGACCGCACGACCCAATTTACATCGGTGTTATGCAAGTGGAACAGATGAAAAGCTTTAAGTTCCTCGGGGTCAATATCACAAATGACGTGACTTGGTCCAACCGAGCAGCGTCCATTGCCAAAAAGGCTCACCAGCACCTTTACTTCCTGAGAAAGCTAAAGAAATTTGGCCTGTCCCCTAAAACCCTCACTAATTTTTATCGATGCAATGTGGAACCATTTTCTTCTCGGGTGCATCACAACCTGGTATGGAAGTAGTCCTGTCCAAGACCGGAAGAAGCTGCAGAAGATCGTGAACACGGCGCAGCACATCACTGTGAGGGGATCCAGGAGTGCCCCTATTAACTGTTTGAAGAGAGACAGAGAGAGACATCTATCATTGATGGTTTGTTTGGAAAGAGAGAGAGAGAGAGAGACGAAGATTAACGGTTGGACTTTCAAGGACTTGTTGCCTGCACGTATTCCTTTACAGACAAAGGAAGGAGGGACTCTTTGAATGACAGGTGATGTTCAGCCTGGTGAGATAAATAGGAGGTCAGATGGTACAGACCTCAGACACATGATCTGGACACTGAATGAGCATTGTTGTGCCCACAGAGAAAGTGGGTTTTGAAGGATCGATCAGGCGGATTGATCCAAATTGCTATCCCAGTAAAGGAGAAGGGGTTGACTGGTGGGAAGTTGTCTATATCTCCACCCTTACCGGGGTGATAGCTCCACCACAGGAAAACCGGTCCCCCCTGGTTAAGTCACAGTTGGTGACTTGTGAAGGATTTCGGAGGACGACGAGAAGATCGACGGCAACAGCTCACCTGAAGACTCATATATATATATATATATATATATATATGTGTCTGTGTGTGTGTGTCTGTCTCTCTCTCTCCCTCTCTCTCTCTGTCTGTCTCTCTCTCTGTCTCTCTCTCTCTCTCTCTCTCTCTCTCCCCCCCCCAACTACAACATCGTAAGACTGTATCTTTTTACCCCTAGACTTAAAGAAGCTTGGTTTTTCATATATCTATTTCCACACTTACTGATTTACTTACTTATATATAAAATCATTGCTAACCTGTGTGATTTATCTTCATTTATATTAGGGTATTGCATAGTTACTAATAAATATTAGTAGTTTATAGCAATACTGGACTCCAAAGTGGTTTCTTTATCCTTGTCACGGGGATATCACGTGACATCACACAAACCAATCTTCCGTCCTTGGACTCACTTTACACCGCACGCTGTCAGAGCAGTGCTGCCAGGATAATCAAGGACACGACCTACCCAGCCAACACACTTCTAGTCCCTCTTCCCTCCAGGAGAAGGCTCAGGAGCTTGAAGACTCGTATGGCCAGATTTGGGAACAGCTTCTTTCCAACTGTGATAAGATCGCTGAACAGATCCTGACCCGGATCTGGGCCGTACCCTCCAAATATCCGGACCTGTATCTCGGTTTTTTTGCACTACCTTACTTTCCATTTTTATATTTTCTGTTTATGATTTATAACTTAAAATTTTAATATTTGCTATCAATTTGTAATCCAGGGAGCGGGAAGCGCAGAATCAAATATTGCTATGATGATTGTACGTTTTAGTATCAATTGTTTGGCAACAATAAAGTATAAAGTATAGGCAACTGCAGGAAACATAAAGTTGTGGTGGTAGGGGATTTTAATTTTCCATATATTGATTGGGTCTCCCATACTGTTAGGGGTCTAGATGGTTTAGAGTTTGTAAAATGTGTTCAGGAAAGTTTTCTAAATCAATATATAGAGGGACCAACTAGAGGGGATGCAATATTGGATCTCCTGTTTGGAAATGAGTTAGGACAAGTGACAGAAGTCTGTGTAGGGGAGCAATTTGGTTCCAGTGATCATAACACCATTAGTTTCAATTTGATCATGGACAAGGATAGATCTGGTCCTAGGGTTGAGGTTCTTAACTGGAAGAGGGCCAAATTTGAAGAAATGAGAAAGGATCTGAAAAGCGTGGATTGGGACAGGTTGTTCTCTGGCATGGATGTGATCGGTAGGTGGGAAGCCTTCAAAGCAGAAATTTTGAGAGTGCAGAATTTGTATGTTTCTGTCAGGATTAAAGGCAAGGTGAATAGGAATAAGGAACCTTGGTTCTCAAGGGATATTGCAACTCTGATAAAGAAGAAGAGGGAGTTGTATGATATGTATAGGAAGCAGGGAGTAAATAAGGTGCTTGAGGAGTATAAGAAGTGCAAGAAAATACTTAAGAAAGAAATCAGGAGGGCTAAAAGAAGACATGAGGTTGCCTTGGCAGTCAAAGTGAAGGATAATCCAAAGAGCTTTTACAGGTATATTAAGAGCAAAAGGATTGTAAGGGATAAAATTGGTCCCCTTGAAGATCAGAGTGGTCGGCTATGTGCGGAACCAAAGGAAATGGGGGAGATCTTAAATAGGTTTTTTGCGTCTGTGTTTACTAAGGAAACTGGCATGAAGTCTATGGAATTAAGGGAAACAAGTAGTAAGATCATGGAAACTGTGCAGATCGAAAAGGAGGAGGTCTTTGCTGCCTTGAGGAAAATTAAAGTGGATAAATCCCCGGGACCTGACAGGGTGTTCCCTTGGACCTTGAAGGAGACTACTGTTGAAATTGCAGGGGCCCTGGCTGAAATATTTAAAATGTCGCTGTCTACAGGTGAGGTGCTGGAGGATTGGAGAGTGGCTCATGTTGTTCCGTTGTTTAAAAAAGGATCGAAAAGTAATCCGGGAAATTATAGGCCGGTAAGTTTAACATCGGTGGTAGGTAAGTTATTGGAGGGAGTACTAAGAGACAGAATCTACAAGCATTTGAATAGACTGGGACTTATTAGGGAGAGTCAACATGGCTTTGTGCGTGGTAGGTCATGTTTGACCAATATATTGGAGTTTTTCGAGGAGGTTACCAGGAAAGTGGATATTGTCTACATGGACTTCAGTAAGGCCTTTGACAAGGTCCCGCATGGGAGGTTGGTTAGGAAAATTCAGTTGCTAGGTATACATGGAGAGGTGGTAAATTGGATTAGACATTGGCTCGATGGAAGAAGCCAGAGAGTGGTGGTAGAGAATTGCTTCTCTGAGTGGAGGCCTGTGACTAGTGGTGTGCCACAGGGATCAGTGCTGGGTCCATTGTTATTTGTCATCTATATCAATGATCTGGATGATAATGTGGTAAATTGGATCAGCAAGTTTGCTGATGATACAAAGATTGGAGGTGTAGTAGACAGTGAGGAAGGTCTTCAGAGCCTGCAGAGGGACTTGGACCAGCTGGAAAAATGGGCTGAAAAATGGCAGATGGAGCTTAATACTGACAAGTGTGAGGTATTGCATGTTGGAAGGACAAACCAACGTAGAACATACAGGGTTAATGGTAAGGCACTGAGGAGTGCAGTGGAACAGAGGGATCTGGGAATACAGATACAAAATTCCCTAAAAGTGGCGTCACAGGTAGAAAGGGTCGTAAAGAAAGCTTTTGGTACATTGGCCTTTATTAATTAAAGTATTGAGTATAAGAGCTGGAATGTTATGATGAGGTTGTATAAGGCATTGGTGAGGCCGAATCTGGGGTATTGTGTTCAGTTTTGGTCACCAAATTACAGGAAGGAAATAAATAAGGTTGAAAGAGTGCAGAGAAGGTTTACAAGGATATTGCTGGGACTTGAGAAACTCAGTTACAGAGAAAGGTTGAATAGGTTAGGACTTTATTCCCTGGAGCGTAGAAGAATGAGGTATATTTGATAGAGGTATATAAAATTATGATGGGTATAGATAGAGTGAATGCAAGCAGGCTTTTTCCACTGAGGCAAGAGGAGAAAAAAACCAGAGGACATGGGTTTAGGGTGAGGGGGGAAAAGTTTAAAGGGAACATTGGGGGGTGGCTTCTTCACATGGAGAATGGTGGGAGTATGGAATGAGCTGCCAGACGAGGTGGTAAATGCGGGTTCTTTTTTAACATTTAAGAATAAGTTGGATAGATACATGGATGGGAGGTGTATGGAGGGATATGGTCCGTGTGCAGGTCAGTGGGACTAGGCAGAAAATGGTTCAGCACAGCCAAGAAGGGCCAAAAGGCCTGTTTCTGTGCTGTAGTTTCTATGGTTTCTATAATGTAAAGCTGACTTTGACTCAAAAGACCAATCGAGGAAAATTGAGCCTTGGGCAAGAAGTGATGGCTAACAATACCCCAACCCACCTCATTTTTAAGACCAAACATTACCCAACCCTTGGAAATTATAGGCAAAGCAAGCCCATTGGTGTACAAGGTACTGACTACTCCAGATAAAAGCAGGTGGTTCCATATCAACCAGCAAAAATAGATAAGGGAAAAACAAGATTGTTGCATGCTTCCATTGGCATGTAACAATTGGTGAGCATGATAGTCCTTATTAAGGTGATTTGAGGATTAGACAGCTACTGCAAGAACATGGGGACAGATCTGATCAAGGGGGCGCCTCTGTACCCTTGTCCTGAGAATTGGAAAGGAATTCTGCCAAAGAACCTACAAAAAGGAGAAAGAAATGCACAGTTGCTTGCTTTTCCTAGCCCACAACAAAGTTGGATAAAAAATAAATGGACAGCTTGAGTGCAAAGAAAATTAGGAATCGGGAGGCGGGGAGGACTTGGACTTAAACTAATGTAAGAAAAGAACTCAGAAATAAAAACAAACTATACTTATGCACTTTATATACAGAAATGATACAGGTTTAACTTTACATGATTGGAATAATGTTTTTTTGTTGTGATAGAATTAACCATGGTCAGATTTGAGCAACACACATCAAAGTTGCTGGTGAACGCAGCAGGCCAGGCAGCATCTCTAGGAAGAGGTGCAGTCGACGTTTCAGGCCGAGGCCCTTCGTCAGGACTAACTGAAGGAAGAGTGAGTAAGGGATTTGAAAGTTGGAGGGGGGGGGGAGATCCAAAATGATAGGAGAAGACAGGAGGGGGAGGGATGGAGCCAAGAGCTGGACAGGTGATAGGCAAAAGGGATATGAGAGGATCATGGGAGGAGGTCCGGGAAGAAAGACGAGGCAGATGTACGTGAAATGGGGGAGATGCGTTTAAGAGCAGAGTTGATAGTGGAGGAAGGGAAGCCCCTTTCTTTAAAAAAGGAAGACATCTCCCTCGTCCTAGAATGAAAAGCCTCATCCTGAGAGCAGATGCGGCAGAGACGGAGGAATTGCGAGAAGGGGATGGCGTTTTTGCAAGAGACAGGGTGAGAAGAGGAATAGTCCAGATAGCTGTGAGAGTCAAATGTGATAGCTGTGTGGGCATCTCCCCCATTTCACGTACATCTGCTCTCACTCTATCCTCCCGCCACCCCACTAGGAATAGAGTTCCCCTGGTCCTCACCTACCACCCCACCAGCCTCCGGGTCCAACATATTATTCTCCGTAACTTCCGCTACCTCCAACGGGATCCCACCACTAAGCACATCTTTCCCTCCCCCCTCTCTCTGCATTCCGCAGGGATCGCTCCCTACGCAACTCCCTTGTCCATTCATCCCCCCGATCCCTCTCCACTGATCTCCCTCCTGGTACTTATCCGTGTAAGTGGAACAAGTGTTACACATGCCCTTACACTTCCTCCCTTACCACCATTCAGGGCCCCAAACAGTCCTTCCAGGTGAGGCAACACTTCACCTGTGAGTCGACTGGGGTGATATACTGCGTCCGGTGCTCCCGATGTGGCCTTTTATATATTGGCGAGACCCGACGCAGACTGGGAGACCGCTTTGCTGAACATCTACGCTCTGTCCGCCAGAGAAAGCAGGATCTCCCAGTGGCCACACATTTTAATTCCACATCCCATTCCCATTCTGACATGTCTATCCACGGCCTCCTCTACTGTAAAGATGAAGCCACACTCAGGTTGGAGGAACAACACCTTATATTCGGTCTGGGTAGCCTCCAACCTGATGGCATGAACATCGACTTCTCTAACTTCCGCTAAGGCCCCACCTCCCCCTCATACCCCATCTGTTACTTATTTTTATGCACACATTCTTTCTCTCACTCTCCTTTTTCTCCCTCTGTCCTTCTGAATATACCTCTTGCCCATCCTCTGGGTCCCCCCCTCCCCGTCTTTCTTCCCGGACCTCCTATCCCATGATCCTCTCGTATCCCCTTTTGCCTATCACCTGTCCAGCTCTTGGCTCTATCCCTCCCCCTCCTGTCTTCTCCTATCATTTTGGATCTCCCCCTCCCCCTCCAACTTTCAAATCCCTTACTCACTCTTCCTTCAGTTAGTCCTGACGAAGGGTCTCGGCCTGAAACGTCGACTGCCACTCTTCCTACAGATGCTGCCTGGCCTGCTGCGTTCACCAGCAACTTTGATGTGTGTTGCTTGAATTTCCAGCATCTGCAGAATTCCTGTTGTTATGGTCAGATTTGATCCTGGTGAGTGCCAGCAGCAATGTCAATACTTGGGGAGAATACTCAGTGATCAAAAATAACGTTTTCAATGGATTCAGTATCTTGGGATAACAAAAGGTAAATAGAGGACTTAATTTTTTATCCTGCTGGGGCGGATGGGTTGATGTGCGCGGACAAAAACCTGGGTTTCTGGGAGAGAACAAGGTACAAGTCTGAATGCAATAAAATTCTATAAATGGCATTACCAATGATCATCAGTTTTATGCCCAGTGCTGAGAGGCCATCAGGTAGTGATTGCCATAGTTAGGATTATGGTTCTATGGAATCACAAATGCGAACATCAGACCATAGGAGCAGAACTAGGCCATATGGCACATTGAGTCTGCTCCAGCATTTCATCCTGGCTGATCCATTTTCCTCTCAGCCCCAATCTTCTGCGTTCTCCCCATATCCCTTCATGCCCTGATCAATCACGAATCTAACAATTTCTGCCTTAAATATATATAAAGGCTTGGCCCCCATAGGGGCCTGTGGCAAATAATTCCACAGATTCACCATTCTCTGACTAAAGAAACTGCTCCTCATCTCCGTTCAAATAGGACACCCCTCTATTCTGAAGCTGTATCCTCTGGTCTTAGATTCTCCCAAAAATAGGAAACATCCTCTCCACATCTACTCTATCAAGGCTTTTCACCATTCAATAGGTTTCAATGAGGTTACCCCTCATTATCCTGAATTCTAGAGAATACAGGCCCAGAGCCATCAAATGCTCTTCATATATCAAGCTATTCAGACCTGGAATCATTTTCGTGAACCTTCTTTGAACTCACTCCATTCAGCACACCCTTTCTAAGATAAGGGGCCCAAACCTGCTCATAATACTCCAAATGAGTAGCACCAGTGCCTTATTAAGTTTCAACATTACTTCCTTGCTTTTATATTCTCGTCCTCTTGAAGTGAATGCTAACATTGTATTTGCCTACCTCACCATGGATTCAACCTGCAAATTAACCTTTAGGGAATCCTGCACAAGGACTCCCGAGTCTCTTTGCACCTCAGTTTTTTGTATTTTTTCTCCATTTAGAAAATAGTCAAATCTTTCATTTCTTCTACCAAAGTGCATGACCATTCACGTCCCGACTTTTCTTTACCCATTCTCTGAATCTGTCTAAGTCCTTCTGTAGCCTCAAAACTACCTGCCCCTCTACCTGTCTCAGGAGCTTGAGGACTCATACGGCCAGATTTGGGAACAGCTTCTTTCCAACTGTGATAAGATCGCTGAACAGGTCCTGTCCCGGATTTGGGCCGTACCCTCCAAATATCCAGACCTGCCTCTCAGTTTTTTTGCACTACCTTACTTTCCATTTTCTATTTTCTGTTTATGATTTATAATTTAAATTTTTAATATTTACTATTGATTTGTACTCCAGGGAGCGGGAAGCGCAGAATCAAATATTGCTCTGATGATTGTATGTTCCAGTATCAATTGTTTGGCGACAATAAAGTATAAAGTATCTTCATACTGTCTCCAAACTTTGCAACAAAGCCATCAATTCCATCATCCAAACTATTGACATATAACGTAAAAAGAATCAGTTCCAACATAGACCCCTGTGGAACACCACTAATCACCTGCAGCCACCCAGAAAAGGCTCCCCTTGCCACCTGACAATCGGCCACTGCTTTATCCATGCTACAATCTTTCTTGTAAGACAGCTTGTTAAGCAGCCTCATGTGTGGCACCTTGTCAAAGGCCTTCTGAAAATCCGCTTACACAATGTCAACCGATTCTCCTTTGTTACTTCAAAGAATTCCAGCAGATTTGTCAGGCAAGATTTTCTCTTGAGGAAACCATGCTGACTACAGCCTATTTTATCATATGCCTCCAAGTACCCTAAGACCACATCCTTAATCCAACATTTTCCCAACCTCTGAGGTCAAACTAATTGGTCTATAGTTTCCTTTCTTCTGCCTCTCTCCCTTCTTGAAGAGTGGGGTGACATTTGCAATTTTCCAGTCTTCCAGAACAATTCCAGAATCTAGTGATACTTGAAAGATCATTACTAATATCTCCACAATCTCTTTAACCATCTTTTTCAGAACCCTGGAGTGTAGTCCATCTTGTCCAGGTGACTTAGCTACTTTCAGACCTTTCAGTTTCCCAAGAACCTTCTCTCTAGTTATGGTAACTTCACACACTTCATGCCCTCTGACAGCTGGAACTTCCACCAAGCTGCAACTAGCTTCCACAGTGAAGACTGATGCACCATGAGGCACCATGGTAATGTAGCAGTTAGCACAATGCTATTGCACTTTGGGGTGTCAGAGTTCAGTGTTCAATTAAGACACTGTCTGTAAGAAGTTTGTACATCCTTGCTGTGGGCGCTGAGTTTCCCTCAGGTACTTCAGGTTCCTTCCACAGTCCAAAGACATACCAGCTAGGAGGTTATTGTAAATTGTCCTGTGATTAGGTTAGTGATAATTAGGTGAGTTGCTGGCTATTGTGTCTGGAATGGCCTGTTTCACGCTGTATTTCTAAATAAAAAAAATCTTGATTGAAGCAGAGTCTCCCACAAGAGATATACAGATGGGGCGGTTACTCTAAGTATCTCTGAAAAGTTGCTCTGAATATTATTACTGTACACAGGACACAGTACAGGGAGGAAATAGAGTGAAGAGTGACTGTAAGTGCCCAGGACCCTTCACGATTTTCAAATTAGCAAAAAATTTACCCCACACCTTTAAGTAGTTCAGACTCCTCCAGAGCCAAATTGAGAGCCGGTGTAATACAGAGGGGGCTGCGCTAGTGTTAGAGTACACAGGGAATCTATCACTTAGGAACCAGGATATCAGCACAGGCAGATAGTTTCTAATCTGAGGTAATAGTGCTTGAATGGTGCAGCCCACCACAAAACATTGCTGTTGGGAGATAACTAAGCAGGAGTGAGTTAGAGCTAGTCAAAAATAGAAGGAAGGGAGGACTTATTGGAATTGTGGGAGCAGGTTCTGCATGAAGGGTAGCAGTGGTCAATAACTGGATGTAGCAAAATTGGAGGTACCTCCAGTCGAAAATCTGGGGTATTACTGGAAATAGTTACAGTATCAGGATCAGATACTCTGGGCCCATGTCTCTCTCTGCTGAAACTTCTTTTTCTGCCTCATGTGTCACTGCACCTTAATGGAAGGAGCGCCACTCAACCTGGTCTGGGGCAATATGTAGTGTGTCATTTAGTGAAGTTTTTAGGGTGTCATATGCTTGTCATAACCTTAGTTTTTGCTCGGAACCTCCTGAGATTGAGTAGCTCCCCATCAATGTGGAATCTGATGTCAATGCCTACGTTGTCATCTCCGAATGCATCAGTTAACATGGTCAGAAACGCCAGACTGAATAGCATTGGTGCCAGGACACAGTCCTGCTTGACCCTGTTTCAGACAGGTAGCAGCTCAGATGTCCCACCATTGTCCTGAACTCCAGCTTGCATGTCATCATAGAATTGCTCAACCATGGTGATAATTTACTTTGGGCATCAGTATTTCACCATGATCTTCCACAGACTCTCTCTGCTAACAATTTTGAAGGCCTTAGATCAACACAGCAGGAGAACAGGTCTGTGTTTGTCTTCAAACATTTCTCTCTCAGCTGCCTTGCAGCAAATACCAAGTTGATAGTCCCACACTTTTTCAGGAAGAGCTCTCTGGTAGGAATCCTGGGTCAAGGTAAGCTAGTTGAAAAGAAGCCTGGCAAAGATCTTGCCTGTGATAGAGAGCAAGGATATTCCCTAGCTTCTTGCTGCCAATGAGTTGGGAGAACTGATGGAGCTTTTCTGTTAGTATGGCAGCTGGTACTGTGTCTGATCCAGGCACTTTGCCACTAGAAAATTGTATTGCTTTTTGAGTCTCAGCTAAGGTAGGTGGAACATCCGGTGCTTTGTGGCGTTGTCACTTACAGTTGAAGGACGATTCAGAACACTTGAAGTACTCAGCACACCTACAAAGAGTTTTCTCTTTGTCCACGATCAGTGCGTTCTCATGCGCACTAAGGAGAGGGGAAGATCCTGATGATGTTGGGCCAGAAGACCATAATACGTAGGAGCAAAATTCGGCCATTCAGCCCATGGAGTCTGCTCTGCCATTCCATCATGGCTGATCGCTGATCCCAGATCCTACTCAACCCCATACACCTGCCTTCTTGCCATATCCTGTTGCCCTGACCAATTAGGAAATGATCAATTTTCACTTAAATATACCCACAGACTTGGCCTCCACTGCAGTCTGTGGCAGACCATTCCACAGATTTGCTACTTCTGGCTGAAAAAATTCCTCCTCTGTTTTAAAGATTGCCCCTCAATTTTGAGGCTGTGACCTCTAGTTCTGGATACCCCCACCATAGCCTCGCACACTGAGGTATTGTGCAGAGTTATTCCCCATGTCAGGAAAGACGTTATCCCACAAGAGTAAGAAATCCTCCACAAATCTTTAGGCCTGAATGTGACGATTTGAAATTTACTATGCTGTGGATGTCTATATAGTACAGGTTTCCCCCGCCATCGGAAGATAGAGCGTTCCTATGAAGCGGTTCATAAGTTGGAATGTCGTAAAGCGAAGAAGCAGTTACCATTTATTTATATGGGAAAAATCTGTGAGTGTTTGCAGACCCAAAAAAAACCTACAAAATCATGCCAAATAACACATAAAACCTAAAATAACAGTAACATATAGTAAAAGCAGGAATGATATGATAAATACACAGCCTATATAAAGTAGAAATACTTTTCTACAATCATTGCCGCACTGTCCACCGTAGCGAAAATCTCATGCAAGCGCTCTCGGCAGAAACTCTCTCTCCAGTAACCTTTAAGCTATGAAGCTGCAAATCATACCAAGTAACACATAAAAATACACAGCCTATATAAAGTAGAAATAACGTATGTACAGTGTAGAATCACTTACCGGAATCGGGAAGACAGCGCCAAGCACACTGATGATGGTGTGTTAGGCTGAGTCGTCGGAGGTTGGGGTGGTGCAGTGGTCCCCAACCTCCGGGCAGCGAACCGATACCAATCCGCGGAGAATGTAGCAGTCCAGCGGTAGCCGGGACGCACCCAGCACATCTTTAAGAAAACAGCCGAAATAAACAAGCTAATTACGTGCTGGCCCAGATCAGCGGCTATTGCCGACTGCACCACCTCTGATCTGGGCCGACATTTACGTGTCGGGTGGCACCTAATTAATTAGCTTGTTTATTTCAACTTTTTTCTTAAAGATGTGTTGGGTGCATCCCGGCTACCGCTGCATTCTCCGTGGCAATGTATCCGTCCGCGGCCCGGGGATTGGGGTGGTGGGACACTGGGGTGTCATCTCATCGTCGTCTGTTTCCATCAGGGCAGGCAGGTCATCTTCTTCTATCTCTGCCTGCCTCGATGTCAAAGGTCGAGGTTCGTTGTCTGCTGTGGCTAATGTGGAAGGCTTGAAAAACGACAGTATGCTTGACTACTTAGCCTCGCACATTTTTCTATCATACAGTTCTTTGTAAGCACTCAAACCATCCTGCAAATATGCCCTAAACCTATGTAGTCTTTCAAAATTAAAGTCGTACTTTTCTGCAATCATTGCAGCGAAAATCCAGGAACATTCAGTTCCTGGACGACTTCACTTTCCGTCTGTTCACTACTGCATTCAGTTTCGATTGTTATCCTTTCCTCTTCCAATTGCATCAGCTCTTCATCTATCAGTTCTTGGTCATGGGATGCGAAAACCTCTTCAACATCATCTTCGTCAACTTCTACAAGCCAAACTCACTTTGTCCTTACTTCATTCACCACGATCAAAATGCTTAATTATGTCTAGTTTTACGCTAAGTGTAACACTCTTATGAGCTCTTATAGGCTTTTCCGATACCTTAGAACTCACCTTGCTAACAGCTGCTCACAGGCATGTGTTTAAACCATGCCAGCTAGAATGCAGTTCCGGGGAAGGAGCTTGGCTGCTCGGGGCGCGTGCTGCCTTTTATCATGCGCTGCTTTATTCACGCGTTGCTTTTTTTCGTAACAGTGAAAACACCTTCTGTTAGTGAAAACAGGTAACTAATGTAGTCTTACGTAACAGCGAGGTTTCGTGAAGCGAACGTTCGAAAACAGGGGACACCTGTAGTTGTATTATATAGTACACTGTTGAGATGCATTCTACATTGAATTGCAGTTTATACCTAAGCAGGGAGGAGCCAGAATGATGTATTTTTACATATAGCCCATAATGAATTATTTAAACAAACAACAATGCTTAATCATAGAAACATAGAAAATAGGTGCAGGAGTAGGCCATTCGGCCCTTCGAACCTGCACCGCCATTCAGTATGATCATGGCTGATCATCCAATTCATATATATATATACAAGGTTACTCAAACATAACTTAAATATTAAATACACAACAATAATGTCACTCAACCTCACTCACCCCTACACTGAACTGCTCCTGCAGCCTATGGACTCACTTTCAAGGACTCATCATCTCATATTCTTTATATTTGAGGCCGTCTGTTAATCAGGGTTGACCATGAAAGTTGCATCCCAGCTGCCTATGTGATATGCAGGCCATTACGCAAGTCATGGCAGTATGGTATGAAGAACAAGCTGTTGCCTATGTAGTATGCTACCCGTCTCTGCACAGGTGATGAATCTAAGGGAATAGCAGAGACCAACACAGTTTTGCACCAGCCATTTCACAGGAGTTGCCAGTCAGCATTAAATGCAACATAAGACTGCCGTAGGGACTCCAGCTCCAAATTTTTCCTCGGGGTTTACTCCTGAAGTCTTTCCCATGAGTAGGTATAGCCGCAAGGTAATGGAGGTTTAAGATCAGAGCTTTTCTTTTCCTGGATGAGTTGCCAACCATGGCTGACAAGCCCCATCTACCTGAAGCAGTAACTCGCCTTTGCCCCTTCTCCTGTCAGTGCAAATAATTCTTCTGGGTTTAGTAGCTAAGCCATGCATGAAGGCCAGGAGCAGGTCTTAGTTGTCAGAGGCTACTTGAGATGCTTGTCATTGGGAGCCTTTAATAGGTAGCAGGAGCTTATCCCCACTACCACTCTGGCTATAACAATCCTAAGGAACCACTCAATATTTATTACTGATTTATTTATTATTATTTTGTTTTTTTTCTTTGTATTTGCACAGTTTGTTGAATCTTGGGGTTGTATGTGGCGACAAATACATGTTTTGATAATAAATTTGCCTTCAACTTTGAACAAAGAGTTCTGAGGAGTAGAACAATGTTCCAGCTTGGATTCAGACCAGAAGGTTGCTTCACTACCTGATGAACTCAATGCCTTTGATGCACTCTTTGAAAGGGAGAATAACATCTTGTCTGGTGAATCCCTGTATTTATGAATGCTGCATTTGCAGGTTCCCTTCTGCTTCAAAAGGGCATCAATCATACCAGTGTCCAAAAAAAGCAAAAAGGAAATTATAGACCATTTAGTCTGACCTCAGTGGCTGGGAAGATGTTAAGGATATGGTTTCTGAGTACTTGGGGACACATGCTAAAATAGTCTGTAGTTAACATGGCTGCCTCAAGGGAAAATCTTGCCTAGAAAATCTGTTGGAATTCTTTGAAGAAATAACAAGCAGAATGGACAATGGAGAATTGGTGGATGTTGTGTACTTGGGTTTTCAGAAAGCCTTTGATAAGGTGCCACACATGAGGCTGTTAACAAGTTAAAAGTCCATTACAGGAAAGATGCTAGCATGGACAAAGCAGTAGCTGATTGGCAAGAGGCAAAGAGTGGGAATAAAGGGAGCCCTTTCTGGTTGGCCCTCGGTGACTAGTGGTGTTCCTAAGGGATCTGTGTTGAGACTGCTTTTTTTTGTCTTACAAGTCAACGATTTGGTTGATAAAATTGATAGCTTTGTTGCAAAGTTTGCAGATGATATGAAGATAGGTGGAGGGGCAGGGAGTTTTGAGGAAGTAGAGAGGCTACAGAAGGACCAAGACAGATTAGGAGAATGGGTAACAAAGTGGCAGATGTCCTAGTTCTGCTCCTATATCTTATGGTCTTATAGTTAAGAGCAGCGTGAACTGCTTCAACGGTTATTGTTTGATGGGAGCCACACCTACTGTGATGAAATAATTTGAGAGGTTGTTCACAGCAAGAACTAAACCCTGCCTGAACAAGTTCAGAGTTTAAAGTAAAATTTATTATCAGAGTACATACATGTCACCACATACAACCCTGAGATTCTTTTTCTTTGGGCATACTTAACAACTCTATAGAACAGTAACTGTAAATATGATCTGTAAACTGTAAACAAACTGTGCAAATGCAGAGATAAATAAATAGCAATTAATAACTAGCATGATATAACTAGATAAAAGAGTCCTCAAATGAGTGTAGTTATCCCCTTTTGTTTAACAGCCTGACGGCTGAGGGGTTGTAACAGTTCTTGAATCTGATGGTGTGAGTCCTGAGGCATCTGTACCTTCTACCTGATGGCAGCAATGAGAAAAGAGCATTGCCTGGGTGGTGAGGATCTTTGATCGCAGCAGGCCAGGCTGCATCTCTAGGAAGAGGTGCAGTCGACGTTTCAGGCCGAGACCCTTCGTCAGGACTAACTGAAGGAAGAGTGAGTAAGGCATTTGAAAGTTGGAGGGGGAGGGGGAGATCCAAAATGATAGGAGAAGACAGGAGGGGGAGGGATGGAGCCAAGAGCTGGACAGGTGATAGGCAAAAGGGATACGAGAGGATCATGGGACAGGAGGTTCGGGAAGAAAGACAAGGTGTGGGGGACCCAGAGGATGGACAAGGGGCATATTCAGAGGGACAGAGGGAGAAAAAGGAGAGTGGGAGAAAGAATGTGTGCATAAAATTAAGTAACAGATGGGGTACGAGGGGGAGGTGGGGCCTTAGCGGAAGTTAAAGAAGTCGATGTTCATGCCATCAGGTTGGAGGCTACCCAGACGGAATATAAGGTGTTGTTCCTCCAACCTGAGTGTGGCTTCATCTTTACAGTAGAGGAGGCCGTGG
The DNA here is from genome assembly GCF_963921235.1 of Mobula hypostoma. Classification (NCBI taxonomy): domain Eukaryota; kingdom Metazoa; phylum Chordata; class Chondrichthyes; order Myliobatiformes; family Myliobatidae; genus Mobula; species Mobula hypostoma. The sequence goes on along the minus strand of NC_086121.1, from coordinate 46,945,450 downwards.
ATAGACATGTCAGAATGGGAATGGGATGTGGAATTAAAATGTGTGGCCACTGGGAGATCCTGCTTTCTCTGGCGGACAGAGCGTAGGTGCTCAGCAAAGCGGTCTCCCAGTCTGAGTCGGGTCTCGCCAATATATAAAAGGCCACATCGGGAGCACCGGACGCAGTATATCACCCCAGTCGACTCACAGGTGAAGTGTTGCCTCACCTGGAAGGACTGTTTGGGGCCCTGAATGGTGGTAAGGGAGGAAGTGTAAGGGCATGTGTAGCACTTGTTCCGCTTACACGGATAAGTGCCAGGAGGGAGATCAGTGGGGAGGGATGGGGGGGATGAATGGACAAGGGAGTCGCGTAGGGAGCGATCCACAAACCTGCCTGTCCTGGCCGACCTATTGTCTCAGCTTGCTCCTGCCCCACCGAACTCGTTTCTGCATACCTCGACACTGTTTTATCCCCCCTTGTTCAATCTCTTCCTACCTATGTTCATGACACTTCTCACGCTCTTAAACTTTTTGATGATTTTAAGTTCCCTGGCCCCCACTGCTTTATTTTCACCGTGGATGTCCAGTCCCTCTATACTTCCATCCCCTATCAGGAAGGTCTCAAAGCTCTACGCTTCTTTTTGGATTTCAGACCTAATCAGTTCCCCTCTACCACCACTCTGCTCCGCCTAGCGGAATTAGTCCTTACTCTTAATAATTTCTCCTTTGGCTCCTCCCACTTCCTCCAAACTAAAGGTGTACCGTATGGGTCCTAGCTATGCCTGCCTTTTTGTTGGCTTTGTGGAACAATCTATGTTCCGTACCTATTCTGGTATCTGTCCCCCACTTTTCCTTCGCTACATCAACGACTGCATTGGTGCTGCTTCCTGCATGCATGCAGAGCTCGTTGACTTTATTAACTTTGCCTCCAACTTTCACCCTGCCCTCAAGTTTACCTGGTCCATTTCCGACACCTCCCTCCTCTTTCTAGATCTTTCTGACTCTGTCTCTGGAGACAGCTTATCCACTGATGTCTACTATAAGCCTACTGACTCTCACAGCTATCTGGACTATTCCTCTTCTCACCCTGTCTCTTGCAAAAACGCCATCCCCTTCTCGCAATTCCTCCGTCTCCGCCGCATCTGCTCTCAGGATGAGGCTTTTCATTCTAGGACGAGGGAGATGTCTTCTTTTTTTAAAGAAAGGGGCTTCCCTTCCTCCACTATCAACTCTGCTCTTAAACGCATCTCCCCCATTTCACGTACATCTGCTCTCACTCCATCCTCCCGCCACCCCACTAGGAATAGGGTTCCCCTGGTCCTCACCTACCACCCCACCAGCCTCCGGGTCCAACATATTATTCTCCGTAACTTCCGCCACCTCCAACGGGATCCCACCACTAAGCACATCTTTCCTTCCCCCCCGCCCCTGCATTCCGCAGGGATTGCTCCCTACGCGACTCCCTTGTCCATTCGTCCCCCCCATCCCTCCCCACTGATCTCCCTCCTGGCACTTATCCGTGTAAGCGGAACAAGTGCTACACATGCCCTTACACTTCCTCCCTTACCACCATTCAGGGCCCCAAACAGTCCTTCCAGGTGAGGCAACACTTCACCTGTGAGTTGGCTGGGGTGATATACTGCGTCCGGTGCTCCCAATGTGGCCTTTTATATATTGGCGAGACCCGACACAGACTGGGAGACCGCTTTGCTGAGCACCTACGCTCTGTCCGCCAGAGAAAGCAGGATCTCCCAGTGGCCACACATTTTAATTCCACATCCCATTCCCATTCTGACATGTCTATCCACGGCTTCCTCTACTGTAAAGATGAAACCACACTCAGGTTGGAGGAACAACACCTTATATTCCGCCTGGGTAGCCTCCAACCTGATGGCATGAACATCGACTTCTCTAACTTCCGCTAATGCCCCACCTCCCCCTCGTACCCCATCTGTTACTTATTTTTATACACACATTCTTTCTCTCACTCTCCTTTTTCTCCCTCTGTCCCTTTGAATATACCCCTTGCCCATCCTCTGGGTCCCCCCCCCCGTCTTTCTTCCCGAACCTCCTGTCCCATGATCCTCTTGTATCCCTTTTGCCAATCACCTGTCCAGCTCTTGGCTCCATCCCTCCCCCTCCTGTCTTCTCCTATCATTTTGGATCTCCCCCTCCCCCTCCAACTTTCAAATCCCTTACTCACTCTTCCTTCAGTTAGTCCTGACGAAGGGTCTCGGCCTGAAACGTCGACTGCACCTCTTCCTAGAGATGCTGCCTGGCCTGCTGCGTTCACCAGCAACTTTGATGTGTGTTGCTTGAATTTCCAGTATCTGCAGAATTCCTGTTGTTTGAGGATCTTTGATGATGGGTGTTCCTTTTCTATGGCAACATTTCATGTAGATCCACTCGATGGTTGGAGGGTTTTACCCATTATGCTGTGGGCTGAATCGACTTCCTTTTGTAGGATTTTCCACTCAAACGCATTACTATTCCCTTACCAGACCGTACTGCAGCCAGACAGCACACCTTCCACCACACATCGATAGAAATTTACCAAGGTTTTTGATGACATGCCAAATCTTCACAGACTCCTGAGGAAGTAAATACGCTGCTGTGCTTTCTTTGCAATTATATTTATATAATGGGATTATATGATGGGAACAAGGATCTAGACATGCTGAAATTTGAGCACAGCCACGACAGATCTACGGCGGATGCAATTTCACTGGCTCTCTACTCTGTTTTGGAGCACCCAGGCAATGGTAAAACATACAAGGGATGATTGATAAGTTCGTGGCCTAAGGTAGAAGAAGTGAATTTTAGAAAACCTAGCACATTCATTTTTCAACATAGTCCTCTCCTACATTTACACACTTAGTCCAGCGGTCGTGGAGCATACGGATCTTAAACCTCCAGAAAGTGCCCACAGCAGGGGTGATTGATGAGTTTATGGTCTAAGGTAGAAGGAGATGAGTAATACCGTTCTCATTACATGCGCATGCAGTTCATCTCTGAGTGATTATGCAGAAAGTTTGAGGTTAATAACGCCTCAGGGGTGATTCGTGGCCTGAAGTAGAAAGAGATGAGTTATTAACTTCAAACTTTGTGCATAATCACTCAAAGAGTTGAACTGCATGTGCATGTAAAAAGAGCTGTATAACTCATCTCCTTCTACCTTAGACCACCAGTTTATCAATCACCCCTGCTGTGGGCACTTTCTGGAGGTCTAAGATCCGTATCCTCCACAACCGCTGGACTAAGTGTGTAAATGTAGGAGGGGACTATGTTGAAAAATAAATGTGCTAGGTTTTCCAAAATTGACTCCTCCTACCTTAGGCCACGAACTTATCAATCACCCCTTGTATGTTCAGCAGCTGTTTATGGCTTGCAACTCAGCATTCAACACCATCACCCCCTCATTCCTAATCAATAAGCTTCAAAACTGAAGATCCCTCTGCAACTGGACACTCGATTTCTTTATTTGGAGACCGGTAACAGCATCTTCTTGTCACTAATATTAAACATAAGCATACTTCAAGTATGTGTGCTTAGCCTACTCCCTCTGCACTTACATCTGTGTGGCTGGGCACAGCTTAAATGCTGTCTATAAATTTACCGATGATGCTACTGTTGTTGGCAGAATTTCACATGACAACGAGTTGGTGTACAGGAGTGAGGTAGATTAGTTAGTTGTGTGGTCTCGTAGCGACAATTCAACATAAAAGACTAAGGAATTGATTATGAACTTCAGGAAGGGAATCAGAATTTCAATTTAATATTGTTACCTGTACTGAGGTACAGTGGAAAAACTTGCCTTGCATACTGTTCACATCATTATAGAATGTATTGAGGCAGAACAAGATAAAATAACAATACAGGAGAAAGTGCAACAGCTACACAAAAAAACTTACTGCAGTAAACAATAAGGTGCAAGATTATAACGAGGTAGATTGTGAGTTCAAGAGTTTATCTGATCATACTAGGGAACCAGAAAGATGCACACCAGTCCTCATTGAGGGATCAGTGTTGGAAAGAATGAGCAGCTTAAAGACCCTGGGCATCAACATGTCGGAAGATCTATCCCAGAGGTGTCAAACTCATTTTAGGTCACGGGCCGGATTGGGCAAAATGCGACTTCATGCGGGCTGGATCAGTTGTGCACGTGTGTGTGCTTCCACAGCTTTCGTTGCCTTCATTTTTTCAACCTGCTTCATGTGTCTCAGTCTCTGCTATAACTATGAAGAGTTTCACTTCACGAATTTAGTTTTTTATGAAGAAGATTGCCTAGCAAGTGTTATTTTATGATTGGTATTAACTTACATTCGTAGGCTACAAGAAAGTTGTGATGAGGGGGAGAAAAAACTATGCTATTTTGGCTAAGATTGTTTTGGGAGCCACACCCTTTCCATTAATAAACCATTTGAAATCATAGAACATAGAATAGTACAGCACAGTACAGGCCCTTCAGCCCACAATGTTGTGCCAACCCTTAAACCCTGCCTCCCATATAACTCCCCCCCACCTTAAATTCCTCCGTTTTCCTGTCTAATAGTCTCTTAAACTTCACTAGAGTACCTGCCTCCACCACTGACTCAGGCAGTGCATTCCACGCACCAACCACTCTCTGAGTAAAATACTTTCCTCTAATATCCCCCTTGAACTTCCCACCCCTTACAGATTTTCCCTTTAAGATGGCACTGGTGAAGCACAGTGTTTGCTTGCTGGTAGCTGGTGGTTGTGTCTCAGGGTCTGAGGAAGACTGAACATTGTGCAGTCATCTGTGGATACGCATGTGGCGTTGGAAGCTGAAGGCCAAAGCACTCATGCGGTTGCAGGTTGGACATGGAATGGCGGTTGTTAGAACAGGTGCATACACAGCTTTGTGGCATTGGTCTCGTGCTGCTGCAAGGCACTGATTTCAGTCATCCTCAAAGTCAGATGCAGCTTTTCTGGTCAGGGCGCGCCACACAGCCGTTTTGGCTATGGACTCCTCAAGTTGTTGAGGCTGGAGTTCTGCCCATTTGATGTACAATTTCAGTTTGTCTTTGAATCTCTTTTTGGGGCGGCCTTGATTGTGACTGTCATGCAGCTGCCTGGGGATTCTTGTTTCACCCATGCGGATTACATGGCCAGTCCAGCATAGCTGGGCCTGGAGGATCCTTGCCTCAATGCTTGTGCTGTTGGCTCTGTCAAGGACTTCCTGGTTGGTGATTCAGTCCTGCCATCGAATCCTCATGATCGACCGCAGAGAGTGCATGTGAAACTGCTCTAGCTGTTTGATGTGCCTGCGGTACAGGGTCCAGGTTTCGTAGCCAGACAGGAGAGAGGTGAGGACCACAGCCTTGTACACCTTGAGCTTGGTTAAAAACTGAATGTCCTTGTGCTCCAGAACTTTGACACGGAGTTTCCTGAGTGCCTGGCTGGCTTTCTGGATCCATGCTATGATCCCTTTATCAAGGGATCTGTCACTGGAGATGGTGCTTCCAAGATACTTGAAGCTCTCCACATTTTTCAGGACAGTGCCGTGGATGGTGATGCATGGCTGAGGAGGGTGACTGTTTGGTGCAGGTTGTAGGAGAACTTGTCTTACTGAGGCTGATTGTCAGGCCAAACAGCTTTGAGGCTGTGGACAATTTGTCAACAATCGTCTGCAGGTGGTTCCCTTGGTGGGCCATGAGGGCGCAGTCATCAGTAAACAGGGCTTCAGTGAAGAACCTCCTCAACGTTTTGGTCTTTGCAGCAAGGCGTCTCAGGTGAAACATCAATCCGTCTGGGCGATAGCTTATGTAAATACCCAGGTCTTGGTCCTTAACAGCATGCTTCAGCATTTGGGTGAAGAAGAGGTTGAAGAGCACTGGTGCGAGAACGCACCCTTGCTTCACGCCATTTGAGATGTTGAAAGTCTCAGATGGGGAACCATCTGAGAACACTTCTCCTGTCATGCCATCGTGGAACAGGCAGATGAGTGTAGTGAATTTCTGTGGGCAGCCAAGCTTTCTAAGGATGATCCACAGTTGCGTGGTAGCAAACAAGACTATAAATTACTGTATTAATCACCCTTTTTATCGGATATAATCATTGCAATCAATAGTATGTATCTTCACTTTCAGAGTCGAGTTTTTGAACTGTTTGTATAACCTGGCATTTTTGTGATGTGAAAGGAAGTCTCAAAGATGCAGGATGGTTGTGGTGTGGCATATATTGGTCAAGTCGAGGCAGTGGGGCCCAGGTCCAAGAGTGAGGATTGAGCTAATGTTTGGCCATTACTGCAGCACACTTGGAGGTGATTCGATGTGGCTGAACTGAGGTGAGCAGAAGCAAGGCAGACTTGAGGCACTGGGACCCAGACTTGGGCCCCAAGAGCAAGGAAATAACCAAAGTTTGATTGATTTAAGCACGGGTTGATTAGAAAGGCTAGGATCAGATACAGGCCAAATCATGGTGGCAGGGCTAGGGCCAGAGTGTGTAGTGAAGCAGCAGTGTCCTGGTCCGAAAGCATGGAATGACCCGAGCTTTGGACAATTTAAGTGTTGGGTGGGCCAGATTGAAAAGGTCAAGGTGAAGGGGATGGAGATAAGGAATGGGCTGGTTCAGTTCGCTGATTCATGAGGCTTGCTTGTCTCGGTGCTAAAGTGGGCTCCTCAATCAGCTTTGTGGCTGTGGATTCACTTTTGTGAACTTCAGTTCTGAATGTTATTTGCTTACCTTTATCGTTTGGATTTTGTCTGCACTTTGGAAGTTTGACAGTCTTTTTAAAGTTCAATTCTATTGGGTTTCTTTGTTTTGTGGCTGCCTGTAAGGAGACAAATCTCAAGTTCGTACATAGTATACGTACTTTGATAATAAATAGACTGAACTTTGAACACGTGTCAGTGATAATAAACCTGATTCTGTTTCAAAGAACCCTTTAGCTCTCCTCATCCCAAAGATGCCATGATTGGACATCAACAATGTCTGTAGATTCCAGCTTTTTCCCAATAGAAACTGACAACTGAATTCTAAAGGTCAACAAATCACAATACAAAAATACAGATAATACCCTGTGAAAGAGAACATTCCTCAGATTTTCTCACTGCACCTGTAGGGGGCAGAATAAGACAAGTCAAATCTCCATCTTAAAGCTATTTGCAGGAAATGGAAGTTACTGGTCTCTCTGAGAGTTTAAACACACAGTTGGTGATTTTGCTGTGAGCGTGATTGTGACTAAGGGAACAGTTTATGACCCTGGTATGGACATGTTTATTTGAGCCATAATTCCCAGGTCAAGGCTTGCATCCAAAACAGTGATAATTGAAACACTATCATGCCATACCTATGAAGTGTCACTACAGATATGTACAGGCAGGACCGGATTAGCACAATGCAACAAGCAGACATGATACTAGAATGAGATGCTGCTGGATTTGTGGCAGGTTATCTTGCTGTGAATACTCCAGTCTTATCCACTATATAGTTGTATGAGTTTTCTTCACTACTAAATAATCATTCCAATAAGTTCTCAAAGGGACTTAGCCTCTGAACCCAGGTATAATCATGAGCCCTGGTACTGTGTGGGACAACTGTGCATTAGTCTGCTTCTCTGCATCAGGAGATATATGTTACAGATGGGGAGTGGCAGGCGTTCACCAGGTTGCCTCCTGAAGGCAGGACTGCCATAAGAGAAGAAACTGAACAGTCTACATTTAAAGTTGCTCGATATTTCTCTGAAACATAGAAACATAGAAAACCTACACACAATACAGGCCCTTCGGCCCACAATGCTGCGCCGAACATGTCCCTACCTTAGAACTACCTAGGCTTTACCCATAGCCCTCTATTTTCTAACCTCCATGTCACCATCCAGGAGTCTCTTAAAAGACCCTATCGTTTCCACCTCCACCACTGCTGCTGGCAGCCCATTCCACTCACTCACCACTCTCAGCATAAAAGAAACTTACAGCTGACATCTCCTCTGCACCTACTTCCAAGCACCTTAAAACTGTGCCCTCTTGTGTTAGCCATTTCAGTCCTGGGGAAAAGCCTCTGACTATCCATATGAAATTCAGAAGAATGAGAAATTATTTCACTGAAATATACAAAACCCTTGTGGTGTTTTGTAGGAAAGGTATAAGGATGATATTTTTAGAATCAGAAGTCAAATTCAACCTCAAGCTTGTTGTATAAATATGAAGAAGATTAATGTTTTACTGTATCCTGATGAAGGGTCTCGGCCTGCGTACTCCTTTCCATAGATGCTGCCTGGCTTACTGAGTCCCTCCAGCATTTTGTGTGTGTTTCTTGAATTTCCAGCATCTGCAGATTTTCTCTTGTTTGTGATAACAGCACTAGTGCAAGACTGAGTGAGAGAAAAATGGAAAAAAATGGAGAGTAGTGTTAAAGTTTGTTTGAGGATCTAACAGCAGTGGGTAAGAAGCTGATTTTGAACCTTGAATTGTAGTTTTTTAGGCTCCTGAACCTTGAGGTATTGTGAACAGGGCATAGACCATAAGACCATTAGACATTAGAATTAGACCATTCAACCCATTTATCCCTCTCAATCACATTCTCCTGCCTCTCCCCATAACCTTTGATACCCTTTCTGAACAAGAACCTATCAACCTCTGCTTTAAATATACCCAATTACTTTGGCCTCTACAGCTGTCTGTGCCCCAGATTCACCACCTGCTGGCTAAAGAAATTCCTCCTCATTTCTGTTCTAAAGGAGAATCCTTGTTTTCGGAGTCTGTGCCCTCTGGTCCTAGACTCAACTACTATAGGAAACATCATCTCCATGTCCACTTTATCTAGGTTTTTCAATGTGACCCCCTTTCATTCTTCTAAACTCCAGAGAGTACAAGTCCAGAGCCATCAAATGCTCCCCATGCGTTAACCCTTACATTCCCAGGAACATTCTTATGAACCTTCTCTGGATCCTCTCCAATGCCCGCACATTGTTTCTGGTATAAGGGGCCCAAGACTGCTCATAATACTCCATGCAGTCTGACCAATGCCTTATAAAGTGTCAGTCTTACATCCTTGCTTTTATATTCTTGTCCTCTGGAAATAAATGCTAACATTACATTTCCATTCCTTTCCAAGAATACAACCTGTGAGTTAACCTTTAGGGAATCTTGCACGACAACTTCCACATCCCTTTGCACCTCTGCTTTCTGAATTTGCTCCTTGTTTAGAAAATAGACTATGTCTTTATTCCTTCTTCCAAAGTCCATGACCGTACACTTCCCTACACCATATTCTATCTGAAACTTCTTTCCCCATTCTTCTAATCTGTGTAAGTCCTTCTGCACACTCCCTACTTCCTCACCACTGCCTCACATCACGCTGGAGGAACTCAGCAGGTCGGGCAGCATCCGTGGAAACGATCAGTCAAAGTTTCGGGCTGGAACCCTTCGTCAGGTGTCCTGAGTTCCTTCAGTGTGTTGTGAGTGTTGCTTTGACCCCAGCATCTGCAGAGTATTTTGTGTTTACGATTCACCACTACCTGTCCCTCCACCTATCTGTGTATTGTCCACAAACTTGGCCACAAAGCCATTAATTCTGTCTTCTAATGTGATATATATATTTAAAATGCGGCACCTTGTCAAAGGCCTCTTGAAAATTCAAGTAAATGACACCCATGGACTCTCCTTTACTGCCTGTTACTTCCTCAAAAAAATCCAGCAGATTTGTCGGGTAAATATTTCCCAAAAGGAAGCCATGCTGACTTCAGTCTATTTTAACATATACCTTTAAGTACCTTGAAAACTCATATTTAGTGGACTGAAACATCTTACCAACCATTGAAGTCAGGTTAACTGGCTAATAAATTCCTGTCTTCTGTTTTCTTAAAGGGCAGAGTGGATTTGAAATTTTCTAGTCCTGGCATGGTGGGTGGGTGTACCTGATGATCATGTCATCTTCCTAACACATCATCTCTTGTAGGTGTCCTTAGTGAAGAGGAAAGCTGTCGTCATGGTGGAACCATCTAAGTCTACCACTCTTAGTCTCTTGCATTTCTGTGAATTTGAGTTGTCATATCAAGCTTGGTACAACCAGTGAGAATGGTTTGCACTTTTGAAATTTGTCAGAGTTTTCGATGCCATGCTGAATCTCCTACAACTTCTAAGGATGTGATAAGCCTTCTTCATTCAGTTTCTTCTTTAGGACGCACCCGTACCCTGCCCCTGGGGTGGACCCGTGCGCTGCCCCTGGGGTGGACCCGTGCCCTGCCCCCAGGGTGGACCCGTGCCCTGCCCCCGGGATGGACCCGTGCCCTGCTCCCGGGATGGACCTGTGCCCTGCCCTCGGGATGGACCCGTGCCCTGCCCTCGGGATGGACCTTCCAATATGCTGACACCCAGGAACCTGAACCTCCTCACCCTTTTTATTGCAACCCCTTAATAAAGATTAGTACCTGTTTGCCTGATTTCCTCTTTCTAAAATTCCAAATCAGTTTTACTAACATAGAGTGGGGGATTGTTGTTGTGACACCACTCAACCAGCTGACCTATCTCACTCAAGTACACTACCTTGTCACCATCTATAATTCTGCCAACAATATTGGTGTCACCGGTAAATATGCTTCACCTCATAGTCATAGGTACAGAGGGTGTAGAGCAGGGACTGCACATGCAACCCTGAGGTGGGTCTGTGTTGATGGTCATTGAGGAGGAGATGAGGTTTCTGGTCCATACCAATTGTGGAAGTTGAGGATCCAATTATGGAATGAGGTGTAGAGGACCAGATACTGGAGTTTGTTAATGTAATTTGAGGCATGATAGTGTTCAACACTGAACTATAATCAGTAAAACAGCCAGAGTTCAAAGTTCAAAGTAAATTTATTATCAAAGAATATATGTCACCGTGTACTTGCTTTCTTGTGGGCATACTCAATAAATCCAATAAAAACATTGAAGGACCGCACCCAACAGGATGGACAATTAACCAATGTGCAAAAGACATTGCGCAAAAACCAACTGTGCAAATACAAAAGGAAAAAATAAATAAGCAACAAATATCAAGAATATGAGATAAAGAGTCCTGAAAGTTAGTCATAGGTTGTGGGAACAGTTCAGAGATGGGGCACATGAAGTTGAGTGAAGTATGCCATTGGTTCAAGATCCTGATGGTTGAGGAGTGAAAACTGTTCCTAAGCTTAATGGTGTGAATCCTGGGGCTCCTGTACCTTCTTCCTGGTGGCAGCAGTAAGAAGATAGCAGAGCAAGGAGAAGAGATCTGGGTGGTAGGGGTCACTGATGATGGATGCTGATTTCCTGTGACTATGCTCTATATATATGTGCTCATTAGTGGGGAGTGATTTACCCGTGATGGACTGGGCCATATCCACTATTTTTCATAGGATCTTTCATTCAAGGGCAGTTGTGTTTCCACACCAGGCTGTATGAACATAGAATAGTACAGCACAGTACAGGCCCAATGTTGTGCCGACCCTTAAAGCCTGCCTCCCATATAACCCCCCACCTTAAATTCCTCCATATACCTGTCTAGTATAGAACATTGAATAAAGTCTGTCATGAGCCTTGTGGCTTATGCCAGTTCTCGTGGCATGAAGCAACTGAGAGTACGAGACTCGCTCCCCCGGATAGGATGCCAGTTTATCATGAGGTTAACCCCCAGCATTTTTGCCGGTACCCATTCTCAGCTGGGTAGACTGGGGCATTGTGTGGTTAAGTGCCATGCTCAAGGACACACACACTGCCTCGGCCGAGGCTCAAACCCACGACCTTCAGATTGCCAGTCCAACACCCTAACCACTTGGCCATGTGCCGTCAATCAATATACTCTTCACCACTCATCTATAGAAGTTTGTCAAAGTTGTAGATGTCATGCCAGATCTTCGCAAACATCTATGGAAGCAGAGGTACTGCCATACTTTCTTTATAATTGCACTTATGTGCTGGGCCCTAGTTCCTATCCCTCTCCACCTCTGATCCTGCAGTAAGGACTGGCTCATGGACCTCTGGCTTCCTCCTCCTGAAGTCAATAATTTGCTCCTAGGTTTTGCTGACATTGAGTGAGATGTTGTTGTTGTGGCACCACTCAGCTAAATTTTTAATCTCTTCCTATATGCCAATTTATCACCATCTTTGATTCCAGTTATCCAGGTGGTCCAGAGAAGAGTGGAGAGCCAGTGAGATAGGGATTAGATCCATAATTAGCACAGGGATAGGTATCCAACCCGATGATATAGTTAGTGCCCTGGGTAGGGTGATGCAATAGAAAGACCTAGGAATACAAATGAATGGTTTGATGAAAGAGGGTCTACACGCAGTGAATGTGTACAACATACAAGCATTCATCAATCAGGGCAGTGAGTGTAGTAGTTGGGAACTTATGCGGCAGTTATATACTGTATGATATTAGTGAGACCTCACTTGGAATACTGCAATTAGCTTTGGTTACCCATTTATAAAAATGATGTTACTAAAACAGTAAAAATTTTAGAACCATAGAACATTACAGTACAGAAACAGGCCTTTTGGCCCTTCTTGGCTGTGCCGAACCATTTTTCTGCCTAGTCCCACTGACCTGCACCTGGACCATACGCCTCTCATCCATGTACCTGTCCAAGTTTTTCTTAACTGTTAAAAGTGAGCCCGCGTTTACCACTTCATCTGGCAGCTCATTCCACACTCCCACCACTCTCTGTGTGAAGAAGCCCCCCACAATGTTCCCTTTAAACTTTTCCCCCTTCACCCTTAACCCATGTCCTCTGGTTTTTTTTCTCCCCTAGGCTCAGTGGAAAAAGACTACTTGCATTCACTCTATCCTTACCCATCATAATTTTATATACCTCTATCAAATCTCCCCTCATTCTTCTACGCTCCAGGGAATAAAGTCCTAACCTATTCAACCTTTCTCTGTAACTCAGTTTCTCAAGTCCTGGTAACATCCTTGTAAACCTTCCCTGCACTCTCCCAACCTTATTAATATCCTTCCTGTAATTTGGTGACCAAAACTGTACACAATACTCCAAATTCGGCCTCACCAATGCCTTATACAACCTCACCATAACATTCCAACTCTTATACTCAATACTTTGATTTATAAAGGCCAATGTACCAAAAGTTCTCTTTATGACCCTATCTACCCGTGGTGCCAGTTTTAGGGAATTTTGTATCTGTATTCCTAGATCCCTCTGTTCTACTGCACTCCTCAGTGCCCTACCATTTACCTTGTATGTTCTACCTTGGTTTGTCCTTCCAAAGTGCAATACCTCACACTTGTCTGTATTAAACTCCATCTTCCATTTTTCAGCCCATTTCTCCAGCTGGTCCAAATCCCTCTGCAAGCTTTGAAAACCTTCCTCACTGTCCACTACACCTCCAATCTTTGTATCATCAGCAAATTTGCTGATCCAATTTACCACATTATCATCTAGATCATTGATATAGATGACAAATAACAATAGACCCAGCACTGATCCCTGTGGCACACCACAAGTCACAGTTCTCCACTCAGAGAAGCAATCCTCCACTACCACTCTCTGGCTTCTTCCATTGAGCCAATGTCTAATCCAATTTACTACCTCTCCATGTATACCTAACGACTAAATCTTCCTAACTAACCTCCCATGCGGGACCTTGTCAAAGGCCTTACTGAAGTCCATGTAGACAACATTCACTGCTTTCCCATCATTCCACTTTCTTGGTAACCTCCTTGAAAAACTCTTAATAGATTGGTTAAACATGACCTACCACACACAAAGCCACGTTGACTCCTCCTAATAAGTCCCTGTCTATCCAAATACTTGTAGATCCTATTTCTTAGTACTCCTTCCAATAATTAACCTAGTACCAACATCAAACTTACCAGCCTATAATTTCCCAGATTACTTTTAGAGCCTTTTTTAAATAACGGAACAACATGAGCTATCCTCCAATCCTCTGACACCTCACCCGTAGATACCGACATCTTAGATATATCTGCCCCTGCAATTTCGGCAATTTCCCAATCAATATTTTCTACGATGTTGCCTGGACTTGGGGGCATGAGTTACTATGAGGGTTTATGTAGAATATAGGAGATTGGAATATATGAGATTGAGGGATTACCTGGTGTACGTACATAAGCTCATGAAGGGTATAGACAGGTGGACAAAGGGTCTCGGACTGAAATGTCGATTGTACCTCTTCCAATAGATGCTGCCTGGCCTGCTGCGTTCCACCAGCATTTTGTGTGTGTTGCTTGGGTTTCAGCATCTACTGATTTCCTCGTGTTTGCGTGGAAATACACAATGTTTTTTCCTTGGAAAAGGCGCTAAAAACAAGAGAGCATTGGTTTAAGATCAGAGGTAGGAGATACAAAAGGGATATCAGTGGCAGCTTCTTCACACAACGGATGGTGTCCATTTGAAATGAACTACCAGAAAGAATGATTGAGGCAGGCTCATTAGAAAAATTAAAAACCATCTAGATGCATAGTGACCTAAAGAAGAGGAAACTGAGGTGGTGTGGCCACGTAACAAGATTAAGTGGACTCTCAGAGACCATTCTTCAGAGAATGGTACAGGGGAAAAGAAAAAGGGAACATAGAGGAAGAAATGGGCAGACAATATTGCAGAGTGGACCGCAGAGAGCATTGCCACAAGCCAGGCACTCGCCCTCAACCATGAGAGGTTGAGCCAACTGGCACAGTGTCCCCATGACCCAGATGTTGGGGGATCCGTAACCATTGATGCGTATATGGATAGGAGAGGTTTCAAAGGTTCTAGTCCAAATGTGGGCAAATGGGTCCAGCTTACAGGGCAACACAATTGTCAGGAATGAGTTAGGCTAATGGCCCTGTATCCGTGCTATAGCACTCCATGAATCTACTGGTGGAGAGTTAATAGAATCATCATCAACATCATTATGTGCCATTTTGTATGACATGGGCGATCATGGTCTTGGCAAATTTTTCAAAAAGTTATTTGCCATTGCCTTTTTCTGGGCAGTGTCTTTACAAGACAGGTATAGAAACCATATAAAACTACAGCACAGAAACAGGCCTTTTGGCCCTTCTTGGCTGTGCTGAGCCATTTTCTGCCTAGTCCCACTGACCTGCACACAGACCATATCCCTCCATATACCTCCCATCCATGTATCTGTCCAATCTATTTTTAAATGTTAAAAAAGAACCCGCATTTACCACCTCGTCTGGCAGCTCATTCCATACTCCCACCACTCTCTGTGTGAAGAAGCTCCCCTTAATGTTCCCTTTAAACTTTTCCCCCCTCACCCTTAACCCATGTCCTCTGGTTTTTTTTTCTCCCGTTGCCTCAGTGGAAAAAGCCTGCTTGCATTCACTCTATCTACTCCCATCATAATTTTATATACCTCTATCAAATCTCCCCTCATTCTTCTATGCTCCAGGGAATAAAGTCCTAACCTATTCAACCTTACTCTGTAACTGAGTTTCTCAAATCCCGGCAACATCCTTGTAAACCTTCTCTGCACTCTTTCAACCTTATTTATATCCTTTCTGTAATTTGGTGACCAAAATTGAATACAATACTCCAGATTTGGCCTCACCAATGTCTTATACAACTTCATCATAACATTCCAGCTCTTATACTCAATACTTTGATAAATAAAGGCCAATGTACCAAAAGCTCTCTTTACGACCCTATCTACCTGTGACGCCACTTTTAGGGAATTTTTTATCTGTATTCCCAGATTCCTCTGTTCTACTGCACTCCTCAGTGCCTTACCATTAACCCTGTATGTTCTACCTTGGTTTGTCCTTCCAACGTGAAATACCTCACGCTTATCTGTATTAAACTCCATCTGCCATTTTTCATCCCATTTTTCCAGCTGGTCCAAGTCTCTCTGCAGGCTCTGAAAACCTTCCTCACTGTCTACTACACCTCCAATCTTTGTATCATCAGCAAATTTGCTGATCCAATTTACCACATTATCATCCAGATCATTGATATAGAGGACAAATAACAATGGACCCAGCACTGATCCCTGTGGCACACCACTAGTCACAGGCCTCTTCTCGGAGAAGTAATTCTCTACTACCACTCTTTGGCTTCTTCCTTTGAGCCAATGTCTAATCCAATTTACCACCTCTCCATGTATACCTAGCGACTGAATTTTCCTAACTAACCACCCATGCGGAACCTTGTCAAAGGCCTTACTGAAGTCCATGTAAACAATATCCACTGCCTTCCCTTCATCCACTTTCCTGGTAACCTCGAAAAACTCCAATAGATTGGTCAAACATGACCTACCACGCACAAAGCCATGTTGACTCTCCCTAATAAGTCCCTGTCTATCCAAATGCTTGTAGATTCTGTCTCTTAGTACTCCCTCCAATAACTTACCTACTACCGACGTTAAACTTACTGGCCTATAATTTCCCAGATTACTTTTCGATCCTTTTTTAAACAACGGAACAACATGAGCCACTCTCCAATCCTCCGGCTCTTCACCTGTAGACAGCGACATTTTAAATATTTCTGCCAGGGCCCATGCAATTTCAGCACTAGTCTCCTTCAAGGTCCGAGGGAACACCCTGTCAGGTCCCGGGGATTTATCCACTTTAATTTTCCTCAAGACAGCAAGGACCTCCTCCTTTTCGATCTGTACAGTTTCCATGATCTCACTACTTGTTTCCCTTAATTCCATAGACTTCATGCCAGTTTCCTTAGTAAATACAGATGCAAAAAAACCTATTTAAGATCTCCCCCATCTCCTTTGGTTCTGCACATAGCTGACCATTCTGATCGTCAAGAGGACCAATTTTATCCCTTACAATCCTTTTGCTCTTAATATACCTGTAAAAGCTCTTCGGATTATCCTTCACTTTGACTGCCAAGGCAACCTAATGTCTTCTTTTAGCTCTCCTGATTTCTTTCTTAAGTATTTTCTTGCACTTCTTATACTCCTCAAGCACCTTATTTACTCCCTGCTTCCTATACATGTCATACAACTCCCTCTCCTTCTTTATCAGAGTTGCAATATCCCTTGAGAACCTAGGTTCCTTATTTCTATTCATTTTGCCTTTAATCCTGACAGGAACATACAAATTCTGCACTCTCAAAATTTGTCCATTGAAGGCTTCCCACCTACCGATCACATCCTTGCCAGAGAACAACCTATCCCAATCCATGCTTTTTAGATCCTTTCTCATTTCTTCAAATTTGGCCTTCTTCCAGTTAAGAACCTCAACCCTAGGACCAGATCTATCCTTGTCCATGATCAAGTTGAAACTAATGGTGTTATGATCACTGGAACCAAAGTGCTCCCCTACACAGACTTCTGTCACTTGTCCTAACACGTTTCCTAACAGGAGATCCAATATTGCATCCCCTCTAGTTGGTCCCTCTATATATTGATTTGGAAAACTTTCCTGAACACATTTTAAAAACTTTAAACCATCTAGACTCCTAACAGTATGGGAGTCCCAATCAATATATGGAAGATTAAAATCCCCTACCACCACAACTTTATGTTTCCTGCAGTTGCCTGCTATCTCTCTGCAAACTTGCTCTTCCAATTCTTGTTGACTATTGGGTGGTCTGTAATACAATCCCACTAATGTGGCCATACCTTTCCTGTTTCTCAGCTCCACCCATAAGGTCTCAGTAGACAATCCCCAGCTATTATCAATACTGTTGATTGTCTGCCTGATGTCAGTGGTTGCATAACCAGGATTTGTGATGTGCACCAGCTGCTCATACGGCCATCCACCATCTGCTTCCATGGCTACCCATGACCTTGATCAGGGGCTAAGCAGGCACTGCACCTTGCCCAAGGGTGACCTGCAGGTTAGCAAAGAGAAGGAGTGACTTACACCTCCTTTGGCAGAGACCTATCTCCACATTGCCACTGCTTAACAGAATAATATTTGAAGAAATAATAAATTAAGTGACAGTGCTGAATAACTCTATAACTCTAACACTCTCTTCAGTTTGTAAGATCAACCTTTACCTTCCAGCTTCCTCGGAATGAAACCTGAAGGACATCACCTGTACTGTGATGTCTGCAGCACTTGGAACCCAGGACCTAGTAGAGTAACTTCAGCAAATAAGTTTCCAGTTTGTTCCTCAGCATTCAGTCCTTCTCCTGCCTCAGCACATCCAGTCGGTGGTGACCATTTAGCCATTGAGTTAGAAGGTAGGGTCAAGAGTTCCAAGAATGCATCCAACTCCTTAAAGGGAATGTCAGGTAATATTACATCCACTTTAGAAGCAAATGGTGACTGATGGGAGAAATATAAAGGTGGGGACCAGTCCTGGGTCAGGGAATGACAGTGATGGAGAATGCCAAAGTGATCTGAGGACATTTACCAGTCAGTCTGCTGTTGATGGGGACATTTTTCCAAATGGTAATCAAGGTTTTGTTGTTTTTTCCTGTTTCCACAATTTGCTTTTTTTCTGCACATTGGGTGTTTGACAATCTTCTTTTCATAATGTTCTTTTGGGTTTCTTTGTTTTGTGGCTGCCTGCAAGCAGCCATCTCTCACGGTTGTAAATAGTATACATACTTTGATAATAAATGCACTTTGAAATTTGAACTTTGAGAGAAGTAATGGGTTCCTGGAGATGAGGTAAGTCAGTGAGAGACCTTATGGATTTGTTGAAAGCTGACAATGTTGAGGATAGAGTCATAGAATCATACTGATAAAGGACCCTTGCCCCACTGTATCCGTGCATTGCTGTTTAACCATCTGTACTCATCCCGTTATCTGTATTAGGGTAATGGAGTCCGGCAGTAGAGAAAATGCTTTTTGGCCCATTCATCCATGCGTCCAGGGTGCTTTACTGAGCTAGTCCCATTTCCCTGTGTTTGATCCACTTCCATCTCAACTTTTTCTATCCAATGTTTGTGCAAATGTTAAGTTCACAAAAAGGAGGACAGATCCATTTCACAAAATGGTAACCCCATTCCTTCAACCTCATGGCAAGAACAAAGGCAAGTGGTCTGTCTTGTTTCTGCTGTCCTTGATTTATTCAAATTCACTGATTTGTAGACTGTGGTTCTTTCTGGTCAAGAGCTTTTCCCCTGAGCTTTAGTAATACTAGAACTTGAGTTCGTAGGTTTAGAGAGAAATATTTAAGGAGAACTTGAGGAGGAAATTCTTTGCTCAGTGCATGGTATCAGTGTGTATCAAGTTGCCAGTGAAGTCAGATCAAGTCAAGCTTATTGCCATTTAACTATGTACATGTATATAACGCATTATAACGTATATAACCATATAATTTATATAGAAACGGCCCAACATTTCTCTAAACCGGGGTGTAAAGCACAGCGGTACACATAACACATGATAATTTATGAAGGTAATGATAATCACATATAAATGACAAACTGAAGTGCATTAATATTGAATATTGTAAGGTATAGAACAGCTTAACCAGTGTGGTGGATGCAGGTTCAATTGCCAGATTTAAGAGAAGTTTGGATAGGTACATAGATCAGAGGGATATGGAAGACTGTGGTTTGGGTGTATGTAGATGGGACTAGGTAGGAAAACAGGTTGATACAAACTGTTTAGGTTGAAGGGCCTATTTCTGTGCTGTAGTGCTCTATTACTGTATCACTCTGACTCCACATCTACTTCTTCCTTTGCTGGCTTGCTTCATATGTCCACCACCCTTTATGTGAAAAACTTGCTCTTCAGGCCCTCCTCTTCGATCCCTCGTATCGTAAACCTTTGCCCTTTAGTTTCCAACTCTCCAACCCGGGATAAAAGATAGCGATCATTCAAGTGTGCGGGGATCTGTATAGTTGATATAAAGTCATGGAGTTACATAAAAGCGCATAACGGGCCCTTTAACCCAGGAGTCCCCAACCTTTTTTGCACTGTGGACCGGTTTCATATTGACAATATTCTTGCAGACCGGCCGACCCCGGGGCGGGGGGGGGGGCGCGGGGATAGGGTTGCCAACGGACAAGAGTAGAGCCAAGTACGTTGTTTACACAGAGAGACTACAATGACCATGAAGCCTTGCACGGGCACCAGTGCGCATGCATGCGTGTACGTACTGATTTTTCCACAAAATGTTTTTGGCGATTCTGTTCGGGGGGGCGGGGGGTGTTAATCACGACCAGAATATAGGTGATAATTGGCTAATACACTCAATTTCGTTTCTAAAAGGGTTTATCTAACGAATTTAATATTAATTACACAGCGCATATTTTCCTCGCATGAATATAGCGATAAGTCAATTATCAGGGGAGGACAGGGGAGCTTGAAGTACGTGTTGAACGAACATCCAGTAGAAGTGGTAGAGGCAGGTTCGATATTATCATTAAAAGAAAAATTGGATAGATATATGGACAGGAAAGGAATGGAGGGTTCTGGGCTGAGTGCAGGTTGGTGGGACTAGGTGAGAGTAACGTTCGGCACGGACTAGAAGGGCAGAGATGGCCTGTTTCCGTGCTGTAATTGTTATATGGTTATATCAGTAAGTCAATAGCATCATAACATTTTAAGTAATGTTTGGATATTAAACACACAGCACATATTTTCCCCGTATGAACATATAAAATCATTGCAACACACCAATATTGTTGAACCAGTGGGAGCCCTGGGCTTGTTTCCCTGCAACAAGTCCTATTGAGGGGTGACTGGAGACAGCGATACTCGAAGGGGGTTCCTTATGTACAGTCTATTCCGCAATTTGGTTTTCGTTGCATTCATTGAAGAGATATGTTGGAAATGGAAGCATCGTTTTCAGTGCCTTCATGGCTATCTCAGGATATTTAGCCTTGACTTTGGATCCAGAATGCCGGCAGAGATGTTATGTCAAACATACTTTTCAGCCTGCCGTCATTTGCAAGCTGGAGGAGTTGATCTCCTTCCCACGTTGACATGGATGGCGCGCGGGTAATGACCTCGCATGCGTAATGGCTCAACAGTGGGCATGACAAGGCATGGGGAAAGGTGCAGCTGACTCCTATCGCCAAATCATATCGTTTCCTCGCGGCCCAGTAGCGCATGCTTTGTGTTGGTTGAGGACCGCTGCTTTAACCCACCATATCGACACTGAACTTTTTGCCCATCTATGCCAACCTATTTACCCCCATTAAGTTCATATTTTCAGGAAACTTGTAGAAATGGCAGCTTCTGTAATAATTGAGCTGAGAATAGAATTTTTATTTGGAGATGATTCTGAACTTCAGTGACAACTTGAGATGTGGCTTGGCACAAGAGGTCCACAAAAGATGCCATTTCATTAGCTCTGCACTCATTCTTGAAACATCTCAACAGCAAAGAAACATACTTCAGCATGGATTAGAAGGGCCGAGATGGCCTGTTTCTGTGCTGTAATTGTTATATGGTTATATGGTTACTTCAGTATGCTCTTTATTGACTACAGCTAGGCATTCAGTACTATCATTCCTTCAAAACTAATCAATAAGACCTTGGGCTCAATACCTCCTTGTGTAATTGGATCCTTGATATCCTCACTTACAGACTCCAATCAGCTTGGATTGGCATCAACATCTCCTCCACAATCTCCTTCAGGCTGTGAGCTTAGCCCCTTACTCTACTCACTTTACAGTGGTGACTATGGCTAAGCACAGCTCCAAAATTCAAGTTTGCTGTTGACACCACTGTTGTAGATCGAATCAAAGATAGTGATGAATCACCATGTAGGAGGGTGAATGAAGGTCTGGCTGAGTGGTGCCACAGCAACAAACTCTTACTCAGTGTCAGCAAGACCAAGAAGCTGATTATTGATTTCAGGAGACGGAAAATGGAGATCTACGAATCAGTCCTTATTGGAAGATCAGAGGTGGAGAGGGTCAGCAACTTTAAATTCCTCAGTGTTTTTTCAGAGGACCTGTCCTGGGCCCAGAATGTGTGCAAATATGAAGAAAGCACAGCAGTGCCTCTACTTCCATAAGAATTTGCAAAGATTCAGCATAACATCTAAAACTCTGACAAACTTCTAGAGATGTGTGGTGGAGGGTATATTGACAGGCTGTATCACAGCCTGGTATGGAAACATCAATGCCCTTGAATGGAAAATCCTACAGAAAGCAGTGGATACAGCCCTGTACATCAGGGGTAAATTCCTCCCCACCAATGAGCACATCTACATGCTCCATCGCTGAACTGTTCTGGCAACCTACGGACTCACTTTCAAAGACTCTTCATCTCATGTTTTGGATGCTTATTGCTTATTTATTTGTTATTATTATTAGTTTTTCTTTCTTCTTTCTTTTTGTACTAGCACAGATTGTTGTCTTTCGCACATTTCTGCCCTGTTGATACAGTCTAGTTTGGGTATTGGATTTATTGAGTATGCCTGCAAGAAATTGAATATCAGTGACATACATGTACTTTGGTAATAAATTTTCTTTGAACTCTGAATTTATTGATTAGATTTCAATGACATTTAAGGAATCAGAATAAGGTACAGGCCTCAAATTATAGGAGAAATATTTAGTTCCAAATCTCACAAAATCAATAACTTAATTTACTTAACCAACCCTACTTGTGGGACGACTTGGCAACCAATGTTCATCAACAACTACTTGGCTCAGCTTTGCCTTCATGTCGATGGGAATTCTGGATCAAGTTGTGCAACAAATGAGTCACCTCCCCTCTCCCTCTCGGCAGCAGCTTGTCATGAGTGCTTCCACTTCTGTTTTCTTTACAGTAAGGACTTCTTCTTAAGGTAAGTTCTCATCTCTCCAAGAACAGTTCATTGGAAAATATATGCAGTTATATTGTAAGAAATGTGCAGATGTGTGAACAGAATCTCTGAGTTTAGACTGTTTTGCTTCATTTCTTGTAAGCTAGAAAGCACCCAAAGAATTTAAGAGAGTAGTGTTACAAGGGATCTAGCTTCAGCAGTCTGTTCAAACTTTGGTCCACTTCTGTAATCTCACTTTTTCAAGTTTCAAGATTCAAGGTTGTTTAATGTCATTCCAGTACACAAGTGTAAACAGACAAAATAATTCTTACTCCGGATCCAATGCAGCACAAAAAAAAACACAATAAAGATAAAGAACACAATAACAATAAAAAATACAATAATGGTGGTCCTGGCATGAAAGCATCTCTTAATGATGAAATTGTATAATTCAGCATGCCATGAATCACTATTGAAAGTGGAATGAATATAACCTGATAATTTTAATGAAGTATTAATGATTAAGTATTTACAGATAATGTCAATTTTGAACTGGTTTTGAAACTGTTAACTAAAATTCTATGTAAAATGCACTGCCTGAGTCAGTGGTGGAGGCAGATACACCAGTGAAGTTTAAGAGACCACTGGACAGGTATATGGAGGAATTTAAGGTGGGGGTTATATGGGAGGCAGGGTTTAAGGGTCTGCACAACATTGTGGGCCAAAGGGCCTGTACTGTGCTGTACTATTCTATGTTCTATCCATGTTTTGCTTATGTAGCTTTTAACTCCTTTTAAACCATTCGAGTCAATGTAAAGGGATAGTTACAAATCTGATGTGAAATGCCAGTGGTGTGACGAGATATGTGAAAACTCTATGGGATGAAGTGACTCTTGGGCAGGGCTGCATGATGTTCAGTCCACTGAAGTCAATAGAGACAGCCGCCCATCAACACTATTTGTTTTCCATTTCTGTTCAGAGTGGAGTCGCTTGAAACAATCACGATCAATAGTAGAACATCAGAACCAGATGCTGGAAAGGCCATTCTGCACCTGTTCATACTAGGGACAGAGCTTTTATCTTAGTGTGATCTTCCTGAACTTGTCATACGGAGGGTGACTGGGGGAACAGACCCAAGTGCAAGACACAGACACTGAAGTACTAGGGACAGAACTAGGACACAGGGTAAGGGCAAGGACATGGATATGTAAACCGGGAACCAGGAACAGAACTGCACAAGAGAGCTAGGAGCCCGGGCTTGGACTTCGAGCCAGAGACTGGACAAGGATCCAGTACCTGGGTCTTGCCTCTGGCTCGAACCCCAGAACTAGGCAAGGATGAGGCTTGGCTGGCAGGCAGAATGAGGCTGGAGTCTTCAGGCTTGAGGCTAGAGACTAGAGGCGAGGCTAGGCAGGAGGCTGGAGCCTTCAAGTTTGAGGCTAGAGACTTGAGGCGAGGCTTGGCAGGAGGCAGGAGGCTGGAGTCTTCAGGCTTGAGGCTAGAGACGAGATGAGGCTTGGCAGGAGGCTAGAGGCTGGAGACTTGAGGTGAAGCTTGGCAGGAGGCAGGAGGCTGGAGTCTTCAGGCTTGAAGCTAGAGGCTAGAGACTTGAGGCAAGGCTTGGCAGGAGGCTAGAGGCTGGAGACGAGGTGAGGCTTGGCAGGAGGCTGGAGTTTTCAGGCTTGAGGATAGAGGCTAGAGACTTGAGATGAGGCTTGGCAGGAGGCTAGAGTCTTCAGGCTTGAGGCTGGAGGCTAGTGACTTGAGATGAGGCTTGGCAGGAGGCTAGAGACTTGAGGCGAGGCTCGGCAGGAGGCTGGAGACTTGAGGCGAGGCTTGGCAGGAGGCTGGAGTCTTCAGGCTTGAGGCTAGAGACTTGGGGCGAGGCTCCTCCTGGGCAGGGCGCGGATCACCACCCAACAGAGGCAAGGGACAGGAAGAGACAGAACCAACCGCAGGTAACGGCAAGACGGCCTGGCTTACCCAACAGAGGCAAGGGTTAGGAAGGGACAGAACTGACTGTAGGTAACAGCAATATGGCCTGGCTTACCCGACGGAGGCAGAGGACAGGAAGAGAGGTAGGTACAGGGTGGCTCCAGGACAAGACTGCAAGACAATGCAAGGCTTCAGGCAATGCAAGGCAAGACAGAACTTCAGGCGAGGCGAGAGTTACCGGCAAGACAAGGCAGGGCTTCAGGTGAGGAAACAGAAGGCAAAGGAAGGGATACAAGGAGTAAGGACAAGAACAACCCAGCAGCCACGCCCTGGTCTCTGAAGGTATTTATGCAGCCAACCCCAACGAGCATCAGCTGACTCAATTAGAGCTCAACAAGAACAGAAACAGGGTAGACAGGAAAACCTGGAGCAAGGGTCGATGGACCAGACCATGAACCGGAATACGGACTTCACGGACCGGACCATGACGGAACTACCCCAGATTCCTTCAGTCCCTTAATAACCAAAAATCTGTTGATCTCTTTCACTCTTGTTTTAAAACTTAGTGTCTGTTCCTCCAAAGCATCCTATCCATCTGTGCCTTGAATATGAACTGCAAAGGATCTTCAACACACTTTTGATAGACAGTTCCAAAGATCCATCATCCTGTGAGAGAAGATGTTCTTTCCCATTGCAGTCAGTCAGCCCCATATTTTGAGATGAGATCTTCTGGTTTTGACAGGAAAAATATCACTCCTACATCCACTCTGTCAGGCCCTGTACACATTTTAGCATGATCTCTTCTCCCAGATGCTGTCTAACCTGTTGAGCTTTCTGGTATTTTCTATTTTTATTTCAGATTTCTAATATTTGCTGTTCTTCTTGTATTCCCATTGAAATGGTGTATGCTTCTATGATTTCTATGCCAATTAAAAAAATAGTGCAGGTACGTAAGAGGTTCTGAAGATGCTGGAAATCTTGAACTGGAGAAGCAAATCAGGCATCATCAATGGAGGAAAATAAACAGTCCAAGGGTCTTAGCCTGAAATATCTGCTGTTTATTTCCCTTCAAAAGTTTCTGAGTTCCTCCAGCATTTTGTATATGTTGCCCAAGAACTACAGATATGGAATCTGTACTTGAATTGACAAAGTTTGGGAAGATATGCACTGAAAGTGGGCAAGTAGATTAGTATAGATGGACATGGTGAGCATGTTCATGGTGGGTCAGAGAATCTGTTTTTGTACTCTACAATTCAATGACTCAATGGCATACTGTACAGAGACATTTAGTATGGATGAGGAAACCTTGGAAAACATGGACAACTTCCCACACCTCTGTAGCCATGTGCAGGAATAACAAGAGAACTTTTGTTCCATCATATAACAAAATAACAAACAGTTGGTATATTGTAAATGTTTTTCATCTTAGGCAGTTCATTGGGATCAAAGATAACATTTTTGTGAGCATTGAGTACCAATGAGACCAACACAGGGCCTGCTAAATCTAAGTCCTCTGCTGATGGACAGGATGAACCCATTTGTGATGTAGGTCCCTGAATTCACAGCTTGCACAGGGCTCCCGTGTACTCACAGCGCGTGGCTACAAAGTGCCAATAATGAAAGAACAAATGCTCTTTCTCTGCTTGAGGTGGCTATGGCAATCGCTTGTACTTCCAGTGAATATGTTGTGGACATGGCATTTTGAGCACTTTGCCACTTCTTGAGATATTTGCTTGTAGCAGGTCTTTAGGATATTGAAGAAACCTGAGTTCAGTCTCTCTGGTGGTCTCTATACTTCGTGCCACTGATCTTCTCAAAAGGCTGTGCTGGTGCTTTGAGAGTGATAATGAATTTCACCATTAATGTCTGATGTTGTCAAGATGCAGCTTTGGATATGTGGGAAGGGATTCATGTTCCCCAGGGTTTCATCATCAATCTGATTGTCTCGGGGCAGTGTGCCATTAAGTCACTGAATTGTACAGCAGAGAAATGGACACACTGACCAACCAGTGAGCATGCCAATATTTTTGCTCATCTACACTAATCTCATTCGCCCATTTCAGGTCTGGATCCTCACACACATTGTTATTCAGATACCCATCTGAATGTGGTGAATCTGATTTCCCCACCTACTCTGGCCTTGTGTTTTGACATCAGCCATTCCCTGTGTATCAAAACTCTCCCCTCAAATCCCTTCAATTCTCCCTCCTCTCACCTTAAATCTATGCCTTCTTGTTTTTGATACTTCCACACAGGGAAATGATTCTGCCCATGTACCCTTCCCATTTGATACTTCCACACAGGGAAATGATTCTGCCCATGTACCCTTCCCATTTGATACTTCCACACAGGGAAATGATTCTGCCCATGTACCCTGTAATGTACCATTACAGCTACAGAAAAGGTGGATAATGTAGCAGGATCCTCTTTTGAGTCAGTATGGGTGGAAGTCAGGAACAGGAAGGGAGCAGTTACTCTTTTGGGAGTATTCTCTGGGCCCCCTGGTAGCAGCAGAGATACCGAGGAACAGATTGGAAGGCAGATTTTGGAAAGTGCAAAAATAACAGGGTTGTTATCATGGGTGACTTTAACTTCCCTAATATTGATTGGCACCTGATTAGTTCCAAGGGCTTAGATGAGGCAGAGTTTGTTAAGTGGGTCCAGGACAGATTCCTGTCACAGTATGTGGACAGGCCGACTAGGGGGAATGCCATACTAGATCTAGTACTAGGTAATGACCCGGGTCAGATCACAGATCTCTCAGGGGTGAGCATCTGGGGGACAGTGATCACCACTCCCTGGCCTTTAACATGATCATGGAAAAGGATAGAGTCAGAGAGGACAGAAACATTTTTAATTAGGGAAGGGCAAATTATGAGGCTATAAGGCTAGAACTTGAAAGTGTGAATGGGGATCATGTTTTTGCAAGGAAATGTACTATGGACATGTGGTCGATGTTTAGAGATCTCTTGCAGCATGTTAGGAATAAATTTGTCCCAGTGAGGAAGATAAAGAATGGTAGGGTGAAGGTGACAAGTGAGGTGGAAAATCTAGTCAGGTAGAAGAAGGCAGCATACATGAGGTTTAGGAAGCAGGGATCAGATGGGTCTATTGAGGAATATAGGGAAGCAAGAAAGGAGCTTAAGAAGGGGCTGAGAAAAGCAAGAAGGGGGCATGAGAAGGCCTTGGCGAGTAAGGTAAACAAAAACCCCAAGGCATTCTTCAATTATGTGACAAAAAAAAGGATGACAGGAGTGAAGGTAGGACCGATTAGAAATAAAGGTGGGAAGATGTGCCTGGAGGCTGTGGAAGTGGGCGAGGTTCTCAATGAATACTTCTCTTCGGTATTCACCAATGAGAGGGAACGCTGATGGTGAGGACAATATGAGTGAGGTTGATGTTCTGGAGCATGTTGATATTAAGGGAGAGGAGGTGTTGGAGTTGTTAAAATACATTAGGACGGATAAGTCCCCGGGGCCTGACAGAATATTCCCCAGGCTGCTCCACTAGGCGAGGGAAGAGATTGCTGAGCCTCTGGCTGGGATCTTTATGTCCTCATTGTCCACGGGAATGGTACCGGAGGATTGGAAGGAGGTGAATGTTGTCCCCTTGTTCAAAAAAGTTAGTAGGGATAGTCCGGGTAATTATAGACCAGTGAGCCTTACATCTGCGGTGGGAAAGTTGTTGGAAAAGATTCTTAGAGATGGGATCTCTGGGCATTTAGAGAATCATGTTCTGATCAGGGACAGTCAGCATGGCTTTGTGAAGGGCAGATCGTGTCTAACAAGCCTGATAGAGTTCTTTGAGGAGGTGACCAGGCATATAGATGAGGGGTAGTGCAGTGGATGTGATCTATATGGATTTTAGTAAGGCATTTGACAAGGTTCCACACAGTAGGCTTATTCAGAAAGTCAGAAGCCATGGGATCCAGGAAAGTTTGGCCAGGTGGATTCAGAATTGGCTTGCCTGCAGAAGGCAGAGGGTCATGGTGGAGGGAGTACATTCAGATTGGAGGATTGTGACTAGTGGTGTCCCACAAGGATCTGCTCTGGGACCTCTACTTTTTGTGATTTTTATTAACGACCTGGATGTCGGGGTAGAAGGGTGGGTTGGCAAGTTTGCAGACGACACAAAGGTTGGTGGTGTTGTAGATAGTGTAGAGGATTGTCAAAGATTGCAGAGAGACATTGATAGGATGCAGAAGTGGGCTGAGAAGTGGCAGATGGAATTCAAACCGGAGAAGTGTGAGGTGGTACACTTTGGAAGGACAACTCCAAGGCAGAGTACAAAGTAAATGGCAGGATACTTGGTAGTGTGGAGGAGCAGAAGGATCTAGGGATACATGCCCACAGATCCCTGAAAGTTGCCTCACATGTGGATAGGGTAGTTAAGAAAGCTTATGGGGTGTTAGCTTTCATAAGTCGAGGGATAGAGTTTAAGAGTCGCGATGTAATGATGTAGCTCTATAATACTCTGGTTTGGCCACACTTGGAGTACTATGTCCAGTTCTCGTCACCTCACTATAGGAAGGATGTGGAAGCATTGGAAAGGGTACAGAGGAGATTTACCAGGATGCTGCCTGGTTTAGAGAGTATGCATTATGATCAGAGATTAAGGGAGCTAGGGCTTTACTCTTTGGAGAGAAGGAGGATAAGAGGAGACATGATAGAGGTGTACAAGATAATAAGAAGAATATATAGAGTGGATAGCCAGCGCCTCTCCCCCGAGGCACCACTGCTCAATACAAGAGGACATGGCTTTAAGGTAAGGGGTCGGAAGTTCAAGGGGGGTATTAGAGGAAGGTTTTTTACTCTGAGAATGGTTGGTGTGTGGAATGCACTGCCTGAGTCAGTGGTGGAGGCAGATACACTCGTGAAGTTTAAGAGACTGCTAGACAGGTATATGGAGGAATTTAAGGTGGGGGGTTATATGGGAGGCAGGGTTTGAGGGTCAGCACAACATTGTGGGCCGAAGGGCCTATACTGTGCTGTACTACTCTATTCTATTGTATTCTATATAGGGAAATGATTTTGCCCATATACTCTTTCCATTTGATATTTCCACGTAGGGAAATGATTCTGCCATCTACCCTTTCCGTTTGATACTGTCATGGTCCAGTCCATGAAGTCCGCATTCCTGTTCACGGTCTGGTCCGTGGACTCAGGACTCCGGGTCTTCCAGCTGTCCCTCGTTTGATTGAGTTAAGCATAGGCACCTGATTCCCATCGTTGGGCTTGGAATATAAGTAGCCTTGGGGGTTGCGTGTGAGCTGCTGGTTTGTCTTGTTAGTCCCCTGCGAGCAATCTGCTGATGGAAGGCTGGTGAAGCCATTCGTGATCTCTAGTCCTGGTTGGAGGACCAGGACCACTGCTTCATGCAGCCTTGCTGTCGGTAGTCGGAGCTGTCTTTGCAGTATGTATTCGGCTGTTTCCTGGGCCAGCTGAGTGGCTGCCAGCCACTCCGAGCTAGGTAGGGATCCGGCTGTTTCCATAGCCTGCTGAGGTTGCTGGCCGAACTGAGACTCAGAGCTTCCCCAGAGCTGAGATGGAACTGTCTATCGTTCTTTGGTGTTCATCTCTTCTTGTCCTCGCCTCCATGGGGTAAGCCAGGCCATTTTACTGTTGCCCTGCGGGGGGAATCTGTCTTGTCCTCGCCTCTGTTGGGTAAGTCCGGCCGTTCTGCCATTACCTGACGGAGGGACTTGCCCCACCTTGGTGTGGAAATGAAGTTGAGTCCCGGCTTGTCTCAGGATATGTCCCGGCTCTATGTCTATGCTCTGTCCTGTCTCATGTTAGTGTTGTGTTAAAGATGAGTCCCGGCTTGTCCGAGGATAAGTGCCGGCACTATGTTGATGTTCGGTTCCCAGTCTGTCTCTGAGCTCCAAGAACCCAAGCCTCGAGGACCCCGCAGCCAAGCTCCAAGACCCGAAGCCTCGAGGACCCCGCAGCCAAGCTCCAAGACCCGAAGCCTCAAGGACCCCGCAGCCAAGCTCCAAGACCCGAAGCCTCGAGGACCCCGCAGCCAAGCTCCAAGACCCGAAGCCTCGAGGACCCCGCAGCCAAGCTCCAAGACCCGAAGCCTCGAGGACCCCGCAGCCAAGCTCCAAGACCCGAAGCCTCGAGGACCCCGCAGCCAAGCTCCAAGACCCGAAGCCTCGAGGACCCCGCAGCCAAGCTCCAAGACCCGAAGCCTCGAGGACCCCGCAGCCAAGCTCCAAGACCCGAAGCCTCGAGGACCCCGCAGCCAAGCTCCAAGACCCGAAGCCTCGAGGACCCCGCAGCCAAGCTCCAAGACCCGAAGCCTCGAGGACCCCGCAGCCAAGCTCCAAGACCCGAAGCCTCGAGGACCCCGCAGCCAAGCTCCAAGACCCGAAGCCTCGAGGACCCCGCAGCCAAGCTCCAAGACCCGAAGCCTCGAGGACCCCGCAGCCAAGCTCCAAGAATCCAAGCCTCGAGGATTCCAAGCCAAGCTCAAGACCCAGCACCCAAGACCCCAGCCTGCAGCCAAGCTCAAGACCTAAGACCCCAGCCTCAAGCCTCAAGAGCAAAGACCCCAGCCTGTCTCCAAGCTCAGGCTTCTAGACCTCAGCCACGTCCTGTCCTGAAGCCATGTCATGTCCTTGCCTGGTTCCAGGGGCCAATCTCGAGGCAAGACCCAGGTTCTGGGTCCTTGTCCGGTCTCGGGCTCGGAGTCCAAGCTTTGTCTCCTAGTCCATGGTTCCTAGTCCTGGTCCTTCTTTTCCTAGCCCAAGTCTGTGTTCTTGTCCCTGCTCCTTGCCTGTATCCTGTCACATCCCTAACCCAGTCAAGTCCTGTTCCTTGTACTTTAGTGTCTGTGTCTTGCATTTGAATCCGTTCCCAGCACCCCATTGTGACAGATACTTCCACATGGGATTGATTCTGCCCATGTACCCTTTCCATTTGAAACTTCCATATAGAGGAAATGATCCTCCTATGTACCCTTCCCATTTGATACTCCCACATGGGAAAATGATTCTGCCCATGTACCCTTTCCATTTGATACTTCTGCACAGGGAAATGACTCTGCCCGTGTTTCCTTTCTGTTTGATACTTTGACACAGGAAAATGATTCTGCCCATGTACCCTTTCCATTTGATACATCCACACGGAAATGACTCTGCCCAGGTACTCTTGCAGGTACAATTTGATATACCTCAGATCAGTCTGGTACCTCCTCGTCTCCAGGGCAAAACAAACCATACCTTTTTAAATATTCCCCATCACTAAAGGCCACCAATCCAACCAACATCCTGGTGAGTCTCCTCTACACTCACTCCAGCACAATTACATTTTTAAAAGTTTCCCAATTCTCTAACTTCTCACTACTTTTTGCTCTATTCTTTCGCTTCTAAGTCTTCTCCTTGGTTTTATGTCGGTTTGGACCTCACTTGTTAGCCACAGTTGTGTTGTACTGCCTTAAAATACTTATTTGGTATGATATATGTCTGGAATGTATGTATATCCTGCGCTTTCCAAATGTGGAAAATTACTAGTCACTGGCAGCCAACCAAAAAGTTGCCCTTAATATTCCCACTCTGCCTATCTGCCTGTGCTTTTGATACAATGTGTATCCTTGGATGTTAAGCTGCCAGCTACAATGTTCTTTCAGCCATTATTCAGTGATGCCCACAACACCATACATGCTATTCTGTAATTTCATCAGCCTTATTTTGTATACTGCATGCATTCAAGTATAACGCCTTTAGTCATGTATTCAGCTTTTTTGATTTTGTCTGGCTTTTACATTGCAACTCATACCATTGAATGTAATTTTGCCCTTTCATCAGCCTGGCCTTTCCTTGATAGCAGTCTCACTACATATTGCATCTGGTTGCAAACCAACTACCCCACCCTTGGCATTATCACTTTGGTTTTTACCCTCTGCTAAATTATTTTTAACCTTCCCAAACAGCTCTAGCAAACCTGCCCACAAGGATAATAGTCTCCTTCAGGTTCAGGTGTATCCCATCCCTTTTGTACAGGTCATGCTTTCCGCAGAAGAGATCCCAATGATCCATAAATCTGAAACACTGTTCCCTGCACCCGTTCCTCAGCCACACAGACATCTGCCAAATCATACCATTCTTACCCTCACTGGTGCATAGCACAGGCAGCAATTGAGAGGTTACTACCCTGGAGGTCCTGTTTTTCAGCTTTCTCCCTAGCTAGCTAAAATCTCTCTTCAGGACCTCCTCACCCTTCCTATCTATGTCATTGGTACCAATGTGCACAAGATTTCTGGCTGGTCACCCTTCCCCCTTTAGAATAGTGTGAACCTGATCCAAGTCATCCCTGACCCTGGCACCTGGGAGGCAACATTCCATCCAGTTGACTCTATTGCCCTCACATTGTCTCTCTGTTTTTCTGACTACAGAATCTCCTATCATCAGTCAGCCCTCTTCACCTCTGTTCTCTTCTAAGGTACAATGTCATATACAGTACTCTAATAGTAAGGATATAAATGCAACAGGTTAGCACTGAATAAACACACATGTACACAGAACTAGGATAATAGGATCAATCAAGCTCTACCGCAGTCTAGGGGTAAAATGTTCAATCACAAGTGACAGAGTTCAGTTTAGTTCAGTTCGCAGCAATTGTTGTTGTGCCGTTGAAGAGAGAGAGTGCGAATGCTGATATTCAAAATCTGATTCAACAGACCTTTGATATTTCTCGCAGTTAGCTTTCGGGCGAGCCCTTTGTAATGTCTTCTGAGGTCACCGACTGTGACCCCTCCATTTTCAGATACGATCGTTCCTCTGCGGTGAACCCGGCACCCAGGCAGGGGTGGACACACACACCAGGTTCCCGCCGACCGAATCTTTCCACCCTGTGCGTCTATGGCTGGTCCCGTGACTAGCCCTCCAAAACTCCTACCGACTTTTGGGGGCGCACTGCTTCCAGGGTCTCGATACCTCGTGGTGTCTCGTGTGGTGTCTGTTGCCTTAGCAAACCCGTCCCTTTTTATCCCCCTGTTGGGGTATCGCCTGTCCATCACTTCAAACAGTTCAGGTTCAAAGTAAACCAGTCTTGACAATACCCAGACCGGTGTCTCCTTCCGTTAATCTCTCTCATCTCTTCATTAACATTTCCAAATGCTGCTCCATTGTCTTACTTATCTCTCTCCTGAAGGCAGGTGGCAGATCAACTGTTGATCCCACTGGTGATAGCACAGGACAGTCAACATCTTAGTCTATGTGTACTTTCGTCACACTGCCCATTTCCTTTCCTTCTCCTAACAGTCACTCAGTTACCTGCCCCCTGCAATTTACCTCCCTGCAGCTCCTATCTATCACTTCCTCATTCTCCCTTATGAACTGCATTACCTTTCACTTGTCAGGACTAAATTTCATCTGCATCATCTGCTAATGCTTTGCTCAAGTTTCCATTTGATCTACCTCCTGCTGTAGCATTAGAAACCTTCCTCACTATCCACAACACCACCAATTTTCACATCATCTACAAACTTACCAAACATATGTCCTCCATGCACATCACGAACAACAACGCTCCCAGCACAAGTCCCTATGGTGCACCATTGATCACAGCATCCCAACAAGAAGGAAATATCCTTTCACCACCACCATCTTGTAGAGTGCAAGGCACATCCTTATGTGTACTTCATTACATCCTACATGTACATCCTTACATGTGCTCAGCCTCTGCAAGTGTCACCTAAACACTGTTGGTCAAACGTCCAAGGGTTATTGCAAACTAACAGTGAGATGGAAATTTGCTGAAGGTATCTTGAACCCAAGATGAGTTATTTCCCATATTCTCTCCATAAACTATCTTGACATTTAACATTTTCCTAATTCTGTGACTGGTAAGAAAATTGAGGTTTACTATTGGGCAAATGAATATTGCTCATGAGCTGCTGCTACAGAATCAATTATAGCATCATGATTACAAACCCAAGACACCTGAAGGATCATAGTAGAGTATTTACAGCTTCGAACAGATCATAAAAATCTTCAGCTGTTCTTATGCCCTTAAAGCTTAGAACATGACTGTTTGAGTCAATGTGTTAATAAAGGATTATCACTGCTGCTTGGGATGTTCCTTGCCCTTGTCAACCTTGTCACAAGATGCTGACTCTGATGGATGTGCATCAGAATCCAGAGTGTAAACTGGTTTGAGTTAATGGTGCAGTAGTCATTCAGGCAGAGAGGGATGGTTGCATTGGCAGAACTGGATGATGACCTTCTTCCAGGGATGGGCACATCTTCTTAAGATATGTGGAAGATTGCAAATGTCACTCCACTCTTTAAGAAGGGAAGAAGGCAAAAGAAAGGAAATTATAGGCCAGTTAGCCCAAACTCAGTGATTGAGAAAGTGTTGGAGTCCATTATTAAGGATGAGGTTTTGGGATACTGAGAGACTAATAATAAAATAAGTCAAATTCAGCATGGTTTCTGTTAAGGGAAATCTTGCTTGACAAATCCGTTAGAATTCTTCAAGGAAGTAACAAGCAGGGTGGGCAAAGGAGAGGCAGTGGATGTCAATCACTTGGATTTTCAGAAGGCATTTGATAACGTGCCACATATGAGGCTGCTTAACAAGATAAAGTCCTATGGTGTTACGGGAAAGATACTGGCATGGATAGAGGGATGGCTGATAGGCAGGAGGCAGTGAGTGGGAACAAAGGGGGCCTTTTCTGGTTGGCTGCCAGAGACTAGTGGTGTTCCTTATGGGTCACTACTTTTCATATTATTTGTCAATAATTTGGATAATGGAATTGATGGCTTTGTGACAAAGTTTGCGGATGATATGAAGATAGGTGGAGGGTTAGGTAGTGCTGAGGAAGCAACACGATTGCAGCAGGACTTAGACAAATTGGAAGAATGGGCAAAAAAATGGCAGATGGAATGCAGTGTTGGGAAATGTATGATAATGCATTTTGGTGAAAAGAATAATAGTGCGGACTATTTTTAAATGTTGAGAAGATTCAAGCATCAGAGGTGCAGAGGAAATTAGGAGTCCTCGTGCAAGACTCCCAGAAGGTTAATTTACAGGTTGAGTCTGTGGTAAAGAAGGCAAATACAATGTTGGCATTTATTTCAAGGGAAATAGAATATAAAAACAAGGGTATAATGCTGGGGCTTTATAAGACATTAGTCAGGGCGCACTTGGAGTATTGTCAACAGATTTGGGCCCCATGTCTCAGAAAGGATTTGTTATCATTGGTGAGAGTCCAGAGGAGGTTCATCAGGATAATTCCAGAAATGAAGGGTTAACATATGAAGAGAGTTTGGGAACTTTGGGCCTGTACTCACTGGAATTTAGAAGAATGCAAGGGGAAATCTCATTGAAACCTACCAAATGTTGAAAGGACTAGTTAAGGTGGATGTGGTTTCTGTGGTGGGGGTATCCAGAACTAGAGGAGTGAAGCCAGACAGTAGTGAATCTGTGGAATGCTCTGTCACAGACTGAGGTGGAATCCAAGCCCGTGGATATACTTCAGGCAGAAGCTGACAGTTTCCTGGGTCTGAGTGGGTCCGGGATCAGCCATGATGGAATGGTGGAGCAGACTCGATGGGCTGAATGGCCTAATTCTGCTCCTATGTCTTATGTGTGTGTGAAAGGGTGCTATTCTTTTCCCATCAGCCCTCCACATCCTTAAACTGGCTGTTTCTCAGATGATCAAATCAGAAATTAAAAGATGACTGTCAAGTTCAGAAACTCACTTCCCATGCGTCCATTGTTCTTTTTGTGATCCACTCGAGTTTAATATTCTGTCTTACACAATCAAAAATCCTGCTTCCTTTCAAAGGGATACTTGCTTTTGGGCTCAAGTTCTGTCCCCATTTTCTGAATTATACCACAACAGGACAGCTCCAACACTCCATACAATTCCAAGATTTGAAGATATAGACTGCTGTGCCTGAGCTGTTGATTCACTTCAGAAAGGGCAGCAGTTGCTTCAGTGCAATGCATGTTCATATGGAGATGTCAATATGTATGTTCCAAGCAGGTATGTTCATCTGCAGGACTATGAATGCTAACTTTTATGTGATGCCATGTGTTTTCCTGTGCTGTGCAGGCGCAATGGAGTGTGTTGGGCTGATGCTGTTCCTGCTGCTGGCACAAGCTGCTGTTGCTGATACAATTGAGTGCCGTGCACCTAAAGGCCAGGATGGTAAACCTGGCAATCCAGGCCCACGTGGCAGAGATGGCAGACGTGGAGATGACGGTGACACAGGCGATCCAGGTAACATGCAGCTTCAGTTACAAAATACACACATCATACAGCAAGGATGGGCTGTAATAGCAATATGCTAACTGTTACCATTAGACCATAAGACATAGGAACACAATTAGGCCATTTGGTCCATTCTGTCTGTTCCACCATTCAATCATGGCTGATCCTTTTTTCTGCTCCTCAGCCCCACTCTTCGCCCTTCTCCCTGTAACCATTGCTGTGTCCAGTCAAGAACCTATCAAGCTCTGCCTTAAATACACCCAAAGATCTAGCCTCAACAGCTGCCTGTGGTAATAAATTCCACAAATTCACCACCCTCTGGCTAAAGAAATTTCTCTACATCTCTAGTTTGAAATGGATGCCTCTCTATCCTGAGGCTGTACCCTCTTGCCCTAGACTCCCCCACCAGGGGAAACATCCTTTCCACATCTACTCTGTCGGCCTTTCAACATTCGAAAGGTTTCAATGAGATTCCTCCTTATCCTTCTAAATTTCGGCGAGTACAGACCCAGAGCTCTCAAACATTCCTCATGCGATAACCCCTTTGTTCCCGGAATCATCCTTGTGAAAATCCTCTCCAGTGCCTTTTCTTCGATGAGGAGCCTAAAATTGTTCACAATATTCAAGGTGAGGCCTCACCAGTGCCCATTCTCCTAATCTGTCTAAGTCCTTCTGCAGCCTTCCCTTTTCCTCAACACAACCTGTCCCTCCACCAATCTTTGTACCATCTGCAAACTTGGCCACAAATCCATTCTATCCCATCATCTAAATCATTGATCTACAGCATAAAAAGAAGTCCCAACACTGACCCCTGCGGAACACCACCTAGACACTGGCAGCCAACCAGAAAAGGATCACTTTATTCTCACTTGCTGACTCCTACCAATCAGCCATGCCAGTAACTTTCCTCAAATACCATGGGCTCTTAACTTAGTAAGCAGCCTCATGTGTGGCACCTTGTCAAAGGCCTTCTGAAAGTCCAAGTACATAACATCCACTTCATCCCCTTTATCTATTCTACTTGTAATCTCCTCAAAGAATTCCAACGGGTTTGTCAGGTAAGATTTTCCCTTAAGGAAACCATTGCAACTTTGTCTTACCTTGTCCTGTGTCACCAAGTACTCCATAACCTCATACTTAACAATTGACTCCAACATCTTCCCAACCATTGAGGTCAGGCTAACTGGTCTATAATTTCATTTCTGCTGCCTTCCTCCTTTCTTAAAGACATTTGCAGTTTTCCATTCCTCTGGCACCATGCCAAAGTCCAATGATTTTGAAAAATTATTATGATGCCTCCACAATCTCTACTGCTATCTCTTTCAGAATCCAAGGGTACAGTTCATATGGTCTGGGTGACTTGTGTACCTTTGATCTTTCAGCTTTTTGAGCATCTTTTCCCTTGTAATTGCAACTGCACCCACTTCTCTTCCCTCATACTCTTCAGCATCTGGCACACTGCTTATGTCATCAACAGTGAAGACTGATGCAAAATACCCATTTAGTTCATCTGTCATCTCCTTGGCTCCTGTTATTATTTCTCCGGTCTCATTTTCTAGCAGTTCCATATCCACTCTCATCTCTTTTGTTCGTTTTACATACTTGAAAAATCTTTAACTGTCCACTTTTGATATTGTTTGTGAGCTTGCTTTCATATTTCATCTTTTCCTAATGAGTCTTTTAGTTGCTCTCTGTAGGCTTTTTAAAGCTTCTGCTTCCTCTATCTTCCCACTAATTTTTGTCTTGTTGCATACCCTCTCTTTTACTTTTTCCTTAGCTTTGACTTTCCTTGTCAGCCACAGTTGCACTATTTTGCTATTTGAGTATTTGTATTTGGAATACATCCATCTCATTTTTCCCAGAAACTCACACTGTAATTTCCTTTACTCCACTGAAATACTGCTATATCAGACTTTACTTTCTTCCTGTCAAATTTCAAGTTGAACTCATTCATATTGTGATCACTGTCTCCCAAGATTCTTTTACCTTAAGCTCCCTAATCACCTCTGCACCTCTGGTTGATTACATAACACCCACTCCGATAAAGCTGATCCCCTAGTAGGCTCATGACAAACTGCTCTAAAAAGCCACCTTGTAGGCATTCAACAAACTCACTCTCTTGAAATCCAATACCAACCTGATTTTCCCAATCGACCTGCATATTGAAATCTCCCATAAATATCATAACATTGCCTTTTGACATGCCTTTTCTATTTCCTGTTGTAATAGCAGCTACAGCTACTGTATATAACTGTCATCAGGGTCCTTTTACTTTGCAGTTTTTTAACTCAACCCACGAAGTTTCAATATCTTCTGATTTTATGTCACATATTTCGAGTGATTTGATGCCATTCTTTACCAGTGGAGCCACGCCACCCCCTCTGTCTACCTTCCTATCCCTCTGATACAAAGCGTAACCTTAGACATTCAGCTCCCAACTACAACTATCCTTCAGCCACGATTCAGTGATGGCCACAACATCATACCTGACAATCTATAACAATGCAACAAGATCATCCACCTTATTTACTATACTCTGTGCACTGAGAAAAAAACATATTGAGTATTTGCTACCCTTTTTGATTCTGCATCCCTAATGCACTGATACTCACCCTGCTGGCTGGAATTTTATCCTGCCCTTCCTGACAGTCTGACTGCACGCCATCTTTGCCTTTTTTTTTACCATCCGTCCTATCCTGAGTCCCTTCACTCTAGTTTTCACCCCCTTGCCAAATTAGTTTAAACTCTCCCCAACAGCTCCAACAAACCTGCCCGCAAGAATGTTGGTCCCCCTTGGGTTCAGGTGCAACTTGTCACTTTTGTACAGGTCATACCTCCCCCATAAAAGATCCCAGTGATCCAAGAACCTGAAGCTATGCCCCCTGAACCAGCTTCTCAGCCACACATTTATCTGCCGAATCATCAAATATAGCTAATTCCCTAGTAGGCTCAACAACAAACTGCTCTAAAAAGCTATCTCTTAGGCATTCAACAAACTTACTCTCTTGAGATCCGTTACCAACCTGATTTTCCCAATCGACCTGCATGTTAAAATCTCCCATGATTACCATAACATTGACCTTTAGATTTGCTTTTTCTATTTCCTGTTGTAATCTGTGGTCCACCTCCCAGCCACTGCTGGGAGGCCTGTATATAACTGCCATCAAAGTCCTTTTACCCTTGCAGTTTCTTAACTCAACCCACAAGGTTTCAACATCTGATCCTATATCACATTTTTCTACCAACTTGATGCCATTCCGTACCAGTAGAGCCACACCACCCCCTCTGCCTACCTTCCTATCCCTCTGATATAATGTGTAACCTTGGACATTCAGCTCCCAACTACAACTATCCTTCAGCCATGATTCAGTGATGGCCACAACTTCATACCTGGTAATACTGCAACAAAATCGTGCACCTTATTTCTTATACTACGTGCATTTAGATACAACACCTTGAGTACCGTATTTGCTGTCCTTTCTGATTCTGCATCGGTAATGATTTGATACTCAGCCTGTTGGCTACAACTAAGTCCTATCATCTGCCTGTCCTTCCTGACAGTCTGACTGCACACTATCTTTACATTTTTACCATCCATCCTATCCTGAGTCCCTTCACTCCAGTTCCCACC
Organism: Mobula hypostoma; assembly: GCF_963921235.1. Classification (NCBI taxonomy): domain Eukaryota; kingdom Metazoa; phylum Chordata; class Chondrichthyes; order Myliobatiformes; family Myliobatidae; genus Mobula; species Mobula hypostoma. Next base: position 46,905,104 of record NC_086121.1, on the reverse strand, counting down.
CTGCTGCCAAACCCTCCCCAATAGCTCTAACGAACTTGCCCATGAGAATATTGGTCCCCTTCAGGTTCAGGTACAACCTGTCACTTTTGAACAGGTCATACCTCCCCCATAAAAGATCCCAATGATCCAAAAACCTGATGCTATGACCCCAGCACCAGTTTCTCAGCCACACATTTATCTGCCAAATCATCCTGTTTCTACCCTTACTGCCGCGTGGCACAGGCAGCAATCCAGAGATTGCTATCCAGGAGATCCTGCTTCTCAGCTTTTTGCCTAGCTCTCTATATTCTCTTTTCAGGAGCTCTTTGCTTTTTGTTCCTATGTCATGGGTACCGATATGTACCAAGACACCCAGCTGCTCTCCCTCCCTCTCCAAAATGCTGTGGACATGATCCGAAACATCCCTGACCCTGGTAACTGCTATTCGGGTATTCTGTTCATGTCCACAGTATCTCCTGTCTGTTCCCTGACTACTGATTCCCTATTACTACCACTCCCCTCTTCTTCTTCTTTTCTTCTGCACCATGAACCCATGCTCACTCCCCATGTCTCATCTACATCATATTTTGAATGTGGAACCCTGAGCATTGCTGTGCTTACCATAGTATCATTCATATTTTTTTTCCAAAAGTCGATTTCAGAGCTCAGTTAGAAACCGTACAAACCATAGAAACTACAGCACAGAAACAGGCCTTTTGGCCCTTCTTGGCTTTGCCGAACCATTTTCTGCCTAGTCCCACTGACCTGCACACGGACCATATCCCTCCATACACCTCCCATCCATGTATCTGTCCAATTTATTTTTAAATGTTAAAAAAGAACCCGCATTTACCACCTCATCTGGCAGCTCATTCCATACTCCCACCACTCTCCGTGTGAAGAAGCTCCCCCTAATGTTCCCTTTAAACTTTTCCCCCCTCACCCTTAACCCATGTCCTCTGATTTTTTTCTCCCCTTGCCTCAGTGGAAAAAGCCTGCTTGCATTCACTCTATCTATACCCATCATAATTTTATATACCTCTATCAATTCTCCCCTCATTCTTCTACGCTCCAGGGAATAAAGTCCTAACCTATTCAACCTTTCTCTGTAACTGAGTTTCTCAAGTCCCGGCAACATCCTTGTAAACCTTCTCTGCACTCTTTCAACCTTATTTATATCCTTCCTGTAATTTGGTGACCAAAACTGAACACAATACTCCAGATTCGGCCTCACCAATGCCTTATACAACCCCATCATAACCTTCCAGCTCTTATACTCAATACTTCGATTAATAAAGGCCAATGTACCAAAAGCTCTCTTTATGACCCTATCTGCCTGTGATGCCACTTTTAGGGAATTTTGTATCTGTATTCCCAGATCCCTCTGTTCCACTGCACTCCTCAGTGCCTTACCATTAACCCTGTATGTTCTACCTTGGTTTGTCCTTCCAACGTGCAATACCTCACACTTGTCTGTATTAAACTCCATCTGCCATTTTTCATCCCATTTTTCCAGCTGGTCCAAGTCCCTCCGCAGGCTCTGAAAACCTTCCTCACTGTCTACTACACCTCCAATCTTTGTATCATCAGCAAATTTGCTGATCCAATTTACCACATTATCATCCAGATCATTGATATAGATGACAAATAACAATGGACCCAGTACTGATCCCTGTGGCACACCACTAGTCACAGGCCTCCACTCAGAGAAGCAATTCTCTACCACCACTCTTTGGCTTCTTCCATTGAGCCAATGTCTAATCCAATTTACCACCTCTCCATGTATACTTGGCGGCTGAATTTTCCTAACTAACCTCCCATGCGGGACCTTGTCAAAGGCCTTACTGAAGTCCATGTAGACAATATCTACTGCCTTCTCTTCATCCACTTTCCTGGTAACCACCTCGAAAAACTCCAAAATATTAGTCAAACATGACCTACCATGCACAAAGCCATGTTGACTCTCCCTAATAAGTCCCTGTCTATCCAAATGCTTGTAGATTCTGTCTCTTAGTACTCCCTCCAATAACTTACCTACTACCGACGTTAAACTTACTGGCCTATAATTTCCCGGATTACTTTTCGATCCTTTTTTAAACGACGGAACAACATGAGCCACTTTCCAATCCTCCAGCACCTCACCTGTAGACATTTTAAATATTTCTGCCAGGGCCCCTGCAATTTCAACACTAGTCTCCTTCAACGTCCGAGGGAACACCCTGTCAGGTCCCCGGGATTTATCCACTTTAATTTTCCTCAAGACAGCAAGGACCTGCTCCTTTTCGATCTGTACGGTTTCCTTGATCTCACTACTTGTTTCCCTTAATTCCATAGACTTCATGCCAGTTTCCTTAGTAAATACAGACGCAAAAAACCTATTTAAGATCTCCCCCATTTCCTTTGGTTCCGCACATAGCCAATCACTCTGATCTTCAAGAGGACCAATTTTATCCCTTACAATCCTTTTGCTCTTAATATACCTGTAAAAGCTCTTTGGATTATCCTTCACTTTGACTGCCAAGGCAACCTCATGTCTTCTTTTAGCCCTCCTGATTTCTTTCTTAAGTATTTTCTTGCACTTCTTATACTCCTCAAGCACCTTAATTACTCCCTGCTTCCTATACATGCCATACAACTCCCTCTTCTTCTTTATCAGAGTTACAATATCCCTTGAGAACCAAGGTTCCTTATTCCTATTCACTTTGCCTTCAATCCTGACAGGAACATACAAATTCTGCACTCTCAAAATTTCTCCATTGAAGGCTTCCCACCTACCGATCACATCCTTGCCAGAGAACAACCTGTCCCAATCCATGCTTTTTAGATCCTTTCTCATTTCTTCAAATTTGGCCGCCTTCCAGTTGAGAACCTCAACCCTAGGACCAGATCTATCCTTGTCCATGATCAAGTTGAAACTAATGGTGTTATGATCACTGGAACCAAAGTGCTCCCCTACACAGACTTCTGTCACTTGTCCTAATTCGTTTCCAAACAGGAGATCCAATATTGCATCCCTTCTAGTTGGTCCCTATATATATATTGACTTAGAAAACTAGACCCCTAACGGTATGGGAGTCCCAATCAATATATGGAAAATTAAAATCCCCTACCCCCACAACTTTGTTTCCTGCAGTTGCCTGCTATCTCTCTGCAGATTTGCTCTTCCAATTCTCGTTGACTATTGGGTGGTCTGTAATACAATCCCACTAATGTGGCAGTACCTTTCCTGTTTCTCAGCTCCACCCATAAGGACTCAGTAGACAAGCCCTGTAATCTATCCTGCCTGAGCACTGCTGTAATATTTTCCCTAACAAGCAATGCTACTCCCCTACCTTTAATTCCTCTGCCTGGATCACATCTGAAACATCGGAACCCTGGAATATTAAACTGCCGGTCCTGCCCCTCCTGTAGCCAAGTTTCACTAATTGCTCTAACGTCATAATTCCACGTGTCAATCCACGCGCTCAACTCATCCGCCTTCCCCGCAATACTCCTAGGATTGAAATATATACACCTCAGAAGATTTTTACCACCACTCACAACCTTTCTGTGCATCAGGAGGCTGAAATGATGAATGCATTTTGGAACAGATAACATTTGGATGTATACTTTATACTTTATTGTCGCCAAACAATTGATACTAGAACGTACAATGGCCCATTGCCTTCCTTGGATTTATCTTCAGGAAGGCCCTTCTAACGTCCTCCTCGGTGACGATGAATCTCGATGCCACCAGGTCCAGTTCATCCGGAGGGAGCGGGATGCTCCTATTCTGTTCAAATCTTGCGTAGAATACGTTAAGTTCGTCAGGAAGAGAAGCGCCACAGTTATTGATATTCCCCAGCCTTTTCTTTGTGCCCAGTAATCTCATTTAGACCCTGCCATAGTCTACTGGCATCCCTCTGGTTTGCCTGGGCTTCCAACTTGGCTCAATATTGCCTCCTGGCACCCTTAATGGCTTTCCGGAGTTCACGCCTGGATTCCATGTAGCGACTGGTATCCCCAGACCTAAAAGCTGCAGCTCTAGCCTTGTAAGCAAATTCACAGCAGTGAGGACTGTTCAACCTTGGGGCAATGTGATGGATTTCCCAGCTATTGATTACAAAAAGACAGGGCTGCAAAAGGCTCTTCTTGATTTTACCAAGAAATTGAGTGTTTCATAATGTCACATGCAAATATACACGGAAGTAGATGCAAAATATTATAGAATTTTCTTTAGTACGGAATACATCGAAGTACACAGGTTTTGAGGCATTTGAAGTTTTAGACTTAAGACGGAGTGCAGCTTTCTTTTTTGTACAAGCCTGAAATTAGAGATACAACTATAATCACAGAACAGATGTTACTTGGCTCATCAAGGCAAATCGAATCACAGAAACGTACAGCATAGAAACAGGCCCTTTCAGTCACATTGCCCATGCTGATTGTGATGCCTGTCCACATTCATTTAATCTGCCCGCACTGGACACTCATCATTTTCTTCTGGGCATACTCAATAAACCCTCCATAGAATAATAACCATAATGGAATTAATGAAAGATCACACCAACGTGGGTGCTGAATCACTGTGTAAAAGACAACAAGCCATACAAATACGAAAAGAAAGAAGTATAACAAAAATATATATGCAATAAAGATCAAGAACGTGAGATAAAGAATCCTTGGAAGTGAGTCCAGAGATTGTGGGAACAGTTCAATATGGAGCAAATGAAGTTGAATGAAGATATCCCCTTTGGTTCAAGAGCCTAATGGTTGAGAGGTAATAAGTGTTCCTGAAACTAGTGGTGTGAGTTCTGAGGTTCCTGTATCTTCTTCCTGATGGCTGCAGTGAGAAGAGAGCATGTCCTGGTGGTGGCAGTCCTTGATAATGAATGCTGCTTTCCTGAGACAATGCTTTGTGTTGATGTGCTCAATGGTGGGGAGGGCTTTACCCATAGTGGACTGTGCCACACCCACCACTTTTTGTAGCATTTTTCATTCAATGGCATTGGTGTTTCCATACCAAGCTGTGATGCAACCAGACAATATATTCTCCACCATACATCTATAGAAGTTTGCCAAAGTTTTAGATGCAATGCCAAATCTATGCAAACTTCCAAGGATGCAGAGGCACTGCCATGCTTTCTTCATAATTGCACTTACGTGTTGGGCCCAGGATAGGTACTCTGAAATAACGATGAGGAATTTGAAGTTGTTGACCCTCTCCACCTCTGATCCTCTGATAAGGACAGGCTCATGGACCTCTGGTTTCCTCCTCCTGATGTCAATAATCATCTCTTTGGTCTTGCTGACATTGAATCAGAAGTTGTTGTTATGGCACCACTCAGCCAGATTTTCAATCTCCCTCATATATGCTGATTCGTAATGTTACGTGCCCCGTAACTGGGTTGCCAAACCAGCAGAAATGGATCACTCAGTTGGAGTCTGGATTACTAGAACTAAAAGTTTTATTAAAGGAACAAGCAACACAGTACTCTAATCAAAAGGATAATAAATGCAACAGTTCAGCAATGATAAACACATATGTACACAGAATTAAGATAACAGGATCAATCAAGCTCTATCGTTGTCTAAGGGTAAATGACCAGTTTCAAAGTGACACAAAGTCCAGTTCAATTTAGTTCAGTTCAGTTCGCAGTAATCGCTGCCGTGGCGATGGACAGTGGGGGGGGGGGAGGAAAGAGAGCAAAACGAATGAATATTCAACACAGCTTCCACACAGACCTTCGCAGTCAGCTTTCGGGTGAGCCCTTTGTGATGTCATCTGAGGTCACCAACCGTGACCCCTCCGTTTCCAGATACGACCGTTTCTCTGCGCTGAACCTGGCACCCAGGCAAGGGTGGACACACACCAGGTTCCCGCCGATCGTGCCTTTCCACCCTGAGCGTCTGAGGCTGATCCCGCGATCAGCCGTCCAAGAGCTTCCCACCGACTTGTGAGAGGTTCACCACTTCCAGGGTCTCGTTACCTCGGGTGTCGTGTGTCTTGCCTTAGCGAACCTGTCCCTTTTTATCCCCCTGCTGGGGTATCGCCTGTCCATCACACTTCAAACAGTTCAGAGTTCAAAGGGGGAGCCAATCTTGACAATACCCAGACTGATGGCTCCTTCATTAACATCTCCAAATGCTGCTTCATTGTGTTCCTTATCTCTCCTTCTCCTGAGGCCAGGTGGCAGACCAACTGCTGATGCCACTGGTGCTAGCCCAGGCCAGCTAACATCTTAATTTATGTGTATTCTCGTCACAGTAACTACCTTTGATTTAACCTATGACAGTTGTATCATCAGCAAACTTGAAAATGGCATTGGAGCTGTGCTTTGCCACACGGTCGTAAGTGTAAAGTGAGTAGAGCAGGGAGCTAAGCACGTAGTCTTGTTGTACACCTATGCTGATGGAGATTATGGAGGAGATGCTGCCAATCTGAACTGGCTGGGGTGTTCAAGCGAGGAAATCAAGAATTCAATTGCAAAAGAAAGCATTGAAGCCAAGGTCTTGAAACTTATTGATAAGTTTTGAAGGAACGTTGGTACAGTATTGAATGCAGAACTGTAGTCGCTAAAGAGCATCCTGATGTATACATCTTTGCTGTGCAGATGTTCCAGGGCTGAGTGAAGAGCCAGTGAGATGGTGTCAGCTGTGGACCTGTAGGCAATTAGTAGCAGATCCAAGTCACTTCTCAGGCAGGAGTTGATATGTTTCATTACTAACCTCACAAAACACTTAATCATTGTGGATGTAAGTGCAACTGGAAGATAAACATTGAGGCAGATTATCATATTCTTCTTAGGCACCAGTATAAATGAAGCCTGTTTGAAGCAGGTGAGTACCTCAGACTGCTGAACCAAGATAGTAAAGACGTCTGTGATTACTGTAGCAAGTTGATCAGCACAGGTCTTTAGCACTGGGCACGCTATCTAGGCAAGATGCTTTTTGTCGATTCACCCGCCTGAGGTTGCTTGCACACCAGTCTCAGAGACTGAAATCACAGGATCATTGGGAGCGGTGGGAGTATGACCATGTTATGATGGTCGAAGCGAGCATAGAGTGCATTGAGCTGCTGTCACCTATGTCATTTCATTTATCTTTATAAGAGGTGTCAGTATTCAAGCTCTGCCACAATTGTTGAGCATCGTTCATTGATTTGTTTAGTTCGAATTTGCCTCTTTAACCATGAGTCAGCTTTGTGGAGTTCATATCTGGAAATTTTGTAACTTTCTTGGTCACCAGACTTGAATGCCTCTGATATGACTCTCAGCAGATTGTAGATCTTACAGTTCATCTGGGGCTTCTGGTTGGGGAAGAGTGAATGATTTTGTGAGGATACACTCACCTACAGCTGTTTTAATAAAGTTTATGACAAACATGGTGTATTCACAGATGAGTCCTTGAACATGACACAGTCCACTGACTTGAAGCAATCCTGAAGCTGTTCCTCTGCCTCCTGTAACCACTTCTTTGTTGTCCTCATCTCTTTAGCCTTTGCCTATATGCAGGTAGAAAGTAGTCAGCCAAGTGATCAGATTTACCGAAATGTGGTCTTGAACAGTGGTCTGCTGCTACAGATTTTATACTGGTGATAATTAGGCAGAGTTTTCTTCAACCAAGCCTGGTGGAAGTCCCCAATTATAATTTGAAATATGTTGGGATGGACTATTTCTCGTTTGCAGACAACATCATGCAGAATCTCAAGTACTTGATTATAGTCAGCTGCTGGTGGTACGTAAACTGTGGATTATGGGGAACTCCGTAGGTACAAAGAACAGTTGGCATTTTACCGTTATGCTTTGAAGGTCGGGGAACATGAGTTCCATAAAACTGCTGCATCAGAACACCACTGAAAGTTTATTATTAAACACACTTCCACTTTTTACCTCCTCCAATTCAGCAGTTTGGTCCATTCTGTGAATTGAGAAGCCTTGGGTCTGATTGCTGTATCTGGTGTGCAAGGAGTTAGCCACATCTCGTTCAAACATAGAACACAACAGTTTCTCATTTCCCTTTCCTTACCATCAGATCCTCAGTTTTGTTCTCCAGCCACTGTACATCCACTAACAAAATGCTGGGAAGAGGCAGGCGGGGGGGGGGGGGGGTGGTCACATCCTTCTGCATTTCAGTCTGGTTTGGAGTACTCCCCACTTCCTCACTTCTGCCCATGGTGATGGATGTACATCTGCTTAAAAGTGTGAGTAGTACTGGAGACAAGCAGTTTGGTGTAGCAGCCTATAGTTCCCAGACTCACACCTGCTACCCTTTCTGAACGAGAGGGCAACATTATCAATCCTCCATGTCATGGTCCCGTCTGGCAATCCCCCACCTTACCATTTGCCTCAAGATTTGGACCTCGATCACCTCATTTAGATTCCAATCATTAACCTTGTTCCCTATTCCTAAGAACTGTTAGTTCTAAGCTTCACATCGTCTCCTGGATAGCGGCTCCCCGCTCGCGGAGGTGCTACGCCTAACGACTCTGCCTCAGCATTTGTGTCCTGCACTTGGGTTCGTCCCCAGCCACGTCCTTGCATCACTCCCGTCTTATGGTACATCACTCAAGGCTAATGAAAATACAAAAATATCAGTCATAGCCCCAGAAATTTCCTCCATTGGATATTGGGGATTTATTCAGTGCTTCATAATTAGATTTATAATGTGCTCCAATATTTCTAACACATCTTCCTTCCTGATACAGATGTGTACCAGAATATCGATGTACCCCTTCCTTAACGCACCATTCTTCACATTCTGGTGAATCCTAATATTAAGAAGCACTTTGAAAGATATATGCATGGGTGCTATTTAAAGGGATATAGGCTGAATGCAAGAGATCGGGACTGGATGAGGAGTACCATGGCTGACATGGATTGGGCCAAATGGTATGAATCCACACTGTACTGCTCCCGGACTCCAATGTCTCGTTCAGTTTCAGTGGCTCCACCCACTCCTTTCTGGTCATTGAGGAGACCTATTTCTCCCGAACTACCTTCCTGCTTCTGATACACAGTACTTTAAAAAACATTTTAGAATTCTCCTTGTTCCTATTTGCCAAGATCATGACACAGGTCCTTCTTACTCTCCTAATTTCATTCTTATCTTTTCTCCTATTGTTACGTACCCCGTAACTGGGTTGCCAAACCAGCAGAAATGGAACGCTCGTTGGAGTCTGGATTACTAGGAACTAATAAAGTTTTATTACAGACATAAGTAAAACAGTACTCTAATCGTAAGGATATCTATATAACAATGATAATACACACATATACACAGAAATAGGGTAATAGGAATCAACCAAGCTCTATCGCAGTGTAGGGGTAAAATGATCAGTCTTAAGTGAAGCAGAGTTCAGTTTAGTGCAGTTCGCAGTAATCGCTGTTGTTGTACCATTGGGGAGAGAGAGAGAGTTGCAACTTGGTTCAGGCAGACCTTTGATGTCTTCTAATCCCTGCTGTGGCCACCGACTGTGACCCCTCTGTTCCGGATACAATTGTTCTTCCGCGGTGAACCCAGCACCCAGGCAAGGGCGGACACACACCGCAGGTTCCCACCGATTGTACCTTTACACCCTGTGAGCCTCTGGTCGGTTCCTGCGAACCAGACCTCCAAACCTCCACCACTTGTGGGGGTACACTGCTCTTTCCAGGGTCTTGTGGTCTCGTGGTGCATCGCGTGCCTTAGCAAACCTGCTCTTTTCATCCCCCTGCTGGGGTATCCCCTGTCCATTAAACTTCAAACAGTTCGGGTTCAAAGCAACTGGTCTGTCAATATTCTGAATTGTGTTTCTTTTCCGTTAATCCCTCTCCTCTCTTATTAGCATTTTGAATGTTTCTCCATTGTCTTTCTTAGCTCTCTCATTAGCATCAATCGTCTGATAGCTTTGCTTGGCGTCACATCCCCACCCTTAAAAGGATTTTTACCGGGGTAAAAATTATGGGCATGAATGCACATTATTAGATACACACTAATATACAGGTAGTCATCAGCTATTCGGCTAATACAGAGAACTTTAAGTTTTAACACCTTGACAGACAGTCAGCAATCACATTGTCCGTTCATTTATATGTTTTATTTTAATATCAAATTCTTGTAAGACCAGGCTCCAACTTAGTAACCGTTTGTTTTTATCCTTCATAGTGGCCAAAAACACAAATGGATTGTGATCAGTGTAAATTATCAGTGGTTTCCATGCCGGACAAATATAAACCTCAAAATGTTGTAATGCTAATATGATTGCCAGTAATTCCTTCTCCACAGTGGAATAATATCTCTGATGGCCATTAAACTTCTTAGAAAAATAAGCCACTGGGTGGTCAATCTCCTCTTTGTCTGACTGTAACAGCACCGCCCCGGCCATTTCGTCGCTAGCATCTGTTGCTAGGGAGAAGGGTTTTGAAAAGTCAGATGCACTCAATACAGGTGGTGACACAGAATCGCCTTCAGACTCTCGAAGGCTTGTTGACAAAGGTCGTCCCACACAAACTTCGCATTCTTCGACAAGAGCTTAGTAAAAGGGAGGGTAATATCCGCAAAGTTTTTGCAAAACTTCCGATAGTACCCCACCATCCCCAAGAACCTTCTCAGGGCTCTCTTGTCCGTCGGGATGGGAACTTCAGAGAGAGCCTGCATCGGTGCCAGCTGCCCCTGTCCTACCACAAATCCCAGATAAGTGACCTTCGTGTGGCCGAATTCACTTTTTGCGAGTTTCACTGTCAGGTTGGCTTCAGACAGCTGTTTAAACAGTTCCTCTACTGCCACAATGTGCTCCTCCCACATGTCACTCCAGACCACTAAATCGTCAATGTACGCTTCTGCGTTCTTTAACCCTTTTATCACTGAATTAATCATCCCTTGGAAGGTCCCTGGGGCGTTTTACATGCCAAAAGGTAAGACTATATATTCATATATATTCATATTTATATATACTCATATAACCCGGATGGAGTGACAAATGCTGAGATTTCTCTAGCCCGGTCGGTTAAAGGAACGCACCAGTACCCTTTTAGCAAATCGATCTTTGTGATGTACTTAGCTCTCCCCACTTTATCGATGCAATCGTCTACCCTTGGGATGGGGTAAGCATCAGTTTTTATGATGGCGTTCACTTTTCTGTAATCTGTACAGAATCGTATGCTCCCATCGACTTTCAGGACAACCACACAGGGAGACGCCCATTCCGATTTGGATGGCCTAATAATATCTGTGGCTAGCATGTGTTCAATTTCTTTCTCCACTAGCTTGCCCTTTTCCAAGTTCATCCTATAGGAATGTTGCTTAATAGGTTCGTCTGAGGTGACAGCAACATCATGTACCGTCCCTTTTCATCACCTCAGGACATCCGGACACACATCAGCATGCCGGTTAATTAGCTTTATCAGCGGCTCGCTCTGTTCGGGGGTTAAGTGAGAGACCTTATCAGCAAAGTTGGCCAAAACAATAGAGTTCTCCAATCTGGTCAGCACCATATTTATCTTTTCAAGATGGGTCTTCCCCTTATCATTTGGCACCCCAGCCTCATTAATTTTCGTGATAACACTAACTAGATCTGCTTTCTGATCGTGGTAAGCTTTTACCATATTGTGCATATAGTATACTAATTGTGTTGACTTACGCCTGTCCGGCGTTTTGATAACATAATTCAAAGAGTCTATCTTTTTAATCACCTTGTACCGACCATGGAATCTCGCCTGGAGAGGGTTGGTTACCATTGGAAACAGGACTAAGACCCGATCGCTCACTTGAAACACTTGTTCGTGGGCACGTCTATCATACCACTGTTTCATTTTAGTTTGGGAGTGTCGTAGATTTTCTTTGACAAGGTCACAGATCCTTTTAAGCCTTTCACGAAATTTTAAAACATAGTCAATTACATTGACTTGTACTGCTGGACTGGACCATTGCTCTTTCAGTAAGGTCAGGGGTCCTCTGGGCCAATGACTGAAGACGAGCTCGAATGGGCTGAACCCCAATGACTCCTGAACCGTGTCCCTTACGGCAAATAGCAGAAGAGGCAAGGCATCATCCCAGTCCCTAGCGTTCTCTTGACAATAAATTTTAATCATGGTCTTTAATGTTGCGTGGAATCTTTCCAACGCCCCTTGGGACTCTGGGTGGTACACGGAGGCCAAAATCTGCTTTGCTCCCATCTCATCCAACATCCGTCAGAATGTGTGAGATGTGAAGACACTCCCCTGATCTGACTGGAGTTCCCTGGGCAGCCCCACCGTACTGAAAAATTTCACAAGCGCCTTTACCACTGCGGGAGCTTTGACGCTGGCCAGGGGCACCGCCTCCGGAAACCTGGTGGCGGCGCACATCATAGTCATCAGATACTCTCGCCCACTCGCAGTTCTGGGCAGGGGACTGACAAAATCCACAATTATTCGGGAAAAAGGTTCCCCGAAAGCGGGTATCGGTCGAAGGGGTGCTTTAGGCAGGACCTGGTTCGGCTTACCTGACATAAATGACATCGCCTACAATATTCAATAATATCCTTCCTCATGTTCGGGCAGTAAAACTCTTTCATAATTCTATTGACTGTTTTCCTCACTCCAAAATGTCCACGGGGGGTATCTTGTGGGCCAGGTTAAAAATCTCGTCCCTATAAATTTTCAGCACTACCACCTGGTGTACCACCCCCCCTCCTCATCTGCGGGCACGGTACTTGGTCTCCACTTCCTCATCAGTACTCCCTCCTTCACACAATAGCCCACTGGTTCCCTTTTTATTTCTGCTTTGGAGAGAGCTGTCTCCATCAAAACCATCAGCTCCCCGTCTCGTTCCTGTACCTTTATAAATCTCTTCCTCGCTAATGAAAAGTCTACCTCAACTCCCCCACTTCCTTCCACTCCACTATCCTCCTTCTTCTCACTTTCTAACCCCTCCTGGTACAAGGCTGGTAAAAACGTCTCAGCTAAATCTACATTCGCTTCGGCAGCCTTTCTGGACATGTGTCGAGTCACTGCGCAAACGGGATAAACCTGTGAGTCCATGGGCGGATCCTCAGTCCTGGCAGGCTTGCTTGACAGCTTTACTGCTGGGTACACATCTCCGCCTGCAAGGTCGTTACCGAGTAAGACCTCCACGTCTTCCATCAGTAATTCGGGCCGGAGACCAAGTCGCTTTCTAGGTGTATCTGGTGCAAAGGTACTGCTTCAGTCTCTTTCCCAGTGCCTTTTATTACACTGACCTCCCCAGTCTCGGTCTCTGAACTAAAGTCTAACACCTTCCTTAAGATCAATGACTGACAAGCCCCAGTGTCTCTCCAGATCCGTACTGGAACTGGGTTTGACCCCTCCTTCACCGACACCAGTCTGCCCGAAATAAATTTCTCGCGCCATTCCTGAACTCTATCAGATCTCTTCTCCCCTAGCGGTTTGTTTGCCGGCTCAATACAGCCAGTCGGAGTCGTCGTTTTACCTTTCCCCATCTCCTTCTTTGGGGCAAAACACCTGGACGCAGTGTGACCAGCTTTCCCACAATTATAGCATACGACCCCAGGAGACTTCCTACCAAACTGCTTCCTGTCTTCCTTATCCTTCTCACTAGTCCCCGGCTTACTCTCTGGCTTTGCCGGCGGACTTTCTACGCCCTCTCGACTACCCTTCTGGTAGCTTTTACTCGGGGTAAACTTTGCTTTGTGTGTTAACGCGTACTCATCCGCTAACTTAGCAGTTGTGGCTAAGGTTTCTGCCTCTTTCTCATCTAGATAGGGCCTCATACCTTCAGAGACACAACCTTTAAATTGTTCAATCAGTATTAGCTGTAGCAGTCTGTCATAATCCCCATTGACCCTTTCGAGGCACACCAATGCTCACAATACATCTGCATCTCACAGGCAAACTCTAAATACGTGCGGCCCCACTGCTTTCTCACATTCCGGAACCTTTGCCGGTATGCCTCTGGGACCAACTCATAAATCCTGAGTATAGCCTCTTTCACCACATCATACCTCTGGGCATCTTCTGCTGACAATGTTGAGTAAACTTGCTGAGCCTTCCCCTTAAGTATGCTCTGAAGCAAAACAGCCCACTTATCCCTCGGCCAGTCCTGACTTGCAGCGACATTTTCAAAATGTAGAAAGTACCGATCAACATCAGCCTCCTCAAATGGGGGAACCAACCTAACCTCCTGGGTCGCCCTGAACCTCCACCTTGGTTTGGCATTTAGCCCCTCTCTAGCGTCATCCTTAACTTCTCCAGTTCAAACTTCCTTTCCTTCTGCTTCTTTCTCTCTTCCCATTCTAACTGCTTGTCTCTCTCTTCTCGTTCCAACTGCTGTACTCTCTCTTCTCGTTTCAACTGCTGTACTCTCTCTTCCCGTTCTAACTGCTTTATTCGGAACTCATGCTTGAGTCTCAATTTTTCCATCTGCAGCTGCACTGCTTCTCCACCAGGTTTGCTTATAGACACCACCTCTAGCTCCCCTTGGGGAAACACACTTTTAGATACATAATGCTCAATGATAGCTCTGTGCATCTCCGCTCTCCTCATTGTCGGCTTCCCCTTAAAAAGATTCAACCGTTTGGCAACAGTCACCAATTCTGATTTCCTGGCATCCTCTTATGCCTCCAAGGCTGGCGCCTTTAGAAATTCCTCAATCTCCATTTCTGCTGTTTGCCCTTTCTTTCTTTCGGGAATTTTAACCCAATCAATTTACCCAGTCCTAAATTTGGTGTTCAAAATCCCGGACGAGATCCCCACTTATGTTACGTACCCTGTAACTGGGTTGCCAAACCAGCAGAAGTGCAACACTCGTTGGAGTCTGGATTACTAGGAACTAATAAAGTTTTATTACAGACATAAGTAAAACAGTACTCTAATTGTAAGGATATCTATATAACAGGTTAGCAATGATAATACACACATATACACAGAAATAGGGTAATAGGAATCAACCAAGCTCTATCGCAGTCTAGGGGTAAAATGATCAGTCTTAAGTGAAGCAGAGTTCAGTTCCGTTTAGTGCAGTTCGCAGTAATCGCTGTTGCTGTACAGTTGGAGAGAGAGAGAGAGAGATGCAATTTGGTTCAGGCAGACCTTTGATGTCTTCTAATCCCCGCTGTGGTCACCAACTGTGACCCCTCCATTCCGGATACGATTGTTCTTCCGCGGTGAACCTGGCACCCAGGCAAGGGCGGACACACATCCCAGGTTCCTACCGATCGTACCTTTACACCCTGTGAGCCTCTGGTCGGTTCCTGTAAACTGGACCTCCAAACTCCCACCACTTAGAACCATAGAAACTACAGCACAGAAACAGGCCTTTTTGGCCCTTCTTGGCTGTGCCGAACCATTTTCTGCCTAGTCCCACTGACTTGTGGGGGTATACTGCTCTTTCCAGGGTCTCGTGGTCGCATGCCTTAGCAAACCATAAGACCATAAGACAAAGGAGCAGAAGTCGGCCATTTGGCCCATCGAGTCTGTTCCGCCATTTTATCATGAGCTGATCCATTCTCCCATTTAGTCCCACTCCCCCGCCTCCTCACCATAACCTTAGATGCCCTAGCTACTCAGATACCTATCAATCTCTGCCTTAAATACACCCAATGACTTGGCCTCCACTGCTGCCCGTGGCAACAAATTCCACAGATTCACCACCCTCTGAATAAAAAAATTTCTTTGCATTTCTGTTCTGAATGGGCGCCCTTCAATCCTTAAGTCATGCCCTCTCATACTAGACTCCCCCATCATGGGAAACAACTTTGCCACATCCACTCTGTCCATGCCTTTCAACATTCAAAATGTTTCTATGAGGTCTCCCCTCATTCTTCTAAACTCCAAGGAATACAGTCCAAGAGCAGACAAATGTTCCTCATGTGTTAACCCTCTCATTCCCGGAATCATTCTAGTGAATCTTCTCTGTACCCTCTCCAACATCAGCACATCCTTTCTTAAATAAGGAGACCAAAACTGCCCACAGTACTCCAAGTGAGGTCTCACCAGTGCCTTATGGAGCCTCAGCATCACATCCCTGCTCCTATACTCTATTCCTCTAGAAATGAATGCCAACATTGCATTCGCCTTCTTCACTACTGACTCAACCTGGAGGTTAACTTTAAAGGTATCCTGTACGAGGACTCCCAGGTTCTGTTGCATCTCTGAACTTTGAATTCTTTCCCCATTTAAATAATAGTCTGTCCGTTTATTTTTTCTGCCAAAGTGCATAACCATACACTTTCCAACATTGTACTTCATTTGCCACTTCTTTGCCCATTCTTCCAATCTATCCAAGTCTCTCTGTTTCCTCAGCACTACCGGCCCCTCCACCTATCTTCGTATCGTCAGCAAACTTAGCCACAAAGCCATCTATTCCATAATCCAAATCGTTGATGTACAATGTCAAAAGAAGCGGCGCCAACACGGACCCCTGTGGAACACCACTGGTAACCGGCAGCCAACCAGAATAGGATCCCTTTATTCCCACACTGTTTCCTGCCAATCATCCAATGCTCTATCCACGTATGTAACTTCCCTGTAATTCCATGGGCTCTTATCTTGTTAAGTAGCCTCATGTGTGGCACCTTGTCAAAGGCCTTCTGAAAATCCGAATATACAACATCCACTGCATCTCCCTTGTCTAGCCTACTGGTAATTTCCTCAAAAAATTGTAATAGGTTTGTCAAGCAGGATTTTCCTTCAAGGAATCCATGCTGAGTTCTGCCTATCTTGTCATATGCCTCCAGGTACTCTGTAACCTCATCCTTGACAATCGACTCCCAACAACTTCCCAACCACCGATGTCAAGCTAACAGGTCTATAATTTCCTTTTTGCTTCCTTGCCCCCTTCTTAAATAGCGGAGTGACATTTGCAATCTTCCAGACCTGCGGAACCTGCTCTTTTTATCCCCCTGCTGGAGTATCCCCTGTCCATCAAACTTGAAACAGTTCAGGTTCAAAGCAACCGGTCTGTCAATATTCTGAATTGTGTTTCTTTTCTGTTGATCCCTCTCTTCTCTCTTATTAGCATTTTGAATGTTTCTCCATTGTCTTTCTTATCTCTCTCATTAGCATCAATCGTCCGATAGCTTTGCTTGGCGTCACATAGACCTATTCCTCCCGAACTACCTTCCTGCTTCTGATATACAGTACTTTAAAAAACATTTTAGAATTCTCCTTATTCCTATCTCCTATCATGACACAGGTCCTTCTTACTCTCCCAATTTCGTTCTTATCTTTTCTCCTATAAACTGTTTTGCAAATTGCTTGATCACAACTCTCTCTAAAGGGTATATACTTCCTTCTTCTCCCTGAAAAAAGGCTTAAACATTCTATATTAAGCAAGATTCCCTGATATTTCTGTCTTTACCTGTCACCCTTACAGAGGCAGGCTGACCTTGACCTTCGCATCTTTGAAATAGCTCCAACTTGCGAGAAGTTGTTTCCTCTCTAGTTGCACTTGTGTACTTCATTGATAAGACTGCTTAAGTGACTTTTGAGACAGGAAGCTAAACCAAAGTATTTCACAAACTTTTGGACTAATTTAAAAAAAATCAACTTAAAACATCTTTGTACTTCGTTTTGGCTGAGTGACATGTTGTAGGCATTTTCCTTAGTGGTTGATTTTATTAGTTTATAACGCTCTGTGCCTTATCTCATGCTGATCCAGACTTCTCCCAAACCACTCTGAAGGGTGGTGGAGTTGTGGGAGAGGGGACTAGGTGTGGTTTTAAAGGCTGCCAAACATGCTCCACCTGCTGCAGGAATCTAATTCTACTCCTCAAAGCTGAGCACTTTACTGTGCTGTGAATACATAAGTATAAAGGAGCAGTAACTCCAGAGCTCGTTGGCCTTGGCCTCCAGTTCAGTTCCATTAAAACTTGCAAAACGTCTGCAGTTCTAACTGGTATGAGTGGTCACAAAGGAAAATGCTTCCATAGTAGTCATCAAGTGTTAATCCCAACACACTGTCTTCTATGCCAGCCTTCTATGTCAGGCTATTTCAATGTTTCTTCATCTAAATACTTTCTATGATAAATAGAGACATTTGTAAAACAATGTTGCTCATCTCTCACTCTTCTTTCCCTCAGGAATGGCCAGTCACATTCTTGGTGAACCAAGAAAGATGGGGCCACCAGGAGACCCAGGATTGCCAGGAGCTCATGGCCCCAGAGGATATGCTGGTCGAATGGGACCAAAGGGTGAACCAGGGCCACCTGGGCCAAAAGGGCAGAAAGGACAATCGGGGAGGGGTAGTGGTCTAGTGGGTGTAGACAGACCGGCTTTCTCTGTCATGAGAACCATTGCTGGTCACCCCCATCCGAATCACCGTGTGATTTTCAACAGAAATATCACTAATGAGGGAGGTTGTTTCCAAACTGATTCTGGGACATTCCTTACTTGTAAAGCAGGCTGGTATTTCTTCACATACAATGTAGTTACTGAAGGGAAGCTTTGCATAAACATTATGAAAAATAACAAAAAGGAAGCTGGATTCTGTGACCTCGCTGCAGAAAGCAATACTGGGGCCAGATATCAGATGAATTCTGGTGGGACTGTGCTGCGGCTGAATATAAATGATCAAGTGTGGCTCCAAACAGTACCAGATTTCAACAACATTTTTGGATCAAGTGATATCAACAGTGTTTTTTCTGGCTTCCTTCTCTTTCCAGATGAATAAATGACCGCAGGTTCGGAAGACATGAACCTTTCATTTAGATAATCTGCTCACATATTTAACTGCTTCAAATCACCAGATACAAAATGAGCCATCAAGTCTAGACTTTTTCTCTTAATATTATTAGGTTATTTTGACAGGGAAAAAGTGAAGCACTAATTAACTGAAGCCAATTATTTTTATCGAGTCAGACATGGGCATGTCTCAAAAAATGAATCACAAAAATAGATTTGCATTTCAGTGAGGGGTTCAAGTCCTGCTGAACAGCCCTAAGCCCATCAAACCCAATGAAGGAATACAGAAGTTAAATCAATCTTTCATTTGTTCCCACAGAAAGGAGGAGCATGCTTCCAAGAATTAGGATTTATCTACTCTACATGCTTCATTTCAGATGAATGAAACTGGTCATTTGCTCACCTACTTCTGTGAATCATCCAGTGCTCAAAGTCACTTATTTTATGCAAGTGACAAGAGGAAGCACATTGGAATATCTTGCGGACAAGCAGAGTATAATATGAACATCTCTGTGTGCAGTTGAACAGGCTCAGTGCTTTCTATTCAAAAGTTTTGGCAAAATGTATAACCACTTCTAGATTATTTTGGATAAGAATATTTCAAAACTGCATTGCCCCTCCAAAGATTTCAAAGCTACATTTAATGTCAGAGAAATGTATACAATATACATCCTGAAATGCTATTTTTTCGCAACCACCCACAAAAACAGAGGAGTGCCCCAAAGAATGAATGACAGTTAAATGTTAGAACCCCAAAGTAACCCCAGCTCCCCTTCCTCCCACGCATAAGGGGCAGCAAGCAACAATCCCCGCCCCCGGCAAAAAAAGCATCAGCACCCACCACCAAGCACTCAAGCGTGAACAAACCAACAGCAAAGACAGACTTGCAGTTAGCCTAAAGGCTACACTGTTCACTGGCATTCGACATACCACAGGCTCTCTCTTTCCCTAATAAGGGAGAAAGAGGTGTCTACTTAGATTTTCTCAATTATATTCAAAATTTTCAACACCCAAATACCTTCATGTAAACAAAGGAGATAGTACACTCTTACACTTCCCTCCAGTTATAGAAGTACTCTCCTCAACCCACCACCCCAACTCTTCCAGCTCTCATAGAGCACAGAAGCAGGCCTTTTGGCCCATCATGTTCATGCTAACACGGACTATTCTTCTGCACTAAACCATTTACCTGAATATGGTTCATACCCTCTCACCCTCCTCTGCTCCAAGGAAAACAAACCTAGCCTCTCCCATCTCTTCCTAGAAATGAAGTGCTTCATCCTGACAAACGTCCTAGTGAATCACTTTTCACCCTCTCCTTAGAGTGTACAAACAGTATTCCTCTGTGGCCTAACAATTGTTTTATAAAGTTGTACTATTCAGTGTATATGTCTCACCTTTATTAGTCCTGACTCTTAATTTACAGCTATAAATGACCCAATCACAGCTTCTAGAGCATGGCTGGGGTTAATATTTTGCTTTTGAAATAAAAATCGATGAGGATGAAAATGAAATGGCTTTATTCAGACTCAATACACCACATGTAATTAAAAGCAAGCAGCACCTTTGAATACATTCTATTGTCTGGAAATGTAAATGGCAAGGGTTCAAAATGTTTCACTGGTCGATATACTCCCCCAAATTCCAAAGTTCTATATTGAATTTTCAAATCAACTTGTAAGTTGTAAGTTTCTGCAGTTAATCCATCCTTTTTATGCACGATAATAGGTAGTGCATGTTCAAATAAATACCAGATTCTTACAAGGAACTTCAGTTGGAAAATTTTATTAATCTGTTGGCTCAAAATTTCAATTGCCACCTGCAGTGTTGGCATTCTGAGAATCCTGGCTATGAATTGATGACACCGAGGAAAGAGGACCGGGTCGAGACAACAGAGATTTATGGAGAAGAGGAGTTCAGTGGGTAATACCGTTCCGGCTGACCGGAAGTGCACTGAGAGCGGTAAGCGTAAAGGAGTTGGGTGCTTACTGTTCTGGCCAACAACGGATGGTGCAATCCGGGGTATATTACGATCAAGGAACGTGTTTGTAGACTGGATATTGAACTTTTTACTGTTGGACTTCGGCCACATTCCACCGTGATACAACACTTGGCGGCATGGGAAGTCGTTCCTGCCTGTGGCCATCGAATGTGCAGCTCCTCCCGTGGAGGGTCAGACACCTTGAGCCAATAGACTGGTCCTGGACTTATTTTCCATCTGGCATAGGTGTTTGATTGTTGGGGTTTTTTGTATTGCTATATTTACGCTTTATTCTTGGTTGGTGCAGCTGTAACGAAACCAAATGTCCCTTGGGATTAATAAAGTATATCTATCTATCTATCTATCAATGAATATGCAGTTCATTCAGGGAGAGTTATACAGCATGGAAGCATGCCCTTCTGCCCAACACGTCCATGCTGACCTCAGTGTCCATCCAAGTTATCCAAGGTATGGCAAGCAATTAAGAAGGCAAACAGTACATTGCCATCATTGCATGAAGATTCGAGTTAAAGAATTCAGATATCTTGTTATAAATATATAAGCCATTGGCAAGAGCTCAACTGAAATACTCAGTACTGGTCTTAGTTTTCCTACATAACAAAGAAGGCACCTGACAGGGAATGCAATGAAGGCTTGATTCTTGGAATGGAGGAGATCAAATATACATTAGGCTGGGCTTTAAATTCCTTGAGATTAGAAGCGCCTTATGGAACTATCAAAACTTCCGTCATCTCTTAATAGCAATAATATTTCTATTAGTTTAATAACAAATTCAGGATGGAAAATGGCTGAACCATTCAGGACAGAGGTGAAGAGAAATGTCTTCACTCAGAGGGTGGTAAATCTTTGAAATTCTCCATCCCAGAAGACCACAGAAGCTCAGATTCTGAGTATATTCAAGGCAAAGATGGGTAGATTTTTGGACATTAAGGAAATCAAAGCTTATAGGATTGTGTTGTACAGAGGATGAAATGTGATCTTATTGAACGTTGAAGTAGGCCTGAGGAAAGGGATAGCCTGCTCCTGAGCTGCAAGATCGCTCATACCACGACAAGAAAAGGAAACCACCAGAGAACATGTTTTTAATGTTGGGCTGGGGTTTGTTTAAAGGTGACATCAGGGGCATTTTATACACAGAAAGTGGAGGATGCCTGGAATGGATTACCAGGGGTAGTAGTGGAACAGAGAAATTTGGTGGAATTTCACAGGCTTAGAGAGAGAACACATGAATATAAAGAGAATGAAGGAATATGGGTGATACAGAGGAGGAAGAACTTTAATATAAATTGGCATTAAGATCAGCATAACAATAAGACCAAAAGACACAGGAACAGAATTAGGCCATTCAGCCCATCAAGTCCATTTCGCCGTTCCATCATGGCTGATCCAGGATCCCACTCACCCCCATACACCCACTCTCTCACCATATCCCTTGATGCCCTGACTAATCAGGAATCTATCAACTTCTGCTTTGAATATACCCATAGACTTGGTCTCCACCACAAGCTGTGGCACAGCATCCCACAGACACACTACGCTTTGGCTAAAAAAATTCCTCCTTAGTTCTGTACTGAAAGGTCACCCCCCCCCAATTTTGAGGGTGTTCCCTCTAGTTCTGGATACCCCCACTATAGGAAACATCCCCTCCACATCCATCTTATCTAATCCTTCCAACATTCGGTAGGTTTCAATGAGATCCCCGCGCATTCTTCTAAATTCCTGTGGGTATAATCCCAAGGCTGCCAAATACTCCTCATATGTTAACCTCCTTATTCCCAGAATAATCCTCATGAACCTCCTCTGGACTCTCTCCAATGACAATACATCCTTTCTGAGATAAGGGCCCAAAACTATTGACAATACTCCAAGTGTGGCCTGACTAAAGCTTCAGCATTATTTCCTTGTTTTTATATTCTATTCCCCTTGAATAAATGCCAACATTGCATTTGCCTTCTTTACCACCAACTCAACCTGTAAATTAACCTTATGGGAGTCTTACACGAGGACTCTTAAGTTCCTTTGCACCTCTGATGTTTGAATTTTCTCCCCATTTAGATTATAGTCGACACTATTGTTCCTTTTACCAAAATTCATTATCGTACATGTCCCAACACTGCATTCCATCTGCCACTTTTTTGCCCATTCTTCCAGTTTGTCCAAGTCCTGTAGCAATAGCATTGCACCACTGACTCCTCCACCTATCTTCGGATCATCCACAAACTTTGCCACAAAGCCACTATCTGAATGACCGGCAGTGGTCACAATAATGACCCTGGAGGAACACCACTAGGCATTGGTAGCCAACCAGAAAAGGCCCCCTTCATTCCCACTCGCTGCCTACAGCCTGTCAGCCATTCCTCTATCCATGCCAGTATATTTCCTGTAACACCATAGGACTTTATCTTGTTAGCAGCCTCATGTGAGGGACCTTATCAACTGCCTTCTGAAAATGAAAGTAAATTACATCCACTGCCTCTCCTTTGTCCACCCTGCTTGTTACTTCCTCGAATAATATTAACAGGTTTGTCAGGCAACATTTCCCTTTACAGAAACCATGTTGACTTTGATTTATTTTATCATTAGTCTCCACGTATACTGAAACCTCATTCTTAATTATGGACTCCAACACTTTCCCAACCACTGAAGTTAGGCTAACTTTCCTATAATTTCCTCTCATTTGTCTGCCTCCCTTTTTAAAGAGTGGAGTAACATTGGCGATTTTTTAAGTTCTCCAGACTATGCCAGAATCAAGTGATTCTTGAAAGATTAGGACCAATGCATCCATTATCTTAAGAAAGAGGATGTGCTGGAGCTTTTGGAAAGCATCAAGTTGGATAAGTTGCCGGGACCGGATGAGATGTACCCCAGGCTACTGTAGGAGGCGAGGGAGGAGATTGCTGAGCCTCCGGCGATAATCTTTGCATCATCAATGGGGATGGGAGAGGTTCTGGAGGGTTGTGGATGCTGTTCTCTTATTCAAGAAAGTGAATAGAGATAGCCCAGGAAATTATAGACCTGTGAGTCTTACTTCAGTGGTTGGTAAGTTGATGGAGAAGATCCTGAGAGGCAGGTTTATGAACATTTGGAGAGGTATAATATGATTAGGAATAGTTAGCATGGCTTTGTCAAGGGCAGGTCATGCCTTACGAGCCTGATTGAATTTTTTGAGGATGTGACTAAACACATTGATGAAGGAAGAGCAGTAGATGTAGTGTATATGGATTTCAGCAAGGCATTTGATAAGGTACCCCATGCAAGGCTTACTGAGAAAGTAAGGAGGCATGGGATCCAAGAAGACATTGCTTTGTGGATCCTGAACTGGCTTTCCCACAGAAGGCAAAGAGTGGTTGTAGACGGGTCATATTCTGCATGGAGGTCAGTGACCAGTAGTGTGCCTTGGGGATCTGTTCTGGGACCCTTACTCTTCGTGATTTTTGTAAATGACCTGGGTGAGGAAGTGCAGGGATGGGTTAGTAAGCTTACTGATGACACAAAGGTTGGGTTTGTTGTGGATAGTGTAGAGGGCTATCAGAGGTTGCAGCGGGACATTGATAGGATGCAAAACTGGACTGAGAAGTGGCAGATGGAGTTCAACCCAGATAAGTGTGAGGTGGCAACACACATCAAAGTTGCTGGTGAACGCAGCAGGCCAGCAGCATCTCTAGGAAGAGGTACAGTCGACGTTTCGGGCCGAGACCCTTCGTCAGGACTAACAGCAACTTTGATGTGTGTTGCTTGAATTTCCAGCATCTGCAGAATTCCTCGTGTTTAAGTGTGAGGTGGTTCATTTTAGTAGGTCAAATATGATGGCAGAATATAGTATTAATGGTAAGACTCTTGGCAGTGTGGAGGATCAGAGGGATCTTGGAGTCCGAGTCCATAGGACGCTCAAAGCGGCTGCGCAGGTTGACTCTGTGGTTAAGAAGGCATACGGTGTATTGGCCTTCATCAATCGTGGAATTGAATTTAGGAGCCGAGAGGTAATGTTGCAGCTATATAGGACCCTGGTCAGACCCCACTTGGAGTACTGTGCTCAGTTCTGGTCGTCTCTCTACAGGAAGGATGTGGAAACCATAGAAAGGGTGCAGAGGAGATTTACAAGGATGTTGCCTGGATTGGGGAGCATGCCTTATGAGAATAGGTGGAGTGAACTTGGCCTTTTCTCCTTGGAGCAACCTAATAGAGGTATAGAAGATGATGAGAGGCATTGATCGTGTGGACAGTCAGCGGCTTTTTCCCAGGGCTGAATGGCTGTCACAAGATGACACAGGTTTAAGGTGCTGGGGAGTAGGTACAGAGGAGATGTCAGGGGTAAGTTTTTTTACACAGAGAGTGGTGAGTGCATGGAATGGGCTGCCGGCGACGGTGGTGGAGGCGGATACAATACAGTCTTTTAAGAGACTTTTGGATAGGTACATGGAGCTTATAAAAACAGGGCTATGAGTAACCATAGTAATCTCTAAGGTAGGGACATGTTCGGCACAACTTTGTGGGCCAAAGGGCCTGTATTGTGCTGTATGTTTTCTATGTTTTTATATCTTCAGCAACCGGGCTCTGGGATGTCATCCATCTGGACAATCTATCCACCTTAAGACCTTTGAGTTTGCCTGACACTTTTACCTTTGTAATAGCAATGACTCTCACTCCTGCTCCCTGACACTAACATCTGGCATACAGCTAGTGTCTTTCACAGTAAAGACTGAAGCAAAGAACTTGTTAAGTTCATCTGCCATTTCTTTGTTCCCCATTACTACCTCACCAGCATCATTTTCCATTGGTCCAATATCAACTCTGACTTCTCTTTTATTCTTTAAATAACTGAAAAAACTTTTAGTATCCTGCTTTATATTATTGGCTAGTTTGCCCTCATATTTCATCTTTTCCCTTCTTATAGCTGCTTTATTTGTCTTTTGTTGAATTTTATAAGCTTCCCAATCATCCTTACAGTAAATCAGTGGAATGCTCTGCCACAGACTGCGGTGGAGGCCAAGTATGTGCACATATTTAAGGCGGAAGTTGATCGTTTCCTGATTGGTCAGGACATCAAAGGATCTGGCGAGAAGGCCAGTGAATGGGGAGGAGTGGGATCAGCCATGATGGAATGGCGGAGCAGATTCGATGAACTGAATGGCCTAATTCTTCCCCTATATCTTATGGTCTTACAGTAAATCCAACTTCCCACTCACCTTTGCTACCTTATACGCCTTTTCCTTGGCTTCTAGGAAGTCCTTAACTTCCCTTGTCAGCCACACTTGCCTAGCCCTGCCATTTGAGAACTTTTTCTCCTGAGGGGCATATCCTGCACCTTGTGAACTATACCCAGAAATTTTAGCTACCCCTGTCCTGCCGTCATGCCCGCCAATATCCTCCTCCAATCCACCTGGGCCAGCTCCTCTCTCATGCCTCTGTAATTGCCTTTATTCCATTGCAGTACTGATATATGTTACTTAATCTTCTCCCTCTCAAATTGCAGTATAAATTCAATCATATTATGATCACTGCCTCCTAAGGGTTCCTTTACATTAAGCTGGCTAATAAAATCTGGGTTATTACATTGTTGATTCAGAAGGGAAAGAGATTCAAAGAGCACTCTTCAACAATACTTCTATAATTCATAGTTATAGGATTGACTGGAAGCAGGCTCTTTGGCCCAGTTCAGACAAGATGCCTACCCCATTTGTCAGTGTTTGGCACATACCCCTCTTCTAAGGTGTTCTACAAATACGTGACGAGCAGGAGGGTGACGAGAGTGGGGGTAAGACTGATCAGGGATAAAAGAGGAAGCAGAAATGCCAAAAGTCTGATTCCATGAATTGGAACATCTTTATAACTGGCATGGACAACAATGGTGAACACACTGACACAGATACCTCCTATGTCAGTTTTTGTGAAGATTCCTGTATTCCTCGCTAAAACAATCACCAGCTTCAGCAATAATAAAGGTTGCTTCAGTATAGACCTTAGCTGTGTCTGGAGAAGATGGAGGCCTTCCAGAGTCAAGACAAAGAAAAGTTCAAAACGTATAATCTGGAGTAAGTTTCCCCTGCCATCCGAAGGTAGAGCGTTCCTGTGAAACGGTTCGTAAGCCGGAATGTCGTAAAGTGAAGAAGCAATTACCATTTATTTATATGGGAAAAATTTGTGAGCGTTCACAGACTTAAAAAAACCTACCAAATCATGCCAAATAACACATAAAACCTAAAATAACAGTAACATGTAGTAAAAGCAGGATTGTTATTAATGATTATGATATAGTTGGGATCACAGAGACATGGCTCCAGGGTGACCAGGGATGGGAGCTCAACATTCAGGGATATTCAATATTCAGGAGGGATAGACATGAAGGAAGGGGAGGTGGGGTGGCGTTGCTGGTTAAAAAAGAGATTAACGCAATAGAAAGGAAGGACATAAGCCGGGAAGATGTGGAATCGATATGGGTAGAGCTGCGTAACACTAAGGGGCAGAAGACGCTGGTGGGAGTTGTGTACAGGCCACCTAACAGTAGTAGTGAGGTCGGAGATGGTATTAAACAGGAAATTAGAAATGTGTGCAATAAAGGAACAGCAGTTATAATGGGTGACTTCAATCTACATGTAGACTGGGTGAACCAAATTGGTAAAGGTGCTGAGGAAGAGGATTTCTTGGAATGTATGCGGGATGGTTTTTTGAACCAACATGTCGAGGAACCGACTAGAGAGCAGGCTATTCTGGACTGGGTTTTGAGCAATGAGGAAGGGTTAATTAGCGATCTTGTCGTGAGAGGCCCCTTGGGTAAGAGTGACCATAATATGGTGGAATTCTTCATTAACATGGAGAGTGACGTAGTTAATTCAGAAACAAAGGTTCTGAACTTAAAGAGGGGTAACTTTGAAGGTATGAGTCGTGAATTAGCTAAGATAGACTGGCAAATGACACTTAAAGGATTGACGGTGGATATACAATGGCAGGCATTTAAAGGTTGCATGGATGAACTACAACAATTGTTCATCCCAGTTTGGCAAAAGAATAAATCAAGGAAGGTAGTGCACCCGTGGCTGACAAGAGAAATTAGGGATAGTATCAATTCCAAAGAAGTAGCATACAAATTAGCCAGAGAAAGTGGCTCACCTGAGGACTGGGAGAAATTCAGAGTTCAGCAGAGGAGGACAAAGGGCTTAATTAGGAAGGGGAAAAAAGATTATGAGAGAAAACTGGCAGAGAACATAAAAACGGACTGTAAAAGCTTTTATAGATACGTAAAAAGGAAAAGACTGATAAAGACAAATGTAGGTCCCCTGCAGACAGAAACAGGTGAATTGATTATGGGGAGCAAGGACATGGCAGACCAATTGAATAATTACTTTGGTTCTGTCTTCACTAAGGAGGACATAAATAATCTTCCAGAAATAGTAAGGGACAGAGGGTCCAGTGAGATGGAGGAACTGAGTGAAATACATGTTAGTAGGGAAGTGGTGTTAGGTAAATTGAAGGGATTGAAGGCAGATAAATCCCCAGGGCCAGATGGTCTGCATCCCAGAGTGCTTAAGGAAGTAGCCCAAGAAATAGTGGATGCATTAGTGATAATTTTTCAAAACTCGTTAGATTCTGGACTAGTTCCTGAGGATTGGAGGGTGGCTAATGTAACCCCACTTTTTAAAAAAGGAGGGAGAGAGAAACCGGGGAATTATAGGCCGGTTAGCCTAACGTCGGTGGTGGGGAAACTGCTGGAGTCAGTTATCAAGGATGTGATAACAGCACATTTGGAAAGCGGTGAAATGATCGGACAAAGTCAGCATGGATTTGTGAAAGGAAAATCATGTCTGACGAATCTCATAGAATTTTTTGAGGATGTAACTAGTAGAGTGGATAGGGGAGAACCAGTGGATGTGGTATATTTGGATTTTCAAAAGGCTTTTGACAAGGTTCCACACAGGAGATTAGTGTGCAAACTTAAAGCACACGGTATTGGGGGTAAGGTATTGGTGTGGGTGGAGAATTGGTTAGCAGACAGGAAGCAAAGAGTGGGAATAAACGGGACCTTTTCAGAATGGCAGGCAGTGACTAGTGGGGTACCGCAAGGCTCAGTGCTGGGACCCCAGTTGTTTACAATATATATTAATGACTTGGATGAGGGAATTAAATGCAGCATCTCCAAGTTTGCGGATGACACGAAGCTGGGTGGCACTGTTAGCAGTGAGGAGGATGCTAAGAGGATGCAGGGTGACTTGGATAGGTTGGGTGAGTGGGCAAACTCATGGCAGATGCAATTTAATGTGGATAAATGTGAAGTTATCCACTTTGGTGGCAAAAATAGGAAAACAGATAATTATCTGAATGGTGGCCGATTAGGAAAAGGGGAGGTGCAACGAGACCTGGGTGTCATTATACACCAGTCATTGAAAGTGGGCATGCAGGTACAGCAGGCGGTAAAAAAGGCGAACGGTATGCTGGCATTTATAGCGAGAGGATTCGAGTACAGGAGCAGGGAGGTACTACTGCAGTTGTACAAGGCCTTGGTGAGACCACACCTGGAGTATTGTGTGCAGTTTTGGTCCCCTAATCTGAGGAAAGACATCTTTGCCATAGAGGGAGTACAAAGAAGGTTCACCAGATTGATTCCTGGGATGGCAGGTCTTTCATATGAAGAAAGACTGGATGAACTGGGCTTGTACTCGTTGGAATTTAGAAGATTGAGGGGGGATCTGATTGAAACGTATAAGATCCTAAAGGGATTGGACAGGCTAGATGCGGGAAGATTGTTCCCGATGTTGGGGAGGTCCAGAACGAGGGGTCACAGTTTGAGGATAGAGGGGAAGCCTTTTAGGACCGAGATTAGGAAAAACTTCTTCACACAGAGAGTGGTGAATCTGTGGAATTCTCTGCCACAGCAAACTGTTGAGGCCGGTTCATTGGCTGTGTTTAAGAGGAAGTTAGATATGGCCCTTGTGGCTACAGGGGTCAGGGGGTATGGAGGGAAGGCTGGGTTCTGAGTTGGATGATCAGCCATGATCATAATAAATGGCGGTGCAGGCTCGAAGGGCCGAATGGCCTACTCCTGCACCTATTTTCTATGTTTCTATGTTTCTATGATATGACAAATACACAGTCTATATAAAGTAGAAATACTTTCCTACAATCATTGCCTGCACTGTTCTCCGTAGCAAAAATCACACGCGAGCACTCTCCACAGAAACACTCTCTCCAGTAACCTTTAAGCTATGAAGCTGCCAAATCATACCAAATAACACATAAAAATACACAGCCTATATAAAGTAGAAATAATGTAGTGTAGTAATAATGTGTATTATTGCTTACAGGAATTGGGAAGACAGTGCCAAGTACACTGGTGATGGTGTGTTAGGCTGAGTCGTCGGAGGTTAGGGTTGTGCAGTGGCCCCCACCCTCCAGGCCGCCGACTGATACTGATCCGCGAAGAATGCAGCGGTGGCCGGAACGCACCAAGCACATCTTTAAGAAAAAAGCCGAAATAAACAAGCTAATTAATTAGATGCTGCCCGGCACGTAAATGTTGGCCCAGATCAGAGGCAACGCAATCAGAGGTTCGTTACTGCATTCGGTTTCGATTGTTATCCTTTCCTCTTCCAATTGCATTAGCTCTTCATCTAGCTTGGTCATGGGATGCCAAAACCTCTTCAACATCATCTTCGTCAACTTCCACAAGCCAAACTCACTTTGTTCTTACTTCATTCACCACGATCAAAATGCTTAATTATGTCTAGTCTTACGCTAAGTGTAACACCCTTACGAGCTCTTTTAGGCTTTTCCGATACCTTAGAACTCATGTTGCAAATGGCTGCTGACAGGCACATATTTAAGCAATGCTGGCTAGAACGCAGTTCCAGGGGAGGAGCTTGGCTGCTTGGGGCGTGCACTGCCTTTTATCATGCGCTGCTTTTTTTGCACGCTGCCTTTTTTCGTAACATTGAAAACACCTTCTGTTAGTGAAAACAGGTAACTAATGTAGGTCTTTCGTAACAGCGAGGTGTTGTAAAGTGAACATTCGAAAAGTGCAGGACATCTGTATACAATATGAGTTGCCAAATGTTAATATTCAGTCAAACTTGAAAACCAACTTTTCTGCAAGTGATTGTTCTTCAGTTGGGAAAGGCCTTTAGTTAACTTACAACTACAAAAGACATCCATCTTCCCTGATGACCCCTTCCTCCCAATCCAGTTACAGCATATTTGGCTCACAGATCACACTTCAGAGATCCCATCTAGTACCCATTCAGGAAAACCATCACCAATCCCCCAGCTTAATGTAAAAGAACCTTTAGGAGGCAGTGATCATAATATGATTGATTTCATACTGCAGTTTGAAAGGGAGAAGATTAAGTCACATGTATCAGTTTTGAAATGGAATAAAGGAAATTACAGAGGCATTAGAGAGAAGCTTACCCAGGTAGATCGGAGGGGGATACTGGCAGGGATGCCAGTAGGACAATGAGACAAGGAAACTAAACATCAAGAAGGCTGCTGGCCCTGACTTTGTTTCCCCATGACCTTAAACACTGTACTGCCTACAGTCTTCAAAGATATTTTCAAAGACTATGCAATGTTCCTGTATGGCTTAAGAAATCTGTTATTATTCTAGTCCCCAGAAAAAAAATCAAAGGTCACTGGATTCAGTGACTACAAACCAGTTGCACTCATAACGAAGGCTTTTGAAAGGCTGGTCACGTCATTTCTCAAATCCATAGCTCAAAATTTTTTAGATCCACTGTAGTTTGCCTACAGAGCCAACAAATCTGTAGTTGATGCAGGTAATACTTTTTTAGATTTCAAACTACAGCAACTCGCCTCCCC
Organism: Mobula hypostoma; assembly: GCF_963921235.1. Lineage (NCBI taxonomy): Eukaryota > Metazoa > Chordata > Chondrichthyes > Myliobatiformes > Myliobatidae > Mobula > Mobula hypostoma. Next base: position 46,873,700 of record NC_086121.1, on the reverse strand, counting down.
TGCCACATATGGCAGGGTACTTTATTAATTTCATCTCAGTCTTCAGGACCATCATTCCTAAGCTTCTGCAAGAGAAACTCTCCAAGCTTAATGTACCAGCTCCAATCTGTTGGTGGATCACAAGCTTCCTCTCTAATAGAAGGCAGTATGTAACACGAAATGTGAGATACGTGGATTATGACTGAAGAGAAAATGGCTGGAGTCACTTGGCACTTTAGTGCAAGGATGTTTATTAGGTGCATCAAAAACTTACAGAAATTGGTGAAAATAGTGAAAAGAAAACTGCTAATACTGTCACACTGGCAGGGGCATAGGGAGCAAGGGTGGTCCCAAATGCAAGACACATCTTGTGAGGTTACTTAGATTTAGTTTATTGTTCGATACCAGGAGAGGAAGGCAGGAGCAGGAAATAGCAAACTGGAGAAGGTCTCAGGACTACGACTAGGCTGGGACAAGGGTCTGGGCTTGGACTCGGAATCGGATCCCAGAACTAGAGGAGACATGAAGAGGCTAGGGTATTGGCTCCGAGCCAGAGACTGGGCAAGGACCCAGTACCTGGGTCTTGCCTTGGGCTTGGACCCCAGAACAGGCATGGACATGATATGGGCTAGGGAGAGGAGGAAGATGGAAAACAGAGCCTCGGTCTCGGGAGAGCAGGTACATGGAACCATGGACACATACACAGAACACAGAGTCGGGACCCCTCCATGGGTACAGGACATAGGCCCAGGACTCACACACAGAATAGAGAGCTGGCACCCCTCCTTGGGTACAGGACATAGGGCCGGGACTCACAAACAGAACAGAGAGTTGGGATCCCTCCTTGGTTACAGGACATAGGGCTGGGACTCATGACCCTCCGCGGGGCAATGGCAAGACGGCCTGACTTACCCCAGAGACCAGGACAAAACAAGACAGAACATGACCCCCCCGTGGGGCAATGGCAAGATGGCCTGACCTACCCCACAGAGGCGAGGACAAGACATGACAAGACATGACCCCCCGTGGGGCAACGGCAAGACAGCCAGACTTACCCCCACGGAGGCGAGGACAAGACAAGACATGAACCCCCGCGGAGCAATGGCAAGACGGCCTGACTTACCCCACAGAGGCAAGGACAAGACAAGACAAGACCAACACGAATGAATACCAGACAGTACCTATCTAGCTCCGATGATGGAACTAGACCGAAGTGCAGGCAGGGGCTGCAGACGAGGGCTAGAGGGGCAGAGAAGGAATTCAGACAAGGGGGTAGGACAGGAATCACAGACCGCCAGGGCCAGGACTTGACTCAGAACTGGGAAGCCACCAGGGGCCAAGACTTGACTCGGTGCTTGAGTACCGCCAAGGACGGGACTTGACTCGGTGCTTGAGTGCCGCCAGGGCCAGGACTTGACTCGGTGCTTGAGTGCCGCCAGGGCCAGGACTTGACTACCAGTGCTTGAGTGCCGCCAAGGCCAAGACTTGACTCGGTGCTTGAATGCCGCCAGGGAAAGGACTTGAGTTGGAACTTGAATGCCGCCAGAGCCAATACTTGACTTGGAACCTCCAGGTAGTGGTGAGCTCTCGACTCGGCTCAGCAGCGGTTCTTGATTCCCTCCAGCGAGTTAACTGACGGACCCACTTCAGTGAGGAAACTTTGCAGGCTCGCTTTGGCGAGGTAACTGGACAGGGTTGCTCCGGTGAGGAGAGGCGAATTACCGGCACTCGCTTCGGCAGAGACCAGGCTTGCTCTGATCAGATGACATTGGCATACCGTACCTTAGATGACTTTGCAGACGCTCCCACACCGAACGGCTGAAAGCCGGAGACTATAAACTACCGGTTCAGCCGAGTGTTAATTGCCTCTAATCACCAAAGTCGAGGGACATGGGAAAATAGGGAATCAACGGTCCGGATCGTAACATAAACAAGCTAAATTTAAAGGGACCCCGATCCGGACCATGACAGTACCCCCCTCCCAATGGGAGCCTCCAGGCGACCAACAGATTTGCCTGTATTATCGATGACCCGGGTGGGTAGGGGGGATTTGGCCGGCAGACAAAACAGAACAACAACACCTTGACTTTCAGGCTGATGAGAGTTTGGAAAAACGGTTTGTGTCTGCTGAGTCCATGTTTAGCAAGATCGTTCTGTCACACTGGCGGGGGCATAGGGAGCAAGGCTTCCTTTATTTTAGCCTCGATCTCCCAAGTAAGGGTGGCAACCACGCAGGAAGGTGGGAGGATAGTCTCGGGACTGGAGGTGTCATCCTTGGAGTCATTCTCACGGGACAGCGCATCCGGCTTCCCGTTCTTGGATCCTGGAGGGTACGTGAGGGTAAACCTGAACCGGCCAAAGAATAATGCCCAACAGGCCTGGTGAGAATTCAGACGTTTGACGGTCCAGATATATTCAAGGCTCTTATGGTCTGTCCAGACGATGAATGGGTGTTCCGCCCCCTCCAACCAGTGTCTCCATTCTTCCAACGCCAGTTTGACCGCCAGTAGCTCCTGGTTCCCCACATTGTAATTTCGTTCAGCGGGAGACAGTCGGCGAGAGAAGAAGGCACAGGGATGTAGTTTCTGATCCGGGCCCAAACGTTGGGACAGTACTGCTCCCACCCCGGAGTCGATCCACAATGAATTGACAGGAGGGGTCCGGTTGAATCCAAACGGGAGCAGACGTGAAGCGCCTCTTTAGTTCCGCGAATGCTGAGTCCGCCTCGGAGTTCCAAAGGAAAGGTGTGGCAGGTGAGCTAAGTCCGGTCAGAGGAGCTGCCACCTGACTGTAGTTTCTGATGAACCGGCGATAGAAGTTCGCAAACCCCAGGAACTGTTGGAGTTGTTTGCGGTCCGTGGGTTTGGGCCACTTCGTCACAGCCCGGATCTTCTCGGGATCAGCTCTCACCTGTCCGCTCTCAGTGATATAATCTAGGAAGCTGACCGAGGGGACGTGGAATTCGCACTTCTCCGCCTTTACTAACAACTTATTCTCCCCCAGTCTCTGCAGGACTTGACGGACATGAAGAACGTGTTGCTGGGGACTGCTAGAAAAGATCAGGATGTCATCCAGATAGACAAACACAAAGTGGTTAATAAAGTCTCTTAGTACATCGTTAATCAAGGCTTGAAAGACTGCAGGGGCATTGGTGAGGCAAAAAGGCATGACCAAGTACTCGAAGTGACCTAAAGGGGTATTGAATGCCGTCTTCCACTCGTCCGCCTCCCTTATTTGGACCAGATGGTAGGCACTTCGTAGGTCTAACTTCGAGAATATGGTTGCTCCGTAAAGTGGTTCAAACGCAGAACTTATCAGAGGCAGTGGGTACTTGTTCTTCATGGTTATATGATTTAGGCCTCGGTAGTCGATGCAGGGACGTAGGGAACCATCCTTCATGGATTTGTGAAAGGAAAGTCATGTCTGACGAATCTCATAGAATTTTTTGAGGATGTAACCAGTAGAGTGGATAGGAGAGAACCAGTGGATGTGGTATATTTGGATTTTTAAAAGGCTTTTGACAAGGTCCCACACAGGAGATTAGTGTGCAAACTTAAAGCACACGGTATTGGGGGTAAGGTATTGATGTGGATAGAGAATTGGTTAGCAGACAGGAAGCAAAGAGTGGGAATAAACGAGACCTTTTCAGAATGGCAGGCGGCGACTAGTGGGGTACCACAAGGCTCAGTGCTGGGACCCCAGTTGTTTACAATATATATTAATGACTTGGATGAGGGAATTAAATGCAGCATCTCCAAGTTTGCGGATGACACGAAGCTGGGTGGCAGTGTTAGCTGTGAGGAGGATGCTAAGAGGATGCAGGGTGACTTGGATAGGTTGGGTGAGCGGACAAATTCATGGCAGATGCAATTTAATGTGGATAAATGTGAAGTTATCCACTTTGGTGGCAAAAATAGGAAAACAGATTATTATCTGAATGGTGGCTGATTAGGAAAAGGGGAGGTGCAACGAGACCTGGGTGTCATTATACACCAGTCATTGAAAGTGGGCATGCAGGTACAGCAGGCGGTGAAAAAGGCGAATGGTATGCTGGCATTTATAGCAAGAGGATTCGAGTACAGGAGCAGGGAGGTACTACTGCAGTTGTACAAGGCCTTGGTGAGACCACACCTGGAGTACTGTGTGCAGTTTTGGTCCCCTAATCTGAGGAAAGACATCCTTGCCATAGAGGGAGTACAAAGAAGGTTCACCAGATTGATTCCTGGGATGGCAGGACTTTCATTTGAAGAAAGACTGGATGAACTGGGCTTGTACTCGTTGGAATTTAGAAGATTGAGGGGGGATCTGATTGAAACGTATAAAATCCTAAAGGGATTGGACAGGCTAGATGCAGGAAGATTGTTCCCGATGTTGGGGAAGTCCAGAACGAGGGGTCACAGTTTGAGGATAAAGGGGAAGCCTTTTAGGACTGAGATTAGGAAAAACTTCTTCACACAGAGAGTGGTGAATCTGTGGAATTCTCTGCCACAGGAAACAGTTGAGGCCAGTTCATTGGCTATATTTAAGAGGGAGTTAGATATGGCCCTTGTGGCTACGGGGATTAGGGGGTATGGAGGGAAGGCTGGGGCAGGGTTCTGAGTTGGATGATCAGCCATGATCATAATAAATGGCGGTGCAGGCTCGAAGGGCCGAATGGCCTACTCCTGCACCTATTTTCTATGTTTCTATGTTTCTTCCCCACAAAGAAGAACCCTGCACCCACCGGGGAGGATGAGGGTCGGATGATGCCCGCCGCAAGAGATTCACTGATGTAACCGTCCATTGCTTCCCTCTCTGGCTGGGACAAGTTATACAGCCGACTGGTGGGCAGAGGGGCTCCAGGGAGAAGGTTGATAGCACAATCGTATGGTCGGTGTGGAGGCGGGGAAAGGGCGCATTGTTTACCTCAGCATTACATCTTTGTTTTTATATCCTAGTCACTCAAAATGAATGCTGACACTGCATTTGTCTTCCTCATCACAAACTTAACCTGTAAATTAACCTTTAGGGAATCCTGCATAAGACTCCCAAGTCGCTTTGTGCCTTAGATTTTTGAATTTTCTCCCCATTCAGAAATTAGTCTCTAATTTTATTCGTTCTACTAAAATGCATGAACTTACACTTCCCGACACTCCATTCCATCTGCCACTTCGCCCATTTTCTTCATCTGTCAAAGTTCTTCTGCAGTCTCCCTACTTCCTGAACACTCCCTGCCTTTCCACCTATCTTTGTATCATCCTCAAACCTGGCACAAAGCCGTCATCCAGATCATTGACATACAAAGTATAAGGAAGTGGTCCCAACACCAACTCTTGCAGATCACCACTAGTTACCAGCAGCCAATTGGAAAAGGCTCCCTTTATTCCCACTCTTTGCCTCTTGCCAATCAGCCAATGCTCTATCCATGCTAGTATCTTTCTTGTAATACTATGGGCTCTTATCTTGTTAAGTAGTCTCATGTGCTTGTTATTTCCTCAAAGAATTCCAACAGATTTGTCAGAAAAGATTTTAGCTTGTGGAAACCATGCTGATTTGGCCTATTTTATCATGTACTTCCAAGTACTCTAAAATCTCAGCCTTAACAATTGACTACAACATCTTCCCAATCACAGAGATCAGGCTAACTGACCTATAACTTCCTTTCTTCTGCCTCCCTTCCTTCTAACCAGTCAGGGCATCAAAGACATTTGGGGAGAAATTAAGAGAATGGGGATGAGAGCAGACATCCCACCCCTTCAAAAACTCATTTCTGGGAGGTAGCACCCCCGCCCCCCACAACCCCATATCCACCCCCCGTCGACCTCCAAGGGTGTATGTAATACTTTGTTTAGTGATTTTGAAGTTGGGTATATGTAGCAGATGTGACATTAAAATACGTACTTATATTATCACATTTATTCTATTACACCTTTAAGCAAGTCTACAGGGAGTTTGGCCTCATCACTTAGGACATCAATAACGTAGCTCCTTAGCAGCTAGCCAGCTAGTTTAAATCAGGGGTCCCCAACCTTTTTTGCACCGCGGACCAGTTTAATATTAACAATATTCATGCGGACTGGCAGACTGGCCGACCGGGGCGGGGGGGTGGGGTGGGTGGGGTGGGTGTTAAGCGCGACCGGAATATAAGTGACTCAACTATAAGTCACTTGTAAGTGGCTAATACACTCAATTTTGTTTCTAAAGGGGTTTATCTAACGAATTTAATATTAAACACACAGCGCATATTTTCCTCGCATGAATGTAGTGATAAGTCAATTATAACAGTGGCCCCAAACCTCCCGGCTGCGAAGAATGCAGCGGTACAGCAGTAGCCAGAACGCACTCAGCACATCTTTAAGAAAACAGCCAAAATAAAAAAGCTGATTGATTAGGTGCTGCCCAGCACATAAATGTCGGCTCAGATCAGAGACGACGCAATCGGCACCTAATCAATTAGCTTGTTTATTTCGGCTTTTTTCTTAAAGATGTGCTGGGTGTGTCCCGGCCACCGCGGTATTCTTCGCGGCCCGGAGGTTAAGGACCACTGAATTATAAGTCACTTATAAGTCAATAGCATCATAACATTTTAAGTAATGTTTGGATATTAAACACACAGTGCATATTTTCATCATATGAACACATAAAATCATTGCAACACACCAATATCGCTGAATCAGTGGGAGCCCTGGGCTTGTTTCCCTGCAACAACAAGTTCCTATCGAGGGGTGATGGGAGACAGCAATTCTCGAAGGGGGTTCCTTATGTCCAGTCTATTCCACAATTTAGTTTTCGTTGCATTCATTGCAGAAAACTCCGCTTCGCAGAAATATGTTGGAAATGAAAGCAACGTTTTCAGTGCTTTCGTGGCTATCTCAGGATATTCAACCTTGACTTTGATCCAGAATGCTGGCAGAGATGTTATGTCAAACATACTTTTCAGCCCACCATCATTTGCAAGCTCGAGAAGTTGACCTTTTTCCCGCGCTGACATGGATGATTCACCGGGGACATTCACAAATGAGTCATAGACCCTCACAAGGTTTGTGAGGTCTCCCATGTAATACCTTGTTTCCGAGTTTCTTGCTATACACCTGAGCATGCTTAGCTAAAGATGGTGCCTGAGGGTGACTTCTCCGAGCTCATCAGTGAAACAGTTAAGTTTTTCCTATTCTATTTTTTTTTTGGCGTGTGCCTGCGAGTCTGTGCGTGCGCGTCTGTGTATGCGTGCTTGCATCCGTGATGATGCCTTTTTCATGGCTTATTTTTTTACAAGGCGCGGAACAAGAGAGACAGAGACTGTGTGGTGCGCCAGTCCTCACATAGACATTATCACAGTATTTTCCCTTTATTTTATGAGGTCGAGTTGCAATCTTGACACTCAGCCCGGCACGGATGGAAAGCGTACTCGGGAACGGACCTGACTGGTTTCGAACCCGGAAACCTCCGCTCCCAGGTCCGGCGCCGATGTCATTGCACCACCAGCCAGGCCAAGTTCTTCCTATTCTAATGTCTCTATTTTCCTTTTCAGGGTGGCTGGGGTCCTATCGAGATCTTTGATCTACAGCAATGCTCAAAAACTGAGTTTCCACACAACGCCATGTTTCCGTTCTTGGAGTTCGTCAATCTGCTGTGTTTCAGTATGTCTGGGTTCAGCCTGAATTCGGGCAACTTTGGGGCCTGCGCGGCCCTGTGGACATGAATTCTCGCTGGTGTCACCTACTGAAGCGTAGCGGGAGGTGGAACATTGAAGGCAAGAGTGGTTATCAGAAGGTTCTGTACTCGGTAATTGATTTGCTGATTTTCCAGTCAAGAAACCCGGACAAAAAAAAGCAACACTTTGGACTGATTATAACATCAAAATGGTGACTGTGTCTCCCTTGTTGCTATGGAAGGAGTGATATCTGTCTCTCTCTACTTAGTGAGAGAGAGAGCCTGTGGGATGTCAAAATGTTGGAGTGAACAGTTAGTTTTTGATGGACTGTAGACCATGGTCTCTCTTTGGGGGCTTTGCACCGTGAGTGGTGGGAATGCTGATGCTTTATGTTAGAATAACTGGGGGGAGAGCAGGGGGCTTTGAGGTTACATCTTTTTTCTGTCATTCATTCTTCAGGTTTTTTCTGTTTTGAGGATGTCTTCGGAGAGGAAGAATTTCAGGTTGTAAATGGTATACATTCTCTGATATTAAATGGAACTATTGAGTCTTAGTGCTGCCTCAAGTATCAGGTTTGCCTTGTTTGCCACAACTGATGAGCTCACATATCTTCTTATCAGTAGCACCCAAATTTTTATCTACAAAGTCATGTAATGATCTTTTTTACTGACAAAATTCAGAAGTTTAGAAATGCTGTCAGTGTCTCTGCAGGTTAGAAGTCAGTTTCACTCACAGAACTAATTTAGTTAAGATGACACAATTCAAACCTATTGACTGTAAAACTTTAGAAGAAGCTGTGTTACACCTGAAATCCTCCTCCTTGACATTTTACCTACAGCCTTTTTAAAAAATGTTTTTAATTGTATGGCGCCAGTCATTCTGCAAATAGTCAAGACTTCTCTTCTATCAAGCTGCTTCCCAGAAGCCCTGAAAAATGCAGTTACTCAGCTTCTTTTTAAAAAAAGGACAACCTAGATGCTTCAGTATTTAATAACTATATCAAACTTGTCATGTTTAAGTAAAGGTTGTTTACCAGCAACTTAACAGCTTTTTGGCACTAAGTAACTGGATGTTTTCCAGTCTGGATTTTGACAACATCATAGCATTGAGACTGCTTAAATGACAACCGCTTGAACCATGATGATAAAATTCCAGCTTTGGTTTTACTGGATCTTAGTGCTGCTTTTGACACAGTTGACTGTGGCATATTACTGGACAGACTGGAAAACTGAGTGAGACTTTATAGTACGAAAATGGTTTAAATCGTATTTACAGGTCAGAGACTATTTTGTTTCAATTGGTAGCTGCATATCTGACCGAACAAAAATGACATCAAGGCCTCAAAAATGCCTCAAGGGTCCATTCTAGGGCCTCTTCTGTTTAAAATGTACATGTTCTCTCTTGCTCAAATCACGATTTGAGCAACAAAATATCTTGCCTTAATTACACTGACACTCAGGTTTATATTGTGACAGGAATACGCATAGATAAGATGTTAGCTGTCCTGTGTGATCAGCAGCTGGTCTGCCACCTGTCTTCAGGAGAGAGAGAGATAAGGAAAACAATGGAGCACCATTTGGAGATGTTAATGAAGGGGAAGGAGAGCTGTCAAGAGCGGCTCCCCCTTTGAACCCTGAACTGTTTGAAGTGATGGACAGGCGATACCCCAGCAGGGGGATAAAAAGGGACAGGTTCACTAAGGCAGGACACACACACGACACTCGAGGTAACGAGACCCTGGAAGCGGTGCGCCTCTCTCAAGTCGGTGGGAAGTACCGGGCCATAAACGCACAGGGTGGAAAGGCACGATCAGCGGGAACCTGGTGTGTGTGTCCACCCTTGCCTGGGTGCCAGGTTCAGCGCAGAGAAACGGTCGTATCTGGAAATGGAGGGGTCACGGTCGGTGACCTCAGATGACATCACAAAGGATTCGCCCAAAAGCTGACTGCGAAGGTCTGTGTGGAAGCCTTGAATATTCATTCGTTTTGCTCTCTCTCTCCTTCCCCCCCACTGTCCATCGCCACGGCAGCGATTACTGCGAACTGAATTAAATTGAACTGAACTTTGTGTCACTTTGAAACTGGTCATTTGCCCCTAGACAACGATAGAGCTTGATTGATCCTGTTATCTGAATTCTGTGTACGTGTATGTTTATCATTGCTGAACTGTTGCATTCATTATCCTTTTGATTAGAGTACTGTGTTGCTTGTTTCTTTAATAAAACTTTCTTAGTTCTAGTAATCCAGACTCCAACTGAGTGATCCATTTCTGCTGGTTTGGCAACCCAGTTACGGGGTACGTAACAATATAAATGTCATCAAGTGACTATGGTCCCATACAATCACTAAATAACTGTATTGAACGGATTGGATGAGCCAAAATTTCCTTCAGTTAAACAGAGAAAACTGAACTTGGTTTTGGTGCCAAAAATAAATGATTAAAGTCAATGCTCCCTTGGAATACAAAAAGCACTGGTGGACCCTCAGTGCAAGCAGGTGTCAGGCAGAATTTGCATCTTCTTGCCTCATCCCCGTAGAAGGGAATCATTTGACTTGCATCTGAACTATAAATAAAGTGTGAATGGTTTGAATGAGGAAGAAATATTGTGTGAGGTAGCCACATGTCAATTTGTTTGAGTGTGTATGTGAGTGAGTGTTTTTGCCTTAAGTGTCTGTGAATGTGTAGAGCTTCTAGCAAGGTATATAGGCACTCCTGAATGTAATGTGAGGAATCCTGCAGAGGACAAAAGGAGCCCTTATCGGGAGAGGGCTTGAAGAATAATCCTTCCCTCTGAACAGTCTCTTAACCTCTCTTGCCCTGGCAGTACTCCATCCGCGTTGCACAGAGGGTGGGGGTGGGAACCCCATTTACCTGCTCCTCCAGGACTCCAGCTCAAAGCAAAACCAAAAACATGTCCTTACAATTCATGTGAGATCTCCAGTTCCCTGTCTGCTTACCCACTGCCATACTGCTATGCGCACCTTCCTCTACCAACTCCAAACCCCATAATGGCTGCATTTACGGGACATCTGACTGCTGGTCCCATTAAAGACAGCATTACTCTCTTCAAGTGGGGAACCATTGCCAAAACCAAATGCCCCATCATGACAAGTGTTAGTTCAGAATCCTCTGGCGAGCTATCACTATCGCTGGAAAAGCCCGTAATTAGAGCCCACTGGTGAAGGGTTTTTGTCCCTTCCTTGACTGTGCTCCACTCTACCCAGGGCTTTAAATCTTATGCAAGGGGAGAAGGGTACCTAACTGCTGCTGCCACCTGATTCCATACGGATGCATTATCCTTGGGGAAAGTGCTCCACTCTACCCAGGGCTTTAAATCCCATGCAAGGGGAGAAGGGTACCTAACTGCTGCTGCCACCTGATTCCACACGGATGCATTATCCTTGGGGTGGGGAGAAGCAAGCAAAGTCCACAGGGCATAATTGATCATGTTTTGGGATGATAGGCCCCCTAAAAGACCATCTCTCTATTAGGTAGACTCACTGCAGAAACCCCCTCATCCCATATCCTCAACAATCACGCAACCACAGACTCTGCAGGCTTTTGTCTGTACCTATTCCTTAATCTCACCAATTCCTCAGCGGGGAATTCCCTGATTCCTGTTATCATGAAGGGGTCCATTGTAACACACTGATTATGAATAAGAACCTTAATCATTTATTCAGTAAAACATTCAACCAACCATCTAAGCCACCCTAAGTTATACAAACCACAAAACTAAACATTCAACAAACAGATACTCAGCTGAGAGTGCAGGTGGGCCCTTCTCCCCCAATGGATCTTCAGCGCTGATCTCGACTTCAGTGTAACGATGAGTGCCCAGAGACAAAGGAACACCCCTGAGGTACCTGAAACCAGATACTCTACTGGTGTCATGGCACACAAGGCAACCTATGAGCAAGAGCTACAGCATCCTTTCAACAGGCCCATTGATGACTGGCAGTGTAGAAGTGGTTTTCAGTTGACAAGTAAATTAACCCTTCGCAGTACAACTGCTCACACTCATTTTCGTCTCTGCCTGCAACTCATTTGCAAATCCATCTGCAGTTTCCATTGAAATATTCATTTCAATTAGTCTTTTAAATGTAAGTTCTGCTTCAGTTAGAAGCCTTTCTTTTGAATGCTTTCAGCGGCTCCCCTGCACGCTTTCCATCTGTGCTGGGTTACGAGCTGGTGATCTCTTTGGAAACTCACCCGGCAGAAGGCAATGGCAAACCAGTACTGTAACTTGTCTCGTATGTGGTTCCCCACTACATCAGAGAGGTGTGGAGGGAAATTGTCCACTAACTGGAGAAACTTCGGATGCGACGTACCTTTCCTTTTGCCTTGTAAGATTACACAAACTAAAAGATCTCTCAGTGGATCATTAATCCTGTTACCAAACTGACAATGTTCAGACAATTCCTTCAATTCAGCCATGTATGCTGAAATTGACTCCCTTTCCTTTTGATTCTGCTTATGAAACCTGAAGCAATCTGCAACCAGCAATGGCGTTGGTTCTAAGTGTTCCTGCATTACTCTTACAATATCAGCAAAGCTCATATCTATCTGTTTGGTTGGAGCAGTCAAACTTTAAAGCAAACTGTATGCCTTTAAATCCAATGCACATGGCAAAAATGGTAACACACATAAAAAATGCTGGTGAACTCAGCTGTCTCTGTATGTGTTGGCCTGCTGCATTCACCAGCATTTTTATGTGTGTTGCTTGAAATTCCAGCAGCTGCAGATTTCCTCGTGTTTGCGTGGCAAAAATGGTACTTGTTTCTCAACAGCTATTTCATTTGCTTCAGAATACTGCTCAATCTGTTCAGTATGTAAAATTCAGTTATCTGTTTTGTAATAAAACACATCAATCTTTCTGATGTAACCAGCCATTTTTGTTCTTAATTTTATTTTATTATTACCCAGTACTTGCTCTTTATGATCCTGTGAATTTTTTCCGTTTCTGACGTAAAAAAATAGTCAATCATGTCTTCCCTTCCAAAGAACATGATATGCTGTTTTTTTTTTAAACGCAACTGTCTCTGTATAGAAACATAGAAACATAGAAAATAGGTGCAGGAGTAGGCCATTCGGCCCTTCGAGCCTGCACCGCCATTTATTATGATCATGGCTGATCATCCAACTCAGAACCCCGCCCCAGCCTTCCCTCCATACCCACTGACCCCTGTAGCCACAAGGGCCATATCTAACTCCCTCTTAAACATAGCCAATGAACTGGCCTCAACAGTTTGCTGTGGCAGAGAATTCCACAGATTCACCACTCTCTGTGTGAAGAAGTTTTTCCTAATCTCGGTCCTAAAAGGCTTCCCCTCTATCCTCAAACTGTGACCCCTCGTTCTGGACCTCCCCAACATCGGGAACAATCTTCCCGCATCTAGCCTGTCCAATCCCTTTAGGATCTTATACGTTTCAATCAGATCCCCCCTCAATCTTCTAAATTCCAACGATTACAAGCCGAGTTCATCCAGTCTTTCTTCATATGAAAGACCTGCCATCCCAGGAATCAATCTGGTGAACCTTCTTTGTACTCCCTCCATGGCAAGGATGTCTTTCCTCAGATTAGGGGACCAAAACTGCACACAATACTCCAGGTGTGGTCTCACCAAGGCCTTGTACAACTGCAGTAGTACCTCCCTGCTCCTGTACTCGAATCCTCTCGCTATAAATGCCAGCATACCGTTCGCCTTTTTCACCGCCTGCTGTACCTGCATGCACACTTTCAATGACTGGTGTATAATGACACCCAGGTCTCGTTGCTCCTCCCCTTTTCCTAATCGGCCACCATTCAGATAATAATCTGTTTTCCTATTTTTGCCACCTAAGTGGATAACTTCACATTTATCCACATTAAATTGCATCTGCCATGAGTTTGCCCACTCACCCAACCTATTTCCAAGTCACCCTGCATCCTCTTAGCATCCTCCTCACTGCTAACACTGCCACCCAGCTTCGTGTCATCCGCAAACTTGGAGATGCTGCATTTAATTCCCTCATCCAAGTCATTAATATATATTGTAAACAACTGGGGTCCCAGCACTGAGCCTTGCGGTACCCCACTAGTTACCGCCTGCCATTCTGTAAAGGTTCCGTTTATTCCCACTCTTTGCTTCCTGTCTGCTAACCAATTCTCCACCCACACCAATACCTTACCCCCAATACCGTGTGCTTTAAGTTTGCACACTAATCTCCTGTGTGGGACCTTGTCAAAAGCCTTTTGAAAATCCAAATATACCACATCCACTGGTTCTCCCCTATCCACTCTACTAGTTACATCCTCAAAAAATTCTATGAGATTCGTCAGACATGATTTTCCTTTCACAAATCCATGCTGACTTTGTCCGATCATTTCACCGCTTTTCAAATGTGCTGTTATCACATCCTTGATAACTGACTCTAGCAGTTTCCCCACCACCGACGTTAGGCTAACCGGCCTATAATTCCCTGGTTTCTCTCTCCCTCCTTTTTTAAAAAGTGGGGTTACATTAGCCACCCTCCAATCCTCAGGAACTAGTCCAGAATCTAACGAGTTTTGAAAAATTATCACTAATGCATCCACTATTTCTTGGGCTACTTCCTTAAGCACTCTAGGATGCAGACCATCTGGCCCTGGGGATTTATCTGCCTTCAATCCCTTCAATTTACCTAACACCACTTCCCTACTAACATGTATTTCGCTCAGTTCCTCCATCTCACTGGACCCTCTGTCCCCTACTATTTCTGGAAGATTATTTATGTCCTCCTTAGTGAAGACAGAACCAAAGTAATTATTCAATTGGTCTGCCATGTCCTTGCTCCCCATAATCAATTCACCTGCTTCTGTCTGCAGGGGACCTACATTTGTCTTTACCAGTCTTTTCCTTTTTACATATCTATAAAAGCTTTTACAGTCCGTTTTTATGTTCTCTGCCAGTTTTCTCTCATAATCTTTTTTCCCCTTCCTAATTAAGCCCTTTGTCCTCCTCTGCTGAACTCTGAATTTCTCCCAGTCCTCAGGTGAGCCACTTTCTCTGGCTAATTCGTATGCTACTTCTTTGGAATTGATACTATCCCCAATTTCTCTTGTCAGCCATGGGTGCACTACCTTCCTTGATTTATTCTTTTGCCAAACTGGGATGAACAATTGTTGTAGTTCATCCATGCAACCTTTAAATGCTTGCCGTTGCATATCCACCGTCAATCCTTGAAGTGTCATTTGCCAGTCTATCTTAGCTAATTCACGTCTCATACCTTCAAAGTTACCCCTCTTTAAGTTCAGAACCTTTGTTTCTGAATTAACTATGTCACTCTCCATATTAATGAAGAATTCCACTATATTATGGTCACTCTTACCCAAGGGGCCTCTCACGACAAGATCGCTAATTAACCCTTCCTCATTGCTCAAAACCCAGTCCAGAATAGCCTGCTCTCTAGTCGGTTCCTCGACATGTTGGTTCAAAAAACCATCCCGCATATATTCCAAGAAATCCTCTTCCTCAGCATCTTTACCAATTTGGTTCACCCAGTCTACATGTAGATTGAAGTCACCCATTATAACTGCTGTTCCTTTATTGCACACATTTCTAATTTCCTGTTTAATACCATCTCCGACCTCACTACTACTGTTAGGTGGCCTGTACACAACTCCCACCAGCGTCTTCTGCCCCTTAGTGTTACGCAGCTCTACCCATATCGATTCCACATCTTCCCGGCTTATGTCCTTCCTTTCTATTGCGTTAATCTCTTTTTTAACCAGCAACGCCACCCCACCTCCCCTTCCTTCATGTCTATCCCTCCTGAATATTGAATATCCCTGAACGTTGAGCTCCCATCCCTGGTCACCCTGGAGCCATGTCTCTGTGATCCCAACTATATCATAATCATTAATAACAATCTGCACTTTCAATTCATCCACCTTATTACGAATGCTCCTTGCATTGACACATAAAGCCTTCAGGCGCTCTTTTACAGCTCTCTTAGCCCTTGTTCAATTATGTTGAAAAGTGGCCCTTTTTAATGCTTGCCCTGGATTTGTCGGCCTGCCACTTTTACTTTTCTCCTTTGTACTTTTTGCTTCTACACTCACTTTACACCCCTCTGTCTCTCTGCACTGGTTCCCATCCCTCTGTTGTGAACTAACCTCCTCACGCCTAGCCTCTTTAATTTGATTCCCACCCCCCAACCATTCTAGTTTAAAGTCACCTCAGTAGCCCCCGCTGGGCTGTTTTATTTTAATTCAACCATTCCTTGCTGCGTTTTTATATTTTGAATGTCTCACTGCACAATAGGTCGGTAGCCGTCTCGGGTTTGTTTTAAAAATCCCTTGCTGCCAATGTTATATTTTCTCTCTTAAAAGAAGATGCAGGAGACAGGGAATGTGGGTCTAACCATGCTTACTTTAAGTGAGTCATGCACGTATCACATATGCAATTCATATCTTTATACATAAAACCTGTAATGAGTTATTGAAATGAACAAGCATGCTTAATCAAGCAATATTTTTACAAGTCACTCAAATATTACTTAAATATGAAATACATAAGTTTCCTATTAAAATCCTGTTTAATATTTTCATATTTATCCCCATGTAAAATACCACTGCCAATCTAGGAGCACTCTGAAAATCACAGCTGCATGGTTTTAAAGCAGTCGCCTTCCCTCAGGGTGGTGATGGCATTCATAAAATACCAGCAGGCTCCTTTGATGATAACGATGTTCTTTAATCACTCCTGTGAATTATTACATGACTCCAGGTGATTAAAGATGAACAACTTGAAAAGAACTTACAGATCCCCACAGGCATATCTCAGCTGATATCAAATTTGTATTTTTTTTGCAATTCTGTTTTTAGCAAAGTTCTGAAGGGCTGGTCACTTGTGAAGCCATTGACATGTTATTTCAGGAATACTTTGCACTGACAGATTTGTATTTGCAATTTGCTTGAGTGGACAGAAATAAACCGATGTTCTGTGGTTGCCTCAGGCAAATGGGCCACAAAGGGAATGGAATCTCAAAGCATAAGTCATTTTTTGTTAAATGTGAGCCACTCTTTTATATGATCTTTTAATCAAAGATGTTTCATCTCAAACACTGCAGCATATTCATTGAATTGGAGATAAATAGATTGAATGTGTGGGTGCAGTATGTCAAAGGGTAAGTGGCATATTACCCTCAGTGTGACACCACTCAAAGAGTGCAAATTTAGTATTTTAAGCAATGAAGTGTTTTTAATGAGTAGCCACTGTTGTAATATAGAAGTAGCCTGCTCATGCTGTTTCTATGCCTGATCCGAGAACCTACACACTGGATAGAAGCTTCCTTCACTGTGCTATCAGAATTTGGAACAGTCTTCCAGATGCTGTGGTTGGAAACATCTGGGGTCCAAGCCTTCAAGAGTCGAGTGCACAAACACCTATCATCTCTGGGAGGGAAGTCACATGCTTCTTCATAAGCTATCATGAAGAGGACCAGGATGGCAATGCTTGGTTGTTGGTAGGTAGGGTTAATACCTGACTTTCAAGAGCACTTGTGAGTTATGTTCCGGCTGGACTTAGTCCTTAAACTGCTGGAGAACAGTGCGGAAAGAATAGGTGCTGTTTTCTCCTGGTGGGGATTAGTTTTCAGTTCCAAGTGCTCCTGCCACGTTTTGTCACCCTGCAACCTTATCCTTCAATCTCTTTGAATTATGGAGGACAGCATGTGTATAAATGTCTCTCTCCAGCAGACTTCATCATGATCATCATGACTCCAGTATTTCCACTATTTTTTAATGTTTCTTAATTGTACATAGGATTTTTTTGTGTTCTATCGCTGGGCAGCAGTGAACCATCTGATTGGCCTATCAGAGTTCTCTTTGGGAACTAATTGACTTGATCAGCATTTCTGATCTGTCTATTGTTCATGATTGCAATTAATAAAAAAAAACCAATACAGCAGGTTTATCAAACAGTGAAGTGATAAATTATCAATTAAATCTGTTCTGTGGTACTTACTGAGGGACTGAGGCCAACAAGGTCTCTCACCTGAACCACAGCCTTCTGTATTCAGTGCTGACTTTTCTGTTTGTGATTACAGAGATGAGGAGCAGTGGTTCAGTAATGCTGATGAGCTGGTCACCACCAGGTTATATGATTACCTCAGTGCACCTTTTAATTCCTTCTCAGAACTGCACATAATTCAAAGTAATATCCTACTTGGAAATGAAAAATTTATGCAAAATGAGAGTAATACACTGCCACAGATTGGTTGACAACAGCAGTAGAGCAGGAGTAAGCAGGAATGATCAATGAGGTACTGCAGGGAATAGTGCTTGGATCCAAGCTATTCACAATATACATCACTGTTAATTAAGAAGATCATTACAGTGGTAATAAGGAAGGATATTCTAGAAGAGTCTTCAAATGAATGCATATACAGCTCAGTTTTAAAAACGTAATTCTGCAGGCCTCCATCCACAAGAGAAACAAGGACAGGTTTGTGGGCAAAACATTGAGAAACATTGAGATTAGTTCCAAGGGTATGGACAGGACAGAGTTTGTTAAGTGTGTCCAGGACGGATTCCTGTCACAGTATGTTGCCAGGCCGACTAGGGGGAATGCCGTACTAGATCTAACGTTAGGTAATGAACCGGGTCAGGTCACAGATCTCTCAGTGGGTGAGCATCTGGGGGACAGTGACCGCTGCTCCCTGGCCTTCAGCATTATCATGGAAAAGGATAGAATCAGTGAGGACAAGAAAATTTTTAATTGGGGAAGGGCAAATTATGAGGCTATAAGGCTAGAACTTGCGGGTGTGAATTGGGATGATGTTTTTGCAGGGACATGTGGTCGATGTTTAGAGATCTCTTGCAGGATGTTAGGGATAAATTTGTCCCGGTGCAAGTGAGGTGGAAAATCTAGTCAGGTGGAAGAAGGCAGCATACATGAGGTTTAGGATGCAAGGATCAGATGGGTCTATTAAGGAATACAGGGTAGCAAGAAAGGAGCTTAAGAAGGGGCTGAGAAGAGCAAGAAGGGGGCATAAGAAGGCCCTGGTGAGTAGGATAAAGGAAAACTCCAAGGCATTCTTCAATTATGCGAAGAACAAAAGGATGACAGGAGTGAAGGTAGGACCGATTAGAGATAAAGGTGGGAAGATGTGCCTGGAGGCTGTGGAAGTGAGCGAGGTCCACAATGAATACTTCTCTTCGGTATTCACCAATGAGAGAGAAATTGATGATGGTGAGGACAATATGAGTGAGGTTGATGTTTTGGAGCATGTTGGTATTAAGGGAGAGGAGGTGTTGGAGTTATTAAAATACATTAGGACGGATAAATCCCCGGGGCCTGATGGAATATTCCCCAGGTTGCTCCACGAGGCGAGGGAAGAGATTGCTGAGCCTCTGGCTATAATCTTTAAGTGTTCATTGTCTACAGGAATGGTACCGGAGGATTGGAGGGAGGCGAATGTTGTCCCCTTGTTCAAAAAAGGTAGTAGGGATAGTCCGGGTGATTATAGACCAGGGAGCCTTACGTCTGTGGTGGGAAAGCTGTTGGAAAAGATTCTTAGAGGTAGGATCTATGGGCATTTAGAGAATCATGGTCTGATCAGGGACAGTCAGCATGGCTTTGTGAAGGGCAGATCGTGTCTAACAAGCCTGATAGGGTTCTTTGAGGAGGTGACCAGGCATATAGATGAGGGTAGTGTAGTGGATGTGATCTATATAGATTTTAGTAAGGCATTTGACAAGGTTCCACACGGTAAGCTTATTCAGAAAGTCAGAAGGCATGGGATCCAGGAAAGTTTGGCCAGGTGGATTCAGAATTGGCTTGCCTGCAGAAGGCAGAGGGTCGTGGTGGAGGGAGTACATTCATATTGGAGGGTTGTGACTAGTGGTGTCCCACAAGGATCTGTTCTGGGACCTCTACTTTTCATGATTTTTATTAACGACCTGGATGTGGGGGTGGGTTGGCAAGTTTACAGACGACACAAAGGTTGGTGGTGCTGTAGGTAGTGTAGAGGATTGTCAAAGATTGCAGAGAGACATTGATAGGTTGCAGAAGTGGGCTGAGAAGTGGAAGATGGAGTTCAACCTGGAGAAGTGTGAGGTGGTACACTTTGGAAGGACAAACTCCAAGGCAGAGTACAAAGTATATGGCAGGATACTTGGTAGTGTGGAGGAGCAGAGGGATCTGGGGGTATATGTCCGCGGATCCCTGAAAGTTGCCTCACAGGTAGATGGGGTAGTTAAGAAAGCTTATGGGATCTGTACTGGGTCCAATGTTGTTTGTAATATATATTAATGATCTGGATGATGGCGTGGTAAATTGGATTAGTAAGTATGCAGATGATACTAAGATAGGTGGTGTGGATGATGAGGTAGGTTTTCAAAACTTGCAGAGAGATTTAGGACAGTTAGGAAGAGTGGGCTGAAAGATGGCAGATGGAGTTTAATGCTGAAAAATGTGAGGTGCTACATTTTGGTAGAACTAATCAAAGTAAGACATACATGGTAAGTGGTAGGGCATTAAAGAATGCTTTAGAACAGAGGGATCTAGGAATAATGGTGCATAGCTCCCTGAAGATGGAATTTCATGTGGATAGGGTGGTGAAGAAAGCTTTTGGTTTGCTGGCCTTTATTAATCAGAGCATTGAGTACAGGAGTTGGGTTGTAATGTTGAATTTGTATAAGGCATTGGTAAGGCCAAATCTGGAGTATTGTGTACAGTTCTGGTCACCGAATCATAGGAAAGATGTCAAGAAAATTGAGAGAGTACAGAGGAGGTTTACTAAAATGTTGCCTGGGTTTCATCTCCTAAGTTACAGAGAAAGGTTAAACAAGTTAGGTCTTTATTCTTTGGAGCATAGAAGGTTGAGGGGAGACTTGATAGAGGTGTTTAAAATTATGAGGGGGATTGATAGAGTTGACATGATTAGACTTTTTCCATTGAGAGTGGGGAAGATTCAAACAAGAGGGCATGGGTTGAGAATTAGAGGACAAAGTTTAGGGGTAACATGAGGGGGAACTTCTTTACTCAGAGAGTGGTAGCTGTGTGGAATGAGCTTCCAGCAGAAATGGTTGAGGCAGGTTCTAAGTTGTCATTTAAAGTTAAATTGGATAGATATATGGACAGGAAAGGAATGGAGGGTTATGGGCTGAGTGCAGATCGGTGGGAATAGGATAGGGTAAAAGTTCGGCACGGACTAGATGGGCCGAGATGGCCTGTTTCCATGCTGTAATTGTTATATGGTTATATGTTTAGCTTTCATAAGTTGAGGGATAGAGTTTACGAGTCGCGAGACAATGATGCAGCTCTATAAAACTCTGGTTAGGCCGCACTTGGAGTTCTGTTTCCAGTTCTGGTCGCCTCACTATAGGAAGGATGTGGAAGCATTGCAAAGGGTACAGAGGAGATTTACCAGGATGCTGCCTGGTTTAGAGAGTATGGATTTTGATCAGAGATTAAGGGAGCTAGGGTTTTACTCTTTGGAGAGAAGGAGGATGAGAGGAGACATGATAGAGATATACAAGATATTAAGAGGAATTATGGACAGCCAGCGCCTCTTCCCCAGGGCACCACTGCTCAATACTAGAGGAGATGGCTTTAAGGTAAGGGGTGGGAAGTTCAAGGGGGATATCAGAGGAAGGTTTTTTACTCAGAGAGTGGTTGGTGTGTAGAATACATTGCCTGAGTCAGTGGTGGAGGCAGATACACTAGTGAAATTTAAGAACTACTAGAGAGGTATATGGAGGAATTTAAGGTGAGGGGTTATATGGGAGGAAAGGTTTGACGGTCGGTACAACAATGTAGGCTGTATTATTCTATGTTCTATAAATGTAGGAACAGGAAGGCCACATGCATAGCAGATTTAAATTATCCCAATATCCTAAAATATCTCACATATAAAAGGCAAGACAGTAAACAAAGAAAGAGCGGGAGTCGCTGGGGACAAAATTGGTAACTTACTTCTGGATGCAGAGGGTGTCACAATGCGTACTGGCAAAGACACAGGTACGGAGGAATGGCAGATTCTGATGTAAAGATGGAAACATGAGGTTATACGTAGGAATACCAATGGAGTGACACTCCTGCAAGTTAAATCATTCACAACTGTGTTATTTCAGAGTCCAAATTAGAAAGCAGAAAACCTGTGCCAGTCACTATTAACTTGAGAAGATTAAACAGAAAGCATAAGGGCTTAACAACTCTTGTTAAAGCAATAATTAATATATACAGGTGCTCCAGAAACTCAGAAGGCCAACGCTGTACGTCAAGACGCAAAGGCCCACAGGGCTCATGACAGAGGTCTTAAATGAATACTTCTTACCTGTTTCCAGAGAAAAGGGACAGAGTAACTGGAGAACTTAAGTTGGAGAGGGTGAAGTTTTAGAAAGGAGATGATATTAGATATCTTGGTGGCTGTTGTAGGAAGAAAGGGATGATATTGCTGCTGAGGTCCTGGCCGCAGATGAGGTGCCAAAAGAACCGAACATGGTGTCTTTAGTCAAGGAGGGCAGCTAGGATAAGTCAGGTCATTACAGACCAGTCAGTCTAAAGTCAGTGGTAGGGAAGTTATGGGAAAGTGTTCTGTAGGGCCTCTTCAACAAATGCCAGCATGGCAGCACAAGAGGAGGAATCCCAGAGTGTTATTTGAATCCTTTGAAGAGTTGACAAAATGTCTTAATGACAGCAGTTCTGATGGTGGTGTGCTGGCCTTCATTATTCAGCAGATTGAGCTCAGAGTTGTAAGGTAGTGTTGCAGCTCTATAAAACTCTGGTTAGACCACAGTTGGAATATTGTGTTCAGTTCTGATTGTCTCATTATGGGAAGGATATGGAAATGTTAGAGAGGGTGCAGAGCAAATTTACCAGGATGTAGCCTGGATTAGGGAACATATATTATGAAGAGAGGATGAGTGGGGTGTGACTTCCCCTTTGGAGTGAAGGAGGATAACAGCTGACTAGAAGTGTATAAGATGAAAAGAGGAACAGATACAGTGGGCAACCAGAACCTATTGCTAGGGTGGCAATTGTTCATACAAGAAGGCATAACGTTATGGCGATTAGAGGAAAGTATGGGAGACATCAGACACAGTTTTTTACACAGAATCGTAGGTACATGGAAGGTGCTGCCAGAAGTGGTGGTAAAGGCAGGTACATTAGGGACATTTAAGAGACTCTTAGAGTAGTACAGTACCTAATTGAAAGAAAATAGGATCTACATGGGAAGGAGGGGTTAGATTGATCTTGGCATAGTTTAAAAGGCCATTACAATAATATGGACCAAAGGGCCTACCCTGTGCTGTGTTCTGTTCTATTTTCTATGTACAAGTTGCTCCTGCTGCTAGGTTGTATGTTGTCTTCAGTAGCCTTGAATTTCCCAGTGGAGAGCAATGGATCAGATAAGCTTGCTGTCTCAATGATAGGACCAGCCCTTACATTTCAAAGGCCCGAGCCTTGTAACTTTACTGACATTTACCTTCAGCGTATATTTTAAGGCTCTTTGTTGCTTCTTCTGGTGCTGTTACAATGTTCCAAACAATAACACAGGGATTCTTTTACACTGCAGCAATGGTAGGAAATCTCATGAAGACTCTGCAGGGCATGAAGAATTAATTAGGTCAAACTGGAAGCAGATCTGGAAGATTAAACAATCATTTCAACTTGCCAGGACTACTCTGAGTAGTAGAGCCCTTGTGAAATGTGGTGTAATGGTCTGTAACCATGTAAAGCATCATTCCTTGAGATAAATTACTGCTGGCTTTTGGATCCATATTGGCACAGAAAGTAACCTTTCATGTTAAATTGAAAATTATCTTTCTTCGCTACCACAAGAGATAGTAAGTGATAAAATAGATAAAATAACAAGGTTAATACTGTAACATAGGCAGAAATGTTGTTCTCTTTATAAATGGGTTTGCACTAGTCTGTCCTGGACAAGAAAACTATTCAGATTGCAATTAGGTGTTTGTTTGTAATGATTACTATCTACAATCTACACACAATAATCATCATTAGTGTACATACTATGCACACTGATTACCATCAGTCCATCACAGGCAAACCCCTCCTCACCAATGAGTACATTTACATGTACTGCCACAAGAAAGCAGCATACATCATTAAAGACCTCTAGCACCCAGGGCATGCTTTCTGCTAACTACTACCATGGGGCAGGAGGTACAGAATCCTTAGTTCCCATACCACCCGATTCAGAAACAGTTACCCTACAATCACCAGGTGTAGATACGTCATTCACCAATACTTTGATCTACAGACTCATTTTGAAAGGACTGTACAACTTTTGTTCTAGATATTGTTTTTATTAACACAGTTTATCTTTTGCACCTCAGTTATTTGTCAATTGTTGTCTGTTAATGTGTTATTTATCACAATATTCTGTTGTATGTTTATTTTTGCTGTAAATACCTGCAGAAAAATAAAACTCAGGGTAGTATAATAATAAATACATTGAAAATAAATTTACTTTGGACTTCAAATTTTGAAAAGTTGTCATGTACCAGGAGTTGGCTTTTTCTGGAACTGAACAAAACCTTCACAAATGAATAAAATAACAGCAAAGGAAAGGAACACACTCAAAATGCTGGAGTGTTGCTTTGGATTTCCAGCATCTGCGGATTTGCACGTATTTGTGAGCAAAAGAAAGGAGCAGAATGGCCGTTCAATTTACCATGGCTTTCTGAAAACACAAACCATATCTTAGCTCAACTGTCAGGAGGTCCAAGCCAACTTAATTGAAAATCATTTTCAATTGGATTTGTCTAACATAAAATCAGCAGCTGACTTGACAAACAGACCCTGTTTTGTTCTGTTGCTTAATTAAACGTTGAGCAACCCTGGAAACCAAGGATCACATTTGTTGCGGACAATAATTTATAGACTTGCCAAATTTACAGAGCCAAATTCTTGACTGATCTACATCAGTCCCACTGCAATTGACCTTTTGGAAGACTGAGCTTCAGAAAAGTTTGCAGCATTTCCAAAATGAAGAGATGGAAAATGCAAGGGAAGACATGTAAAGTGGAATGGACAGCTGGTCTCCACATTCATCCCACCTACTGGAACACTGAAATTAAATATGGATCTACATAATCTAGTGTTAAACATAGAAGACCGAACACAGCACAGGAACAGGCCCTACATCCCTTGATTTCTGTGCCAACTATAATGCCAAATTATAGTAAGCCCTCTGCTCACTGCAGATCCACTTAAACACTTTGATCATATCTGCTTCTATCACTACCCTTGGGAGTCCATTGCCAGGCACCCACCATTCTCTTTGAATTTTCCCTCTCTCATCTTAAAATTATGTCCTTTAGTATTTGACATTTTACCCTAGGGTAAAGATTCTGACTGTTTACACCTCTCATAATTTTATAAACAGGCTCTGACCATCTGGAGAAAGTGACACAAGTTTGTCCATCTTCTCCTCATACTTCTAATCCAGGTTGCAGTGTGGCAAACTCATTCTGAACCCTCTCCTCAGTCTCTGCATCCTCAGAGTGTGGAACAAGCTGCCAGTACAAGTGGTGCATGCAAGCTCAATTTCAACACTTAAGAGAAGTTTGGATAGGTACATGGGTGGTAGAGGTATGGAGGTCTATAGTCCAGGTCAATGTGCAGGTTGGTGGAAGTAGGCAGATTAATTGGTTCAGCATGGACTAGATGGGCCAAAGAGCCTGTTTCTTGCTTTACTTTTCTATGACTCTATCCTCTCTGTAATGGGGTGACCAGAACTGTACACAGTACTCCAATTGAGGTCTCATTAAATTTTTGTCTTCTGTACATTTGTATTCAATGTTCTGACCGATGAAGACATAATACCATATGTTTTCCTTATCAACCTATCTATTTCTGCTGTCACTTTCAGTGAGCTATGGGCTTGAAGATCCCACTGTACATTGATGTTGTTACAGGTCCTGCAACACACAAAATTGTGGTGATTGCTGGGGACTTTAACCACACCAGCTTAAAGACTGTGTTCCCCAAACTCCAGCAATATATGGATTTCAAAACCAGGGGAGACAACACACTGGACTTGGTTTATACCAACACACCACAGGCATACAAAGCAGTCTCCCGCCCCCATCTTCGCCACTCTGACCACATATCTGTCATGTTAACATCAGCATATAAACCACTGCTTAAACGTGTGAGAGCAGAGAAAAGAGAGATAAGGGTCTGGCCAAAAGGAGCAGCCTCAGCACTACAAGACTGTTTTTTGCACACAGACTGCGACATCAAAACAGCAGCCTCCTATGATGACCATACAGACATTGAGGAGTATGTGGAAGCAGTAATCAGCTACAGAGCCAAATGCACAGAGGTTGTCACTGTGATGAAAACCTTCACCGCAGGTGGTTATAAAAAGCCATGGATGACAGCAGAGGTGCGTTCACTACTGAAGGCCCATGACACAGTCTACAGATCGGGGGACAGGCGTAGCTTCGCTCAGTCAAGCTATTGTCCCCAGATGCTTCAAAACCTCCACAATCATCCCTGTAGCAAAGAAATCAGTTGTAGCCTGATTACTGTCCCGTTGCCCTGACCCCCATAGTGATGAAATGTTTTGAATGGCTTGTCAAGCCTCATATCACAGCCAGCCTCCCCTCATCGCTGGATCCTCTACAGTTTGCTTATCGTCCAAATCGCTCTACGGAGGACGCAATATCCATCACACTGCACACAGTTCTCTCTTACTTGGACAACAAAGACACTTATGCCAGAATCCTGTACATTGATTTCAGTTCAGTGTTCAATACCATCATCCCACAGAGACTAGTGGAGAAACTGTCGCTGCTTGGCCTTAGCACTGCCATGTGTCGCTGGATTCTGGATTTCTTGACAGAGAGACCACAGTTAGTCCATGTTGGCAGGAACATCTCTGACTTCATCACACTGAGCACTGGATCCCCACAAGGCTGTGTGCTTAGCCTATTGCTGTTTACACTGCCAACACATGACTGTGCAGCCAGATTCAAGGAGAACCTGATCATTAAATTTACTGATGATACCACAGTGGTGGGGCTCGTCAGCAAAAATGATGAAACTATGTACAGGGAGGTCAAACACCTAGAGAGCTGGTGCAGGGATGACAACTTGATGCTTAATGTCACCAAAATCAAGGAGATGATTGTTGATTTCATATGGTCTCAGCATGAGCGCACACCCCTCAGCATCAGCGGCTCCACAGTGGAGAGAGTGGAAAACATCAAGTTCCTTGGGGTGCAGATCTTGGACAATCTCACCTGGTCCAGGAACACCACTGGGATTGTGAAACGGGCCCAGCAGAGATTGCGCTTTCTGAGGAAGCTTAAACAAGCATCACTCCCCACTAACATCTTAACTACATTCTACAGAGGCGTGGTTGAGAGTGTGCTGACTTTTTGCATCACAACCTGGTACTCCAGTTGCAGTGCTGTCGACCAAAAAGCCTTGCAGAGGGTGGTTAGGGGAGCAGAGAAGGTTATTGGGGTCTCCCTGCCTTCTGTCCAAGATCTCTTTCAGAGTAGATGCCTCCAGAAGACACGATACATCATTAAAGACCCCTCACACCCTCTCCATGAACTGTTTGTTCTTCTGCCATCAGGCAAACGTTATGGGAGCATCAAAACTAAAACCACAAGGCTACTAAACAGCTTCCTCCCACAGGCAGTCAGACTGCTAAATAGCTGCTCTATCTGACTCTGCTTTGGACACTTCTAACTTGTACTGGACACTTATAACTGATTTTAACTGACATGTGGCTGTTGTGTTTTACTATTTATTGTTATGTTTATTATTTACTGTTGCGTTTGTTATGTTATGATTGCACTGCCTCTGAGAAACGCTGTCTCATTCTGCCCTGCACAGCTGATGTACGGTTAGAATGACAATAAAGTTTTTTGAATCTTTGAATCTTTGAAAATGCTGGAGGAGCTCAGCAGGTCAGACAGCATCTACAGTTGACGTTTTGGGCCGAGACTCTTCATCAAGACTGGAAAGAAAGAGGAGAAGTCAGAGTAAGAAGGTGGGAAGAGGGGAGGAAGTTGTACAAGGTGGCAGTTGATAGGTGAAACCCAGAGCTGAGAAGTTGATTGGTGAAAGAGATAAAGGGTTGGAGAAGAGGGAATCTGATAGGTCAGGGCAGAAAACAATGGAAGAAAGGGAAGGTGGAGGAGCATCAGAGGGAGGTGATGGGCAGGTAAGAAGATAAGGTGAGCGAGGGAAACAGCAATGGGGAATCATGAAGGAGAGGAGTCGGGGGGGCAATTACTAGAAGTTTGAGAAATGGATGTTCATGCAATGAGGTTGGAGGCTACCCAGACAGAATATACTGTAAGGAGTTGCTTCTCCAACTTGAGTCTGTTTGCATCGTGGCAGTACAGAAGTCCACGGACTGACATGTCGGAATAGGAGTGTGAAGTAGAATTGAAATGGGTGGCTATTGGGAGATTCTGCTTTTTCTGGTGGACATAGCATAGTTAATCGGAGAAGAGGTCTTGCAATCTACATGGTGTCTCACAGGAGGCCACATCAAGAGCATCGGATGCAGTAGATGACCCCAACAGACAGACAGGTGAAGTGTCGTCTCAGCTGGATGGACTGTTTGGGGCCCTAAATGGTAGTGAAGGAAGAGGTGTAGGGGCAAGTGTGGCACTTTGTCTGCTTGAAAGGGGAAGTACCAGGAGGGAGATCAGCAGGAAGGGACAAGTGGATTCTTCTAGGGAGCAATCCCTGCGGAAAACAGAAATTGCTGGGGGGGGGGTGGGGTGGTGGAAGATGTGGTGGTGGTGGGATCTGTTGGAGAGATGGCAGAAGTTACAGAGAATTAGATCAGATTAGATTAGATTATGAGGAGACTCAGTCCTCGTTTATTGTCATTTAGTAAAGAATGCATTAAAAAGTGATACAATGTTCCTCCAGTATGATATCGCAGAAACACGAGACAGACCAAGACTAAAAATGACAAAAACCACATAATTATAACATATAGTTACAACAGTGCAAAGCAATACTGTAATTTGATAAAGAACAGACCATGGGCACAGTAAAAAAAAGTCTCAAAGTCCCGATAGCCCCATCATCTCACGCAGACTGTAAAAGGAAGAAAAACTCTCCCTGCCATGAACCTCTAGCGCCACAAACTTGCTGATGCAGCACCCTGGAAGCACCCGACCACAGCTGACTCTGAGTCCGTCCGAGAACTTTGAGCCTCCGACCAGCCCTCCAACACTGAGCACCGAGCACCATCCTCTGCCGATCGCTTTGACCCCGGCCCTGGCTGCCAAGCAACAGGCAAAGCCGAGGACTTGAGGCTTTCTCCTCCAGAGATTCTAGATCGCACAGTAGCAGTGGCAGCGAAACAGGCATTTCAAAAGTTTCACTAGATGTTCCTCCATGCTTCTCACTTCTGTCTCCATCAAATCAGGATTGTGCACGGCATCCTACATAACAAATAACAGATATTCATTCCGGAGTGGCCGCTGTGTGTTGCGTCACGCCGCCATCTTCTACATCTTCTACAATTATGTGCAGGACATGAAGGCTAGTGGAGAAATAGATGAGGCCAAGAGGAATCTATCCCTGGAGTGGAGGCGGGAGGATAGGATAATGGGAGATGTGCACGAAATGGAAGAAATACGGGTGAGGGCAGCATTGATGGTGGAGGAAGGGATGTTCCTTTTTTTGAAGAAGGACACGTCAGTTGTCCTGGAATGAAAAGTTTCATCCTGAGAGCAGA
The DNA here is from genome assembly GCF_963921235.1 of Mobula hypostoma. NCBI lineage: Eukaryota > Metazoa > Chordata > Chondrichthyes > Myliobatiformes > Myliobatidae > Mobula > Mobula hypostoma. The sequence continues at coordinate 46,844,371 of NC_086121.1, read as the reverse complement.
TGCAGCGGAGATGGAGGAACTGAGCGAAGGGGGTGGCATTTTTATGTGACAGGGTGGGAAGAGGGTCCAGATGGCTCTAAGAGTCAGTGGGTTTATAAATGGTATTACTTAATAGACCGTCTCCAGAGATAGAGGCAGAGGGATTGAGAAAGAGGGATGCATTGTAAATGGACCAAGGAAATCTGAGGGCAGGGTGGAAGTTGGAATTGACTAAATTGATGAGCTCACCATGGGTGCAGGAAACAGCACCAATGCAATCGTCGATGTAGCATACGAAAAGTTGGGGAGCGATGCCAGTGTAGGCTTGGATCATGAACTGTTCCATGTAGGTGATGAAAAGGCATGCATAGCTGGGACCCATGCAAATTCCCAAGGTTTGAAGGAAGTGGAAGGAATGAAATGAGGAATTATTGAGGGTGAGGACGAGCTCTGCCAGACAAACAAGAATGGTGATGGAGGGGAAATGGTTGGGTCTGTTGCCTCAGACACCTTCTCCTACTTACCCCTCAAACAGGACCCCACTATGGAGCACCAGGCTAATGTCTCCTACCATCACTGACCTTATCAACTCTGGTGATCTTCCATCCACTGCCACCAACCTCATAGTTTCCTTAACACGCACTTCTTGTTTCTACCTCCTACCCAAGATCCACAAACCTGACTCTCCAGGTAGGCCCATTGTTGCTGCCTACTCCTGCCCCACTGAACTTGTGTCTGCAAACCAGAACTCTGTTTTATGCCTCCTGGTTCAGTCCTTTCCTACTTACATCCGTGATATTTCACACAACTTTTCAATGACTCATGTTCCCTGTCCCCAATCATCTCATTTTCATTATGGATGTCCAGTCTCTATACACTTCCTTCCCCCATCAGGAGGTCCTTAAAGCTCTCCGCATCTTTCTAGAAAACAGACCCAACCAGTTCCCCTCCATCACCACTCTCCTCCATCTCGTGGAACTGGTCCTCACCTTCAATAATTTTTCCTTTGTTTCCTTCCTGAGAAGCAACTTTCAAACCGAATCACTTCACACTTTTTGCAACTGAACTTCATCTACCACTTTTCAGTCCAGCTGCAACATGTCAATGTCTCATTAACCTACCACAACCTTCAATGCTCTCCACAACACCACCAACTGTGGCGCATCTGCAAACTTACTAACCCATCCTTTAACTTCCTCATCCAAGTAATTTACAAAAATTACAAAGAGCAGGGGCCCCAGAACAGATGGTTGCAGAACACCACTGGTCAGCAACTTCCAGACAGAATATGTTCTATTCACTACCACCCTCTGTCTTCTATGGGCTGGTCAGTTCTGAATCCACACAGCCAAGCTTCCATGGATCCCATGCCTGCTGGCTTTCTGAATTGTTAGTGAGACACAACTGGCCCTACACAAAGCCATGTTGACTGTCTTGAATTAGGCTATGCTTTTCCAAATGCTCATAAACCCATCCTGAACAATTTTCTTCAATTGCTTCCCGACCACTGACATGAGACTTAGCAGTCTGTAGTTTCCATGATCATTCCCATTCCCTCTCTTGAACAACAGAATAAGACCTCCCACATATCCTTGGCAACCAAATATATGATCGACTGAATACCCTACATGAGTACTTCTCTGGCATTTTTATATTCCTTAATACCATATTCACTGTTAGCTTACTAAACCTTACGTAGGCTTCTTTTTCCTTTTTGACCTCTCGAGACAACCCAGATTCTCTTATCTTGCCATCCTTGTTCTTCCTTCTACTGGGACATACATGTTCTATACTCTATATAGCTGATCTTTACTCTCCACATGTCAGACGTGGACACCCAAAAACCTCTGTCCTAATGAACTCTCTCTAGTTCCTGCCTAATACTCACATAATTTTCCCTGCTCCAATTAAATACTTTCCCACAAGGTTCATATTTACCTTTATTCATTGCCATCTTAAAACATAAGCAGCTTGGATAGCTTTTCCATCAATACTTCCCCACTGAAAAGGTGATACACCTGCCAGGCTTGTTTCCTGACACAAAATATAATCCCTTTGTTCATTGGGCTATCTACATTCTGGTTTAAGAAATCCATTTGGATGCACCTAACAGATTCTCCTCCATCTAACCTCTTGGACTAAAGAGGACCAAGCCCACATTTTGAAGTTTTTTTAGATTATTTAGATTATGAGGACACTCAGTCTTCATTTACTGTCATTAGAAATGCATGCATTAAAAAATGATACAGTGTTCCTCCAGAAAGATATCACAGAAACACAGGACAAACCAAGACTAAAAACTGACAAAACCACATAATTATAGCATATAGTTACAACAGTGCAAAGCAATACCGTAATTTGATAAAGAGCATGGTAAAAAAAAGTCTCAAATCCCGATAGCCCCATCATCTCACGCAGACAGAAGCGCTGCAGACTTGCCAATGTATTGGAAGCACCTGACTGCAGCCGACTCTGAGTCCGTCCAAAAACTTCGAGCCTCTGACCAGCCCTCCGACACCGAGCACCGAGCGCCATCTCTGCCCAGAGTTACAACCCTGCCCCAGCTGCCGAGCAACAAGCAAAGCCGAGGACTCGGGGCCTTCCCCTCCGGAGATTCTGGATCACACAATAGCAGCGGCAGCGAAACAGGCATTTCAGAAGTTTCACCAGATGTTCCTCTGTGCTCTCACGTCTGTCTTCATCAAATCAGGATTGTGCACGGCACCCTACTTGACAGATAACAGACATCACCACCGGAGTGGCCGCTGCAAGCTGCGTCACGTCGCCATCTTCTCCTCCCTCTCGTTGTGGGTTGAAGTTACCCACAACGAAGACCCTGATTTTCCTTTATATCTTTTCCTCAGTGTCCCAGTGGCTATTATGGGGTTTGTAGCTGAATACATTAGAATGATTGCACCTTTAAGTTTTTGAGTTCTACCCACATCAACTCAGAAGATGAGTCCTATGTTACATCCTTTCTGAATGAAACTGTGATATTTTTCTTGATCAGCAATGCAGCTGCCCTCAGCCCAATAAATCAACCTCTTTCACCTCACTCTATTTTTCTAAAACATTGAAACTTTGGAACACTAAGCATCCTGTCCTGTCCCTCTCTTTGCTAATCTCTGTAATGGCCATAGCATCATAGTTCCATTTATTGATAAACATAGGAGATTCTGCACATGCTGGGAATCCAGATCAACACACACACAATCACGAAATGCTGAAAGAACTCAGAAGGTCAATCAGCATCAATGGAGAGGAATAGCAGTCAACATTTTAGGTGGGGGGAGGGGTAGAAGTACAAGCTGGCAAGTATGAGATGAAACCAGGTGGATGGGTGGGGTGGGGTGATGAAGTGAGAAGCTGAGAGGTGATAAGTGGAAAAGATGAAGGGTTGTAGAAGAATGAACCTGAGAGGAAAGGATAATGGGCCATGGGAGAAAAAGAGGGATGAGAGGCGCCAGAGGGATGTGATGGGCAGGTGAGGAGAAGAGAAGGGGTAAAAGGGGAGCCAGAATGGCAAATGGAAAAAAGAGGAAAGGGGAGGGGGAGTATATACCAGAACATAGAAATGAGTGGTCATGCCATCAGATTGGAGGCTACTCAGATGGAATATGAAACTCCTTCAACCTGAGGGTGGCCTAAAGGAGGCCATCAACCAAAATGTCAAAATGGGACAAAAGCATGAGAAAATCTGCAGATGCTGGAAATCTCTTGAGCTGGAGAAAGAGAGACAGACAGATCGAGAAAGGGGAAGGAGGTGTTGGAAATGGACTAAGTAGCATAGAAATAATTGGGGAGCAATATTGGCACTTGCTTTCTACTCTACATCAATGATTGCATTAGTGCTGATGCCTTCATCCATGCTGATCTCATCCACTTCATCACCTTTGCCTCCAACTTCCACCCTGCCCTCAAATTTACTTGGGCCATTTCCAACAACTCCCTCCCCTTTCTTGATCTTTCTGTCTCCATCTTTTCATATTAGAACTCATGAGATGTCTTCCTTCTTCAAAGGAAAGGAGTTCCTTTCCTCCACCATCAACACTGACCTCACCTGCAACTCCTCCATTTTGCACACATTAGCCCTCAGCCCATCCTCCCCCCGCTATACCTGTTCCTCTCCAATACCAGTTCCAGTTCCTCCCCAATAGCCTCCGCATCCAGGAAATAATTAACCGTAACTTCTGCAATCTCCAATGGGATCCTCCACCAAGCACACCTTTCCCTTCCCCACTCTCTGCTTTCCACGGGGATTGTTCCCTATGCAACTCCCTTGTCCACTCGTTTCTGCCTCCTGATCTCTCTCGTGGTGTCTATCCTTGCAATTGCCACACCTGCCTGTACACCTCCCTCACTGCCACATGTTGGCCCCCAACAGTCTTTCCAGGTGAAGCATCACTTCACCTTTGGGTCTTCTGGGGTTATCTACTGCATTTGGTGCTCCCATTGTGGCCTCCAGTATATCAGTGAAAGCTGATGTAGTTGGGAAACAGCTTTGTTAAGCACATACCAGAAAAAACAGGATCTCCCAGTCAACACCCATTTCAATTCTACTTTCCATTCCCATTCTGACATGCCAGTCCATGCTTGTGATGAGGCGACACTCAGGTTGGAAGTGCAACACCTTATATTCTGTCTGGGTAGCCTCCAACTTGATCACATGAACATTGATTTCTCAAACTTCTAGTAGTTGTCTTCCTGACTCTTCTCCTTGTTGTTTCCCTCTCTCACCTTATCTTCCTACCTGCCCATCACCCTCTCTGGTGCTCCTCCCCCCTCCCTTTCTCCCATTGATTTCTGTCCTCTCCTATCAGATTCCCCCTGCTTCAGCCCTTTATCTCTTTCACCAATCAACTTCCCAGCTCTTTACTTCACTTCCTCCCCATCTCCTGGTTTCACCTATCGCCTGCTACCTTGTACAACTTCCTCCCCTCCCCCCACCTTCTTACTCTGACTTCCCTTCTTTCTTTCCAGTGCTGATGAAGGGTCTCGGCCTGAAATGTCGACTGTTTACTCTTTTCCATAGATGCAGTCTAGCCTGCTGAGTTCGTCCAGCATGACAGAATGGAAATGGGAATTAGAATCAAAATGGGTGGCTACCTGGAAATCCCTCGTCAGGTCTCCATCATGAAAATAAGGTAATCGAGACCACAGAACTTATACATGGTAAATGGTAGGGCATTGAAGAATGCTGTAGAACAGAGGGATCTAGGAATAATGGTGCATAGTTCCCTCAAGGTGGAATCTCATGTGGATAGGGTGGTGAAGAAAGCTTTTGGTATGCTGGAGACAGGCAACCTATTGATACATATTCTATTCCTGCACCCTTCTGTTTGAAAAGATTGTTTCAATTCCTTGCTGACAAGTTTGTCATTATACTCTAATGACTCCAGTCTGGCAAATTTGAGACACTCACTCACTACAAGTCTGTCAACACAGACGCAGACTATGTTGCTTCTTCCACTTCCTTTCCTGCTGCCAGCTCACTGGACTGAATGTCTAAAGTTCTCTTGGCCCGGGCTCTAAGTTTGACTCTGTTTTTATTTTTGTGATGCTATTTCTGAACTCAACATTCATAGAGCTAAGTTTGCTTCCCCTGTTTGTACTCCAACCCAGCTGCTGATCACACAACTTCTTATTCCCTATGTTACCTGATTTCATTAAGGGTTCTGGAGAGATAAGAGACAGCAGATGCTGGAATCTGGAGCAACATATCTGGAGCTTGAGGAACATAGCAAGTCAAGTGGCATCGATGGAGGAAAGAAATCTTCAATGTTTCAGGTCAAAAGATTATCATCCTGATGCAGGATCTTGACCCAAAAAATAGCATCTATTTATCCACCCCAATCCTCACCCCTCCATGCCATTCCCTCCATATTTGACCCACTGAGGCCCTCTAGTGGGTTGTTTTTATATTCACTGAAGGCTTTTCTTACTTAAGCAAAACCGCACACCTACTCTGCTTTTGTGAATAAACCAGTCACAGAACACTACAGCACAGAAACAGGCCCCTCAGATCATCTAGTTCAAGCTGAACCATGAACCTGCCAGGTCCCATTGACGTGCACCTGGACCACTGCACTTCATACTCCTCCCATTCGTGTACCTATTTAAGTTTCCCTTAAATATTGAAATTGGGCCTGCATCCATCTCTTGCCCTGTCAGCTCATTCCACACTCTCACCACCTTCTAAGTGAAGAAGTTCTCTCTCATGTTACCCATAAACAAATCACCTTTCACCCTTGACCCATGACCTCCAGCTATAGTTTCACCCAACTCCAATGGAAAAAGCCTGCTTGCATTTGCGTTACCTATACCTTTCATAATTTTGTATACCTCTATCAAATCCACTCTCAATCTCTATGTTCCAGGGAATAAAGTCTAAATCTATTTAACCTTTCTCTATAACTCAGGCCCTTAAGTCTGGCAACATCATTGTAAATTTTGTCTACACTTTTTCAACCTTATTTACATCTTTCCCGTAGGCAGATGACAAGAACTGAATACAATACTCCAAATTGGATCTCACCAATGTCTTATGCAATTCCAACTTAACATCCCAACTCCTGTACTCAATTCATTGACTTCTGAAGGCCAATGTGTCAAAAGCTTTCTTTACAACCCTATCTACCTGTGACACCACTTTCAGGGAATCATTGATCTTTATTCCCTCTATTCTACCACACTCTTCAGTATCCTACTGCTTATTATGTAAGACTAACCCTGGTTGTTCCTTTCAAAGTGCAACACATTCCACTTGTCTGTGTTAAATTCCATCTGCCATTTTTCAGCCTATTTTCCCAATTGGTCCAGGTCCTGCTACAAGCTCTGATAGTCTTCCTCACTGTCCACTACATCCCCAATCTTGGAGTTATCTGCAAATTTGCTGATCCAGTTTTCCAGCACCGATCCCTGCAGCACACTATGATTCATTGGCCTCCAGTCAGAGAGGCAACCATCTACTACCATTCTTTGGCAAAGCCAATGTCAAACCCAATTTGCAAACTCATTTTGAATGGTAAGCAACAGAACCTTGGTGACCAACCTCCACTGCCTTGTCTTCATCAGATTTCCTGATTTTGACCTTCTCATTCAAACTGCACCTGATCTCCAAACTAATTTGTATCTCCAAAGTCTTTGAAAGTATTTTGGACCAGTGTGGATTCTTTGAATGACTTCAGATGCCAATGCATTGTAAAGAATTGTCGAAGTCACTGCAGCAAACTTAAAGTGATGAAAGATTCATTGACACATCGGATCTGATAGGGATGATTTACCAAATTGCTTCAGGATGTGTAAGGGTGTAAGAACAAATATTTCCTGATTTGCTGAAATGAAGTTCTGAAATTTTCATGACTGCCAAGGAGCATCCAAAGGAAAGGGTCCTGAATATTTCCATTGTTGTGGATTCCAGAACGTAAGATGCTTTGGAAGGCAGAGCAGGGGTGTGTAAGACTGGACAGCATTACCAAAAGTAGAAGTTGAGGAGACATTAGGTGGGAAATAATAGAAAGAGGAATAAATGAAGTAAGCAATAGAATGGTTAAGGTTAATGTTTAGGTGGCGGATAAATACCAACCTGGATTGGCTGCCTTAAGCAGTCAGTCCCTGTGCTACAATAGCTACCTCATTGGCCAAGTGGTTAAGGCATTCGTCTAGTGATCTGAAGGTCGCTAGTTCGAGCCTTGGCTGAGGCAGCGCGTTGTATCCTTGAGCAAGGCACTTAACCACACATTGCTCTGTGACGGCACTGGTGCCAAGCTGTATAGGTCCTAACGCCCTTCCCTTGGACAACATCGGTGGCATGGAAAGGGAAGACTTGCAGCATGGGCAACTGCTGGTCTTCCATACAATTTTGCCCAGGCCTGCGTCCTGGAAACCTTCCAAAGTGCAAATCCATGGTCTCACGAGACTAACGGATGCATAAACCTAATCAAGATAAGAAAATTGTATGTCTTCTTTAGTTCATGTTGCCACTTTTAGGGAATTATAGACTTGGGGTCCAAGTCCCTCTGTGTATCAACACTTCTACTTTGACAACCATCCTCACTCCAGCAGTTTTCATGTCATCAGCAAACATGCTAACTAGTCCATCTACATTTTCATTTAAATGAGTTACTATACAAACAACAGAGTTTATAGTACTGATCCCAGCAGATCACCATTGGTCACAGACCTCCTTCATCACAACGCCATGTTTTCTGTGGCCAAATCAGTTTTATATCACACATATCAACACACCATGGGTCCCATGTGACCCAATCTTCTGGACAGACTACCATGGGGGACCTTGTTAACTGCTTTGTTAACAATGTTGCAAAAATAAACTATCCTACGCTCATCAATCATCTTGGATTCCAACCAAACACCAGATCCCAACTGTTCGATGTCGCTAACTCTGAGCCTCTGAGGAAGCCACTGCTACAACCTGCAACCTGGTCATCTCCGAGGCTGAGATACGCAGATGTTTCCAATGAGCGGACAGTCGCAAGGCTGCGGGACCATATGACATCCCAAGATAAGCACTCAGGATGTGCGCAGCACAACTGGCAGGTGTGTTTAGACATTTTTAATCTCTCCCTCTCCCAGTGCCCTCCTGCTTCAAATTATCCACCATTGTCCCAGTACCAAAAAAGACCAAGGTAACTGGCGTTCTGTCGCACTCACCTCAATAATAAGCAAATGCTTTGAGAGGCTAGTCAAGGAATACATCTGCAGCTTGCTACCACCCAGACTGGATCCCCTCCATTTCACCTACTGACACAACCAATTGACAAGATGACGCAAAAGCCACAGCTCTACATACTGTCCTTACACATCTGGAGAAGAAGGATTCTTATGTAAGAATGCTGTTCTTGGACTATAGTTCAGCATTCAACACCATAATTCCCTCCAGGCTCAACAGGAAGCTTAGAGACCTCGGCCTTGACCCTGCCTTGTGGATCCTGGACTTCCTAATCGCCAGCAGGTGTTAAGAGTGGGCTACCTCATCTCCACCACTCTGACTCTCAACACAGGAGCCCCTCAGAGCTGTGTACTAAGTCCCCTCCTTTACTCCCTGTATACCCATGACTGTGTTGCCACCCACAGCTCTAATCCCGCTAATTAAATTTGCCAACAGCACTACATTGATTGGCCTAATTTCAAACAATAATGAGGCCGCCTAAACAAAGGAGCTGGTTGTGGATTACAGGAGGAATGGAGTTGGGCTAACATCTATTGACATCAATGGATCTGGGGTTGAGAGAGTAAACAGCTTTAATTTCCTCCCACATCACTGAGAACCTCACGTGATCGGTACATACCAGCTGTGTGGTAAAAAAGGCACAACAGTGCCTCTTTCACCTCAGATGGTTGAGGACATTTGGTATGGGCCCCCCAAATCCTAAGAACTTTCTACAGGGGACACAATTGAGAGCATCCTGACTGGCTGCATCACTGCCTGGTATGGGAACTGTACTTCCCTTAATCACAGATTCTGCAGAGAGTTGGGTGGACAGCCCAGAGCATCTGTAGTCGTGAACTTCCGATGATTCAGGACATTTACAAGGACAGGTGTGTAAAAAGGGCCCATAGTATCATTGGGGGATCCAAACCATCCCAACCACAATCTATTCCAGCTGCTACCATCCGGGAAACTGTACCGCAGCATAAAAGCCAGTACCAACAGGCTCTAGGATATCTTCTTCCACCAAGCCATCAGACTGATTAATTCATGCTAATTTGAGTGTATTTCTATGTTACATTGACTGTTCTATTTACTATAAATTATTCTAAATTACTGTGATTGTACATTTAGACAGAGACGTAACGTAAAGATTTTTACTCCTCATATATGTGAAGGATGTAAGAAAAAAAGTCAATTCAATTCAATTCATTTCAATTCAACTGCAACCAAACTATGGGGAAGTCCAAATAAAGCAAGCCCTGTCCCTGCACCCACCATATTTTTGTCTGCTGGTCACACACCCTTCCAGCTTTCTCTGAAGAATGAGCAGAGAGGATAATGTAGGACACTTCCAAACCAAAATGGGTGGCTTTGCCCCCAAATTTACAAAGAGTTAATTTAACATTTATTCAAATTTTGCAATGTGTTTTCATAAGCAATTAAGTTTCTTCTCAAAGCCTTCTGTGTATTCTGTTGTTGAAATCTACTTAGTCACTAGTGCATTTTCTTTTGATTCAGTCCTCAGCTTATGGTTCCTAGTCAATCAATTCCTAATATTTCTTGTGGTAACATTGCTGTGGCAACATGAAATATTCCAAATGGATTCTTACGGATAAGAGCTGTCCTGGTTTGGCAACGTTAATACAAAAGGATCAGCAAATGAAAAATATACTGCTGTCCTTGATCTTCCCAAACGTGTCACTAATGTGACCAGGCTAATCTAGTTCCAGATTCGTCTACTGTACAATAAATTTGTGTAATCCTATCTCATTCATATGATTCATCTCTTGTTTCATTTATAGGTCCTCAGTTTGATACTGTGATTTTTAAGTGAATCATAAAAACACACAACATGCTCCAATTTCTCAAAATAAAATTTGAGTTGGCAAGGATAAAGATTCAAAGGTCTGGTCTGTGCTTTTGGGAAGTTGTTGGAATCGGTTGATGATAGACATGAAAGGAAAGGAGGTGGGGTGGCATTGCTGGTTAGAGAGGAGATTAACGCAATAGAAAGAAAGGACATAAGCCGGGAAGATGTGGAATCGATATGGGTAGAGCTGCGTAACACTAAGGGGCAGAAAACGCTGGTGGGAGTTGTGTACAGGCCACCTAACAGTAGTAGTGAGGTTGGGGATGGTATTAAACAGGAAATTAGAAATGTGTACAATAAAGGAACAGCAGTTATAATGGGTGACTTCAATCTACATGTAGATTGGGTGAACCAAATTGGTAAAGGTGCTGAGGAAGAGGATTTCTTGGAATGTATGCGGGATGGCTTTTTGAACCAACAAGTCGAGGAACCAACTAGAGAGCAGGCTATTCTAGACTGGGTATTCAGCAATGAGGAAGGGTTAATTAGCAATCCTGTCGTGAGAGGCCCCTTGGGTAAGAGTGACCATAATATGGTGGAATTCTTCATTAAGATGGAGAGTGACATAGTTAATTCAGAAACAAAGGTTCTGAACTTAAAGAAGGGTAACTTTGAAGGTATGAGACGTGAATTAGCTAAGATAGACTGGCAAATGACACTTAAAGGGTTGACAGTGGATATGTAATGGCAAGCATTTAAAGATCGCATGGATGAACTACAACAATTTATCATCCCAGTTTGGCAAAAGAATAAATCAAGGAAGATAGTGCACCCGTGGCTGACAAGGGAAATTAGGGATAGTATCAATTCCAAAGAAGAAGCATACTAATTAGCCAGAAAAAGTGGCTCAGCTGAGGACTGGGAGAAATTCAGAGTTCAGCAGAGGAGGACAAAGGGCTTAATTAGGAAGGGGAAAAAAGATTAATTTAGATCATTCTTCTCTTAAATCAGCCACACCTAATAAATCAGCTTTATTTATTCAATCCTTTCTAACAAAATGTGATATTGTTGACGTCTGATTTTTTTTTCACCCAGCAGAAAAGGAGTATTCATTCTTCTCTCATGTCCATCATTCCTATACCAGGATTGATTTTTTTATTGATAGTCAAATGATTCCATTAGTTTGATCGATTGAATATAAAGAAATAGCTGTATCTGACCATTCTCCTGCATTTCTATCTTTAAATCTTCCTGGTTTCACTCACATGAACAGATCCTGGCGTTTTAATTTGACTTTGTTATCTGATAAGGACTTTCTAAAATTTCTGGAGAATCAAATTACTCTTTTTTTCGAAGAAAATGTGTTGGAAGAGACTTGTAGTCTTATCATTTGGGATGCCTTCAAGGCATATATTAGAGGAAAAATTATCTGCTATACTGCATATATATAGAAAGAAGCTAATAAAGAGAGAACTGATTTGGTTAATCAATTAAAACAATTAGACCAGAAATATGCTTTGGCACCAGACCCTGAACTATACAAAAGCCGTATTGAAATTAAAACTAATTATGATCTTCTTATAATGTATGCAATCGAAAGCCCACTTTTAAAAGATAGAAGCCAATTTTATATACATGGAGAAAAAACTGGTAAACTATTGGCTAAACAATTGAAGACCTTTATAGCTAAATGGCAAATTAAAGAAATTCGCAAAACCAATGGTGATATGACAACTGACTATTTAGAAATAAATGACACTTTTAGAGAGTTTTATTCTAAACTGTATAGTTCTGATTTTGTTAAAGATAATACTGCAATGAACAATTTTTTAGATCAATTAAATAATCCTGGACTTTCGGTTGATAATCGAAAGCAGTTGGATCAACCTATTTCTCAGGAGGAAATCATTGAGGCTGTATGTTCATTGCATTCTGGGAAATCTCCAGGACCTGACGGATTCTCTGGAGAATTTTATAAGGCTTTTTCTTCTTTGCTTATACCTTATTTATGTTCTACCTTTACTGATTCCTCCAAGGTGGGTAGGTTGCCACAGTTTTTTTATGAAGCTTCCATTTCGCTTATTCTTAAAAAGAATAAGAATCCCACTGAATGCTCTTCATATAGACCAATCTCTTTACTCAATATTGATGCTAAGATCCTATCTCAAGTTTTGGCCCGTAGACTCCAAAATATTATACTTTCTATAATATTTGATGATCAGACAGGATTTATTAAAAATCGATATTCCTATTTTAATATAGTCATTTAGTAATGCATGCATTAAGAAATGATACATTATTTCCTCCGGTGTGATATCACAAAACACAGGACAAACCAAGACTAAAAAAACTGACAAAAACACATAATTATACATGTAATTACAAACAGTGTAACAATACCATAACTTGATTATGAAGTCTGTGAGCACAGTAAAATTCAAAGTTTCTCAAATGTCCCACATCTCACGCAGACAGGAGAAGGAAGAAAAAACTCTCCCTGCCATGCCGACCACAATCCGACTCTGAGTCATCCGAAAACTTCGAGCTCAGATCAGCTCTCCGAGTACTGAGCGCCATCTCTGTCTGAACGATTCGACCTCCTTCTCGGTCGCCAAAAGCAGGCAAGGCCGGGGATTTTGAGGCCTACCCTCCAAAAGATTCCCGACTACACAGTAACGACAGCAGCGGACAGGCGTTTCAGAAATTCCTCCAGATGTTCCTCTGTGCTTTAGTGGCCATTACAGAAACCTGGTTGCAAGGTGAAGATGACTGGGAATTAAATATCCAAGGGTATCAGGTAATACGGAAAGATAGGCAGGAAGGCAGAGGAGGTGGAGTGGTGCTCTTGATTGGGGATGAGATCAGGGCGATTGTGAGAGATGATATAAGATCTACGGAGCAGAATGTTGAGTCCATCTGGTTAGAGATTAAGAATAGTAAAGGGAAAAATTACTGGTGGGTGTTGTCTATAGGCCACCTAATAAAAATATTGCAGTGCCAGATGCGATTAACAAAGAAATAACTGAGGCGAGTAAGAATGGAACAGCAGTTGTCATGGGGGATTTTAACTTCCACATAGATTGGGTGAATCAGGTTGGTCAAGGAAGTCTTGAGGAGGATTTCATAGAATGCATCCGTGATTGGTTTCTTGAGCAGCATGTTAGTGAACCTACAGGGAAAATACTATCTTAGATCTAGTCCTGTGCAATGAGACAGGTAAGATTAATGATCTTGTAGTCAGGGATCCTCTTTGAAAGAGTGATCAGAGTATGATTGGATTTCGCATTCAGATGGAGGATGAAATAGTTAGATCTAAAACTAGTGTATTATGCTTGAACAAGGGAGACTACAATGGGATGAGGGAGGAGTTGGCAAATGTGGATTGACAGAACAGGCTATTTAGTAGGACAGTTGAGGAACAGTGGAATATTTTCAAAGAGATTTTTCACAGTGCTCAACAAAAGTATATTCCAGTCATAAGTAAGGACAGTAAGTGTGGGGAGAGCCAGTCTTGGATAACTAAGGAAATAAAAGATAGTATCAAATTAAAAGCTCGTGTACAAAGTCACAAAGTGTAGTGGGAGACTGGAGGATTGGGAAAACTTTAAAAAGCAACAAAGAACAACTAAACAAGAAATAAGGAAAGAGAAGATGAAAGAAAGGAAAGAGAGTATGAAAGTAATTAGCACAAAATATAAAAACAGATAGCAGAAGTTTTTATAAATATATAAAGCGGAAGAGGGTGGCTAAAGTCAACATAGGCCCCTTGGAAGATGAAAAGGAGAAATTGATATTGGGGGATAAGGAAATGGCTGAGGCATTGAACAACTATTTTGTGTCGGTCTTCATGGTGGAGGACACGTCTAATATGCCAAAGAAGGATGTTATGGACGAAATGGGAGGTAAAGACCTCGATAAAAGCACTGTCACTAAAGAGATGGTGATGAGTAAACTAGAGAGCCTGAAGGTAGTTAAGTCCCCTGGTCCTGATGGGATGCATCCTCGGGTGCTGAAGGAATTGGCGGAGGTTATAGTAGAAAAGTTGGCAATCATTTATCAAAACTTCCTAGACTCTGGGCAGGTCCCGGCAGATTGGAAGATAGCAAATGTCACACCACTTTTTTAAAAAGGATGTAGGCAAAAGACGGGCAACTATAGGCCAGTTAGTTTAACATCTGTAGTCGGGAAAATGCTTGAAGCTGTCATTAAGGAAGAAATAGCGAAACATTTAGAAAGGAGTGGTTCCTTAGACAGACACAACATGGATTCAGAAAGGGCAGGTCCTGTTTGACAATCTTACTGGAGTTCTTTGAGGACATAATGAGTGCAATGGATAGAGGGGAATGGGTGGATGTTAAATACTTGGATTTCCAGAAGGTGTTCAATAAGGTGCTGCAGAAGAGACTTATAAATAAGATACAACTGCATTGAGTCGGAGGAAGTGTATTGGAATGGATAGAGGATTGCTTAACCAATAGAAGACAGACAGTTGGTATAAGTGGGTGTTTCTCCGGTTGGCAGTCAGTGGTGAGTGGGGTGCCACAGGGGTTGGTGCTGGGCTCACAGCTGTTTACCATTTACTTTGATGATTTGGAAGAGGGGACTGAGTGTAGCATAGCAAAATTCAACACTAAACTGAGTGGAAAAGCAAATTGGACAGAGGATGTGGAGAGACTGCAGAGGGATATAGATAGGCTAAGTGAGTGGGCCAAGGTCTGGCAGATGGAATACAACATCAGTAAATGCGAGATCATACAGTTTGGAAGGAATAATAGAAGAGCAGATTAGTCAAGTCAAGTCAAGTTAAGTAGCTTTTTATTATCATTTCGACCATAACTGCTGGTACAGTACACAGTAAAAACGAAACAATGTTCCTCCAGGACCATGGTGCTACATTAAACAACACAAAACTACACTAGACTACGTAAGACAACACAAAAACTACACTAGACTACAGACCTACACAGGACTACATAAAGTGGTATTGAGGGACCAGGTGAGATTCTCCACCAGGTGAGCACCAAGTAATTTGGTGCTCTTAAGGATCTCAACGGAGGAGCCATCAATGTTCAGCAGAGAGTGGTCGCTCCATGCACCCCTGAAGTCATCAACCATCTCTTTTGTTTTGTTCACAATCAGAGACAGGTTGTTGGCTCTACACCAGTCTGTTAGCTGTTGCACCTCCTCTCTGTATGCTAACTCGTCGTTCTTGCTGATGAGACCCACCACGGTCGTGTCATCAGCGAACTTGATAATGTGATTCGAGTTGTATATTGCTGCACAGTCGTGGGTCAGCAAAGTGAACAGCAGTAGACTGAGCACGCAGCCCTGGCTGCTCACGATCCGGACTGACTGAGGTCTCCCAGTCAGGAAGTCTAGGATCCAGTTGCAGAGGGAGGTGTTCAGGCCCAGCAGTTTCAGCTCTCCCATCAGGTGCTGAGGAATGATTGTATTGAATGCTGAACTGAAGTCTATAAACAACATTCAAACTTACGCGTCTTTTTTGCCCAGGTGGGTGAGGGCCAGGTGGAGGGTGATAGGTGATGGCGTCGTCTATTGAGCGGTTGGGACGATATTATTATTTAAATGGTGAAAGATTGCAGCGTGCTGTTGTAAAGAGGGACTTGGGAGTGCTTGTTCCTGAATCCAAAAAGTTGGGTGCAGGTACAACAAGTTATTAAGAAGGCAAGTAGAATGTTGGCCTTCATTGCTAGAGCGGTTGAATTCAAGAGCAGGGAGGTCATGCTGCAACTGTACAGGGTACTGGTGAGGCCGCACCTGGAGTACTGTGTGTAGTTCTGGTCTCCATACTTGAGGAAGGATATATTGGCTTTGGAGGCACTGCAGAGGAGGTTCACCAGGTTGATTCCAGAGATGAAGGGGTTAACCTGTGAGGAGAAATTGAGTCACCTGAGACTATACTCTCTGGAATTCAGAAGAATGAATGGGGATCTTATAGAAACATACAAAATTTTGAAATGGATAGATAAGATAGAAGTAGGAAAGTTGTTTCCATTCGTAGGTGAGACTAGGACTAGGGGACATTGCCTCAAGATTCAGGGGAGAAGATTTAGGACAGAGATGAGGAGAAACTGTTTTTCTCGGAGAGTGGTGAATCTGTGGAATTCTCTGCCCGGGAAAGTAGTTGAGGCTTCTTCACTAAATATTTTAAGATACAGTTAGATAGATCTTTACATAGTAGGGGAATTAAGGGTTATGGGGAAAAGGAGGGTAGATGGAGCCGAGTTTACGGACAGATCAGCCATGATCTTATTGAATGGTGGGGCCGCCTCGATGGCCTCAAATGGCGGGGATGGCCTACTCCTGCTCCTATTTCTTATGTTCTTATGTTCTTAATTATAGCTATCACCATCATCACAGTAGTTCTGAATACTGGTCATCACTTTAGCTAATACATATTGTCATTTCACTCTTCAAGGAGGCAGAAGAAAGGAAATTATAGGCTAGTTAACCTAAGCTCAGTGGTTGGGAAGATGTTGGAGCTGTCTGTTAAGGATTTGGTTTCAGGGTACTTGGAAGCACATGATAAAATAGGCCATAGTCAGCATGGTTTTCCTTAAGGGAAAACCTTGCCTCACTAATCTGTTGGCATTCTTCAAAGAGATAACAAGCAGAGAGACAAAGGAGAATTGCTGGATGTTGTGTACTTGGATCTTCAGAAGGCCTTTGACAGGGTGTCACCCATGAGGCTGCTTAGCAAGGTAAGAGCACATGATATTACGGGAAACATACTAAAGTAACCCTCTCATCTTAGGCTTGTAATCTGTTAGCTATTACTGTGAATTCAACCTAACAGCAACATAACTTGACAATGCATGGCAATAACAATGAAAGAGGTGATTTCCATTAAACAAACACATCTAGGATAAATATGTTTTTGGCTATACACAAACATAAAAGCTTGAGTGTTCCTTCCAAAGGAAAACGAAGGAGTTGCTGTCTGAACATTGACACACCAATGCAAATTTACCGTTTGCCTGGAAACAATAATTCAAGCCACACCAGTATAAATTTAGATCGAAATTGTATTGACAAAAAAATTTGAACTATGACAAACACAGTAATATCATATAATACAAAACAGAGAAAAGGACTATCATGTATTTCAATAAAAAATCTATATCGTGCACGTGGTCGTTGGAGCTCATTGTTTCATAGTCAATCCAATTTCCTTCACTTTGCTTGCTCACAACATGAAATGGTTTCACGCTGAAGAACCTGTCCTAGGAAACAAATATTCACACAACATCCAAGCAAAAGCGTCAAACTTTCTCCAATGTTGTCTGCTAACTACTTAACTAAAAATTATCTGCACATTCTCCATGAGGTCAATGTCAGTATGAGGTCTTTCCAACATGAGTATCTGTCCTTCCAAATGGGTTCTGTGAATGTTTCACTATGTTCTTCTCCAATGTTCATTGACCGCTTCCATTCTCCTTCGATTCCGTGCTCTTGCTAGAAAATCCCCCCTGTTCTCTTCCCATGCTCTCTCTAGAATGTTCCCAAGACAAATCCTTTTGGCTAATTCAACAAGCCTAACTTAAAAATCAACTGATTTTTTTATTTTAAATATCAAAAATGAAATACTTGATTGTATAATGTAATTAAAGGAACACCTATTGCATTTTGAGAAAATCTGCAGAAAATAAAATACCCACAGCATATTAATAAAATAAAGTACGAATCAAATATTAATAAAATGTCTTCACTAAGGAGGAGATAAATAATCTTCTGGAAATAGTAGGGGACAGAGGGTCTAGTGAGCTGGAGGAACTGAGGGAAATACATGTTAGTAGGGAAGTGGTGTTAGGTAAATTGAAGGGCTTAAAGGCAGATAAATCCCCAGGGCCAGATGGTCTGCATCCCAGAGCGCTTAAGGAAGTAGCCCAAGAAATAGTGGATGCATTAGTGATAATTTTTCAAAACTCTTTAGATTCTGGATTAGTTCCTGAGGATTGGAGGGTGGCTAATGTAACCCCGCTTTTTAAAAACGGAGGGAGCCTGACAACTGTGGTGGGGAAAATGCTAGAGTCAGTTATCAAAGATGTGATAACAGCACATTTGGAAAGCGGTGAAATCATCGGACAAAGTCAGCATGGATTTGTGAAAGGAAAATCATGTCTGACGAATCTCATAGAATTTTCTGAGGATGTAACTAGTAGAATGGATAGGGGAGAACCAGTAAATGTGGTATATTTGGATTTTCAAAAGGCTTTGACAAGGTCCCACACAGGAGATTAGTGTGCAAACTTAAAGCACACAGTATTGGGGGTATAGTATTGATGTGGATGGAGAATTGGTTGGCAGACAGGAAGCAAAGAGTGGGAATAAACGGGACCTTTTCAGAATGGCAGGCGGTGACTAGTGGGGTACTGCAAGGCTCAGTGCTGGGACCCCAGTTGTTTACAATATATATTAATGACTTAGACGAGGGAATTAAATGCAGCATCTCCAAGTTTGCGGATGACACGAAGCTGGGTGGCAGTGTTAGCTGTGAGGAGGATGCTAAGAGGATGCAGGGTGACTTGGATAGGTTGGGTGAGTGGGCAAATTCATGGCAGATGCAATTTAATGTGGATAAATGCCAGGTTATCCACTTTGGTGGCAAGAACAGGAAAACAGATTATTATCTGAATGGTGGCCGATTAGGAAAAGGGGAGGTGCAACGAGACCTGGGTGTCATTATACACCAGTCATTGAAAGTGGGCATGCAGGTACAGCAGGCAGTGAAAAAGGTGAATGGTATGCTGGCATTCATAGCGAGAGGATTCGAGTACAGGAGCAGGGAGGTAGTACTGCAGTTGTACAAGGCCTTGGTGAGACCACACCTGGATTATTGTGTGCAATTTTGGTCCCCTAATCTGGAGAAAGACATTCTTGCCATAGAGGGTGTACAAAGAAGGTTCACCAGATTGATTCCCGGGATGGCAGAACTTTCATATGATGAAAGACTGGATCGACTCGGCTTGTACTCTCTGGGATTTAGAAGATTGAGGGGGGGATCTGACTGAAACGTATAAAATTCTAAAGGGATTGGACAGGCTAGATGCAGGAAGATTGTTCCCAATGTTGGGGAAGTTCAGAATGAAGGGTCACAGTTTGAGGATAAAGGGGAAGCCTTTTAGGACCGAGATTAGGAAAAACTTCTTCACACAGAGAGTGGTGAACCTGTGGAATTCTCTGCCACAGGAAACAGTTGAGGCCAGTTCATTGGCGATATTTAAGAGGGAGTTAGATATGGCCCTTGTGGCTAAAGGGATCAGGGGGTATGGAGAGAAGGCAGGTACAGGGTTCTGAGTTGGATGATCAGCCATGATCGTACTGAATGGCTCGAAGGGCCGATTGGCCCACTCCTGCACCTATTTTCTATATTTCTAAAGCATGGTCTTAAACCAGGGTATTACACTAGTAGGAATAGAACATTGGCTGATTGGCAGGAGGCAAAGAGTGGGAATAAA
Source organism: Mobula hypostoma (assembly GCF_963921235.1). Taxonomy (NCBI): domain Eukaryota; kingdom Metazoa; phylum Chordata; class Chondrichthyes; order Myliobatiformes; family Myliobatidae; genus Mobula; species Mobula hypostoma. The sequence continues at coordinate 46,824,429 of NC_086121.1, read as the reverse complement.
GGGAGCCTTCTCTGAATGCCTGCTGGTGACTAGTGGTGTTCCGCAGTGAACAGTGTCAGGACTGTTTCTTTTAATGTTGTAGATCAATGATCTGGATGAAGGAATTGATAGCTTTGTGACCAAGTTTTCAGAGGATATAAAAATAGGAGGGTGGGCAGGGAGCTGCAGAAGGATTTAGACAGATTAAGAGAATGAGTGTTGGGAAGTGTACGGTCATCCACTTTGTTAGAAGGAATAAAGTTGACTATTTTCTAAATGGGAAGAAAATTTAAAAATCTGAGGTGCAGACGGACTTGGGAGTTCTCGTGCAGGGTTCCCTAGAGAATAATTTGCAGGTGCGTCAGTGGTGAGGAAGGCAATTGCATTGTCAGCATTCAATTTGAGAGGACCAGAATATAAAAGGAAGGATGTAATGCTGAGGCCTTATAATTGAATTGAATTGACTTTATTTCTTACATCCTTCACATATATTAGGAGTAAAAATCTTTACGTTACGTCTCCGTCTAAATGTGCAATCACAGTAATTTATAATAAATAGAACAGTCAATATAACATAGAAATACATTCAAATCAGCGTGAGTTAATCAGTCTAATGGCCTGGTGGAAGAAGCTGTCCCGGAGCCTGTTGGTCCTGGCTTTTATTCTGCAGTACCATTTCCTGCATGGTAGCAGCTGGAATAGATTGTGGTTGGGATGACTCAGATCCCCAATGATCCTTCGGGCCCTTTTCTCACAAGTGTCTTTGTAAATATCCTGAATCGTGAGAAGTTCACAACTACAGATGCACTGGGCTGTCTGCACCACTCTCTGCAGACTCCTACGATTAGAGGAGGTACAGTTCCCATACTAGACAGTGATGCAGCCAGTGAGGATGCTCTCAATTGTGCCCCTGTAGAAAGTTCTTAGGATCTGGGGGTCCATACCAAACTTCTTCAACCGTCTGAAGTGAAAGAGGCATTGTTGTTCCTTTTTCACTGCACAGCTGGTGTGTACAGACCACGCGAGATCCTCAGTGATGTGGATGCCGAGGAACTTAAAGCTGCTTACCCTCTCAACCTCAGATCCATTGACGTCAATAGTGGTTAGTCCGTCTCCATTCTTCCTGTAATTCACAACCAGCTCCTTTGTTTTTGCGACATTGAGAGAGAGGTTGTTTTCTTGACACCACTGTGTCAGAGAGATTACTTCTTTCCTGTAGGCCGCCTCGTTATTGTATGAGATTAGGCCAACCAATGTACTGTCATCTGCAAATTTAATTAGCAGATCGGAGCTGTGGGTGGCGACACAGTCATGAGTGTACGGAGAGTAAAGGAGGCACTGGTGTAGCATCAGATGGAGTATTGGGAGCAGCTTTGGGCCCTATGTAAGAAAGGATGTGCTGACATTGGAGAGGATTCAGAGGAGATTCTAAGAATGATTGCTGGAATGAAAGGCTTATGTTATGATGAGTAAATGACAGCTCTGGGCCTGTACTCACAGGAATTTTAAAGAATGAGGTAGGATCTCATTTGAATCTATCAAATGTTGAAAAACCTAGAAAGAGTGAATGTGGAGAGAATGTTTCCTATGGTGGGACGGTCTAAGACTAGAGGCAAAAGCCTCAGAACGGAGGGACATCTATTTTAACTGGAGGTGAGAAGGAATTTCTTTAGCCTGAGGGTGGTGAATCAATGGAATTCTTTGCCACAGGTGGCTGTGGAAGACAGGTTATTGGGTGTATTTAAGGCAGAGGTTGATAGATTCTTGATTAGTCAGGGTGTGAGAGGTTACAGAGAGAAGGCAGGAGAATGTGGTTGAGAGAAAAATGGATCTGCCGTGATGAAATGGTGGAGAAGACTCAATGAGCCGAATAGCCTAATTTTGCTCCTGTCTTATGGTCCTCATCTGAATGTCTGAGCAATAGTCACTGAGGCAGCTCACCCTGCTCTTCGTGGACACTGCTATGCTTTATGCCTTTCGAGGCAGATGGGAACCTCTGACTGCAGTAATGAGGGGTTCTTAAACACGTCAGGTTGGCACAAGTTTTCAGTATCTGGCCAGGCACATCTTCATCCTGATTTCTTGTGAAGGTTTATTGTTTTGAAGTATGTTCTGGCATAGGTCTTGGAGACAGAAGTGATAGAGTCACGAGATGCTGTGCGGAATCACACAGGTATAGTGTCATGCTCCATTTCAGAGTTGTGTACATCGGAGAGCGAAGAATTTATGCTGTTCAGTGTTACCTTCTAGGAAGGAATGACATACAAACCCTGCCACAGCTGTTCAGCATCTGGCTGCGTCTCTAACTTCACATTTTGTCTCTCACAATGGCCTTCCATAGGCCATAACTGTCACTATTACATGTCTGTGAGAGGTGCTTGAGTTTATGGACTAAGACAATTCTGCACCAGTCATTCCCACAGTGAGCAACTGTTGGTGATTTAACTGTCCCAATACACAAGAGCACAAGACATAGGAGCAGAATTAGGCTATTCAGCCCATCGAGTCGTTTCTGCTATTCAATCATGGCTGATCCTGGATTTCATACACCTGCATTATCGTGATATCCTTTGATGCCCTGACCAATCAGGAAACTATCACCTTCTGACTTAAATATACCCACAGAGGCTACATTCCCTTCTTGCACTGTGCATTAACAGTCTGTTCAGTGATAGTTTTTTCGTTTTCATTTCATATTGCACAACTCAGAACAATGTGACAATGTGAGAGCCAGATTTTGCAATTTGGGTCTGTTTACCAGGAACATAGGTTTACCACAAGGGATTGGATGAGGTCCCCTGTCATTCCTGGAGCATACTTGGATGAAGTCAGATTAAGTGCTGTCTCTACTAAAGATGAAGTGACCCATCACTTGGGGAAATTTGGACTGGGAACTCAGCATTATCACAGCAGTTCAACAGAAGTTTATCCAATAAATTAATCAGGCACTGTCCAGAGTCAGTCAAATGGGGCCATTATAGCAGGAACTATCAGAGGCAGAAGGTTTCTGCACGGTTACTTAGTCAGGAAATTCTGATTTCCCTTGGAGGCCTTTTCCAATGCAATCAGCTTTTATAATCTTTCAACTAAAACAAGTGTCCCCACTATAATTACATAAAGCTGGAGAAACTATTTAACCTCAAATATAAGATTGCATGGAATATTGTTCCTGATAGCACAGGACAGTTAACATCTTAGTCCACGTGTATTCTGTAACTCTTTTGTTCTGGACACCAGTGACTACCAGGAATAGTCTGGTTGGCAAACTGGAATAGTCCGGTGACAGCGTGGAGAGGCAGCGGACAGCCAGGAAAGACTGGCACCAGGGGTGTCAGGATTGGCAGTCCGGGCACCAGCTCAGAAGAGCACCCGCCTCTTGAAGCTTCTATTTCACACAGAGAAACATACCCTTGGGGTCCTCCGAGAGGGAGTGAGAATGATGGACCCAATCGGACGGATACAGTTAATTACAGGGAACGACTACGACCAAGAGCTAGGATAAGAGGCTCTGAGTGTCTAGTGTGTTGGTGTGGGAGAGCGTTTTCCAGCATTAAGGGTTTACGAGTCCACCAAGCAAAGTTGAGGTGCTATTCCATCCCAGTGGCTGAAGATGAGATTACTTCACCAAGCACAGACGATGTGGTCTTTTCAACCACTCATTCACAAGCCTCAGCGATTCGCTCTGGAGAGAGTCATCATACTCCAGGTCAGACGAGAGATAACCCAGGTCACGTTTCAGACCATAGTACTCAGGTAGATCCTTCGCATGATGGCAGTGGTGTGGAGGTAGAGAAGAAGAGGAAGGTCAAGTGGCCAGCAATGGCAGATGAGAAGGCTTGGTGTGTGTTTGATGAGGATATCAGTATGATGTTGGAGAACACTCTCAGGGGAACGTCAAAGGGAAAGTTGGAAGTGATGGGCGATATAATTTACGATGTTGGAAAGTATAGGTTTGGTTTGGTTGAGTTGAAGAAAGCAAAGCCTACGCAGCAACCAAGCAGGCGCCAGAAGGAGATTAGTAGGTTGAGGAGAGAGCTTAGATCATTGAGACAGAGGTGGAAGGTAGCAAGTGAGGGTGACAAGCCAGGGCTTGCTGACCTCTGAGAGCATTTTCAAATAAAGTTAGCATCACTCCGTCGTGCAGAGTCACAACATAAAAAGAGAAAGAAGAGAGAGAAGGCAAGAAAGTTGTTCTTTGAGAACCCTCATGAGTTCACAAAGAAACTGTTTGAACAAAGTAAGAGCGGGCAGCTTAACATCTCTCAACAAGAACTTGAGGATCACCTGGCAAGCACTTACTCTAACGAACAGCGGGAGGCTCCTTTGCTTGACATTTCAGGGCTTGTGAAGCCTACCGAGCCAGGAGTGAAGTTCGATTTGTCAGAACCCAAACTGGCAAAGTTGAATGGTTCGTCAGAAAGGCAAGGCCAGGCTCAGTGCCAGGACCTAATGGAGTGCCGTATAAGGTGTTCAAGAAGTGTGAACAGCTGAGGAAATACTTGACATTGTTAAAGGTGGTGTGGAGACAAGGTGTTGTTCCTTTGTCATGGAGTGAGGCTGAAGGAGTATATATCCCGAAGGAAGAGAATTCTTCTACATTGACTCAGTTCCGACCAATTTCACTCCTGAATGTAGAGGGGAAGATTATGTTTGGCATTCTGACAGAAAGAATATCTTCATTTTTGATCAGATCCAAAAATCCAAATACATCTGTGCAGAAGGCGGGAGTACCAGGCTTCCCAGGATGCCTTGAACATTCTAGTATGATATGGCATACCATCCAGGAGTCGAAAAGGTTGAGAAGAAATCTGACTGTAGTTTGGCTTGATCTGGCAAATGCGTATGGTTCTGTTCCCCATGTCCTGATTGAGTTTGCAATCGAATTCCTGTGGATTCCTGCTAAGGTGAGGAACTTTGTTATGCAGTACAACAACAATTTCCAGATGAGGTTTTCCACTCAGCAATTTACAACTAGGTGGCAGAGCTTGGATGTTGGAATCCCAATGGGATGTGCAATTTCACCCATCCTTTTTGTGTTAGCCATGGAGGTCATTGTGAGGGCTGCAGAATCAGTGGGACCAGGTGTCGCACTTGATGGCGGAGGGGAGTTACCACCAATACAAGCGTTCATGGATGATCTTACCCTTTTGGGTCCCAGCACGGAGGCAGTAGAAAATGTACCATCTAGACTCGAGGAGCTAATGGATTGGGGAAGAATGAATTTCAAGACCAAGAAGCAAAGGAGCCTTGTTCTTAGGAGAGGAAAGCTGGTTGACTTTCATTTTACCCTTTGTGGAGAGGAGATTCCATCCATTCAGGACCAACCAGTTAAGAGCCTTGGGCGATGGTACACAGAGGAGCTGAGAGACACCAAGAGGGTTCAAGAGACAGGAGAACAGATCAGCAGAGGTCTGATGTCTGTTGACAAGTGTGGCTTGCCTGGCAAGTTGAAGTTGTGGTGCTTGCAGTATGGACTGATGCCACGGATAATGTGGCTACTAACTGTCTATGAAGTGGCAATGTCCCATGCAGAGCAGCGTACGATCTGCTCCCAACACCTGCCAACCTCAGCACCTGGTATGAAGATAAGACAGACAGGTGTGCTGCTTGTGGTGAGAAGGGAACACTTCAACATATCTTGAGTGCATGCAGAGTCAATCTTTCCAGCGGCATGTACACTTGGAGACATGACAACGTTCTTAAAGTTGTAACAAGCGGTTGAGCAGAGAGTACTGCAGCACAACTTATCTCATGCCCCATGCTGCACAGAACAGTGCATATCATTTGCGAAAGAAGGCTCCAAGTTAAGGGGTATACAGCGCAGGCTCACAATCAAGCATACTTTCTTCAGCCAATGATTGGTGTGTCAAGGCCGACCTGGATGGGAAAGGCAGTTTCCTGGAGCAAATAGCTTTCACTACATTGCGTCCAGATATAATCGTATGGTCTCCACCAGTAGAGAAGTGGTTATTGGTGAACTCACAGTCCCCTGGGAAGACAACATCGATGAAGCCCATGAGCGCAAGTTAACCAAGTATGCAGAATTAAGATCAGAGTGCAGAGACAGAGGATGGAAGGTCTCATGTTATCCATTCGAAGTAGGCTGCCGTGGTTTATTGCATTCACTCTCCAGAAGTGGCTGCGTGACCTTGGCTTCACTAGAAGAGAGATCAAGTCAACCAGCAGGGCTGTAGCTGAGGCAGCAGAGAAAGGATCAGCATGGGTGTGGACCAAGTATGTCCAGAGGGGCCGATAGTCAGACAGTGTATACATCTTTTGTAAACCCTTCAGTAGTTGCATAGACACCTGAAGAGCAGACTATCTGTTGGATGGAAGCACCCAACAACTCTGATAGAGGCAGATGCCAAGTTTTTAAACTCACCAGTGGGAGGTGGTGCTTTAGCACTGCTGGCCCACCACCTTGAGGGAGTCTTGATCATAAGTGGGCCGAAACTTCTGAAGACAGGCGGCAGATCAACTGATGATCCCACTGGTGATAGCACAGGACAGTTAACATCTTAGTCCACGTGTATTCTGTAACTAGAAACATAGAAAACCTACAGCACAATACAGACCCTTCGGTGCACAAAGTTGTGCCGAACATGTCCCTACCTTAGAAATTACTAGACTTCCCCATAGCCCTCTATTTTTCTAAGCTCCATGTACCTATCCAAAAGTCTCTTAAAAGACCTTATCGTATCCGCCTCCACCACTGTTGCTGGCAGCCCATTCCATGCACTCACCACTTTAAGTAAAAAAAACTTACTCCTGACATCACCTCTGTACCTTATTCCCAGCATTTTAAACCTGTGTCCTCTTGTGGCAGCCATTTCAGCCCTGGGAAAAAGCCTCTGACTATCCACACAATCAATGCCTCTCATCATCTTATACACCTCTATCAGGTCACCTCTCATTCTCCGTCGTTCCAAGGAGAAAAGGCCGAATTTCTCAACCTGTTTTCATAAGGCATGCTCCCCAATCCAGGCAACATCCTTGTAAATCTCCTTAGCACCCTTTCTATGGCTTCCACATCCTTCCTGTAGTGAGGCAACCAGAACTGAGCACAGTACTCCAAGTGGGGTCTGACCGGGGTCCTATATAGCTGCAATATTACCTCTTGGCTCCTAAATTCAATTAGATTAGATTAGATTAGATTAGATTATGAGGACACGCAGTCCTCTTTTATTGTCATTTAGTAATCCATGCATTAAGAAATGATACGATATTCCTCCGGTGTGATATCACAGAAACACAGGACAGACCAAGACGGAAAAACTAACAAAAACCACATAATTATAACATATAGTTACAACAGTGCAACAATACCACAATTTGATGAAGAACAGGCCATGGTCACAGTAAAAAAAGTTCAAAGTCTCTCGAAAGTCCCATATCTCACGCAGACGGGAGAAGGAAGAAAACTCTCCCTGCCATGCCGGACCACAGTCCGACTCTGAGTCGTCCGAAAACTTCGAGCCTCAGATCAGCCTTCTGACAGAGTACTGAGTATCACCTCTGCCGAATGCTTCGACCCCAGCCTCAGTCACGAGCAGCAGGCAAAGCCGAGGATCTGGGGGCCTTCGCTCCGGAGATTCTTGATCGCACAGTAGCAGCGGCAGCGAACCGGGCATTTCGGAAGTTTTCTTCAGATGTTCCTCTGTGCTTCTCATGTCTGTCTCCATCAAATCAGAATTGTGCATGGCATCCTACTTACAAATATGATATCATTTCACTGGAGAGCTGTGCGCGCTGCGTCGCGCTGCCATTCTCTCCTTCCGCCTAATTCCACGATTAATGAAGGCCAATATACCATATGCCTTCTTAACCACAGCATCAACCTGCGTAGCTGCTTTGAGCATCCTCTGGACTTGGACCCCAAGATCCCTCTGACCCTCCACACTGCCAAGAGTCTTAGCATTAATACTATATTCTGCCATCAAATTTTACCTACCAAAATCAACCACCTCACACTTATCGGGGTTGAACTCCGTCTGCCACTTCTCAGCCCAGTTTTGCATCCTATCAATGTCCCGCTGTAAACTCTGAGAGCCCGCCACACTATTCACAACACCTCCAATCTTTCTTGTGGCTGATATTGTGAAGCAACAACTTGGCTTTTATATTCAGTTGACTGAACATTGCATTGGGCCTGACCAACATTTTCTAATAATATTACGACTGTTTTGTCTGTCCTTGACATTCCTACCTGATACTCCATTCACCTGATTCCCTCTGTGTCCCTAAACCCATCTCTGTGTCCTTAAACCCATCAGTCTAAGTTTTGGAAACACTCAGTGAATGATTAGCCAAAAGTTCTTTGAAGTAGAATCTAAAGAGCAGTTTCTCATCTCAGTCTGAAATAAGACCATAAGGCCATAAGACTTAGGAGCCAGCTGGTCCATCGAGCCTGCTCCACTATTCAATCATGGCTGACGGGGCCCCAAACTGTTCACAATACTCAAGACGAGTCCTCAGCAATGCCTTATAAAGCCTCACATCCTTGCTGTTGTATACTAGAGCTCTTGAAATGAATGCTAACATGGCATTTGCCTTCTTCACTACCGACTCAACCTGCAAGTTGACCTTTAGGGTATTCTGCACAAGGACTCCCAAGTCCCTCTGTGTCTCAGATTCCTGGATTTTCTCTCTATTTAGAAAATAGTCCGCACATTTATTTCTACTACCAAAGTGCATGACCATGCATCTTCCAACGTTGTATTTCATTTACCACTTTCTTGCCCATTCTCCCAATCCAAGTCTTTCAGTATTCTACCCGATTCCTCAACACTACCTGCTCCTCCACCAATCTTCGTATCATCTGCAAACTTGGCAACAAAGCCATCTATTCCACCATCTAAATCATTTATATACAGCATAAAAAGAAATGGTCCCAACACCAACCCCTGCGAACACCACTAGTCACTGTCAGCCAACCACTTTTATACCTCCTACCAAACAGCCAATGCTCTAACCATGTTAGTAACTTTCCTGTTAATACCATAGGCTCTTAACTTGGTAAGCAGCCTCACGTGACGCACCTTGTCAAAGACCTTCTGAAAGTCCAAGTATACAACATTCACTGCATTCCCTTTATCTATCTTACTTGTAATCTCCTCAAAGAATTCCAACAGGTTCGTCAGGCATCATTTTCCTTGACGAAGACGATGCTGACTTTGTAATATCTTGTCCTGTGTCACCAAGTACTCCATCACTTCATCCTTAACAGTTGATTCTAACATCTGAGGTCAGGCTAACTGGTCTATAATTTCCTTCCTGCTGCCTTCCTCTTTTCTTAAAGAGTGGAGTAACATTTGCAATTTTCCAGTCCTACGGCATGATGCCGGAGTCCAATGATTTTTAATGCCACCATAATCTCTTAACACTACCTCTTTCAGAACCCTAGGGTGCAATTCCTCTGGTCCAGGTGACTTATAGGTGTTTCAGCTTTTTGAACACCTTCTTCCTTGTAACAGTAACTGCAGCAACTTGTCTTCCTTCACACACTACAACATCAGGCATACTGCTAGAGTTTTCCACCGGGAAGACTGATGCAAAATACTTGTTTAGTTCATCGGCCATCTTCTTGTCCCCCGTTATTATTTCTCCTGCCTCATGTCCTAGTGGTCCTATATCCACTCTCATTTGTCTTTTATTTTTAACATACTTGAAAAAAAACTTATATTATCTACTTTGCTGTCATTTGCTACCTTGTTTCATATTTCATCTTTCCCTAGTGATTTTTTTAGTTGCTCTCTGTAAGTTTTTGAAAACTTCCCATTTCTCTATCTTCCTACCTATTTTCGCTTTGTTGTATGCACTTTCTTTTGCTTTTACAATAGCTTTGACTTCCCTTGTCAGCCACAGTTGTACTGTTTTACCATTTGAGTATTTCTTCATTTTTGGAATACATGTTCTGCACCTTCCTCATTTTTCCCAGAAACTCACGCCAGCAGCTCTTTCCAAATTACTTTGGCCAACTCTTCTCTCATACCACTGTAATATCCCTTACTCCACTGAAATACTGCTACATCAGACTTCACTTTCTCCCTATCTAATTTCAAGTTGAACTAAATCATTGTGATCACTGGTTCCTAAGGGTTCTTTTACCTTAAGCTCCCTAATCGCCATGATCCCCTGGTAAGCTCAATAACAAACTGCTGTAAAAATCTATCTCTTAGGCATTCAACAAACTCACTCTCTTGAGATCCATTACCAACTTGATTTTCCCAATTGACCTGCATGTTAAAATCTCCCATGACTGCCATAACATCGCCTTTTTGACTCACCTTTTCTATTTTCTGTTGCAAACTGTCGTCCACCTCCCAGCCACTGTTGGGAGGCCTATACATAACTGCCATCAACGTCCTTTTACCCTTGCAGTTTCTTTACTCAACCCACAAAGATTCAACATCTTCTGATTCTATGTCACATCTTTGACAGCAGATGAGGTAAGAGCAGTGAGTGGTGCAGCTAGTGTACTGTAATTTCTGCTGAAGTGGCGATAGAAGTTAGCAAAGCCTAAGAAGCGTTTCGGTGTTGGGACCATTCGATCACCGCCTTGACCTTATGTTGGTCCATCTGAATGGAACTGCCTGAAATTACATACCCCAGGTAGGAGATAGTATTGCGATGAAAGTCACATTTCTCAGCCTTCACAAAGAGCTGGTTCTCCAGAAGGCGCTGGAGAACTCTAAGGACATGACCTGTGTGTTCAGCAAGAGACATAGAAAAAAATCAACATGTCGTTGCGATACACAAAAACAGATTGGTTCAGCATGTCCCTGAGAACGTCATTTACCAGGGCTTGGAAGATGGCGGGGAATTGGTGAGACTGAATGGCATGACCAGATACTCGTGATGGCCTGAGGTGGTGTTGAAGGCTGTCTTCCACTTGTCCCCTTCGTGGATGCAGACAAGATGGTAGGCGTTACGGAGATCAAGCTTGGTGAAAACTGAGGCTCCTTGCAGTAGTTCAAATGCTGAGGTCATGAGCAGAAGAGGGTAACAGTTCTTAACAGTGACTTCATTCAGTCCACGCTGTTACGTACCCCGTGACTGGGTTGCCAAACCAGCAGAAATGGACCACTTAGTTGGAGTCTAGATTACTGGAACTAAGAAAGTTTTTATTAAAGAAATAAGTAACACAGTATTCTAATAGTAAGGATATAAATGCAACAGGTTAGCAATGATAAAACACGCATGTACACAGAACTAGGATAATAGGAATCAATCAAGGTCTATCGCAGTCTAGGGGTAAATGATCAGTCTCAAGTGACGCTGAGTTCAGTTCAGCTGAATACAGTTCATAGAAATCGCTGTTGTGCCGTTGGAGAGAGAGAGAGAGAGAGCGAGCGCGCGAATGACGATATTCAAATCGGATTCAAGCAGACCTTTGATATTCCTCGCAGTTAGCTTTCAGGCAAGCCCTTTGTAATGTCTTCTGAGGTCACCGACTGTGACCCCTCCGTTCCGGATACAATCGTTCTTCTGCGGTGAACCCGGCACCCAGGCAAGGGTGGACACACACACCAGGTTCCCGCCGATCGTACCTTCTCACCCTGTGCGTCTATGGTCGGTCTCGCGACCAGACCTCCAAAAACTCCCACCAACTTGTGGGGGGGGGGGTACACTGCACTTCCAGGGTCTCATTACCTCGTGATCTCGTGGTGTCGTGGTGTGTCTTGCCTTAGCAAACTTGTTCCTTTTATCCCCCGCTGGGGTAGCGCCTGTCCGTCAAACTTCAAACAGTTCAGGTTCAAAGCAACCGGTCTGACAATACTCGGAACTGTGACTCTTTTCGTTATTCTCTCTCATCTCCCATTAACATTAATGAATGTTTCCCCATTGTCTCTCTTATCCCTCTCATCGGCATCAATCTTCTGATAACTTGGTCTTTTGTCACAATGGTAATCAATGCATGGATGCAAGGAGCCGTCCTTCTTTTCAACAAAGAAAAACCCAGCAGCAGCAGGGGAGGAAGATGGCCGGATGATGCCTGCAGCCACAGACTCTTGAATGTACTTACCCATGGCTTCTGTTTCAGGTACAGACGGGGAATACAGGCCGCCCGTTGGGGGAGATGTGCCAGGTAAGAGATCAATGGGGTAATCATATGGGCGATGAAGCTATAGGAAAGTGGCCCGGGACTTGCTGAAAACAGTTTTGAGGTCCATGTATGACACTAAGGACCAGAAATTCCTTGGGGGGGGGGGTGGATCTGGGCTTGGAGACAAGGGGATCTGAGCATGGAGTGACAAAATGGGCTCCAGCCTACAATCTTGCGACTGAGCCAGTCAATGCAGGTGTTGTGTTTAACTAACCAGGGATGGCCCAGGACGATGGGAGCTTGAGGAGAGTCAATAACATAAAGGGTTAACTGTTCATGATGGTTGCTGGATAAACTGAAACTCACTGGGGCTGTGACCAGGGTGATGTTAGCTAGTCTCTGACCGCCCAAGGCGTTGGCCACCACTGGTGATTGGAGAGCAGACGTGGGCAATCCCCACTGGGCAGCCAGCCGGAATCGATAAAACACCCCTCCGCACCAGAATCAACCAAGATGGAGACTGCTCGCCGTTGGACGCTCCACTCCAGAGAAGCAGGTACGAGAGTGAATGGTATCGAGGAGGGCCGGCCAGGGGTTACGCTCACCAGTACTCCTCGTCCTACTGGTGAGCGCTTGTCTTCTACTGGGCAAGTGGGGATGAACTGGTCTGGTTGGCCACAGTACAGACAGGAGCGGGTGCTGATTCTCCTTTGTCTTTCAGTGGGCATCAGGCGGGTACAGTCAACCTTCATAGCTTCGGGCTCTGGAACAGGAATTGTAGATGGGAGCAAATGTCAGGGCAATGTAGACTGATGAGGAGGTTGGAACTCACCCTATGCCCTCAGGGACCCTCTGAAACCCCTCCCTGCGGCACTGTTGAAGGCGAACATCAATATGGATGGCCAAATCCACCAGGGCTTCAAAGGTGGCAGGAAGGTCCTGGGTGACCAGATCATCTTTGATGTCTTTGGAGAGGCTGATCAGGAAGGTGTCATACTGTGCCTCCGAGTTCCAGCCGCTGGAGGTGGCTAGGGTCTGGATCTCTATGGCGTAACCTGCACCCCTGGTGCATGTGCAGCATTTCACGGGCAGCCTCTCTCCCATATTTGGAGCGATCAAACACGTTTCTTATCTCCTCAGAAAATAACTGAAAACTACTGCAGAAAGGGGAGCCTGCCTCCCAGACGGCTGTTTCCCATTCTCTTGCCCGACCGGACAGTTGGGTGATGACATCGGCTACCTTGACTCGATCAGTTGGAAAGGTTGTTGGTTGTAATTCAGAAATGAGGGTGCAGTGTGAAAGAAAAGAGCAGCAGGTACCAGGCTCACCTGAGTACTTTTCTGGAGGAGGCAGACGGGGCTCTTGGACAGGAGGAGTGAGCGAGAATACGGAGGGCAGGGCAGAAGACACAGTCGCAGAATGTTGATGGGTGCTCTGGGACAGCTGGAGTGACTGAGTCTGAGCCACAAGATCGGCTACATTGGCAGAAAGTGACTCCACTGCCCTGAACATGGAGTCCAGTTGGTTCTGGTGTCTCCCCAGCATCACTCCCTGTTGTTCCAGGGCAGTTCTCAGATGACCGGGGTCTGCTGGATCCATTCTGGCCAGATTGTACTGTCAGGGCACTGAAGCAGGGATCCAATCGCAGACCCAGTACTGTGCACAATGATATTTGAGTAACAAATCCCGAGGTGCAAACAAAGTGGGCGTCAAAGTTCAGGCAGAGATCAAAACATCCAGAGTAAACCAAAATTGGGAAACAGGCAGAGTTGATATTCAAATGGACAGAGTACAGATACAAATGCTGGAAAAGCTCAGGAAATTCACTGGCACAATCTGGCAACAAATAGGTGAAAACACAGGACTGAAATACACTGAGCAATAAACAGAGAGGCAGATGATAGGTGGAGCAATGAGACATAGGTGACAGCAATACTGGTAATAATGAGAAACAGATGAGAGACGGAGTACTCAGTAATACAGGGGCTGGAGTAGGGCAGGAGTGGGGACAGGACCACATGGCAATACAAAACCACAGACTAACAGCTAGGGGGAAAACACACAAAAAGACAAGAGTTCATCTGGAGGTACTGACACTCAGTCAGTTTGGATTGGCAACATAATCTCCCCCACATTCTCTATTAGCACAGGTGCATGACAAGGTTGTGTGCTTAGCTCCTGGTCTACTCACATAACACTCATGACTGTGTGGCCATGCAAATGCAAAGTTCCAATGCAATATTAAAGTTTGCTGATGATACTACTGTCATAGCCCGAGTTAATGGTGGTGATGAATCAGCATATAGGAGGGAGATTGAAACCACAGCAACAACCTGTTACTCAATGTCAACAAGACCAATTATTGATTTCAGGAGCAGGAAACCAAAGGTCCATGAGTCCTTATTGGAGGATCAGAGGTGGAGAGGGTCAGCAACTTTAAATTGCTTGGTTTTATCATTTCGGAGGACATGTCCTCAGCTCAGCATGTAAGCACGGCAGCAGTTCTTCTTCCTCAGGAGTTTGTTATGTCTCAGCATGACAAACTTCTATAGATGTTTGGTAGATAGTATATTGACCGACTGCATCACAGCCTCATATGGAAACACCAATCCTTGAAAGGAAAGTCCTACAGAAAGTAATGGATATAGCCTTGTCCATCATGGGTATATCCCTCACCACAATTGAGCACATCTATAAGAAGCATTGTCGCAGGAAAGCAGCAGCCATCTTCAGTGACCCCCAGCATCCAGGACACGGTCTCTCCTCACTGCTGCCATCAGGAATAACTGGTTCAGGAACAGTTATTACCTTTCAACCACCGGGATCTTGAACCAAAGGGGATGCCTTCACTTGCCCCATCATTGAAATGTACCCACAACCTATAGACTCACTTTCACGGACTCTGTCTCATGTTCACAATCTTTATTGTTCACTTATTTATTATTATTATTATTATTTCTTTCTTTTTGTATTTGCAGTTT
Organism: Mobula hypostoma; assembly: GCF_963921235.1. Lineage (NCBI taxonomy): Eukaryota > Metazoa > Chordata > Chondrichthyes > Myliobatiformes > Myliobatidae > Mobula > Mobula hypostoma. The sequence goes on along the minus strand of NC_086121.1, from coordinate 46,809,422 downwards.
GTCTCTTTTGCACGCTGATTGAACACTCAAGTTGGTGCATGCTTTCATTAAATCTCTTATGGTTATTATTCAATTATGGGTTTATTGAGTATGCTCACAAGAAAATGAATTTCAGGGTAGTATATGGTGATATATACTTTAATAATAAATTTACTTTGAAGTTAAATACAAACATACCATACACCTTCTTTACCACCTTATCGACATGTGTAAGTTTGTTTTCTTAAGATATACCGGGTTCAATACAAACTGAAAAGGAATATTATAAAACATTATCAGGCACTTTTACTGTAGCAAATAATCCCAAGGAGCATTATCAGATAAAGTGTCCTGAAGCACATAAAGGTGGGTATATCAGCGGGGCTTGACCAAGTGTATCCTAGGATGTTGTGAGAAGATTGCTGGGGCTTTGGCAGAGATGATTTTATATCTTTATTAACATGAATGAGGTATTGGAAGACTGCATGTTGTGTTTTTACTTAAAAGTCTGCAAGGACAATTTACGGAGTTACAGGTTGGTGAGCAGTGGTTAAGTTTCTGGAGTGCGTTCTAAGAGACAGGATCCAGCTGCACTGGAAAGGCAAGGACTGATTAGGTATAGCCAACATTGCTTTGAACATGGAAAATCATGTCTCATGGATTTGATTGTGTATTCGAACATGAGACAAAGAGGACTGATTAGGGCAGGGTGGTAGACATTGAGCACATAACCCTTATAAGGTACTTTAACAAGTTCCTGCGTAATAGGCTGATTCAGAAGGTTAGATCATATGGGATCTAGAGGATGCTAGCGAACAGGATACAAATTAGCTTGGTAGAAGAAGCCAGAGGTTGATAGTGGAGTGTTGATTTTCCAGATTGCTGTTGATATGGGCAAAATGCAGGCAAATGGCCAAATGAAAGTAAGTAGGACCAGATCAGAAAGCCACCTTGGTTTTCATTATGAGCAGGTCTTATCATTACACTATAGGATAGCTGGGATTAGGGAAGAGAGAGTGCAGAGAAGATTTACAAGGGTGTTGCCAGGACTGAAAACCGTGAGTTATAAGATACTGGAGATGTTGGGATTTTTTTTTTGAAGTGAAGGAGGCTGAGAGGTGACATTATAGAAGTTTATACAACTAGATAGCACGGATAGTCACAGTCTTTTTTCCCATGGTAGGTATGCCTAAAACGAGAGGGCATAGATTTAAGGTGATAGGGTTAAGATTTAAAGATATGAGGGGAAATTTTTTCACAGAGAGGGTAATGTTGGTATGTGGAACAAGGAGCCAGAGGAAGTGGAGGAGGTAGCTGATATTTCAGTCTGTCAAAGGGGTTTGTCATGTACAAAGTTAGAAAATGTTTCGAGCAGGGATTCCCAACCTGGGGTCCATTGAAGACCCGTCTGTTGAAGATAGAAGTCCATGGCATACAAAAGGTTGGGAACCCCTCATTTAAAGGGATCTGGGCCAAATGTAGACACATGGGAGTAACTTAGATGGACACCTTGATTGTCATGGATGAATTGGGATGAGGAGCCTATTTCCGTGCTGCATAAAATCTGTAAACTTATGACTCCGAAATTAGATCAGAATCAGTATTAACGTCACTGGGAGATGTTGTGAAATTTGTTGTTATGCAGCAGCAGTACGATGCAATACATAAAAATAAAAACTATAAATTATAATGAATTTTATATATATATATTTAAATAAGTAGTGCACTGAAAAGAGAGAGAAAATAAATAATGTTCATGGGTTCACTGTCCATTCAGAAATCTGATGGTGGAGGGGAAGAAGTTCTGAAATGCCGAGTACATGTATTTAGGCTCCTGTATGTCCTCTCTGATGTAGCATCGAGATGAGGGCATGTCCTGGGTGATGGGGCTCCTTAATGATGGATGCCACCTTTTCTAGGTGTCCTCAACACTAAGGAGGCTCGTGCTCATGATGGAGCTGGCTGAGTTTACAACGTTCTCCAGCTTTTTCCAATCCTGTGCAGTGGCCCGACAGTGATGAAACCAGTTGGAATACTCCTCACAGTGCATCCGTAGTGACAAAGAGATGACCCACACAGATTATGGTCTCCTGATGAGAATCTCAAGACTCCAGTTGCAGAGAGAGGTACAGAGGCCCAGGTTTGGGGTTTGTTCATTAGAACAGAAGGTATGACTGTGTTAAACACTGAACTATAATCAATAAACAGTAGTCTGATGTAATTATTACTATTGTCCAGGTGATCCAAGGCCAAGTGGAGAGCCAGTGAGATTGCATCCAATATAGCCTTACTGTGGTGATAGGCAAATTGTAATGGTTCCAGGTTCCTGCTTAGGCAGGGTTTATTTTTAGTCATGACCAACCTCTCAAAGCACTTTTCATCACAGTAAATGTGAGTGTCACTGGGCAATAGTTGTTGAGGCGACTCACCTGTTTTTCATGGGAACTGGTAAGATTGTCGCATTTTGAAGCAGGTGAGAACATTTGACTGCAGAATTGAAAATGTTCTTGAATACTCCCAGCAGTTGGTTGACACAGATTTTCAGAGTCCTACCAAGTACACTACCAAGGCACTACCATTTTGATAGCGCTTATCTTCTTGAAAGATGATCTGACATCGGCTTCCAAGACAGAGATCACAGAGTCACCAGAAACTGCAGGGACTCGACAGGGATAGTTTCATTCTCACTTTAAAACCGTACATAAGAGTTGTTGAGCTCGTCTGGGACTGAAGATTCACAGCCACTCATGATGTTAGGTTTTGCTTTGTAGAAAATAGTGGCCTGCAAACACTGCCAGAGCTGATGTGCATCTAATTCTATCTCTAACAACAATCAGAATTATTGTTTTGCTTTTAACATAGCCTTTTGTAGGTCGTACCTGGACCTCTTGTATAATTCTGGATTACTGGGCTTCAATGCCACAGATCTAACCTGCAGAAGACTACAAATATCCTGGTACATCTGTGGCTTTTGGTAGATTATTTCCAGTATGTTTTCAAAGGCATACACTTATCCACACAAGTAAGTTATGCAAAAAAAACTAATAAAAAGTATTGAGGTAATGTTCATTGGTTCAATGTCCTTTTGAAAATCGGATGGCAGTGGGGAAAGAAGCTGAGTGTTTGCCTTCAGGCTTCTGTACCTCATTCCTGATGGTAACAGTGTGAAGAGGGCGTGTTCTGGGTGGTGGGGACCCTAAATGATGGATGCCGTCTTCTAAGGCACTGTTTCTTAAAGATGTCTTGGTTACTACAGAGGTCAGTACCCATGATGGAGCTGACAAATTTTACAAGTTTCTGCAGCTTATTTTGATCTTGTGCAGTAGCCCCTCCTTACCAATGGTGATACAGCCAGTCAGAGTGCTTTCCATAGTAGATTTGTAGAAGTTTTCAAGTGATTTTGCTGACAAACCAAATCTCCTCAAACTTCTAATGAAATATAGCCGCTGTCTTGCCTTCTTTATAGCTGCATCAATATGTGGCAACACACAAAAAATGCCGGTAGAATGCAGCAGGCCAGGCAGCATCTATAGGAAGAGGTACAGTCGATGTTTCGGGCTGAGACCCTTCGTCAGGATTAACTGAAAGAAGAGATAGTAAGAGATTTGAAAGTGGGAGGGGAAGGGGGAGATCTGAAATGATAGGAGAAGACAGGAGAGGAGAGGTGGATCTAAGAGCTGCAGAAGGGAGAAGATCATGGGACGGGAAGCCTGGGGAGAAAGAGAAGAAGGGAAGGGAGCCCAGAGGGTGGAGAGCAGGCAAGGAGTTATAGTGAAAGGAACAGAGAGAGAAACAAAAAGGGGGGGGAATAAAAAATATATAAAAATATATTAAATAAATAAATAAGGGATGGGTGTGACGGGCAGGTGGAGCATTAATGGAAGTTAGAGAAGTCAATATTCATGCCATCAGGTTGGAAGCTACCCAGACGGAATATAAGGTGTTGTTCCTCCAACCTGAGTGTGGTTTCATCTTTACAGTAGAGACGGCCATGGATAGACATACCAGAATGGGAATAGGATGTGGAATTAAAATGTGTGGCCACTGGGAGATCTTGCTTTCTCTGGCATAGGTATTCAGCGAAATGGTCTCCCAGTCTGCGTCGGGTCTCGCCAATATATAGAAGGCCACATCGGGAGCACCGGACGCAGTATATCACCCCAGCCGACTCACAGGTGAAGTGTCGCCTCACCTGGAAGGACTGTCTGGGGCCCTGAATGGTGGTGAGGGAGGAAGTGTAAGGGCATGTGTAGCACTTGTTCCGCTTACAAGGATATGTGCCGGGAGGAGGATCGGTGGGAAGGGATGGGGGGGACGAATAGACAAGGGAGTCGCGTAGGGAGCAATCCCTGCGGAAAGCGGGGGGGGGGCGCGGGAGATGTGCTTGGTGGTGGGATCATGTTGGAGGTGGCGGAAGTTACGGAGAATTATATGTTGGATCTAGAGGCTAGTGGGGTGGTAGGTGAGGACAAGGGGAACCCTATTCCTAGTGGGGTGGCGGGAGGATGGGGTGGGAGCAGATATGCGTGAATTAGTAGAGGTGTGTTTGAGAGCAGAGTTTATGGTGGAGGAAGGGAAGCCTCTTCCTTTAAAAAAGGAAGACATCTCCTTCGTCCTGGAATGAAAAGCCTCATCCTGAGAGCAGATGCGGCGGAGACGGAGGAATTGCGAAAAGGGGATGGCATTTTTACAAGAGACATGGTGGGAAAGGGAATAGTCCAGGTAGCTGTGAGAGTCCGTAGGGTTATAGTAGGCATCAGTAGATAAGCTGTCTCCAGAGATAGAGACAGAAAGATCAAGAAAGGGGAGGGAGGTGTCAGAAATGGACCAGGTAAACTTGACCAGGTAAAATGGACCAGGTGACTTCATTAACTTTGCCTCCAACTTTCACCCTGCCCTCAAGTTTACCTGGTCCATTTCCGACAATGCTTTCCTGACATTCCTGACATTGGCCCAAGGTGGAATGTACACCAATACCAGGATGATGGTGGAACTCTCTCTCGGCAGATAAAAAGGGTGACACTTGATAGCTAAATGTTCCAAGTCAGGTGAGCAGTTCAGAGACAGAACCACCATGCTTGTGCACCACAATGAATTAATTATAAAGCATACTCCACCTCCTCTGCCTTTAGAAGACTATGCTGTCTTGTCTTTGTGGATTGACTTACAGTATCTTAACAGGTACAGGGGCAGGTGAACAAGGTGGTAAAACTTTAGGTGCATCTTAAAGAAGGAAAGAAGGATTATGAGGTTTAGGAAGGGAATTCCTGAGTCCAAGGCTTGGATAATGAAGTGATCCATCTCAAAAATATAAAATCACCACAAATAGAGCATAGAGATTGTGAAAAATTACCTGGCTGGGTAGTGCTTGAAGAATTCCTCCAAATATCAAAGTTGGACACATGCCACTCACACTTAAGTTGAAGTAGCTCCTCACATCTTTTCAGTTTTCTTAAATACTTTAGTTAAGTACCTCCTCCCTCATAAAATCTATTTCCACCTCACTTATGTTGTGTTCCTGTAGCCTGTTTGCCCTTCTCCCCTTCAGATTCATGTATTGCAATGCTCTCTCGAACAGCTGTAAGTATAGAACTATGCGACCATACGGCACAGTAGAGACCCTGCAGCCTGCCAGAACTGCAATCTCTGACAAGAAATTTCCTGTTCTAGGTTTCAGCTCATCCAATCAATGATCCCACATGTGAATATCCACTGATTCCCATTTATCACTACCTTTAATGTGCAGTGTCCTGTGCCTCAGAATTAAAATTCTTATGACTTTGTTGTTCCATCCCATGGGTTGTGATTTTCTCTCCCAAAGAACTGCACAATCCCAGCTCTCCCCAACTTCCCTGTTCTTGTGACTCACTCCTCTACCTATTTGTTCTCCTTGCATCTCCCTGCAGCTATTGTTCCATTACCTGGAACTTCCACAATCCTTTCCCTTTCCTTGCACTCTTTATTTCCCTTTAAAATTTGGTTAACTTTTGGTCACTCTTGTTATTCTAACTTGATATCTATATGTGCATCCAACTCTTGACAATCTTGTTAATATTGGAATATAATGTAAAGAAAATTGTTTTCAAAATATAATTTACTACATGACGATACGTTTTATGCAGCATGTAGGAAATGGAACAAACTTCCTAAACATTTTCCCAGCGAGAGGAGATTATTTTGCCTCCTCTTTGGTCTTATTATATGAATAATTTGTTATTGCTTTTCTGGCCACAAGAGATTTGACCTTCCTCAATTTTATCAAACTGCCAACTCCAAATACTTAGTAAACATTTTGCTCCATATTTTGCTTCTAATAACCTTCAGCTGTTGGTGATTAACATTTTGTCCTGCAAATTGTTCTTAGTACTAAATATGTGTTCTTGATATCATCGAGAAACCCTGTAGGTCCTTCAAGTGTCACAGAGTTATACAACATTGGCGCAGATCCTTCAGCTCTCCTGGTCTGTGTCACCCATGCTTATCTATACTGATCCCACTTGCCTGACATCTGTAGTGGGGATGTTATGTCCTTACTTTGAAATGCTGCTAGCTCTTCCCATCTGTTGCTCTGGCAGCTGCAACTGAGCAAAACAAGCTCTCAACTGAATAAAAACATTTTAAACACACCCCACCACAGTTACACACTGGAGTCTGTCTTCACCATAGGCATGCATTGCTGTTTCTCTGCACCACAGGCACACACTACAGTCTGTCCCCACAACACACACACTACAGTCTGTCCCACAACACACACACAACAATCTGTCCCCACAACACACACACACACACTGCAATCTGTCCCCACAACACACACACACACACACACACTAGTCTGTCCGACAACACACATACACTATAGTCTGTCCCCAAACACACACACTACAGTCTGTCCCCACACACACACAACAATCTGTCCCCACAACACACACACACACACACAGCAATCTGTCCCCACAACACACACACACTAGTCTGTCCGACAACACACATACACTATAGTCTGTCCCCAAACACACACACTACAGTCTGTCCCCACAACACACACATCACACTCTGTCCCCACAACACACACACTCAGTCTGTCTCACAACACACACACACACTACAGTCTATCCCCACAACTCTCACACTACAGTCTGTCCCCACAACACACACACTACAGTCTGTCGCACAACACACACACTACAGTCTATCTCCACAACACACACACTGCAGTGTGACCCCACAACACACACACAGTACAGTCTGTCCCCACATCACATGCACTACAGTCTGTCCCCACATCACACGCAGTACAGTATGTCCCCACAACACACACACTATAGTCTGTCCCACAACACACACACTACAGTCTGTCCCATAAAACACACACACTACAGTCTGCCCCACAACACACACACACTCAGTCTGTCCTACAACACATACACTACAGTCTGTCCCACAACACACAGACACACACACACTCAGTTTGCCCCACAACACACACACTACAGTCTGTCCCACAACACACACACACACTACAGTCTGTCCCACAACACACACACACACACACACACACACACTCAGTCCGCCCCACAACACACACACTACAGTCTTTCCCCACATCACACGCACTACAGTGTGTCCCCACTACACACACACACACTACAGTTGATCCCACAACATACACACTACAGTCTGCCCCACTAAACACACAGACTACAGTCTGTTCAACACACACACACATACACACTCAGTCTGCCCCACAACACATGCACTACAGTCCATCCCACAGCACACACAGTACAGTCTATCCAACACACACACACACTCAGTCTGCCCCATAACACACACACACTACAGTCTGCTCCACAACACACACACAGTATAGTCTGTCCCACAACACACACACTACAGTCTGTCCCCACAACACACACAGTCAGTCTGTCCCACAACACACACTCAGTCTGTCCCCACAACACACACACACCACAGTCTGTCCCCACATCACACACACTACAGTCTGTCCCCACATCACACGCACTACAGTCTGTCCCCACAACACACACACTACAGTCTGTCCCACAACACACACACACTACAGTCTGTCCCACAACACACATCCGGTCTGCCCCACAACACACACACACTACAGTCTGTCCCACAACACACACAGACACACTCAGTCCGCCCCACAACACACACACACTTAGTCTGCCCCACAACACACACACACACACTCTACAGTTTGTCCCAAAACACACACACACACTCAGTCTGTCCCACAACACACACACACTCAGTCTGCCCCACAACACACACAGTCAGTCTGCCCCACAATGCACACACTACAGTCTGTCCCCACAACACACACAGTCAGTCTGCCCCACAACACATACACACTGAGTCTGCCCCACAACACACACACAGTACAGTCTGTCCCCACAACAGACACAGTCAGTCTGCCCCACAACACACACACTCAGTCAGTCTGTCCCACACCACACACACTACAGTCTGTCCCACAACACATACACACTGAGTCTGCCCCACAACACACACTCAGTCAGTCTGTCCCCACAACACACACACACTACAGTCTTCCCCACAACACACACACTACAGTCTGCTCCACAACACACACACAGTATAGTCTGTCCCACAACACACACACTACAGTCTGTCCCCACAACACACACAGTCAGTCTGTCCCACAACACACACTCAGTCTGTCCCCACAACACACACACACCACAGTCTGTCCCCACATCACACACACTACAGTCTGTCCCCACATCACACGCACTACAGTCTGTCCCCACAACACACACACTACAGTCTGTCCCACAACACACACACACTACAGTCTGTCCCACAACACACATCCGGTCTGCCCCACAACACACACACACTACAGTCTGTCCCACAACACACACAGACACACTCAGTCCGCCCCACAACACACACACACTTAGTCTGCCCCACAACATCACACACACACTCTACAGTTTGTCCCAAAACACACACACACACTCAGTCTGTCCCACAACACACACACACTCAGTCTGCCCCACAACACACACAGTCAGTCTGCCCCACAATGCACACACTACAGTCTGTCCCCACAACACACACAGTCAGTCTGCCCCACAACACATACACACTGAGTCTGCCCCACAACACACACACAGTACAGTCTGTCCCCACAACAGACACAGTCAGTCTGCCCCACAACACACACACTCAGTCAGTCTGTCCCACACCACACACACTATAGTCTGTCCCACAACACATACACACTGAGTCTGCCCCACAACACACACACAGTACAGTCTGTCCCCACAACACACACAGTCAGTCTGCCCCACAACACACACACTCAGTCAGTCTGTCCCCACAACACACACACACTACAGTCTGCCCCACAACACACACACTACAGTCTGTCGCACAACACACACACTACAGTCTATCTCCACAACACACACACTGCAGTGTGACCCCACAACACACACACAGTACAGTCTGTCCCCACATCACATGCACTACAGTCTGTCCCCACATCACACGCAGTACAGTATGTCCCCACAACACACACACTATAGTCTGTCCCACAACACACACACTACAGTCTGTCCCATAAAACACACACACTACAGTCTGCCCCACAACACACACACACTCAGTCTGTCCTACAACACATACACTACAGTCTGTCCCACAACACACAGACACACACACACTCAGTTTGCCCCACAACACACACACTACAGTCTGTCCCACAACACACACACACACTACAGTCTGTCCCACAACACACACACACACACACACACACACACTCAGTCCGCCCCACAACACACACACTACAGTCTTTCCCCACATCACACGCACTACAGTGTGTCCCCACTACACACACACACACTACAGTTGATCCCACAACATACACACTACAGTCTGCCCCACTAAACACACAGACTACAGTCTGTTCAACACACACACACATACACACTCAGTCTGCCCCACAACACATGCACTACAGTCCATCCCACAGCACACACAGTACAGTCTATCCAACACACACACACACTCAGTCTGCCCCATAACACACACACACTACAGTCTGCTCCACAACACACACACAGTATAGTCTGTCCCACAACACACACACTACAGTCTGTCCCCACAACACACACAGTCAGTCTGTCCCACAACACACACTCAGTCTGTCCCCACAACACACACACACCACAGTCTGTCCCCACATCACACACACTACAGTCTGTCCCCACATCACACGCACTACAGTCTGTCCCCACAACACACACACTACAGTCTGTCCCACAACACACACACACTACAGTCTGTCCCACAACACACATCCGGTCTGCCCCACAACACACACACACTACAGTCTGTCCCACAACACACACAGACACACTCAGTCCGCCCCACAACACACACACACTTAGTCTGCCCCACAACACACACACACACACTCTACAGTTTGTCCCAAAACACACACACACACTCAGTCTGTCCCACAACACACACACACTCAGTCTGCCCCACAACACACACAGTCAGTCTGACCCACAATGCACACACTACAGTCTGTCCCCACAACACACACAGTCAGTCTGCCCCACAACACATACACACTGAGTCTGCCCCACAACACACACACAGTACAGTCTGTCCCCACAACAGACACAGTCAGTCTGCCCCACAACACACACTCAGTCAGTCTGTCCCACACCACACACACTACAGTCTGTCCCACAACACATACACACTGAGTCTGCCCCACAACACACACTCAGTCAGTCTGTCCCCACAACACACACACACTACAGTCTTCCCCACAACACACACACTACAGTCTGCTCCACAACACACACACAGTATAGTCTGTCCCACAACACACACACTACAGTCTGTCCCCACAACACACACAGTCAGTCTGTCCCACAACACACACTCAGTCTGTCCCCACAACACACACACACCACAGTCTGTCCCCACATCACACACACTACAGTCTGTCCCCACATCACACGCACTACAGTCTGTCCCCACAACACACACACTACAGTCTGTCCCACAACACACACACACTACAGTCTGTCCCACAACACACATCCGGTCTGCCCCACAACACACACACACTACAGTCTGTCCCACAACACACACAGACACACTCAGTCCGCCCCACAACACACACACACTTAGTCTGCCCCACAACATCACACACACACTCTACAGTTTGTCCCAAAACACACACACACACTCAGTCTGTCCCACAACACACACACACTCAGTCTGCCCCACAACACACACAGTCAGTCTGCCCCACAATGCACACACTACAGTCTGTCCCCACAACACACACAGTCAGTCTGCCCCACAACACATACACACTGAGTCTGCCCCACAACACACACACAGTACAGTCTGTCCCCACAACAGACACAGTCAGTCTGCCCCACAACACACACACTCAGTCAGTCTGTCCCACACCACACACACTATAGTCTGTCCCACAACACATACACACTGAGTCTGCCCCACAACACACACACAGTACAGTCTGTCCCCACAACACACACAGTCAGTCTGCCCCACAACACACACACTCAGTCAGTCTGTCCCCACAACACACACACACTACAGTCTGCCCCACAACACACACACTACAGTCTGTCGCACAACACACACACTACAGTCTATCTCCACAACACACACACTGCAGTGTGACCCCACAACACACACACAGTACAGTCTGTCCCCACATCACATGCACTACAGTCTGTCCCCACATCACACGCAGTACAGTATGTCCCCACAACACACACACTATAGTCTGTCCCACAACACACACACTACAGTCTGTCCCATAAAACACACACACTACAGTCTGCCCCACAACACACACACACTCAGTCTGTCCTACAACACATACACTACAGTCTGTCCCACAACACACAGACACACACACACTCAGTTTGCCCCACAACACACACACTACAGTCTGTCCCACAACACACACACACACTACAGTCTGTCCCACAACACACACACACACACACACACACACACACTCAGTCCGCCCCACAACACACACACTACAGTCTTTCCCCACATCACACGCACTACAGTGTGTCCCCACTACACACACACACACTACAGTTGATCCCACAACATACACACTACAGTCTGCCCCACTAAACACACAGACTACAGTCTGTCCCCACAACACACACAGTCAGTCTGCCCCACAACACAAACACTCAGTCAGTCTGTCCCCACAACACACACACACTACAGTCTGCCCCACAACACACACACTACAGTCTGTCCCACAACACATACACACTGAGTCTGCCCCACAACACACACACAGTACAGTCTGTCCCCACAACACACACAGTCAGTCTGCCCCACAACACACACACTCAGTCAGTCTGTCCCACAACACATACACACTGAGTCTGACGCACAACACACACACAGTGCAGTCTGTCCCCACAGCACACACACTACAGTCTGCCCCACAACACACACACTACAGTCTATCCCACAACACACACACTACAGTCTGTCCCCACAACACACACAGTCAGTCTGCCCCACAACACACTCACTCAGTCAGTCTGTCCCACAACACACACACTACAGTCTGCCCCACAACACACACACAGTACAGTCTGTCCCCACAACACACACAGTCAGTCTGCCCCACAACACACACACTCGGTCAGTCTGTCCCCACAACACACACACACTACAGTCTGTCCCACAACACACACACTACAGTCTGTCTCCACAACACACACAGTCAGTCTGCCCCACAACACACTCACTCAGTCAGTCTGTCCCACAACACACTCACTACAGTCTGTCCCACAACACATACACACTGAGTCTGCCCCACAACACACACACACCCACACACACACACACACACACACACTACAGTCTGTCCCCACAACACACTCAGTCAGTCAGTCTGTCCCAGAATACACACACACTACAGTCTGTCCCACAACACACATACAGAACATAGAAAAGTACAGCACTGGACAGGCTATTCAGCCCACCATATTGCAGATATCTTGATGCCAGCTTATACAAAATGTCTTCCTCCTGTGCATAATCCTTAAACCTCCGTTCCCTTCACACTTATGTGTCTATCTAAAAGTCCATCTATCTGCCTCTTCCACTACTATCCATGTGTACAAATTTTGATCCTTTTGCCACTTTTGAATTTGCCCCTACCCCCACTAACTGTAAAAGCATATCCTCTGGTGCTTGACATTTCAACCCTGGGGAAATGATTCTGACCTATGTGTCTCATAATTTTAAAAACCTCTATCAGGTCTCCCCTTAGCTGTTGATATCTTGAGCAAATAATCCAAGTAAGTTCAACCTTTCCTTACAGCTCATACCCTCTAATCCAGGCAGATTCCTGGTAAACCTTTTCTGCACCCTCTCCATAGTCTTCAAATCCTTCTTACAATTGGGCATTCAGAACTGCACACAATATTCACAGTGCAATCTATATAGCTGCAGCAGGACTTCATTACTTTTACATTCAATACTCCTAACAATGAATGTGATATGATTTCATTACCACTTTATACACTTACTGTAACTACTTTCTGTGAACTATGACTTGTGTATATCAATATTAAGGGGACTACCTTCTCCTTTCATTTAACCTCCTTCACATTTGCCTCAATTAAACTCCATCTGCCACTTCTAACTAGAGATTATATCCACTGTCTTTGCATCATTAAGCTCGTTTTCCCCTTCTCAACAAGCTAATCAAGTTTGTACGGCAAGTTTGTAAAGCCATGTCGAAGGTTTGGAACGGCCACGCCTTTCCAAATGTGCATAAACCTTATCCCTAAGTATCCTCTCCAAAAGCTTCTCTACCACTGACATGAGGCCCACAGTCTCCTTATTAACTGGATTATCCCTTTTTCCCTTCTGGGGACATACTGGAATCTATCTCCACCACAGACATGTCCTGGAGTCTATTCCCACCAGTGGCACCAACTGGAGATTGGACATCTGTTGTCAATCCTTCCTGTCTTGTGTAAATTTCAGCAAGGTGCCTGATTCTCCTGAAATATTACTAGGTTCACAGAGAAGCTGCAGCAGGGGCTGAGAATTCACTAATTTTCACTAGTTCAGACCACGTTTTAATTAATCTCAAATTCAATATTGTTTTCTCATATCTTTAACAGCAACCTCCAGCATTTTGTGTGTCTGAAAGTGCAATGAAAGTTCCATTCTCAAACCTTTTGTTTTGGATGAGGAAATGAAACTTGGCAGTTGAGTTGGTTGATCATCATCTCTGCCAGATTATTCATGCAAGCAACACAAACCTCCCCTTTCAGTACTGCGAGACTATTTTTGAAAATTTCATTTAGATAATCCACTGGACTCATTTTTTTCCCTTAATCTTTCAGCCTTCAGACAACAGTCAAGGTAGGATTTAGCAAAACATTAATTGTTCATTCTAACATCAGATATATGTTTATATTTAAGATATTCGGTACAAAATGCTAGTCAATGAACTGATAATTTGGTGAGAGCTTTGAGTCAGATATTTTTATTGTGAGAGCTGTGCTCATTCAGAGTTTTGTTCAGAAGCCTGCTTAAAGAAATCTTTGGTATTTCATCGGAAGAATGCGCCCTTAAATTCTATCAGAAATAGGTGAAAAGTAACCTCATTCGATTATGTAACATTTCAAATGCAAATATTCCTTCTTCAGAAGTAACTTCTCTGACATTTGGAATTATGTTTTTTCTTTTCAGGTAGTTTTATCTTTTATCAATGCATATCCTATTGCTGTTATAACGTTGGGCAACAACGGGATGGAAATACTGTGCCTGGTTTATCTCCAGTGCCACTGATGTATTGGGTACCTTGCTATGTCCGTGACATGAGTACAAAGAAGCAGTTTGACTCTGAAAGGTTTGAGTGCCCATGTGAGTTATTTGCATGTTCTAGCACTGCCAGTTGTAAGTAGTTGGGAATTAGAATCAATAGAATTAAAGTCTTGAAATGTATTTTTGAGGGTATTGAGGGTATTAGGCAGGAAAAAGCTGGGTTCAACTAGGTGACTCTTTTTAAAGGTGAAGGTACAGCTGGCAAGCGAAAGCACTTAAAAGGGTCATATCAACAGTCCAGTTCCTGTTAGGCTGAAGAGCAAACATACTAAGTTCAGTGAACCCTGGCTGACACGAGATACCAAGGCTCTGGTCAGGAAAAATAAGGAAGCATACATCATACACCGGTGAAATTCCATTGTTCAAAAGGGGTAGCAAGTAGAGGCTAAGAAACTATAGGTCAGTGATCCTGACTTCAGTTGTAGGGAAGATACTGAAGAGGATTCTGGTGAACAAGATCTACCATCAATTGGTCTGATCAGGAATAGTCAGTACGGTTATGTGTATGGGCCATGTCTGACGAATCGCTTACAGTTTTTCGAATAGCTGATTAAGGGGATAGATGAAAATAGGGCAGTGAATGTTGTCTATATGGACTTTTGTAAGGCTTTTAATGAAGTCCCACATGGCAGCCTGACCGCAAAGATTAGGTTGCACAGGATTCAGGGGTTGCTAGCAGGTTGTATTCAGAATTGGCTCAATGATAGGAGGCAGAGGGTAATGGTTGACGGTAGATTCTCTGACAGGAGACCTGTGACTAGGGGTCAATATTGGGACCTCTATACTGTATAATCAATATATGCATAATAGATTCTTGATATGAATGTACATAGCACAATTAGCAAGTTTGTTGATGATAATAAGTGAGAGGGTCTTGTTGATAGTGAAGGTGGGTGCAATGAATTGCAGCAATCTTGATCAGTTAGGGAGATGGGCTGGAAATTGGCAAATGATTTCATCTTAGATTAGAGTGTGGTGATGCATTTCGGACATACAAACCAGTGTAAGACTTATACAGTGAATGGATGTGTTGTAGAACAGAGGGACCTGGCAGTAATGCAAGTAGTCATGCAAGTGATGAAAAAAGCATTTAGCATACTGGCCTTTATCAGTCAGGGCACTGAGCTTAGGGATAGGGACTTTAATATATGTTGCAATTATACAAGCCATTGGTGAGGTCGAACTTTAAATATTGTGTACGATTTTGGTCACCCTGTTATGCAAAAGACATGTCAAGCTAGAGGATGCAAAAGAGATTTACAAGGATGCTGCCTGGATGAGAGGGCCTGAGTTATGGGGAGACATTAGCTTTGCTGACTTCAGTTGTAGGGAAGTTATGAAGGGAATTCTTGGAACATAGGAGAATGAATGAAATCACAGTAGTTTAGGAAATCATCGGGGGTATAGATAAACTGGATGGTCATAGTGGAGTCTGCAACTAGAGGGTGGACATACAAGTTAAGAGGGGAGAGAGAGATTTAAAAGAAACCTGAGAGGTAACTTCTTTACACAGAGAGTAGTGAGTATCTGTAATCAGCTGCCAAAGGGATTAACACTGGCATCCAAGCAGAATGATCTTCTGCAATCACCTCAAAGATGCATCCTGGGCTACTCAAGAATATGTGGTGGATATCAGCCTTGCAGAGGCTACTTAGCTTTTATCAGGATTTACTAAATATCTGGAACAGGGTTGCCTCTAGCCGGGAGATCGTTCTGCTGATGCAGGGTGGTGTCTAGGCTCTAGGAGCAGCCTACCACTGCTGTACCTCATCAGGTATTGGTGTGGCTCAGATATGAACAACCTTGCACTCAACATCAGCAAGACCAAGGAACTGATTGTGGATTTCAGGAAAGGAAAGTCGGGGGAACCCACACCAGTCCTCTTTGAGAGGTCAGTGGTGGGAAGGATGAACAGCTTCAAGTTCTTACACATCAGCATTTCGGAAAATCTATTCTGGGCCTTATATTTTGATGTAATCATGAACAAGGCACATTAGCAGCTTGACTTTGTTAGAATTTTAATGAGATTTCATGTCACCAAAGACTCTTGTAAATTTCTAGAGTTGTATAGTGGAGTACATTCTGATTAGTTATATTACTGCTTGGTTGGAGGCTCCAATGTGCAGAATTGCCAGGCTGAAGAGGGTTATAGGTTCAGCATGCTCCGTCATGGGAATCCTCCCCACCATTAAGGACATCTTTGATGTCCCAGGAGAGTAGCCAAAATAAAAGAGTTGGTCAGGGACATCAAGAATTGGGATGGTGCAAATTCTCCTTAGGTATAAGCATCATCAATAGTCTGTCCTGATCCAACTTTGTAGATGCCATGGCCAAGAAAGTGTGTGTATTTCCTCATGAGCCACAGAAATGGGGCAGGTCATATTTAACCCTCGCCAATTTTTATTGGTGCAGCATAGAAAGCATCTTGTAAAGGCTTGGTATGATAACTGCTCTGCCAAAGAAACTAAAGTTTTGGATGCATCCCAACACATCACAGAAGCCATAAGACCATAAGACTGGGGTCGAGCAAAATTAGGACATCTGGCCCATCGACTCTGCTCCGCCATTCATTCATGGCTGATCCTTTTTTTATCTCCTCCTCGACCCCGGTTCCCAGCCTTCTCCCCATAACCTTTGATGTCATGTCCAATCAAGAACCTATCAATCTCTGCCTTAAATACACCCAACGACCTGGCCTCCACAGCTGCATGTGACAACAAATTCCACAAATTCACCACCCTTCGGCAGAAAAAATTTCTCCGCATCTCTGTTCTGAAAGGGTGCCCCTCTAACCTGAGGCTGTGCCCTCTTATCCTAGACTCCCCCACCATGGGAAACATCTTTTCCATATCTACTCTTTTAATATTCAAAAGGTTTCAATGAGATCGCCCCCCCATCCTTCTGAATTCCAGTGAGTACAGACCTAGAGCCATCAAACGTTCCTCATATGATAACCCTTTTGTTCCTGGAATCATCCTTGTGAACCTCCTCTGGACCCTCTCCACAATGCCAGCACATCCTTTCTCAGATGAGGGCCCCAAAACTATTCGCAATACCCAAGCCTCACCAATGTCTTACAAAGCCTCAGCATCGCATCCTTGCTCTTGTATTCCAGACCTCTTGAAATGAATGCTAACATGGCATTTGCCTTCCTCACCACCGACTCAACCTGCAAGTTAACCTTCAGGGTGTTCTGCACAAGGACTCCCAAGTCCCTCTGCATCTCAGATTCCTGTATTTTCTCCCCATTTAGAAAGTAGTCCGTACATTTATTTCTACTACCAAAGTGTATGACCGTGTATTTTCCAACATTGTATTTCATTTGCCACTTTCTAGCCCATTCTCCTAATTTGTCTAAGTCCTTCTGCATCCTACCTGTTTCCTCAACACTACCTGCCCCTCCACCAATCTTCGGATCATCTGCAAACTTGGCAACAAAGCCATCTATTCCATCATCTAAATCATTTATATACAGAATAAAAAGTAGTCCCAACACCAACCCCTGCAGAACATCGCTAGTCACTGGCAGCTAACTAGAAAAGGATCCTTTTATTCCCACTCACTGCCTCCTGCCAATGAGCCAATGCTCTAACCATGTTAGTAACTTTCCTGTAATACCATGGGCTCTTAACTTGGTAAGCAGCCTCATGTGTGGCACCTTGTCAAAGGCCTTCTGAAAGTCAAAATATACAACATCCACTGTACCCCCCTCTTATCTATCCTTCTTGTAATCACCTCAAAGGATTTTCCCTGAAGGAAACCATGTTGACTTTGTACCACCTTGTCCTGTGTCATCAAGTACTCCATCACTTCATCCTTAACAATTGACTCTAACATCTTCCCAACAACTGAGGTCAGGCTAACTGATCTATAATTTCCTTTCTGCTGCCTACCTCCTTTCTTAAAAAGTGGAGTAACATTTGCAATTTTCCAGTCCTCTGACACCATGCCAGAGCCCAATGATTTTTGAAAGATCATTTCTAATGCCACCACAATCTCTAACGCTACCTCTTTCGGAACCCTAGGGTGCAGTTCATCTGGTCGGGGTGACTTACATACCTTTAGGTGTTTCAGCTTTTTGAGTACCTTCTCTCTCGTAACAGTAACTGCATCCACCATTGACTTTGTTCACCATAAAGCAGCCTTCCCTCCATAGACTTTGTCCACACTTCTCACTGCCTCAGGATCTCCCGGTGGCACCCATTTCAATTCTACTTCCCATTCCCACTCTGACATGTCAGTCCATGGCCTCCTCTACTGCTGTGATGTGGCCGCACTCAGGTTGGAGGAGGAACACCTTATATTCTGTCTGGGTAGTCTCCAACCTGATGGCTTAAACATCGATTTCTCAAATTTCCAATAATTGCCTTGCCCCCTTTCACCATTTCTGTTTCCCTTGCTCACCTTATCTTCTTACCTGCCCATTAACCCCCTCTGGTTCTCCTCCCCCTTCTCCTTCTTCCATGGCTTCTGTCCTTTCCTATCAGATTCTCCCTTCTCCAATCCTTTACCTCCTTCACCAATAAATTTCCAACTTCTTTACTTCACCCCTACCCCCTCCCACTTTCACCTATTACCTATCACCATGTCCTTCTTCCTTCTCGCCCCATACCTTCTTACTCTGACTTCTCCCCTTGCTCTCCAGTCCTGATGAAGGATTCCAGCTCGCACTGTCAACTGTTCACTCTTTTCCATAGATGCTGCCTGGCCTGCTGAGTTCCTTCAGCATTTTGTGTCTGTCCCTCCATAGATGCTGCCTGGCCTGCTGAGTTCCTCCAGCATTTTGTGTTGTTTGGATTTCCAGCATCTGCAGATTTTCTCGTGTTTGCAATCTACCTCATTATAGGTTTGCATTTTATTGGCTGCCTACACTGCATTTTCTCTGTAACTGTAATGATTTATTATGTTATTGTTTTACCTTATACTCTCTCAGTGTTCTGATGTGACATAATGGACAGCATGAAGCAGAATTTTTCACTGTACCTTGGTGTACGTGAGAATGAAAAAACAGCCACTAATTACAAAATGCCATTTTCGAACATGTGACCAGAATTGCACCAATGCTGCAATTGCAGTATTGCAGTCTAACCAAAGTTTCAATTGCAGTCTTATAACTTGCAAAGTTTCTTATAACTACAACATGACTTTCTGACTATTATATTCAATCCCGTTTTATTTTTTCCAGTGTGGTCCCACATGATAATGTTTCATCAAATACATTATCTGGAGTTCGTTCTCTTGTATGTCCTAATGGTGTCGGCAGCTCAAGACACTTGCCCAGCTTCTAGTAGAATTCATGGGATTCCTGGTCAGCCTGGAATTCCTGGACTTCCTGGAGAAGATGGCTTGGATGGGTTGCCAGGGCAGAAAGGGAATCCAGGTACTTTACTGATGTCCAGTTTTCTTGACCTCCTTTAGTCAACATGGTGATAATCTAAAATAAACTGATTGGACTGTCCCATTGGGAACGTGTGGTATCAAATAACTGGCTGAACTCATTCCTGTTAAGATGTCAGAATTAGAATTAGAATCAGGTTTATTATTACAGCAATGCTTGTGAAATTTGTTGCTTCTCCAGTCTAAACATGCAAACCAGAGAATGATTTCAGTTTCTCTGAACTAGGCAAGTATAAACTGCCAGACTCAATGAGTTGTACACTCTTCTGAAAGACTCATTGTTTGTTTCTTTATTTATTCCATTAATCTTTACTTTGCTTTGCACTGCAATTTGATGAAGGTGCCTGTTTCCCCTTCTGCAAATGCTGCTTGGCCTGCTGAGAATTTGCAGCTTTTGACCATTCATTCTTTTTCTGCCATTGACACCATTCGCTATCAGCCATTTGCTGGAATATTGGTGAAATGTAAGCTACATGTTGTTACTTTGACCCTACTCCTCTCTTGAAAAATCCCCAGGGTATGGGACCAGGGAATACACAAGAGAGTGAGATTTTCCCTCTGTATTATGGTGTTCAAGTCCACCCTACTGGCTCCACTTTCTGAACATTTCATGCCAAAAGAATGCAAGCAATTAATTTAGTCACTACACTTATGCTTTTGACAGGTCCTCCCGGATCAGTTGGCACGACCAGCAGTAAAGGAGAGAAGGGTGAACAAGGCATTGAAGGCCCTCCTGGCAAAGTCGGACCTGATGGTGAGAGAGGAGAAAAAGGAGAAAAGGGTGCAGCAGGAAAGAAGGGTCAGAAAGGAGATGTAGGAGACATGAGTGCTCAGAAGTCGGCCTTTTCCATGGCAAGAAGCATTGATAAGGCACCACGAAAAGGGTACACGATAGTATTTGAAAAGCGGATCAGTAATGAACAAAATAATTACTCTCCCAGGTCGGGAAAATTTACATGTCGTATCTCAGGCCTGTATTACTTCACGTACCACGCAACTTCAAAAGGATTCCTGTGTGTCAACTTAATGCATAACAGGGAAAAGGTGGTCACTTTTTGTGATCAGGTTCACAACACGTTCCAGGTCAGCTCAGGGGGAGTCGTTCTTAAACTGAATACAAATGATCTTGTCTATCTCCAAGCAACATCCTCCAATTCAATGCGAGGACTGCAGGGAGCTGACAGTGTCTTCAGTGGATTCCTCATATTTCCTGATTAAGAAGCCAACCGCTAATCAATCAGAGCAGCCTCATGCAATACATCAGGGAAAATGGCCCTTCTGCACAACTAATCCATACTAAGCACGGTGCACACTGTCCCCCAAACTGATCCCATTTGCCCGAGTTTGGCCCATAGCCCTCTAAACCACTCATATCCATGTACTTATCCAAATATTTCATCGTCTATGCTTCAACCATTTACTTCAGCAGTTCGTTCCATATCACACCACATGAAGACATTTTCTCTCATCCCTTTTAAATTTCTCACCTCTCAACTTAAACCTGTGCCCAATAGGTTTTAGTTCCCTTTCCCTGTGAAGAAGACTGTATGCACTTCATGCTTTAATATGCCTCATTAACATCAGCCTACATTCCAAGAAATAAACTCCTACAATGCCCCAGCACTCCCTGTAATTCAGGTCCCCGAGCACTGGATGTATCCTTGTAAATCTCTCTGCACTCTCTCCAGTTTAATGATATCTTTTCCTATAAAAGGGTGATCAAAACTGTGCAACTGTCCTTCTAGGTCTCTATGTCCACAACACTCTCCAGTGCCCTACCATTCACCGTGAATGTCCTATCCCTGGTTTGAGTTCTCTAGGATTTGTATGTTCTCCCTGTGACCACATGGGTTTCCTCTGGGTGCTCTGGTCTCCTCCCACAGTCCAAAGATGGACTGGCTGGTAGGTTAATTGGTCATTGTAAATTTTCCCGTGATTAGGCTAGGGTTAAATCTGGGGTTACTGTGTGGCACAGCCTGTAGAGCTGGAAGGATGTATTCCGTGCTGTATCTCAATAATTGACCCGACTAGTGGCGTCAGTGTCGGACTTCAGGATGAAAGGTCCCGTGTTCGAATCCAGCCGGCTCCCCTGCACGCTTTCCATCCGTGCTGGATTACGAGCTGGTGACCTCTTTGGAAACTCACCCGGCAGAAGGCAATGGCAAACCACTGCTGTAATTTGCCTTGTACGCGGTTCCCCACTACATCAGAGAGGCGTGGAGGGAAATCGTCCACTAACTAGTGAAACTCCGGATGCAACGTACCTTTCCTTTCCATCTCAATAATTACTTAATTAATAGATGAATAAAAAACGTAACAAATCGCACTTATCTGAATTGAAAGCCATTTGTCAATCCTTGGCTCAATTACCCAGCTGATCAAGACACTTTGCAAGTTTTCGTAGCCATCTCAACATCACTTAATTTAGTATCATCTGCAAATCTATAAACCAAGCCTTATACAGTCACATTCAAATCATTTCTACAAATTATAAACAGTGAAATTCCGAGCACCAATCCCTGTGACACACCACTAGATACAGGCTGAGAAAAAAACCTTCAATTATCACCTTCTGCTTCCAACCAACTAGCCAGTTATAAATCCAGTCCACCTTCTGGATCCCATGTGATCTAACCTTCTGGATGAGGCTGCCATGCATGGCCATGTCAAAGGCCTTGCTAAAGTTCATGTAAATAACATCCACTGCCCCACCTTCATCTATCCTCTTGGTTACCTTGTGATAAGGCTCTCAGATTTATCAGACATGCTTTCCCATGCATAAAGGCATGCTGACTATCCCTCATCAGACCATGTCTGTCCAAATATTGAAAGATCCTATCTCTCCAAATCCCATCCAGTAACTTACCCTTCAGTGATGTCAGACTCACCAGCCTGTAGTTCCCTGGATTGCCTTTTTCTGCCCTTCTTAAATAAAAAAAATTGAACCACACTCCACTGTTCTGGAACTTCACTTGTAACTAAAGATGAAGCAAGTATCTCTGCAAGGGCCTTTGAGCTTCCCTCTCTCGCTTCTCACAAAATCCAAAAATTTATCCATATTTAAGTGCTTTAAAGGTGTGAATACCTCATCCTTGGTAATTCTTATGTGCTCCAAGACAACACCACTCATTTCCCTCATTTGTTCAGCTGCCCTCTTTTTCTCTATAGTAAAGACTGACACAAAACATTCTTTAAAAATCTCACTCCATCTCCTGTGTCTCCATGCTTATCTTCAAGAGGACATTTTCTTCCCCAAACCACCCTTTTACTCTTCATATACGGTTCCTATAGAATCTCTGTGGAAGGAAGGTTGAAATTGTATTTAGGAAACAAGGATTTGGGATGACAGCAGTAAACAATTAACACCGATATCTGAAATTTCCCTGCTTAATATTAATGAGGACATTTAATATACTTAGGAAGAAAAACATTGTCTTCATTGAAGTTTTCAGAGATACAGCTTTATTTGAAGGCCTCAAAAATGACATTGTAGCAATTCTTCTTTCTTTGATCACATAAGCTAATGCCAAATTACTTTAAAATTTATTGACCTTGGCATGTTTCTTGTCATTCAAACCTGAAGCTTGCGTATATGTGCTAATGAAATGCAGTTATATAACACCATTTTAGAAACTCAATGTAATAAATAAATCTGAAAATTGAGCAAAAGTAATTATTTCCAGTATACAAGTTAGAAGTATTGACTTGGCAATCAGCTTTTTAATATCTATCAAGGTAACTAAGCAATTTAGAAAATTTGTTACAATAATCTGGAACTGCAATGTAATCAAGAGCTTCAGTATGTTTATTTTAAAAATTAAATACATGTAATCATTTTATTTTGTGTTAGATTGTACAGAGTGTTCAAACAAAGCACTACATACTGTACATCTGATGGTGGTGTGTTGGGTACTGCTAATACCTCAAGTATCACACTAATATCTCACGTGACCAGACACAGGAGAAGTAGGCTTTGTCTTAATCTGTGAATGTGCACTCCATCAGGAACTAGAGAAGGATGAAAACATAAGCCAGAAGAGGATGGGGTAGTTATCAAAGAGCAACAACATTAGAGGGAAAAATTGGAATGAATTTTGTTTCTGCCTGCCTGAAATTTCATGTGACACTTCACAAAGGTAGAGACAGAAAGATTGGTTCCTATGCCATGCTTCACAGACACCTCTATGGAGCAGGAGTCACTTGTCACTGGACAGTCACATTAAAAGCAGACTGAATCATGGGAGTGGAATTTGCTGGTTAGGTTGTGACAAAAATGGGTTGAGACTATGTTCTACGGAAAGTGACTATAGTTTTGAGTTCCAAGATTAATTTTCAGAGGGAAAACATTTCTTTCAATTCCACAAAACATTCACTAAGACTTAGAACATAAAAGAGTACAGCACAGGAACAGGCCATTCAGCCCACAATGTTGTGCCGAACCAGCTAAAAAGCAAATTAAAAACACCCAAACACCTCCTACCTACTCCATGTCCATATCACCACCACCCCCCATCTTCCTTACATTCATGTGCCTATCTAAACATCCCTTAAAAACCTCTAAACACGAGGAATTCTGCAGATGCTGGAAATTCAAGCAACACATATCAAAGTTGCTGGTGAGCGCAGCAGGCCAGGCAGCATCTCTGCTTGTACGTCGACTGTACCTCTTAAAAGCCTCTAATGTATTTGCCTCTACCACCATACCAGGCAGCGCATTCCAGGCATCCACCACTCTTCAGTAAAAAACTTACCCCACACATCCCCATTAAAGCCCTCTCACCTTCAATGCATGCCCTCTGGTAGTAGACATTTCTACCCTGGGAAACAGATACTCTGTCCACTTTATCAATGCCTTTTATAATCTTGTAAACCTCTATCAGCAACCCCCTCAGTCTCCAGCACTCCAGAGAAAACAATTCAAGTTTATTCAGCCTCTCATGATACCACATACCCTGACAGCATCCTGGTAAATGTCTTCTGCACCCTCTCCAAAGCCTCCACATCTTTCGTACAGTGGGGCAACCAGAACTGCATGTAATACCCCAGATATGGCCGAACCAGAGTTTTATAAAGTTGTAACATAACCTCCTGACCTTTGCACTCAGTACCTCAACTAATAAAATCAATCATTCCATAAGCCTTCTTAACCACCTTATCGACCTGTGTAACCACTTTCAAGAAGCTACGAACTTGGATCCCAAGAACTCTCTGCTCAGCAACACTGTTAAGGATCTTGCCTTTAACAGTGTACTGTCTCCTTGCATTTGCCCTACCAAGGTGCAACACCTCACATTTATCTGGGTTAAACTCCATCTATCATTTCTCAGCCCATATCTGCAACTGATTTATATCGTGATGTATTTTTTGCCAGTTATCTACACCACCCACAATTCCACCAGTTTTGGTATTATATGAGCACAGAAATGGCAAGTAGTGTTTAACCTAGTCAGATATGAATTGTCCACCTTGGAAGAGCAAATACAAAGGGACTTACTTACTTAGTTAAGCTCATCACTCCTACTGTAGCTCACCAGAGTCCTCTGTCCTGGACCAGTCTTTGAAGTTGTCCTCAGGTGCAGCCTGTTCCTTCCCTCCCAGGGATAAGGTTATAGAGTACAGAAACAGGCTCTTAGCCCATCCAGTCCATGCCATACCATTTAAACTGCCTACTCCCATCGACCTGCACTGGGACTGTAGCCTTCCATACCACTACCATCCATGTACCTACCTAAATTTTTCTTAAACGTTGAACTTGAGTTTGTATGCAAACAACATTCAAAAGGGCAAAGAATGCAGGGCTGAAGGTGCAGTGTGTAAATATGTGTAACATTCAGAATAAGGTGGAAGAACTTGAGGCCCAATTGGCAATTGGTCAGTATAACGTTGTGCGCATCACTGAGTCGTGGCTGAAAGAAGGTCATAGTTGCGAGCTTAACATCAAAGGGTGACAAATGTAATACATAAACACAAGAAAATCTACAGATGCTGGAAATCCAAACAACACACACATAAACAGTCGACATTTCAGGCTGAGACCCTTGATCAGGACTGACATGTTGTAGACATTAGACCTCACCATCTGTAACATAATGTCCCAGCTCCTATGCTCAATGATAAACATGTTTTTCACACTCTGTGAAGTTGCTTTCAATTAACTATGCACTTGTACTCCTTGGTCTCTCAGTTCCATTTCACTCCCTAATGCCTTAGCAATCATAATACAAGTCCAGCTACACACATCAAAATTGCTGGTGAATGCAGCAGGCCAGGCAGCATCTCTAGGAAGAGCTGAAAGAGCTAGTAGGAGATTTGATAGTGGGAGGGGGAGGGGGAGTGTTTCAGTTAGTCCTGACGAAGAGTCTCGGCCCGAAATGGCGACTGTACCTCTTCCTAGAGATGCTGCCTGGCCTGCTGCGTTCACCAGCATCTTTGATGTGTGTTGCTTGAATTTCCTTGTGTTTGCATTTATAAGTCCAGCTAGTTTGACTTTTCAGAATAGATCATTTCACACTTATCTCTATTGAAATTCATCTGCACTTCCCTAATTGATTAAGATGCCACCCCAATCTATGATAATCTTCTTCAGTATCAACAGAACCTGCTAAGTTTATGTCACTCGCAAACTTACTGACGAAGCATACCACCGGTCATCATTCCAAGAAACAGTGGAGGATGGAGGTGGCACAAACAGGTGAAAATCTGCAGCTGCTGGAAATCCAAAGCAACACATACAAAATGCTGGAAGAACTCAGCAGGCCAGTCAGCATCTATGGAAAAGAGTAAACAGAGACCCTTTATCAGGACCTCAGGATGGAGGTGGTTTGAGAAACAGAGCAGGGAAAGAGGATGTGTCACTGTGTGGGTGTGACAAGAACAGGGTATCGGAATGACTTTCCTGTGCCAGTCACAGGCAGAACTCAGTGAGAAGCTCAGGAACCTCTAGTGTCTCCTATGATCATCACTCAATATTCAGCAAAGTGTGGGCCTGTGCTCCTTGTTCCATCTGTGACGAAAGAGGGTTACAAAGAGCACACATAGATTAAGATGTTAACTGTCCTGTGCAGGCACCAGTGGGATCAACAGTTGATCTGCCACCTGTCTTCAGAAGAAAGAGAGATAAGGAAGACAATGGAGCAGCATTTGGAAATGTTAATGAAGAGACGGGAGAGTTTAACGGAAGGAGACACTGTCTGAGAGCTGTCAAGATCGGCTCCTTTTTGAACCCTGAACTGTTTGAAGTGTGATGGACAGGCGATACCCCAGCAGGGGAATAAAAAGGGACAGGTTCGCTAAGGCGACACACACGACACCACAAGGTAACGAGACCCTGGAAGTGGTGTGCCTCCCACAAGTCGGTGGGTGTTTTGGTGGGCTGGTCGCGGGACCAAGCCATAGACGCACAGGGTGGAAAGGTACAATCGGCGGGAACCTGGTGTGTGTCCGCCCTTGCCTGGGTGCCAGGTTCACTGCAGAGGAACGATTGTATCTGAAACGGAGGGGTCAGAGTCGGTGACCTCAGAAGACATTACAAAGGGCTCGCCCGAAAGCTAACTGCGAAGAATATTGAAGGTCTGTGTGGAAGCCGTTTTGAATATTCATTCGCTTTCACTCTCTCTCTCCTTCCCCCCCCCCCCACCGTCCACCGCCACGGCAGTGATTACTGTGAACTGAACTGAACTCAATTGAACTGAACTTTGCGTCACTTTGAAACTGGTCTAGACGATGATAGAGCTTGATTGATCCTATTATCCTAGTTCTGTGTACATGTGTGTTTATTCATTGCTAACCTGTTGCATT
The DNA here is from genome assembly GCF_963921235.1 of Mobula hypostoma. Lineage (NCBI taxonomy): Eukaryota > Metazoa > Chordata > Chondrichthyes > Myliobatiformes > Myliobatidae > Mobula > Mobula hypostoma. Next base: position 46,781,309 of record NC_086121.1, on the reverse strand, counting down.
TATATCCTTACTATTAGAGTACTGGGTTGCTTATTTCTTTAATAAAACTTTCTTAGTTCCAGTAATCCAGACTCCAACTGAGTGGTCCATTTCTGCTGGTTTGGCAACCCAGTTACGAGGTACGTAACATAAGTGGGGTTCTCGTCCGCGATTTTGAACGCTAAATTTGGGACGGAGTAAATTGATTGGGTTAAAATTCCCGAAAGAAAGAAAAGGCAAACAGCAGAAATGGAGATTGAGGAATTTCTAAAGGCGCCGACCTTGGAGGCATTAGAGGATGCCAGGAAAGCAGAATTGGCAGCTGTGGCCAAACAGTTGAGTCTTGTTAAGGGGAAGTCGACAATGAGAAGAGAGGAGATACACTGAGCTATCGTAGAGCACTATGTATCTAAAGGTGTGTTTCCCCAAGGGGAGCTGGAGGTGGTGTCTATTGAAAAACCTGCTGGAGACGCAGTACAGTTGCAGATTGAAAAACTGAGACTCGAGCACGAGTTCCGGGTACGGCAGCTAGAACATGAACAGAAACGGTTAGAACGACAACGACAAGAGAGAGAGAGGCAGTTAGAGCGAGAAGAGAAGCAGTTAGAAAGGCAGGAGAAAGAGAAACAGTTAGAAAGGCAGGGGAGAGAGAGGGATAAACAGTTGGAGCGAGAAGAGAGGCAGAGGGAAAGGGAATTTGAGCTGGAGAAGTTAAAGATGATGGAGGCGCAGGGGCCCATGCCGAACCAAGGTGGAGGGTTCCGGGCGACCCAGGAGGTTAGGCTGGTTCCCCCATTTGACGATACCGATGTGGATCGGTACTTTCTCCATTTCGAAAAGTTGCTACAAGTCAGGACTGGCCGAGGGATAAGTGGGCTGTTTTGCTTCAGAGTGTACTTAAAGGAAAAGCCCAACAAGCTTACTCAGCTTTGTCTGTGGAAGATGCCCAGAGGTATGAGGTGGTGAAAGAGGCCATCCTCAGGATTTATGAGTTGGTCCCGGAGGCATACTGGCAGAGGTTCCGGAATGCGAGGAAGCAGTGGGACTGCACGTATTTAGAGTTTGCCCGTGAGATGCAGACATATTGTGAGCATTGGTGCGCCTCGAAGGGGGAAGATGGGGATTATGACAGACTGCTACAGCTGATCCTGATTGAGCAGTTTAAAGGTTGTGTCCCTGAGGGTATGAGACCCTACCTAGATGAGAAAGAGGCAGCCACGTTAGCCACAACTGCTAAGTTAGCGAATGAGTACGCGTTGACGCATAGAATGAAGTTTGTCCTGAGTAAAGGCCACCAGAAGGGTAGTCAGGACGGCTGGGAGAGTCTGCCAGAAAAGTTAGAAAGTAAGCCGGGGACTAGTGAGAAGGATAAGGTAGACCGGGAGCAGTCTGGTAGGAAGTCTCCTGGGGTCGTCTGTTATAATTGTGGGAAAGTCGGACACTTTACGTCCAGGTGTTTTGCCCCAAAGAAGGATACGGGAAAAGGAAAAACGGCGATTTTGACTGGCTGTATCGAGCTGGTAAACGAACCGCTAGGAGAGGAAAGGTCTGCCAAAGTTCAGGAAGGGTGCGAGAGGTTTATCTCGGCCAGATTGGTGTCGGTGAAGGAGGGGTTAAACCCAGTTCCAGTGCCGATCTGGAGAGACACGGGAGCGTGTCAGTCATTGATATTGAAGAGTGTATTAGAGTTTAGTTCAGAGACCCAGACTGGGGAGGTCAGGGTCAAAGGTATTGGGGAGGGGACAGGGGCAGTCCCTTTGCACCAGATACACCTACAAAGCAACTTGGTCTCTGGACTAGTCACGATCGGGGTGAGGCCTGAATTACCGATGAAAGGCGTGGAAGTTTTACTCGGTAATGACCTCGCCGGGGGAATTGTGTTCTCGGCAGTGAGATTGACAGGTCAGCCTGCCAGCATTGAGGCCCCGCCCATGGACTCACTGGTTCATCCTGTTTGCTAGACACACTCGCTGTGTGTCTAGAGAGACTGCTGAGTCTCACACAGCCTTGTATGAGGAGGGGGTAGAAAGTGAAAAGAAGGAATGTAATGAAACAGGAGGAAGTGGGGAAATTAAGGTAGATTTATCATTAGACAAGAAGGACTTTATACAGGCACAGGAGCAAGACGAGGAAACAGCTCTCTGTGAAACAGGATTAGGGAGGGAAACAGTCGGCGGAATCATGAAAGAGGTTTACTGGCTGCACAGGAGGAAGGATGTTATTGATTATTGCAGACACGAACTGAGACGGCCACAGGCTTTTGATATGCTAACAAACCTAGTCGGTGTTAGCGCGGAAATCAATGAAGCTAGGGTCCCCCTGATAAGAAAAAAAAAACATTTTGAAAAGATGAGTATGGTATCGACCAGATGGGAGAAGGCTATTGTTTTGGCCAGCTCTGCTGATAAGGTCTTTCCCTTAATTCCTGAACAAAGCGACTCTTTTGGAGAAGTAATTACACGGCTCGCACACGTGTGTTTGATTGTCCCGAGGCGATGCAAAGAACTGGGACGTTGCGTGGTGTTTGTCACGCTAGGTCAGCCTAGTGAGCAACAGCCCTATAGAATGAGTAATTCAGTGACGAAAGGGCTAACGAACACAGAAGTGTATATTGGCGATGTAATACGGCTGTCTGAAGCCAGCTTGATAGTGAACCTTGAAAAAAATGAGTTCGGCCACACGAAGGTCACTTATCTGGGAATTGTGGTAACACAGGGGCAACTGGCAGCGATGCAAGCTAAGGTGCGGGCTATCTCTGACATCCTAACCCCGACAGACAAGAGGGCCCTCAGAAGGCTCTTGGAGATGGTGGGGTACTGTAGGAAGTTTTACAATAACTTTGCGGGTACTACCCCTCCCTCTCCTACTAAGCCCTTGCGAGAGAAAACTAAGTCGGGATGGGACGACCCTTGTTATCGTGGTCTGGGACGAAACCCAGTGAGAGGTTACACTGATCACAATTCATCAGTGTTTTTGGCCACTATAAAGTTGCTAAGTTGGAGCCTGGTTTAGGGGATTATTAAAAATTACACATATAAAAGGAACGGAAAATGTGATTGCTGACTGTCTGTCAAGGTGTTGACAAGTTAAAATTCTCTGTATTAGCCAAATAGCTGATGAAGATGTATATTTGTGTGTATCTAATAATGTATTCATGTTTGTAATTTTTACTCCAGTAAAAATCCTTAAAGGTGAGGGGTGTGACGAAAGAGGGTTACAAAGAGTACACATAGAATGTTAACATAAGATGTTAACTGTCCTGTGCTGGCACGAGTGAGATCAACAGTTGATCTGCCACCTGTCTTCAGAAGAAAGAGAGATAAGGAAGACAATGGAGCAGCATTTGGAAATGTTAATGAAGAGATGGGAAAGTTTAATGGAAGGAGACACGGTCTGAGAGCTGTCAAGATCAGCTCCTTTTTGAACCCTGAACTGTGTGAAGTGTGATGGACAGGCGATACCCCAGCAGGGGGATAAAAAGGGACAGGTTCGCTAAGGCGACACACACGACACCACGAGGTAACGAGACCCTGGAAGCGGTGCACCTCCCACAAGTCGGTGGGTGTTTTGGAGGGCTGGTCATGGGACCAAGCCATAGACGCACAGGGTGGAAAGGTACGATCGGCGGGAACCTGGTGTGTGTCCGCCCTTGCCTGGATGCTAGGTTCACTGCAGAGGAATGATCGTATCTGAAACGGAGGGGTCACAGTCGGAGACCTCAGAAGACATTACAAAGGGCTCGCCCGAAAGCTGACTGCGAAGGATATCGAAGGTCTGTGTGGAAGCCATTTTAGAAACATAGAAACATAGAAAATAGGTGCAGGAGTAGGCCATTCGGCCCTTCGAGCCTGCACCGCCATTTATTATGATCATGGCTGATCATCCAACTCAGAACCCAGCCTTCCCTCCATACCCCCTGACCCCCGTAGCCACAAGGGCCATATCTAACTTCCTTTTAAACATAGCTAATGAACTGGCCTCAACAGTTTGCTGTGGCAGAGAATTCCACAGATTCACCACTCTCTGTGTGAAGAAGTTTTTCCTAATCTCGGTCCTAAAAGGCTTCCCCTCTATCCTCAAACTGTGACCCCTCGTTCTGGACCTCCCCAACATCGGGAACAATCTTCCCGCATCTAGCCTGTCCAATCCCTTTAGGATCTTATACGTTTCAATCAGATCCCCCCTCAATCTTCTAAATTCCAACGAGTACAAGCCCAGTTCATCCAGTCTTTCTTCATATGAAAGACCTGCCATCCCAGGAATCAATCTGGTGAACCTTCTTTGTACTCCCTCTATGGCAAAGATGTCTTTCCTCAGATTAGGGGACCAAAACTGCACACAATACTCCAGGTGTGGTCTCACCAAGGCCTTGTACAACTGCAGTAGTACCTCCCTGCTCCTGTACTCGAATCCTCTTGCTATAAATGCCAGCATACCGTTCGCCTTTTTCACCGCCTGCTGTACCTGCATGCCCACTTTCAATGACTGGTGTATAATGACTATTCATTTGCTTTCACTCTCTCTCTCCTTCCCCCCACTGTCCACCGCCACGGCAGTGATTACTGTGAACTGAACTGAACTCAATTGAACTGAACTTTGCGTTACTTTGAAACTGGTCATTTACCCCTAGACGACGATAGAGCTTGATTGATCCTATTATCCTAGTTCTGTGTACATGTGTGTTTATTCATTGCTAACCTGTTGCATTTATATCCTTACTATTAGAGTACTGTGTTGCTTATTTCTTTAATAAAACTTTCTTAGTTCCAGTAATCCAGAATCCAACTGAGTGGTCCATTTCTGCTGGTTTAGCAACCCAGTTACGGGGTACGTAACACATCCTATCTGCTGCATTTGGCTGTTACTTTGACAACTCACTGGTTTCCTAGCCCACCCCATCTCTGCCTTCCTGGGGAGTTCCAACATTGGGCTTTCTGTGAATCAGGCAGCCCACTGGCCCACAACTCTGCGTACATATCCTTGACCACCTTCATATGTGCAGTCAACATATATGTGTATGTTGATAGTGTTTCTCTGCAGTCTGAGTTTGCAGCAGCACAGGTAATTGTTCGATACATCAAGGTACTGTTTTGGAGTTTACGTTCAAGGCACTTATGTTTTGAGTGCAGATATCAATGAACAAAATGTATCTGTGCCATTGTCAAATCTGTGCCATCAATAAAGGAACAGCAGTTATAATGGGTGACTTCAATCTACATGTAGATTGGGTGAACCAAATTGGTAAAGGTGCTGAGGAAGAGGATTTCTTGGAATGTATGCGGGATGGATTTTTGAACCAACATGTTGAGGAACCAACTAGAGAGCAGGCTATTCTGGACTGGGTTTTGAGCAATGAGGAAGGGTTAATTAGCAATCTTGTCGTGAGAGGTCCCTTGGGTAAGAGTGACCATAATATGGTGGAATTCTTCATTAAGATGGAGAGTGACATAGTTAATTCAGAAACAAAGGTTCTAAACTTAAAGAGGGGTAACTTTGAAGGTATGAGACGTGAATTAGCTAAGATAGACTGGCAAATGACACTTAAAGGATTGACGGTGGATATGCAATGGCAAGCATTTAAAGGTTGCATGGATGAACTACAACAATTGTTCATCCCAGTTTGGCAAAAGAATAAATCAAGGAAGGTAGTGCACTCATGGCTGACAAGAGAAATTAGGGATAGTATCAATTCCAAAGAAGAAGCATACAAATTAGCCAGAGAAAGTGGCTCACCTGAGGACTGGGAGAAATTCAGAGTTCAGCAGAGGAGGACAAAGGGCTTAATTAGGAAGGGGAAAAAAGATTATGAGAGAAAACTGGCAGGGAACATAAAAACTGACTGTAAAAGCTTTTATAGATATGTAAAAAGGAAAAGACTGGTAAAGACAAATGTAGGTCCCCTACAGACAGAAACAGCTGAATTGATTATGGGGAGCAAGGACATGGCAGACCAATTGACTAATTATTTCGGTTCCGTCTTCACTAAGGAGGACTTAAATAATCTTCCAGAAATAGTAGGGGACAGAGGGTCCAGTGAGATGGAGGAACTCAGCGAAATACTTGTTAGTAGGGAAGTGGTGTTAGGTAAATTGAAGGGATTGAAGGCAGATAAATCCCCGGGGCCAGATGGTCTGCATCCTAGAGTGCTTAAGGAAGTAGCCCAAGAAATAGTGGATGCATTAGTGATAATTTTTCAAAACTCGTTAGATTCTGGACTAGTTCCTGAGGATTGGAGGGTGGCTAATGTAACCCCACTTTTTAAAAAAGGAGGGAGAGAAAAACCGGGGAATTATAGACCGGTTATCCTAAAGTCAGTGGTGGGGAAACTGCTGGAGTCAGTTATCAAAGATGTGATAACAGCACATTTGGAAAGCAGTGAAATCATTGGACAAAGTCAGCATGGATTTGTGAAAGGAAAATCATGTCTGACGAATCTCATAGAATTTTTTGAGAATGTAACCAGTAGAGTGGATAGGGGAGAACCAGTGGATGTGGTATATTTGGATTTTCAAAAGGCTTTTGACAAGGTCCCACACAGGAGATTAGTGTGCAAACTTAAAGCACACGGTATTGGGGGTAAGGTATTGATGTGGATGGAGAATTGGTTAGCAGACAGGAAGCAAGGACTGGGAATAAACAGGACCTTTTCAGAATGGCAGGCGGTGACTAGTGGGGTACCGCAAGGCTCAGTGCTGGGACCCCAGTTGTTTACAATATATATTAATGACTTGGATGAGGGAATTAAATGCAGCATCTCCAAATTTGCGGATGACACGAAGCTGGGTGGCAGTGTTAGCTGTGAGGAGGATGCTAAGAGGATGCAGAGTGACTTGGATAGGTTGGGTGAGTGGGCAAATTCATGGCAGATGCAATTTAATGTGGATAAATGTGAAGTTATCCACTTTGGTGGCAAAAATAGGAAAACAGATTATTATCTGAATGGTGGCCGATTAGGAAAAGGGGAGGTGCAACGAGACCTGGGTGTCATTATACACCAGTCATTGAAAGTGGGCATGCAGGTACAGCAGGCGGTGAAAAAGGCGAATGGTATGCTGGCATTCATAGCAAGAGGATTTGAGTACAGGAGCAGGGAGGTACTACTGCAGTTGTACAAGGCCTTGGTGAGACCACACCTGGAGTATTGTGTGCAGTTTTGGTCCCCTAATCTGAGGAAAGACATCCTTGCCATAGAGGGAGTACAAAGAAGGTTCACCAGATTGATTCCTGGGATGGCAGGACGTTCATATAAAGAAAGACTGGATGAACTGGGCTTGTACTTGTTGGAGTTTAGAAGAGGGGGGATCTGATTGAAACGTATAAAATCCTAAAGGGATTGGACAGGCTAGATGCAGGAAGATTGTTCCCGATGTTGGGGAAGTCCAGAACAAGGGGTCACAGATTGAGGATAAAGGGGAAGCCTTTTAGGACCGAGATTAGGAAAAACTTCTTCACACAGAGAGTGGTGAATCTGTGGAATTCTCTGCCACAAGAAACAGTTGAGGCCAGTCCACTGGCTATATTTAAGAGGGAGTTAGATATGGCCATTGTGGCTACGGGGATCAGGGGGTATGGAGGGAAGGCTGGGGCGGGGTTCTGAGTTGGATGATCAGCCATGATCATAATAAATGGCGGTGCAGGCTCAAAGGGCCGAATGGCCTACTCCTGCACCTATTTTCTATGTTTCTATGTTTCTATGTCTGAGATAGGCTCTAAAAATCACATCCTTAAGTCCCTCTCCAAATCAACATATCAGTACTTTAATGCTCCATTGTCAGAGCAAATGATCTGCTGCTCGATATCTCCAACACTTTGGGGGTGTCCGCTGTCGACTGGATCAGATCAGTGCTTGGACTGGAACCAACGTGTCACTGACAAAAGCAAATGTCCCACAGCTAAATCACAGTTAGCTTACAGCTGGTCCACAGTTGGCTCTTAGCCAGTCATCAGCTGGTCCACAAATATCTCACAACTGGTCCACAGCTGGCCCATAGCTAGTGTACAGCTGTCCCACAACTAGTGAGAAGCTGGCCCATAACTAAATCGTCCACAGATAATACATAGGTGGACCACAACTGTGCCATAGCTATTTCACAACTGGCCCACTGCAGGTTGACAGTTGGTCTACACCTTGGCCATGACAGGCAAGCACCTCCCAATCTCCTCCAAGCTAACAGGAGTCATCTGCCACTCATTTCCAACTCTTCACCTGCAGCTCTCATCCACAGTCTTCATTCACTCATCAAACCGGCCAGCTTCAAACAGTTGTTCCAAGCCTTCATTTACCTTGTTGCCTGTGGTTTTAGAATCTGTTCTCTCTCATATGTGGCCCCTTGTGGCTTGGTATTTTTGTAGTCTATTATTAAAGTTATTGTTCATCGCTGAATTGTCTCTGCTGTTCTGCTTTTGGGTCTGTTACCTGTCTCGTGAGTATCTTGTGAGCATGATGTAATTGTCTTGTGTTATTGGCATGATGTAATGGTCGTGATAGTGGGATGATGTGATGTCACGTGATGGCATGTTCCAATCGGTATAAAAGGGAAACTGCAATTTGTTGCATGGTTGTTTTGTTGGGGAGTCACAGTTGGTGGTTACGTAATCGAGCAAAGAGAGCGAGAATGAAGAATTTGCCAGCTTCATACGAACCCAAGAAGTCAACGGCGTTCTGTGTGCCTTGAATGTGACTGACATTTGGTATGGTCCATACGGGTATTGTGGCACACACTTTTGGTTAATGCCTGCATGGTCTTGGGTGTTGTGTGTTGACCACCCTCTGCGAAAGGTCAGTTACTGTGAGAAATCCTATTCTTTGTGATTTCTATGGACAAAGCATTTCTCGGCTGGGATCTGCGTTAGCAGTTTCGTCTTTTCTTCATCGCTGGTTCGGGAGGTCTCTCCTCTCATTTATTTCATAAATCATTTGGACTTTTTGAACTACCACCTTAAGATTGTGTTTGAGTAAGATCTGTTAAGAATTGTCTTTAAGTTCAACTGTTTGATAACTATAGACGCATAACACTGTTAACTTCTGTTTCCGTTAGTCATTTCTTTACTTTTCTATGTTTTTGAGTAGAGTTTAATAAATTTCATTGTTAATTTATAGAAACTTGACTCAATTTCAATATCTATTGGGGCTGATTCGTAACAGGTCAAGCCTCCACTACTTCCCCTAACAGGTTGGGTAAACCAGCAATTGACCCAGCAGAGTTTGCTTGCATAAAAAGTAAGCTGTCCATCGCCATAAGTACACAATCCGAAAGCAGCAGGAAACCTGCTCTCCATCTTATTACACGAACCAATTGCCAGTCAGCTTCCTTCCTTCGAGCCCTGGTTTCCAGTACCCAAACAATTTAATGGATCACCAACTCGATGCTGCAACTTGCACTTCGAGCTCCAGCCATCTCCATCTGACAGTCATAGAAACACAGAAATATAGAAAACCTACAGCACAATACTGGCACTACAGCTCACAAAGCTGTGCCGAACATGTCTTTACCTTAGAACTATCTAGGGTTACCCATAGCCCTCTATTTTTCTAAGCTCCATGTACCTATCCAGGTGTCTCTTAAAAGACCTTATCGTTTCCGCCTCCACCACCACCGCCGCTGGCAGCCCATTCCATGCACTCACCATTCTGTGCGTAAAAAACTTAACCCTGACATCTCCTCTGTACCTGCTTCCAAGCAACTTAAAACTGTACCCTTTCATGCCAGCCATTTCAGCCCTGGGAAAAAGCCTCTGACTATCCACATGATCAATGTCTCTCATTATCTTATACACCTCTATCAGGTCACGTCTCATCCTCCTTCATTCCAAGGAGAAATGGCCGAGTTCACTCAACCTATTCTCATAAGGCATGCTCCCCAATGCAGGCAACATCCTTGTAAATCTTCTCTGCATGCTTTCTATGGTTTCCATATCCTTTCTGTAGTGAGGTGAACAGAACTGAGCACAGTATTCCAAGTGTGGTCTGACCAGGGTCCTATATAGCTGCCACATTACCTTTTGGCTCTTAAACTCAATCCCATGGTTGATGAAGGCCAATACAGTGTATGCCTTCTTAACCACAGAGTCAACCTGCGTAGCAGCTTTGAGTGTCCTATGGACTCGGACCCCAAGATCCCTCTGATCCTCCACACTGCCAAGAGTCTTACCATTAATGCTATATTCTGCCATCATATTTGACCCACCAAAATGAACCACTTCACACTTATCTGGGTTGAACTCCATCTGCCATTTCTCAGTCCAGTTTTGCATCCTATCAATGTCCCACTGTAACCTCTGACAGCCCTCCACACTATCCACAACACCCCCAACCTTTGTCATCAGCAAATTTACTAACCCATCCCTTCACTTCCTCATCCATGTCATTTATAAAAATCACGAATAGTAGGGGTCCCAGAACAGATCCCTGAGGCACACCACTGCTCACCGACCTCCATGCAGAATATGACCCATCTACAACCACTCTTTGCCTTCTGTGGGCAAGCCAGTTCTGGATCCACAAAGCAATGTCCCCTTGGATCCCATGCCTCCTTACTTGCTCAATGAGCCTTGCATGGGGTGCCTTGTCAAATACCATGCTGAAATCCATATACACTACATCTACTGCTCTACCTTCATCAATGTGTTTAGTCACATCCACAAAAAATTCAACCAGGCTCGTAAGGCACGACCTGCCTTTCACAAAGCCATGCTGACTATTCCTAATCATATAATGCTTCCCAAATGTTCATAAAACCTGCCTCTCAGGATCTTCTCCATCAACTTACCAACCACTGAAATAAGACTCACTGGTCTATCATTTCCTGGGCTATCTCTAATCCCTTTCTTGAACAAGGGTACAATATCTGCAACACTCCAATCCTCCAGAACCTCTCCCGTCCTCATCGATGATGCAGAGATTGCCAGAGGCTCAGTAATCTCCCCCTCGCTTCCCATAGTAGCCTCAGGTACATCCTGTCCAGTCCCGGTGACTTTTCCAATTTGATGCTTTCCAAAAGCTCCAGCACATCCTCTTTCTTAATATCTGCATGCTCAAGCTTTTTAGTCTGCTGCAAGTCTTCGTTACAATTGTCAAGATCCTTTTCCATAGTGAATACTGAAGCAAAGTATTCATTAAGTACCTCTGCTATCTCCTCCGGTTCCATACACATTTTTCCACTGTCACACTTGGTTGGTCCTATTCTCTCATGTCTTATCCTCTTGCTCTTCATATGCTTGTAGAATGCCTTGGGGTTTTCGTTAATCCTGTCTGCCAAGGCCTTCTCATGACCCCTTCTGGCTCATCTAATTTTTTTCTGAAACTCCTTCCTGCTAGCCTTATAATCTTCCAGATCTCTAGTTTTTTGATTCTTTCATAAGCTCTTCTTTTCTTCTTGACTAGATGTACAACAGCCTTTGTACACCACAGTTCCTGTACCCTACCATCCTTTCCGTCATTGGAACGTACTTATGCAGAACCACACGCAAATATCTCCTGAACATTTGCCACATTTCTTCCATATGTTTCCCTGAGAACATCTGTTTCCAATTTATCCTTCCAAGTTCCTACCTGAAAGCCTCATATTTCCCCTTACTCCAATTAAACGTTTCCCTAACTTGTCTGTTCCTATCCGTCTCCAATGCTATGGTACAGGAGATAGAATTGTGATCACTATCTCCAAAATGCTCTCCCACTGACAGACCTGACACCTGACCAGGTTCATTTCTCAATCCAGATCAAGTACAGCCTCTACTTTTGTAGGCCTACCTACATATTGTGTCAAGAAACCTTCCTGAACACACCTAACAAACTCCACTCCATCTAAACCCCTCACTCTAGGGAGATGCTAATCAGTATTTGGGAAATTAAAATCTCTCACCACAATATCCCTGTTTTATTACACCTTGGCAGAATCTGTCTCCCTATCTGCTCCTTGATGTCCCTGTTACAATTAGGTGTTCTATAAAAAACACCCAGTAGAGTTATTGACTCCTTCCTATTCCTAACTTCCACCCACAGAGACTCTAGACAACCACTCCATGACTTCCTTCTTTTCTGCAGCCGTGACACTATCCCTGATCAACCGTTCCATGTCCCCACCTCTTTTACCTCTCTCCCTGTCCTTTCTGAAAGATCTAAAGCCTGGCACTTGAAGTAGCCATTCCTGCCTCTGCACCATCCAGGTCTCTGTAATGGCCACAACATCATAGCTCCAAGTGCTGATCTACGCTCTAAGCTCATCTGCTTTGAATCAAGCAAAGATCGCCTTCAACATTTCTCTCTTGACTGGGTGAACTCTACTGCTAACTGCAACAATACCACTTGCAATAAAGATGATGAATTCACTGCTGAGGTGCACTGTGTTTCGACCTATCTTGGAAATCAAAGGAGGCAGCAGATCGGATACTCTGCCTGCGTCAAGGCTCATATGCTCGCTGCTGGATTATGTTGTAGAATTCTGGACCCCTGCAGCGGAGTGTGGCTAGAATTCAGAAGCACTGCTGGCCCACTACCATCACAGCCTCTCAGGTTGTTTGAAAGATGAACTGTTTACCAAGGAGACGTCCACCGACCTCAAAAGCCTCATTACTCTGGCTCTGAATTGACAAGCATCTTATGGATTGACCTTCCAGATCAGTCCCCAGATCAACAACAGAAGTCTCATCAACAGTACCTCCAGAACCTATGCAGTTAACACCTGCCCCCCCCCCCGCACAACAGCATGAATGCTGGTAGAAAAACAACTTAGAATACTTAATTTCAGAGAAGCATCAAATGGTCACTGTGTCCGGGAAATGGCAGCACTGAGAAGAGGGGATGGGTCTTCTACCTAGAAACACCCCTGACCCTTCATTCCAGCACCATTCGCCAATTCAATCTCTCTGTCCTCCTCCACACCCACAGGACCGTTGATGGACTCCCCGTGGTGTCTGGGATGGTTAGAGCACACACACAGCCTGCACACATGAGCATTGGAGACCACCACGATTCCAGCCAATTCATCTTTATCGAGTCATCCAACACTCCTCTCATCTTGGGTTACCACTGGGTTTCCACTCAAGACCCTCACTTTGCTTGTCTAGTTTACTTCTGAGTTGGGGACCATCCTGCCTGCAACTTGGGTTGACTTCACCCCATAAATCCATGGAGACAGAGAAAACCGTCAACCGTACCAAACTCCCACAGGAATAGCTCAACTTATCCATAGCCTTCAGTGAAAGGGAGGCCAGCACACTGCTACATCATGGACAACATTATCAATCTTCTCTTGGGCACCACCCCACCCCAATGTCGTTTTTTTCCCTGTTGCCTCCTGTGAGCCAAGCCATGAAGAAATACATCACTGATGCATTACAGCACAGCTGCATTCCACCACCCCTGTCCCCAGCTGGTGCAGGATTCTTTGTCAAAAACAAAGATGGGGGCCCCTCCCTGCACCGACCACATGGACTCAACAAAATCACCATTAAGAAGCATTACCTTCTCTTCTTGATGGATAACACATTCAAAACACTCCAAGGGGTCCAGATCTTCACCAAACTGGATCTGCGGAGCATACACATCCACCAGCGCAATGAGTAGAAGACGTTAATAACACCTATTGGCCACTATGAATACACGGTGATATTTATTGGACTTTTCAAAAGAGCAACCATTTTCCAGGCCTCTATTAATGAGACCCTCCACTACAAGCTACACAGGTATGTGTTTGAATACCTCGATGACCCCTAAGGCCATATTTGTCAAATCTAATCAGTCCTTCAGCATCTCCTCAAAATTCAAATGAACTTGGATTTCTCTAACTTGCAGTACCAGGCCTCAATCATTTCCTTCCTGGTTTATGTCCTTGTACCCCAAGTTTTAACCATGGCTCCAGAGAAAGCATGTGTCATCATTAACTGGCTCTGAACACGCTCTCTCAAATTGCTACAGCCGTTATTGAGCTTCACCAACTTCCTGTTTCATCAGGAACTACAGTCAAATCACCACTCCCTTCTCCTCCCTCACCAAATCACCTACCTGGTCTCTGCCACAGATCATGCTTTTGAGGAGCTCAAATGATGCTTCACCATCGCTCCATTCTTCATATTCTGAAGCTCTCTGGACCTTTTGGTTTAGGTGACGCATCAGATGTGGACACCGGGGCCATTCTCTCCCATCAAGGATTGGGTGAGAAGTCACACCCTTGTGCCTTCTTGTGCAGGTAGGAGACAATAAGCTACTTGCCATTAAGTGGGCTTGGAGCAACGGAGCCTTTCCTGATCTGGACTGACCACCAGAGCCTCGTATCTATACAACAGACCTGCCAACACATCCTACAACAGGCTTGCTGGGCCCTCTTCTCTGAGCAGTTCAACCAGTCCAGCTCCAAGAGCACCAAGTTGGATGCACTGCCACGACAGTTCGATCAAGCTTAAATAGAGACTGATTCTCAGTCAATCATTCCATCCTTCCAAATCCTCACTCCAGTTGTCTGGGATCTTGAGAATTAGATCTTATAGGCCCTACAGCATAAGCCTGCTCTGGACAACACACCTGAAAACCATATGTACGTGCCAGTGACTGTGAGCTCTGAGGCACTCCAGTGATGCCCATTCTGGTGGTCCACCATGATAACAGATGTAAGTCAATTCACTGCAAATGTGCCCAGTCCATTTCCTCCAACCAGCGGCTCTCTGAGCTCCTGCAGCCCTAACTGAGCCCCAATGCCCGTGGTTTCACGTTACATCACAGTTTTACACCTTCCCATGAGGCCACGGTGATCATTACAGTAGTGGACTGGTTCTTCGAGGTGGCCCACTTTATTACCTTCACCAAACTTCCATCAGCTGCTGAAATGGTGGACCTGATTCTCCAAAATGTAGTTCATGTCTACAGTATTCCTCAGGATATGGTGTCAGACCGGGCCTCACAATTCATCTCCTGCTTCAGATGAGCCCTTTTCTCCCTTCACTGAAGTTCCTTCAATGCTTTGCCACCTCTAACCCTTCCACAAGAATAAACATCTGCTCTAAGCCAAACTGTTCCACAATTTACACACCTCCTCTACCTTAAAGTGTGTCAGGGCTCTGGTATGTTAAGTACTTGGAAGCGGGCACAGATGACTAACCCAGGTGTCAACTATGCCTACTGCCACCAGGCCAATAGCTGGCAGCATTCAGTAAGATTACTCTGGCCTGGAGACTGTATCTGGCTGCCTATCCAAGACATACTGATTCCCACTAGCTCTAGCCCTGTTTCATTGGTCCTTTCAAAATTAGCCATCACATCCATTCAGTCCCTTACTGTCACCGACTGCCAGCATCCCTGAGGATCACATTTACCTCCCATATGTCCTGCCTCAGGACCATTGTTCATGGACCACTCAACATACTGGAGCCAGAAGGTGGTCCAGTGGACATGGTTCGCTGGATAACAGATTCCTGTTATCATGGATGGGGTGTGAAGTACTTGGTCGATTAGGAAGGTTACAATCCAGAGGAGAGGTCTTGAGTGCCATCCAATTTCATCACTCTTCAAGGGGTTCCACTGGACCTATCTGGATCATCCTGGGCTATTGGGAAGTCGCCATAATTTGTAGGATGTCTAAGGGATGGCTTTTTAGAACAGCTTATTGTTGAGCCCACTAGGGGATCGGCTGTGCTGAATTGGGTGTTGTGCAATTATCCAGAGGTGATGAGAGGGAAAAAATAAAATATATCGTGTCGGTATTTCAGTGGAATAAAGGAAATTACAATGGCATGAGAGGTGAACTGGCCAAAGTTGACTGGAAAGGAACATTTGCAGGAAAGACAGCAGAGCAGCATTGGATGGAGTTTCTGTGAAAATGAGGGAAGTGCAAGACAGATATATTCCAAATAAGGAGAAATTTTCAAAGGGAAGAAGGACACTACCGTGGCTGACAAGTGAAGTCAAAGCCAAAGTAAAAGCAAAAGAGAGGGCATACAAGGAAGCCAGAAGTAGTGGGAAGATAGAGGATTGGGGAGCTTTTGAGAATTGCAGAAGGAAACTAATTACGTCATTCGGAAAGAAAAGATGAATTATGAGAGGAAGCTGGCGACCAATATCAATGAAGATACTAAAAGCTTTTTTAAGTATATAAGGAGTCCAGGGTAGATATAGGACCAATACTAAATGACACTGGAAATATTGTAATGAAAGATGCAGGGATGGCAGAGGAACTGAATGCTTTTTTTGCATCAGTCTTCACAGTGGAAGACTGTGTTCAAGAGCGTCAAGGAAGTGACGTTTCTACAGTGAAAATTATGACTGAGAAGGTGCTCAGGAAGCTTAATGGTCTGAGGTTGGATAAATCTCCTGGACCTGATGGAACGCACCCTCAAGTTCTGAAGGACGTAGCTGGAGAGATTGCAGAGGCATTAACAATGATCTGTCAAGAATCAATAGATTCTGGCATTGTACCGGATGACTGGAAAATTGCAAATGTTACTCTGCTTTTTAAGAAGGGTGGGAGGCAGCAGAAAGAAAACTATAGACTTGTTAGCCTGACATCAGTGGTTGGGAAGTTGTTGGAATCGATTGTTAGGGATGAGATTACAGCGTAGCTGGAGGCACATGACAAGATAGGCCAAACCCAGCATGGTTTCCTGAAAGGAAGATCCTGCCTGACAAACCTACTGCAATTCCTTAAGGAAATTACAAGCAGGGTAGACAAAGGAGATGTAGTAGACGTGGTGTACTTGGATTTTCAGAATGCCTTTGACAAGGTGCCGCACATGAGGCTGCTTAGCAAGATAAGAGCCCGTGGAATTACAGTGAAGTTACTAGCGTGGGTGGAGCATTGGCTGGTTGGCAGAAAACAGAGAGTGGGAATAAAGGGATCCTATTCTGGCTGGCTGCCAGTTACTAGTGGAGTTCCACAGCGGTCGGTATTGGGACCGCTGCTTTTTATGATGTATGTCAATGATTTGGACGATGGTATTAAAGTATTTGTGGCTAAATTTGCCAAGGATACAAAGATAGGTGGAGGAGCGGGTAGTCTTGACGAAACAGAGACTCAGATGGTTTAGGGGAATGGACAAAGAAGTGGCAAATGAAATACAATATTGGAAAGTGTATGGTCATGCATTGGTGGAAGAAATAAACAGGCAGACTTTTATTTAGATGGGGAGAGAATTCAAAATGAAGAGATGCAAAGAGACTTGGGAGGCCATGTGCAAGATACCATAAAGGTTAACCTGCAGGCTGAGTCGATTGCGAAGAAGCATTCAATGTTGGCATTCATTTCTTTCTTTTTCAATATTTTTATTGATTTCTTACATAAAAGAATATAGAATACAGTAAGATATATAATATATATCAATTACAATATATTGGAATCACAAATATAGTTTCATAACCCCATATCCGTATACATTAAATTTAAACATAATATTGAAAAGATATAGCAACACACATCAAAGTTGCTGGTGAACGCAGCAGGCCAGGCAGCATCTCTAGGAAGAGGTACAGTCGACGTTTCAGGCCGAGATCCTTCGTCAGGACTAACTGAAGGAAGAGTAAGTAAGAGATTTGTTGTTTGCGATTGAAAAGATATACTTTGTTATACAAAAAAATCTAAACCCACTACCAGAAAAAAACAGCTGTTTGGTTAAAAAAGGAAAAAATCTTTATTTTATAATAAAACATATTGTTAGCTAACATCTGTGCTTAAAAGCAAATCAAAGATTTTGAAAATAATTCAAAAAAGGTACCCACAATGTCAAAGAGTTTTGTCTTGGTTCAGAAATTGAACAACAAATCTTCTCTAAATTTGAGCATGACATAACATCCTGTAACCAACGAGTATGAGCAGGCAGAGTGACATCCTTCCACTTAAGCAACAATGCCCTCCTGGCTATAAGAGACATAAAGGCCAAAATATGCAAATCATGTGACTCCAAAATAATATCATTTCCTCCAACAATACCAAATAAGGCAGTCAAAGGATTAGGTTGAAAATTTACTTTAAAAAGCACCGAAAAAGTTTGGAACACTTCCTTCCAATATTTTTCAAGATTCCGACAAGTCCAAAACATATGAGTTAGTGAAGCTTCTCCATTGTTACATCTATCACAAAAGGGAGATATATCCAAATAAAAACGAGAGAGCTTATCTTTAGTCACGTGGGCCCTATGAACCACTTTAAATTGTAGAAGGGAATGACGGGCACATAGCGATGAGGTATTAACCCAGTTAAAAATTTCATTCCAAGTATCCTCAGAAATTGGAATCTGTAACTCTTGATCCCAGAGATTTTTAATTTTGTCTAAAGGAATTTCTCATTTCCAACAACGTACCATAAATATGAGATATAGATCCATTATGCAAGGTTTTCAAATTAAAAATTGAATCAAGTAAATTCCTATCTGGACTTTTAGGAAATGTATGTACTTGAGAAAGCAAAAAGTCTCCAATTTGTAAATATCGAAAGAAGTGGGTTTTGGATAGGTTATACTTCGCTGACAATTGTTCAAATGAAGAGAGGCTATCTCCAACAAACAAATCCTGAAAACATTTAATACTCAATCTATTCCACTCTTTAAAAACTATATCAGTCATAGAAGGTTTAAAAAAAAGTTGGAAAAAATGGGATTTGAAAGTGAAAAACTCAATAAACCGAAATATTTTCTAAATTGTACCCAAATCCTCAAGGAGTGTTTAACTACAAAGTTATCAGTTAAATTACTTAAAGATAAAGGAATTGAGGATCCCAGAACAGAAATGATAGAAAATTTATTAACAGAACTAGCTTCTAAAGAAACCCAGACTGGACAGTCCTCTCAATTAATATAACCAAAACGCAAGATTCTGTATATTGACGGGCCCAGTAATAAAACCTAAAATTGGGTAAAGCTAAACCTCCATTCTGTTTAGCTTTTTGAAGATGAACTTTATTTAATTGAGAAATTTTATTTTTCTATATATACGAAGATATAATAGAATCCAGAGAATCAAAAACGGATTTGGGAATAAAAACAGGTACGGCCTGAAATAAATATAAAAATTTAGGCAAATATATATTTTTAATAGAATTAATTCAGCCAATCAATGATAAAGAGAGGGGTGACCAATTTGATAGTGCCTCCTTAACATAATTCAGAAGTGTAAAAAAACTTTCTTTAAAAAGGAATTTATAATTCCTAGTAATTGTTACGCCCAAATAAGTAAATTGATTTCTTACAATTTTAAAAGGAAGTTAGTATTAACTAATACCAAATTATTCAAAGGAAAAAGTTCACTCTTATGAAAGTTAAGTTTATATCCTGAAAACTGACTAAAGCAGGGAAGTAAAGAAAGTACGGAAGGTAAAGAAGACTCCACATTAGAAAGGTCATCAGCATAAAGCGACACTTTGTGAGTAATACCCCTCCTTAAAATGCCAGTGATATCATTAGATTCCCAGAAAGCAATAGCTAAACGTTCTAAGACCAAATCATAAAGCAAAGGACTCAAAGGACAACCTTGTCTGGTTCCACGTAGAAGTTTAAATGGTTTAGAATTCTGAAAGTTCGCCAGAACCTGAGCGGAGGGAGACAGATAAAGTAATTTAATCCATTGAATAAAATCAGGCCGAAAGATAAATTTTTCTAAAGTTTTAAATAAATAATTCCAATCAACCCGATCAAAGGCTTTCTCAGCATCTAAGGATATCACACATTCTGATATCTCTTTATAAGGAGAATAAATAACATTCAATAAATGACAAATATTAAGGCGGGAGTATCGACTTTTGATAAATCCAGTCTGATCATCAGAAACAATAGATGGCAAAATATTTTCAATCCTATGAGCCAAAAGTTTAGATAAAATTTTAGTATCAACATTAAGTAACGAAATTGGCCTGTAAGAAGAACATTCAGTTGGATCCTTATTCTTTTTGAGAATAAAACAAAATGGAGGCTTCATAAAAAGATTGTGGTAACCTACATCGTTTAAAAGAGTCCGAAAGGACTGAGTAGAAGTGAGGTATAAGCAAACAGGAAAAAGCCTTATAAAACTCTCCAGAAGATCCATCAGAACCTGGAGTCTTCCCCAAGTGCAAAGAGTGAACAACGTCGGCAATTTCCTCATAAGAAATGGGTTGATCCAGCAATTTTTGATTATCATCAGAAAGTGTAGGAATGTTTAATCAATCTAAGAAAATATTCATTACAGTATTATCTTTAGAAGGATCAAAACTATATAGTTTAGAATAGAATTCTCTAAAAGTACCATTTATTTCTAAATGATCAGTTGTTTTATTACCATTAGCTTTACAAATTTCTTTAATTTGGCATTTAACTATAAAGATCTTTAATTGGTTAGCCAATAGTTTACCCGTTTTAGCTCCATGAACATAAAACTGACTTCTATCTTTTAGAAGTTGAGTTTCAATTGGATAGGTCAATTGGATGGTGTCTTGTTTTAATTTCAACACATTTTTATATAAAGCAGGATCTGAAGCCAAAGCATACTTTTGGTCTAGCTGTTTCAACTGATTGGCTAATTCAATTCTCTCCTTATTAGCTTTTTTCTTTACACTTGCGGTAAAAGAAATAATTTGTCCTCTAACATAAGCCTTAAAAGCATCCCATAAAATAAGACTAGAAGTCTCTCCTAGCGTATTCTCTTCAAAAAAGAGAGTAATTTGTCTCTCCAAAAATTTTTTGAAATCCTTATCAGATAACAGAGTTGGCTTAAAACACCAGAATCTGTTTATTCGGGAGACACCCGGAAGATTTAAAGATAAAAACACAGGAGCATGATCTGAAACAGCAATTTCTTTATATTCACAGGATCAAACTAACGGAATCAATTGGCTATCAACAAAAAAAATCAATCCTGGAACACGTATGATGAACATGAGAAAAGAATGAGTACTCTCTACCTGTTGGATGCAAAAAGCACGAACATCAACAACATTTCATTAGAAAAGTTTGGATAAAGGGGATTGATCTACTACATGTCAATCTTTTAGAAGAACGATCTGAAACAGGATCTAAACAACAGTTGAAGTCTCCTCCTAACACTAAAGAATATAAACTTAAATCTGATAAAAGCAAACAAAAAAGATCAAAAAAGCCTGCATCATCTATATTCGGGGTATACAAATTAGCAAAAACCATTAATTAATTATCCAATTACCCTAAGACTATAACAAAACGCCCATTGGTATCAGGTACTATATTATGTTAAACAAAAGAAACTGAATTGTGTATAAGAATCAAAACTCCTCTTGCTTTAGCCTGAAAGGAGGAATGGAAAGATAAATCCTTCCAAAGGCTGAAAAGATGTAAATTATCACATTTATGAACATGTGTTTCTTGTAAAAAAAAATTGAGACAGTCAATTTCTTAATATAATTAAATATCTTATTACGTTTCACAGGATGGTTTAATCCTTTCACATTAAAACTGAGTAAATTAAAAATATGGCCCATTTTAAATATTGCTTAAAGGAGATATTTGAATAAAAACTGCTGGAATACATATTAAATCCAAACAATGAGCTTTAAGAAAAAGTAACCAAGCAACAAATGAAGCTAAGAGAACCAAACAGCTGAAAGAAAAATTAAAACCACCCACCCCCCCCCATCCAAAGAAAGAAAAATCCATCAAAGGGCAGTCGACAGCTAATCTACCATCCCTCCCAAAATGATCTACTGGCTGAGCTCCAAAAAAAAAAAATTCAAGGCAAAACTGCATTCCAACAAGACACAACAGAAAAACAGAGCAAAATTGAACATATTAAAAAAACTCAAAAATTATAGTATTAAAATATTATAAAGAAATATGAAAGTTCAAAACATTAACTTAGAAAGTATTAACTCAAAGAAAACTTGCTAATATTAAATCCTTAATTTTCTAAACAAGAAAAGAGTAAAAAAAAATTAGATAGGAAGGTATACCAAAACTAAAAAAAAACAATTGTTTGAAAAGAAAGTAATGAACAGTTAGACTGCTGATTCTAAAGCAAGGATCCATCAAGCAGACGCAACATAAATTTGTGTAAAGAGTTATTGAACAGTTAAACGTCTGAGATTGATTCGACACTCAAAAAATCCTGCACCTCTTCGGTTGAGCGAAACCATCTCTGAGAATCATTTTTCAAAATGATTCTAAGATGAGCAGGGTATCAAAGAGAGGGTTTAAAACCTTTATTATACAGCTCAGACACGACCTTTTTTAAACTTGAAGCATTCATTCAACACCTCGGGTGGAAAATCTTCCACAATTCTGAACTTCTGGTCTTCATATTCAATCATACTTCTCCGATGAGCTTCACGAATTAAAAGTTCCTTTGTTTGAAAGTCGTGAAGACAAATTATCACTGAGCGGGGTCATCCTCCCAGAGGAGATCTTGGCACAGGTGATCTGTGAGCTTGGTCTATTTTAGGTGGAGATTTTAAAATATTCGGAAATAAATTAGCCAAAAGGTTTGCAAAAAATTCCGAAGGCTAGCTGCCTTCCAATGACTCTTTAAAACCCAGAATACGTAGATTATTTCTTCTGTTTCTATTTTCTAAGTCGGTAATCTTCTGTCTTAATATTTCATTAACCTTCAACTGTTTATCACAGATCTGTTCCAGGTCGTCAATCTTTACGTCAAACATTGTCAAAATATCTTTGTTCTTTTTTATGTTTATTGTGTTTACTTAAAGTTTTTTTGAATTTCCAATATTCCATCCATCCATTTAAATTCAGCGCTGAGTTGCTGTAACTCCTCCGAACGTTTGTTTTTATTTTGCTGAAGTGTCACCAAAATAGATTCCAAAGTTTCCGGAGGGTCCTCTTCTTTTTTTAAAAATGCAAACAGGAATTCTGCAGATGCTGGAAATTCAAGCAACACACATCAAAGTTGCTGCCTGGCCTGCTGCGTTCACCAGCAACTTTGATGTGTGTTCCTCTTCTTTTTTAGTAGTTTTAGCACAAATCATTATAAAGCAGTATTACGTTTAAAAGTAAGTTTTCAAAACAAGTTGGAAGCAGTAAATTAAAAAGCGTAGGAGCACCTATAAAAGCGCTGCTACTCCATCAACAGTCGGCATTCATTTCTAGAGGTATAGAATATAAGAGCCGGGATGTGATGTTGAGGCTATATAAGGCACTCCTGAGACCACACTTGGAGTATTGTGTGTAGTTTTGGGCTCCTTATTTTAGAAAGGATATAATGACTTTGGAGAGGGTTCAGAGAAGATTCACAAGAATGATTCCAGGTATGAGGAACGTCTGCAGCTCTTGGGCTGTATTCCATGGAGCTCAGGAGAATAAGGGAGGATCTCACAGAAACATTCCAAATGTTAAAAGGCCTGAACAGATTAGTAATGGCAAAGTTATTTCCCGTGGTCAGGGATTCTAGGACAAGAGGGCACAACTTCAGGATTGAAGGAGGTCCTTTTAGAACTGAGATGTGGAGAAATTAGTCAAAGGGTAGTAAATCTGTGGAATTTATTGCCATGAGTGGTTGTGGAGCCAAGTCACTGGGTGAATTTAAGGCAGAGATAGATAGGTTCTTGATTAGCCAGGTGTCACACAGGTGAGAAACTGCTAGAAAATTCAGCAGTCTAATGAACAAGGAGGCAATTAAAAGAGAGAGGACTCTGACTTTGTTTTGATAACACTTTTAATTGTGATCTTGAGAGAGAGTGAGTACGGCGCCAGCTGAGACATGAGCTGGGAAGTCACCATGGTAACAGCTCAGAGCAGTTGAGCTAACAGACAGCTGGAATTTCAGATGGATTATAAAAGGTGATCCTTTTGTCTGATAAGGCAGAGGAGATGCAACACGGGAGAATTGCGGAAGCTACTCGAGAAACCACTGGTGGAGTCTAAGACAATCACGAGGGTGGAGGCCACGGACCGATTAATTTCCACCCATGATTACCAGTGCGGGTAAGAGCTTGCCAGTGGGGTTCTGCTAGTGGTGAACCCGTGCCGTGGGTCAGTAGACTGTTCCTTAGAAGGGGCTCTATCCATCTGTGTCTGTGTGGGGGTCACACCAAGTGACTCTGAAGACTTCGGAAGCAAGAACAACTAAAGCTGCCAACTTGAACAGCAACTCAATTAACTCTCTCTCTCTCCATCAATTATATATATATATATATATATATATATATATATATACACACACACACATATATATACATATATAATAGTTTAGTTTATAACCTGTATCATATTATCTGGTTTAATGATATTAATTCATAGTAATAATAAATATAGGCTTAATTTATAGTAAACCAGACTCCAGGTGTGTTCCATTTTTGCTGGTCCTTTTCAACCTGTCACGGGGTTTCGTGACACAGGGCATCAAAGGGTATGGGGTGAAAGCAGGGGAGTGCAGATGACTGGATGAAGTGGATCAGCCCATGATTGAATAGTGGAGCAGACTCGATGGGTCGAATGGCCTATTTCTGCTCCTAAATCTTATAGTCTTATGGTCTTATAAGAGGGGGATTCCTGTCAGGCCTGCACAGGCAGGCACCTCCCAGCTGACACCTCACCTGCCATTTGTTCCAACTCATCACCTGCAGCCTATTTAAACCCAGCTGTCATCCACAGTTCATCCATCGAGCCAGCCAGCCTCAACCAGTTGCTCCTCGTCTTCAGTTACCTTCTGCCTGTAGTGTTTAGTATCTTTTGTCTCTCATTTTGTTGGCCCTTGTGGCTTGTGTTTTCAGTTTATTTTTAAAGTTATCGTTCATCACTGAATTGTCTCCACTACTCTGCTTTTGGGTCAAGTCTCCTCTACATTTCCTGACAGTCCACTCCTAGATTACAGGTATTCTAACTCTGGTCTACAAGTGCCGCACAGCTGGTCCAGAATGGCCAGTACTAGAATTTAGGTAGCAGAAAATCACCAGAAATGCTTTGTTCATTACTCAGTTGAGGCCGCAATGTTGATGGACTGTGATATCCGTGAGACCTAAACTTTCAAAAAAAAACTTCTCAGCATTCCAACAAACTCCGTAAATACTTTGGTAACATCTGAAGCTGTTAATTAAAATCATAAGCTTCTGTTTTTTCTTAATTAATGTTTTGTTTGCATGTTTCATTTCAGTGTTATCCACAGAAAGCACAGTAAAGTGAAGAGGTTGGCTTAACACCATTGGCTTGAACTCCAAATGTTTTTTTTCATCTGAACATCAGACAATAAATATTTCACAAACAACTTCAGTGCCAGGAATAAAACAAGAAGTGAAAGTTGGCCCTCTTGTTCAGACAGATGATTCACTCTGAGCCATTGTACATTAAACTTCCAGCTTCACCCCTCCCTCCCTTCCACTCTCGCTCACATCCGCCCTCTCCCCCTCTCTCTTTCACTGCCAGAAAAAAGGTCTGAACTGTGCAAAACCACTGGGCTACATTAAAGTCTGCTGCTTTGCATTTCTCTCTAATCTTTCAAGTGAAAATAAGGTAAGAATTCAAAGCTTTGCATAACATTGCAAAGAATATATCTATTCAAATATTCATACTTTATTAAGTAAATATATTGAAATGGTTCATGATATGAGATTTGTAAAAACAACCCTTCAAAACTAATACTTATATGAAAGGTTTGCTTGAGATGTTGGTGTGAAACTTGATGTTAAATATGAGAAAAATGTCACAGAGATTATTGATTATTTAAATGTAGAGGTAACTGAACCACATTCATCCATTGTTGTTACTCAATTTAGCATTAGAATGCGATGTTACCTTTAGGTCATGTATACTACAAATAGTCTGAGAACAGCTATGAGATATAATCAAGAATCTATCACTATCCACTTCAAATATACCCAAAGAGTTGGTATCCATAACCACCTGTGGCAATGAATTCCACAGATTCATCTCCATCTAGCCAAAGAATTCCATCTTTTCTAGAAGAGGAAATCCCTCTATTTTGAGGTCGTGCCCTGTAGTCCTATACTTCCCTATTATATGAAACGTCCTCTTCACAGCTATATTATCCAGGCCTCTCAATATTCAATAGGTTTCAATGTAATCCTTCCCATTCTTTTAAATTCCAGCAAATATACCTAGAACCATTGTATCATGTATCATTTTTTAATGCATGCATTTCTAATAAACGACAATAAACGAGGACTGAGTGTCCTCATAATCTAAAACAATCAAATGCTCCTCATAAGTTAACCCTTTCATTCCCAGAATCGTTTTCGTGAACATACTCTGTATATTCTCCAATGCCAGTACATATTTTGTCATAAAGGGGATGTCGTTGAGAGGACCAAAATGCAAGACACAGAAAATGAAGTACAAGGAACAGGGCTAGGCTAGAGTTAGGGACGTGACTGGATGCAGACAAGGAGCTCTGACAGGAACACAGACTTGGGCTAGGACATTGGCTAGGCAAGCAGGACCAGGACAAGGAACTGGGAACTAAGAGCCTGGACTTGGACTCCGAGCCGGAGACTGGACAAGGACCCAGAACCTGGGTCTTGACTCGGGCTTGGACCCCGGAACTAGGCGAGGACATGAAGTGGCTACAGGACTAGTCGTGGCTTGGGTTCTTCATGGCTTGGGTACTTCATGGCGAGGACATGACAAGGCTTGGGTTCTTCGAGGCGAGGACATGGCAAGGCTTGGGTTCGGACTCCGAGCCGGAGGCTGGACAAGGACCCAGAACCTGGGTCTTGACTCGGGCTTGGACTCTGGAACTAGGTGAAGACATGATGTGGTCTTGGAAGACAGGACTAGGCGAGGCTACTGGACAGAACAAGAGACTCCTGGTCAAGACGAGGGAACTCCAGCATAGGACGAAACACATGGACAGGACAAGGACATGAAGCCTTGACTTGGTACTCAGGAACAGCCGAGCCTTGGACTTCGGGACGACAGGAATCTCGGAACCTTGGACTTGGGATGACAGGAACGCAGAACACAGAGCCTTGGTCTTGGGGAGGACAGGAACACAGAGCCTTGGTCTAGAGCACAGGAACACAGGGACACGGAACACAGAGCCGGAACCCTCCCCCCCTTAGGAAGAGGACTTTGGGCCAGGACTCGTACATGGAACATAGGGCCAGGACCCCTCCTTGGGAACAGGACTTAGGGCTGAGTACGACAAGACGGTTCCTGACGGTAGGTAGCGGTAAATGGCCAGACCTACCTAGCGTAGGCGTGGACACAGAGACGGTTCCCAACACTAGGTAGCGGCAAACGGCCGGACCTACCTAGCGAAGGCGTGGACACAGAGACCATTCCCAACACTGGGTAGCGGCAAACGGCCGGACCTACTTAGCGAAGGTGCGGACACAGAGGTGGTTCCAACTCAACGATAGACAGTTCCTTATCTTGACACAGCAAGGCTCCGGTCTCCCTCCAGTGGTAGAACTCAACCAGGTTGCAGGGCAAGGCTCCAGACACAGGTTGCAGGGCAAGGCTCCAGACAGAAGGTGAAGGGAAGGGAACAGTCCAACCGCAGGGTAACAGCAAAGACGGCCTCACTTACCCCACAGAAGCAAAAACAGGACAAACCAGAACCACATTTGAACCTAGGGCCACTTATATTCCCAGCCCCAAGACGAACATCAGGTGCTTCACTGAAACAAGGGACAGCTGGAAGACCCAAAGTCCGGAGTCTACGGACCGGACCGTGAACCGGAACGTGGATTTCACGGACCGGACCATGACAATTTTCTTATATAAGGGGTCTAAAACAGCTTACAATTCTCCAAGCAGGGCCTTAAAATTTTCATCATTACATCCTTGCTTTTATATTCTAGTCCCCGCAAAATGACTGCTAACATTGCACTACACTTCCTTGCCACCTGCTCACCTGCAAGTTAGGATATCCTGCATGAGGACTCCCAAGTCCCTTTGCACCAGTGATTTCTGAATTTTCTCCCTTTTTGAAAAATAGTCTGTGCCTTTATTCTTACTACCTAAGTACATGACCATCCCTGACCATCCACTTCTCTGCACTATATTCCCTCAGCCAGTTCTCCAACCTTTCTAGGTCCTTCTGCAGACACTCTGATTCCTCAACACTATCTGCCGCTCCACCGATACTGTGTCATCTATAAATTTTGCCACGATGCCATCAATTCCAGCATCAAATTCACTGATAATTAATGTGAAAAGAAGCAGTCCCAAAATTGACCCCTGTGGGACACTGTTAGTCACCAGGAGCCAGCCAGAAAGGACCCCTTTTATAATCAAGAGAAAATCTGCAGATGCTGGAAATCCAAGCAACACAGACAAAATGCTGGAGGAATTCAGCAGGCCAGGCAGCATCTACAGAAAAGAGTACAGTTGATGTTGCAGGCCAAGACCCTTCGGCAGGACTCCCCCTTTATTCCCACTCTTGCCAGTCAGTCAATCTTCTATCCATGCTAGTAATACCTTTACTGTAATACCTTGAGTTCTTATGATTATTAGCCTCATGTGAGGAGCCTTATTAAAGACCAGCTGAAAATCCAAGTAAACATCCACTGAGACTCCTTTGTCTATCCTGCCTCTTATTTCCTCAAAGAATTGCAATGATTTCCCCTTAAGGAAACTTTATCATGTGCCTCCAAGAATCCTGAAATCTCATCCTTAATAATGGACTCCAACACCTTTACAACAACTAAAGTCAGGCTGACTGGCCTATAATTTCCTTTCTTTTGCTTCCCTCTCTTCTTAAAGAGTGGAATAACATTTGCAATTTTCCAGTTCTCCTGAACCATTCCAGAATGTAATGATTCTTGAAAGATTACTACTAATGCTTCCCCAATCTCTTCAGCTACTTCTTTCAGAACTCTGGGATGTAGTCCATCTGCACCAGATGACTTATCTACTTCAGACGTTTCAGCTTTCCAAGCACTTTCTCCTTAACAATAGCAACTACACTGTCTTCTACCCCCTGACATTCTTGAATTTCTGACATTTTGCTGATGTCTTTCAAAGTGAACGCTGATGCAAAACACTTACTAATTTTTTCCACCACTTGTTTGTTCCCCATAATTATTACTCCAGCATCATTTTTCATTTAACTGATATCCATTATCACCTCTCTTTTGCTCTTTATATACTGTATCTAAAAATCTGTTGGTATCCTCTTTTATATTATTGGCTATCTTCATGTTTCATTTTTTTCCCTCCTTATTGCTTTTTTTAGTTGCGTTCCTTTAATTTCCTACTAATTTTTGCTATATACCTGTCTTTGATTTCCTTTGTTTGCCACATTTGCTTCATTGTCCCTTTAGAATACTACCTCTTAAGGGTGGATCTATCCTGTGCCTTGCAAATTGCTCCCAGAAACTCCAGCCATTGCTGTTTTGCCATCATCCCTGCTAGTGTCAGCTTCCAATTAACTTTGCAAACTCCTGTCTCATCGCTCAGTAATTCCTTTTACTTCACTGTAATACGGATACATCCAATTTTAGCTTCTCCCTCTCAAACTGGAAGATGAATTCCATTATATTATAACACTCCTCTCTGAGGTACTGCCATCTTGTCGCAGTGGACAGGCTTGTGTGATCCTGAGAACCTGAAAGCGAAGACATCTAGAGCTGAGCTCCTGGTAAGGTCACCCATAGTGGTAAGTTCAAGGACGAGGATCCAGTCAAAGCGCAGTCCATCCAAGACCTCAATGGTAGATCAGGCAAAAGATGGTGGTAAATTAGAGTCTCTGGAATCTCGGAACTATGAGGACCACCACAACAGCTGCGAAGATGGAGGAAGGCTGCAACAGAAGAGGGCCTCCAATCATCTTGGTATCTCTGCCATTGGATTCTGGCCCTTTCTCTGTCAAGGATCATGTGGTGGCTGCTTGTGCATCAGTCTCCCCATGTTAAAAGACCCGACACACAGGCTTTTCTCCTGGTTTGGTAATCCAACTTGGACAAAGCCTTGTGGCGATCAGGAAGTGGAGCCAGGAGCAGAATAGTGAAGTCTGGAAGCTTCCAGCCACAAGCAGCTCTTACACAATGATAAGAGTGAAATAGTCATCAGCAATAGCAGCTCTGAAACAGCATCTTTTAAGGTTGAGACCAGGGTCAAACAGGGGTACATCGTTGCCCCAACTCTGTTTGCCAATTTCATTGCAACCATTCTTCACCTCACAGTCCAAGATCTCCCATAAGGAGTCCAGATTCTTGTCCAGGGCAGATGGGGGGGGGGGGGCTCTTTAACCTTCACAAGTTCAAGGCAAAGAGCAAGGTGTCAACTACTTCCCTACTTCAATTGTGGAGCTCCAATATGCAGATGACAATGCCATCGAAGCTCACTCTGAGGAGGACCTGCAGTGTATAATGGATGCTTTTGTCGGAGCATACAAACTCCTGGGACTTGATCTAAACATCAAGAAAACCCAAGTCCCGCACCAACCTGTTCCAGATCAAGCAGCTAAACCTCCAACTATCCAAGTTAACAACATCCCTCTGGAGAACACTGATCATTCCCCATATCTTGGCAGCCTTCTTTCTTCAAGAGCCAACACTGACCTTGAAATAAATCACAGAACAGGCTGTGTGAGTGGGACTTTTGCCAGGCTGAGAAAGAGGGTTTCTGGAGATTGGGATATCAAGACCAACAATAAGTTTCTGGTCTACAGAGCTATAATCCTCCCCTCCTTGCTATGTGGAGTGGAGTCATAGACAACCTACAGCAGGCACATAAAATCTCTAGAAACTTACCATCAAAGATGCCTCCATAATTTTTTGAGAGTTATCTGAAGAACAGGCATACTAACTCCAGCATCCCGGAGAAAACTAACATTAACTCCATAGCCACAATCGTGACTCAACACCAATTGTGATGGGTTAGTCACATCATCCGCACGCCTGAGCCCCATCTCCCTAAACAGCTCCTGTTCGCCAAGGATGCAAAGCACACTCCTGGCGGGTAGAAAAAGCAGTTCAAGGATAATATCAATACCCACCTAGGAAGTGCCACCTCAACATGAATGGATGAGAAAAATTAGCACAGGATAAGAAAAGCTGGAGAGAGACTGTCTATGAGGGGAT
The DNA here is from genome assembly GCF_963921235.1 of Mobula hypostoma. Classification (NCBI taxonomy): domain Eukaryota; kingdom Metazoa; phylum Chordata; class Chondrichthyes; order Myliobatiformes; family Myliobatidae; genus Mobula; species Mobula hypostoma. Next base: position 46,750,413 of record NC_086121.1, on the reverse strand, counting down.
GGTAAAGCTTAAAGAATACCTTCATAGAAACACAGAAAATCTACAGTACAATACAGGCCCTTCGGCCCACAAAGTTGTGTCGAACATGTCCCTACCTCAGAAATTACTAGGCTTACCTAAAGCCCTCTATTTTTCTAAGCTCCGTGTACCTATCCATGCCTCTAAGAATAAGCGGCTTCAACTTAAGGAGAGAGTAGGAAGGCCCAATCCGTTACTTCAATGACCTACACTTGCCAACACTGCAATAGGATTGGTCCCTTCAGTCAGAACAATCATACTGAACTCCGAGTGATCACTGACGATGATGATTATTATACTGCCTCTAAAGAATTCCTTTACCTTAAGCTCCCTAATCAAATCTGGTTCATTACACAGCATTCTATCCAAATTGTCCTTTTCCCTAGTGGGCTCAATCACAAGCTGTTTGAAAAGGCCATCTCTTGGGCATTCTACAAATACCTTCTCTTGGAATTCAGCACTAGTCTGATTTTCCCAATCTATCTGCATATTAATGTTACTCATCACCATCAACAGATTTACTTGACCGAACCTTTACCTTTCCCTCAGCCCTTTTTACATGTCTTTTCCATCTCCTGTTGTAATTGGTACCCCACATCTTCGCTACTGTTCAGAGTCCTCAGGATCATTTTGCACTCGTTTCTTAACTCTGAACAAAAGGGTTCTACATCTTCCAATCCGATGTCACCTCTTTTCTAAGGATTTGATTTCTTTTCTCAAACAGAGCCACGCCACCCTCTCTGTCTATCTGCCTGTAGAGTCATAGGATACTATAGCACAGAAAGAGGCCCTTCAGCCCACCTGGTCTATGCTAGACCATTAATCTGCCTAGTCCCATCAACCTATATCTAGACCAAAGCCCTCTATACCCCTCCCATCTATGTACCTATGAAAATTTCTCTGAAATGTTGACGGTAAATTTGCGCTGGCAGATTGTTCTATGCTCTCACCAATCCTTGAGTGAAGAGATCCCCCTCAAGTTCCACCTAAACATTCAAAATTCCACCTTTCATCCTTTACTGATGACCTCTTGTTAAAGTCTCACTCAAGATCAGTGGAAAAAGCATTTACCCTACCTATACCCTCATAACATTGAATACTTCTATCAAATCTTCCTTTACTCGTCTTAGTTTAAGGGGATAAAGCCCTAAGCTATTCAATCTTTCCTTACAACTCAGGTCTCTAAGTTCTGGCAACATCCTTGTAAATTTTCTCTGTTATCTTTCCTGTAGGTGGGTGACCAGATCTGCATACAATGTTCCAAATTAGGCCTCAACAACATCTGATACAATTTCAACATAACAGCTAACTCCTGTGCTCAATATGTTGATTTATGAAGGCCTGTGTGCCAAAAGGTTTCTACATAAAGAATCAGGGATCGATTTTCCCAGATTAGGGTGAAGGATTGGAGATACATCTTTGCCAAAGGAGATATAAATTGTTCCTTTCCTCCCCTAGCCTGCAGATCATCCTTGGACAAGGTGCAGAACCTGCTTAGCCCCCTGATCAGGGTCCTGAAGGCATGGGAGTGGGTGGCAGATTGTCGTATGAGCAGCTGGAGTATATCACAAATCCTAGTTACATGACCACTGACGCCAGGCAGGCAATCTCAGAAGAGTATTGCTAAAGGTTTGGGTCATCCATCTTGTCACATTTCCCAGTAGAAGGCAATGGCAAACTAATTTTGAGAAAAATTTGCATAGGACAATCATGCTTATAGAAAGATCATGATCACCTACATCATATGACACAGCACATCACAAACTAAGGTATTTGTTGAATGCCTATGACACAGCATTTTAGAGCAGCTTGTGCTTGAGCCTACTAGGTGAAAGGCTATCTTAGACTGGCTGTGGTATTATAACCCAGATCTTATTAGGGAGTTTATTGTAAAGAAACACTTAGGAGACAGTGATCATAATATGATTGAATTTATTCTGCAATTTGAGAGGGAGAATCCACATGTATCAGTACTGCAATGTAATAAAAGGAATTACAGAGGCATGAGAGAGCAGCTTGCCCAGGTGGATTAGAGGAGGATACTGGCAGGGATGATTGCAGAGCAGAGATGGCTTAAGTTCCTGGGAACCCACAGAAGAAGTTGTTCTCAAGTGGCAGGGGTAGGCAACCATGACTGACAAGGGGACTTAAGGACTGCATAAAACCAGTCTGTAAGGAAAGGACATACTGGACATAGCAAAGGTGATTGGGAAGTTGGGAAGCTTTCAAAATCCAACAAAAAGCTATAAGAAGGGAAAAAATGAAATATGAGGGCAAATTAGCCAATAAGATAAAGCAGGGTACTAAAAAGTTTTTTTATTCAGTTATATAGAGTAAAAGGGAGTAAGAGTTGATATTGACCACTGGAAAATGAAGCTGGTGAGGTAGCAATGGGGGACAAAGAAATGGCAGATGAACTTAATGGGTACTTTGCATGAATCTTCAGCATGGAAAAGAGTAGCAGTGTGCCAGAGATCCGTGTCAGGGTGCAGGGTGAGTGCTATTGCAAAGGAAAAAGCGCAAGGCAAACTGAAAGGTCTTAAGGTAGATAAGTCACCTGAACGAGATGGACTACATCCCAGAGTCCTGAGAGAAGTTGCTGAAAAGATAATGGATGCATTGGTCATGATCTTTCAAGAATCACTTGATTCTTGCATATTCTGGAAGCCTGGAAGGTTGCACTCTAAGAAGGGAGGAAGGCAAAAGAAAGAAAATTATAGGCCTAACCTCAGTGGTTGGAAAGTTTTGGAGTCTATTATTAAGGATGAGGTTTCGAGATACTTGGAAACTAATAATAAAATAAGTCAGTCAGCATAGCTTCTGTAAAGGGTAATCTTGCCTGACAAATCTGTTGGAGTTCTTTGAAGGAGTAACAAGCAAGGTGGACAAAGGAGAAGCAATGGTTGTCATTAACTTGGATTTTCAGAAAGCATTTGATAAGGTGCCACACATGAGGCTGCTAAACAAGACAAAATCCTGTGGCGTTACAGGAAAGATACTGGTATGGATAGAGGAATGGCTAACAGGCAGAAGGCAGCGAGTGGGAATAAAGGGTGGCTGCCAGTGACTAGAGATGTTCCTCAGGCATCAGAATTGGGACCACTACTTTTCACATTGTTTGTCAATGATTTGGATAATGGAATTGATAGCTTTATGGCAAAGTTTGCGGATGACATGAAGATAGGTAGAGGGGTAGGTAATGTTGAGGAAGCAATGTGATTGAAGCATGACTTAGACAAATTGGAAGAATGGGCAAAAAAGTGGCAGATGGAATAGTGTTGGAAAATGTATACTAATGCATTTTGGTGAAAGGAACAATAGTGCGGACTATTATCTAAATGGGGAGAAGGCTCAAACATTAGAGGTGTAGAGGGACTTAGGAGTCCTCATGTAAGACTCTCAGAAGGTTAATTTACAGGTTGAGTCTGTGGTAAAGAAGGCAAGTGCAATGTTGGCATTTATTTCAAGGAAAATAGAATATAAGGCACTAGTCAGGCCACAGTTAGAGTATTATCAGCAGCTTTGGGCCCCACATCTCAGAAAGGATGTGTTGTATTTGGAGGAAAGGAGGTTCACAAGGATAATTCCAGGAATGAAGGAACATATGAGGACTGTTTGGCAGTTTTGGATCTGTACTCACTAGAATTTAGAAAAATGCAGGGTAATCTCATTGAAACCTACCAAATGTTGAAAGGACTAGATAGGAAGAATGTGGAGAGGATGTTTCCTATGGTGTGGGTATCCAGAACTAGAGGGCACAGCCTCAAAACTGAGGGATGACCCTTTATAACAGAGGTAAGGAGGAATTTTGTGAGCCAGAGAGTAGTGAATCTGTTGAATGGTCTGCCACAGACTGTGGTGGAGGTCGTTGTCTACGGGTATATTTAAGGTGGAAGTTGATAGTTTCCTTATCGGTCAGAGCATCAATGGATGGCGAGCAGGCAGGTGTATGGGGCTGAGTGGGATCTGGGATCAGCCAAAATGGTATGGCGGAGTAGACTCGATGGGCTGAATGCCCTATTCTGTTCCTATGTCATATGGTCTTATAACAATTGAAAGATTCCCAGATATCTTGTTCTACAGTACCCCTCAATGCCCTACCTTGGTTGGTCCTCCCAAAGTGCAACATAGAAACCATAGAAACTACAGCACAGAAACAGGCCTTTTGGCCCTTCTTGGCTGTGCCAAACCATTTTCTGCCTAGTTCCACTGACCTGCACACGGACCATATCCCTCCATACACCTCCCATCCATGTATTTGTCCAATTTATTCTTAAATGTTAAAAAAGAACCCGTATTTACCACCTCGTCTGGCAGCTCATTCCATACTCTCACCACTCTCTGTGTGAAGAAGCCCCTCCTAATGTTCCCTTTAAACTTTCCCCCCCTCACCCTTAACCCATGTCCTCTGGTTTTTTTTCTCCCCTTGCCTCAGTGGAAAAAGCCTGCTTGCATTCACTCTATCTATACCCATCATAATTTTATATACCTCTATCAAATCTCCCCTCATTCTTCTACGCTCCAGGGAATGAAGTCCTAACCTATTCAACCTTTCACTGTAACTGAGTTTCTCAAGTCCCGGCAACATCCTTGTAAACCTTCTCTGCACTCTTTCAACCTTAATTATATCCTTCCTGTAATTTGGTGACCAAAACTGAACACAATACTCCAGATTCGGCCTCACCAATGCCTTATACAACCTCATCATAACATTCCAGCTCTTATACTCAATACTTCAATTAATAAAGGCCAATGTACCAAAAGCTCTCTTTACGACCCTATCTACCTGTGATGCCACTTTCAGGAAATTTTGTATCTGTATTCCCAGATCCCTCTGTTCCACTGCTCAGTGCCTTACCATTAACCCTGTATGTTCTACCTTGGTTTGTCCTTCCAACGTGCAATACCTCACACTTGTCTGTATTAAACTCCATCTGCCATTTTTCAGCCCATTTTTCCAGCTGGTCCAAGTCCCTCTGCAGGCTCTGAAAACCTTCCTCACTGTCTACTGCACCTCCAATCTTTGTATCGTCAGCAAATTTGCTGATTCAATTTACCACATTATCATCCAGATCATTGATATAGATGACATATAACAATGGACCCAGCACTGATCCCTATGGCACACCACTAGTCACAGGCCTCCACTCGGAGAAGCAATTCTCTACTACCACTCTTTGGCTTCTTCCATCGAGCCAATGTCTGATCCAATTTACCACCTCTCCATGTATACCTAGCGACTGAATTTCCCTAACTAATCTCCCATGCGGGACCCTGTCACCTTCTCTGCATTAAATTCTATCTGTCATTTTTCAGACCATTTTCCATCTGGTCTGGATCCTGCTGCAAGCTTTGATAGTCTTCCTTGCTGACCACTAAACCCCCAATCTTGGTGTCATTGCAAACTTGCTGATGCAGTTTACTTGTCAATCTACTGCACTTTCAATGCAGTATGTATCCTTGGATGTTGCACTCCAACTGATCTTCATTCAGCCATGACTCAGTGATGCCCACAACATATCTGGCAATCTCTAATTGCGCTAAAAGATCATTACCTTATTCTGTATACTGCATGCATTATAGTTGAATTCATTCAACTATAACAACTTCAGTCCTGTATGTACCACCCTTTTGCCCCCATGTTACCCTTCAACATCTCACTAACTGCAATTTTGCCTGATGATCTTTCAAGAATCACAAGATTCTGGAATGGTTCTGAAAGACTTGAAAATTGTAAATGTAACTCCAGTCTTTAAGAAGAGACAGAAGCAGAAGAAATGAAACTGTAAACTAGTTAGTCTGATCTCCGTGTTTGGGAAAATGTTGGAGTCAATTATTAAGGATGAGGAGACACATAATAAAATAGGCTGCAGTCAGCATGGTTTCCTCAAGTGAAAATCTTGCCTGACAAATCTGTTGGATTTCTTTGAAAAAATAACAAGCAGGATAGACAAAGGAGAACCAGTTAATGTTGCTTTTTTAGATTTTCAGAAGGCCTTTGACAAGGTGCCACACATGATGCTGTTTAACAAGCTATGAGCCCATGGTATTACAGGAGAGAATCTAGCATGGTCAAGCAATGGCTGATTGGCAGGTGGCACAAAATAGGAATAAAAGGGAGCCTTTTCTGGTGGGCTACTGCTAACGAGTGGTGTTCCACAGGAGTCTGTTTTGGGGGCATATCCACCTTAATTTGCCTCTAAATAGCAAACACCTCCTCCTCTGTAATCCAGATACAGTCCATGACCCCACTAGTTTTTGCATCTGTCCCTTTGTCCTTCTTCCAAGTAAATACAGATATAAAAATTCCATTGAAGATCTTCCCCATCTCTTTCAGCTTTATGCATAGATGACCACATTGATTTTCAAGTGGATCAATTTTGTCACTTTCTATCTTTTTGCTCTAAATATATTTGTAGAATCTGTTGGCATTCTCCTTCACCTGTCTGCCAGTACAACGTAAAGTCTTTATTTTATTCTCTCCTGATTTCCCTCTTAAGTGTTCTCTTGCATTTCTTATGCTCTTCAAACAACTTGATACTTTTTTCTACCTATACCTGCTATGCAGGATGAACCAACTGGTTTACAAATAAATAATATGTAATATGAATGTAAGGAACGGCAAGCCAATGATTGGGTTCAACTGCAGAGAGAGCCAAGAGTTAAGTTGTACCACACAGGCAAACTTCATAAGGGCAAAGAATTCAGGACTGAAGCTGCTGTATTTAAATGTGTGTAGCATTCAGAATAAGGTGGACAAACTCGTGGCACAATTAGAGATTAGTTGGTATGACGTTGTGGGCGTCACAGAGTTGTAGTCACAGAATGTCATAGTTGGGAGTTTAACAGCAAAGGACAGACAGGAAGGCATAGGCGATGGTGTAGCTCTGTTGGTAATAAGAGGCGGAATAACATGTTTAGAAAGAAGTAACATAGCTTCAGAGACTGTCGAATCTTTGTGGGTGGAGTTAAGAAACAGCACGGGTTAAAAAAAGCTTTATGGGAATCATATAAATAGCAGACAAGATATGGGGTTGAGGTTGCAAACAGAGTTGGAAAGGGCATGTAATAAGGGTAATGTCACAATTGTAATGGGGGATTTCAGTATGCAGGTGGATTGGGAAAATCAGGTTGCCGTCGGACTGCAAGAGAGGGAATATATTGAATGCCTACGAGGTGGCTTTTTATAGCATGAGCCTACTAGGGGAAAGGCTTTCTTAGATTGGGTATTGTGTAATAATCCAGATTTGATCAGTCAGCTTAATGTAAAGGAACCCTTAGGAGGCAATGATCATAATATGATTAAATTCATACTGCAGTTTGAGAGGGAGAAGCATAAGTCACATGCATCAGTATAACAATGGAATAAATGGAATTACAGAGGCATGAGAGAGGAGCTTGCCTAGGTGGATTGGAGGAGGATACTGGTGGGGATGATGGCAGAACAAAGGCGGCTGAAGTTTCTGGGAATAGTTCACAAGGCGCAGGATAGAGATGTCCCACAGAAGAAGTTGTTCTCATATGATAAGGCTAGGCAACCGTGGCTGACAGGGGATGTTAAGGACTGCATTAAAACCAAGGAAAGGGCACATAATATAGCAAAGTGAGTGGGTAGTTGGATGAAAAAGGCTAAAAGAAGGGAAAAGATGAAATATGAGAGCAAAATAGATGATGATATAAAGCAGGATATGAAAAGTTTTTCCGTTATATAAAGATAAAAGGGAGGTAGGAGTTGACCTCACCAGGAAAATGATCCTGGTGAGGTAGTAATGGGGGACAAAGAAATGACAGATGGAAATAAATAATGTTCCAGTCTTTAACATGGAAATCACTAGCAGTGTGCCAGAGGTCCTAGTGTCAGGGAGCAGGAGTGAGTGCCCATGTCTGAGTGTGGTGTGCTGCAACAGGGCTGTCTATGTGGGATGAGGTGCACCAGTGCTGACTGAGTGTGAACACACAACACCCTGCAGATGCTGGGGTCAAAGCAACACTCAAAACAGGCTGGAGGAACTCAGCAGGTCGGGCAGCATCCGTGGAAACGATCAGTCAATGTTTCGGGCCGGAACCCTTCGTCAGGACTGAAGAGGGAAGGGGCAGAGGCCCTATAAAGAAGGTGGGGGAGGGTGGGAAGGAGAAGGCTGGCAGGTTCCAGGTGAGAAACCAGTAAGAGGAAAGATAAAGGGGTGGGGGAGGGGAAGCAGGGAGGGGAAAGGCAGGAAAGGTGAAGAAGGAATAGGGGGAAACACAATGGGTAGTAGAAAGAGGCGGAACCATGAGGGAGGTGATGGGCAGCTGGGGGGGGTGGGGGGCAGAGTGAATTAGGGATAGGGGAAGGGAGGAGAATTCCATGTTCATACCAAGGGGCTGGAGACTACCTAGACGGTATATAAGGTGATGCTCCTCCAACCTGAGTTTCGCCTCATCATGGCAGTAGAGGAGGCCATGTATGGACATATCTGAATGGGAATGTGAAGCAGAATTAAAGTGGGTGGTAACTGGAAGATCCTGTCTGTTGTGGCGGACGGAGCGGAGGTGCTCGACGAAGCCGTCCCCCAATCTGCGTTCCGTTTCACTGACGTAGAGGCTGCAGCGGGAGCACCGGATGCAATAGATGACCCCAAAAGACTTACAAATGAAATGTTGCCTCACCTGGAAGGACTGTTTGGGGCCCTGAATGGTGGCAAGAGAGGAGGAGTAGGGACAGGTGTAGCACTTACGCTTGCAGGGATAAGTGCCAGGTGGGAGATCCGTGGGGGAGGGACGTGTGGATCAGGGAGTCGCGGAGGGAACGATCCCTGTGGAAGGCGGAGAGGGGTGGAGAGGGAAAGATGTGCTTAGTGGTGGGGTCCTGTTGAAGGTGGCAGAAGTTGCAGAGGATAATGCGCTGGATCCGAAGGCTGGTGGGGTGGTAGGTAAGGACAAGGGGAACTCAGTCCCTGTTGTGGTGGCAGGAGGATGGGGTGAGGGCTGAAGTGCAGGAAATGGAGGAGATGCGGGTGAGGGCATCATTGATTACCGTAGAAGGGAAACCACGAAAGAGGAGTGTCTGAGTAGGATGAGGTGCACCAGTGCTGTCTGAGTAGGATGAGGTGCACCAGTGCTGTCTGAGTGGGATGAGGTGCACCAGTGCTGACTGAGTGTGATGGGGTGCACCAGTGTTCTCTGAATGGGATGAGTGGAGATATGCTTGCCTTGTCTATATACTTCCTTCCAGAGAGGAATTTTGTGATTGGCCAGCAGATGGGACCTGGTACGTTACATTTGGAGAGTTTCTCTTGCAGACGCTTAGCAATGTGGCATGGAAGGTTGAATTGAAATAAACAAAGAGAATCCTGGCAAACAGCATGGAATCTCAAACCAGACCTATGACTCTCCATAACTGTTTTGAAACTATTAGAATTATGATCACAAAATCACAATGGAAATATGACCAATAGATGCAAAGTGATTAAGGAAATGTTTCTGAACACACTTGGCAATATACATCTCATCCAGCCCTTTCACAGTATGAGAGTCCCAGTCAATATTTAGAAAGTTAAAAGCACCTATCACAACCTTATTTTTCTTGCAACGGTCTGCTATCTACCTTTGATATTCCTTAGTTTCAACCTCAGTTGATGAGCCCTCCAGTCTGTCCTGTCTGAGCATTGCTATGACATTGTTCTTGACAAGTAATGCCAATCCTTCACCTTTAATGCTTCCTCTCTATCATGCCTAACAGAACCCCAAGAGACAGAGCTGCCAGTCCTGCCTCTCCTGCAACCAATTCTCATCAATATTTATAATCACATAATTCCATGTGCTGATCCATGCCCTAAGCTCAACTTCCTTACCTACAATACTCCTTACAGTGAAACAGACACACACAAAACATTAGTCCCTCTATGCTCAACATTTTGGTTCCTGTAAGCTTAACATTTACCGTACCTTCTCCACAACCACACCACTAGCTGCCCTGGTACTCTTGTTCCCATTCCCCAGCAAGTGTAGTTTAAACCACTGAAGCAGCACTATCAAGGGCATCAATCTCCTTCAAATTCAGGTGCAAACCATTGCTGCAAACCATTCCATTTGCACAGATCCCTGGATGAGAGCACAATGAAGCCTTTCAGAGAAGGGCAGGAGAAAAAGTTGGAGAAATCAGTGTTGATGTCATCAGTTGGAGCCGACAGTAGATTTTGTCAATGGCACACTCCGCAGTGTAGCGGGGTGGAGGAAAAGACTACTTCAGGTGATTGAGTGACAACGAAGCCTTTCCTCCTGCACCATCTCCTTAGCCACGTGTATTGCACTATTTCTAACCTCAGCATCACATTGCACCCATGTTATAGTCCTTACTGTGAGCCACCAGGGCACTGTCATAGCTGTATCGTACACAGAGTTGCATAGGGGCACTGAACACAGGCTAGTTCCATCGTTCTCTTCACTGCCTGCCCCTCACATTCTCCCCTCTCATCATCTCTCAACAATCTTTCCAGTCACAGTCTCATTGGCTACTTCTTCAAATGTTATCCTGTTAATTTCCCCCAGAGATCTATCCAGAGTGATACATCATGGAAATGCCCTTTGGCCCAACATGTCCATGTCAACTGAGCTGCTCCATCCGCCCAATTCTCCCTACCCTTATACTTCCCTAGAAGGCTTTTGAACGTGCTCAACTCAACGACTATTTCTGGCAGCTCATTCTCAAATATGCACCATCCTTGAGTGAGGAAACTGCCTCACTGTCCCTGTTAAATCTCCTGCCTCTGATTTTAAACCCGTGCCCCCTAGTTTTTGGCACCCTCTCCCTGGAAAATAAGACTACGTCCTTTCATCCTATGCCCTTCATGAACTTATATACCTCTATCAGATCACCCCCTATATCTCCTACAAGCTGTTTGCTAATCACAACCCACATACCTAGCTGGCTAAGATCCCCTTGTAGTTTATTATAGCTTTCTACACTACTTACAATACCACCAACTGTATTTTCCTATCATCTGCATACTAACATGCCTTGTACATTCTCATCCAAAGCGTTTCTATCAATTATGAACCCCTGTGGCACACGACTTAGACTCAGGCCTCCAGTCTGAGAAACACCCTTCAACCATCACCCACTGAGCCAATTATGAATCCAATCCATTTCTCCCCTGGATCCCATGCAATCTATGCTTCTGGATTAGCCTGCTGGGAAGGACCTTGTCAACAGCCTTGCTAAAGTCCATATAGACAACACCAATAGCTCTACCCTCATCTACTCCCTTAGTTATCTCCAGGAGATTTTTTTCAGACATGACTTCCCTTACAATGTGGTGCAGATTGTCCAAAATCAGATCGTCTCTCCAAATTTGGTCGATCCTAACTCACAGAATCTGTTCCAGCAATTGAACCACCACTGATGTCAGATTCACTGGCCTGTAGTTTCCCAGCTTGTTTTTGCTACCCTTTTGAAAAAAATGATACTATTTTCCTGCTGTTCTTTCTGCTGATTTCCTTAAAACTGTTCTTTGGATTTAAACCGCTCTGGCAAGAAAGTTTACTTTGGCACGACCCTATCATTAAACATGTTTACTTTCCCCCCTCCCATTCTCTGTAGGGATCACTCTCTCTGTGATTCCCTTTTCCATTTTTCCCAAACTCACTCCTGGCAGTCCCTCCCAGCTGCAAACAGAATGAGTACCACAACTACCCATTCACCTTCTCCCTCACCACCATTCAGGGCCCCAAACAGCCCTCCCAGGTGAGGCAACACTTCTTCTGCAAGTCTGTCTGGATCATCTTCTGCATCCAGTGCTCCCAGTGTGGCCTCCTCTACATTGGTGAGACCTGACATAGATTGGCTGACTGCTTTGTTGAGCACCTTCAGTCCATCTGCAACTTGCAGAATTTCATGGTGACTAACTATTATAATTCCAATCCCATTCCCATTCTGACATGTCAATGCATGGCTTTCTCTACTAACACAATGAGGCCACTCTCAGGATGGAGGGTCATTACTCATATTTCTATTCCGTCTGTGTAGCTCCCAATCTGACAACATAAACATCGATTTCTTTAACTTCTGCTAGTTTATCCCCCTCTCCCCACCTGCTTCCATTTCTTCCACGGTCCGCTCTCCATCTCCTATCAGACTCCTTCTGCAGATCTTTACCTTTCTCACCTACCACTTCCCAGCTTCTCACTTCATTCCCTCCCCCACCCCCATGCACCTACGTACCTAACCCCCCCCCACCCCCGGCTAGTTTCACCAATCACCTTCTAGCCTCCCACTACCTCCTTATTCTGGCATCTTCCCCCTTCCTTTCCAGTCTTGACGAAGGGTCTCAGCCCAAAATGTTCCTCTCCACATATGCTGCCTGACCTGATGTTTTAGTGTGTTATTCTGGATTTCCAGCATCTGCAGAATCTCTTGTGCTCTATTTACTCTGCTTACAATTTTATACATCTCAGTAATTAACCCCTTCAACCTCTTTTCCAAGGAAAACACACATCATTACCATTTTCTACTTCTTGCAATGTCCTCCTAACTCTGCTGCCTCAGTCCCAGTGTTGAGTTGAGGCCTCCATCGTTCAGGGCTGACAATGGATGTTGCATCGCAATAGTCTAGATACACAAGGCAGGGCAGCGTGACATGGAGAGCAAGCTTCCATCCCCCCATCTCCACACACCTGAGGAACTCAAAAGAATGGCAGGGAATGACAGATACAGTTTGGCATCAGAAGCTTCACAGGAGTTACCAGCCTGCCTTAGGGACTCTAGCTTTGGATTTTTCTCTCTGGGTTTACTCCTGAAGCTTTCCTCATGAGTGGGTGTAGCTGCAAGGCAACAGAGGTTTGAGATCAGAGCTTTTCTTCTTCTAGATGAGCTGCCAGCCACAGCTGACTAGTCCCACCTGCCTGAAGCGACTGGTTTTAAGGTGCCAGTGACCCGCCTTTTCCCCTTCTCCTGTCGGTAGAAATGGTTCCACCAGACTTAGTAGCTAAGCCACACATAGAGGCCAGGAGCTCGACTTGGTTGTCAGAGGTAATTTGAGGTTCATGCCATTGTGAACACTTAATAGGTAGTGGGAGCTTGTCCCCTCCACCCCCCTGGCTATAACATCCTTAAGGAACCCAGTGTACACAGCTACAGAAGTAATAACCAAGATGCTCAGGAACTGTGGCGTCTTTTTTTTTTGCCCAAAATTCTGTCCACACTTTGTGGAACTGCAAGGGTTCAGATGTCTTGGAGAATCTCTGTACTAAATTGGCATTAGTTATATGAGCCTTGAATTAGACAGTCAGAGAGAAACCAGATGAAGCCAAACACATAGCAAGAAACATTGCAGTCTGGCTGATTCATGAATTGTTCTCCATTTCTTCCTCTTCTTCTTCTGACTTTTAATGGCAGTTAGCAGTTGAACTTAAAGATGGACTGGTGTGGAATGTAAAGAATTGGGAAATAAAACCCCTACTAGTTCTTTAACAAATGAAAACTACATTACCCCCAAAAGCCCTACATATTGTAAATAATTAAAGACAATATTGTGAATTAAATTAAAGCCACTTCCATAACTTAGTAAAGTTTTCAAATAAAAACTATCAACCCCCGAAGATAGTAGCGAAGCCTGCATTTGATTTCTTTCAACCTTATATGCTTCACACTGTAATAAAATGTGTTCAACTGTTTAACGATGACAAAACCTACACACCCCAGTGATGTTTTACAAAATATACGGAATAATTAAGCATAGTACGCCTTATTCTCAGTTGAGTCAAAATAATTCCTTCCCTTCTTGTTTTACCCTCTTCTCTCATCAACCCAACAGTTTGATGTTCTCTGTAAGTGTGTCTCCCCTTCTGCCCATTATCCCACTGGTCTTGCCATAATCCCCGAATCCTTAACCCCAGCCTTAGCTTCTGATTTGCTAAGTGGAAGGTCTATATCCACAGATGAACTTTTAACAGCCTTTTTGGCCGAACAATCAACCCGCTCATTCCCCTCAACATCTCTACGTGCAAAGACCAATAAGAAGAAGACATATAAATCCATACTTTGAATATGAAATAAAGTTTGAAGAGCTTCCAGCAGTAAATCTGACCTACGGCTAGCATGTCCTGTTTTAAGACTAGTTAAAACTGAAAAAGAATCTGAACAGATTACAACTGCAAGGACAAATTTCCTCCACCCACTTTAAACCCAAAGTGAAGGCAATCAGTTCTGCTGTATATACTGATAAACAGCGAGTAAGGTATTCCTTTATTGTTACCTGTAAGTCAGGCACAAAAATACAGGCACACCAACCTTCCCTGGAAAATTATCTTTTGATCCATCAGTAAAAATGGTTAACATATCACAATAATTTTCCTTAACATATTGATGAAACAACAGACTCTCAGGCATATCAGGGCCTTGGACTTCATTAAGTTATGCAACCTAAAATCAACTAAAGTCTTTGGAAAAAACCAAGGCAGGGTTACCAAGAAAACTACAGTGGGACATGTTGTATAATCCAGCAAACCCATATTCCTAGCATGATAAGAACCCAGTCACCCAAAACTAAAAACTCTTCTTGTGTTGTTCCCAACAATCTACCAACACACTTTCAACAGGGTGATTATTTTTCTGTCCCCTCAAATTAATCCAGTATGTTGACATCAACTTCAGCCTCCACAACTGTAACAAGAGACTGCACCATAACACAGTCTTACAGCCTGAGCTTGGATCACATCCAATCATTTTAAATTTGAAGATGAAGCTGATCCAAAAGCAAAACAGCCATAATCAAGTACAGAACTATTAAACAAATATAAATGGTCAACAAAGATTTTCCTGTAGCACCCCAAGAATACCCACATAGACACCTGAGGATATTTAAAGCTCTTTATACTTAACAGTTATTTTACTGATATGGTGATTCAATGTCAGCTTATTGTCCAGCCACATACTGAGAAATTTTACCACTGACACTTCTTCAAGAGTTTGACCAATTAATTTTAAATCAAGTGCAGGTCCATTGATCTTCTTTGTAAAACACATAATGTGTTGTAGCTACTGAAAGCTTAAAACTCCATCTATTCTTTAAAGACATGGAGAAGCTTTGTATCTCGAAAACCGTGACATAATTCATTTCTATGGCTCGAGTCTGGACTTTTTTATTGCATGGCTGTATCATATTAGCACGTTTATGTGCTTGCTAATTTGTACGTGCTGTGTGTGCTTTTTGTGGTATATGATGGTTGATACTGTGTTTTGCACCTTGGACCCGAAGTAACACTGTCTCGTTTGGCTATATTCATAATGTATAGTTAAATGACAATTAAACTTGAATTGAATTGATTTTCATGCTATGATTTTTGATAATTGTGCAGTAAGTTCTTTCACCTCTTGAGGTTTCTTGATCTCATCCAACTTTAGACAATACAACATGGAATCCAGCTGTATTACGCTGATGCTGCTGTTGGTACTGCTGGGATTGTTGGTATCTAGTTCAGAAACAAATTCAGGAATTCCTGGGATACCTGGGTCTCATGGAGTACCAGGAATGCCTGGCAGAGATGGCAGAGATGGTCCAAAAGGAGCAAAAGGAGAACCAGGTAAAATGTGAAATAATGAAACCTCTCTGGGTTGGGTATGTCATTACAGAGAATTCATCCCATGAGTCCCTTCCAATGGTCGGAGTTGATCATTGATGTTGCGTCCCAGTCTATAGAATATGATACACCAGCCAGGGTACTATGACATGGAGAGCAAGCTGTTGTCCATTTAGCAGGCTCCCCACCTCCATGCAGCAGATGAACCAAAACAAGCAGCAGAAACCATTACAGTTTGGCATCAGCAACATCAAGAGAGTTGTTGCTCAATGTAAGGACTCTAACTCCAGAATTTTCTTCAGGGTTTACTCCTGAAACCTTCCCTATGAGAGGGTATAACAGCAAAGCAGTGGAGGTTTGAGATTGGAGCATTCCTCCTCTTAAATGAGCTGTCAACCACAGTTGATGAGGTTTTAAGCAACTGGTTTTAAGACACTAGTAAACTGTCTCTGCCACTTCTCCCATCAATAGAAATGGTTCTGCTGGGCTGCACGTGAGGGCCAGGAGCTGAACTTGGTTGTCAGAGGCTAATTGAGATGCAACCATTGGGAGCATTTAACAGGTAGTGGGAGTTTAACCCAACCACCACACTGCCCCACACCAGCTATAACAACCTTAAGGATCCACATAAAACACAGCAGGAGAGAGATGGAGCTCACATCATATGCTGTAAAATTACAAACACAGGTTTACATCTGTGTCTTTGTTCACGTACATGAAAATTCACCTTACTCTCCAGGACCACCAGCACCATCCTGATGTCAGTATTTACATGCTTCAATGATGTAGAGAGGGGAAAAGTGAAAACTTCACAAACACCACCACACAGCACATACCCAATATCCCAGAACTCACACAATTCAAAATACATACAACCAACATCCTCACTCAGCACCCCAGACCTACACATCACACCTTGCACCTCCCACCTCATAACTCACAACTAAAACCCCATACCTCAAATCTCACAGCTCACACCTCATACCTCACACCTGACACCACACAACTCACAAATAATACCTCACACTTCACACCTCATAACTCATACCTCACACCTCATAACTCACACCTAAAATCCCATACCTCAAAGCTCATAACTCATATCTAAAACCCCATACCTCAAACCTCACAGCTAATACCTCATACCTCACACCTGACATCCCACAACTCACACTTCACACCTCATAATTCAAAGCTCGTAACTCAAACCTCACACCTCATAACTCACACCTAAAATCTCATACCTCAAACTTCACACCTCATACCTCACACCTGACACCACACAACTCACACCTCACAGCCAAAACCCCAAACCTCAAACCTCATAATACACACCTCACACCTTACAATCCACAGCCTCAACTTCCACACCCACCCCACACACTGACATTTTCACAAACACACCGCACGTTAACCAAACTACATGCACACCCCACACTGACCAATCTATACTCAAATCCCACGCTGACCAAACCACAGACTGACTAATCCACACCCACACTCCATACTGTCCAATCCACACCCACTCCATACTGTCCAAACCACAGCCATACCCCGCACTAACCAAACTAACCCACACCCCACACTGACTATCCCAACACCCACCCCACACTGACCAAACCACAGCCACACCCCAAACTGTCCAAACCACAGCCACACCCCACACTGACCAATCCACACCCACACCCCACACTGACTATCCCAGCACCCTTACCACACACTGACCAAACCACAGCCACACCACACACTGTCCAAACCGCAGCCACACCCCGCACTAACCAAAGCAACCCACACCCCACACTGACTATCCCAGCACCCTTACCACACACTGTCCAAACCATAGCCACACCCCACACTGACCAAACCACAGCCACACCCCACACTGACTATCCCAACACCCACACCACACACTGTCCAATTCCCACCCACACCCCACACTAACCAAACCAACCCACACCCTACACTGACCATACCACAGCCACACCACACACTGTCCAAACTACA
The DNA here is from genome assembly GCF_963921235.1 of Mobula hypostoma. Taxonomy (NCBI): domain Eukaryota; kingdom Metazoa; phylum Chordata; class Chondrichthyes; order Myliobatiformes; family Myliobatidae; genus Mobula; species Mobula hypostoma. The sequence goes on along the minus strand of NC_086121.1, from coordinate 46,732,833 downwards.
GCCACACCACACACTGTCCAATTCCTACTCACACCCCACCCTGACCAAACCAACCCATACCCCACACTGACTACCCAACACCCACATCCCATACTGACCAAACCACAGCCACACCACACACTGACCAAACTATACCCACACCCCACACTGACCAATTCCCACCCACACCCCACACTGACCAAACTACACCCACAACCCACACTGTCCAAACCACACCCACACCCCACACTGACCAAATCACATCCACACCCCACTGACCAAACCATGCTCCACATCCCACTGTCGAATCCATACCCACACCCCACACTGACCAATCAACACCCACATCCCATACTGACCAAACCACAGCCATACCACACACTAACCAAACTATACCCACACACTACACTGTCCAATCCACAACCACACCCCATACTGATCAATCCATACCTACCCCCCACACTCACCAATTCACACCAAGAGCCACAACCCAAACTGTCCAACCCACACCTCACACTGATCAAACCACAACCACACCCCTCACTGACAAATTCACAAACACACCCCGCACTAACTAAACCACACGCACAATCCACACTGACCAATTCGTACACACACCCCACTGACCAAACCACAACCACAACCCACACTGACCAATTCGTACACACACCCCACTGACCAAACCACAACCACACCCCATACTGACCAATGCACAGTACATACTCCACACTGTCCATCTCACACCCACACCCCACACTGTCCAATCCACACCCACATCCCACACTGACCAAACCATACCCATACCCTTTGCCTACACTTCACACCCATTCTCAACACATCCCACATTCATACTGCTTCCCTCGCACTGCACGACCTACTGTATATACTCCCCACAATAAAATCATCACACTCCACACCCCAACATCACAATCTCCACTTTCTTCCCCATCCTCAATGCTGCACAGCCCACTCCCTATACCTCACACATATATTCCATAGCACAAGCACACTCACACACACATACATATGTACATGTAATAAAAATCTGAATCTGATTCTGAATTTTAGAGACCTGAAACAGTCTGTTCAGTCCAGGCAACAAAGATGCAGAGATCAGAATTTCCTAGCTTTCTGAAGCTGCAATTATCAACTTACACATGTATTTTTATTAGATTTCCAACATCCCAGTCGTTCTGGAGTAGACAAATGTACCTGGAATATTAATATCAATTTATTTCAATGTCTGGAGTGGACAGTCCCAGATTAATCCGCATATAATTCCTGGTCCTGGTTTTTCTCATGTCAGTCACTCTTGTCACCACTACGTAAGTTGAAACAATTCTTCAAAGTTACTGTTCAACTCTCAGGATTTTTTTTCCCACAGATACTCTATTCAACAGTGCCACAGAGATCAGACCAGATTCCATACCCTCCATTCCTTGGGAATGCCGTCTGGCCTTCAGCATTTCTAAAACAGGAACAAGATCTGATTGGACATGCTACAAACGTCCCCAATGCAGCGCAGCCACACTTACTGTCATTCAGCCATGGGCCCTGTTCTGCTGCTGTAGACTCCCTTCCTTTCTCACTATTTTTTTATCTTTTACTGTTAGCACAGGGTGACCTGAGCTTCATTCCAACCAGGCTTTAAACAAGTCTGGTGCTAAAGCACTGCAGAAGCACCAGGTGGGAAGACATTGAACTGTGTGGCCCCCAATTACTCAGGTCAATTTGATTTTAATAAAATATTAGCACCAAAGCATAACTGAACTGATCTGCATGCTTGAAAATTTCCTGCTGGTCAGATCCACAGAGCCATACTGCATGAAAACAGACTCTTCGTCTCATCAGCACCAAACATCATAATAATCCTAGAGATGGACACTAATCCACAGTCTTTTAAATGGTCACTTAGATACTTCTTCAGTGTTGTCAGTGACTGTTTCCACTCCTCTCTTTGGCAACATGTTCCAGGGTTAAACCATTCTCTGGGTGAAAACGAAACCCCTCTGACCCTCTCACAATCTCTTATTCCTGATCCTAAATCAATTCCCTTTTATTTCACCCATCTCTAAGTCCTCTCTTAACCTGCTCTACTGCAAGGAAAACAAACCTAGCCTCTCCAGCCCCCTCCTCATAACTGAAACACTTCATGCCAGGCAACATCCTTTGCACCCTCACCAGCACTAATCTAGGTTCACTTTAGTGTGGTGATAATACTGTACACAGCTGAGGTCTGACCAAAGTTTCACAAATTTGGAGCAGAGTCTCGCTGCTCTTGTATTCAATGCCTGACCAAGGACAGTGATGATCCCATGTGCCTTATAAACCAAACTACCTGCCTGCGATGAAACCTTCAGTACTCCCTATGGCCTTGCCGTTCACGAGGTGTGTTGCAGTCTGCCATGGTGAAAAACTGTCTGCCATCTCTTAGCCCATCTCACCAACACATCACTGTCAAAGTGCTGCCCACCCTCCACAACATTTGTGTCATCTGCAAAGTTACTGATGAGCTCTCCAACAGCCTGAGCCAAATCATCCACGTACATCATATATACAAGGGTCCTGCACTTGTTGATTGATCTAGGTTTCCCCAGAAGGACAGACACAATCAGCACCAGGCCACAGATATTAAGGCTCCCTTACATAGAAGCAACATGCTTGAGATCTGTTTTGTCATTGGTTAAGGATTACTCCTGCCTGTGTGGCTGGGAGTTCCTGTGAGTGAAATATATTTGACTAGAGCCCTCCCTCAGTTTCCCTCTGCCCAACACCGTTCATGCCATTTCCATCACCTTTTGTCTGTCAAACACTCTTCCCCCTGACTCTTGCCACTAACTCCTCACCTAACTTTTCCACATTAACTGGTTGTTTGAACCTTACCACACAACCATTTGTCCTAATTCCTCCCAGTGACATACCCAAACTCAGGGGGGTAGTCAGGACTTTACCCATTTCCTGACATCCCAGAGCACTCTCACCTCAGATACTGATACATGACTTGTCTCATGTCCTTTGTAAAGGAGATGGTGCAATAAAAGTCTTTGATCCTGTTCTATAGGTCATTTAGGGTCATGTATGTTTTGGAATTACAAAACAGAAGACCCTTAGAACATAGAACAATAGAGCACAGCACAAGAATAGGCCCTTTGGCGACCATGCTTATGCTGGCCGTGATGTAAATTTAAACTGTACATGGTCCCTATCCCGCCACAATCCCATCCATGATCCTGTCTAAATGGCTCTTAAACATTGCTTCCACCACCACATCCGGTAGCACATTTCAAACACCCACCAATCTCCATGTAAAAAACTTGCAAAAGTATCTCTTTCGAACTTTACTCCTCCCACCTTAAAATGATGGCACTATAACAGAATCCTCACTGCCTATCAAACATTCATCACAACTTTACAAGTGTTATTCAGTACCTGGGTGAGTCCTTGACCATCAGAAGAAAGGTTTATATTTATGTAATATCTCATTACATGGCAAAATAATCTCAGAACATATCACATAATCGAACTGGACTGCACTTCTCAAAAATAAACTTGATCTATTTTCTGGAAAGGGCTCCCAGGTTCGGTAAATGCTCGTGGTGAATATGGTGAGAAAGGTAACCAAGGAATGCCAGGCCCAATCGGGAAAAGAGGACGGAGAGGACCAGGTGGTGACAGCGGAGATCCTGGTACAGTTGGAGAGAAAGGGGAGAAGGGAAGATCAGGAGATCATAAGAGCACATTGAAATCGGCCTTCTCCGCTAAAAGAGGTGGGCATGAATACCCACCTCGAGATTCCCCCATCAGGTTCACTAGAGTCATCTCCAATGACCAAGGCCACTATGATAGCAGCACAGGAGTGTTCACCTGTAACATAACGGGCCATTATTACTTTGTTTTCCATGCTAGTTCAGATAACGACTTGTGCATGATAATGAAGATGAATGGATTGAATAAAGCTGCCTTCTGCAGTCACGGGGAATTTGAACAGGTCAGTTCAGGAGGCATTGTCCTTCATTTGTTAACCAATGACAAGGTCTGGCTCGAAGCAACAGATTACAATGCCTTGGTAGGGAAAGAAAATCATGACAGTGTCTTCAGTGGGTTCCTTCTCTTTCCAGACTAAGAATTCAAAGACTGAAGTGAAATCTTTGACCAAATGCTCTGTTGAAAATTATAATGGGTTGTCTTTGCCACATAAAACAGCTGACTATTAAAACTGACCTTTCTTCTCTCGTTTGTGCCTTGTCATTTGACGTGCCACAACTGAGTGTATCAGGTGAACTAACTGTGCTTTGGAACCATGTAAATTTCCTGCAAAAGTACAGATTAGTCCTGATTCAATATTTCATTGTTGGACACAGATACGTCACTGGGTGTAGTAGACATATGGGCATTTCTTCCTTACCCTCATTAAATTAGGTATAATTAATCACTAGTTTGACATAACCTGAAAACATTCAGCCACATTCAGCCTCAGCCCATATCCATTTAGGCATCTCTGTCCTTCTTATTGCCAGAGCACAAGCTGCTATAAGTCTACTCCTATTGCAGTGATTTTTTTCAGGCCCCATATTTTCCTGGAATCAAATTACATCTCTCAAAAATATTAATAATCTCCCTTTGTTATCCTCCAGTACTAAAACATTTATTTTTGAAAGATTATATCGCACACCATATAAAATCTTTTGTTATGTAAAATCTTGCTTATTTCAATATTTAAGTTTGAAGGATCAAAGTATGTCTGACAGTCTAGTTCTCACAAAAAGGTGTTATCTCTCTTACTGTAGTTTCAATGCTTAGTACCAAAATCTCTTTCTGTGTATGTAATGTGCAAGAAGGTATTACTAAACTGTTGGAACAAATGTTCAATAAAAAAGTTCTTCAACTGAAGATTTTGTTCATTGCCTGATTTTTCTGGTTCCAGTTCACAACCACTTTTGAGATGCCAGGTTCAGTCCATTAGTTAACAATGAAGTGAGTCCATAAGATGAAAACCAGTTACCAGCAAGGATTACTCAGTCTCAAACTACAAACCAGCAATTATATGTGTATATGATTGAGTATCACACTCGACCTTATGGAGAAGTGAAATCATTAGTGCAATCATTCCCTAATGTGCATCATGTTCACCACAGAGTATTCAGTAACAGCCTGATAGGGCAAAACATATGAATATTCAGTCAATCGGCAATTATCTCCAAAAGCAATGAAGACATATATCTTACATTTCCAAATATCAGAGATATGGACACAAGAAAATCTTAAGTTTCTGCACTCCCTATTCCAGCTGAAGCAGTGGAGGCCTATATCTTCAAAACCAGAGGTACAATGGCATTGATAGAAAGCAAAGAAGGTAGCATTGGCATTGCAATGTTCTGCACGGGGAAGCCTTGACCTGAGTACCGTTACGGGAAGCTGGGAGGGACAGCTGGGTCTGTTGGTTGAGTCAAGTGAAGGAAAGTATCCAGACTGCTGCAAGCTTTCATTAAAAATGCTGAAGTGCAGGAGAGAAGGGAATCTTGAAAAAGCACTGGAAGGTGATGAACGTCATGGACACAGAAATTGAAGTAGAACAATTCAAAAAGCTCTCCCCCAATGTCTGTTCCACCTTTCAGTTCAACCCTTGTCACCTTTCACCCCACATAACGCTTTGCCCAGAAAAGGCTTTGAATATACTCAGTAACTGAGCAAACGTAATCCCACAGTAAAAAATTCCTATTACCCTCTATACAAAGAAATCTCCCCTCACCTCAGCCATAAAAGACTGGCCTTTCCACTGAGCATCTGCCCCTGACCTGGTCTCTCCTGCCAGAGCAACAGTTTCTCAGTAACTTGCCTTTGAAGCTCTCCCAAAACCTCCATTGTCTCAGGAAAATCATTCTTTTCTAAATGATGCTTGAGCTTTCTTCAACGTCAGACATATCTGGACCATCCCCAGAGTTACTCAAAACCAGTAGCAGGACCTGCTACCAAATTAATCACATCTCATAACACAAACTAGAATGAGGTTCCTCTTGGTAGGGTGGTCTGAAATACAGAGTCACATATTAGACAGAGTCACAAATTGATACAGCCAAAAACAGAGGGAAGGGGTGGAGGATGTTATTCTGACTGGAGGTCAAAGACCAGTAAGTTTGTTGGTGACATGAAAATTATGGAGCTATAGATAGTGCAGAAGTCTGTTAAAGGATGCAGCCTGATATAGATCAATTGGAAATTTGGGCAGATGGAACTTAATCTGGACACTTTGGGAGGTCAAATGCACACTTTGGGAGGAAAATCAGCTAACACTGCAGCAGCCCTGTGAATGTTCCTTCTCTGACAAGGGCAGGGACATTTTTTTTCCATCAGAAGGTAGCAGTTTAGCTGATTTCTGCTGCTGCCAAGAGATGCTCCCAAAACCTTTCCGTTTTTGAGTAATATACTACTGGTCAGATCTGTGTGTATACACATCAGTTACTCCGAGAACAGGAGGAGGTCAAAGTAATGTAAATAGCAGGACCCTTCATTAGTATAAAAGGGAGGAAGTCACCTCAGGCTAATGTATGTTTGGAGTATTGTGTGCACATCCACTCACTACACTTGGAAAGATGTGGAGAAGGTGCAGAAGGGGTTCGCGGAGATGTTGTCCGGATTGGAGTACATCACCTATAAGGGGAGTTTGAACAAACTTGGACATTCACCTCTGGGTGGTTGAAAGCTGAAGGGAGACGTGATGGGAATTCAGAAGATTATGAGACACATAGATTGGGTAGGCAGACTTTTCCCAGAATGGAAAATCATATACAAGAGAAGTCAAATACGAGAACTTTAAGGTGAGAGGGGAAAGATGAAAGGAAACATATGAGGCAAATTATTTTCCACAGAAGGTGGTGGGTGCCTGTGGGGGAGGTGGTGGAAACAGAACTGATAAGAATATGTAAGGTATTTAGGCATACACATGAACAGGCTGGGGATGCAGAGAAACAGATGATGTGCAGGCAAATGAGATAAGATATACTGACATCATGGTCAGCAGAGACATAGAAAATAGGTGCAGGAGTAGGCCATTCGGCCCTTCAAGCTTGCACCGCCATTCAGTATGATCATAGCTGATCATCCAACTCAGAACCCTGTAAGCCTTCCCTCCATACCCCCTGATCCCTTTAGCCACAGGGGTCATATCTAACTCCCTCTTAAACATAGCCAATGAACTGGCCTCAACTGTTTCCTGTGGCAGAGAATTCCACAGATTCACCACTCCCTGTGTGAAGAAGTTTTTCCTAATCTCGGTCCTAAAAGGCTTCCCCTTTATCCTCAAACTGTGACCCCTCGTTCCGGACTTCCCCAACATTGGGAACAATCTTCCTGCATCTAGCCTGTCCAATCCCTTTAGGATTTTATATGTTTCAATAAGATCCCCCCTCAATCTTCTAAATTCCAACGAGTACAAGCCCAGTTCATCCAGTCTTTCATCATATGAAAGTCCTGCCATCCCAGGAATCAATCTGGTGAACCTTCTTTGTACTCCCTCTATGGCAAGGATGTCTTTCCTCAGATTAGGGGACCAAAACTGCACACAATACTCCAGGTGTGGTCTCACCAAGGCCTTGTACAACTGCAGTAGTACCTCCCTGCTCCTGTACTCGAATCCTCTTGCTATGAATGCCAGCATACCATTCGCCTTTTTCACCGTCTGCTGTACCTGCATGCCCACTTTCAATGACTGGTGTATAATGACACCCAGGTCTTGTTGCACCTCCCCTTTTCCTAATCGGCCACCATTCAGATAATAATCTGTTTTCCTGTTTTTACCACCAAAGTGGATAACCTCACATTTATCCACATTAAATTGCATCTGCCATGAATTTGCCCACTCATCTAACCTATCCAAGTCACCCTGCATCCTCTTAGCATACTCCTCACAGCTAACACTGCCGCCAGCTTCGTGTCATCCGCAAACTTGGAGATGCTGCATTTAATTCCCTCATCTAAGTCATTAATATATATTGTAAACAACTGAGGTCCCAGCACTGAGCCTTGCGGTACCCCACTAGTCACTGCCTGCCATTCTGAAAAGGTCCCGTTTATTCCCACTCTTTGCTTCCTGTCTGCCAACCAATTCTCTATCCACATCAATACCTTACCCCCAATACCGTGTACTTTAATCTCCTGTGTGGGACCTTGTCAAAAGCCTTATGAAAATCCAAATATACCACATCCACTGGTTCTCCCCTATCCACTTTACTGTTACATCCTCAAAAAATTCTATGAGAGTCGTAAGACATGCTTTTCCTTTCACAAATCCATGCTGACTTTGTCCGATGATTTCACCACTTTCCAAATGTGCTGTTATCACATCTTTGATAACTGACTCTAGCATTTTCCCCACCACCGATGTCAGGCTAACCAGTCTATAATTCCCCGGTTTCTCTCTCCCTCCTTTTTTAAAAAGTGGGGTTACATTAGCCACCCTCCAATCCTCAGGAACTAGTCCAGAATCTAAACAGTTTTGAAAAATTATCACGAATGCATCCACTATTTCTTGGGCTACTTCCTTAAGCACTCTGGGATGCAGACCATCTGGCCCTGGGGATTTATCCGCCTTTAATCCCTTCAATTTACCTAACACCACTTCCTTACTAACATGTATTTCCCTCAGTTCCTCCATCTCACTGGACCCTCTGTCCCCTACTATTTCCGGAAGATTAGTGAAGACAGAACCAAAGTAGTTATTCAATTGGTCTGCCATGTCCTTGCTCCACATAATCAATTCACCTGATTCTGTCTGTCGGGGACCTACAATTGTCTTAACCAATCTTTTTCTTTTCACATATCCTTAAAAGCTTTTACAGTAAGTTTTTATGTTCTCTGCCGGTTTTCTCTCATAATCTTTTTCCCCCTTCCTAATTAAGCCCTTTGTCCTCCTCTGCTGGACTCTGAATTTCTCCCAGTCCTCAGGTGAGCCACTTTTTCTGGCTAATTTGTATGCTTCTTCTTCGGAATTGATACTATCCCTAATTTCCCTTGTCAGCCACCGGTGCACTACCTTCCTTGATTTATTCTTTTGCCAAACTGGGATGAACAATTATTGTAGTTCATTCATGCAACCTTTAAATACTTGCCATTGCATATCCACCGTCAATCCTTTAAGTGTCATTGGCCAGTCTATCTTAGCTAATTCACGTCTCATACCTTCAAAGTTACCCTTCTTTAAGTTCAGAACCTTTGTTTCTGAATTAACTATGTCACTCTCCATCTTAATAAAGAATTCCACCATATTATGGTCACTCTTACCCAAGAGGCCTCTCACGACAAGATTGCTAATTAACCCTTCCTCATTGCTCAATATCCAGTCTAGAATAGCCTGCTCTCTGGTTGGTTCCTTGACACGTTGGTTCAAAAAACCATCCCGCATACATTCCAAGAAATCCTCTTCCTCAGCACCCTTACCAATTTGGTTCACCCAATCTATATGTAGATTGAAGTCACCCATTTATTTCCTGTTCCTTTATTGCACACATTTCTAATTTCCTGTTTAATACCATCCCCAACCTCATTACTACTGTTAGGTGGCCTGTACACAACTCCCACCAGCGTTTTCTGCCCCTTAGTGTTATGCAGCTCTACCCATATCGATTCCACATCCTCCCAGCTAATGTCCTTCCTTTCTATTGCGTTAATCTCCTCTCTAACCAGCAATGCTACCCCACCTCCTTTTCTTTCATGTCTATCCCTCCTGAATATTGAATATCCCTGAATGTTGAGCTCCCATCCTTGGTCACCCTGGAGCCATGTCTCTGTGATCCCAACTATATCATATTCATTAATAACAATCTGCACTTTTAATTCATCCACCTTGTTACGAATGCTTCTTGCATTGACACACAAAGCCTTCAGGCTCGCTTTTACAACACTCTTAGCCCTTATACAATTATGTTGAAAAGTGACCCTTTTGCCCTGGATTTGCCAGCCTGCCACTTTTACTTTTCACCTTACTACTTTTTGCTTCTACCCTCATTTTACACCCCTCTGTCTCTCTGCACTTGTTCCCATCCCCCTGTTGTGAACTAACCTCCTCTCTCCTAGTCTTTTTAATTATTTTGATTTGATTTGACAAGATGAGTTGAAGGGCCTGTTCCTGTGTTGCATTATTCTATGCTCTGTGTAAAAAGAATTAGAATAAAAAACGTGGATGCTTGTTGCAGCAGTGATTCCAAACAAGAATATTGCATCTTTCTAACTTTTACTAGTACTGATCGTTTATCACTTTGCCTTTATTTCAAAGGTTGTTTAACAAACACGGTTGCAAGTCCATTATTACTTTAAATAAAAAGAAATTCAGAAATTGAATACTGTGATAAAAGACCTAGTTCTAACTTTAATGGTGTACATTTTGTTTTCTAATGTGATGTGGCAGATCCAGAACAGAGTCCTTTGTTAGCAGGAGGGGTGGGGTGGTGGTGGTAAGCCGGAACCTGCAGACACAGCACCCTGGCCTCATCTTGTTCCTGGGAGTAACTGAGGTGTCCGCACACAGCCCTGATTGGGAATGTATTTCTCAACAGCTGCAAGGTCTCAGGAACATCTCTTGGCAGCAACAGAAATCAGCCAAAGCTCTGTTTCTACTGCAAAATATGTCCCAGCCCTCATCAGAGGAGGAACAGCTGAAGTGATTGCTGACTGCAAATTGGTGTATTTAATCTTCAGCAGACATCAAGAAGAATTGGATCACAGTGAGAAAGACCGTAGTAGAGCAACTCTTCCCATTTTTAATTGTAAATATATGCACTTACTTGACATCCCTAAATTTATTGTCTGTTAACTCCCATATCCAGCCCTTTCAAGCTATTCACAATTTCATTGGTATTGTTTTGAAATTGTCTGCATCTTGTTATGACTGACATGGAAGCATTGTGGCATTCAGAACAACACTGCCACGGGTTAATAAGGCTACCACTCACATGGATTAACTCTGAACTTCAAAAAGATTTGGCCTTCACTGGAGGAGTTCTGAGAACTGTCAGGAGCAGTCAGCACATCCATCTTCAAATGCAATCAACCTTGCCATGACTGAGAGAGTGAGCTTGTTATGCCAATCAGGTTCTGGAGTGGCAAACAAGCCGTACACTCAGCTGGCAGCTGAGCTCCATTTATTCCTCTGCTCCTTTCTCATTGTCTCACAGGGTCAAAGGACCTCATCTGTGGCAAAGGATCTTTTTATGTCACTGTTAAACAGACCATCTGTTTTCCCTGTTCATTTGCATGAGAGGCACAAGACAATTTGCTTGTATATTGATGGCCAAGTGAGGAAATAGTGACTCACCAGCAGAATTGAACCAATCATCGAGTCTGCAGTCATCTCTGAGCTTGGACAATTCCAGTTAAAGAAACAATTCTGCATATTCAGTGCACAGCCACAAATTCTGTCTTTAAACCAATCAAAGTATCTCTATTCAGCAGAGGCACAGAATAAAGGCTTTTCCCTGGGAGTGGATCTCTGAGTTGTTCCGAAAGGGCATTAGAAGGAATTTCTTTCGCCCTTCAGATGGTGGTGAGTCTGTGGAATTCACTGCTGCAGATGGCAGCGGGGGCCAATTCACTGAGTATACTTAAAGTGGAGGTTTGCAGGTTCCTGATTAGTCAGGGTGTCAAAAGTTATGGGGAGAAGGCAGGAGAATGGGGTTGAGAGGGATAATAAATCAGCCATAATGAAATAGCAGAGCCGACTCGATGGGCCGACTGGTGTAATTCTGCTCCTAATTCTGTCTATTTAGTAATAGGGATCAGGTTAGACACACAGGCCCTGGAACCTGCTCCATCATTTGCTGACCTAATCCTTGCCCTTGATTCCACTTTACTGCCTCAGTTCCATAACCCTTTATTCCTTTCTAACTGAATACTCATGAGTTCAGCCTTGAATATAACAAAGGAGACAGAATTTCAAGTACACATAGCTCTGACTGTTTCCTCGTCCCAATGGAAATAGTTTTGGCATTAGAAGCTGGCAGGAGGAGAGGAATGTTGGATAAGGAAGGCGTGGGACTGGTGCATGGATAGAGACCTCTAGCCCAACAAATCCATGCTGACCACATTATTCACCTAGTCCCAATTTTCTGTGTATTTCAGCTCATATCCCTCCAGGTATATCCCCTCCATCTACCTTTCCAGGTGCTTCTTATATGATGTTTTGTACCTGACTCTTTATTTGGCAGCTCATTCTATATTCTCACCACCCTCTGAGTGAAAAAGTTGTCCCTTTCAAATCTTCTCAACCTAAATCTATGCACCCTCGATATGGTCTCCCCTACCCTGGGGAAAAATCTGTCACCATCCATCTTATCTGTGCTGAAGACCATAAGACCATAAGATATACAGAAGGAGCAAAATTAGGCCATTTGGCCCATTGATTCTGCTTCACCATTTTATCATGGTTGATCCAGTTTCCCTCTCAGGCCCAATATTCTGCCTTGTCCCTCTATCCCTTTATGCCCTGACTAATCAAGAATTTTGTGTGGGCACGTGGCCAAGTGGTTAAGGCATTGGACTAGCAACCTGAAGGTTGTGAGTTCAAGCCCCAGCCGAGGCAATGTGTGTTGTATCCTTGAGCAAGGCACTTAATCACACACTGCGACGACACTGGTGCCAAGCTGTATGGGTCCTAATGCCCTTCCTTTGGACAACATTGGTGTCGTGGAGAGGGGAGACTTGCAGAATGGGCAACTGCCGGTCTTCATACAACCTTGCCCAGGCCTGCGCCCTGGAGAGTGAAGACTTTTCATTTCCAGGTGCAGATCCATGGTCTCACAAGACTAACGGATGCCTTTTACTTTAATCAAGAATTTTACAACCTTTGCCTTAAACATATGCGATGATTTGGCCTCACAGCCACCTGTGGCAACATATTCCAGAGATTCACCACTCTCTGGCTAAAGAAATTCCTCCTCATTTCAGTTGTAAAAAGGCATCCTGAGGCTGTGTCCTTTGGTCTTAGACTCTCCCACCATATGAAACATCCTCTCCACATCCACTCTATCGAGGCCTTTCAACATATGACAAGTCTTTCAATCCCAGAATCATTCTCGTGAACCATTTTGAACCTTCTCCAATGTCAGCATATCCTTCCTTTGATAAGGGGCACAAAACTGCTTACAGTACTTATAAAGCCTCAATATTGCATCCTTGTTTTTATATTCTAGTCCCCTCATCACTGACTCAATCTGCAAATTAACCCTTAAGGAATCCTACATGAGGACTTCCTTAAACAAGTCTCCCATTCTCCTACATTCCAAGGAGTAAAGACCTACCCTGGCCAACCTCTCCCTTCTACACAGGTCCTCTCATCTTGACAACATCCTCATAAATCATTTCTGGACTCTTTCCAGTTTAATCACATCTTTATTATAACGGTGACCTAATCTGTACACAGTACTCTGGGTACCCTTACAAATGAGGTAAACAACTGCAACATGATATCCCAGCTTAATACACTAACTGATGAAGGTGAACATACATGGGTATCTTCTGAAGCCTGAAAGCGAATGGCTTGTGAATCCTGATTGCTCTGTAGAACTTCTGACAGAAGATCCAGAAATCAAGGAGATTGTTACGATTAACATCATGCAGATTGAAGAGGAGGTGGACGCAGTATAATCCATCACTTCTCACCTTGGACCTAGGTTGAGGAGGATTATATTTAAGAACCCGCTCTTAGTCAGAAGTAGAAGAACTTAATATCATTCTTGCTCAGTCTGATTTGAATGAAGAACAACTCGGATATTCTTTGGGGAGACAGATTGTTTCTCAGTGGAGGAGCTCAGAAAGGCTGAAATGGAGATTATTAGTTTTCGTCAAAGAAAGAGATCACCAGATAAATTCTTAAGTTTGCAAAGGGGAGAAAGTGTGAAAAGGAACAGTCATATTTTCAAGCTTAATCCAGTTCTTGAAGATGATGTCTTGAGAGTTGGTGGACAGCTTAGGAGGGCAGCCACGTCTGAAGAGTCTAAACATCCTGTTATACTGACAAAGCATCTTCATTTCTCAGATCTCATTCTGAGGTATGTACATCAGGAAGTGGGACACGATGGTCACAACCACGTTATCCAGGATATTGGATTCACAATACTAGTGCAGCTATAAGGAGAATCCTGTCTAAGTGTGTCGTTTGTCAACAGTTGAATGCAGCTAGCACACGGCCGACCTACTGTACCTCTGGACGGGGTGTTTCCAGATGGACTATTTGAGGTGAAGAGCAGAAGTAGTACAGTGAAGAGATAGGAGGTCACTTTTACTTGTCTAGCTATATGAGCTGATCATATTGAAATGTCGTTTTCTTTAGACATTTTTTTTGTTAATGCAAGACGAGGACAAGTTTGCGAACTCTACTCTGATAATGCAACAAACTTTGTTGGAGCAGGGCATGAGCTGAGGGAAATAAAATCATTCACAGATCAATGGTGTCCTTCAGAAAGAAATCAAGTGGGTTTTTAAATCCCTGGCTGGCTCACATCATAGAGGAACATGGGAAAACTTGATCAGGTCTATAAAAAAAGGTCGTCAATTCTATCATGAAGGTGCAGCAACCCTCTTGGTGAAGGGTTTTCACACAATTCTTTGCAAAGTAGAGGCTATTATCAAAGGTTGTCCGATTATTATAGCATCATCTGATCCCAATGATTTGGAGGGTTTAACACCCAACCACCTGTTGCTTCTGAAGACCTCACCATCCTTACCACCAAGAGAGTTACAAAAGGAAGATGTTTATGTTCATCATAGGTGGAAGGAAGTCTAATACATGTCAAACTCGATTTGGAAACGGTGCATTGAGGAGTATTTACCACAAATACAGAAACATTAAAAATAGGTATAAAGTGCAATTTTCTTCCAAGAGATTTTGTGCTTATAGTTGATGACACAGTAGCTCAAAACTAATGGATCGTGGGAAAAGTCATTCCAGATAGAAGAGGATTTATGTGGCAGGTACACATCAAGACCAGGACCTGCTGTCTGGACATGCCTGTAACCAAAATCTGTCTTCTACAGGAGCGAGAGCTTTGAGGTGCTTTAGAAGCTTCATGACTTTGACTTGATTTACTGACTTGACAGAGTGGTGGTAAAAAATTGCTCTGTACCGGGCTAAGTGCAGAATGGCCTAGATGACTGTTGCATGATTTACCTGGAAGAGGAAAGAAGAAAGATGAATGTTAAGATTTCATGTCTTCTAGTAGAATATAGTTGTGATTATTAAGGTGCACCAGTTGAGGGGCTTGGAAGTAGGAGCCTCTATCTATTTTCTGTCTGTCTGCATTGTATTGTGTTGCATGTTTATTATGTTAGTTAGTCACGTGGGTTGGGATGTAGGAGAAGTGAAGAGTTCAGTGAGGTATTCATGCCTTGTCTTAGTTCAGTTTAGTCAGGGCAGAGCCAGGGTGTGGGCCAGGGGTGATTTTTTTTGTTGTTGACTGCTTAAATACTCTTAAATACATTTAATAATGATTCACTTGTGTTTAAAAACACTAAGACTATTTATTTCATTATCTTGCTAGTTTTAGTTCCATTAGTTTTTATCCTTTCAGGATTGTTTGTTTTGCTAGTTTCTTAATAAAGGATCGAACATACTTTCTTCGACCTTACAACTTCGTTATTGTGGATAGCCCATCATACAGTGTCAAACTCCCCCACCCACCCCGTGTTCAGTCTCTGAGCGGTTTTGGTTTGTTTTCAAGTAGCTGCTACAGCAATGTTAGCAGTCATTTCAAGAGAAGGAAAATATAAAACGAAGGATGTAATGCTGAGGCTCTATTAGGCATTGGTGAGGCTTCATTTGGAGTGTTATGAACAGTTTTGGGCCCCTTATTAATGGAAGAATTTGCTTACATTGCAAAGGATTCAGAGGAAATTCGAGAATGATTCTAGGTATGAAAGGCTTATCATATGAGGAGCCTTTACTTGTTGGAATTTAGAAGAATTCAACATTCTTGAATTTTGAATTCAAGAACTTATTGAAACCCAACAAATGTTGAAAGGCCCAGATAGAGTGGATGTCGAGAAGATGTTTCCTATAGTCAGGAAGACTAGGACCAAAGGGCACAGCCTCGGAATACAAGGACATCCATTTAGAACGGAGATGAGGAGGTATTTCTTTAGCTAGAGGGTAGTGAATCTGTGGAGTTCATTGCCACAGGCAGCTATGGAGGCCATGTTACTGGGTGTATTTGAAACTGAAAAGTTCCTGATTAGTCAGGGTGTGAAAGGATATGGGGAGAAGGCAGGAAAATGGAATTGAGGAGGAAATGGATCAGTGCTAATGGAGCAGATTCTATGGGCAGAATGGCCTAAATCTGCTTCTATGTCTTATGGATCTATGGTCTCCCATTTAGCAAACACGTCTTTGCCTGACAAAGGAAGCTGAGGACTGCATAAAAGCCAAGGAAAGGGCATGTAAGGTAGCAAAAGTGAGAGGGAAGTTGGATGACTGGAAGCTTTTAAGATCCAACAAAAGGCAACTGCAAGGAGGGAAAAGATGATATATGAGAGCAACCTAGCCAAAAAATATAAAGGAGGATACTAAAAGCTTTTTTCTTATATAAAGAGTAAAAGGGAGGTGAGAGTTGATATTGGACTACTGGAAAATGATGCTGGTGAGGTGCTAATGGGGGTCAAAGAAATGGCAGATGAACTTAATGGGTACTTTGCATCTGCCTTCACTGTGGAGGACACAAGCAATGTGCCAGAGGTCCATGAGTATCAGGGAGCAGGAGTGAGTGCCATTGCTGTTACAAAGGAAAAATTGTGAGGCAAACTGAAAGATCTTAAGGTGGACAAATCACCCGGACTGGATGGACCACATCCCTGAGTCCTGACAGAGGTTGCTGAAGAGAAAACAGACGAATTGATCTTGACCTTTCAATAATCACTTGATTCTGGCATGGTTCCGGGGGACTAGAAGATTGCAATTGTTACTCCACTCTTCAGAAGAGAGGAAGGCAAAAGAAAGGGATTATAGGCCAGTTAGCCTAACCACAGTGGTTGGGAAAGTGTGGGAGACGATTATTAAGGATGAGGTTTCGAGGTACTTGGAGACCAATGATAAAATGTCAAAGTCAGCATGGTTTCTGTAAGGGGAAATCTTGCCTGACAAATCTGTTAAAGTTCTTTGAGGAAGTAACAAGCAGGGTGGGCAAAGGAGAGGCAGTGGTTGTCATTTACTTGGATTTTCAGAAGTTGTTTGATAAGATGCCACACAGGAGGCTGCTGAATAAGATAAAATCTTATGGTGTTACAGGAAAGATACTGGCCTGTATAGAGGAATGGCTGATAGGCAGGAGGCAGCGAGTGGGAATAAAAGGGGCCTCTCCTGGTTGGCTGCCAGTGACTAGTGGTGTTCCTCAGGGGTCAGTATTCAGACAACTGCTTTTCACGTTGTTTGTCAATGATTTGGATAAACTAATTTGTTAATTAATATTGCAACTCCTCACTTTCTATTATTAGGGCAATATTAATAATAGACTTGATCTACCCACTCTCTTTTTAATTTTTTGTGTTTCATGTCTCCTAAATGTGTTTCTTGTAATCGAGCTATAAAGCAATTAAGTTTTTTCAACTGAACCAATACTTTTTTCCTTTTAATGGGGTGATCGATTCCATTAATGTTATAATTAATTATGTTCAAAGTGGCCATGATACAATATGTCACTTACTACATCACCACCCCCCTCCCACCCCCTTCAACCAAACCCGGTATTTTTATAGTATAATAACAGAAAAACTTGTGATATCCTGCCAATGCTTAGAGAACTATTTACAAAAGAATATAACTCACAAGACACAACAAAACCAAACAAGACTTCCAGAAACCCAGTTGGTCTTTCAAGATTCCTGATAAAACAAATTATTATAACTGCTTTTTCTCTTATCAAGACCAACCCCTGATAATAATTAGGCAGAGAGGAATGACACCTGCTGCTCTCCGGAGAACATGCACACAGTGCTGTCATAGCTACAAACCACGGAGAAAGCATATCCCCCTGGTTGTGTTATGGAAAAGTTTGCGGACAGTACAAAGAAAAGTGGAGGGGTATGTGGTGCTGAGGAAGCAGTGTGATTGCAGCAGAACTCAGACAAATTGGAAGAATGGGCAAAAAAGTGGCAGATGGAATACAGTGTTGGGAAATGTATGATAAATTATTTTGATAAAAGGAACAATAGTGTAGACTATTATCTAAATGGAGAGAAGCTTCAAATATCAGAGGTGCAGAGGGACTCAGGAGTCCTCTGCAAGACTCCCAGAAGGTTAATTTACAGGTTGAGTCTGTGGTAAAGAAGGCAAATGCAATGTTGGCATTTATTTCAAGGGGAATCGAAGTAAGGGGATAATGCTGAGCCTTTATAAGACACTAGTCAGGCCGCACTTGAGCATTGTCTAACAGTTTTGTGCCCCATATCTCAGAAAGGATGTGTTGTCACTGGAGAGAGTCCAGAGGAGATTCACGAGGATGATTCCAGAAATAAGGGGGTTAACATCCGAGGAGCGTTTGGCAACTTTGGAGCTGTCACTGGAACTTAGAAGAATATGGGGGATCTCATTGAAACCTACCAAATGTGGAAAGTACTAGATAGGATGGATGTGAGGAGGATGCTTCCTCTAGTGGGAGTATCCAGAACTAGAGGGCACAACCTCAAAATTGAGGGTAACCTTTTAGAATCAGGAATTTTTTTTTTAGCTGGAGAGTAGTGAATCTGTGGAAAGCTCTGCCACAGTCTGTGGTGGAGGCCAAGTCCGTGGGTATACTTAAGGCCGAAGTTGATAGTTTCCTGATCAGTTACGGCATCGAAGTATATGGCCAGAAGGTGGGTATATGGGGTTGAATAAGATCTGGGATCAGCCATGATGGAATGGCAGAGGAGACTTAATGGGCTGAATGGCCTAATTCTGTTCCTATGTCTTATGGTCTTATGATAAAAAGAAATGTTAAAAAAAAATCTGAAATAAACAGTAAGGAGCGGCATACCCTCCGTGAGAGGGAGAAATTGTTAATACTTCAGGTTGAAAACTTTTCAGCAGAACTGGGAAAAGTTTAAATCAAGCATACATCTGCTGCCTGACTTGCTGAATTTACAGCTTTTACAGCTTTTAGTTTAGTTTAATTAAAATTTGACTCAGTACCAGAAAGCAAAGGCTGAAGGTTAATTTTAGTGACTGTGGGCTATGTGTCATGTGAACCATGGGGTCAATATAAAGACCCCCGCCCTTCATGCCATATAAAAATTTGGATTTAAAATGTTTGGCAATCAAAATATCTGCTGATGTTGGGAATCTGAAATAAAAAATACAGGGAATGCTGGAAGCTCTCAGCATGTCTGGCTGCATCTGCAGGAGGAGAAGAAAAGGTAACAGTTTTGGTCTGAAGCCCTATATCAGAATTAGGAAACAGGAAATCAGGTTAGTCTTCAGCAACAGAGGTGGGGAGGGATTAAAAAAGGGAATATCCTTGATAGGATGGAGACCAAATGGCTCAATGTGGCAATTAGTATCAGATTATATTGTGTTTTCATTATCTGCTGGTAAGAGTAAAACAAAACCAAGGTAACAGAGAGGTGGCAGACAGAAATGGCTGATTCTCAAACAAGCAGAAGGAAAGAGGGTTAGTATTATTAAAAATGGGAGACTTCCGGTGATGCCATGATTCAGTTTTGACCTGCCTCGCATTCCCTCCCAAGAAATTTGGGGTTTAATAGCTGTTAAGTTACTTTTGACCATCTATGAAAGATATTTTTGCTAAGTAAAGAGTAGAGGAACAGGAGTATGACGTCTCGGACTTCAAAACACACTGGAAAACAAGAAATACAAAGAGAAAGCAAAGACAAAAGTTACAGCTAGCGCCAGAACAGGCTGAAGCTAGCAAAGACGACGAGGAGAAAGATATGGCCGTGATACTACGTGAGTTGAAAGAGAAGAGAAAAGAAAATCAAGAGCCACTTTCAGACACCAAGGCATCCCTATCTAGACTGGAGAATTCGGTGACAGACCTGAAGGAACGACTGGACCTACTTGAGCAGAAATCTACCGACTCTGAGTCGAGAATTAGTGCTAACGAGGACGCACGTTTCCGGCATGAGAGAGCACTTAAATGCCTGTTGAAGCGAGAAGCCGCTCTTACCATGGCTTGCCATGATCTCCAGAACTGCTTATGAAGAAATGATCTAAGAATTTATCAGATACCTGAGGATAGTGAGAAAGGAAACATGGTGGGGTTTGTCAAACAGTTAATTAAAACGACGCTTCGGCTGCCAGAGGACTCACTGAGAGAGCCCACCGATCCCTGATCACAGAGTCGGCGCCTTTTGCACCACCGCGTTCCGTCGTTGTGTGCTTCTTGGATTATACAGTAAAAGAGGCAGTACTGCATCAAGCATAGGCTCAAAAACAAGTTACGTTTCAAGGCAGAGTCATCTATTTTGATCAGGATGACTCTCCTGAGGTCCAGAAAAGAAGAGCAAAAGTCCACACCGTGATCAAGCAGCTAAAGGAGTAAGTTGTCGCTTCCCAGCGCAGCTGAGAGTAAACTCGGATGCTGGAGTGAAGACCTTTCCTTCCTTGATTGAAGCTTTACCCACACTGAACAACCTGGGCATCTCCGTGCCGGTGAGTGGGAGGGAGAAGCTGGAGCAGCGACTCATCAGCGAGGTATGGCAGGTGCAGTGGAGGGGGCATGAAGGAGACAGCACTGCGCCGTCGGAGGCAAACATGAGAGCTTTCCTGACATAAGAGGAGGACGATTATACTTTTTTCTTTCAAAGAAGGAGGTATATGAACGGTGTCTTCTTTGGACTGATTAATTATTTCTGGTTGTGAGTAATATATAACTGTCTTTGCCAACATGTACAGCTATTTACCAGCATAACTGAAATATTTTAATATACAATGCAGTTTTGTGGGGCGGGGGGGAGAGCGAGTTAAATTTTGTTAAGCAGACAGAAAAGGAAAAGGGATCACCAAGGGAGGGCAACAACTCAACCGGGGGGATATGCATTCTCCATGGTTTGTAGCTATGACAGCACTGTGTGCATGTTCTCTGGAGAGCAGCAGGTGTCATTCCTCTCTGCCTAATTATTATCAGGGGTTGGTCTTGATAAGAGAAAAAGCAGTTATAATAATTTGATTTATCAGGAATCTTGAAAGACCAACTGGGTTTCTGGAAGTCTTGTTTGGTTTTGTTGTGTCTTGTGAGTTATATTCTTTTGTAAATAGTTCTCTAGGCATTGGCAGGATATCACAAGTTTTTTTAGTTATTATACTATAAAAATACTGGGTTTGGTTGAAGGTGGGAGGGGGGTGGTGATGTAGTAAGTGATACATTGTATCATGGCCACTTTGAACATAATTAATTATAATATTAATGGAATCAATCACCCCATTAAAAGGAAAAAAGTAATGGTTCAGTTGAAAAAACTTAATTGCTCTATAGCTCTATTACAAGAAACACATTTAGGAGACATGAAACACAAAAAATTAAAAAGAGAGTGGGTAGATCAAGTCAATTATTCATATTGCCCTAATAGTAGAAAGTGAGGAGTTGCAATATTAATTAACAAATCAGTTTATTTCGTGGTAGAAAAAGAGGTTAAAGACAAGCAGGGTAGATATGTGTTAGCTATGGGCTCGATGGGAGGTGAAGAGTTTACTATCACGAGCACCTATGCACCGAATGAAGATAACCCCACCTTTTTTAAAGAAGTAGCTTTATTACTTGCCAGGGAAGCTAGAGGTACTGTTATAGTTGGAAGAGACTTTAATTGTATTCTTAATAGGAGTTTGGATAAATTATCTGGGAATGGGGAACCCCTGAGCAAGAAGCCTAAAGCAGTAAAGATTACGTTGGATGAGCTTGGGCTAGTTGATGGCTGGAGAGCATTGAATCCAGGTGCCAGGGATTTTAGTCATATATCAAGAGCCCATGGCTCATATTCAAGAATTGACCTTATTTGCATCCCAAAGAAGAATCTACATCAGGTGAAGGAATGAACCCATTACATTGTCAGATCATGCTCCTGTTAGACTTGTACTGAAAGTATCTGAGCGGCACTTCAAATATTGGAGGCTCAAAGTTTCCACGTTGATGGACCCCTCTTCCTATAATCAACTAAAACTATGCATTGATGAATATTTTGTGACAAATTACATTGGGGAGGTTTCCCCCTCGATACTGTGGGAAGGTGCAAAAGTTGTGATAAGGGAATAATGTATTGATTTGGC
Source organism: Mobula hypostoma (assembly GCF_963921235.1). Taxonomy (NCBI): domain Eukaryota; kingdom Metazoa; phylum Chordata; class Chondrichthyes; order Myliobatiformes; family Myliobatidae; genus Mobula; species Mobula hypostoma. Next base: position 46,710,620 of record NC_086121.1, on the reverse strand, counting down.
TGTTCAAATGAAAAAATACCGAAACAAAAAATATAATCAGTTGCAAAGTGAAAAAAAAAGATTAGAACAAAGGCACAAGTTAACACTGAACAAGGATGATTGGAAAAACCTCCAAAAGTGTGGGGATGCCTTGAATGAGTTGCTCACATATAAAGCGGAAGAAGCACTTAGATACACAAATCAGAAGTATTATGAGATGGGGAATCGGACCAGCTGTCTGTTAGCATTTCAGTTGAGAAAGGCACAATCTAACAGAGTTGTATAAAAATTAGACATTCTTTAACTTTCTCCAAGGTATTGAACCCAAACGATATAGCAAAGGCATTTAAGGCCTTCTATAAAGAAATGTATGATTCTTCGGATCCACCACAAAATGAAGGCAAGCTGGATGAAATTTTCAGAGACATCTGTATAAACAAACTTTTAAAAAGTGAGATTGTTTCACTGGCACAACCAATCTCAGAGCTAGCAATAAAAGGTTATTAAAACATTAAAAAATAATAAATCTCCGGGTATGGATGGATTTCCGGGTGAGTTCTATAAGATATTTACAACAGATCTTACTCCACTTTTATGTAAAGTTTTTAATTATGCTCTGAATGAACATGAGCCGCTGGAGAGCTGGTCAGAGACAATCATATCAGTAATCCACAAGGATGGAAAGGACCCTGTAGCATGTAGTTCGTACAGACCAATCAGCCTGCTTGGTACTGATGTGAAGATCCTTTGCTCTATTTTAGCAAAGCAACTGCAGAAATATATAGGAAAATTGATTAATCCAGATCAAACTGGATCTATTCCAGGCCTCCAGGGAGCAAACGATGTTAGAAGAGCTTTAAATATCCAGTCTTTAGCACAGAAATTCATCCACCCTTCAAAGCTTTTTAGCTTAGATGCTGAGAAGGCATTTGATAGGATGGATTGGATATACTTAGACTATACCTTAGAAAAAAAGGGTTTTAATGCAACATTTCCCAATTTCTTCAGATTCAAAAGGGGAACCAGACAGGGAAGGCCCCTATCCCCATTTGCCTTCAGCATTGAACCACTGGCTGAGTTAATAAGACAAATTGAACAAATTGAGGGTATAACAGATAAAGGACGTATAACCCATAAGATCGCAAACATGAGGAAATCTGCAGATGCTGGAATTTCAAGCAACACACATAAAAGTTGCTGGTGAAAGCAGCAGGTCAGGCAGTATCTCTAGGAAGAGGTATAGTCAACGTTTCGGGCCGAGACCCTTCGTCAGGACTAACTGAAGGAAGAGCTAGTAAGAGATTTGAAAGTGGGAGGGGGAGGGGGAGATCCGAAATGATAGGATAAGACAGGAGGGGGAGAGATGGAGCCAAGAGCTGGACAGGTGATTGGCAAAAGGGATATGAGAGGATCATGGGACAGGAGGCCCAGGGAGAAAGAAAGGGGGGGGGAAGAGCCCAGAGGATGGGCAAGGGGTATAGTGAGAGGGACAGAGGGAGAAAAAGGAGAGAGAGAAAAATAATGTGTGTATATAAATAAATAATGGATGGGGAATGAGGGGGAGGTGGGGCATTAGCGGAAGTTTGAGAAGTCAATGTTCATGCCATCAGGTTGGAGGCTACCCAGACGGAATATAAGATGTTGTTCTTCCAGCCTGAGTGTGGCTTCATCTTTACAGTAGAGGAGGCCGTGGATAGACATGTCAGAATGGGAATGGGAAGTGGAGTTAAAATGTGTGGCCACTGGAAGATCCTGCTTTCTCTGGCGGACAGAGCATAGATGTTCAGCTTAACGATCTCCCAGTCTGCGTCGGGTCTTGCTAATATATAGAAGGCCACATCGGGAGCACCGGATGCAGTATATCACCCCAGCCGACTCTCAGGTGAAGTGTCACCTCACCTGGAAGGACTGTCTGGGGCCCTGAATGGTGGTGAGGGAGGAAGTGTAAGGGCATGTGTAGCACTTGTTTCGCTTACAAGAATAAGTGCCAGGAGGGAGATTGGTGGGGAGGGATGGGGGGGGATGAATAGACAAGGGAGTCGCATAGGGAACGATCCCTGCAGAAAGTGGGGGGGGGCAGGGAAAAATGTGCTTAGTGGTGGGATCCCGTTGGAGGTGACGGAAGTTACAGCGAATTATATGTTGGACAGATAAGATAGCCATAAGATAGCTTTATTTGCAGATGACATTCTTCTCTTTATAAAGAACCCTCTTTCATCAGTTCCCCCGCTTATGCAATGTTTGAGAAGCTATGGAGTGGTCTCTGGATACAAAGTTAACTAAGCGAAACCTAAAGCTATGATGATTACAGGGACCTGGCCAAGTCAGCTGGATGATAAAGTGACCTTTCGTAGGCCGAAACAGGGTTTTAGATATTTGCGAGTTAGTTTACCTCATAGTTCCTCCCAACTCTTTGCAGCCACTTATTAAGCAAGTGAGGAGAGATCTTGAACATTGGGTGATGCTTCCTTTATCACTGACAAGTAGAGTAGAAGTGATCAGGATGAATATGTTGCCCAGGTTTCTTTTTCTTTTCAGTGCTCTATCCATAATAGTTCCTATATCTACTTTTAAAATATTGGATAGACTCATCAGTAGGTTTATATGGCAGAAAAAGAGGCCCGGGGTGAGACTAAAAGTGTTATACTCAGATAAAAACAGGGAGGTTTAGCTTTACCTCATTTAAAGACCTATTATTAGGCTGCCCAGTTAAGAGCAATTGTGTCATGGATCAGAGAAGACGTGGATTCAAGATGGGTTCACAGGGAGCAAAATTCAATTGGTGAGTTATCTTTAGCAGCTCTTCCCTTTTTAAATCCAAGCGTGTGGAAGAATGTTGAGCCTCAGAATGAATGGGTTAACTATACATTGAAAGTATGGGATAGAATTAGGAAAAAGTTAAACCTTTCAAGGACTATAACAAGGGCAACCAGAATTGTATTTATTTCATATTTTATTCCAGCAAAACTGGATTCTGGTTTTAACAGGTGGGCGCAAAGAGGCCTGATTCTTGTGGACCAAATCTTTGATAATGAGGCGCTCAAATCTTTCACCCAACTCCAAACTGAATTTGACCTTGTATGAAATTACTTTTATAGATTCCTCCAAATTAGACATTACCTTACATCACGCAAAGAATGGAACAATCTTAAAATACAGCCAAATAACTTGGAAAAATTTTGGATAGAGATCCTCATGGGTAGGACACAACCCCAGAAAATTGTATCTTGTATATATAAAAAAAAACACGTGGATACAATGGATAACACGTTAGATGTTAAACATAAGTGGGAATTGGAGGTAAATACCATAATAGAAGAGGAAAAGTGGGAGAGGTCTTGGGAGTCATGGCATAGATGCTTGAGTAGTCCCAATTGGAGGGAATTTGCTTGGAAAATAAGGATGAGGTACTTTAAAAACCCATTAGTAATATAATTATACACAGGAAAAAACAGCAGACTTTGCTGGAGAGGCTGTGATCTAGTGGGAGATTTTGCACATATATTCTGGGATTGTCCCAAGTTAAGGGAATTTTGGTACAAGGTTACTGGGGAAATAAGAAAGATTTTAGATATAAGTATACCCTTTGAACCTAGTCATTTAATTTTAGGCTACCTCCCGCAATCTGCATTAGAGAAGAATAAACTACACATGTTAAGAGACCATAAGACCATAAGACAAAGGAGCAGAAGTCGGCTATTCGGCCCATCGAGTCTGCTCCGCCATTTTATCATGAGCTGATCCATTCTTCTATTTAGTCCCAAGCCCCCACCTTCTCACCATAACCTTTGATACCTTGGCTACTCAGATACCTATCAATCTCTGCCTTAAATACACCCAATGACTTGGCCTCCACTGCTGCCCGTGGCAACAAATTCCATAGATTCACCACCCTCTGAATAAAAAAATTTCTTCGCATTTCTGTTCTGAATGGGCGCCCTTCAATCCTTAAGTCATGCCCTCTCATACTAGATTCCCCCATCATGGAAAACAACTTTGCCACATCCACTCTGTCCATGCCTTTCAACATTCGAAATGTTTCTATGAGGTCTCCCCTCATTCTTCTAAACTCCAAGGAATACAGTCCAAGAGCGGACAAACGTTCCTCGTATGTTAACCCTTTCATTCCCGGAATCATTCTAGTGAATCTTCACTGTACCATCTCCAACATCAGCACATCCTTTCTTAAATAAGGAGACCACAATTGCCCACAGTACTCCAAGTGAGGTCTCACCAGTGCCTTATGGAGCCTCAACATCACATCCCTGCTCCTATACTCTATTCCTCTAGAGATGATTGCCAACATTGCATTCGCATTCTTCACTACTGACTCAACCTGGAGGTTAACTTTAAGGGTATCCTGTACGAGGACTCCCAAGTCCCATTGCATCTCAGAACTTTGAATTCTTTCCCCATTTAAATAATAGTCTGCCCGTCTATTTCTTCTGCCAAAGTGTATAACCATACACTTTCCAGCATTGTATTTCATTTGCCACTTTGCCCATTCTTCCAATCTATCCAAGTCTCTTTGCAGACTCTCCATTTCCTCAGCACTACTGGCCCCTCCACCTATCTTCATATCGTCAGCAAACTTAGCCACAAAACCATCTATTCCATAATCCAAATCGTTGATATACAATATAAAAAGAAGCGGCGCCAACACGGACCCCTGCGGAACACCACTGGTAACCGGCAGCCAACCAGAATAGGATCCCTTTATTCCCACTCTCTGTTTCCTGCCAATCAGCCAACGCCCTATCCACGTATGTAACTTTCCCGTAATTCCATGGGCCCTTATCTTGTAAAGTAGCCTCATGTGTGGCACCTTGTCAAAGGCCTTCTGAAAATCCAAATTTAAAACATCCACTGCATCTCCCTTGTCTAGCCTACTGGTAATTTCCTCAAAAAATTGTAATAGATTTGTCAGGCAGGATTTTCCTTTAAGGAATCCATGCTGAGTTCTGCCTATCTTGTCATATGCCTCCAGGTACTCTGTAACCTCATCCTTGACAATCGACTCCAACAACTTCCCAACCACCGATATTAAGCTAACAGGTCTATAATTTCCTTTTTGCTTCCTTACCCCCTTCTTAAATAGCGGAGTGACATTTGCAATCTTCCAGTCTTCCGCAACCATGCCAGAATCTATCGACTTTTGAAAGATCATCGCTAATGTCTCCGCAACCTCCACAGCTACTTCCTTCAGAACACGAGGGTGCATTCCATCTGGTCCAGGAGATTTATCTACCTTTAGACTATTCAGCTTCCTGAGTACTTTCTCTGTCGTAATTGTGACTGTGCACACTTCTCTTCCCTGCCACCCTTGAGTGTCCGGTATACTGCTGATGTCTTCCTCAGTGAAGACTGATGCAAAACACTCGTTCACTTCCTCTGCCATCTCCTTATCTCCCATTACAATTTCTCCAGCATCATTTTCTATCGGTCCTATATCTACTCTCACCTGCCTTTTACTCTACATACTTGAAAAAGCTTTTAGTATCCTCTTTGATATTATTTGCTAGCTTCCTCTCATGGTTAATCTTTTCTCTCTTAATGACCTTCTTGGTTTCCTTTTGTAAGGTTTTAAAAACTTCCCAATCCTCTGTCATTCCACTAATCTTTGCTTCCTTGTATGCCCTCTCTTTTGCTTTAACTTTGGCTTTGACTTCTCTTGTCAACCATGGTTGCATCCTTTTTCCACCTGAAAATTTCTTCTTCTTTGGAATATACCTGTCTTGCGCCTTCCTCATTTCTCGCATAAACTCCAGCCACTGCTGCTCTGCTGTCTTTCCTGCCAGTGTCCCTTTCCAGTCAACTTTGGCCAGTTCCTCTCTCATGCCACTGTAATTTCCTTTACTCCACTGAAATACCGACACATCAGATTTCGGCTTCTCTTTTTCTAATTTCACAGTGAACTCAATCATGTTATGATCACTGCCTCCTAAGGGTTCCTTCACTTCAATCTCTCTAATCACCTCCGGTTCATTACATAATACCCAATCCAGTACAGCTGATCCCCTAGTGGGCTCAACAACAAGCTGTTCTAAAAAGCCATCTCGCAGACATTCTACAAATTCTCTCTCTTGAGATCCAGTGCTGACCTGATTTTCCCAATCTACTCGCATGTTAAAATCCCCCACAATTATCATAACACTGCCCTTCTGACAAGCCTTTTCTATTTCCAGTTGTAATTTGTAGTCCACATCCCTGCAGCTGTTTGGAGGCCTATAAATAACTGCCATCAGGGTCCTTTTACCCCTGCTATTTCTTAGCTCAACCCATAAGGATTCTGCACCTTCCGATCCTATATCACCTCTTTCTAATGATTTAATATCATTTCTTACCAATAAAGCCACGCCTCCCCCTCTGCCTACCTTCCTATCCTTCCAAAACACCGTGTATCCTTGGACGTTCAGCTCCCAGAGACATGTATCCTTTAGCCAGGTCTCAGTGATGGCCACAATATCATACCTACTAATCTGTAGTTGTACAAGATCATCCACTTTATTCCTTATGCTGCGTGCATTTAAATACAACACCTTAAGACCAGTACTTGATACTTTTTGCTTTGATTTCACTGCAACTTTATTGCATTGCAACTCATCCCAATGGCTACAAATTTGCCCCATCATCTGCCTGTCTTTCCTGATATCTTTACTGCTCAGTATCTTAGATTTATTTCTGTTTTCCTCTTCCTCCGCTCTGTCATTCCGGTTCCCATCCCCCTGCCAAATTAGTTTAAACCCTCCCTAACAGCTCTATTAAACTTTCCCGCCAGGATACTGGTCCCCTTCAGGTTCAGGTGTAACCTGTCCTTTTTGAACAGGTCATACTTCCCCCAGAAGAGATCCCAATTATCCAAGAATCTGAAGCCCTGCCCCCTTAAGAGCCTTGATTCTGATTGCTCATAAAATGATAACTGTCATCTGGCTTAAATCTCACCCACCCACTTTGGAACAATGGATACAGAGACTGCATCTAACTTTTTATTTACTTCCCCTAACCTCTAATTCTCCCTCATCCTGATCCCTAACCTGACCCCTAAATACCGGCACTATCCTGAAAACCGTCCCTGCAGACCTATAAAACACTAGGTCTGAGCCACTGCCTCAATGGATACCATAGTTTGGTGCCATCTACTGGAAATCTGATCACAGACACTCAATCTCCTTCCGTTTAAAATGTATGCTGCGCTACTATTGTAGGTTTACACAAATGAAACTGCAAAACATTTTACTGAACTCCAAATCCTGAAAACAAAATGCTTTACATAATTACATCATCACGTCAGACTAGCCTCTTAAAGTGAAACCCCAACTCAGTGTTGGTGGTTATGAATTATGTACATTTCCTGTACTGTTATTATTTGTAGTACAGTAACTGGTCTTACAGTCATCCCCGTTTTATTCCACCTGCCAACTCCTTTCTCATTCAATTTGCCTCCCTGTATCTCCTGAAGCCTCTCTGCACCCTCTTCACAGCTCACCTTGCCATTCAGATGTCTTTTTCAATGGCAGTCTTGGAAAATTACATTTGCAGTAAGGTCATGATAGACAAAATGCTAATTCATCCACAGCTACAGCACCGTGTGCAGGTACATTAACCATATTATAGGAAAGGAGAGATTGCACTGCAGAATGTGCAGAGGAGGTTCATAAGAATGTTATCAAGTTTAGGACAATTATAATCATTCAGACACCACAGCCAAGAAAACTCACCAACACCATTTTCTCAGGAGGTTACATAGATTTGGCATGTCCCGTCGACTCTTGCTAATTTTTATTGATGCATCCTATCTGGATCCTATCCTAGGATGACATCTGCTCTGACTGAATTGAATTGTCTTTATTACTTACATCCTTCATATACAAGAGGAGTAAAATTCTTTACATTATGTCTGTGTCTAAATGTACAATGTGCAATTAATAGTAATTCATTATATATAGTATGTACAACAGGACAGTCAATATAACATAGAAATACAATTGTATCAACATGAATTAATCAGTCTGATGCCTGGTGGAAGAAGCTGTCTCGCAGCCTGTTGGTCCTGGTTCTTATGCTGTGGTCGTCATGGCTATCCCTTGAGGTCGAGGATGATGGTCTTCGTTCTATTGATCTACTTATGGGCTCTCAAGGGGCTTATGAATCTAACCTTGGCTTTGAAAGTTCTTCCGCATTCAGGACAGGTAGTTCCAGATGGCAGATTGGGCTTTGGTTGTTGCTGCCTCTCTTTCCATTCTCTTCTCTTTTCTTCTAATTCTGCACATCTGTTGGCTTGGAAAGTTGCTGTTCCTTCTCGGATGATGGCTTGCCAGAGTTTCCTGTCCTTGGTAATGGTTTCCCAATTGTTAATGTCGATGTTACATTTCTTCATGTTGACTTTTAAGATGTCTTTGAATCTCTTCTGTTGTCCACCTCTTTTACGTTTGCCTTCTTTAAGTTGGGAGTAGATTTGTTTTGGCAGACATTTTTTCCTTTCATCCGAACATCATGACCGCTCTACCTTAGTTAGTTCTTGATGACGTAGGCTTCAATGCTTGTTGTTTTTGCTTCATTTAGCACACTGACGTTGGTTCTTCTATCTACCCAGCTGATATGTAAGATGTTTCGAAGACAGCGTTGATGGAACTTTTCAAGTGCCTTCAGATGTCGCCGGTATGTTGTCCAGGTTTCTGATGCATACAGGAGCGTTGGGATTACCACTGCTTCGTACACTAACATTTTGGTGTCTGTTCGGATGTCACGATCATGAAAGACTCTTGTTCGGAGACGTCCAAAAGCTGTTCCAGTGCATTTAAGATGATGTTGGATCTTGTTACTAAGGTCGACATTGGAAGAGAGGTGACTTTCAAGATATGGAAAGTGGTTCATGTTTTCCAGGGTTGTTTCGCCAAGTTGAATTGATGGTTCTATCCGATTTGTCTCAATTGGTGACAGTTAATAGATGATCTAAGTCTTCTTGGAATTGATGGTAAGTCCAAGTTTCGTGTATGCACAGTTGAAGGCAGTCAGAATCTGTTGTAGGTGGTTTTCTGAAAGAGTTGCAACACTGTTGTCATCTGCATATTGGAACTCGATGAGGGAACTCATGGATGTCTTCATTTTGGATTCGAGAAGGGCAAGATTGAAAAGTCTGCCATCTGTTCTGTAGACAATTTCGATTCCTGGGGGTAGGTTGTCCTTGATAATGTGGATGATTGTCGCAATGAAGATAGTGAACAAAGTTGGGGCAATCACGCACCCCTGCTTTACTCCTGATCTAACTTGAAAAGGCTCACAGTTACTGTTGCTGACCATGACTGTGGCAAGCATGCCATCATGGAGGAGTCTCGGGATTCGAATGTACTTTTCAGGGCATCCATAGGTGGATATTACATCACATAGGAGTTCCCTTGATAATAAAGGCTTTGGTGAGGTCGATGAATGCCATGTACAAAGGTTGAAGTTGTTCACGACATTTTTCTTGTTGTTATCGCATTATGAAGATCATGTCGATTGCTCCACCTGATGGTCTAAAACTGGCTTGTGTCTCCGGAAGGATCTTCTCAGCTAAAGGCTTGAGCCAGTTGTTCATGATGTGAGTGAGGATCTTTCCTACTGTAGCTAACAGAGAAATTTCACGATAGTTTCCACCTTCGGATTGATCGCCTTTCCTTTTGTAGATGGTAACGATTGCTGAGTCTCTAAAGTCTGCTGGTACATCTTCATTTATCCAGATCTTGATGAGAAGTTGATGTAGTTGATAATGAAGCGGGTTACCTCCAATTTTGTAGAGCCTGTTGGTCCTAGCTCTTATGCTGTGGTACCATTTCCCAGATGGTAGCAGCTGGAAAAGTTTATGGTTGGGGTGACTTCGATCCCCAATGATCCTTCAAGCCCTTTTTACACACCTGTCTTTGTAAATGTCCTTAATAGTGGGAAGTTCACATCTATAGATGCACTGTTCTGTCTGCACCACATTCTGCACAGTCCTGCGATTGAGGAAAGTACAGTTCCCATACCAGGCAGTGATGCAGCCAGTCAGGATGCTCTCAGTTGTGCCCCTATAGAAAGTTCTTCGAATTTAGGGCCCACACCAAACTTCTTCAACTCTCTGAGGTGAAACAGGCACTGTTGTGCTTTTTTCACCACACAGCTGGTACGTACAGACCACGTAAGACCCTCGTTGAAGTGTATGCCAAGGAACTGAAAGCTGTTCACCCTCTCAACCCCAGATCCATTGATCTCAATAGGGGTTAGTCTGTCTCCATTTCTCCTGTAGTCCACAACCAGCTCCTTTGTTTTTGTGACTTTGAAGGAGAGGTTGCTTTCTTGACACCACTGTGTCAGGGTGATGACTGCCTCGTAATTATTTGAGATTAGCCAATCAATGTAGTATTGTCAGCAAATTTAATTAGTAGATTGGAGCTGTGGGTGGCGACACAGTCATGGGTACACAGAGGAGGGGACTTAGGACACAGCCCTGAGGGGTATCTGTGTTGAGGGTCAGAGGGGCAGAGGTGAGGGTAGGCTCTTGCCAGCAATCTGACAGGAGGTCCAGGATCCAACTGCACAAGGCAGGGTGAAGACCGAGGTTTCTGAGCTTCTTGTCGAGCCTGGAGGGAATTATGGTGTTGAATGCTGAACTATAGTCCAAGAACAGCATTCTCACATAAGTATCCCTCTTCTTCAGATGTGTAAGGACGGTGTATAGAGCAGTGGTTATTGTTTTTTCTGTCGATTGGTTGTGTCGGTAGGCAAATTGTGGGTGGGGGGGGGGAAGATCCAGTGTGGGTGGCAACACTGACCAGCCTCTCAACGCATTTGCTTATTATTAAGGTGAGTGCGACAGGACGCAAGTTGTCCAGGCATGTTACCTTGGTCTTTTTAGGTACAGTTCGCAGCCACTGCCCACTCGTTGCATACTTCAGCCTGAGAGATAACTAAGGTGCAGGTCTCTTTGGTGGCTGTCCGCGGGGGCTCAGTATTGGCGACATTGAATCGAGCGTAAAAAAGACTTAGCTCATCTGGGAGCGAGGCAGCAATGTTGGCAGTACCACTGTGCTGAGATTTGAAGTCTGTGATGGTGTGCAGACCTTGTCGTAAGCTGCGTGTGTTGTTGGTGGAGAGTTGTGTCTGGATCTTGTCCCTGTATTGTCGTTTCGCTGCCTTGATGATTTTGTGCAGATCGTAACAGCATTTCTTGAGTTCCTGTTGGTCACTGGCAACGTAAGCTCTGTGTCGTGCTGTAAATGCTGCTCGCATGGAACTGCTGATCCAGGGTTTCTGGTTTGGGCAGACCCTGACTGATTTTTGGAGGCCAATATCATCGAGGTACTCATGAAGTTCATGACCTCTTCTGTGAACTCAGAGACATCCTCATTGTGAAAGATGTTCCAGTTGACATCATCAAAGCAGTCCTATAGCAATGAGACTGGTCGGACCAACCACGATTTTATTCTGATTGTGAAGAACGGTGCAGTGCTGTGGACACAGTTCAGTACATCACAGAAACCAGCCTCCATGAACACTGTCCACACTTCTCCTAATCTCAGTCAAAAAGCCAACGTAATCAAATACCCCACCAACACTAGACATTCTCTCTTTCCCCACTTCTATTGGGCGGAAGATACAAAAGCCTGAAAGCATGAACCACAAGGCTTAAAGGCAGATTCTACTGTGCTGTTATAAGACCCATAAATAGTTCCCTAGTACAATATGTTGGACTCTTCAGTTTACAATCTACCTCATTATGATATTTCACCTCATTGTTTACCTGCACTGCGTTTCATCTGCAGCTGTTACACTTTAATCTGTGTTGTTACTGCTTTGCCTTGTTTTACCTCAATGAAATGATCAGATCTATATAAACAATATGTACAACAAGCTTTACACTGTACCTTAGTACTTGTGACAATAATAAACCAAATCAAATTATGCAGGACGTCTGTTTGCACTGGTATTTTTTCTTTTGGAACAGAGGAAACTAAAGAGATATTTACCAAGTGAGTTGTCTAAAATTCTACGAGTCTTTAACAGGATTAACAAAAAGAACTTACTTCTTTTATCAGCAGCAATAATGACCAAGAGAAGAATTACTCAGTGGAAAGTTTAGATGAGAAATCTGAAAACAATACACTTTACTCAGCAAGCAGGAGAGATCTGGAACTTACTGTCTGAGAGGATGATTGAGGAAGAAGCACTGAGCACCTTTAACTGCCTCCAGAAGTGTGATCTAAGACTAAAAAATGAGATCAAACTAAATTCACTGGGCACAATGTAGTGATAAAATCATACAGCACAGAAATAGGTAATTCACCCCAACTCACCCATCCTGAACGGGTTACCTTGCTGACCTAGTTCCATCTGCCTGAATTTGCCCACATTACTCTAAAATTTCCCTATGTTCTTGTCCAAATGTCTTTCAAACATTATAATTGTACCTGCAGTACCTCTGGCAGTTCACTCTACATGCACACACCAACCCTGTCATAGTCCGGTCCATGAAATCCATGTTCCGGTTCACGGTCTGGTCCATGATTCTTTGTTCCGGGGTTTCTAGTTTTCCCCAGTTTCTGTTGTGGGCACATGTTTCTCGTTTTGGGGCTGAGACATAAATACCTCTGCTAACCAGGGATTCCCTGCTGGACTGTCCTGTTCTCCTCTCTGTCTTTTTCCCCCTTGCCGGACTCTCTGCCTGCTCACCTAGCCTGGATTGCTGAAGTGTTACGCTGGAGCAAGACTGGAGCCTTGTTAGGTTAAGATAAGGAACTGTCTTTTGTTGTGTGGAATTGTCTCTCTTTGTCCATGCCTTTGCTAGGTAGGTCTGGCTGTTTGCTGCCACCTAGTGTTGGGATCTGTCTCTGTGTCCATGCCTTTGCGAGGTGGGTCTGGCTGTTTGCCGCCATCTTGTGTTGGAATCTGTCTCTTCATGTTCAGTGTTCTGTGTATGAGTCCCGGCCCTATGTTCTGTTCCCAAGGAGGGGTCCTGGCTCTGTGTTCTGTGCTCCTGCCTCTTCTAGTCCAAGGCTCCGTGCTCCTGAAGGCCCTTGTCCAGTCCATGCCTAGTCTAGTTCTATCTGAGTCCTGTCTGTGTGCCTTTACCTGTCCTTGCGTCTTGCCCCACCCAGGAGTTCCACACCCAAGCCATTTCCAGTCCTGTAGCCTTGTCTTGTCCTCACCTAGTTCTGGAGTCCAAGCCTAAGTCAAGTCCCAGGTTCTGGGCCCTTGCCCAGTCTCTGGCTCGGAGTCCATACGCAAGCCTCAAGACCCCGACCCCAGCCTGTCTCCAAGCTCAAGCCTCAAGACCCCGACCCCAGCCTGTCTCCAAGCTCAAGCCTCAAGACCCCGACCCCAGCCTGTCTCCAAGCTCAAGCCTCAAGACCCCGACCCCAGCCTGTCTCCAAGCTCAAGCCTCAAGACCCCGACCCCAGCCTGTCTCCAAGCTCAAGCCTCAAGACCCCGACCCCAGCCTGTCTCCAAGCTCAAGCCTCAAGACCCCGACCCCAGCCTGTCTCCAAGCTTCAAGACTCCAGCCTCCAGTCCTGCAGTCATATCATGACCATGCCTAGTTCTGGGGCCTGAGCCCAAGGCAAGACCCAAGTTCTGGGTCCTTGTCCAGTCTCTGGCTCGGGGTCCAAGCCCTAGTCTGCCTTCTTGTCCCTGCTCCTTGTCTGTATCCTGTCACGTCCCTACTCTAGTCAACTCCTCTTCTTTGTACTTCAGTGTCTGTGTCTTGCATTTGGGCCTGTTCCCAGCGCTCCCATTGTGACAAACCCTCTCTGAGGAAAAAGTCTGTCCCTTAGAATCTGCTTTTAGTATTTCCTTTCTCACCACAAAGATATACTCTCCAGAACACCACAGCAGAGCAGAGGCCCTTCAGCCAATGATGTTGTACCAACCCTTTAGCCCACTCCAAGATCAATATATCCCTTTCTTTCACATAGCCCTCCATTTTTTTGTGCTTATCTTAGAAACATAGAAAACATACAGAACAATACGGGCTATACAAGGGTTAGCCACAGCCCTCCATTTTTCTAAGCTCCATGTATCTATCCAGGAGTCTCTTAAAAGACCCTATCGTATCCGCCTCCACCACCGTTTCCAGTGTTTCCATACGTAGAAACAAGTCCACAATATTTTTATCGGGTACCTTGGGTACCTCAGTGTGTCTATTTTAATGCAAGAAACATCAGGAACAAGGGCAATGAATTTAGTAGCCATTACAGAAACTTAGTTGTTACAAGGGCAGACCTGTGTTGGATTTTCTGGGATGTAAATGCTAGGTGGGAGGTAAAAGAGGCAGTGAGTGACGTTGCTAATCAGAGATAGTATCGTAGCTACAGAAAGGGAGGATATCCTGGAGATGGTGTCCTCTAAGTCAGTGTGGGTGAAAATAGGAAACAGGAAGGGAGCAATCACTTGATTGAGAGTATTCTGTAGACCCTCCCAATTGCATCAGAGACAATAAAGAACAGATTGACAGGCAAATTTTGGAAAAGTGAAAAAAATATCAGAGTTGTTGCAATGGGTGATTTCAACTTCCCTAATATTGATTGGAAAATCTTTAGTGCAAAAGCTTTAGATGGGAAGGAATTTGTTGGGTGTGTCCAGGAAAGATTCCTGATACAATATGCAGACAAGCCAAGTAGCACAGGGCCATACTGGATCTGGTAAAAGGCAATGAACTTGGTCAGGCATCAGATCTCTTCGTGGGTGCACATTTTGGAGGCAGTGACCACAGCTTCTGGATGTTTACTATGGTTTTGGAGTGGGATAGGAACAGACAGTAAGGGAGAGTAATTGGTGGAGTGTGAATTATAAGTCCCTGCAGCCAGACAGCACATATCCCAGTTACTGAGGGAAGCAAGGGAAGAGATTGCTACACTTTTGGTGGTGATCTTTGCATTCTCACTAGCCACAGGAATAGTGCCAGATGACTGGAAGGTGGCAAATGTTATTCCTTAGTCCAGGAAAGGATTAAAATTCAAAGTATTTTATACAACCTTGAGATACATCTCCTTACAGGCAGCCATGAAACAAAGAGCCCCAACGGAACCCATTAAAAACAAAAGAAAACTGTCAAGCACCCAAGGTGCACAGAAAAAAAACAAGAAAACAAATCATGCAAACAATAAAGCAAGCAGCAACAGCATTCAGGACTGAAGTTCACAATGCCAGGCATCACTGCAGCTGATTCAGAAGTTCACTGGATACAGGGACAGCCTCACTCCAACACAGAGTCAAGCAAACCCCACAGAGCAGTGAGCTGAACCACCCAATCTCTCACCTCTGACCCCAGCACCCTGACCATTTCTATCTGGCCTGGTGCTTAATTCGTCGATACCTGAGGTTGTTCCTCACCCGTGGGCTCAGGTTCTGTCGCCTCACTACAGCCAGTACCCAATCTTTCTAGCTCAGCTATTAAATTGATCAAACCTCGGATCTTTCCTTGCCTCACTTCGGCTCCACCACATCGAATTGCCTCCAAGTTCACTCCAGCAACTCCAGTCCAGGCCTGCTGCAACTATCCTTCCCCAGCGAGACCAGTCACACCTCAAATCTGCCAAATTGTACAGGTGATAAAGCTTAACTGCAACAGGGGAGCCACAGGCTACTCTTTGCGGCCATTATTTACCAGAAAATGTGTGAAAAATGAAGGATTTAGTTGCTTTTTTATTTCATTGGCCACCAGAAAGTTGTCACTCAAGCCAGTAAGTCTCACTATCTTGAACAGGATAACCCTGGGAATTATAGATCAGTGAGTCTTACTTCAGAACGGTAGGTGTTATATTTGAATGCGTGCAATATTCGGAATAAGGGAGGCGATCTTGTAGCACAATTACAGATTGACATGTTTGATGTGGGCATCACTGAATCGTGGTTGAAAGAAAATTATAGATGTGAGTTGATAGATTGTATTGAAATGACGGACAGGTAGGCCGACGGGCGGCATGGCCCTGTTGGTAAAAGTTGAAAATCAAACATTAGAAAGAGGTGACATAAGATTGGAAGGTGTAGAATCATTGTGGGTAGAGCTAAGTAACTATGTAAAAAGACCCTGATGGGAGTTGTACACAGACCTACCAAACAGTAGTAAGGATGTAGTCTACAAATTACAACAGGGGATAGAAAATGCATGTCAAAAGGGCAATGTGATGATAGTCATGGAGGATTTCAATACGCAGGTAGGCTTGGAAAATCAGGTTGGTGCTGGATACCAAAAGGGGGAATTTCTAGAATGCTTTTTTTTTCAGTACATTTTGTGGTTGCATCCACTAGGGGAAATCAGTTATTCTGGATTGGGAATGTGTTTTTGTGTGTGTGTGTGTGTGTGTGTGTGTGTGTGTGTGTGTGTGTGTGTGTGAGTGTGTGTGCGCCTTTGCAAAAATAGTCAGTTCTTGCAGAAAATCAAAATCAGATCCTTCGAAGGAAACATAAACTTAAACATCCAACCATATTAAATCCATTTTACCATTAAACATTTTGTTCCCACGATGGTTCTTCAATCTTGGGTGGCTCACCATCTTGTTTCTTGGTTTGTTGAATGAAATAATTGATCATCCATGGAAGGTTGATTCACAAAATTCATCCAAAAAAATACCTGACTTGTATACAACAGGATTACAACCCGTAGGTTCTTATACACATTCTATTTTCTATTTCAAAATAGCTCAGCATCATAGTATCATTTCTAAATATTTCTCAGTTACAACACTTCTGAACATATTTCACACACAAATTATACACCAGGGATCCCCAACCCTTTTTGCACTGCGGACCGGTTTAATATTGACAATATTCTTGCGGACCAGCTGACGGGGGGGTGGGGGGGCGGGTAGGATTGCCAACTGACAATGGTAGCAGTCAAATACGTTGTGTTTACCCAGAGAAAGACTACAATGGCCATGAAGCCTTGCGCGGGCACCAGTGCGCATGCGTGTACCTGCCAATTTTTTTTCTGCAAATCATTTTTGGTGATTCTGTCCAGGGGGGTGGGGAGTTAATCACGACCGGAATATAGGTGATAAATGTTTAATACACTCAATTTCATTTCTAAAAGGGTTTATCTAACGGATTTAATGTTAGATGTTGTTTAAGGCTAATGTTGACCCTCTCTTCAAGAAGGGAGGAAGAGAGAAAACAGGGAATTATAGACCAGTTAGCCTGATGTCGGTGGTGGGAAAGATGTTGGAGTCAATTATAAAAGATGAAATTACGACACACCTGGATAGCAGTAACAGGATTGGTCTGAGTCAGCATGGATTTACGAAGGGGTAATCGTGCTTGACTAATCTTCTGGAATTTTTTGAGGATGTAACTATGAAAGTGGACAAGGGAGAGCCAGTGGATGTAGTGTACCTGGACTTCCAGAAAGCCTTTGATAAAGTCCCACATAGGAGATTAGTGGGCAAAATTAGGGCACATGGCATTGGGGGCAGAGTACTGACATGGATTGAAAATTAGCTGGCTGACAGAAAACAAAGAGTAGCGATTAACGGCTCCCTTTCGGAATGGCAGGCGGTGACCAGTGGGGTACCGCAGGGTTCAGTGCTGGGACAGCAGCTGTTTACAATATATATTAATGATTTAGATGAGAGAATTAAAAGTAACATTAGCAAATTTGCCGATGACACAAAGCTCGGCGGCAGTGTGAAATGTGAGGAGGATGTTATGAGAATGCAGGGTGACTTGGACAGGCTAAGTGAGTGGGCAGATGCAGTTTAATGTGGATAAATGTGAGGTTATCCACTTTGGTGGTAAAAACGGGAAGGCAGATTATTATCTAAATGGAGTCAAGTTAGGAAAAGGGGAAGCTCAACGAGATCTAGGTGTTCTTGTACATCAGTCACTGAAAGCAAGCATGCAAGTACAGCAGGCAGTGAAGAAAGCTAATGGCATGCTGGCCTTCATAACAAGGGGAATTGAGTATAAGAGCAAAGAGGTCCTTCTGCAGCTGTACAGGGCCCTGGTGAGACCACACCTGGAGTACTGTGTGCAGTTTTGGTCTCCAAATTTGAGGAAGGACATTCTTGCTATTGAGGGAGTGCAGCAAGGTTCACAAGTTCACAAGGTTAATTCCCGGGATGGCGGGACTGTCATATGTCGAAAGATTGGAGTGACTGGGCTTGTATACTCTGGAATTTAGAAGGCCAAGAGGGGATCTTATTGAAACATATAAGATTATTAAGGGATTGGACACGCTGGAGGCAGGAAGCATGTTCCCACTGATGGGTGAGTCCAGAACCAGAGGCCACAGTTTAAGAATAAGGGGTAGGCCATTTAGAACAGAGTTGAGGAAAAACTTTTTCAACCAGAGGGTGGTAGATATATGGAATGCTCTGCCCAAGAAGGCTGTAGAGACCAAGTCTCTGGATGCTTTCAAGAAAGAGGTGGATAGAGCTCTTAAAGATAGCGGAATCAAAGGTTATGGGGATAAGGCAGGAACTGGATACAGATTGTGGATGATCAGCCATGATCACAGTGAATGGCGGTGCTGGCTCGAAGGGCCGAATGGCCTACTCCTGCACCTATTGTCTATTTAATATTAAACACACAGAGCATATTTTCCTCGCATGAATATAGCGATAAGTCAATTATCAGGGGAGGACAGGGGAGCTTGAAGTAAGTGTTGAACGAACTTCCAGTAGAAGTGGTAGCGGCAGGTTCGATATTATCATTTAAAGAAAAATTGGATAGGTATATGGACAGGAAAGGAATGGAGGGTTATGGGCTAAGTGCAGGTCGGTGGGACTAGGTGAGAGTAGCGTTCGGCACGGACTAGAAGGGCAGAGATGGCCTGTTTCCGTGCTGTAATTGTTATATGGTTATATCAGTAAGTCAATAGCATCATAACATTTTAAGTATTGTTTGGATATTAAACACACAGCACATATTTTCCCCATATGAACATATAAAATCTTTGCAACACACCAATATCATTGAATCAATGGGAGCCCTGGGCTTGTTTCCCTGCAACAAGACGGTCCCATCGAGCGGTGACAGGAGACAGCGATACTCGAAGGAGGTTCCTTATATCCAGTCTATTCCGCAATTTAGTTTTCGTTGCATTCATTGCAGAGATATGTTGGAAATGGAAGCCATGTTTTCAGTGCTTTCGTGGCTATCTCACGATATTTCGTCTTGACTTTGATCCAGAATGCCGGCAGAGATGTTATGTCAAACATACTTTTCAGCCCGCTGTCATTTGCCAGCTTGAAGAGTTGATCTTCTTCCTGCGCTGACATGGATGACGCGTGGGTAATGACCTCTCGTGCGTTCAAGCTCAACAGTGCGTGACAGGGAATGAGGAAAGGTGCAGCTGACTCATATCGCCAAATCATATCGTTTTCTCGCGGCCCAGTAGCACATGCTTTGCGGCCTGGTGGTTGGGCCCACTGTTATACACTATAAACAGTAAAAGTTTTAACTCACCAAATCCCTTGGTAGGATTTAACAGAGCTAATCCTGACTACAAGGTAGAGATCTTGGACACTCATCTCTGCCAATATTGTCTCACTGTAGCAGCTGCTTGTTATAGCTGTAGCTTCAATAATTTATTGGTATCGTCTCTTCTCCAGGAGTTTTACCCTGAGGTTTTGAAGTAAGTAGGGTAGAGATACTAACCACTAATTCCACTTTTAGCAGGTTATATCTTTAACTTCTAATAGTTTGCTGCATTTCCCTTGCTTGGCTGTGCCTGTGTCAGTCACACCTAGTCCTTGCCTAGTTTTTTCCCCCCAAGTTCCCTTTTTTTAAAAAATTCGGTGAACCTCGTATTCATCTCTCCACAGGTAGAGCTTTCTAACATTACATCTTTGGATTTAATTAATGTGGATTACACCTGCAATTCTCCAGACGTGGTCTAAGCAGAATTCTATAAAATTACAACATAACCTCTTGACTTTTGAAGTCAGTGCCTTGACTAATAAAAGCAAGCGTTCCATAAGCCTTTTTAACCACCTTGTCAACTGTGTTGCCACTTTCAAGGAGCCATGAACTTGGACCCCAAGATCTCTGCTCATCAACACCTAACAGTATACTGTCTCCTTGCATTTGACCTATCAAGGTGCAACATTTATCTGGGTTAAACTCCATCTGCCATTTCTCTACCCATTACTGTAACTGATCCATATCATGCTATATTCTTTGCCAGTCTTCTACACTATCCACAACTCAAACAATCTTGGTATCATTTGCAAACTTATTAACTCACTAATCTACATGGCTTTGTGGCCTCAGTTGTGGATGATATGTAGGTGAAGGGCAGATAGTTTTGAGGAGGCACAGAGACTATAAAGGAGTTAGCAAATTAGGAAAATGGGCAAAGAAGTGGCAGGTGGAATACAATGTCGGGAAATATATGGTCATGCAATTTTGTAGAAGGAATAACAGCACAGTCTATTTTCTAAATGGAGAGAAAATTCAAAAATCGGAGATGCAAAGGGATTTATATGTCCTCGTGCAAGACTCCCTAAAGGTTAATTACATGTTGAGTTAGTGGTGAGAAAGGCAAATGCAATGTTAGCATTCATTTCTAGAGGGCTGGAAAGTAAAAGCAAGGATGTAATGTTGAAGCTCTCTTGAGGCCTCACTTGGAGTATTGTGAACAGTTTTGGGCTCCATATCAAAGAAAGGATGTGCTGGCATTGGAGGTTTCAAAGGTGGTTCACAAAAATGATTTCAGGATGGAATGGCTTGTCATATGAAGAACATTTGATGTCTTTGGGCCTGTATTCACTGGAATTCAGAAGAATGAGCGGTAACCTCATTGAAACTTATTGAATGGTGAAAGGTCTTGATAGAATAGATGTGAAGAAGATGCTTCCTATTGTGGTGGGGATGGGGGTGTCTAAGACCAGAGGACACAGCCTCAAGTCCTTTTATAAGGAATTTCTCTCGCCTGTGAGTGGTACATGTATGGAGTTTGTTGCCACAGGTGGCTGTGGAGGCCAAGTCATTGGGACAGTGGGTGCGCTCATGAGGATCAGAAGTGGAGAGAGTGAGCAGCTTCAAGGTCCTGGGTGTCATGATCTCTGAGGATCTATCCTGGTCCCAAATTATCGATGCAGTTATAAAGGTGGCAAGACAGCGGCTATGCTTCAATAGGAGTTTGAAGAGATTTGGCATGTCAACAAATACACTCAAAAACTTCTATAGTTCTACCATAGAGAACATTCTAACAGGCTGCATCACTGTCTGGTATGGGGGGGGGCGGGGCTACTGCACAGGACCGAAAGAAGCTGCAGAGGGTTGTAAATCTAGTCAGCTCCATCTTGGGCACTAGCCTACAAAGTACCCAGGATGTCTTTAGGAAGCAGTGTCTCAGAAAGGCAGCGTCCATTATTAAGGACCCCCAGCACCCAGGGTATGCCCTTTTCTCACTGTTATCATCAGGTAGGAGATACAGAAGCCTGAAGGCACACACTCAGCGATTCAGGACCTGCTGCTTCCCCTCTGCCATCCAATTCCTAAATGGACATTGAAGCTTTGGACACTACCTCACTTTTTTTCTAATATACACTATTTCTGTTTTTGCATGTTTTTTAATCTATTCAATATACATAATTGATGTACATGTTTATTTATTATTATTCTTTATTATTATTATTTTTATCTCTCTGCCAGATTATGTATTGCATTGTACTGCTGCTAAGTTAACAAATTTCATGTCACATGCCGGTGATAATAAATCTGATTCTGATTCTGATATTTGCTTGATTTGTCAGGGTATGAAGGGATTCAGGAAGAAGGTAGAAGATTGGGGCTGAGAGGGAAAATGGATCAGCCATGATGAAATGGTGGAGCAGACTCGATGGACTAAAAGGCCTAATTTTGCTCCTATATATTATGGTCTTATGGTCTTCAGTGGTGGACAAATTATTGGAGAAGATAATTTCCTCAGAAGGGTACAAAAATGATACAAAGATAGGTGGAGGGGCCAGTAGTGCTGAGGAAACAGAGAGACTTGGATAGATTGGAAAAATGGGCAAAGAAGTGGCAAATGAAATACAATGTTGGAAAATGTATGGTTATGCACTTCGGCAGAAGAAATAAACGGGCCTACTATTATTTAAATGGGGAGAGAATTCAAAGTTCTAAGGCATTCATTTCTAGAGGAATAGAGTATAGGAGCAGGGATGTGATGTTGAGGTTCTATATGTGCTGGTAAGACCTCACGGAGTACTGTGAGCAGTTTTGGGCTCCTTATTTAAAAAAGGATGTGCTGACGTTAGAGAGGGTACAGAGAAGATTCACTAAAATGATTCCGGGAATGAGAGGGTTAACATATGAGGAACGTTTGTCTGCTCTTGGACTGTATTCCCTGGAGTTTAGAAGAATGAGGGGGGACCTCATAGAAACATTTCGAATGTTGAAAGGCATGGACAGAGTAAATGTGGCAAAGTTGTTTCCCATGATGGGGGAGTCTAGTACAAGAGGGCGTGACTTAAGGATTGAAGGGCGCCCATTCAGAACAGAGATACGAAGAAATTTTTTTAGCCAGAGGGTGGTAAATCTATGGAATTTGTTGCCACGGGCGGTAGTGGAGGCCAAGTCATTGGGTGTATTTAAGGCAGAGATTGATAGGAATCAGAGCAGCCAGGGCATCAAAGGTTATGTTGAGAAGGCAGGGGAGTGGGACTAAATGGGCTCATGATAAAATGGTGGAGCAGACTTGATGGGCCAAATGGCTGACTTCTGCTCCTTTTTCTTATGGTCTTAAGGTCTTATGGGTAGGGAAAGGAAGAGAAAGGCAGTAGTGATAGGGGACTCTATAGTTAGGGGGTCAGACAGGCAATTCTGTGGATGCAGGAAAGAAACTCGTATGGTAGTTTGCCTCCCAGGTGCCATGGTCCAGGATGTTTCAGATCACGTCCACAATATCCTGTAGTGGGAGGGAAAAAAGCCAGAGGTCGTGGTACATATTGGTACCAATGACATAAGTAGAAAAAGGGAAGAGGTCCTGAAAACAGGCTGCAGGGAGGTAGGAGGGAAGTTGAGAAGCAGGACCACAAAGGTGGTAATCTCGGGATTACTGCCTGTGCCGTGTGACAGTGAGTATAGGAATAGAGTGAGGTGGAGCATTGAGCGTGGCTGAGGGATTGGAGCAGGGGGCAGGGATTCAGGTTTCTGGATCATTGGGACCTCTTTTGGGGCAGGTGTGACCTGTACAAAAAGGATGGGTTGCACTTGAATCCCAGGGGGACCAATATCCTGGCAGGGAGGTTTGCTAAGGCTACTGGGGAGAGTTTAAACTAGAATTGTTGGGGGGTGGGAACCAAACTGAAGAGACTAGGGAAGAGGTGGTTGGCTCACAAAGAGAGAAAGCTTGGAGACAGCATGCGCGACAGGATAGGCAGGTGACAGAGAAGGGACTCGCTCAGACCAGTGGTTTGATGTGTGTCTATTTTAACGCAAGGAGTAACATGAACAAAGCAGATGAGCTTAGAGCGTGGATCAGTACCTGGAGCTATCATGTGGTGGCCATTACAGAGACTTGGACGGCTCAGGGACAGGAATGGTTACTTCAAGTGCCAGGTTTAGATGCTTCAGAAAGGACAGGGAGGGAGGCAAAAGAGGTGGCGCCAGGGCACGGTTGATCAGAGATAGTGTCATGGCTGCAGAAAAGGTGGACGTCATGGAGGGATTGTCTACGGAGTCTCTGTGGGTGGAGGTCAGGAATAGGAAGGGGTCAATAACTTTACTGGGTGTTTTTTATAGGCCATCCAACAGTAACAGGGATACAGGAGCAGATAGGGGATCAGATCCTGGAAAGGTGTAATAATAACAGAGTTGTCGTGATGGGAGATTTTAATTTCCCAAATATTGATTGGCATCTCCCTAGAGCAAGGGGTTTAGACGGGGTGGAGTTTGTAGGTGAGTTCAGGAAGGTTTCTTGACGCAATATGCTGATAAGCCTACTAGAGGAGAGACTGTACTTGATTTGGTATTGGGAAATGAACCTGGTCACGTGTCGGATCTCTCAGTGGGAGAGCATTCTGGAGATAGTGATCATAATTCTATCTCCTTTACAATAGCATTGAAGAGAGATAGGAACAGACAAGTTAGAAAAGCGTTTAATTGGAGTAAGGGGAAATATGAGGCTATCAGGCAGGAATGTGGAAGCTTAAATTGGGAACAGATGTTCTCAGGGAAAGATACAGAAGAAATGTGGCAAATGTTCAGGGGATATTTGTGTGGAGTTCTGCATAGGTACGTTCCAATGAGACAGGGAAGTTATGGTAGGGTACAGGAACCGTGGTGTACAAAGGCTGTAATAAATCTAGTCAAGAAGAAAAGCTTACAAAATTCTAGTAAATCTTCTCTGTACTCTCTCTATTTTGATGACATCTTTCCTATAATTCAGTGACCAGAACTGTACACAATTTGGCCTTACCAATGCCTTGTACAATTTTAACATTACATCCCTACTCCTATACTCAATGGTCTGATTTATAAAGGCCAGCATACCAAAAGCTTTCTTCACCAAACTATCCACATGAGATTCCACCTTCAGGGAACTATGCACCATTATTCCTGGATCCCTCTGTTCTACAGCATTCTTTAATGGCCTACCATTTACCATGTATGTCCTATTTTAATTAGTCCTACCAATATGTAGCACCTCACACTTATCAGCATTAAACTCTATTTGCCATCTTTCAGCCCACTCTTCTAACCGGCCTAAATCTCTCTGCAAGCTTTGAAAGCCTACTTCATTATCCACAACGCTACCTATCTTAGTATCATCTGCATACTTACTAATCCAATTTACCACCCCATCATCCAGATCATTAATGTATATGACAAACAACATTGGACCCTGTACAGATCCCTGAGGCACACCGCTAGTCACCGGCCTCCAAACTGACAGCTATCCACCACTGCTCTCTGGCATCTCCCATCCAGCCACTGTTGAACCCATTTTACGAATTCAATATTAATACCTAACGTTTGAATCTTCCTAACTAACCTTCCGTGTGGAACCTTGTCAAAGGCCTTACTGGAGTCCATATAGACAACATCCACTGCTTTATCCTCGTCAACTTTCCTAGTAACCTCTTAAAAAAAAATTCAATAAGATATGTCAAACATGACCTTCCACGCACAAATCCATGTTGACTGTTCCTAATCAGACCCTGTCTATCCAGATAATTATATATACCATCCCTAAGAATACTTTCCATTAATTTACCCACCACTGACGTCAAACTTACAGGCCGATAATTGCTAGGTTTACTCTTAGAACCCTTTTTAAACAATGGAACAACATGAGCAACATGCCAATCCTCCAGCACCAACCCCGTTTCTAATGACATTTAAAATATTTCTGTCAGAGCACTAACTTCCCTCAAGGTCCTAGCGAATATCCTCTCAGGACCCAGAGACTTATCCACTTTTATATTCCTTAAAAGCGCCAATACTTCCTCCTCTTTAATTGTCATAGTTTCCATAACTTCCCTACCTTACACAATTCAATATCCTTCTCCTTTGTGGGTACTGAAGAAAAGAAATTGTTCAAAATCTACCCCATCTCTTTTGGTTCCACACATAGCTGTCCACTCTGATTCTCTAAGGGACCAATTTTATCCCTCATTATCCTTTTGCTATTAATATAACTGTAGAAACCCTTTGGATTTATTTTCACCTTACTTGCCAAAGCAACCTCGTATCTTCTTTTAACTTTTCTAATTTCTTTCTTAAGACTCTTTTTACATTCTTTATATTCCTCGAGCACCTCATTTACTCCATGCTGCCTATGCTTATTGTAGATATCTCTCTTTTTCCGAACCAAGTTTCCAATATCCCTTGAAAACCATGTCTCTCAAACTTTTAACCTTTCCTTTCAACCTAACAGGAAGATAAAGATTTTGTACCCTCAAAATTTCACCTTTAAATGACCTCCATTTCTCTACTACATCCTTCCCATAAAACAATTTGTCCCAATCCACTCCTTCTAAATCCTTTTGCATCTCCTTAAAGTTAGCCTTTCTCCAATCAAAAATCTCAACTCCAGGTTCAGACCTATCCTTCTCCATAATTATATTGAAACTAATGGTATTGTGATCACTGGACCCGAAGTGCTCCCCAACACATACCTCCGTCACCTGACCTATCTCATTCCCTAACAGGAGATGCAACACTGCCCCTTCTCTAGTTAGTACCTCTATGTATTGCTGCAAAAGACTATTCAGCACCCAGTTTACAAACTCCAAAACTATCCAGCCCTTTTACAGTATGGGCTTCCCAGTCTTGGTGTGGAAAATTAAAATCTCCAACAATGACAACCTTGTGCTTACTAGAAATGTCTGCTATCTCCTACAAATTTGCTCCTCCAATTCTTGCTCCCCATTACGTGATCTATAATACACCCCTATAAGTGTTACTACACTTTTCCCATTCCTCAATTTCACTCAAATAGCCTCCCTTGACGAGCCCTCTAATCTATACTGCCAGAGTACCGCTGTAATATTTTCTCTGACAAGCAATGCAACACCACCCCCTCTTGTCCCTCTGATTCTATCACACCTGAAGCAATGAAATCCAGGAATACTTAGTTGCCAATCACACCCCTCTTGCAACCATGTTTCACTAATAGCTACAACATCATACTTCCAGGTATCAATCCATGCTCTAAGCTCATCCACCTTTCTTACAATGCTCCTAGCATTAAAATAAATGCATTTAAGAAATTTTCCTCCTCTTAATCTCTGTTTATCACTAATGGTGCAAACAACTTTACTATCTCCTTTTTCTTCCTTCTCCCCTACATCTGTTCCTACACTCTGGTTCCCCTCCCCCCCTGTATCTAATTTAAATCCACTGGAGCCTCTCTAGCAAACCTAACTGCAAGAATATTTGTCCCCCTCTAGTTCAGATGTAAACCATCCCTCTGGAATAGGTCCCATATTCCCTGGAAAACTGCCCAATTATCTACAAATCTGAAGCCCTCCCTCCTGCACCATATCTTCTGTCACATGTTGATCTGCACTATCTTACTATTTCTAAACCTGCCTGCACGTGGCACTGGTAGCAATCCTGAGATTTCTATCCTGGATGTCCTGTCCTTTAACTTGGCGCCTAGCTCCCTGAACTCACCTTTCAGGACCTCCTCACTCTTCCTACCCACATCATTGGTCCCTACATAGACCACAACATCTGGCTGCTCACCCTCCCTCTTGAGAATACTGAGAACTCCATCCAAAATATCGCGGACCTTGGCACCAGGGAGGCACAGACCATCCGCGATTCTCAATCTCTTCTACAGAACCTCTTATCTGTCCCCCTAACTATCGAATCCCCTATCACTACTGCTCTCCTCTTTTCCCTCCATCCCTTCTGAGCTGAAGGTCCAGTCTCGGTGCCACAGACACCACTGCAACTTGTCCCTGACAGGTTGTCCCCATCAACAGTATCCAAAATGATATACTTATTATTGGTGGGAACGGCCACAGGGGTGCTCTGCTCATTCTGTCTATTCCCCTTCCCGCTCCTGACAGTCACCCAGCTACCTGTCTCCTGGCTCTTGGGGGTGACTATCTCTCTGTAACTCCTGTTTATTTCTACCTCTGCCTCCCGAATGATCCGAAGTTTATCCAGCTCCAGCTCCAGTTCCCTAACTCAGTTTGTCAGGAGCTGCAGCTGGATGCACCTTTCGCAGGTGTAGTCATCAAGGACAATTGTGCTCGCCCTGACTTCCCACATCCTGCAAATGGAGCACTCAACTGCCCTAACTGCTGCCTCCATTATCTACACTTAAGGTAATTAAATTAATTAAAGGAACTTACCCGGCCTTACCTCACTTGGAGTGAAGCCTGGCCTCAGCCTCTGCTCGCCGAAGCCTCTCGAGCTAAAGTCTTCCTACTCTGTCTCCCACTACTCTGTCGCCCGCTCCATTAATCTGCTCACATTTCAACTCTCCCGCTGCCTCACGGTCTCTACTCCCTTTCTTGAATAAGGGAACAACATGGATGGAGACTTAAGCATTCTGCCAAATCAGAAAGGTCAGTTACAGCGCAAATCGAGGTGGCTAGGTCCAGGCCCCAGGGTGAAATGATTCAACTGAACCTGATGTTCAATCGATGATTTAAGTGCTGTGCTAAATCAGAAAGGTCAGGTACAGGCTGAATCAAGGCGTGAAGTCCACGTCCCAGAGTGTATGGAGGCGATTAAACCTGATGGTTGATCGTCAATTTAGGTGCCAGTCCAAATTTAAATAGTCAAGTGTCGGGGCCCCGAGGCGATGGATGGGCTATTTAGATTGCTGCTCCATGAGGTTTACTCATCTCCACGCTGAGCTATGGGACTTCCGTGCAGATTTCAGTTCAGAACACTCTTTGTTTGCGGGTTTATTTTGCTCTGCTCATTAGGTGTTCGGAGGTCTTCCTTTTATATATGGATTTTCTTTATGGGCATGATGTGTTTATTTTTCCTCATTAGGAGGCTGATGGTCTTTTTTTCACACATAGATTGTTTTGGGTTTATTTGTTTCATGTCTGCTGGTTTAGAGATGGATCTCAAGGTTGTATAATGTATACATACTTTGATAATAAATGTACTTTGAACTTTACCTATTCAACCTAAAGAGAGATTCTGGCAGTTTTGGCAGTTGGACTATGCAATCAAGTCAATCAAGATTTGAATAGCTCAGACTCAGCAGAAAGCAGCTGATTGGGCAATTGAGGTCAGGTGACCAAGCAGTTTGAACAACTCAAACAAATAAATAGAGGGGAAGCTCAAGCGGAGCGGCCTGTGAAGGAGTGGAGCTTTGAGGTTTCGACGAGAAGAGGCGGAGGACAAGCTTGCTCGCAGTTAGACTTTACAATGCCTCCTGAGATGGTAATGTACCTCTCATATGAGATGTGGCAGTCTTGGGGGAACTCCCCTCTCCCGCAGAGTCACATCTGCCAGAAGTGCATGCAGCTAGGCGGTCTGGAAGACCGTGTAAGGAATCTGGAACAGCAGCTGGATGACCTTCAACTCATAAGGGAGAATGAGGCAGTCATAGATGAGGGCTACAGGGAGGTAGTCACACCTAGGCTGCCAGAAGCTGGTCGTTGGGTGACAGTCAGAGAGGGGAAAGCGAAGGTGAGCAGACAGGTAGTGCAGAGCACCCCTGTAGCCATTCCTCTGAATAATAAGTTTACCGTCCTGGATACTGTTGGCGGGGATGACCAACCAGCTGTGAGCCACGGTGGCAGGGCCTCTGGCACTGAGTCTGACCCTGTGGTGCAGAAGGGTGGGACTTAGAAGAGGAGAGCTCTCATCATTGGAGACTCTATAGTCAGGGGAGCAGACAGGAGATTTTGTGGACGTGAGAAGGACACCTGTATGGTTTGTTGCCTCCCGGGTGCCAGGGTCTGGGATGTCTCTGACCGGGTGCACGACATCCTGGTACGAGAGGGAAAGCTACCAGAAGTCGTGATACATGTTGGGGCCAACGACATAGGCAGGAAGAGGGATGAGGTCCTGAAGTATGAGTTTCGGGAACTAGGCAGAAGGCTGAAGAACAGGACCTCAATGGTGGCGTTCTCAGGATTGCTGCCAGTGCTACGTGACAGTGATGGTAAGAATTGGAGGAGATGGCAGTTGAATGCGTGGCTGAGGAGCTGGTGCAGGGGGCAGGGTTTTAGATTTTTGGATCATTGGGATCTCTTCTGGGGAAGGTGGGACCTGTACAGATTGGATGGGTTTAACCTGAACTCGAGGGGGAGCAACATCCTTGCAGGTAGGTTTGCTAGCATGGTTCGGGAGGGTTTAAACTAATTTGCAAGGGGGATGGGACTCGGGGCAATAGAGCAATGAAAGACGTGCATGGAGTAAAGCCAGATCTAACATATAGAGAGGCTTTGAGGAAAGAGAAGCAGAATAAAGGGTGTAAAGGTAGGAAGGTAGAAGGGCTAAAGTGCATGTACTTCAATGCAAGAAGCATCAGGAACAAAGGTGATGAACTGAGAGCCTGGATACATACAGGAAATTTTGATGTAGTGGCCATTACAGAGACTTGGCTGGCACCAGGGCAGGAATGGATTCTCCATATTCCTGGATTTCAGTGCTTTAAAAGGGATAGAAGGGGGGAGAAGGAGTGGCATTACTGGTCAGGAATACTATTACAGCTACAGAAAGGATGGGTAATGTAGCAGGATCCTCTTTTGAGTCAGTATGGGTGGAAGTCAGGAACAGGAAGGGAGCAGTTACTCTATTGGGAGTATTCTATAGGCCCCCTGGTAGCAGCAGAGATACGGAGGAGCAGATTGGGAGGCAATTTTTGGAAAGGTGCGAAAATAATAGGGTTGTTATCATGGGTGACTTTAACTTCCCTAATATTGATTGGCCCCTGATTAGTTCCAAGGGTTTAGATGGGGCAGAGCTTGTTAAGTGTGTCCAGGATGGATTCCTGTCACAGTATGTTGACAGGCCAACTAGGGGGAATGCCATACTAGATCTAGTAATAGTTAACGAACCGGGTCAGGTCACAGATCTCTCAGTGCGTGAGCATCTGGGGGACAGTGACCACCGCTCCCTGGCCTTTAGCATTATCATGAAAAAGGATAGAATCAGAGAGGACAGGAAAATCTTTAATTGGGGAAGGGCAAATTATGATGCTCTAAGGCTGGAACTTGCGGGTGTGAATTGGGATGATGTTTTTGCAGGGAGATGTACTATGGACATGTGGTCGATGTTTAGAGATCAGTTGCAGGATGTTAGGGATAAATTTGTCCCAGTGAGGAAGATACAGAATGGTAGGGTGAAGGAACCATGGGTGACAAATGAGGTGGAAAATCTAGTCAGGTGGAAGAAGGCAGCATACATGAGGTTTAGGAAGCAAGGATCAGATGAGTCTATTGAGGAATTTAGGGTAGCAAGAAAGGAGCTTAAGAAGGGGCTGAGAAGAGCAAGAAGGGGGCATGAGAAGGCCTTGGCGAGTAGGGTAAAGGAAAACCCCAAGGCATTCTTCAGTTATGTGAAGAACAAAAGGATGACAGGAGTGAAGGTCAGACCGATTAGAGATAAAGATGGAAAGATGTGCCTGGAGGCTGTGGAAGTGAGCGAGGTCCTCCTATTCAGTACTCACCAATGAGAGGGAACTTGATGACAGTGAGGACAATATGAGTGAGGTTGATGTTCTGGAGCATGTTGACATTAAGGCAGGGGAGGTGTTGGAGTTGTTAAAATACATTAGGACAGATAAGTCCCCGGGGCCTGACGGAATATTCTCCAGGCTGCTCCACGAGGCGAGGGAAGAGATTGCTGAGCCTCTGGCTAGGATCTTTATGTCCTCGTTGTCTACGGGAATGGTACCGGAGGATTGGAAGGAGGCGAATGTTGTCCCCTTGTTCAAAAAAGGTAGTAGGGATAGTCCGGGTAATTATAGACCAGTGAGCCTCATGTCTGTGGTGGGAAAGCTGCTGGAAAAGATTCTTAGAGATCGGATCTATGGGCATTGAGAGAATCATGGTCTGATCAGGGACAGTCAGCATGGCTTTGTGAAGGGCAGATTGTGTCTAACAAGCCTGATAGTTATTTGTGGAGGTGAACAGGCATATAGATGAGGGTAGTGCAGTGGATGTGATCTACATGGATTTTAGTAAGGCATTTGACAAGGTTCCACATGGTAGGCTTATTCAGAAAGTCAGAAGGCATGGGATCCAGGGAAGTTTGGCCAGGTGGATTCAGAATTGGCTTGCCTGCAGAAGGCAGAGGGTCATGGTGGAGGGGGTACATTCAGATTGGAGGATTGTGACTAGTGGTGTCCCACAAGGATCTGTTCTGGGACCTCTACTTTTCGTGATTTTTATTAACGACCTGGATGTGAGGGTAGAAGGATGGGTTGGCAAGTTTGCAGATGATAAAAAGGTTGGTGGTGTTGTAGATAGTGTAGAGGATTGTCGAAGATTGCAGAGAGACATTGATAGGTTGCAGAAGTGGGCTGAGAAGTGGCAGATGGAGTTCAACCCGAGGAAGTATGAGATGGTACACATTGGAAGGACAAACTCCAAGGCAGAGTACAAAGTAAATGCCAGGATACTTGGTAGTGTGGAGGAGCAGAGGGATCTGGAGGTACATGTCCACAGATCCCTGAAAGTTGCCTCACAGGTAGATAGGGTAGTTAAGAAAGCTTATGGGGTGTTAGCTTTCATAAATTGAGGGATAGAGTTTAAGAGTCGCGAGGTAATGATGCAGCTCTATAAAACTCTGGTTCAGCCACACTTGGATCACTGTGCCCAGTTCTGGTAGCCTCACTATAGGAAGGAATTGGAAGCATTGCAAAGGGTACAGAGGAGATTTACCAGGATGCTGCCTGGTTTAGAGAGTATGGATTATGATCAGAGATTAAAGGAGTTAGAGCTTTACTCTTTGGAGAGAAGGAGGATGAGAGGAATGTACTGCCTGAGTCAGTGGTGGAGGTAGATACACTAGTGAAATTTAAGAGACTACTAGACAGGTATATGGAGGAATTTAAGGTGGGGGGTTATATGGGAGGCAGGATTTGAGGATCGGCACAGCAATGTGGGCCGAAGGGCCTATACTGTGCTGTACTATTCTATGTTTTATGTAACCTATTCATAACTCAGTTTCTCAAGCCCCGGCAACATCCGTGTACCTTTGCTCTGCAATTTTTCAATATTATTTTCCAATAAAATATTTTTGAAATTATCTCGTAGGTAGGTGACTAGCACTGCACACAATATTCCAAAACTGGCCTCACTAAAGATTGATTTATACTTGTGCGTTAAATGTATGCTATAGGTATGACATAGCCGCGAACCCTACGCCATAGCCTAACGTGCACCTCTCCCAAAATGTAACTAGGCGTCACGGCATCACAGACCGCAACAGCTGTGATTGGTCCGCTTGGTAGCATCGCATTTCCTCCTACGCTGCAATAGCTTCCCATTGGGCGACTGAAGGGCAGGGAGGGAACTCTGGCTGCATAAAGCTTTACAGACCTCAGAAATTATGGAGGACCCCGTGCTTGACGCCAGTTTGTAGC
The DNA here is from genome assembly GCF_963921235.1 of Mobula hypostoma. Classification (NCBI taxonomy): domain Eukaryota; kingdom Metazoa; phylum Chordata; class Chondrichthyes; order Myliobatiformes; family Myliobatidae; genus Mobula; species Mobula hypostoma. The sequence goes on along the minus strand of NC_086121.1, from coordinate 46,677,664 downwards.
TAGCTGCTACAGCCTATTGACTTCCACCTGAAGCTAAAACTAGATGGTGATTGCCAGTCTCTGAGTATACTGTGCATACACTGATGCGAAATAAATGGTTGGAGACAATGAACCAAATTGTCGAATCTACCTGCCGACATCCGAAAATATTTGAAATGCATTTCCTCGTCCATGTCTTTCAGTGGGCAGACAAGCACAGAAAATTCACCCTCCTTCAGTTTCAGTTGCCATTGTTTGAAGTTTGAGTTTCTTCTTGTTGAGTTTCAACATGAAGAAACTCAATACAGTGGCATAGAAACACCACCGCCAACCAGCGTTTTGGTGGTGAATTGCAGAGCGACGCAGACACACCAATGCACAAGTAAAAATGCTCACAAAGGCGTAGCCCACTTGCGTAGGCTGCGGCGTAAGCTAGTATGCACAAGTATAAATCAGCCTTTCTGTCTGATACAACTTCAACTTGCACTCAATACTTTGATTTATGAAGGTCAAGGTGCCAGAAGCTCTCTTTATGGCACCATCGACCTGTGATGCCACTTTCAATGAATTGTAGATCTGTGTATCCTGATCCCTCTGTTCTACAACTCACCTGCTCTGAGAATACTGATTTGATCTGTATAAACAATAAGCAAGAACAGTGTTCACTGCATCCTGCTATATATGACAATAATAAACCAATACCAAACTGCTGAGCCGTTGTGTGTGTGTTCAGTAAGCTGAGGTACAAAATTCAAATTTTACTATTTGGGAAAATTAGCAACAGAAGAAGAAAACCAACTGTAGCAACACATACAAAATGTTGGAGGAATTCAGCAGGTCAAGCGGCATCTATGGAAATGAATACACAGCCAATGTTTCATGCTGAGATTCTTCATCAGGACTCACTGAGACTGCAGAAGCAGAAACTGGCCTCCCTCCAAAACAAATTTTGGAATTAGACTTTCTAAATGTTTGAGGAATCTTAACAACGGAAAAAGGATAGTTACATTCTCTGGGAAGTAGTTACTTAATTCAAGGTCTTAAATTTTAAAACATTATTTCAATAATCAGAGAGAAATGAAAATAATTTGATGCAAAAGATGGACGAAAACTGGAAGACACTACTACAAAAGTTGTGGAAACAGTAAGACTGAATAGCAAAAGCATGGAAATGCTGGAACTACTCAGGCTGTGTTTCAGGGAGGTAACCTTTCCGCAGAAATAGGAGATGTTAGAAATTAAGTGTGCATGTGCAGTATCCACACCAGAATGGTCTCTGGGCCCTCGGACAGAGGCTCGCCTGGCTCCCTCCACCAGTAATCACCTTTGTTTGGTTCAGCTGATCCCCACGTTGAACAAGGTTACCTTTAACTCCACTGATTTTCTCCCAGTCAAATGTGGAACTTGCATGGGGCAAAGCTCTATCTTTCTTTCAGACATATAAAATGGTCATTGTTTTAGTCCAATTCAAACCTCGTTCTTCAGTTATTTTCTCCTACAATGATATACGGACTGATGTCGCTTCCTGTTCATGCATCCATCTCAAAACATTCTTTTACTTTTGCTACAAATTTCCACTTGCTCTCCCTTTTACATGTTCCATCTCAAACTCTTCCCTTCCCTTCATGACCTTCTCAGTGGATTAGCTACCACCACCCATTACAAACTTACCATAGTTAATCCTACCTTGCTTACTGTAAAGAGTCCACTCCATTCCCCAGCTCTTCCTGCTATATTGTATCTGTTTGATGATCAAGCAATCCCCATAGTACTTCACAAACAAGAAAATCTGTAGATGCTGGAAATCAGAGTAATACAGGTAGTCCCCGGGTTACGAACGAGTTCCGTCTTTAAGTCGGATTTGTACGTAAGTCGGAACAGGTACATTCGGTATTACTTAGCATCAGTTAGTCAAACGTTTGTCTTAGTATATAGTATATATTTTGCCTTTCTATGCATATAAAACACTTAAGAAACTTATGTATTTCAATAATTAGACCACTGTGTTGCTTAGTAATAATTGTAGCTTTCATCGGGGCAGGGCCATTATTCTCACTTTATCCTTTAAAATTGTTCCGATCGTTGACTGACTGTAGCCTAAAGCTTTTCCAATGACCGATGGTGTTTCACCTCTTTCTGATCGCTTTATTATTTCCACTTTATTTTCAATCGTGATCGTTTTCTGTCAACGGAACAGAAACACTGTCGATTCAGCAGCAGCCACAGGCGGCAGGTCCCGAGCTGCCCCGGGTCCTAAAGTCCACCCGCACTGAGACAGGTTAAATGGGACAAGTGGGGGGAGGTGCTGACTGGCAAAGGGGGGAGGGGGTCAGGGTGAATCTTGCTAAGAAAAATTTAAGCCAAACACAAAGTTACTCAGTGTTAACGGCAACGTGATCCAACTTAAAATGGCGGACACAGACGAATTTTTAATATAATAGGCTTTATGGCAGGCCGTTCATAAGTACGGGTTGTTTGTAAGTCAGACGTTCGTAACTCGGGGACTGCCTGTACACACAAAATGATAAAGGAACTCAGCAGACCAGGCAGCATCTATGGACAAGAGTAAACAGTTGAGACCCTTCATCAGGACTAACACAAGATGGCAGTGAAGACATGTTCCCAGGAAGGATATGTGGCTATGGTAGTGGGACTGAGTCAGCACGTGGTTGAAGAATCAGAGCAGCAGAGATCACAGAGCAGGAGCAGTGAAAGACTGTTTCACTGAACTCCTATCGAAGCGAAGATTTGAACTTCTTCAGGGTAGCATCCCTGGAAGAGACTGCACAGTGTTGTAGTCGAATCACAAACAAGAGAAAATCTGCACATGCTGGCATGACCAGAGTCCTAAACAAGGATGGTTTGGACCCAAATGCTGGGGTATCTGAAGCAAGGGCTGAGACATGGTATCAAACTTGATCTAAACATGAAACAAACACTAGACGATATCACATGTAGGCTTACAATTAAGCATCGAATCCCAGTTCAGGTGTTCCTGAAATACCCAATTCTTGGTGCTCAAAACATGATTATCAAATAGTGGGACTGTCCTGAATCCTTAAAAGGGCTGCAACAGCTATCCGTACTCCAGGAAGTATGAGCGTCTAAACCCCGGAAGCTAGCGCAGTTGGGGGTGTTTTGTCACAGGACCCACTCAAACAGTATGCAAGTCCAAAAGCCTTTTCAGTGTGAAGACCTGTTTCTCCTTGATAAACCTGGGAGGTGGCAAGGCTAAGGAGCTGGTGCAGACAGGTTTAAGTTAGAACGTGGAAGGTGGGATTGATCTTTAGGGTCTTGGAGAGCTTCAAGGTATAAGCCTTGGATAACAGAGGAACTGAAGGAAATTTGCATTAAGCAGAAAATGGTGTTGGGTAAACTGATGGAACTGAAGGCTGATGGTCTGCATCCCAGGGTATTTAAGGAGGTGGCTCTAGAAATCGAGGACGCATTAGTAATCATTTTCCAATGTTCTATAGATTCAGGATCAGTTCCTGCGGACTGCAGGGTAGGTAATATTATCCCACTGTTTAAGAAAGGAGGGAGAGAGAAAACAGGCAATTATAGACCAGTTAGTCTGACATCAGTGTTGGGAAGATGCTGGAGTCAATTATAAAAGATGAAATAGTGGCATATTTGGATAGCAGTAGCAGGATAGGTCCAAGTCAGCATGGATTTACGAAGGGGAAATCATGCTTGACTAATTTTCTGGAATTTTTTGAGGATGTAACTATGAAAATGGACATGGGAAAGCCAGTGGATGTAGTGTACCTGGACTTTCAGAAAGCCTTTGATAAGGTCCCACATAGGAGGTTAGTGGGCAAAATTAGAGCACATGGTGTTGGGGGTAGTGTACTGACATGGATAGAAAATTGTTTGGCAGACAGGAAACAAAGAGTAGGGATTAACGGGTCCTTTTCAGAATGGCAGGTAGTGACTAGTGGGGTACCGCAAGGCTCGGTGCTGGGACCGCAGCTAATTACAACATACATTAATGATTTAGATGAAGGGATTAAAAGTAACATTAGCAAATTTGCAGATGACACAAAGCTAGGTGACAGTGTGAAATGTGAGGAGGATGTTATGAGAATGCAGGGTGACTTGGACAGGTTGGGTGAGTGGGCAGTTGCATGGCAGATGCAGTTTAATGTGGATAAATGTGAGGTTATCCACTTTGGTGGCAAGAACAGGAAGGCAGATTACTATCTGAATGGTGTCAAGTTAGGAAAAGAGGAAGCACAACGAGATCTGGGTGTCCTTGTTCATCAGTCACTGAAAGTAAGCATACAGGTACAGCAGGCAGTGAAGAAAGCTAATGGCATGTTGGCCTTCATAACAAGGGGAGTTGAGTATAGGAGCAAAGAGGTCCTTCTGCAGTTGTACAAGGCCCTGGTGAGACCCCACCTGGAGTATTGTGTGCAGTTTTGGTCTCCAAATTTGAGAAAGGATATTCTTGCTATGGAGGGAGTGCAGCGTAGGTTCACTGGGTTAATTCCAGGGATGGCGGGAATGTCATATGTTGGAAGATTGGAGCGACTGGGCTTGTATACACTGGAATTTAGAAGGATGAAACGAGATCTGACTAAAACATATAAGATTATTAAAGGATTGGACACACCAGAGGCAGGAAACATGTTCCCGATGTTGGGGGAGTCCAGAACCAGAGGCCACAGTTTAAGAATAAGGGGTAGACCATTCAGAACGGAGTTGAGAAAAAACTTTTTCACACAGAGGGTTGTGGTTCTGTGGAATGCTCTGCCTCAGAAGGCAGTGGAGGCAAATTCTCTGGATTCTTTCAAGAAAGAGCTAGATAGAGCTCTTAAAGATAGCAGAGTCAAGGGATATGGGGAGAAGGCAGGAACAGGGTACTGATTGTGGATGATCAGCCAAGATCACAGTGAATGGCGGTGCTGGCTCGAAGGGCTGAATGGCCTACTCCTGCACCTATTGTCTATTGTCTAAGCCACCAGGTTTACTTCCCTCAGGATTTCAAATGATCCAATGAACCTGGGCACCAACTTTCTAAATTCCACTCGGAGAGGCAAATCACGAGTGAACAGCCAGACCTGTTGTCCAGGCTCTAAAGCAGGTCCCTGCCTTCTCTTTCGGTTTGCCTTGGTCTCCGATCTCCCAATAAGAGTAATCTATCTTTGCTTGCAGCGATGGATATGATCTTCAGCTGCCAGAATCCCAACTTCGGCCTCTTGTTCCAGAAAGAGAGATGGAAGATAACCAAACTGGCACTCAAACAATGACATTTGTGCACCAAATGCTGCAAGATGCTGTGGGCGACCTCCGCCCACATCAAATGGTCACACCACTTCATCCAGTCTTTCCATGGTCAGGCATCCAAATCCTGGTTGTTCCACTCCCTCTGACTGTTGGACTGTGGGCGAAACCCAGAGGAAAGGCTTGCAGTTACCCATTTGCAGAATGCCCTCCAGAAATGCGATGTGGTGGACCTTGGTCTGAAAAATGTCCACCAGGAATCTGTGGATCCTGAAGACCTTGTCCAGGACAATCTCAGCTGTCTCCACTGCAGATGGAAGCATGTCCAAGCCAATGAACTTGCAGACTTTTGACAACTGATCGACAACTACTCTGATGACTGACTTTGCCTTAGATGGTGGGAGACCCGTGACAAAGTCCATAGAAATGTGGCCCAAGGTCTTTCCAGAACAAGTAGTAAATGGAGGAGCCCTTGAGGTCAGGGACAGGGTTCCTTATTCTGGGCACACACCTCGCATGTCTGTAGTATTGCTGAACCTCTTTTATCATTCCGGGCCACCACTACCTCCTCTTGATCAACTGGAGGGCCCTGGAAATCCCTGGCTGTGTTGTCATTCTCCAGGAATGTCCCATTCCCATTGGAGCACCTGTGACCAGACGGAACTTGGGACGAACAGCCTACACGGAGGACCTTTCCTGGGAACCTCCCTTCATGCTCAGGCCTTATGAACAATTACTTTGATTCCCCAACTAATTGGTACTACCACCTTGGCCTGAAGCAAAATGGTGGTAGGCTGCTCCTCTCATCCCGGTTCACTGATCTGACTTCTGGTTTTTCAACCCCAATCGGTAGGTCAGTTTGAATTCAAAATGGTTTAAGAACAAAGCCCAGCTGGCCTGCCTGGAATTCAACCTCTTGGCCACATGACCTCTTAAATACAAGCCAGGCTCTTGTGTTTAGTTCAAATGAGAAAAGGGTTCTTGGCCCCTTCACACCAGTGATGCCATTCCTCCAAGGTTAACAGCCACCAGAAGCTCCCAATGCCTGTTGCCACAGTTCCTCTCTGTCGGGAATAGCCACCTGGAGAAGATTGCACACGGTGCAGTTTACCACCCAAAGGTGGTCACTGGGACAAGACAGCACCTACTCTGATGTCTGAGGCGTTCACTTCCACAATGAAGGGGAGGTCTGGGTTAGGAGAAACCAAGATGGGAACTGTTGTGAACCGTTGTTTAAGCTCTGCAAAATCGGTCTCTGCTTTAATCGTCCAGACAAAAGGGCCTGTGGGTTTCTTAGTTAATGCCATCAGCAGAGCTGCCACCGAGCTGAAGTTCCTGATCAAATTCCAGTAGAAGTTAGCTATCTCCAGGAATCGTTGGACTTTTTTAATATGGATGGTGGTAGCCAGTCTCTAACTGCCTGGGTCTCAGTAGGCTCCATCTTGAGGTTGCCATTGAAGATGAAACCCAAAAATGAAACAGTCATCATGTGAAACTATGACTTCTTCAACTTGGCTAGAAGCCTCTTTAAAATGTCCCTGATGTGAACAATGTGCTGTTCCATGGACTTTGAGAAGATTAGGATATCATCCAGGACATCATACATTTTTTAATAATCTATTCAATATATGTAATTGATTGATTTATTTATTTATTATTATGTTTTATTTTATTTATTTTTTTCTCTCTTTTTACTAGATTATGTATTGCATTGAACTGCTGCTGCTAAGTTAACAAATTTCATGTCAGATGCCGGTGATAATAAACCTGATTCTGATTCTGAACCCAAATGCTGGGGTATCTAAAGCAAGCTTCGAGACACGGTATCCAACTGGATCTGAACACAAAACAAATGCTAGACAATATCACGAGCAGGCTTACAGTTCAGCACTGAACCACAGTCCAGGTGGTCCTTAAATACTCAATTCTAAGCACTCAAAACATGATTACCAATTAGTGGGGCAGTACTGAATCCTGAAAGGGGCCACATCAGCTATCTGCACTCTAGGGAGTTTCAGCATCTAAATCCTGGAGGGTGGCATGGTTGGGGGCGTCTCATAACAACTGGAAATCAAATTAATACACATAAAATGCTGGGGGAATTCAGTAGGCCAGGAAGCATCTATGGAAAAGAGTAAACAGTTGACATTTCAGGCCAAAAATCTTCATCAGGACCCCTGCAGTACTTAGTAAGTGAAATCCAGCCCAAGTGTTGGACATTTTCGGGGTAGGTCTGGTATTGGTATTGTTAGCACCAGCAATACAGTAATTTTGATGGAATTTGTGGAGACAGTGCTGCTCCTGGAACCTCAGTTAATGAGCTGAAGGACACAAAAAGGCCAGGATATCTGGGGACAAACAAGGGAAAATCTGCAGATGCTGGAAATCCAAGCAACGCACATAAAATGCTAGAGGAACTCAGCAGGCCAGGCAGCATCTGTGGAAAAGAGTACAGTTGATGTTTCAGGCCAAGACCCTTCAGCAGGTAGACCAGGAGCTGGGGTGGGGGGGGGGGGGGCGGGGCACGCGCAAAGCTGAAGTCTTCAACTTGAATAGTCTCAGCTTAACACAGCCCTGTTGCCTGGCTTCAAACTGTGCCAAAGATGGTTGTTATCAATTAATTCTGCCTGACATGTAACTTTGTACATGTGGTACTGTTTAATTTGCTAAATAGCACAAATTATGTTAGAAACATTCATCAGTGATTCACAAATGAGAGCAAAAAGGCAGGTGTGTTCTGCAAACTGTGGTGAGCTGCCTAATTTCATGGCCCATCTTTCTCTAGTAACTGGCAGTCCCCACATTTCCTTCTGACAACTGTTTGGCTGCCTGTCAGTAACATCATGCAACTTCTAACCCTTTATGGTTTCTCCGAAGGAATTTCTCGGAATCTGACATGCTATTCTCAACATCTTTGACCTCCACAGGCACAAGTGAATGTTCGCCTTAGTTCTCTCTGGTATAATCATAATAGCTGGGATTTATGGCACCATGTTTAAGACCAATGTTCTCTCTAACTTGTGATGACCAGTGTGTAATTTTTTTCCCAGTGACATGTGTGCACTGAATTTTATGTATAGAGGTATTCATTTTAACAGCGAGCAAAACACTGTCAATAAGAACTTTGATCTCCTTTGGATTTGATTGTTTTCATTCGTGTTCATCAGCACTCTCACAAAACATACGTAACTGGTTTGTTGCGGGTAATGAAGGATTTTCTCGCTGGAGCTTTTGCAGTGTCCATATGTGATTTGCTTGCTAAATGATGCTTTAAAAAGTCAAGTTTACAAACATCACCCCACTTCTTCCCACTTGCAAGTTCTCCAGCAACTTTTGCATCACAACAATACACGCATCTAACACCAGCTTTTGTATTGTACATAAATATTTCTCGTAGCTGCACATTCCTGATTTCATGAGCTCTTGGTATAGCAATTTCTACTGTTTCGTTAAGCCATTCCGCTTTAAATCAGTTCTTTTGCGCTTCAAGCGCTTTGCTTCTTTGGAATTTGACACAGTGAATCAATAATTTCTTCAATGAAAATAGTATAAATAAGCCAATTATAAAATTGGCTGACAAATCATCACAAACTCACACATTGTTAACACTGTCTGCATCAGAAATCAGAAAAGGAAATGTGATTGTGTACAATTGTGAAATATATTTTACATGCCAACGAGATACAGGGTGACAACCTTTTGGGTGCAGTTTAAATTCCTTTGTGCACTAGTAGCAAAAGATATGTGTGCATGAGTCTGCTCCACCATCTCCCTCTTAACCCTATTCTCCTGCCTTCTCAAGTAATCTTTCAAACCCTGACTAATCAAGAAACAATCAACTTCCTCCTTAAATGCACCCAGCGGCCTGGCCTCAACAGCTGCCTCTAGCAATGAACTCCACAGATTCACCACCTTCAGGCTAAAAAACAACCTCCTCACCTCTGTCCTAAGTGGATGTCCCTCTATTTTAAGGCTTTTGCCCTCTGGTCCCAGAGTCTTCCACCAAAGGAAACGTCCTCTTCACATCCACTCTACCTAGGCCATTCAATATTTATAGATTTCAATGAAATCCTCCCTCATTTTTCTAAGTTACAGCAAGTACAGGTTTGCAGCTTATATGATAACCCTTTCATTCCTGGAATAATTCTCGTGTACCTCTGAACCCTCCACTGTAAGCACATCTTTTCTTAAATAATAGGCTTACGAGAGAACTTGCAAATCACTTTACAACACGCATTTTTGAATTTTTGAAAATAGTCTCTGTATTTCATCCACCTCATTCCCCATTCTCCTAATTTGTCTGAGTCCTTCTGCAGCCTCCCTGCTTCCTGAACACTACCTGCTCCTCCACCTATCTTAGTATGGTCCACAAACTTGGCCACAAACCAATAAAGTTCATCATCCAAATCACTGACATACAACGTAAAAAGAAGCAGACCCCTATAGAACACCATTAGTTATCAGCAGCCAATTAGAAAAGGATTCCTTTATTCCCACTCTTTGCCTCCTGCTAATCAGCCAAAGCTCTATCCATGCATTACCCTGGGCTCTTAACTTGCTAAGCAGCCTCATATTTGGCTGCTTGTCAAAGGCCTTCTGAAAATCCATCCATTGATTTCTGTTTGTTTATCCTGCTTGTTACTTCTTCAAATAATTCCAATAGTTTTATCAGGCAAGATTTTCCCCTGCTGACTTAGGCCTATTTTGTCATGTGCCTCCAAGTACCCCGAAACCACAACGCCCAATTCCAACACTTTCCCAACCACTGAGGTCAGACCAATTGGCCTATAATTTCCCTCTTTCTGCCTACCTCCCATCTTGAAGAGCAGAATGACATTTGCAATTTTCCAATCCTCTGGAACTATGCCAGAAGTTGGTTCTCTAATGCCTCCACAACCTCGTCAGCTACCTCTTTTGGAACCATGGGGTGTAGTCCATAAGACTATGAGATATAGGAGCAGAATTAGGCCATTTGGCCCAGCGAGTCTGTTCTGACATTTCATCAAGGCTGATCCATTTCCCTTGCAGCCCCAATCTCCTGCCTTCCCCACATTTCCCTTCATGTGCTGACTATCAAAAATCTATCAACCACTGCCTTAAAGATACCCAATGACTTGGCCTTCATAGCTAACTGTGGCAACAAATTCCACAGATTAACTATTTTCCTCTTCATCTCCATTTTAAAGGGATGTCCAAATACAATGTTGGCATTTATTTCAAGGGGAATAGAATATAAAAGCAAGGAGATAATGCTGAGGCTTTATAAAACACTGGTCAGGCCACACTTGGGAGTATTGTCGCAACACACATCAAAGTTGCTGGTGAACGCAGCAGGCCAGGCAGCACCTCTAGGAAGAGGTACAGTCGACGTTTCAGGCCGAGACCCTTCGTCAGGACTAACTGAAGGAAGAGTTAGTAAGAGATTTGAAAGTTGGAGGGGGAGGGGGAGATCCAAAATGACAGGAGAAGACAGGAGGGGGAGGGATGGAGCCAAGAGCTGGACAGGTGATTGGCAAAAGGGATACAAAAAGATCATGAGACAGGAGGTCCGGGAAGAAAGACAAAGGTGGGGGGGAACCCAGAGGATGGGCAAGGGTTATATTCAGAGGGACAGAGGGAGAAAAAGGAGAGTGAGAGAAAGAATGTGTGTATAAAAATAAATAACAGATGGGGTACGAGGGGGAGGTGGGGCATTAGCGGAAGTTAGAGAAATGGATGTTCATGCCATCAGGTTGGAAGCTACCCAGACAGAATATAAGGTGTTATTCCTCCAACCTGAGTGTGGCTTCAACTTTACAGTAGAGGAGGCCGTGGATAGACATGTGAGAATGGGAATGGGATGTGGAATTAAAATGTGTGGCCACTGGGAGATCCTGCTTTCTCCGGCGGACAGAGCGTAGGTGTTCAGCAAAGCGGTCTCCCAGTCTGCCTCGGGTCTTGCCAATATATAAAAGGCCACATCAGGAGCACCGGACGCAGTATATCACCCCAGCCGACTCACAGGTGAAGTGTCGCCTCACCTGGAAGGACTGTTTGGGGCCCTGAAAGGTGGTAAGGGAGGAAGTGTAAGGGCATGTGTAGCACTTGTTCCGCTTACATGGATAAGTGCCAGGAGGGAGATCAGTGGGGAGGGATGGGGGGATGAATGGACAAGGGAGTTGCGTAGGGAGCGATCCCTGCGGAAAGCAGAGAGAGGGGGGTGGGAAAGATGTGCTTAGTGGTGGGATCCTGTTGGAGATGGCGGAAGTTACGGAGAATAATATGTTGGACCCGGAGGCTGGTGGGGTGGTAGGTGAGGACCAGGGGAACCCTATTCTTAGTGGGGTGGCGGGAGGATGGAGTGAGAGCAGATGTATGTGAAATGAGGGAGATGTGTTTAAGAGCAGAGTTGACAGTGGAGGAAGGGAAGCCCCTTTCTTTAAAGAAGGAGGACATCTCCCTCGTCCTAGAATGAAAAGCCTCATCCTGAGAGCAGATGCGGCGGAGACGGAGGAATTGCGAGAAGGGGATGGCCTCCCGCCACCCCACTAGGAATAGGGTTCCCCTGGTCCTCACCTACAATCCCACCAGCCTCCGGGTCCAACATATTATACTCTGTAACTTCCGCCATCTCCAACGGGATCCCACCACTAAGCACATCTTTCCCTCCCCACCCTCTCTGCTTTCCGCAGGGATCGCTCCCTACGCGACTCCCTTGTCCATTCGTCCCCCCCCATCCTTCCCCACTGATTTCCCTCCTGGCACTTATCCGTGTAAGCGGAACAAGTGCTACACATGCCCTTACACTTCCTCCCTTACCACCATTCAGGGCCCCAAACAGTCCTTCCAGGTGAGGCGACACTTCACCTGTGAGTCGGCTGGGGTGATATACTGCATCCGGTGCTCCCGATGTGGCCTTTCATATATTGGCGAGACCCGACGCAGACTGGGAGACCGCTTTGCTGAACATCTACGCTCTGTCCGCCAGAGAAAGCAGGATCTCCCAGTGGCCACACATTTTAATTCCACATCCCATTCCCATTCTCACATGTCTATCCACGGCCTCCTCTACTGTAAAGATGAAGCCACACTCAGGTTGGAGGAACAACACCTTATATTCCGTCTGGGTAGCCTCCAACCTGATGGCATGAACATCGACTTCTCTAACTTCCACTAATGCCCCACCTCCCCCTCATACCCCATCTGTTATTTATTTTTATACACACATTCTTTCTCTCACTCTCCTTTTTCTCCCTCTGTCCCTCTGAATATACCCCTTGCCCATCCTCTGGGTTCTCCCCCCCCTTGTCTTTCTTCCCGCACCTCCTGTCCCATGATCCTCTCGTATCCCTTTTGTCAATCACCTGTCCAGCTCCTGGCTCCATCCCTCCCCCTCCTGTCTTCTCCTATCATTTTGGATCTCCCCCTCCCACTCCAACTTTCAAATCTCTTACTAACTCTTCCTTCAGTTAGTCCTGACGAAGGGTCTCGGCCTGAAACGTCGACTGTACCTCTTCCTAGAGATGCTGCCTGGCCTGCTGCGTTCACCAGCAACTTTGATCTGTGTTGCTTGAATTTCCAGCATCTGCGGAATTCCTGTTGTTTGGGAGTATTGTCCACAGTTTTGGGCCCCATATATTAAAAAGGATGTGTTGTTATTGGAGAGGCTCCAGAGAAGGTTCACGAGGATGATTCTGGGAATGAAAGGGTTAACATATGAGGAGTGTTTGATAGCTTTGGGCCTGTACTCACTGGAATTTAGAAGAATGCGTGTTTATTTTGGCTTTTTTCTTAAGGATGTGCTGGGTGCGTCCCGGCTACCACTGTATCCCTGCATGCTTCACGTATCGGTCAGCGGCCCGGGGGGTGGGGGCCACTGCACCACCCCAACCTCCGATGACTCAGCCTAACAAACCATCATCAGAGTACTCTGTGCTGTCTTCCCAATTCCGGTAAGTGATACTACACTGTACATACATTATTTCTACTTTATATAGGCTGTGCATTTTTATGCATTATTTGGTATGATTTGGCAGCTTCATAGCTTAAAGGTTACTGGAGAGCGCTTGCGCTGTGTTTTTGCTGAGAGTGCTTGCGTGAGATTTTCGCTACGGAGAACAGTGCAGCAATGATTGTAGAGAAGTATTTCTACTTTATATAGGCTGTGTATTTATCATATCATTCCCGCTTTTACTATATGTTACTGTTATTTTAGGTTTTCTGTGTTATTTGGCATGATTTGGTAGGTTATTTTTGGGTCTGCAAACACTCACAAATTTTTCCCATATAAATAAATGGTAATTGTTTCTTCACTTTATGACCTTCTGGCCTACGAACCATTTCATAGGAACACTCTACCTTCGGATGGCGGGGGAAACCTGTATTTCAAGTGATGCCTCACCAGTGCTTTATAAAGCCTCAACATTACATTCTCCCTTTTATATTTTAGTCCTCTCGAAATGAAAGTTAACATCGCATTTGCCTTCCTCACCACTGACCCAACAAATAAACATTCATGGAATCCCGCACAAGGACTCCCAAGTCCCTTTGCACCTCAGATTTTGAATTTTCTCTCCATTTTGAAAATAGTCTACCCTTTTATTTTTTTCTACCAATGTGCATGACCATACACTTCCCAGCACTGTATTCCATCTGCCACTTCTTTGCCCACTCTCCTAATCTGTCTAAGTCCTTCTGCACCCTCTCTGCTTCCTCAACACTACCTGGCTCTCCATCGATCTTCGTATTGTCTGCAAACTTGGCCATACAGCAATCAATTCCATCATCCAAGTCATTGAGATATAATATGAAAAGAAGTGATCCTAACACAGACCCCTGTGGAACACCACTAGCTACTGGCAGCCAATCTGAAAGTCTTCCTTTATTCCCCCTCTTTGCCTCCGACCAATCAGCCACTGCTTTATTCATGCTTGTATCTTTCCTGTAGTACCATGGGCTCTTATCTTGTTAAGCAGCTTCATATTTGTGGTATCTTTTCAAAGGCCTTCTGAAAAGCCATGTACACAACATCCGCTGATTCTCCTTTGTATATCATGCTTGTTCTTCCTTCAAAGAATTTTAACAATTTTTTCAGAATAGATTTTCCCTTAAGGAAACCATGCTGACTACAAACTATTTTATCATGTGCTTCTATGTGGCCAGAAACCACATCCTTAATAATCGACTCCAACATCTTCAGAATCATTGAGGTCAGACTAACTGACCTATAATTTCCTTTCTTCTGCCTCTTTCCCTTCTTGAAACACAGGGTGACATTTGGAATTTTCCAGTCATCTGGAACCATGCCAGATTCTTGAAAGACCTTTACTAATACCTCCACAATCTCTTCAGCCACTTCTTTCAGAACCCTGGAACGCACACCATATGGTCCAGGTCACTTATCTACTTCAGACCTTCCAGTTTCCCAAGCACCATCTCCCTAGTAATAGTAACTTCATACACTTCTGCCTGCTGACACTCAAATTCCAGGCATATGACTAGTCTCTTCCACAGCGAAGACATGCAAAATACTTATTCAGTTTGTCCGCCATTTCCTTGCCTACTACTATTTTTTCAGCGCCACTTTCCAGCATTCCAACATCTACTCATACCTTCTTCTTCCTGGTATCAGTTTTGATATTATTGCCTAGCGTACCTTCATATTTTGCCCTTTTCTTCTTTATGGTTTTGTAGTTGCCTTCTGTTGGTTTAAAAAATTTCCCAATCCTCTAACCTCCTACAAAATTTTGCTCTATTATATGCCATCTCTTTGGCATTTATGTTGGCTTTGAAATCCCTTGTCAGCCATGGCTGCATCACCCTGCCTCTAGAATACTTCCTCATCTTTGAGATGTATCTATCCTGCAACTTCTGAATTGCTCCCAGACACTCGAGCCATTGCTGCTGTGCTGTTATCCCTGCTAGTCTCTCCTCCATCAGCTTCTGGCAACACCTCTCTGATGCCACAGTAATTACTTTTCCTCCACTGTAATACTGATATATCTAACTTTATGTTCTCCCTCTCAAATTGCAGGTGAATTCTATCATATTATGATCAGTTTCCTAAATGTTCCTTTACCTTAAGCTCCCTTATCATATCCAGTTCATTGCACAACATCCAATCCAGAATTGCTGATGCCCTGGTGGGTTCAACCACAAGCTGCCCAAAAAAGCCATCTCAGAGGCATTCCATAAATACCCTTTTCTTGGTATTCAGCATCAACTTGATTTTCCCTAACTATCTACATATTGAAATCTCCCATGATGCTAACATAATATTGCTCTTTTGACTGCTTTTGCTGTCTCCCACTGTAATTTGTAGACCACATCCTGGATACTGCTTGGAGGCTTGTAAATAACTCTCATCTGGGTCTCCTTACCCTTGCACTTTCTTAACTCTATCCATAAGGATTCTACATCTTCCGATCCCATGTCACCTCTTTCTAAAGATTTGATTTCATTTATTTACCAGAAATCCTCTTCCGCTACCTACCTGCCTGGCCATTCAATAGACTGTGTATCCTTGCATTTTAAGCTCCCAACAACAATCGTCTTTCATTCAAAACTCCATGATATCCACAACGTTATACCTGCCGATCTTGAAATGTGTACAAGATCACCTACTGTTATTTGCTATATACTGTGTGCATTCAAATATAATATCTGCACGTATTTATGATCCTTTTCAACTTTGTCCCCCTCTTACATTACAACCCATCCCACTGACAGAAAATCTGCCCTATCATTTGCCTGTTCTTCTTGACAGTCTCACTATTCATTACCTTTGTTTGTAAACCAACATCCCTATCCTCAGCCCTATCACTCCAGTTCCTATCCCCCTGCCAAATTACTTTAAACCTTCAGCAACAGCCCTAGCAATCCTGCCTGCAAGGACATTAGTCCCTGTGGGGTTCAGGAGTTATGGAGTATGGGAACAGACTATTCAGGCCAGCTCAAACTTGCTGACTATGTTGCCCAGTGAGCAAGTTCCATCTGCCCACATTTGGTGCAGAACGTCTCTGAACCTCTCCTTTCCATGTACTTATCTAGATGGCTTTTAGATGTTCCTAAACGGTGCTTGCCTCAATCACTATTTGTGGCAGCTTATTCCAAACATGCACCGCCCGTTACGTGAGGGAACTGCCCTGATGTCCCTTGGCATCCATCTCTCATGACCATCCACATCCATAGACCCCACAAATTTACTTTTTACCCCTTTACCTAATTTACCCACTTCACTTTGCACAAGTGACCGTAACGTACATTCTTTTCTTAAACATGACAGCCGGGAGGTTGGAGTTCAAGATGGGTTGATGGGGACTGGGGCTGTAAGACACATCAGTCCCCATAAGGATTGGAGGCCTGGACAAAATCTGAAGAAAGAAGTGAACTATCTGTTAAAGAAACACTCTTGCTTATGTCTAGTCTAGTACATAACTACAAGCTGTGATAGGGGAACCATACTTACCGGGTGGCCTGTTTTGTTTACTGTATTCCAAGGATGTAATCATCATTTCACCTCCAATGTGACGGAGAACTTTGGGTGGGGTTAAGCTTGCAGATAATGGACTCTCAAGTGGAACAGTAGAGGGCACCATAAATACAGCTACCAGCTTCCCAGCTGAGGCTGCACTGATCTGTCCATGAACGTCTGACAAATGATAACTGTGGCATTCACGAAGCAATTCTCCAACAATCTAACTTATCAAACTAATACACTGTTCATTAATTTTTCATCCACACATAGGGAAATGCTGCCACCTTTTGCACTAATTGGCACTTGGGTTTAGTAAGGAATTTGATCAGATATTTTGAATAAGAAACAGGTTATACATTTAATACAAGCAGTGTGATAACCCCAATGTTATATGCATGAAAATGTGCTTTAAAAATTGACTATCTGCACAACTACTTTACAAAATCTTGCCTGGTCTGTCGGCTGATGTGGAAACAGGGAATTACCAGTGTTGCTCATTGTCAAGTGCTCTGACTTCAGAACATGACAGCCTTATTCTGAATTTTTTAACATTTTGGATCATGAAGACAGGCATTTTTCATTTAACAACACTTTTCAGATTTTAAATCCTATAGTGAAGCAATAACACGGATAATAGAAATGGATTAAAATTCACAGGCTAGCAGTTTCACTCTAACCACAATGAAGTTATTATCTTACTGATGTATTTATGAGAGTAAACTTCTTTCTTAAATACCAAAAGTTTTGGGGAAACACAGTTGTTAAAGAAGTTCCAAAAATGGACAAAAGCTTATGAGTCTTTTTGATGTCAAAGTTTTCTGTTATCAGTGTTAATATACTCAGATGATAATTAACACTAAGGTAGTAATTGTGTATTTAATATTTCAGTAATATTGTAAATATATTGTTTAATTAAGCAATCTCGTTTGTTTAAATAATTCACTATGGGTCATGTGTAAAAGTATGTGAATGGCATACGTCATCACGCCACATCATATGTGTGAGTCTCGCTAAAAATAGATGAAATTTACATGAATTTCTCAGGCTGCCCTGTTTTTCTTTCAAATAGCTTTACACTTTGGAGTTACAAAACATAATAGTGGCGATGAGTAAGTTTTAAAAAATGAACCCGAGATGACTACCTACCCGTTGAAGTACAACAAGATGTTCGAGTTAAAAGAAAAACACAGCAAGTGTTTTCAGAAGAGAGTCAGGCAAGTTAAATAAAAAGGCAGAAAATGGACAAATTCAAAGTTTCATAAACAGTGCATACCGGGTGATGATAATCATAAATTTAAAAAGCATAAATGGCTGGCTACACTGAAAAGATAAATGCATTCAATTGCACAAGATATTGTTTACTGGGCGAAATGATCAGTATTTTGAAGCAAATGAAATAGCCAATGAAAAGCAAGTACCAGATTTGCTGTGTACATTGGGTGTAAGGACTATAGTTCGCTTACAAATTTAACTGTTCCAACCAAACCACCCGAAATTAACTTTGGTAATATCATAAAAATAATGCAGGAACAACTTTGAGTGGAAAATGTTGTCAATTTAAAACATGTTATGTTTCATAAGTGGAATCAAAAGGAAGGGAAGTCCATTTCAGTTTACTTGACTGAATTGAAAAAGTTGCCTGCAAATTGTCAGCTCAGTGTGGGCTTAATGATGCACTGAGAGATAGTTTAGTTTATGGAATATTACAAGAAAGCATTCAAAAACGGCTCCTAACATCTCAGAACCATAGAAGTTGCTATATCAATGGAAACAGCAGACAGAGATACAATTGAGTTGAGCTGCAGTCAGGAATGAAAGTGAGTGTGAACAAAATTCCAAAGTCTATACAGTAACTGGCCTGGCGCTTGTGGCAGAAGCTCGCATACACCAGACCAATGCAAGTTTAAAGGTGAAATTTGCAGAAAACATAACAAGGTAGGACACATGCAAAGAGCATGTCAGGCTGACAAAAATAACTAGTCTGCACAGGGAAGAGGAAAAGATAAAAAGTCAAGTTACAGTTTCAAACAGTGCACCAATCTGCATGCTGTTGATGAAAAATATGATAATGATGAGAGTGACACAGGACTGAGTACCATTGAAATTTATAACGTGAAAACTAACAATAGACAAGTAATATAGCTTACAGCAGAAGTGTTTGGCAAATTAATTAAAACAGAATTGGACACTGGCTCGTCTGTTTCAGTTATTCCACAAAATGAGTTAGAATGGCATTTCAAAGATAGTAAACTAAAGCCTGCAGATATCCAACTATGAAGTTACACTGGAGAAAAGATAACTCCTGTGGGAATGACATTTGTAACAGTGAAATAGAACAACTAACAAGCCACATTGGGCTTGCATGTGGTAAAAACAGGAAGGGCAGCATTGTGGGGTCGGGATTTGCTGAGACAAGTACAGATTGATTGGAGATCCATCCACTATTTGCATCCCACATCCCCTGCAACTGAAATCAAATTAAACATTGAATTGAACTGAATTGACTTTATTTCTTAAATCCTTCGCATACATGAGTAAAAATCTTTACATCACGTCTCCATCTAAATGTGCAATGTGCAAATTATAGTCATTTGTAATAAATAGTATGTACAGTAAGATATACAACAGAACAGTCATTATAGCTTAGAAGTACAATTGCGTCAGCGTGAATTAATCAGCGTGATGGTCTGGTGGAAGAAGCTGTCCCGGAGCCTGTTGGTTTTGGCTTTAATGCTGCAGTACCGATTCCCAGATGATAACAGCTGGAACAGTTTGCGGCTGGGGTGATTGGGATCCCTAATGCTCCTTCAGACCCTTTTTATGCACCTTTCACTGTAAACCCATACCAGGCAGCCAGTCAGGATGCTCTCAATTGTGCCCCTGTAGAAAATCCTGAGGATTTGGGGACTCATACCAAACTTCTTCAAAGGTCTGAGGTGAAAGAGACTATTGTGCTTATGTCACCACATAGCTGGTATGTACAGATGAAGTGAGGTCCTCGGTGATGTGTATACCAAGGAACCTCCTGTGGTCCACAACAAGCTCCTTTGTTATGGTGACATTGAGGGAGAAGTTGTTTCTTTGACGCCACAGTGCAGGATGATGACTTCTCTGTAGGTTGCCTCGTTATTATTTGAGATTAGGCCAATCAATATAGTATCAACAGCAAATTTAATTAGCAGATTGGAGCTGTGGCTGGTTACACAGTCATGGGGATACAGAGAGTAAATGACGGAGCTTAGGACACGGCACTGGGGGCTCCTGTGTTGAGAGTCAGAGGGGCGGAGATGAGGGAGCCCACGCTTGCCACCTGCTGGCAATCTGACAGGAAGTCCAGGATCCAACTGCACAAGGCAGGGTGAAGGGCGAGATCTCTAAGTTTCTTGTCAAGCCTGGAGGAAATTATGCTGTTGAATGCTGAACTGTAGTCCAAGAACAGCATTCTCACATAAGCGTCCCTCTTCTTCTGCTGTGTAAGGACAGTGTGTAGAGCTGTGGCTATTGCATCACTTGTGTCAGTAGGCAAATTATAGGAGGTCCAGTGTGGGTAGTAGCAAGCTGCAGTTGTAATCCTTGACCAGCCTCTCAAAGCATTTGCTTATTATTGAGGTGAGTGCGACAGGATGCCAGTCGTTTAGACATGTTATCTTGGTCTTTTTAGGTACAGAGACAATGATAGATGTTTTGAAACAGGAGGACACTCTACACTGAGAGAGGGAGAGATTAAAAATGTCTATAAACACACCTGCCAGTTGTGCTGCAAATCCTGAGTACCCTAGGATGCCGTCCAGTCCCGCAGCCTTGCGACTGTCCACTCATTGGAAACATCTGCGTACTTCAGCCTCAGAGATGACCAAGGTGCAGGTCGCATCAGAGGTTCTTCTTGGGGGCTCAGTGTTGGAAATATCAAATTGAGCATAAAAAAGATTTAGCTGGTCTCGGAGAGAAGTTGCATTGCATTTAGCTTTAAAGTCTGCGATGGTGGGCATACCTTGCCATAAGCTGCATGTGTTGTTGTCTGGATCTTGTCCCTGTATTGTTGTTTTGCTGCCTTGATGAATTTGCGTAGATCATAGCTGCATTTCTTGAGTTCCTGGTGGTTACCGGTGGTGAAAGCTCTGTCTCGCGCAGTGAGTGCAGTGCACATGGAACTGTTGATCCAGTGTTTCTGGTTTGAATAGACCCTAACCAATTTTTGGGGGACAACGTCCTCAATGCACTTCCAGATGAAGCATGTGATCTCATCTGTGAACATGGAGACATCCTCATCATGAAAGACATTTTAGTTGACATCATCAAAGCAGTCCTGTAGCATTGTCACTGAATAGTTGGACCAACAGCGGATGGTTTTAACTATGGCCGCCTCTGGTTTCAGCTTCTATCTGTACGGGGGCAGAGGCAAGATGGAGGAGTGGTCAGACTTCCCAAGCGGCGGATGGAGGAGCACTCTGTAAGCATTGTGGAAGGGAGAGTAGCAGTGACCGAGTATGCTATCTCCCCATGTGCTCACCTGGATGTGTTGGGAAAACTTTTTAGAGACTTGATTAAAGTCTCTGGCAACAATGAAGGCAGCCTCTGGGTGTTCAGTCTCCAGGGTGCTGATGGACTAGTACAGTTCCTTGTGAACTATGCCAGAATCAGCCTGCAGTGGAATACACACAGCTGTGATAATAACAGCCGTGAACTCCCTAGGCAGCCAGAAAGGTCTTCACACCAGATCCAGGGAACAAAAGGATTTGAGGGCATGCACATCTCGGGGGTTACACCAAGCATTATTGACCATGAGAGTCTCTTCCCAGAGAGGTTTCTAGACCTGTCCACCTGGAACAGGAAGAACTCAGAGGGCTCGATGGAGGGCCCTGTATCTCCTCCAACAACCAACTCTCCACGAAGCACAAAACATTACAATCCTTTGTTTCTCGCTTATAGGAGATTTTGGCTCTCAGTTCACACAACTTGTTGTCTAGGGACTGAACATTTGCCAGGAGTATGCTAGGGAGCAGTGGCCATCTCAACCTCACCAGGATGCCAGCCCTCCTCCCTCGCTTCCGAGGTAGTGACTGTGTAATAAATGAGCCTCCCATGGATCATGTAAGCAGGGGTTCCCAGTGTAGAAAACGCAGCATGTTGTGGGTAAATGCTGTCTTCCCAAGTTCAGAAGAGTCAGTTGATCATATCTGATGTGACTATCAGCTACTTGAACAGAAATGTGAAGGAAATTGCAGAAATTAGCAGTACATTATAACGTTGGTATGGAGCGCGCAACACGGCTGCCGTACACAGCACCACCTTGGAATATATGTAAGAAAGGTACTGAATAATGCCACAGCAATGTTCAAGGTTGGCACTAGAAAACTCAAACATATCAAGGGTAAAACAGTGTTAAATTAAAATGCCACATCTAAATTTTACAAAACCCATATGATTCTTTATACAGGTCCATAATCCCTTATCCGAAATCCTTGGGGCCAGTTGCATTTCGGAATTCAGAATTTCTCAGATTTCAGACCCCACCCTCCCCCCGATACCAAAAAACACATATGTTCAAGTCCCTTATTTAACCTGTCTCAGTGTGGTGGAATTTAGGACCTGGCGACACTTCTGTTCTTTTTCTCATTGTTACCCATAGGGGTAACTCAAATTAAACTCAAAGTCAACAGTGAATACAAAATACCAGCAAATGGCAAATGCAGGTAGACACTACTGATGTCTGGTGGCCTCTGCTAGTGCTGCCACGTCACACCTGAGTGACATCAGCTGTTGACAAAAAAAAACTTTGGTTTTCGGAGCTTTTTGGATTTTAGAATTTCAGATAAAGGAATATGCACCTGTACCATCTGTGATAAAGTAGCCAGTGAACTACATTGCATGGAGGCTGAACGAATTCTTTCCAAGATTGAGTAGAGCCCACAGGCAATGCCAGTGGTCACAACAGCCATGAAGAATGGGTCTGTCAGGATCTGTGGTGATTTTAAAGTCACCACCAACCTAGTATTTAAAGTAGACCATCACCCTCTGCCCAGGATAGAGGACATCTTTGCAAACCTTTCAAGATGGAAACACTTCAGCAAAGTTGACTTAGCTGAGGTCTACCTACAAATGGAGATGGAAGAAGAGTCCAAAGTGTTTCTCACCATCAACACTCACAAAGTGCTTTAACACTATAATAGGTTTATTTTTGGAGCAGCATCTGCACCTGCTCTTTGCCAGAAAGCCATAGACCAGGTGCTGTAAGGCTGTCCAAGCAGTTAGTGTTACCTGAATGATAATATTTTTACCAATAAGTCTGACAAGGAACATCTCCAAAATCTCAAGACGGTGTTATAAAGATTTGAAGAGAATGGGCTCACAGCACAATGCTACAAGTGTGAATTCTTTAAACCAAGCATCACTTACATTGACACTTAGGATTACACAAGTGTGTTGAGAAAATTCAAACAGTGGTAGATGCTTCAAGATAAAAGAATGTGTCACATTTTTAGGATTTGTCAATTACTATAACAGGTTCCTGCCTACTGTGCTCCACCCCTTGAACTCATTATTGCAGATCTGGAAGAAATAGCAATGGACAAAGCAGTGTGAGGTGGCTTTGCACAAAGCAAAGGAAATGGTGACATCAGACACTGTACTCAAACATTATGATGCACATCGTCCAGTGAAGTTTTCCTGTGATGCCTCACCTTATGATATAGGTGCAGTCATGTCACATGTTATGAGTGATGGAACTGCATGCCCCATAGTCTTTGCATCACATTCCCTTACTGTTGCAGAGAAAAGTTATGCACAGATTGACAGAGAGGCCATGGATCTAGATTGGGGTGTAAAATGTTTCAACCAGTACTTTAATGGGAGAGAGTTTACCCTCATTATTGATCATCAACCACTAGTGTCCATTTTCAACCCACAGAACGGTGCTCCCCTAACTGCAGCAGCCTAAATGCAGAGATGGGCTCTGTTTCTTGGAGGACACAAGTACAAAATCAAATTCAAAAGGACAACTAATCATAAAGATGCTGGTGGATTATCCAGGTTACCCATGGAGAAGTGTTTTACTTGCAAAATTTACAGAAAAGGACACTCCTCTTGACATATTTTCCCTAATGCAAACAAAAGTCTTCCTTTTACAGCAGAGATAATCCAAAAATCCACACTGTCTCAGGTCTAAATGATGATCCTCTGGGCTCCCCTCCCCCTTTCTTTCTCCCTAGGCCTCCCATCCCATGATCCTCTCCGTTCTCCAGCATCATATCCTTTTTGCCAATCAACCTTCCAGCTCTTAGCTCCATCCATCCCCCTCCTGTCTTCTCCTATCATTTTGGATCTCCCCCTCCCCCTCCCACTTTCAAATCTTTTTCTATCTCTTCTTTCAGTTAGTCCTGACGAAGGGTCTTGGCCCGAAATGTCAACTGTACCTCTTCCTATAGATGCTGCCTGGTCTGCTGCATTCCACCAGCATTTTGTGGGTGTTGCTTGAATTTCCAGCATCTGCAGATTTCCTCGTTTTTGCAGAATAATTTTGTTTATCACCTTTCCTATACAAACATTAAGGATGTACCTCTGTAATTTTCACAGTCTCATAGGCTTTCTTTGGAAACTTGGTTATGTGACTTTCCTTCCACTCTTGTGCTATCACTTCTTTATCTCAGATGCTGCAGAGACATCTGCAGAAAGCTTAGGGTCTGCCTTCAGCGCCTCTGGTGGTACGCTGTCTGGGACTTTACCTCTTGATTGCCTGTATGATTTCCCTCTTTGATAGTTTGGCATAGTTGACATCCAAGTCCGATGGTACTTACAGGAGATTCCAAAGGAGGTGGTCTGTTCAGAAGCTCATTGAAGTACTGCGTCCAGTGCTAGACCATAAGATATAGGAGCAGAATTAAGCCATTTGGACCATTGAGTCTGCTCCACCATTTCACCATGGCTGATCCATTATCCACTCAGCCCCATTTTCTTGTCTCCCCCCCCCCCATTCCCCCAGGTATCCTGTTATGACCTAACTAAACAACAATCTATCAAACTCTGCCTTAAATATACATAAAGACTTGGGCTCCACAAATGCCTGTGGCAATGAATTCCACAGATTCGTCACTCTCTGGCCAAAGAAATTCCTCCTCATCTCTGTTCTAAAAGGATGCCCCTCTGTTCTGAGGTGGTGTACCCTGGTCCTAGACTCTCCAACATCCTCTCCGTGTCCTAGCAAGGCCTTTCACCATGCAATCAGTTTCAATCAGGTCACTCCTCATTCTTCTGAATTCCAGTGAATACAGGCCCAGAGCCATTAAATGCTCTTCAGATGACAAGCTGTTCAATCCTGGAATAATTTTCGTGAACCTTCTTTGAACCCTCTCCAGTTTCAGCACATCCTTTCTAAGGGGCCCAAAACTGCTTATAATACTCCAAGTGAGGCCTCACCAGTGCTTCATAAAGTTTCAACATTACATTCTTGCTTTTATATTCTAGTGCTCTTCAAATGAATGCTGAAGTCACATTTACCTTCATCACCATAGACTAGATCTGCAAATTAACTTTTAGGGAATCCTGCACAAGTCC
This sequence comes from Mobula hypostoma, assembly GCF_963921235.1. Classification (NCBI taxonomy): domain Eukaryota; kingdom Metazoa; phylum Chordata; class Chondrichthyes; order Myliobatiformes; family Myliobatidae; genus Mobula; species Mobula hypostoma. Next base: position 46,652,454 of record NC_086121.1, on the reverse strand, counting down.
CTTTGTGCCTCAGATGTTTGTATTTTCCCTCCATTTAGAAAATAGTCAACCCTTTCATTTTTTCTACCAAAGTGTATGATTATCAACACTGTATTCCACCTGCTTCTCCTTTACCCATTCTCCTAATCTCCTAAGCAGCCTCTTGTGTGGCACCTGGTCAAAGGACTTCTGAAAATCCAAGCACACAGCATCAACAGACTCTCCTTTGTCTATCCTGCTTGTTATTCCTTCAAAGAATTCCAACAGATTTGTCAGGCAAGATTTTCCCTTGAGGAAACCATGCTTACTATGGCCTATTTTACCATGTCCCTCCATGTACCCTGAGACCTCATTGAACATCTTCCCATACACTGAGATCAGACTAACTGGCTTATAATTTCCTTTTTTCTGCCTCTCTCTCTTCTTGAAGAGTGGTGTGACATTTGCAATTTTCCAGTTTTTTGGAACCATTCCAGAATCTAGCGATTCTTAGAAGATTACTACTAATGCCTCCACGATCTCTTCAGCCACCTCTTTCAGAATCCTGAGGTGTGCACCATCTGGTCCAGGTGGCTTATTGACCTTCACTCCTTCCAGTGTTCCAAGAATCTTCTCTCTAATAGTGGTAACTTCATACACTTCATCACTCCTGTCACCGTACTGCTAGTGTCTTCCGGAGAGAAAACTGATGCAAAACACTTATTCACTTCATCTGCCATTTCCTTGCCTCTAATTACTACTTCTCCAGCATTGCTTTCCATCCGATATCCACGCTCACCTCTCTTTTACACTTTATGTATCTGAAGAATGTTGGAGCTGTTCATCTCCTTTAGTTAGGACGTCTTTATCCTTAACTTGTATATTGATCTGGTTGAACTTGGCAGCCAGTTTCTTTGTATTATCGTATAGTTCTTTCATTTTCCCATTTGCTGAAGCTCATTCTACCTGGAATGCAAGGGTGTTGATGTACTCCTTCCTGTCCCTCTTGGTGTTTCTCCCTACTTCCTTGTGCACTCTGTCATATTCCTTCTGTGCCTTCGCTTTCTCGTTTCTAGTTCTGCTTCTATTGCATTTTTCTTTCTGTGTCCTCCTCTTAGAAACATAGAAAATAGGTGCAGGAGTAGGCCATTCGGCCCTTCAAACCCGCACCGCCATTCAGTACGATCATGGCTAATCATCCAACTCAGAACCCTGTACTTGCCTTCTCTCCATACCCCCTGATCCCTTTAGCCACAAGGGCCATATCTAACTCCCTCTTAAATATAGCCAATGAACTAGCCTCAACTGTTTCCTGTGGCAGAGAATTCCACAGATTCACCACTTTCTGCGTGAAGAAGTTTTTCCTAATCTCGGTCCTAAAAGGCTTCCCCTCTATCCTCAAACTGTGGCCCCTCATTCTGGACTTCCCCAACATCGGGAACAATCTTCCTGCATCTAGACTGTCCAATCCCTTTAGGATCTTATACGTTTCAATCAGATCCCCCCTCAATCTTCTAAATTCCAACGAGTACAAGCCCAGTTCATCCAGTCTTTCTTCATATGAAAGTCCTGCCATCCCAGGAATCAATCTGGTGAACCTTCTTTGTACTCCCTCTATGGCAAAGATGTCTTTCCTCAGATTAGGGGACCAAAACTGCACACAATACTCTTGTTGATTGCTTTCATTGTTCCTTGTGTAATCGACTCCTTATGCTCAAATATCCCTTTTCCCAGCATTTCCACACAAGTTTCATTGATTGCCTCTTTGAAAGCATTCCATTCATCTTTGACATCAAGGTCCTTAAGTGCCTGGAACCTGTTGGAAAGTACGAGGAAATTGCTGAAATATTTGTTCGTCTTTCAGGAAGCTCATATTGTGTTCAGTTGCCGATTGTGTGGTGCACCAGCTTCTTCTTAGCTTCATCTGTACTTTGGTGATCAGAAAATGGAAATACAGTCACAGAGAAGTACAGCACAGAAGAAGCCCTTCAGACCATCCAGTCAAAACAATTTAAACTACCTACTCTCATCCACCTGCACCGTTACCATTGTCTTGTATACCCCTACCATCCAAGTACCAATCTAAACTTCTCCTCAACATTGAAATCGAGCTCACATGCACCACTCGGGCTGACAGCTCAAGAAGAAAAATAAAAATGATATAAAGCTTTGGAATTTAGGATCAAAGGAAGCTCATGAGGGTTATAAAGAAACCAGAAAAGAACTCAATAAGGAAATTAGGAAAGCCAGGCGGGGCCGTGAAAAGTCCTTGGTGAATAAGATTAAGGTGAATCCCAAGACATTCTATGCATACATCAAGAACAAGAGGATAACTACGGAGAGGTTAGGGCCACTCAAGGATAAAGAGGTGAACATTTATTTGGATGCGGAGAATGAGAGTGAAGTCATTAATGAGTATTTTACTTCAGTATTTACCAAGGAAAAGGACATGGAGGACCAGGAGATCAGTGCCAAGTGCATGAATATGTTAGGGCATTGAGAGGTCAAGGAGAAGGAACGGTTGGGTCTCCTAATGAGTATTAAGGTGGTTAAGTCCACAGAGCCAGATGGTATTTACCCCAGCGTGGCAAGAGACGAGATTGCTGGGGCCTTGACTGTATCTTTGTGATCTCTCTGGCGTGATGAGGCCCCAGAAGACTGGTTAATGTTGTACCTCAATTTAAGAAGGTAACAAGGGAAAATTCTGGAAACTATAGACCGGCGAGTCTCATATCAATTGTAGGCAAATTTCTGGGGAAAATTCTTAAGGATAGGATATATGAGCATTTGGAAATGCACAGCCTAATTAGGGAAAGCCAGCATGGCTTTGTGCGGACCAGGTCATGGCTTACCAACTTGACTGGAATTTTTTAACAAGGTGATGGGTGACATTGATGAAGGTAGAGCAGTGGATTCTGTGGGGAGATCTGATAGAGGTTAATAAGATTATGAGAGACTTAGATAGAGCACACAGGAAGTATATTCTTCCCAGGTTAGAAATGTCATGAGAGCATGCATGGAAGGTGAGAGGGGTTAATTTCAATGGGGATGTGAGGAGTAAGTTTTTTTACTCAGAGTAGTGAGTATTTGGGATGTGCTACCTGGTGTGGTGGTAGAGGAAAATACGTTACAGGTTTTTAAAAAGAGGCTCATAGATATGAGGAACGTAGAGGGATATGGACATCGTGTTGGTAGGAAAGATTATTTTTTAAAATTTACTTTTTAGCTGGCTCGGCACAACATTATGGAACAAAGGCCTATTCTTGTGCTTTACTGTTCTAGGATCTACATTGTATGTTTTCTGTGATTTTGGTGTTCTTAGAGGCACATGATAAAATACGCCAAAGTCAGCATGGTTTTCTTAAGGGCAAAGTTTGCCTGATAACCCTATTGGAATTCTTTGAGGAAATAACAAGCAAGGTAGACAAAGGAGAACCAGTGAATGTTGTGTACTTGGATTTTCTGAAGGACTTTGGCAAGGTGCAGCACAAGAAGCTCCAATCCAGACATCAGAAGTTTGGACAGGAGGGGACTTCAATCAGGTCCATGGCTGAGAATAAAAGGCAGAAGCGGGTCGCGGCAGCATAATAGAGATTTGATCAGTGACCGATCGGTATTTGGGATTGATTAGTAAGAGCAAATTAAAGGGAGATGGGCAAGGGCAGCAGCCAGTGATGCAGTGGCCATCATCTGAGTGGACGTAGTCAGTGGTGACCTTAAGGCTTTAGCTCTTCAAGGCTTCACTCAGAGAAAGCAAAGGAAGGAAAAGCTCAAGTTTTTTCCTTCTCTTCAGGAGGCAGGATAGTGAAACGCTCCTCCTGCGGGATGTGGGAAGGCAGGGAGCCTCCAGTGTCCCTGATGACTACAACTGCAAGATGTGCATCCAGCTGCAGCACTTCTAATGATCCCTGTTAAGGAGTTGGAGCTGGAACTGGATAAACTCTGGATCATTTGGGAGACTGAAGAGTTGATACATAGGACATATAGAGAAGCAGTTACACCCAAGATGCAGATTGCAGGAAACTGGGTGACAGTCAGGAAAGGGAAAGGGGTTAAGGAGCCAGTGCAGAGTATCCCTGTGACCTTACCCCCCCCCCCGACAACTTTGGATACTGTCGGGGTGTGACCTAACAGAAGAAAGTCACAGTGGTCAGGTCTCTGGCACTGAGTCAGCCTCTAAGACTCAGAAGGTAGGGAGGAGAAGAAGCACATTGTGGTGATAGGGGATTCATTAGTTAGAGAAACAGACAGAAGGTTCTGTGGGCAGGAACGAGATTCCTGGATGATATGTTGCCTCCTGGATGCCAGGGTCCAGGATATTTCAGATTTGAGTCCTCAGCATTCTTAAGTGGGAGGGTGAACAACCAGAAGTCGTGGTTCATGTAGGTACCAATGACATGAGTAGGACAAGTGATGAGGTTCTGCATCAGGAGTTCAAGGAAAAAGGTGCCAAGTTAAAAGACAAGATCTCAAGGGTTGTGATCTTAGGATTGCTACCTGTGCCACATGCAACTGAGGCCAGAACTTGGAAGAATATACAGTTTAACACGCGGCTAAGGAGCTGGTGTAGGAGGAAGAGCATAAGATATTTGGATCATTGGGCTCTCTTCCACGGAAGGTGGGACCTGTACAGAAGGTAGAGTTTGCACCTGAACTGGAAGGGGACTAATATCCCAAGGGGAAGCTTTATTAATGCTGCATGGTGGGGTTTAAACTAAAGTTGCAAGGGGACGGGAACCAGAGCGACAGAACAGTTAGTGCAGAGATTGTGAAGGCAGAGATATTGGTAAGATTTCAGAGAAAGTTAGAAACTTTGAGCATTGTGCAACTAATGTCCTGAGCTGCCTATATTTAAATGCAAGAAGTATTGTAGGAAAGGCGGATAATAGTACTGAAGATAAGGTAGATGGTTTACAGAGGCAATGTGTAGTGAGGAAAGGCTGTTGACAGAGCAAAATTGCAGTCAACAGGATGTTGCAATGTAAAAGGCCAACAAAATCGAAAAGGGTGACTATAGAACTTGAAGGTGTTGTATCTGAATGCTCACAGTGTACAGAATAAGGTAGATGAATTAGTAGTACAGTTACAAATTGGCAGGTATGATATTGTAGGCATCGCTGAATCATGGCTGAAAGATTATAGCTGGAAGCTTAATGTCCAAGAATACACTCTGTATCAAAAGGATAGGGAGAAAAGCGTTGCCCTTTTGTTAAAAAATGAAATCTAATATTAGAAAAAGGTGACACAGGGTCAGACGGTGTTGAATCTTTGTGGATAAAGCTCAGGAACTGCAAGGGTAAAAAGACCCAATGGCAGCTGTATACAGACTCCCAAACAATAGTAAGGATGTGGCCTACAAATTACACTGAGAGAAGGGGAATGCATGCCAAAAGGTCAATGTTACAATAGTCATGAGGGCCTTCAATATGATTTTCTGGGAAAATCAGATTGGCACGGGGATTACAGGAAGGGGAATTTAAAGAGTACCTATAAGATGGCTTTTTAGAGCAACTTGTGGTTGAGCCCACTAGAGGGTAAGCTATTCTGGATAGGGTGTTGTGTATTGAACCAGACTTGATTAGAGAGCTTAAGGTAAAAGAACTCTTAGGGGAAAGTGATCATATGATCGAATTCACCCTGAAATTTGAGGAGAAGCTAATGTCAGATGCATCGGTATTATAGTGGAGTAAAGGGAATTAGACAGCCTTGAGAGAGGAGTTGGCCCAATATGATTGGAAAAGAAAACTGGTAGAGATGATGGCAGAGCAGCAGTGGCTGGAATTTCTGGAAGCAATTTGGAAGGCAAAGGACATATACATCCCAAAGAGGAAGGGGCATTCTAAAGGAAAGATGACACAGCTGTGGCTAACAAGAGAAGTCAAAGCCAACATAAAAACCAAAGGAAGAGCAAAGATTAGTGGGAAGTTCAAGGTTTAGGAAGCTTTTAAAAACCACCAGAAGGCAACTAAAAAGTCATTAAAAAGCTAAAGATGGAATATGAAAGTAGCTAGCCAACAATATTAAAGAGGATACCAAAAGTTTCTTCAAGTACACAAAGTGTAAAAGAGAGGTGAGAGTGGATATTGGACCATTGGAAAACGATGCTGGAGAAGTAGTAATGAAGGACAATGAAACAGCAGATGAACTGAATAAGTATTTTGCATCAGTCTTCGCTGTGGAAGACACCAGTAGTCTGGTGGAAGTTCCAGGTGTCAGGAGGCATGAAGTGTGTGAAGTTATTATAACTAGAGAGAAGGTTCTTGGGAAACTGAAAGGTCTAAAGATAGATAAGTCACCTGGACCAGATGATATACACCCCAGAGTTCTGAAAGAATTGGCTGAAGAGATGATGGGGGCATTAGTAATGATTTTTCAAGAACCACTAGATTCTGGAATGGTTCCAGAAAACTGGAAAAATGCAAATATCACACCACTCTTCAAGAAGGGAAAGAGGCAGAAGAAAGGAAACTATAGGCCAGTTAGTCTGACCTCAGTGGTTGAGAAGATGTTGGATGAGGTCTCAAGGTGGTTGGAGGCTCATGATAAAATAGCCTGTACTCAGCGTGGTTTCCCCAAGGGAAAATCTTGCCTGACAAATCTGTTGGAATTCTCTGAAGACATAACAAACAGGATAGACAAAGGAGAATTGTTGATGTTCTGTACTTGGATTTTCAGAAGACCTTTGACAAGTTGCCACACATGAGGCTGTTTAACAAGGTATTACAGGAAAGATTTTAGAAGTGGCTATTTGCAGGAGACAAAGAGTTGGAATAAAGGGAGCCTTTTTGGACTGGTTGCCAGTGACTAGTGATGTTCCACAGAGGTCTGTGTTGGGACCAATTCTTTCTACATCATACGTGAATAATATGGATATGAAATTGGTGACTTTGTTTCAAAATTTGCAGATGATATGAGGATATGTGGAGGAGAAGGTAGTTTTCAGGCAGTAAAAATGCGACAGAAGTACTTAGACAGAGTAGGAGAATGGGCAGAGATAAGGGAAATGGAATAGTGTTCAGGAAATATATGGTCATACACTTTGGTAGAAAAAATGAAAGGGTTAACTATTTTCTAAATGGAGATAATACAGAAAACTGAGGTGCAAAGGGACTTGGGAGTCCTTGTGCAGGATTCCCAAAAGGTTAATCTGTAGGTTGGGTCTGTGGTGAGGAAAGCAAATGCGATGTTAGCATTATTCAAGGTGACTTGAATATAAACGCAAGGATATAATGTTGAAAATTTATAAAGCACAGGTGAGGCCTCAATTGGAGTATTGTGAGCAGGTTTGGGCCCCTTATCTTAGAAAGGATGTGCTGAAACTGGAGAGGGTTCAAAGGAGGTTTATGTAAATAGTTCCAAGATTAAATGGCTTGTCATATAGAAACATAGAAACATAGAAAATAGGTGCAGGAGTAGGCCATTCGGCCCTTCGAGCCTGCACCGCCATTTATTATGATCATGGCTGATCATCCAACTCAGAACCCAGCCTTCCCTCCATACCCCGTGACCCCTGTAGCCACAAGGGCCATATCTAACTTCCTTTTAAACATAGCTAATGAACTGGCCTCAACAGTTTGCTGTGGCAGAGAATTCCACAGATTCACCACTCTCTGTGTGAAGAAGTTTTTCCTAACGTCGGTCCTAAAAGGCTTCCCCTCTATCCTCAAACTGTGACCCCTCGTTCTAGACCTCCCCAACATCGGGAACAATCTTCCCGCATCTAGCCTGTCCAATCCCTTTAGGATCTTATACGTTTCAATCAGATCCCCCCTCAATCTTCTAAATTCCAACGAGTACAAGCCCAGTTCATCCAGTCTTTCTTCATATGAAAGACCTGCCATCCCAGGAATCAATCTGGTGAACCTTCTTTGTACTCCCTCTATGGCAAGGATGTCTTTCCTCAGATTAGGGGACCAAAACTGCACACAATACTCCAGGTGTGGTCTCACCAAGGCCTTGTACAACTGCAGTAGTACCTCCCTGCTCCTGTACTCGAATCCTCTCGCTATAAATGCCAGCATACCGTTCGCCTTTTTCACCGCCTGCTGTACCTGCATGCCCACTTTCAATGACTGGTGTATAATGACACCCAGGTCTCGTTGCACCTCCCCTTTTCCTAATCGGCCACCATTCAGATAATAATCTGTTTTCCTATTTTTGCCACCAAAGTGGATAACTTCACATTTATCCACATTAAATTGCATCTGCCATGAGTTTGCCCACTCACCCAACCTATCCAAGTCACCCTGCATCCTCTTAGCATCCTCCTCACTGCTAACACTGCCACCCAGCTTCGTGTCATCCGCAAACTTGGAGATGCTGCATTTAATTCCCTCATCCAAGTCATTAATATATATTGTAAACAACTGGGGTCCCAGCACTGAGCCTTGCGGTACCCCACTAGTCACCGCCTGCCATTCTGAAAAGGTCCCGTTTATTCCCACTCTTTGCTTCCTGTCTGCTAACCAATTCTCCACCCACACCAATACCTTACCCCCAATACCATGTGCTTTAAGTTTGCACACTAATCTCCTGTGTGGGACCTTGTCAAAAGCCTTTTGAAAATCCAAATATACCACATCCACTGGTTCTCCCCTATCCACTCTACTAGTTACATCCTCAAAAAATTCTATGAGATTCGTCAGACATGATTTTCCTTTCACAAATCCATGCTGACTTTGTCCGATCATTTCACCGCTTTCCAAATGTGCTGTTATCACATCCTTGATAACTGACTCCAGCAGTTTCCCCACCACCGACGTTAGGCTAACCGGCCTATAATTCCCCGGTTTCTCTCTCCCTCCTTTTTTAAAAAGTGGGGTTACATTAGCCACCCTCCAATCCTCAGGAACTAGTCCAGAATCTAACGAGTTTTGAAAAATTATCACTAATGCATCCACTATTTCTTGGGCCACTTCCTTAAGCACTCTGGGATGCAGACCATCTGGCCCTGGGGATTTATCTGCCTTCAATCCCTTCAATTTACCTAACACCACTTCCCTACTAACATGTATTTCGCTCAGTTCCTCCATCTCACTGGACCCTCTGTCCCTTACTATTTCTGGGCCTCAATTCACTAGAATTCAGAAGAATGGGTGGGGGTGGGTGACCTCATTGAAACCTATCAAATAGTGAAAAACCTTGATGGAGTGGATGTGGAGAGGACATTTCCTATGGTGGGAGTGTCTAAGACTAGAGGATGCAGCCTCAGAATAGAGGGGAGTCCTTTTAGAACAGAGATGAGGAGGAATTTCTTTGGCCAGAGAGTGGTGAATCTGTGGAATTCTTTGCCACAGACAGTGGTGGAGGCCAAGTCTTTATGAATAATTAAGGTAGAGGTTGCTAAATTCTTGATTGGTCAGGGCATGAAGGGCTATGGGGAGAAGGCAGGAGATTGGAGCTGAGAGGGAAATTGGATCAGCCATGATGAAAAGGCAGAGCAGATTTGATGGGCCAAATGGCTTATTCTGCTCCTATATCTTATGGTCTTAACAAGAGAAGAGTCCATGGTATTACTGAAAAGATACTAGCATGGATGGATGACTGGCTGATTGGTAGCAGGCAAAGTGTGTAAATAAAGGGAGCCTTTTCTGATTGGCTGCTGGTGACTAGTGATGTTCTGCAGGGGTTGGGGTAGGGACCGCTTTTTAAGTTATATGTCAATGATTTGGATGTCTGAATTGATGGTGTTTGTGGATTGTATGAAGATAGTGGAGTGGCAGGTGGTGTTGAGGAAGCAGAAGGCTGCAGTAAGACTTAAATAGATTAGAAGAATGTGCAAAGAAGTGGCAGATAGAATTTAAGGTCGGCAGTTGGATGGTCACGCACTTTGTTAGAAGGAACAAAAACCTAGACTATTTTCTAAATGGGCAGAAAATTTTTTAAAAATCCAAAGTGCGACGGTCTCGAGAGTCCTCATGCAGGATTCTCTGAAGGTTAACTTGCAGATTGAGTCAGTGGTGAGGAAGGCAAATGTAATGTCAGCATTCATTTTCTAAGGACTGGAATATAAAAGCTAGGATGTAATGCTGAGGCATTATAAAGCACTAGTATGGCTTCACATGAATATTGTGAGCAGTTTTGGGTCTCTTGTCTGAGAAAGGATGTGCCGTCATTGGAGAAATGCCTGATGGCTCTATACCTGTACTCATTGGAATTCAGAAGAATGAGGGATAAATTTTATTGAAACCTATCAAATATTGAAAGGCCTTAATAGGCCTTTGTGTAGAGGATGAATATGTAGAGGATGTTTCCTACAGTGGGGGAGTCTAGGATCAAAGGGCACAGACTTAGAATAGAGGGATGTCCATTTAGAATTGAGTTGAAGAGCAAAGTTGTAAAGGGAGTCTCTGGCTGCTTTGTGTGAGCTGCAGGTGACCATGTGAAGGAACTGAAACTGCTGTATGAAATACTGTACCTGAGATCACAGAGGATGCCAAGAGCGGATAGGAACTTTAGTTATGTGGTCACTCCACAGGAGAGCCAGAGGGAACAGGCAGAGAGTGTAGAAGTCCGCTGTAGCTGTTCCCCTCAACAACAAGTATACCTCTTTGGATACTACTGAGGACGAGGGGGATGAATGCTTCTGGGCACAGCATCAATATCTAGATTGGTGGCATGGACAGATACTTGACTGAGGAAAGACAGGACTAGCAACCCTGTGTTCCAGGATAGATACTACAGGGGTGACAGAGATGCAGGGAAGAGAGAGGAAGAGTTACCTTCCTGAACATAACAACAGTCATCAGAGAGCATATCTGTAGACAGTCATCCAGAGAGGCCATATGAGTATAAATTAGAAATAAGAAGGGATAGCTACTCAATGGCATTGTAATACATGCCCCCAATCATCAGCAAGAATTTGAGGAGCAGATATGTAGACAGGTTACAACTAGCTGTAAATATAATTGTATTACTGGAAGATTTATTTTTTTTATTGAGATACAGTGCAGAATGTGCCCTTCCAGCCCTTTCAGCCTCGCCGCCAATTTAATCCTAGTCTATTCACGAGACAATTTACTATGACCAATTAACCTTCCAACATGTACATCTTTGGACCGTAGGAGGAAACCCATAGGGTCACAGGGAGAAGGTACAAACACCTTACAAGCAGTGGCAGGAATTTTAACTATTTTAAATTTTAACTATCCTAGTATTGATTGGGCCAGCCATCATGTAAAATAATGGTATTTTTGGAATGTGCCCAACAAAGCCTCCTCCTGGGGAATAAGGAAGGTCAAGTGGTCAAAATGTTTGTCAGTAAGCAATTTGGGTCCAACTTCTATTAGTTTTAAATAGTTATGGAGAAGGATATAACTGGTGCACAGTTAATGTCCTGAACTGCAGAAGAGAAAATTTTGGAGCCATTAGACAGGATTTTGCAGAGACTGATTGTGTGAGATTGTGTGAAAAGAAAGCAATGTCTATAAGAGGCAGGCCTTTAAAAGTGTGGTGTCAAGAGATCGGGGCCTATATGTTCCCGTTGGGCTGAAGGGCAAAGCTGACAGGTTTCTGAAACCCTGGATAATGAGAGATACTGAAGCTCTGGTTAAGAAGATCAGGGAGGCATACATCGCTCTCATGCAATTAGCAAGTAGTGAATCACTTGATGACAACAGGATTCATTGAGAGATTCATTAAGAGAGAAGCTCGGTCGGGGAAAAGAGGAAATAAGAAGGGTCGAGCAAGCAAGGTGAGGCAAAATTCCAAAGAATTCTGTAGGTACGAAGGGTGATTGATATGTTCATGGCCTATGGTAGAAGGAGTCAATTTTAGAAAATCTAGTACATTTGTTTTTCAACATAGTCCCCTCCTACATTTACACATTTAGTCCAGTGGTCATGGAGCATACGGATCCCTTCTTTGTAGAAGTCAGCGTCTTGGACCTCCAGAAGTGGTTCACAGTAGGGGTGATTGATAAGTTCGTGGCCAACGTAGAAGGAGATGAGTTATTAACTTCAAACTTTCTGCATAATCACTCAAAGAGTTGAACTGCATGTGCATGTAACGAGAGTTATTTTAGGCCACAAACTTATCAATCACCCCTGTTGTGGACCACCTGGAGGTCCAAGACGCCAACTTCTACAAAGAAGGGATCTGTATGCCCCACGACCGCTGGACTAAGTGTCTAAATGTAGGAGAGGACTATGTTGAAAAATAAATGTGCTAGGTTTTCTAAAATTGACTCCTTCTACCTTAGGCCACGAACTTAGCAATCACCCCTCGAATATTGAGAGTAAAAAGGTGGCTAGGGAGAGAATAAGTTCCCTTAAATATCAACATTGATATCTTAATGGGGAACCAAAGAGAATTGGTGAGATTGTAAGATAGAAATGGTAGAAGCTAAGGAAATGAGTGATGTTGTCTCAGCCACATACAAATTAGCAGAGAGGAAGTATTGGTGGATTAAGGTGGATAAATTCCCAGGACCTATCTGGGTGAATTCTTGGACCTCGTGGGAAACCAGAGAAGAAACTGTGGAAACCCTTACACAGGTTTTTGCTGCATCTCTGGCTAGAGGTGAGGTTCTGCAAGATTAGAGAATGACTGATGTGGCACCTTTCAGGGTAGCAAAAGCAAGCCAAGAAACGACAATCTGGGGAGTTTGATATTAGTGGACAGGTAAATTGCCTGCAGGGTTCTGAGGTACAGATTCTGCCAACACTTGGAGAGACAGGGTCTGATTTGGGAAGTCAGCATGGGAAGATGTGTCTGACAAAACTCCTGGAGATTGTTAAGAAAGTAACCAAGAGGATAATTGAAGGTAGGGCAGTAGATGTTGTCTAGGTCTGTCATGGAAGATTAGATCACATAGGATCCAGGGTGAGATAGTAGATTGGATTTATAAACAAGAGAAAACCTGCAGATGCTGGAAGTTCGAACAACACACACAAAATGCTGGAGGAACTCAGCAAGCCAGGCAGCAACTACAGAAAAGAGTACAGTTGATGTTTCAGGTCAAGACCCTTCATCACGACTGGAGAAAAAAAGATGAAGAGTCAGAGTAAGAAGGTGGGATGAGGGGAGGAAGAAACACAAGGTGATAAGTGAAACCAGGAGGGGGGAGCAGTGAAGTAAAGAGCTGGGAAGAGATTGGTGAAAGAGATACAGGGCTGGAAAAAGGGAGATCTGACAGGAGAGGGCAGAAGTCCATGGAAGAAAGAAAAGTGGAGGAGCTCTAGTGGGAGGTGATGGGCAGGTAAGCAGATAAGGTGAGAGGGGGAATTTTCTGAGGAAATTACAAGTAAGCTAGACAAGGGAGGTGCAGTGGATGTTGTGTATTTGGATTTTCAGAAGGCCTTTGACAAGGTGCCACACATGAGGCTGCTAAACAAGATAAGAGCCCATAGAATTACGGGGAAAGTTACATACGTGGATAGAGCATTGGCTGATTGGCAGGAAACAGAGAGGGCAATAAAGGGATCCCATTCTGGTTGGCTGCCGGTTACCAGTGGTGTTCCACAGGGGCCCGTGTTGGGGCCGCTTCTTTTTACGTTGTACATCAACGATTTGGATTACGGAATAGATGGCTTTGTAGCTAAGTTTGCTGATGATTACAAAGATAGGTGGAGGGGCCAGTAGTGCTGCGGAAACATAGAGTCTGCAGAGAGACCTGAATAGATTGGAAGACTGGGCAAAGAAGTGGCAAATGAAATACAATGTTGGAAAGTATATGGTTATGCACTTTCGTAGAATAAATAAATGGGCAGACTATTATTTAAATGGGGAGAGAATTCAAAGTTCTGAGATGCAACGGGACTTGGGAGTCCTCATGCAGGATACCCTTAAAGTTAACCTCCAGGTTGAGTCGGTGGTGAAGGCGACAAATGCAATGTTGGCATTCATTTCTAGAGGAATAGAGTATAGGAGCAGGGATGATATGTTGAGGCTCTATAAGGCGCTGGTAAGACCTCACTTGAAGTACTGTGGGCAGTTTTGGGCTCCTTATTTCAGAAAGGATGTGCTGACGTTGGAGAGGGTTCAGAGAAGATTCACTAGAATGATTCCGGGAATGAGAGGGTTAACATATGAGGAACGTTTGACCGCTCTTAGACTGTACTCCTTGGAGTTTAGAAGAATGAAGGGGGGACCTCATAGAAACATTTCAAATGTTGAAATGTATGGACAGAGTGGCTGTGGCAAAATTGTTTCCCAAGGTGGGGGAGTCTAGTATGACAGGGCATGATTTAAGGATTGAAGAACAGAGATGTGAAGAAATGTTTTTAGTCAGAGGGTGGTGAATCTATGGAATTTGTTGCCACAGGCGGCAGTGGAGGTCAAGTCATTGGGTGTATTCGAGGCAGAGATTGATAGGTATCTGAGTAGCCAGGGCATCAAAGGTTATGGTGAGAAGGCGGGGGAGTGGGACTAAATGGGAGAATGGATCAGCTCATGATAAAATGGCGGAGCAGACTTGATGGGCCGAATGGTCGACTTCTGCTCCTTTGTTGTTGTCTTATGGAAAAGGGAATGGGGAATAGTAAAGGGGGAGTTCTGAACTGCTGCCAAAAAGCAACAAATTTCACAACAACGATAATATATCTGGTTCTGATCTGGGTTATCTATAACAGCCATATCAATGCACTGGATGAAGAATACTCAAGCTGTCTCTGCAAAAATAGTTCAAATCTACTGGAAGCTTGAGCAAACAAACACCAGTGGTTAATGTCTTCAGCCTGCAGGCCTCAACTGCAGTCAGTCAGTTTCATTGGGAAAGCCTCATAGCTCAGCATCAGACTCCAGAAAACTGTGCTGAGCTTTGGAGTGGGAAGATAGTACCAGAGACCAGAGCAAAGGATTGAAGAGCATGATCAAAGCTTCTTTGAGTAATCCTTCACCCTCACTGTCTCCTGGGAATCTCTGGCCCATGACCACACAAAGCAGAGAAGGAATATTTGTCAATATTGTGGTCCAGCTCAAACAGAACATGGACACAGTTAATAAACATCTTCTGTCCACAGTGTCTGTGCTGACCATGATTCCAATTAAAATAAACAAGCCCTGATGAAAGATCTTGGCCCAAAACATTTACTCTTTATTCATCTCCCTAGATGCTGCCCAACCTGCTAAGTTCCTCCAGCATTTTGTGTGTGCTTCTTCTGGCTGCAACATCTGCAGAATCTCACGTGTTTATCTCTTCATTCCCTGTCTGTTCACATGCCTGTGGAAGCAACATTTAAACGACACTACCTGGTATGTTTACTCCACAGCCCCATAGCTGCATGCTGTGTGTAAAGTTCATGCCACACACATCTTCTTTAAAATTTCACCCACTAATATTAAATGCATGTCCTCTAGTACTTGATATGTCTGCCCTGGGAAAAACATTCTGTCTGTCTACCCCACCTATGCCTCGCATAATTTTATACACTTCTATCAAGTCTCCCCTCAGCTTCTGATACTCCAGAGCAAACAATCCAAGTTTCTTCAAACTCTCCTTATAGCTAATACTCTCTAATCCAGGCAACTTCCCAGTGCTCCTCACCTGCACTCTCTTCAGTGTCTTCATAACCGTTCACACGAAAAGGGAGTGCACCACCTGACAATCCCAGCTGTCCATTACGCGCCTCCTGCCTTATTTATGGAATCAGCTGCAGTTCCCACAGTGGCCTCGTCAGCAACCACTGAAGTTGCCTTGCTCTATCTCGAAGGACAACTCAAGATGGTGAAGAGAAAATGTAAATATTATCAGAGGAATAAGCTCACTGTAAAATTGGAAATGTCAGATATACATGGTATATCATTGACAGAAGACCAGGACAGGTTTGCAGGGCAAGTACTATTACTCAGTACCTTGATTCTGCTCTGCTGAGTTTTCCTGCCTTTCTTTCAGACTTGTGAGATGTTTTGTTTGAACTGAATAAATGAGTTGCTGAATGAATAGCACTGTGAAAAGCCTCTGAACAAATTGTAGCAGATGGATGTCAGTCATTGTCAGTAATCTGATTCCAACCTTCAACTAGATTCTAACATTAACAGGACCTTTTCATCGACTAAACCCTTGCAACTCTGATAGTTATTCACTACACGTTACCCCATTCAGTACACCACATGTCGTATTATTAGTATCACTGTGTCCATGAAACAAACCTCTTTTGAGTTAAAATTTTCCATAATAACTGAATTCATTAAAGGTTAGAAAAACATGTACAATTTGTGTGTGGCAGGAGTACGAGTTAGATTATTTGCAATCTTTTCAGGAACTTTTAAAGTAATTATTGAAATTTAGGAAAAAGGCATTTCTCTGAATTGGCTGGTGTGATTCTTTTCTGCAGATATTTTTAATCAGTTTTTCTTACTAGAGGTGACAGGGTGTCGGGAGGATTGATTAACTGTCAAAATCCACAATACATTTCCATTAACTGAATACCACTTTCTATTGAATGGATGCAGAATTCTCAGCAGGTTAACAGGGAAAGCACCCAGTCTGCCTGTTTTCATGATGGAGAAGATCTCTATTTGACAAGACAAATAACAGTAAGAAGTATAATTGATATTTCAGTTTTGTGATGAATTGGAAATGAGGACCAATCAATACCTTTTCAGACACACTGCAATGGTATAACATCACCAAACAGGATGAAGTCATTACAATGATTTCCACAATAGGAGAGCAATTTACTCTGAGATTATCACCCAGTCACTTAACATGGGAATGTACGCATTTGTGTCTTTTACCCATCTTTAAAGACCATCCCTTCCTTACCACTGCATCAATATGATTTCAGCTCATCAGAGAAATTCCCTTTTGTTCCACCCTTGCCCTCTCCACCTCCCCTGCTATATAAACTAACTTGTCTTCTCTTTTTCTTTGTTCTAGTGATGGGTCTTCAACCTCAAATAATAATTCTGATTTTTCTCTCTACAGATTCAGCCTCACCTGCTGACTTTCTGTTTCCAACATTTACTGTTTTTAACCACACCTTAATTGCACAGCCCATCTCCAGGCCTTCACATGTAGTTTATCTACTAAGCCCGGCAGAACCGTTTCACTGACAAAAGGGGCAAAGGTGGGTTATTGGTGCCTTAAAACCAATTGCTTTGGGCAGATGGGGCTCGTCAGCTGTGGTTGGTAGCTCATTTTGGTGAAGTAAAACTCTGATCTCAAACCTCCGCTGCCTTGCAGCTATACCCACTCATTGGTAAGGCTTTGGGAGTAAACCCCAAGAGAAAAATCCGGAGCTGGAGTCCCGAAGGCAGCCCTACATTGAGTTCAATGCTGACTGGCAACTCCTGCGACGCTGCTGGTACCAAACTGTATCATCCTCTGCTGTTTCTTTGGGTTCATCAGTTGCGTGGAGCAGGGGAGCTTGTTATGTGGGCAACAGCTTGGTCTCCATATCATACCGCCCAGACTTGCATATCTAGACAGCTAGGACACAATATCCATGGTCGACCCTGACCAACAGAGGCCTTCATTCACTCAACTGCAGAGCATCATGAGGAAAATTTTATTTTATATTTATTTATTTTTCTTTAGAAATACGGTGTAGAATACGTCCTTCCAGCCCTTCAAGCTGCACTACCCAACAACCACTGACAACCCCGATTTCACCCTAACCGAATCATGGGTCAATTTACAATGACCAATTTGGACTGTGGGAGGAAACTAGAGCACTCAGAAAACCCATGTATTCCACGGGGAGAACTACAGAGACTTCTTACAGAAGACATCGGGATTGAACTCTGAGCTCTGATGCCCGAGCTGTAAAGCCTTGCACTAACTACAATATTACCATGGCACCCACAGAATTCACAGAATCACAGCCATGACAGGAATTAAAATGGAGACTTAGAAAAGGCAAAATGCTGGAGCAACAAAAGAGTACCCCTGTGGCTGTCCCCCTGAACAATAAGTACTCTTGTTTGAGTACTTTTGGGGGGGGGGGGAACAGCCTACCTGGGGGAAACAACAGTGGCCGTGCCTCTGGCACAGATTCCAGCCCTGTGGCTCAGAAGGATAGGGAAAGGAAGAGGAAGGCAGTAGTGATAGGGGACTCTTTGGTTAGGGGGTCAGACAGGCAATTCTGTGGACGCAGGAAAGGTTGCGTCTACAGAATCGGAGCAAGAAGGCTGCGAGTGGATTTCCGGAGCGAAAGCATTTTACTACTTGGGGTAAAGGAGAGGCAAGACTGCGCAGGCACGTGACATCAGCCAGTAGAGTGGGAAAAGTTTAAAAAGGCAAGGAATCTTCAGCGGTTTTTGATACAGAGCAAGAAGGCTGCAAAAGGAACGGCTAAGGATTTCTGGAGCGAAGGCATTTTACTACTTGGGGTAAAAGAGAGGCAAGACTGTGCAGGCACGTGACATCAGCAGGTGGTAAAAATTTAAAAGAAGACCGCCAGATTCAGCAGGCAGCATTCAGAGCGTGCAGCGGAGTGAGAGGTAGCAGAGTGATAGGGCTTTGCCTCAACGGGCTTAGGCGGTAACGAAGCAAGGTAGTTAATTGTGTTAATTGTGGAAAGGAAGTGTGAGGCGGTTTTCTGTGTTTGGTGTCAGATGCGGGAGGTCCTGGAGTCTCCCAGCCTCCTGGACGGCCATATCTGCACCCGGTGTGTCACGCAGCAGCTCCTAAGGGACCACATTAGGGAACTGGAGATGCAGCTCGATGACCTTCGTCTGGTCAGGGAGAGCGAGGAGGTGATAGAAAGGAGTTATAGGCAGATGGTCACACTGGGGCCACGGGAGACAGACAAGTGGGTAACAGTCAGACTAGGAAAGGGGAAGAGTCAAGTACCAGAGAGTACCGCTGTGGCGGTACCCCTTGTCAATAAGTACTGGTATTTGAGTACTGTTGGTTGGGGGGAACAGACTACCTGGAGAAGCAATCCAAGATATCCTGCAGTGAGAGGGAGAGAAGCCAATGACATAGCTAGGAAAAGGGAAGGGGGATGGGAACCAGTGTACAGAGACAGAGGGGTGTAAAATGAGGGTAGAAGCAAAATGTAGTAAGGTGAAAAGTAAAAGTGGCAGGCCAGCAAATCCAGGACAAAAATCAAAAAGGGCCACTTTTCAACATAATTGAATAAGGGCTAAGAGTATTGTAAAAGCGAGCCTGAAGGCTTTGTGTGTCAATGCAAGGAGCATTCGTAACAAGGTGGATGAATTAAAAGTGCAGATTGTTATTAATGAATATGATACAGTTGGGATCACAGAGACATGGCTCCAGGGTGACCAAGGATGGGAGCTCAATATTCAGGGATATTCAATATTCAGGAGGGATAGACATGAAAGAAAAGGAGGTGGGGTAGCATTGCTGGTTAGAGAGGAGATTAACGCAATAGAAAGAAAGGACATTAGCCAGGAGGATGTGGAATCGATATGGGTAGAGCTGCATAACACTAAGGGGCAGAAAACGCTGGTGGGAGTTGTGTACACTACAGTAGTAGTGAGGTTGGGGATGGTATTAAACAGGAAATTAGAAATGTGTGCAATAAAGGAACAGCAGTTATAATGGGTGACTTCAATCTACATATAGATTGGGTGAACCAAATTGGTAAGGGTGCTGAGGAAGAGGATTTCTTGGAATGTATGCGGGATGTTTTTTTGAACCAACATGTCGAGGAACCAACTAGAGAGCAGGCTATTCCAGACTGGGTATTGAGCAATGAGGAAGGGTTAATTAGCAATCTTGTCATGAGAGGCCTCTTGGGTAAGAGTGACCATAATATGGTGGAATTCTTCATTAAGATGGAGAGTGACATAGTTAATTCAGAAACAAAGGTTCTGAACTTAAAGAAGGGTAACTTTGAAGGTATGAGACGTGAATTAGCTAAGATAGACTGGTAAATGACACTTAAAGGGTTGACGGTGGATATGCAATGGCAAGCATTTAAAGATCGCATGGATGAACTACAACAATTGTTCATCCCAGTTTGGCAAAAGAATAAATCAAGGAAGGTAGTGCACCCGTGGCTGATAAGGGAAATTAGGGATAGTATCAATTCCAAAGAAGAAGCATACAAATTAGCCAGAAAAAGTGGCTCACCTGAGGACTGGGAGAAATTCAGAGTCCAGCAGAGGAGGACAAAGGGCTTAATTAGGAAGGGGGAAAAAGATTATGAGAGAAAACTGGCAGGGAACATAAAAACTGACTGTAAAAGCTTTTACAGATATGTGAAAAGAAAAAGATTGGCTAAGACAAATGTAGGTCCCCTACAGACAGAAACAGGTGAATTGATTATGGGGAGCAAGGGCATGGCAGACCAATTGAATAATTACTTTGGTTCTGTCTTCACTAAGGAGGACATAAATAATCTTCCAGAAATAGTGGGGGACAGAGGGTCCATGAGATGGAGGAACTGAGGGAAATACATGTTAGTAGGGAAGTGGTGTTAGGTAAATTGAAGGGATTAAAGGCAGATAAATCCCCAGGGCCAGACGGTTTGCATCCCAGAGTGCTTAAGGAAGAAGCCCAAGAAATAGTGGATGCATTCGTGATAATTTTTCAAAACTCTTTAGATTCTGGACTAGTTCCTGAGGATTGGAGGGTGGCTAATGTAACCCCACTTTTTAAAAAAGGAGGGAGAGAGAAACCGGGGAATTATAGACCGGTTAGCCTAATATCAGTGGTGGGGGAAATGCTGGAGTCAGTTATCAAAGATGTGATAACAGCACATTTGGAAAGCGGTGAAATCATCGGACAAAGTCAGCATGGATTTGTGAAAGGAAAATCATGTCTGACGAATCCCATAGAATTTTTTGAGGATGTAACTAGTAGAGTGGATAGAGGAGAACCAGTGGATGTGGTATATTTGGATTTTCATAAGGCATTTGACAAGGTCCCACACAGGAGATTAGTGTGCAAACTTAAAGCACACGGTATTAGGGGTATGGTATTGATGTGGATAGAGAATTGGTTGGCAGACAGGAAGCAAAGAGTGGGAATAAACGGGACCTTTTCAGAATGGCAGGCAGTGACTAGTGGGGTACCGCAAGGCTCAGTGCTGGGACCTCAGTTGTTTACAATATATATTAATGACTTAGATGAGGGAATTAAATGCAGCATCTCCAAGTTTGCGGATGACACGAAGCTGGGCGGCAGTGTTAGCTGTGAGGAGGATGCTAAGAGGATGCAGGGTGACTTGGATAGGTTGGGTGAGTGGGCAAATTCATGGCAGATGCAATTTAATGTGAATAAATGTGAAGTTATCCACTTTGGTGGCAAAAATAGGAAAACAGATTATTATCTGAATGATGGCCGATTAGGAAAAGGGGAGGTGCAACGAGACCTGGGTGTCATTGTACACCAGTCATTGAAAGTGGGCATGCAGGTACAGCAGGTGGTGAAAAAGGCGAATGGTATGCTGGCATTCATAGCAAGAGGATTCGAGTACAGGAGCAGGGAGGTACTACTGCAGTTGTACAAGGCCTTGGTGAGACCACACCTGGAGTATTGTGTGCCGTTTTGGTCCCCTAATCTGAGGAAAGACATCCTTGCCATAGAGGGAGTACAAAGAAGGTTCACCAGATTGATTCCTGGGATGGCAGGACTTTCATATGATGAAAGACTGGATCGACTAGGCTTATACTCATTGGAATTTAGAAGATTGAGGGGGGATCTTATTGAAACGTATAAAATCCTAAAGGGATTGGACAGGCTAGATGCAGGAAGATTTTTCCTGAGTGGAGAAGTCCAGAAGGAGGGGTCAGAGTTTGAGGATAAAGGGGAAGGACCGAGATTAGGAAAAACTTCTTCACACAGAGTGGTGAATCTGTGGAATTCTCTGCCACAGGAAACAGTTGAGGCCAGTTCATTGGCGATATTTAAGAGGGAGTTAGATATGGCCCTTGTGGCTAAAGGGTTCAGGGGGTATGGAGGGAAGGCTGGTACAGGGTTCTGAGTTGGATGATCAGCCATGATCATACTGAATGGTGGTGCAGGCTCGAAGGGCCGAATGGCCTACTCCTGCACCTATTTTCTGTGTCTATGTCTATGTCTATGTCCTGGAAACAGACTACAAGAAGTTAGGAAGGAAGCTGAGAAGTAGGACCGCAAAGGTAGTAATCTCGGGATTACTGCCTGTGCCACGCGACAGTGAGTATAGGAATAGAATGAGGTGGAGGATAACTGCGTGGCTGAGGGATTGGAGCAGGGGGCAGGGATTCAGATTTCAGGATCATTGGGACCTCTTTTGGGGCAGGTGCGACCTGTACAAAAAGTACAGGTTGCACTTGAATCCCAGTGGGACCAATATCATGGCGGGGATGTTTGCTAAGGTTACTGGGGAGAGTTTAAATTAGAATTGTGGGGGTGGGAACCAAACTGAATAGACTGGGGAAGGGGCGGTTGGCTCAAAAATAGAGAAAGCTTGGAGATAGTGTGTGAGGGAGGATAGGCAGGTGATAGAGAAGGGACGCGCTCAGACCGATGGTTTGAGATGTGTTTATTTTTACGCAAGAAGTATTGTGAACAAAGCGGATGAGCTTAGAATGTGGATCAGTACTTGGAGCTATGATGTGGTGGCCATTACAGGGACTTGGATGGCTCAGGGACAGGAATGGTTACTTCAGATGACGGGTTTTAAATGTTTCAGAAAGGACAGGGAGGGAGGCAATAGAGGTGGGGGCGTGGCACTGTTGATCAGAGATAATGTCACAGCTGCAGAAAAGGCAGATGTCATGGAGTGAATGTCTACAGAGTCTCTGTGGGTGGAGGTTAGGAACAGGAAGGGGTCAATAACTTTACTGGGTATTTTTTATAGGCCGCTCAGTAGTAACAGGGATATCGAGGAGCAGATCGGGAAACAGATCCTGGAAAGGTGTAATAATAACAGAGTGGTCATGAAGGGAGATTTTAATTTCCGAAATATCGATTGGCATCTCCCTAGAGCAAGGTGGAGATTGTTAGGGGTGTTCAGGAAGGTTTCTTGACGCAATATGTAGATAAGCCTACAAGAGGAGAGACAGTACTTGATTTGGTATTGGGAAATGATCCTGGTCAGGCATTAGATCTCTCAATGGGAGAGCATTTTGGAGATAGTGATCATAATTCTATCTCCTTTACAATAGCATTGGAGAGAGATAGGAACAGACAAGTTAGAAAAGCGTTTAATTGGAGTAAGGGGAATTATGACGCTATCGGGCAGGAAATTGTAAGATTAAATTGGGAACAGATGTTCTTAGGGAAAAGTACAGAAGAACTGTGGCAAAAGTTCAGTGGATATTTGTGTGGAGATCTGCATAGGTACGTTCCAACGAGACAGGGAAGTTATGGTAGGGTAGAAGAACCGTGGTGTGCAAAGGCTGTCATAAATCTAGTCAAGAAGAAAAGCTTACAAAAGGTTCAGAGAGCTAGGTAATGTTAGAGATCTAGAAGATTATAAGGCTAACAGGAACGAGCTTAAAAAGGAAATTAGGAGAGCCAGAATGGGCCATGAGAAGGCCTTGGGAGGCAGGATTAAAGAAAACCCCAAGGCATTCTACAAGTATGTGAAGAGCAAGAGGATAAAATGTGAAAGAATAGGACCTATCAAGTGTGACAGTGGGAAAGTGTGTATGGAACTGGAGGAAATAGCAGAGGTACTTAATGAATACTTTACTTCAGTATTCACTATGGAAAAGGATCTTGGTGATTGTAGTGATGACTTGCAGCGGACTGAAAAGTTTGAGCACGTAGATATTAAGAAAGAGGATGTGCTGGAGCTTTTGGAAAGCATCAAGTTGGATAAGTCGCCAGGACCAGATGAGATGTACCCCAGGCTACTGTGGGAGGCGAGGGAGGAGATTGCTGAGCCTCTGGCGATGATCTTTGCATCATCAATGAGGACGGGACAGGTTCCAGAGGATTGGAGGGCTGCGGATGTCGTTCCCTTATTCAAGAAGGGGAGTAGAGATAGCCCAGGAAATTATAGACCAGTGAGTCTTACTTCAGTGGTTGCTAAGTTGATGGAGACGATCCTGAAAGTCAGGATTTATGAACATTTGGAGAAGTATAATATGATTAGGAATAGTCAGCATGACTTTGTGAAGGGCAGGTCGTGCCTTATGAGCCTGATTGAAGTATGTGACTAAACACATTGATGAAGGAAGAGCAGTTGATGTAGTGTATATGGATTTCAGCAAGGCATTTGATAAGGTACTCCATGCAAGGATTATTGAGAAAGTGTGGGGACATGGGATCCAAGGGAACATTGCTTTGTGGACCCAGAACTGGCTTGCCCACAGAAGGCAAAGAATGGTTGTAGACGGGTCATATTCTGCATGGAGGTCAGTTGCCAGTGGTGTGCCTCAGGGATCTGTTCTGGGACCCTTACTCTTCCTGATTTTCATAAGCGGCCTGGATGAGGAACTGGAGGGATGGGTTAGTAAGTTTGCTGATGACACAAAGGTTGGGGGTGTTGTGGATCGTGTGGAGGGCTGTCAGTGTTTACAGCGGTACATTGATAGGATGCAAAACTGGGCTGAGAAGTGGCAGATGGAGTTCAACCTAGATAAGTGTGAAGTGGTTCATTTTGGTAGGTCAAATATGATGGCAGAATATATTATTAATGCTAAGACTCTTGGCAGTGTGGAGGATCACAGCGGTCTTGGGGTCCAAGTCCATAGGATGCTCAAAGCAGCTGCACAGGTTGACCCTGTGGTTAAGAAGGCATATGGTGCATTGGCTTTCATCAATCGTGGAATTGAACTTCGGAGCTGAGAGGTAATGTTGCAGCTATATAGGACCCTGGTCAGACCCCACTTGGAGTACTGTGCTCAGTTCTGGTCGCCTCACTACAGGAAGGATGTGGAAACCATAGAAAGGGTGCTGAGGAGATTTACAAGGATGTTGCCTGGATTGGGGAGCATGCCTTATGAAAACAGGTTGAGTGAACTTGGCCTTTTTTCCTTGGAGCGATGGAGGATGAGAGGTGACCTGATAGTGGCATATAAGATGATGAGAGGCATTGATCATGTGGATAGTCAGAGGCTTTTTCCCAGGGCTGAAATGGCTGCCACAAGAGGGCACAGCTTTAAGGTGCTGGGGATTAGGTACAGAGGAGATGTCAGGGGTCAGTTTTTTTACTCAGAGAGTGGTGAGTGCGTGGAATGGGCTGCCGGCAACGGTGGTGGAGGCGGATACGATAGGGTCTTTTAAGAGACTTTTGGATAGGTACACGGAGCTTAGAAAAATAGAGGGCTATGGGTAAGCCTAGTAATTTCTAAGGTAGGGACATGTTCAGCACAACTTTGTGGGCCGAAGGGCCTGTATTGTGCTGTACGTTTTCTATGTTTCTACGTTTAAAAAACCTGCTGAAAGAACTCAACAGAATCTCAAGAAGAATGGAATTGTCAATGTTTTGGCTCGAAACCAAACATTAGGACAAGATTAAAACATTAAAATGGCATCTCCCCAGTTGGTATGCATTCTCTTTAATCAAAAAATAGGTTTGATTACTTAGCACTCAAATTGTTACCCTGGACCATATGCTGGTGAAAATAGAAACAGAATGGCAGAGATAATAATGTGGGTGAAGGCAATTCTGTGGGATGGCTTTAGATACAGAAAGATCTGTACAGTTAGGGCAGGTTGCACCTGAAATGGAAGAGGACAAATATTATTACAAGATTGTTTGCTTCTGGGGAGGGCTTAACATAATGAGGCATGGGAACCATGAAATCTTGGCATAAAATTGGCTTGCCCACAATAGGCAGGAGATGCAGCATATTCCACCTAGAGGCCTTTGTCTCATGGTGTTCCACAGGGAACTGTTCTAGAACCCACTTTAAATCACTTTGTGGTTTTGATAAATAAATTGGATGAGGAAATGGAAGGGGGAGTTAGTAAGTTTGCAGATGACATGGAGGCTGGTAGTGTTGTGGATAGTGTAGACGGTTGTTGTAGGATACAATGGGTAATAGGCAGAATTGCAGACCTGGGCTGAAAATAGGCAAAGGGAGTTCAATCTGTAAAATTGTGAAGTGATACAATTTGGAAGGTCAAACATGACGGCAGAGTACAAGGTTAATGGCAGGATTCTCAGCAGTGTGGTGGAACAGAGGAATTTCAAGGTTCAAATTCATAGATATCTCAACCACAAGGTTATGTTGCAGCCCTATAAAAATAGTTAAACCAGACTGATAGTATTGTGTTGAGTTCCAGATGCCTCATTATAGAAGCATTAGAAAAGGTGCAGAGGAGCTTTACCAGGATGTTGTCTGGGTTAGAGAACTTGTCTTATGTGGAAAGGTAAATAAAGTAAATATCGTAAGGTGCAGAACTGATTAACTGATTACTTCAACTGCAATGTAGCAGGGAGTTCAGAAGCCCAATGGCCTGAGGGAAAAATATTTCCCATTCTGACCATTTCTGTTTTTATGCATCATAGTTTCCTGCTTGATGGTAGAAAGTCAAAGAGGATGTTGGATGGATGGGTGGGATCCTTGAGAAAACTAAAGGACCTGTGTATGAAGTGCTCCTGATAAATGTCCCGTATGGATGGTGGATATACTCCTATGATCATCTCAGTCATTTGTAGAACAGAAACAGGCCCTTTGGACCATCTTGTCAATGCCAAACCATTTAAACTGCCAACTCCCATCAACCTGCACCGGGACCATGGCCCTCCAAATGCCTCCCATCCATGTACCTATCCAAACTTCTCTTAAATATTGAAATTGAGCTTGCATGCACTACTTGTGCTGGCAACTTGTTCCACACTCTCACAACTCTCTGAGGGAAGAAGTTTCCCCTCATGTTCCCCTTAAAATTTTCACCTTTCACCCTTAACCCATGACTACTGGCTGTAGTCCCACCCAAACTCACTCCTTGCATTTACCCTCTCTATATTCCTCACAATTTTGTGTACTATCAAATCTCCTCTCAAACATCTGTGTTCTAAGGAATAAAACCCTAACCTGTTCATTTTTTCCTTATAACTCGGGTCCTCCAGACCCAGCAACATCCTTACGAACATTCTCTGTACTCTTTCAAACATACTTACATATTTCCTGTAGGTAAGTGACCAAAACAGCACACAATACTCCATTTTAGACATCACCAATGTCTTATACAACTTCAATATAACATCCCATCTCCTGTACTAATACTTTAATTTATTAAGGCCAATGTGCCAAAAGCTTTCTTTATGACCCTATCCACCTGTGATGTCACTTTCTATGAATTATGGACCTGTATTGCCAGATCCATTTGTACTTCTCAGTGTCCCACTATTCACTGGGTAAGACCTACCCTGGTTGGTCACACTGGGTTCCATAGTGAGGGGAATAGACAGCAGGTTCTGTCAGCCTGATAGAGATACCCACATGGTGTGTTACCTCCCAGGTGCCAGGGTACGGGATGTCTCGGATCAGATGCAGAGTATTCTGAAGGGTGAGGGTGAACAGCCAGAAGTCTTGGTACATGTTGATACCAATGACAGAGGTAGAAAAAAGGAGGAGATGCTGAAGAGAGAATTCAGAGAGTTAGGTAGGAAGCTGAAAGGCAGGACCTCCAGGGTGGTAATCTCAGGACTGCTGCCTGTGCCACGTGCTAGCGAGTGCAAGAATAGCATGATCAGACGTATTAACTCCACCCCATCGGGAGGGAGGAGAAGATGGCAGCCTGACGCATGCTTGCGCGCAGCTCTCCAGTGGAAATGATATCGTATCTGTTAAATAGAGGCCGTGGGCAATTCTGATTTGATGAAGACAGACCTGAGAAGCAGAGGAACATCTGGAGAAATTTCTGGAACACCTGGCTCACTGCTGTTGTTATTGTACGATCGAGAATCTCTAAAGGGTAGGCCCCAGAATCCCCGGCTTTGCCTGCTGCTGGCGACCGAGGCTGGGGTCGAAGTGTTCGGACAGAGATGGTGCTCGGTACTCGGTGTCGGAGGGCTGATCAGAGCTCGAAATTTTCAGACGACTCAGAGTCGGACTGTGGTCGGGCATGGCAGGGAGAGTTTTCTTCCTTCTCCCGTCTGCATGAGATGTGGGACTTTTGAGAAACTTTTTTACTGTGCCCATAGCCTGTTCTTCATCAAGTTATGGTATTGTTGCACTGTTGTAACTATATGTTATAATTATGTGGTTTTGTTAGTTTTTCAGTCTTGGTCCGTCCTGTGTTTTTGTGATATCACAACGGAGGAATATTGTATCATTTCTTAATGAATGTATTACTAAATGACAATAAAAGAGGATTGCATGTCCTCATAAATCAAATCTAATCTAATGTGTGGCTGAGAGACAGGTGTAGGGGGCAGGGATTCAGATTTCTGGATCACTGGGGCCTCTTCTGGGGGAGGTACGACCTGTACAAAAACAACAGGTTACACCTGAACCCAAAGGGGTCCAATATCCTAGCGGGCACATTTAACCGAGCTGTTAGGGAGGGTTTAAACTAATTTGGCAGGGGGATGGGAACTGGACTGATAGGGCTGAGGAAGGAGTAAACAGAAATAGCGAGCAACAAAGATTATAAAAAAAACAGGCAGGAGATGAGGCTTAATCAAAGCCAGTGGCATGACTTACAGGGCAATAGAAGCATGGCGCAGTTAAAACAGAAAGCAACAAATACTGGACTAAAAGTGTTGTATTTGAATACTCGCAGCATAAGGAATAAAATGGATGATCTTTAAATTCGGCTACAGATTAGCAAATATGATGTTGTGGCCATCTCTGAAACTTGGCTAAAGGATGGCTGCCATTGCTGAACGTCCAAGGATATATAGTATATCGGAAAGATAGGTTAGTAGGCAGAGGGGGTGGTGTGGCTCTGTGTATAAGAAATAATATTAAATCATTAGAAAGAGATGACATAGGATTGGAAGGTGTAGAGTCTCTATGGGTTAAGAAATGGCAAGGGTAAAAGGACCCTAATGGCAGTTGTATACAGGCCTCCAAACAGCAGCCTGGATGTGGATTACAAATTTCAGAAGACAGAAAAGGCATATCAGAAATGCAATGTCATGATAATCGTTGGGGGTTTTAACATGAAAGTGAATTGGGAAAACCAGGTCAGTACTGGGCCTCAAGAGAGAGAATTTGTTGAATGTCTAACGGATGGCTTTTTAGAACAGCTTGTTGTTGAGTTCACTAGGGCACTGACTGTGCTGGATTGGGTGTTGTGTAATGATCCGGAGGTGATAAGAGAGCTTAAGGTTAAGGAACCCTTAGGGAAAGAGATCACAATATGAACGAGTTCACATTGAAATTTGAGAGGGAAAAAATAAAATCTATCATGTCGGTGTTTCAGTGGAATAAAGGAAATTACAACGGCATGAGAGAGGAGCTGGCCAAAGTTGACTGGAAAGGAACATTTGGAGGAAAGGCAGCAGAGCAGCAAAGACTGGAGTTTCTGCAAAAAATGAGGGAAGTACAAGACAGATATATCCCAAATAAGAAGAAATTTTCAAAGCAAAGAAGGACACTACCATGGCTGACAAGTGAAGTCAGAGCCAAAGTAAAAGCAAAAGAGAGGGCATACAAGGAAGCCAGCACTAGTGGGAAGATAGAGGATTGAGCAGCTTTAAAAAACTTACAGAAGGAAACTAAGAAGGTCATTCGGAAGGAAAAGGTGAATTATGAGAGGAAGCTGGCGACTAATATCAAAGAAGATACTAAAAGCTCTTTTTAAGTATATAAAGGGTAAAAGAGAGTTGAGGATAGATATAGGACCAATACAAAATGACGCTGGAGATATTGTAATGAGATATGCAGAGATGGCACAGAAACTGAATGCCTATTTTGCATCAGTCTTCACAGTGGAAGACGTCTGCAGTATACTGGACATTCAAGAGTGTTGGGGAAGTGAAGAATGTGCAGTGAAAATTACAACTGAGAAGGTGCTTAGGAAGCTTAATGGTCTGAGGGTGGATAAATCTCCTGGACCTGATGGAAAGCATCCTCGGGTTCTGAAGGAAGTAGCTGTTAAAATGTTAAAAGGCTTGAACAGATTAGATATGGCGAAGTTATTTCCCATGGTAGGGGATTCTAGGACAAGAGAGCACGACTTCAGGATTGAAGGACTTCCTTTTAGAACTGAGATGTGGAGAAATTACTTTAGTCAGAGGGTGGTAAATCTGTGGAATTTGTTGCCATGAGCAGCTGTGAAGGACAAGTCATTGAGTGTATTTAAGGCAGAGATAGATAGATTCTTGATTAGTTAGGGCATCAAAGGGTGTGGGGTGAAAGCGGGAGAGTGGGGATGACTGGAAGAATTGGATCAGCCCATGATTGAATGGTGGAGTAGACTCAATGGGCCGAATGGCCTACTTCTGTTTCTATATCTTATAGTCTTATGAAGCGTAGCACTTTGTACTTGTCTGCATTAAATTCCACCTGTCATTTTTCCAGCTGGCCCAGATCCCACTGTAAACTTTGATAACCTTCCTCACCTTCCACAACACCCTCAATCTTGGCATCATCTGCCAGTTTGTTGATCCAGTTAACCACATTATCATACAGATCATTGAAATATTCGGGAAGAGAAGATGGCGACGCGACGCAGCTTGCAGCGGCCACTCCGGTGAATGATGTCTGTTATCTGTCAAGTAGGGTGCTGTGCACAATCCTGATTTGATGGAGACGGATGTGAGAGCACGGAGGAACATCTGGTGAAATTCTGAAATGCCTGTTTCGCTGCCGCTGCTACTGTGTGATCCAGAATCTCCGGAGGGGAAGGCCCCGAGTCCTCGACTTTGCTTGTTGCTCGGCAGCCTAGGCGGGGTCAAAGCGCTCGGCAGAGATGGTGCTCGGTGTTGGAGAGCTGGTTGGAGGCTCGAAGTTTTCAGCCGGACTCAGAGTCAGCTGCAGTCGGGTGCTTCCAATGCATCAGCATGTTTGCGGTGCTTGGAGTTCATGGCAGGGAGAGTTTCTCCCTTCTGCCATCTGCGTGAGATGATGGGGCTATTGGGATTTGAGACCTTTCTTTCTACCGTGCCCATGGTCTGCTCTTTATCAAATTACGGTACTGCTTTGTTTGCACTGTTGTAACTATATGTTATAATTATGTGGTTTTTGTCAGTTTTAGTCTTGGTTTGTCCTGTGTTTCTGTGATATCTTTCTGGAGGAACATTGTATCATTTTTTAATGCATGCATTTCTAAATGACAGTAAACGAGGACTGAGTGTCCTCATAATCTAATCTAATACTGTAGAAATGAAAGGAGCCATAGACAGACTGGAAGCCACTGTCTTTTTCCTTGGAGAACAATGTCTAATACTGAAGGAGGAGAGTTTGGAGAAGTCGTCAGAGGTGGGTGTTTTACACAGACAGTAGTAAGTGTCTGGAGTGCATCATCGGGTGTAGTGGTTGAGGCTGATGCATTAAAGGCATTTATGGGACTCTTAGATAGGCACATGGATGAAATTAAAATGGAGAACTTTTGGACTGTGACGAAAGGAAGGGTTAGATTGATTATTAAAAGTTTGGCACAGCATCGTGGACTGCAGCACGTGTACTGTGCTGTTGTGTTCTATGTTCTGTGATCTACTTAATTTGTCAGAGGTAGGATGCAGAACAGGTGGGAAGTTCAAGTCAATACTGAGGGTAATATATGTAAGTCCAGTAGATGGAGACAGAGTGGTACAGCACAGAAACAGGCCATTTGGTCCACCATATCTTTGCTGACCAACATGCTTATCTATTCAAATAGTTTTCAATCCATATAAATTTGTATTAAATTTGGGAGATTAAAACAAGGTAGGACGTATACAGTGGATGATGGGGCCTTTGGGAGTGTAATGAAACAGATGAACCTAGGAGTATACGCAAAGCTCACTGAAAGCAAGTCACAGATGGGATAGTGAAGAAATCGTTTGATACGCTGGTCTTCATCAAACAGGGCACTGAGTATAGGAGTTGGGAAGTTATGCTGCTGTTATGTAAGATGTTGAAAAGGCTGCACTTGGAGTGTTGTGCACAGTTTTGGTTACCCAGTTAGGAAAGATGTTATCAAACTAGAAAAAGTATAAAAAGGATTTGGTGGGATGTTGCCTGGACTTGGGGGCCTGAGGTAAAGGAGAGATTGTGTAAACTAGGAGTTTGTTCCGTGGAATGAAAGAGATTGAGGGGTGTGGGAGGTTCATAAGTTCATGGGGGGGATAAACAGGATAAAAATACATACTGTACATAGTATTTTTTTCAGGGATGGAGTGCTAAAAGCAAGAAGGCTTAACTTTAAGATCAGAAGTGAGAAATTTAAAGGGGACATCAGGGGACATCAGTGAAAGCTTCTTCATGAAGAGGGTGGTGCATATTTGGAATGACCTGGCAGAAAACAGTGGTTGAGGGAGGCACATGGACAGCATTTAAAAGTCAACTACATGAATAGGAGAGTTTTAAAACACTATGGGCCAAATCTGGGCAGATGAAACTTGCTGACTGGGCGATATGGTCAGCATGGATGACCTGGGCGAGAGCCTGTTTCCATGGTCTGTGACTCCATGACTCCCTGCTGTCACGCTAATCCCGGAGAGAACCAAGCTGAACATTACAGTCACTTGTGAAAAGGTAAATGGAGTTAGTAGGACCTGTCGATCACAGATCATGTTCAGAGCAGGTATAGGGCCTGAGAATCGATTTTGAAGCAATCCTACAGGGGCGGAGGATGTATAATGTTACTGACAGGCAGCCAGACAGTTGTCAGTAGGAAGTGTGGCGACTGCCATTTACTGGAGAAAGATGGGCCATGAAATTAGGCAGCTCACCACAGTTTGCAGCATCTCAACTGCCTATTTGCTCTCATTTGTGAATCACAGATGAATGTTTCTAACATAATTTGTGCTATTTAGCAAATTAAATAGTACCACATGTACAAGATTACACATCAGGCAGAGTTAATTGGTAACAACTGTGTTCAGCACACGTTGATTTGAAGTCAGGCAATTGAACTATGTTGAGCAAAGAGTATTCACACCTAAGTTTTTACCCTTGGCTCACAGCTTGTGTTCTAGCAAGCCCCAGGTATCCCTGTCCTCCTGTGTTCTTCTGCTCACAAACTGAAGAACCAGGAGCACTGTCTCCTTGGAATCCATCAAAACTATGAGCAGTACTAATACCAGCTACTCGTCCTGCCCAAAATGCCCCAACACTTAGGCCAGATTTCACTCAGCAAGCTTGAATTTCCCACAAGCTTGAAGCGAGACTCCTGTAACAAACACTTCACTATGAACAGTAACGTCCACGAGGGCAAAGAATGTCCTTGAGTGCTCCCTAAAAAAGTGAACATGCTCACTGAACTGTGGGAACTGCTGTTCATAGAGTCACAGAAATACACAGCACAGAAACAGACACTCAGTTCAATTTCGTCCATGCCGAACTTTAACTCTACTTAGTATTGGCCTGCACTTGGACCAGAGCCCTCAATAGCCATCCCAACCACGTACTTATCCAAACTTCTCTTAAATTTTGAAATGGACCCCACATCTGCTACTCCCACTGGCAGCTCATTCCACACTCTCACCACTATCTGAGTAAAGACATTCCTCCTCATGTTTCCCTTAAACAATTCACCTTTCACCCTTAACCCATGACCTCTAGTTCTAGCCTCACCCAACCTCAATGAAAAAAGCCTGCTTGCATTCACCCAACTATACCTTCTATAATTATGAATACTATCAAATCTCCCCTCATTCACATATGCTCCAAGGAATAAAGTACTAACTTATTTATCCTTTCCAAATAACTCAGGTCCTTGAGCAATTAAAATAGATGATCAATATGCCATTGTCTCCATGATGGAAGTATATGCAGGCTTTGACAAACAGTGGAAGTGGAAGCCCACCTCGTGAACTCCACTACCATCCTTCTCTGTAGCAGAGGAGAAGGATCCCACACTAGCCTCGTCAGTCACCTCAGGAAATTATAATTCTGGAGTGGAAGCCCACTATTCTTGACCCTTTCATAGAAGCAGTACTGAGAAGCAGATGCTTCCAGCCTAAGTTGTTTCAAGGATCTTCAGTGACAGTCAAGATTTGGGCAAATGAACTGGCAATCAATAGGGCAGTGATAACTGTACCGAGTGAGAGCTTGTAGTTAAAAGATGAACATCTGAACTAAAAGTGGTCCACAAAGAACAACACAATATTCAAGAAATAAAACGAGGTCAACAGCTTCCCCACAAACTTCAGGAGATGGCCTCAGTCAGTGCTACCTGGGCAGGAGGTCAGACGGTGAGACTCCATCCTGCCAATGTTTACACTTCACCTGGAGAAACTATTTTCAACTGAACCTTGTCTGTGCATGTGATTCACATGATAGTCCTCAATTCCTATACCTGTCTCATTCCAGGCTCCAGTGCCAGACTTCAGCAATGCAATAAGTAGTGGATACAGCCCAGTCCATCATAGATAAAGCCCTCCCCACCATTGAGAACATCTGCATGGAGCAGTGTTGCAGGAAAGCAGCATCCATCATCAAGAACCTCACCATCCAGGCCATAAGGGCCTCTACCTCCTACAAGTACGTTCAGCTATAAGCAGTAATGGAGAATTACTTGCCTCATAACAGCTTACCTATTCCTTGTTCTCAATCACTGCTGTGCCTGCCGCACTCCTCCACCTTGTTACGCTGCTAGTACTGTAACAGCATAAGACATTGGAACAGAATTACGCCATTTCGCCCATTGAGTATACTCCACCATTCAATCATGGCTGATTTATTTTCCCTTTCAAGCCCATTCTCTTGCGTTCTACCCATAACCTTTGACACTGTTACTAATCAAGAAGCTATAAACCTCTACTTTAAAATATATCCAATTACTTAGCCTGTGGCAATGAATTCAAAGGTTCAAATGTTCATTCCACAAATTTCCACCCTTTGGCTAAAAAATATTACTCCTCATCTCTGTTCTAAAGATATTACTCCTCATCTCTGTTCTAAAAATCCTCCACACATCCATACTATCTAGACCTTTCAATATTCAGCAGCTTTCAATGAAATCCCCCTCAGTTATTCACCTAAACCCCTGGGTCTAGAGTTCCAGTGTCCAGTCCCAAAGACACCTGGACCAGACAGGAGACATAATACTCTTGCACCCAGAGAGGCTTGCCTGCAAGTTGGTGGTGCTTAATTTTCCAGAATTATGCAGAAACTGACTTGGATCCAATATGTTGACCATAGTTATCAACCTGATAGAGCAGGGGTCGACAACCTTTTTGCCTCTGTGGGCCAGATCGCGTATTAACGAGCAGACAGTGGGTCAGAAAAATGCCATAAAAAACTTGAAATATGGGAATTATCCGTTTAAATACACCTAGTTATGTTTTGCCTTAAATTAATGAATAACGCATGCCAGAAAATCATTCGTGCTTAAGGTTGCCTACCCCTGTGTTAGAGACTGGGTAAAACATAATTCTCCTTCTGACCTCAGTAATCTTTTTGGCATCCGCAAGACTTGCATGGAATTGCAATTGAAGACTGTATCATGTGGCATAGTAGTGGAGCCCGTGGAGATGCTGACTCACAGTGCTTTGGACCCAGAATCAATCCTGACCTTGGATGCTGTCTGTATGAAATTCACAGTTTCTGTCCTATCTATGGCACACATTATTTTATAAATCTCCTACATTCCAGTGAAAACAAACCGAGCCTCCCCTCCATTCCAGACAATACACCGAAGAGATCTTGCAGGTGCTGAAAATCTGGAGCAACACAAAATGCCACAAGTCAGACAGCATCTATGGAGGAAAATAAACAATTGATGAAGGGTCTTGGCCCAAAATGTTGTCTGTACTTTTCCCTCTATGGATGCTGCTTGAACCACTGTGTTCTTCCAGAATGTTGTACGTCTTGATCCTGGTGAATCTCTTCTGTACTCTCTACCACATACTTCCTATGGTACGGATTCAGAAATATGCACAGTACTTTTGAGTATAAGAGTTGGACTCATATAACAGTTGCAACATAGCGTTCTAACTCTCATATCTGGTGCTTTGGCCTAAGAAGGCAAACATACCAAAGGCCTTTTTCACTACACTTTCCACCTGTGTCGTCATTTGCAAGGAGCTATGGACTTGCAACTCCAAGGTTACTCTGTACATCACCACTCTGAAGACCCCTACCATTTACTCTACATGTCCGACTAGAATTGGACTTCCCAATATGCACTGCCTCACACTAGTCTCGAGGAAAATTCTATCTGCCACCAATCTACCCAGTTTTCTCATTAATCTATGTCCAACTGCATAATAAAGGCAATCTCTTTGCTATCTACAAGTCCAACAATTTTTGTGTTATCTGCAAACTTACTCATCAGATCACCTAATTCTCATCCAAAATATATACATACATAGTTGTTTGTTAGAGATATATGCTGTACAGCTAACACATAAAAGTCCCAGCACCAATCCCTTCAGTAAACCACTTGTTAGAATTTCACTCAGTAAAATACTACTGCTCCTACCTTCACCATTGCAAGTTTTATCCCATTTGCCGATGTACCTTGGACGTCCTGTACATTATTTTTCTAAATCACCCTACCATGCAGAATCTTGTCAACGGCCTGATTAAAATCCAAAGTAAACACATCCAGCATTCTGCCTTCATTTTCTTTGCTTCCTACCAAATATACTCAGATTTGTGAGACTGATCTTCACTGCACAAAACATAGAAACATAGAAACATAGAAAATAGGTGCAGGAGTAGTCCATTTGGCCCTTCGAGCCTGCACCGCCATTTATTATGATCATGGCTGATCATCCAACTCAGAACCCCGCCCCAGCCTTCCCTCCATACCCCCTGACCCCCGTAGCCACAAGGGCCATATCTAACCCCCTCTTAAATATAGCCAATGAACTGGCCTCAACAGTTTCCTGTGGCAGAGAATTCCACAGATTCACCACTCTCTGTGCGAAGAAGTTTTTCCTAATCTCGGTCCTAAAAGGCTTCCCCTCTATCCTCAAACTGTGGCCCCTCATTCTGGACTTCCCCAACATCGGGAACAATCTTCCTGCATCTAGCCTGTCCAATCCCTTTAGGATCTTATACGTTTCAATCAGATCCCCCCTCAATCTTCTAAATTCCAACGAGTACAAGCCCAGTTCATCCAGTCTTTCTTCATATGAAAGTCCTGCCATCCCAGGAATCAATCTGGTGAACCTTCTTTGTACTCCCTCTATGGCAAAGATGTCTTTCCTCAGATTAGGGGACCAAAACTGCACACAATACTCCAGGTGTGGTCTCACCAAGGCCTTGTACAACTGCAGTAGTACCTCCCTGCTCCTGTACTCGAATCCTCTTGCTATAAATGCCAGCATACCATTCGCCTTTTTCACTGCCTGCTGTACCTGCATGCCCACTTTCAATGACTGGTGAACATATCCTGTCCCTCAGAATCATCTCAAATGTACGTATAACATTCATTAGCATAGTACAGGAACCAGCCCTTCAGCTAGCAGATTTTCACAAATAAAAGGAAGCAAAGCATTTTATGTCTCACTGAAACCCCCAAAAAATTAGCTAAAACTCTTTACAAAATAACATCATCACGTGTATAAAGCGTGTATGGTCAGATGACCAACTCGATGTCAGTATTGTCTATTTGCATTCACTATCATCCCTGGAAGTGCATTCCAGGCACCCACCATTTTCCGTGTTAAAAAATTACCCCTAACATCTTTGAACCTGGCTCTTCTCACCTTAAAATATAAGCCTTATAGTATCAGACATCTCAACTCTGGCAAAAAGATCCCAGCTGTTCACTCTATCTATGCCTCTCATAATCTTATAAACCTCTATCAAGTCTCTCCTCATCCACTGCCACTCCAGAGTAAACAACCCTGGTTTGTTTACAGCACATGCCTTTTAATCCAGGCAGCTCCTTGGTAAAACTCTTCTGCACCCTCTCCAAACCTGCTAAATTCTTATTATAATAGGATGACCACAACTGAATGCAGTCTAACCAGAGATTTGAAAAGCTGCAATATACAGTACCTGTAACTTCCAGACTCTTAAACTCAATGCCTGGACTAATAAAGGGAAACATGCAATGCACCTTCTTCATCCCCTGTCGACCTGAGCAGCCACTTTCAACAACTTACTGAATAAGTCATCCTGGGCTTCAAGTCTATAGCTCCCCTCCCTGGAAATAGCCGCACAAGTTGTTCAGAATCCATGGAAAGGAGGTTGGTTTCTGTGATGTGAGCTGTATCCACAACCTTCTACAGTTTCTTGCAGACTCATGCAGTGCAGTTGACATACCAAACCATGATGCATCTGGATAAACAACAGGAATTCTGCAGATGCTGGAAATTCAAGCAACACACATAAAAGTTGCTGGTGAATGCAGCAGGCCAGGCAGCATCTCTAGGAAGAGGTGCAGTCGACGTTTCAGGCCGAGACGGGTCCTGACCAACTCTTTTGTTTTGCTAATATTGAGGAAAAGGCCATTGTTATAACAGCATGTCACTAGACTCAGTAATCTCCTTCTTGTATTTCAATTCATCATGATTTGAGCTTTGGCCCAGTATGGTGGTATTATCTGCAAACACGTAGATGAGGTTAGAGCAGAATCTCGCCATACACTCTTGCGTATATAAGAAATAGAGTAGGAGGTTCAAAATGTCACCTTGTGGTACGCCTTGTGGTATTCTTGTGTTAAGAATAATCGTAGCAGAGATTTTGCTTCTATCATTACTGATTTTGATCTATTCGAAAGTCAAGCATCCAGAAGCGTTGAGTCCCAAGTTAAGGTGTTTGGAGATGAGTTTGCTTGGAATAATGGAATTGAAGACAGAACTGTGGTCAATAAACAATAATCTAACATAGGTACCTTTCCTGTTTATATGCTACAGAGTGTAGGGACAGGGCTATAAACTTATCCAAATATCTTTGCAATGTTACAATCAAACCCACCTCTACCATGGCCTCTGGCTGCTCCCTCCACATACCCAGCACACTCTATTTGAGAAACTTGACTTTCAGTTCCCCATTAAATCTTTCCTTTCTCTCTTTAAACCACTGCCCTTTAGGTTTAGATAACCCTATCCTGGGAAAAGACTGCAGCACTACATCTTATTTATGCCCCTGATAATTTTTATAGACCTCTATAAGGTCACCTCTCAGCTTCCTTCACTCCAGGGACAGCATTTCCAGCTTAGTCCAAACTCTTGTACTCAATTACTCAGTGAAGGCAAGCATGTTATACACCTTTCTCATTACCCTGTCGACCTACGTCACAACTTTCAGGGAACTATGCAACTCAAGAAATCTTCTCCAGTATTTTTCCCAGCAATAATGTGTGGCTCATTTGTTCATAGTTTCCTGGTTTGTCTTTGCATTCCTTCTTGAATAAGGGCACAACATGAGCCATCCACCAGTCGTCAGGTGTCTCACCAATGACTAAGGAAAAA
The DNA here is from genome assembly GCF_963921235.1 of Mobula hypostoma. Lineage (NCBI taxonomy): Eukaryota > Metazoa > Chordata > Chondrichthyes > Myliobatiformes > Myliobatidae > Mobula > Mobula hypostoma. Next base: position 46,613,224 of record NC_086121.1, on the reverse strand, counting down.
ACCAACATCTCTGCCAGCACCCCAGCAATCTCTTCCCTTTCCTCATACAATGTCCTAGGATAGACTTGGTCAGACCCCACAGACCTATCCACCTTTATGCACCTTAAGACCACCAAACCCTTTCATCTTAAAGTCAAAATGTTTTAGGATTCCAGTGTTCTCTTCCCTGAAGTCACTAGCTTCCAGGACCCTCCACGATGAGAAGTATTTGCTTAAATTCCCACCCATTTCTCATTATTCCACACACAGACAACACACTGATCCTTAAAATGAGGGGAACATTTAAAGAGGACCGGAACGGTAAGTTTTACACAGATTTGGTAGATATTCTTGGATCAAGCTGAAAGACAAGGGCATAAGGGAAGTGACATTAACAGGAAGTGGAAGCACACAAGCCAAAATTTCCCTGTACTTGGGTGATGTGGCTGCCCTCTGCTCAGGTCCATTGTCAATTCACAGATTGAACTGCATCTATGACCAGTTTGAGTTGATATCCAGGGCCAGTGTCATCTGTAGGAAGAGTGAAGCCATGCTCTTTGGTAACTGGACTGACTGGTCCAATCTCCCATTCCCAGTGGGTGGTGGGATGTGGTTTGAAAAGGCTGGAGGCAATATAAGAAGGAGAAGGCTAGAACAGACAGGTCTGGTCAAGCACAAAAACAAGTCTTTGGGAACCTTATTCTCTGTCAATTACTGGGAAGAACTTGGTCATTAGTTGCAAAATACTTTCAGGGATGCTGCACTTGAAGGTGTAGCCTATTCCTTGCTCCTCTGCCTCGATAATCACCTGTCTTTCAGTTTATCTGGGGATCTAAGATGTAACAAGTCTGACAGATCATGATGCACCAGTCCCCTTAGTGTGTGGGCAAAGATGAACCCAATGATGCCTTCACCTTCATGTGGCTGTATCAGTCAGTAATGTGAACCCAAGATACATGGACATCATTTGCCATTGTGTGCTGAGGTCTTAGGCCTGGCTCCATTTCCATGCAATGTCCCAGTCAGCTGGACTTTGCCACACTACCTGTGTATCATGGAAGATTTCTGTGAAGTAAACGCCTTTGGACCATAAGCCATAGGAGCAGAATTGGACCATAAGCCATAGGAGCAGAATTAGGACATTCAGCCCATCAAGTCTGCTCTGCCATTCCATCATGGCTGATCCTGTATCCCACTCAATCCCATACACCTGCCTTCTCACCATATCCTTTGATACAGATCAGGAAACGATCAACTTCCACCTTAAATATACTCACAGTCTTGGTCTCCACCGCAGTTTGTGGCAGACCATTCCACAGATTCACTACTCTCTGGCTAAAAAAAATTCCTCCTTACCTCTGTTCTAAAAGGTTGTCCCTCAATTTTGAGTCTGTGTCCTCTAGTTCTCACCAACAAACACAAGACCTTGCTTGGCTGGTAGCGAGAGGACCCCTCCTAGTCAGAGCTTTCCTCTATAGATGACACATCACCCCACAAAGCATGCTGCCTTCATAATTGCTGTGGAGGGGAAGAGACGATCACAGATCATGGAGCAGTGCAAGGGGTCCAGGACAAGGTTCATCCCCAACAGCTGCTTAGCAGAGGACTCTGTGATCTATGGGTTGTTTCCACAGACTCACACTGAGACAAACATCAGGTGCTGCTGAAGGTACCAGTGGAGGATGCTTTCAGGGTTGCTGATCTTCCAGCACAGTGAAATGCCTGTAAAGGAATGCAACTGACTGGGCTCCAGGACTGCAAGCTGAGGGATGCACCGAAGTTCCAGCAGCCAACACTTAGGCACTGTGGGGAAGAACCATAGTCTACGCATCTACTACCACACAGAGGAGCAAGGGTTGGATGGGGAAGCCCTTTAACAGTAAATAGGGGTATTCCCCTAGGGAGCCAAGTGAGAACAATGGTGCTGTGTTTACTTAGGTTTTTCTTTAAATATTACACTAATAAATGTATCAACCACAAACTTGAAGTTTTTCTGCATAGTTTCTTCCTTTGGTGTTTTTTTTTACCATGAATAAATTGTACTTTTAAAATTAAACAAAAAAATGGCAGTTTAGATTAATGGAGACAATAAAATTTAGAGAAAAATTAAAACACTAAAATGTGTGGTGGCAAAACATTTATAAAAGGACTATAAAATCTTGAATATAATTTTATTATAAATAGACATTTTTAATTGAAGAGATGCTTCAAATGCAGCCAGATCAAAATATCTATATGAAACAAAGGCCTGGCCTCTACACGTGTACACCAGCTATCAGCTGGAATCACAAAGCCGAGCAGATGCACCATTGTTTAACCTCACAAATTGGAATTTTATTTGTTTCATGAATGCTGAATTTCATCATTTGATCACTGATGTCATTATCCACCAACATTGTGTCATCTGGAGAGAAGTGAAGTCTGGTCTTTCACCCAACATTAGCCTCAGCGCTGACACAGCCGGTGGCAATGCAATCGCAAGACTACTCATTCGAATAATTATTCATAGTCTCAGCCTTGTGAAGGTAACAAGCTTAATTGGGATGTCAAAATGCAAGGCTTCAGCTCAGAATTAATAGGATATACAGTATGAGCTTAAAGTCAAATTGCTGCATACAGAAAGAATCACTTTAACAATTTGAATTTTAAATACATGTCAATCCTGAATTGGTGTGGGATGGGTGACAATTTTCAGGTAAGATCAGAGGCTAGAGTTTTAGCTGAGTGGCTATGGAAACTGCTGTTGCCTTTCCTGCCCTCTTCTGACGTCTGCTCCTGAACAAACATGGTGCAGGGCACATTGCAGCAGACCAGAGCAATATGAAGCCACTACAGATACCACCTTGACAACTGAGACAGTGCAAAGCACTCTGGGCTCTCTCACTTACTCATAAGAGATTTGGCAGATGCTGCAAATCTTAAGCTACCCACACAAAATACCAGAGGAACTCAGCAGTTCAGGCAGCATCCATGGAAAGGAATAAGCAGTTGAAAATTTGGGAAAAGATCATCAGGATGAAACTGGAACAAAAAATGCTGCAGTTCAGATTAAAAGAAGGAATAACATTTAAAGAAGAAAATTAGAACTCTCAAACATCATACTCTGGTATGAAGTCCAGATAAAGGGCCTTAGCCTGAAAAGTTGACTGCTTTATTTCCCTGCATGATCTGCCGAGTTCCTCTGACATTATGAGTAATGCATCATCTCCTTCATTGTTATCAATAACATTCTCAATGGTCTCCCTCCCTCACTTGTGTCTTTCTCTCTCCTTTTCCTTTTCTCCCTCCTCAGTCACAGGATGAGCTGGTGCAGCCCAGCAGAAAGAGAGAGGTGGTAGATTATGGAGTCTGTGATAAATCACCATCAGATAGATAAAATGCATTCCACATTTAGAAAAGAATGGGGAACAAATGTAGGTCCTGAAAGTGAGTTTCTGGTTTTCTTTGCTGTAGTCATGTGCTAGCAGACTGGAGAGTTTTGCTGATTTGAGATCAGTAGGTTGAGTAACTGAACTTCCATGGGTCCATTACTTCTGGTGATTAAATTGTTGGACAGCATTTTGAAGGACAATCAATCACAACCAACATGGACTTGTCAAGAGTCGGTCATAACTAATTGGTGTGAATTTTTTGAGGGTGCAACAAGTAGTGTCAGAGAATACAGAGGAGGTGGTGTAATACATTTATTTGACAGATTCACTTGGCAAGTTAAGCAAGAACACAGAATCCAGTGGAAAATTGGATTAAAAATCTGGTTTAAGGTGGAAGGGTGTGGGTAATGTCATTTTGGGTCAGAGAATAGAATGCAAGATCAGAGAGATGTGTTAAAACTATGTAAACCACTTGTCCTGATCCAGCTGAAGGGACTGCAGGAAAAGATTTACAAGGTCACTAGGAGCAAGCCAGTTTTAATGATTAAAAAACTTCTGGAACAAAGAAAAGGGGAATATTTTCAGCGGCTCAGACGCGGGAAGTGTGGGTGTCGGTGTCAGAGCCCTTCGGAAGTCGGGAAAGTGAGTTTAAGAGAAGCAGTTTCAGAAAAAGCCGGTCTTTTTGGGCTGCACAGGCATGGTAAGTGTTAGCATCAGAGGCCTATCAAAGTTTGTACGTTGAATATAAAAAGAGCAGACTCCGGAAAATCTGCTCTTTTTTCAGCAGCTCAGGCACAGGGAGTGAGGATAAAAGGTGCAAATTCGGGCCAGGCCTGTCTTTTCGGATGCACAGGAATGGTAAGTGTCGCCGTCAGAGGTGTAAAATCAGCTCCAAATAAAAGAAAGGTGGACTCAAATAGAGAAGCCATTATTGGAGCGAGCCAGTGACAGAGTGAGAAGATTTTGGCTTAATAGGCTTTGGTGTGAACATGCAGAGCACAGTTGAGAACAGGTAAGCTTTTCTGGGTTATACAGTAGTCAGGAGAATGCTTCTCCTGTCATATATGGGAATTCAGGACACCTGATGACTACATCTGCGGGAAGTGCATCCAACTTCAGAGCCTGACTGACGGGGTCAAGGAATTTGAGCAGGAGTTGGATCTACTCAGGATCATTCGGGAAGCCGAAAATAATATAGATGAGACTTCTGAAGAGGTGGTCACACCCAGAGTACAGCCTTCAGACAGTAGATGGGTGACCACCAGTTGTAATAAGGGGATCAAGAAGTTCTATTGTGGCCATTCTGCTCAGCAACAACTCTCTAGATACTGCTATGGGTGTTTGGGGGGGCAGGGGTGCGGTGGGATGACCCCAACAGATCACAGCAGCAGCAGCCAGGCTGGTGGCACTGTAGCTCAAAACAGTGAAGTCGGGCAGTGCAATAGTAAGAAGGACCGAAAGGAAATTCTGTGGCTGCAACCCGCAACAAAGTGGTGTGTTGGCTCCCGTGCTAGGATTCATGACGTATCGGAGCAGCTGCAAGATATTCTTAGGGGGAAAGGAACAGCCAGAGGTCATGGTGCATATCGGTACCAATGACATAGGCAGTAAAGGGGAAGAGGTCCACACAGTGAGTATATAGAGTTAATGAAGAGGCAGAAGAAAAGGACCTCCAAGGCAGTAATGTCCAGATTACTCCCTGTGCCACGGGCTAGTTCAGGTAGAAATGGGGGCAATAGTGCGAATGAATAAGTGGCTGAGGAGGTGATGCAGGGGACATGGTTTCAAATTCTAAGATCTTTGGAACCTTTTCTGGAGAAGAAGTGACCTGAACTGAAGGGAAACCAATACCCTGGCCGGAAGGTTTGCTGATGCTACTCGGGAGAGTTTAAACTAGCTTTGTAGGGAGCCAGGAATCACAGCCCCGGTCAGTAAGGGAAGGATTGAACCAGAAGGGAGAGTATTGAAAGGCAAAATCAAAATAACAGGTATGTTGAGTGGGATAGTTGAAGGGTATATATTTTAATGTTAGGAGTATTATGGATAAAGGCAATGAACTTAGAGCACAGATCAGTACATGGAACCACATTGGAAATCATTACTGAAACTTGGTTGAGAGAGAGGCAGGAATGTGTGATAAATGTACCAGGCCTTTGAAGTGATAAAGCAGAAGGTAAAGGAGGGGGTGGAGTTGTACTATTTATCAGAGACAATGTCGTAGCTGCATTTGGGGTCAGGCAGGAGGGTGATCAGACACTGAGTCCATTAGGGTGGAACCCAGGAATAAGAAGGGTGCAATCATTCTGATGGGACTGTACAACAGAACCTACACCCCCCACCCCCACCACCCAAGTAGCTACCGGGACAGTGAGGAACAGATATGTACTGTAATCAGATTAAGGAGAAGTGTAAAAATAATAGGGTTATTGTCTTGGGAGATTTCAACTTCCCTAATGTAAACTGGGAGCTTCTCAGTGCAAGGGGCTTAGATGGAGCAGAATTTGTTAAGTGCATCCAGGAAGGTTTCTTAAATCAATATGTGGACGGTTTAATGAGAGGAGGGGCCATACTAGACCTGGTGTTGAGTAATGAGGCTAGCCAGGTGATTGACCTTTCAGTGGATGAACAGTTAGGGAATAGAGACCACAACTCCTTAACTTTCAGCATAGCTATAGACAAGAATAGGCATGGTCTTTGTGAGAGAGTTTAAATTGGAGTCGGGTAAATTACGAGGGTATACAACAGGAACTAAAAAGTGTTACTTGGGAACACCTTTTCCCTGACAAGTCCACATCAGACATATGGAGGGTGTTTAAAGATCAATTGCACAGAGTACAGGAAAGGCAGGTTCCTGTGAGAAGGAAGGACAGGAATAGAAAAACAAGAGAACACTGGATATCCAGAGATACAATGAATTTAGTCAAGAAAAATGAAAAGTTATATAAAGCTTCAGAAGTTAGGATGAAACAAAGCACGAGAAGTATAAAGAAGCCAGAAAAGAACTGAAGAAGGGAATTAGGAAAGCCAGGTGGGGCCATGAAAAGTCCTTGGCAAGTAGGATTAAGGTATTCCAGGCATTCTATTGATACATCGAGCAAAAGGACGACTAGGGAGCGAGTAGGACCACTCAAGGATAAAGGAAGGAATATATGCTTGGATGCAGAGAATGTGACTGAGGTACTTAGTGAGTACTTTGCTTCACTATTTACCAAGGAAAAGGATATGGAGGACCAAGAGATCAGTGCTGACTGCATGATTATGTCAGGGCATCTAGAGGTCAAGGAGAAGGAAATGTTGGGCCTCCTAGTGAATATTAAGGTTGATAAGTCCCCAGGGCCTTATTCAAGGAGACAAGAGATGAGATTTCTGGGGCTTTGACAAAAACTTTATGTCCTTTCTAGGCATAGGTGAGGTCCTGAATGACTGGCGAATGCTAATGTTGTACCTCGTTTGGTCTTATGATCTCTATTTAAGAAACGAACAAGGGAAAATCCTAGGAACTATAGACCAGTGAGTCTCACATCAGTCATAGGAAGATTGATGGAGAAGGGATAGGGATAGGACACATGAGCATTTGGAAACCAATGGCCTAATTAGGGACAGCCAGCATGACACCTCATATACCGTCTAGGTAGTCTCCAGCCCCTTGGTATGAACATAGAACTCTCCAGCTTCCAGTAATTCCCTCCCCTTCCCTTCCCCTATCCCTATTTCACTCTGGCCCCTCCACCAGCTGCCTATCACCTCCCTCATGGTTCCGCCTCCTTCTGCTACCCATTGTGTTTTCCCTTATTCTTTCTTCACTTTTCCTGACTATCTCCTCCCCCACCCCTTCATCTTTCCCCTTACTGGTTTTTCACCTGGAACCTACCAGCCTTCTCCTTCCCACCCTCCCCCCACCTTCTTTATAGGGCCTCTGCCCCTTCCCTCTTCAGTCCTGAGGAAGGGCTCCGGCCCGAAACGTTGACTGATCATTTCCACGGATGCTGCCCGACCTGCTGAGTTCCTCCAGCGTGTTGTGAGTGTTGCTTTGACCCCAGCATCCGCAGATTATTTTGTGTTTATGGCTTTGTGAGTAGCAGGTCATGTCTCACCAATTTGATTTGCGTTTTTTTGACAAGGTGACAAGAGAGGTTGATGAAGGTAGGGCAGTAGATGTTGTCTAAATGCATTTAAGTAAGGCGGTTGACAAAGTAGATGGGTGAGTTAGTAAGTTTGCAGATGATGCCAAGATTACTCGAGTTGTGGGTAGTGTAGAAGACTGGCAAAGAATACAGCACGATATAGATCAGTTGCTGATTGGGGCTGAGAAATGATAGATGGCGCTTAACTCAGGTAAATGTGAGGTGTTGCACCTTGGTAGGGCAAACTCAAGGAGACAGTACGTTATTAAGGGCTTAATCCTCAGTGATGCTGAGCAGAGAGATCTTGTGATCCAAGTTCATAGCTCCTTGAAAGTGGATACACAGATCAATAAGATGGTTATGGAGGCTTAAGCAATGATTGCTTTCATTAGTTGAGGCATTGAGTTCAAAAGTCAGAAGGTTATCTTGCAACTTCATAAAATTGGTCTGGCCTCATCTGGAGTATTGCATACAGTTCTGTCTGCCACACTATAGGAAGGATGTTGAGGTTTTGGAGAGGTTGCAGAAGAGGTTTACCAGGATGCTGCCTGGTATAGAGGGCATGTACTATCACAAAAGGCTGGATAGACTTGGGTTGTTTTCTCTGGACCACTGGAGGCTGAGGGGAGATCTGACAGAGATTTATAAAATTATGAGAGACATAGGTAAAGTGGACACAGAGTATCTGTTTCCCAGGGTTGAAATGTCTAATACCAGAGGGTATGCATTGAAGTTGAGAGGAGGTAGGTTCAAAGAGTATGTAAGAGACAAGTTTTTTTTCCACTCTGAGAGCAGTGGATGCCTGGAACGCGCTGCCTGGAATGGTGGTAAAAGCAAGTACAACAGAGCAGCGTTTCCCAACCTTTTCTATGCCAACTTCATACTTGCCAATGCCCCTCTAAGGCACAATTTACCCTCTCATGCACCCATAGTGCAAAAAACCTGTCTACCACAGTATATTCTAAGATGAGAAAAATGATTCTGCTTTAAATTTTTATTTGCCTTTAATCCTAGCTTATGCACTATATATACTTGAGCACTATACAGGTTTCCCCAGCTATCCGAAGGTAGAGCATTCCCATGAAACAGTTCGTAAGCCGGAATGTCGTAAAGCGAATAAGCAATTACCATTTATTAATATGGGAAAAATTTTTGAGCGTTCCCAGATCCAAAAAATAACCTACAAAATCATGCCAAATAACACATAAAACTTAAAATAACAGTAACATATAGTAAAAGCAGGAATATGATAAATACACAGCCTATATAAATACTTTTCTACAAGTTGCAGCACTGTCTAGCGCAGTGAAAATCTCACGGCAGCACTCTCGGCGGAAGCGCTCTCTCCAGTAACCTTTAAGCTATGAAGCTGCCAAATCGTACCAAGTAACACATAAAAATACACAGCCTATATAAAGTAAAAATAATGTACATTGTAGTTTCACTTACCGGAATCGGGAAGACAGAGTTTCCTCCAAACGCCATTTCTCTTCGAGACTGTTAGCCTATCAAGAGCATCTCCGATGTTGGCAATTGCCAATTTTATATTGTATTCTTTCCAGATCTCTCGCAAAGACGCTTCAGAGTTGCCCTCTCTGTCAATGGTACTTACAATAAAACGCATCACATTTTGCGTATAGTAAGCCTTAATTGTGGCTATTAGGCCTTGGTCGCACAGCTGCAGCAACAATGTCGTATTCGTATGTTACCGCCATACTCGGTAACGCCAGGTGGATGAGCAGCACGATTATCGACAATCACAAGACACCTATTATTGAGGTTATTTTCTCTACAGTATTTATCAACAAAAGGACTAACGTATCCACTCATGTACTCAGAAAAAAGCACCTGGGTATTCCAACCACTTGGATGTGAATGGAACACAACGGGAAGTGTTTTCTACTCAACGCCTTTAAGTGCCCTCAGATTTTCTGAATGGTACACTAGTAGAGGCTTAAGGACAGCATCACCAGTGGCGTTAATAATAGGCATTAGGGTAAACCTGTCCTTCGATGCCTTGTGTCCCTTAGCCTGCTTTTCTTCTATCGAAATAAATGTCTTGCTCGGCAATTTTTTCCAATAAATTGCAGTTTCGTCATAGTTAAACACCTGCTTATACGAATAACCACCTTCTGTAATTATTTTCTTCAGTTCTGCTGGGAACTTCGCAATAACGTCAGTATCAGATGAAGTACTCTCTCCAGTAAAGGTTAAACTACGAAGCTGTCCTCGCCTCAGAAACCGATCAAACCACCCATGACTACCTTTAAATTCCACTTTTGCAACACTTTCATCACCATCATCTAGTGCTTTCTGTTTCAGCTTATTAAAAAGACTGACTGATTTCTCCTTAAGTATAAGAAAACTTAACAGAACACCACGCTTTGTACACCCATCAATCCACTCAAGCAACAGACTTTCCATTTTATCCATTATTGGATGCCGACTAAGAGAGACCACTTTGCTACGAGCAGAACCAACAGTAACATCGGCAGCTTTCAAAATTCTTTCCCTCTGCGTATAAATAGTGCAAATAGAGGACGCAGGCAAGTTCAACGCGTGGACCATGTCCTTACTTCATTCACCACAATTTAAACGCTTGTTACGTACCCCGTAACTGGGTTGCCAAACCAGCAGAAATGGACCACTTCGTTGGAGTCTGGATTACTGGAACTAAGAAAGTTTTATTAAAGAAATAAGTAACACATTACTCTAATCGTAAGGATATGAATGCAACAGATTAGCAATCTCTTATCTCTCTCATCAGCATCAATCTTCTGATAACTTGGTTTTTTGTCACACGCTTAATTGTGTCTAGTTTTACGCTGTGCAACACCCTTACGAGCTCTTTTAGGCTTTTCCAATACCTTAGAACTCATCTTGCAAACAAATGTACAAAATAAATCGAGATAAAGCACGTGCTTAAGCAGTGGTGGCTAGAATGCAGTTCCAGGGGAGGAGCTTGGCTGTTCTGGCATGCACGCCGAACTGCCTTTTTTTCGCATTCTGCCTTTTCTCCTAACAGTGAAAATACCTTCTGTTAGCGAAAACAGGTAACTAATGTAGGTCTTTCGTAACAGCGAGGTGTCGTAAAGTGAACGTTCGGAAAACGGGGCCCACCTGTACAGCATCTTTGATATCAATGTGATCCTTGAGCTTGAAGGTTATTATCAAGAATTGAAATATCTGGTTCAAGTTGTGACAGCAAAAGCCTTAAATTCCTACCCATATCAATGTCCAAGCAGTTTCTGTTTTTTGTGAGTATGTGGCTCACTGCACTGAAGCCTCTTTCAACAAGGTAGGAGGATGGAAATGCAATGAAGACCAGTTTTGCTCTTCTCCAAAGACCACGAAATTTTGTGTGACAGTGTAGCCACATATCACAGAAGCCATTTTTGAAAAGCATTTTTACTTCTTTGTCATTCTGAATGTTGATAATTTCTTCCTGCAAGGTCTCTTCCTGTTCTTCAGCCTTGCAAAGAAATGGATTAATTACCCTCTCCAGAATTTCCAGATAATTCAAATCCTTGAATTGATTCTGAAAATCCTTCTTCAGTGACTGCAAATCATCATCTATGAAAGAGTGCCATATTTCCCATGCAGGAAAACTGTGACAGCATGCTTCTCCCAAAGTTTTGCTTATATTCTTCCAATTTGCTGATAAAAGTGGACACTGCACTTTTTGCCTGATTAAGTTGAAATTTTCACTCTGCAGCTTCATAGTTAGAATGTTCATTTTGTCAGCTAGGTATGCTACATCTCCACGTAGAAATTCAATTGTTTCCCAAGCTCTTGTTGAATTTGAGCAAAACTGTAACCAGTGTGAAAAACATTTTAAGCAGCAGTATTTTGACAGCCAACATACTTCAGTTTGAAGAAGTAAGCATTCAAACTGATCGTTATCTTGGCATAACTGGTGAAATATTCTGTTATTTAATGGACAGCTCTGATTTTGTTGGTAGCAAATTACAAGTCATGCTTGAAAAAAGTCGTTGGCTCAGGTTTTTGGCTGCAAGATGTTGACGATGAATTCCACAATGGATTACAAACAGATTTGGAATTTCTTTTTACACAAATGCCACTAAATCCAGCATGGTAACTTGTCATATATGGTGCTCCATCATTGCACAAAAAATCACGCTGCATAATCAGATTACTTTTATCCTCGATATACATTTTGAGTTAGCTGTAGATTAATTCTCTGTAGATATGTTTTTAAACTTTTTACAAAAGAGAACCTCTTCATAAACCTATCACAAACAAGAGAAAATCCGCAGGTGCTGGAAATTCAAGCAACACGGTCAAAATGCTGGAGGAACTCAGCAGGCCAGGCAGTATCTCTACAGCTCATTTTTTTTCTTCCAGTCCTGCTGAAGGGTTTCAACCCGAAATGACAACTCTACTCTTTTCCATAGATGCTGTCCGGCCTGCTGAGTTCCTCCAGCATTTTGTGTGTAAACTTTTCCATTTCTGATAAACCGAAAATATGTCATTAGCAATGCCTCATTGTCTCACACAGTTAATTCATTCAGGTGTATCCCAAATTCAGTTTTTGTCACTCTGTGCATAGTTGATATTCAATGTCTGCACTCATTTCGTCAATACTATGAGCTACAGAGTTATTACTCAGAGGAATTGATCTTAAAATACTGGTAACCATTTTGAGACTACTGGTGAGCACTTCTGAAACACCTTCAGACTCAGATTACACCATACATATTTAGCCAGCATTAACAGGGCTAAATTAAAATAAAAGATTAATACAAACTGGGAATGCCTATTGGATGTTGATGATGGAAACAAGTTGACACAGATGGAACGATGGTAGTGGTACGCAACAGAACAGCTAGGCAAAGATGAAGGCGATCACAGAAGTGAAAATTACATTGGCAAGGATTCAGACTGGAATCTGAATGTTAGACGGGATAGAGCTGGTGTTCAGCAAGCTACCTTTACATAATTCTAGTTAGCGCGATTGACTAATCATGTAAGGTTTCATAATCCGCAAAGATATTTCTTAACCGCATAGATGAAACCCAGGTCACTTTGAACACCTCAAGAGAAATCCTTAGTCAGCAGGTTCACTCATTGGTTCTATATCACCCTTTGTTCGTTGTGCAACCTGTTTTCTGTAGATCTGAAGAGAAAGTTGAGAGGGTGTACTTGACTTACCAACTGTTAAATTGCATGAACCCGTTCTGTGCCACAAGCTAATGGGAAATGTTTGGCACCCTGTTGCTAATTTATGCATCCCCAATGATGTCTGTTGGTTGGTAAAGTCAGATGAGATTGTCGAGTTTCAGGTGCGTTGTGACAAGTGCTCACTACCTGCAGATCTATGGTTCTTCCTGTGTTTCAGTGCATCATTTTTTTTTGGGAAGTGTCTGCTCTACTAATGGTTGGTCAGGTCTCATGCCTCAAATTAGGGTGCCACTCACCGGCCCCTCCTCATGAATCTTGAATGCCCCCTGATGACCTCTATTTCCCTGGGGGGGGGGGCGCAGTACTGCCCCCATTGGAAATCACTGCATTTGAGGCTTTTAAGAGATATTTGGAAAGGCACATGGATGTTAGGAAGATGGACGGATATGGATATGGCAAAGGTAGGAGAGATTAGTGTTTGGGTTTTTCTGATTTTATTTTTTAAGCTGATTCAGCACAACACTGTGGGTCAAATAGCCTGTTCCAGTACTGTACTCTTTCATATTCTATGTTCTTGTAATATAAGAGGTATATTAATTACAAAAGGTCGATTGAGAATGGAAAGAACTTGCTTCCCCAAATAAAGCCAATGAGTCATAGTGGGGCATCAAATGAATTAATTGTTGGAAAGAGTAGTAGGGAAAGGAGGAAGTCATTTTCGCTCAGTGAAAGGTACTCACTGCCTGAAATAGAGTGGAGGCAGAAGGTTTCACCATATTTGAAAAAGCTTCCTGGCAAGCCTTTGAAGAGACACCACCTGCAGAACAATGACTTAGGTATTTTCATGGCCTTATTAACATGCATTGGTATTATAGAACGGAGCCTGGCTGCACCATATTCTCCCGTTAACATCCTCTCACAACATGTGGAAAACAAGACTAATCTAAATCCTATACTATCTCACTCAAGGAGTGTGTGGAGTACAATTCGTAAAGCTTGTAGAATGTCACATTTAAACCAGTTATACTCCTCGCTCTGGAATAACCCTGACATATGCATTAGGAAAAGAATGATGTACTGGAAAGAATGGAAGATGAAAGGTGTAAATATAGTAGGTAATCTCTTTGAGAATGGGATTTTTATGTCATGTGTGGATTTGCAGAGGAAATATAACTTTGTAAAGGGAATTTTTGGAAGTATTTGCAAATAAGACATTGTGTTAGTAGCATACGAAGACCCACAAAGTAACCCTTTAACTGAATACTTTACATTACCACAGGAAGTTTATAAAGCATCAGTGTTTTATAAAATGTTCAAGCATTCTGTGGGTGAATCGTGTAACAATCTCAAAGCAGTATGGCAGAAGGATCTTGGAAGTGATATTGAAGATAATAAGTGGTCAAATATTTTATCAAATGTGGGTAGACATATTAGAGAAGCGAGAGGGAAATTTATCCAATGTAAGTAAGTACACAGATACTATTGGACACCAACTAGACTCTACAAAATGGGGATTGTTGATAATAATTTATGCTGGAAATGTAAAAATGAGGTGGGCACATTTTCACATGATTTGGGAGTGTTCCATGGTTCGTCCATTTTGGTGTAAAGTTCTTGATTTGTTCAGGAGTTGGTCGGGTTCCACACTGCCCTTGTGCCCAGGGCTTTGTCTCCTGGGTGAAAGGACAATGAGACTTAATGTAAACAATTTTAAATGTGCATCATAGTTGCAAGAATTATATTGCAAGACTGGAAAAAACCCAGATGTCCCACTGTGAAGGAATGGAGAGGAAATGATTAAGATTTCATCATAAACCATAGAAACCACAGAAACTACAGCACAGAAACAGGCCTTTTGGCCCTTCTTGGCTGTGCCAAACCATTTTCTGCCTAGTCCCACTGACCTGCACACGGATCATATCCCTCCTTACACCTCCCATCCATGTATCTATCCAATTTATTCTTAAATGTTACAAAAGAACCCACATTTACCACCTCGTCTGGCAGCTCATTCCATACTCCCACCACTCTCTGTGTGAAGAAGCCCCCGCTAATGTTCCCTTTAAACTTTTCCCCCCTCACCCTTAACCCATGTCCTCTGGTTTTTTTCTCCCCTTGCCTCAGTGGAAAAAGCCTGCTTGCATTCACTCTATCTATACCCATCATAATTTTATATACCTCTATCAAATCTCCCCTCATTCTTCTACGCTCCAGGGAATAAAGTCCTAACCTATTCAACCTTTCTCTGTAACTGTGTTTCTCAAGTCCCGGCAACATCCTTGTAAACCTTCTCTGCACTCTTTCAACCTTATTTATATCCTTCCTGTAATTTGGTGACCAAAACTGAACACAATACTCCAGATTCGGCCTCACCAATGCCTTATACAACCTCATCATAACATTCCAGCTCTTATACTCAATACTTCGATTAATAAAGGCCAATGTACCAAAAGCTCTCTTTACGACCCTATCTACCTGTGACGACACTTTTAGGGAATTTTGTATCTGTATTCCCAGATCCCTCTGTTCCACCGCACTCCTCAGTGCCTTACCATTAACCCTGTATGTTCTACCTTGGTTTGTCCTTCCGACGTGCAATATCTCACACTTGTCTGTATTAAACTCCATCTGCCATTTTTCAGCCCATTTTTCCAGCTGGTCCAAGTCCCTCTGCAGGCTCTGAAAACCTTCCTCACTGTCTACTACACCTCCAATCTTTGTATCATCAGCAAACTTGCTGATCCAATTTACCACATTATCATCCAGATCATTGATATAGATGACAAATAACAATGGACCCAGCACTGATCCCTGTGGCACACCACTAGTCACAGGCCTCCACTCAGAGAAGCAATTCTCTACCACCACTCTCTGGCTTCTTCCATCAAGCCAATGTCTAATCCAATTTACCACCACTCCATGTATACCTAGCGACTGAATTTTCCTAACTAACCTCCCATGCGGGACCTTGTCAAAGGCCTTACTGAAGTCCATGTAGAGAATATCCACTGCCTTCCCTTCATCCACTTTCCTGGTAACCTCCTCGAAAAACTCCAACAGATTGGTCAAACGACCTACCACGCACAAAGCCATGTTGACTCTCCCTAATAAGCCCCTGTCTATCCAAATGCTTGTAGATTCTGTCTCTTAGTACTCCCTCCAATAACTTACCGACTACTGACGTTAAACTCACCGGCCTATAATTTCCCAGATTACTTTTTGATCCTTTTTTAAACAACGGAACAACATGAGCCACTCTCCAATCCTCCGGCACTTCACCCGTAGACAGCGACATTTTAAATATTTCTGCCAGGGCCCCCGCAATTTCAACACTAGTCTCCTTCAAGGTCCGAGGGAACACTCTGTCAGGTCCCGGGGATTTATCCACTTTAATTTTCCTCAAGACAGCAAGCACCTCCTCCTTTTTAATCTTTTACACTTTCCATGGTCTCATGACTTGATTCCCTCAATTCCATAGATTTCATGCCGGCTTCCTTAGTAAATACAGACGCAAAAAATCTATTTAAGATCTCCCCCATTTCCTTTGGTTCCGCACAAAGCCGACCACTCTGATCTTCAAGAGGACCAATTTTATCCCTTACAATCCTTTTGCTCTTAATATACTTGTAAAAGCTCATATGAACACATGTTGGGAAGAATTAATAGTGAGGGAAAAGTGCACGACACGTGGGATCAATTTTGATTGTATGTTAATTTAAACTTATATTAGAAATTCTTTCTGTTTCTAAGTTTTACTTGTCTTCCTGTCATGGGATGGCTGTGTAAATATGCTGTACTCTATCTGCTCTGTGACATGCTATGCTGCTTTGTAAAATAAGAATAAATAATAATAAAAATTTGAATTACAAAAAAAACATGCATTGGTAACTAGTGACTTGATTGTGTCCTGAAGTTATCTATTCCTCCCATTCTTTTCTACATTTCCATTGAGACAGCCCATTTCCATGAAATACGTGGCAAAAATCATCATCGCAAAACATACATGTCAGACATCAATTACATGGATCTTCATTTGCCAATTGCACAGATTAATTGTACTTTGTCACGGTTGACTTTCACGTTAACCATTTTTAATTTGATAATCAATGGTGGTGTTGCAGCTAGCACGGCACTAATACAGCTCAGTGTTGAGTTTGGAGTTCAATCTTTGTATTCTCTGTAAAGAGTCTCTCTATGTCCTCCCCAAGGAACATGTTGTGGATTTTCTTCAGGTCCTCCAGTTTCCTCTCACAGTCCAAAGATAAACTGGGTAGGTTAAATGGCGTTTCTAAATTGTCCTGTACGAAGGGTCTCGGCCTGAAACGTCGACTGTACCTCTTCCTATAGATGCTGCTTGGCCTGCTGCGTTCACCAGCAACTTTGATGTATGTTGCTTGAATTTCCAGCATCTGCAGAATTCCTGTTGTCCTGTATTTAAGTTAGGTCTAAAACAGAGTTATTGGGGGTTGCTGGGTGGTGCAGCTCAAAGGGCGGGAAGGGCCAATTCCACAGTGTATCTCTAAATTAAACAATAAATCAATTTACTACAGGTCATTTACTAGCACATTGAGCTGGAAATGTCCCTTAACATTCAACCTGAAAATTCGAGGTATGCACCGACATACAAAGTATTTGATCTTGTATCACGGCAGCTATGAATTAATATCAGTCAAGCAGTCATATTTTTCTCAACGCCACTAACCTTTAACTCTTCTGTTTTAAGAGGATTATTGTGATCAGCTCAGCAATGGGCATTGAATTAATTCAGAGTTAAAGTGGCTGCTTTCAGAACCAGGGAACTGAACCATGACGGTGGAAGAGTACTCTAGTTCTGATTTATTCAACTCTGGATATCAGTGAATATTTATGGGGGAAGTTCTAGCAGATGATTGTATAGGTGAGTCACATCCATCAGTGTTCAGTAATACAGCTTTTGGAATGGGGGGTGAGTGCGGTGGGGGAGGTTTCAAAGAGAATTTGCTCACATACATTCACTGAAACTCTCCAATTTTCCATCTGCATCCCTTTTCTGTTTCAATATCTTTCTTTCCTTTCAAACTTTAAGGGCTCCCTGTGGTTCAGTTGGTGCACTCTCATCTTGCGATCAGCTGGGTGTTGGGTTTGAGGCCCACAGCACCAATGAAATCAGAAGCCAAAAGCAGCTGGAATGTGTGGAACAAGGACAGGGATTGGTGGCAGCTTCACTGTGCCACGTACTGGTGCCACTTTGAGCTCAGTTGGCTGAGAAGTTTCCAAACAAGAGTCCCTGCCATTTGCTATAGCATTAACCCATAGAGATAATGATTTTTCATGACCAACAATTCGATTTTGTTGCACACTCAGGTGGTCATCTAGATGCTTCATTGAGAGCTGCCGTACTGTAGCTGTTGTCATTCCAGAAAGGTACTGAACTCAGTTGTCTGCTTCATCATGTAGATTTAAAAGAACCTCTAGCACTACTTCGACTAAGAACGCAAGAGTTAACCAGTGTTCTGGCCAATGTTGGTCATTGCTGAAGTGGACAGTGTTTATTTAATGCTGTAGCTCTTTGAGGCTTCACCACAAAGAGGCTTGAGTGAGAGAAGGCAAAAAATCTGAAAATGCCAGAGGTTGGTTTTTGTTCTTTTCCCCCGGTTTGTTTATTGCTTTCATTCTTTAGTTAGAACAATTAAGGATGGCAGGCAGGATAGTTGAATGCTCCTCTTGTGGAATGTGGGATGCAGTGTCCCTGATGACTTCACCAGCAGCTTCTAACATTCTGCATTATAAGTCGAATGAACTCCACACCATTCAGGAGGCTGAGGATAGATATGACATATAGAGAGGTAGTTGCATCAAGCTGCAGGACACAGGAGACTAGGTGACAGTCAAACAGGGGAAAGGGGTTAAACAGCGAGTGCAGAGTATCCCTGTGGCCACCTTCCTCAGAAACAGGATACAGTTTGGTTGGGGGGGGGGCGGGAGGGGGGGTTGACCTAACAGAAAAGTCACAGTGGTCAGGTCTTTGGTACCGAGTCTGGTTCTGTGACTCAGACGGGAAGGGAGAAGAAGAGGTGAGCTGTGGTGATAGGGTGACTCGTTTGTCATGGGAACAGAAAGGAGTTTCTGTGCACCATACTAAGATTCCGGAGTGTGTTGCCTCCCAGGTGTTAGGGTTCGGGACATATAGGATCAAGTCCTAGCATTCTGAAGTGGGAGGGTGAGCAGTCAGAAGTTGTGGTCTATATAGGTACCAATGACTTAGATGGGAAGAGTGATGAGATTCTGCAAAGTGAATTCAGGGATTAGGAGTTCCAGGGAAATTGGGTCCTGTACAGAACAGATGGTTTGCACCTGGACCGGGGGCTGGGGTGAGGTGTGGATGGGGTAGGGACTAATATCATAGAGGGAAGGTTTGCTAGTGCTGCACCGGGAGGTGGGAATTAAACTAGAGTCGCAGGGGGATGGGAACTAGAGTGGCAAAACAAATGGAGGAGAGGTTGTGAAGACAGATGTTCTTAAAACCTCAAAGAAAGTCTTGATCAAAAGGTTGAGCATAATTCAACTGATGCTCTAAGCTGAGTATATTTCAATGCAAGTAGTATTGTAAGGAAGGCAAATGAGCTCAGGGCATGGATGGACACACGGAATTTTTAAATTACGGAATTATGTAGCTATTGGTGAGACTTGGTTGCAGGAGGGGCAGGACTGACAGCTCAATATTCCGGGTTCCATTGTTTTAGACATGACAGATCAGGAGGGATTAAAGGGGGAGGGGTGGCATTACTAGTCACAGAAAATGTCACAGAAGTACTTAGTCAGGCCAAACTGGAGAAGTGGTCTAGTGAGGCTTTATGGGTGGAACTGAGAAAGTTATGGCCACAGTAATGGGTCTCTATTATAGACCACCCAATGGTCCATGGGATTGAGAACAAATTTGTAGAGACATTGCAGATTGTTGCAAGAAACAAATTCTTGTATATCTCCTCTGCACTCTCTCTATAGTAGGTGATTTCAACTTTCCACATATTGACCAGGACTCCCATTTTGTAAAATGACTACATAGGATACAGTTTATCAAATGTGTTCAGGAAAGTTTCCTTAATCAGTACACAGAAGTATCAATAAGAGAGTCGGCAGTATTTGATCTGCTATCGGGGAGGAGACAGGACAAGTGACAAGTCTAATGATCACAATCCCATTAGTTTCAAAGTAAATATGGAAAACATAGAACATTGAAATCTACAGCATTTTACAGGCCCTTCGGCCCACAATGTTGTGCTGACCATGTAACCTACTGTAGAAATTGCCTAGGATTTCCCTTTTGCATAGCCCTCTATTTTTCTAAGCTCCATGTACCTATCTAAGAGTCTCTTAAAGGACCCTATTGTATCCACCTCTACCACCATCACCGGCGGTGCATTCCACACACCCACCACTGTGTGAAAAACTTACCTCTGACATTCCTCCTGAACCTACTTCCAAGCACTTTAAAGCTATGCCCCCTCATGTTAGCCATTTCAGCCCTGGGAAAAAAGCCTTTGGCGATCCATATGATCAATGCCTCTCATCTTCTTATAAGACACCATCAGGTCACATCTCATCCTCCATTTCCCCAAGGAGAAAAGGCCAAGTTCACTCAACCTATTAGCATAAGGCACGCTCTCCAATCCAGGCAGTATTCTTGTATATCTCCTCTGCACTCTCTCTATTGTAACCACATCCTTCCTGTAATGAGGTGACCAGAACAGAACACAGTACTCCAAGTGGGCTCTAACTAAGGTCTTATATAGCTGTAACATTAACTCACAGCTCTTGAACTCAATCCCACGGTTAATGAAGACCAACAGACCATACGCCATCTTAACAACACTGTCAACCTCCACAGCAGCTTTGAGTATCCTATGGACACTGACCCCAAGATCACTCTGATCCTCCAAATTGCGAACAGTCTTACCATTAATACTATACTGTCTTCAAATTTGATCTACCAAAATGAATCACTTCACACTTATCTGGGTTGATCTCCATCTGCCACTTCTCAGCCCAGTTCTGCAACGTATCAATGTCTCCCTGTAACCTTTGACAAACCTAAGCTCCAATGAAAACAAACCCAGCCGATCAAAAATCTCTTTACAACTGGAGCACTCCATTCCTGGCAGCAGCTTTGCGAAGCTCTCCTGCGTTCTCTTTGCGGCTGCAACACCCTTCCTTACACAATCTAAATAGCTAATGTCCCAATTCAATGCCTTTGTTGGCCATGGTGGATTTAAAATATGGAAGAAAATGTCAAACTCAAATGGGTCAAGGACAGTGGAAGTAGACAGATCAATTGTCTGCTTCTGATATGTGCTTGGAGATGGAGGCTGCCATTTTGTGGAATTGTTTTACATTCTCCATTTTGTGAGATGAAGTTGCTTCACTCCCTGTGCTTTAAAGTAGCACAACATTGCTTCAGGTTATCTGCTGAACTAGAGATCATTTCCTTTTTTTTTTTGGCGTGTGCCTGCGAGTTTGTGTGCGCTTGCGTGTGTGCACATCTGCGTGTCCATGTGTGCGTCCGTGATGATGGATTTTTCATGGCTTTTTTTTTTTAAAAAGGCGCAGACCGAGAGAGAGAGAGAGACTATGTGGCACGCCACTCCTCAGAAAGACATTTTTGCAGTATTTTCCCTTTGTTTTACGAGGCCAAGTTGCAGTCTCGATCACAGATGGAAAATGTACTCGGGGGTGGACCCGACTAGTTTCGAACAGGGGAACCTCCGCTCCCGGGTCCAGTGCCGATGTCGTTGCGTCACCAACCAGCCCGAGATCATTTCCAAATAAGAAGTTAATTGTGGGGCATTTTTGAAATAATATAACGTGCAGCTTTGTGAATGTTGGAGTCTGTGCCTGCCTAGAGTGATTCAAGCTGGTTACTGGAGAGAGCAAAGGGCCATAAATTACCAATTGTCATTTGCTGGGAAGAGGGAAATAAATGGATGCTGGCCGGGAGCAGAGCCAATAAAAAGGTGTTAAATGTCAGACACATGACCTACAGCCAATGACACTAGAATGCAATATTTAAATTGGTAAGGAACAAATATAAAAGTGGACACTTCAAGCATGCTTATCAGTGATAACTCTCTAAAGAGACCCACCATTGGGAGGAAGAACCCCCAAGCCAGGGACTTGGAGAAGAATGGATCGATCATCTGGCAAATGGAGATGCCATTTCAGTGTTATAAATTGGCTACGTTGGTACAGGGGGAACAGCAGAATTCATGTTCTAAGTTGTTGCCCTGGGGTAAAGATACTTACATTGTTGTTTGTGCAGAGACAATACAGGTTTCCCCTGCCATCCGAAGGTACACCGTTCCTATGAAACGGTTCATAAGCCGGAATGTTGTAAAGCGAAGAAGCAATTACCATTTATTTATATGGGGAAATTTTGTGAGCGTTCGCAGACCTGAAAATAACCTACCAAATCATGCCAAATAACACATAAAACCTAAAATAACAGTAACATATAGTAAAAGCAGGAATGATATGATAAATACACAGCTTATATAAAGTAGAAATACTTTTCCACAATCATTGCCTGAACTGTTCTCCGTAACAAAAATCTCACGCAAGCGCTGTTGGCAAAAACACGGCGCAAGCGCTCTCCAGTAACCTTTAAGCTATGAAGCTGCCAAATCATACCAAATAACACGTAAAAATACACAGCCTATATAAAGCAGAAATAATGTATGTACAGTGTAGTATCACTTACCGGAATTGGGAAAGCGCTGAGCACACTGATGATGGTGTGTTAGACTTGTCGGAGTTTGGGTGGTACAGTGGCCCCCACCCTCCAGGCCGCCGAGCGATACATTGCCGCGAAGCAGTACAGCGGTAGCCGGGACGCATCCAGCACATCTTTAAGAAAAAACCGAAATAAACATGCTAGTTAATTAGGTGCCACCCGGCACGTAATTGTCGGCCCAGATCAGTGCCCATTGCCGATTGCGTCGCCTCTGATCTGGGCCGACAATTACGTGTCGGGCGGCACCTAATTAATTAGCACGTTTATTTCGACTTTTTTCTTAAAGATGTGCTGTGTGTCTCCCGGCTACTGCTGCATTCTCCGTGAATCGGTATCTGTCCGCGGCCTGGGTGTTGGGGTGGTGGGATACTGGGGTGTCATCTCTTCATCTGTTTCCATTAGAGCAGGCAGCTCATCTTCTCCTATGACTGCCCGCCTCGATGTCGAAGGTCGAGGTTTGTCGTCTGCTGTGGCTGATGTGGAAGGCTTGCTTGACTGCTGAGCCTCCCGCATTTTTAGATCATACAGTTCTTTGTAAGCACTCAAACCATCCTGCAAATATCCCCTAAACCGACGTACCCTTTCAAAATTAAAGTCGTACTTTATCATTACTCATTCGGTTTCGAATGTTATCCTTTCCTCTTCCAACTGCATCAGCTCTTCATCTATCAGTTCATGGTCATGGGATGCCAAAACCTCTTCAACATCATCTTCGTCAGCTTCCACAAGCCAAACTCACTTAGTCCTTACTTCGTTCACCACGATCAAAACGCTTAATTATGTCTAGTTTTACGCTTAGTGTAACACCCTTACGAGCTCTTTCAGGCTTTTCCGATACCTTAGAACTCATGTTGCAAATGGCTGCTCACAGACACGTGTTTAAACAACGCCGGCGAGAATGTCGTTCCGAATCCGAGGGAGAGCGGCTGCTTGGGGCGCGCGCTGATTTTTTCGTAACAGTGAAAACACCTTCTGTTAGCGGAAACAGTGTACTAATGTAGGTCTTTCGTAACAGTGAGGTTTCATAAAGCGAACATTCAAAAAGCGGGGGGACACCTGTAAAATGCAAGCTTTGATTAATTATGAATTGCATAGTGAGTTTCCTAACCTCGTTCCTAGTTCCATTGATGAATGGTTAACACCCTGGCCTGTTAACCACAGTTTTGAGACCTATATACATCAGGTAGGGAATGAAAAAAAGAAATGGAAAAAATGGTGAATGGAAAAAGAGAGAAGGGGGAGCGGGTAGAAATAACCAGAGTTGGAGAAATCAATCTTCATGCTGTCAGTTTGGAGACTACCTAGACAGATTGTGAGGTGTTGCTCCTCCAACCTGACAGTGGCCTTACCATGTTGGAGTTGGAATGGGAATCAGAATTAAAATGGCTTGGCAAACGGGAAATCCTGCTCTTTGCAAATGGAGTGACAAAGCATTCCCCGATCTACTTCGGGTCTTACCGATGCAGAGGAACCCACACCAGGAGCACCAGATACAGGAGACAACCCTGACAGACGTGTAGGTCAAGTGTTGCCTCGCCTGGAAGGACTGTTTGGTGCAGTGAAATTTGCTGATGGTCGATGTGAATGAGCAGGTGTAGCACTTCTTCAGGTTACAGGGACAAGTGCCAGGAGGAAGGTTAGTGGGACAAAATGGATGAACAAGTGCATCATGGTGGGGGGGGGGGGGAAGAGAGAGAGAGAGAGAGAGAGAGAGAGAGAGAGAGAGACAGAGACAGAGAGAGAGAGAGACAGAGAGAGAGACAGCGAGAACGAGAATGAACTAGATATGTGTTTGGTGGTATGATTGCATCAAAGATGGTGCATGTTATGCAGAATGGTGTGCTAGATGCGATGGCTCATGGGTGGCAAATAGAGACAAGAGGATATGTTGTGAAGAGGCATATGTTGTGTCCCTTTCCAGTCAACTTTGACCAGTTCCTCTCTCATGCCACTATAATTTCCTTTACTCCACTGAAATACCCACATATCAGATTTCAGCTTCTCTTTTTCAAATTTCAGAGTGAACTCAATCATGTTATGATCACTGCTTCCTAAGGGTTCCTTCACCTCAATCTCTCTAATCACCTCCGGTTCATTACACAATACCCAATCCAGTACAGCCGATCCCCTAGTGGGCTCAACAACAAGCTGTTCTAAAAAGCCATCTCGCAGACACTCTACAAATTCTCTCTCTTGAGATCCAGTGCCGACCTGATTTTCCCAATCCACTCGCATGTTAAAATCCCCCACAATTGTCATAACACTGCCCTTCTGACAAGCCTTTTCTATTTCCTGTTGTAATTTGTAGTCCACATCACTGCAGCTGTTTGGAGGCCTATAAATAACTGCCATCAGGGTCCTTTTACCCCTGCAATTTCTTAGCTCAACCCATAAAGATTCTGCACCTCCCGATCCTATATCACCTCTTTCTAATGATTTAATATCATTTCTTACCAATAAAGCCACACCTCCCCCTCTGCCTACCTTCCTATCCTTCCGATACATCAGGTATCCTTGCATGTTCAGCTTCCAGAGACATGCATCCTTTATCCACGTCTCAGTGATGGCCACAATATCATACCTGCTAATCTGTAGCTGTACGACAAGATCATCCACCTTATTCCTTATGCTGCGTGCATTTAAGTATAACACCTTAAGACCAGTATTAGGAACTTCTCACTTTGATTTCACTGCAACTTTATTGCACTGCAACTCATCCCAATGGCTACAAATTTTCCCCATCACCTGCCTGTCTTTCCTGACATCTTTACTGCTCACTATCTTAGATTTATTTGTTTTCCCCTTCCTCCGCTCTATCATTCCAGTTCCCATCCCCCTGCCAAATTAGTTTAAACCCTCCTTAACAGCTCTATTAAACCTTCCCGCCAGGATATTAGCCCCCTTCGGGTTCAGGTGTAACCTGTCCATTTTGAACAGGTCATATTTCCCCCAGAAGAGATCCCAATTATCCAAGAATCTGAAGCCCTGCCCCCTGCACCAGTCTCTCAGCCACGCATTCATCTGCCTGCTCCTTCTATTCACAGAAAACAGACCTGGCCTCTCCAGTCCCATCTCCGGTCAGGAAGAACAGACCTGGTCTCTCCAGTCCCGTCTCCGGTCACAGAGAACAGACCTGGTCTCTCCAGTCCCGTCCCCGATAAGCGAGAACAGGCCTGGTCTCTCTAGTTCCGCCTCAGAACTGAAACAGTCAGTTATGATCAAAATCCTGGTGAAACAGGTACAGGATGGGGGGGATGATGTAAGGCACAGAATGTGTAAGAGAAGAATAAAGGGACAGCAGATACAGACACTTGGAGGTGATGGAGTGGAAGGTACGGACCTGTCCCCTGAGGCAGGGTCTCAGCCTGAGTTTTCAACTATCCATTTGCTACCAAAGATTTTGCCTGATATGTCTAGCAGTTCACATCTAACATCCTGGTGAATTGCCTCTGCACCCTGTCCGATGCTATCACATCAAACTTAGATTGTGGTGACCACTCAGGTGATCGAGTCTGCTCTGCTATTCCATCCTGGCTGAATCTGGATCCCACTCAACCCCACTCACCTGCCTTCTCACCATGTCCTTCGTTGTCCTGACCAATCAAGAAATGACCAACTTCCACCTTAAATATACCCACAGACTTGGCCTCCACTGCAGTCTGTGGCAAAGTATTCCACAGATTTGCTATTCTCTGGCTAAAAAAAATCCTCCTTAGATCTATCTTAAAAGGTCCCCCCAAAATTTTGAGGCTGTACCCTCTAGTTCTGGACATCCTCACCATATGAAACAACCTCTCCACATCCACTCTATCTATTCCTTTCAACATTCAGTAGGTTTCAATGAGATCCCCCACATTCTTCTAAATTCCAGTGAGTACAGGCCCAAAGCTGCCAAATGCTCCTTATATGATGACTCCTTTATTCCCAGAAACATCCTCGTGAACCTCTGGACTCTCCCTAATGACAACACATCCTTTCTGAGATACTGGGCCAAAAACTGTTGACAATACTCCACGTGCAGCCTGACTAGTATCTTATAAAGCTTCAGCATTATCTCCGTGTTATTACATTACATTTGCCTTCTTTACCACAGATTCAACCTATAAATTAACTTTCTGGGAGTCTTGCACGACGATTCCCAAGTCCCTCTGCAGCTTTGATGTCTGAACCTTCTCCCCATTTAGATAATTCTTTTTAGATATTCCTTTTACCAAAACACATTATCATACATTTCCCGACACTGAATGCCATTTGCCACTTTTTTGCCCATTCTTACAATTTGGCAAAAGCCACAGCTTACCGTCCTTACATATCTAGAAGGATGCTTATGTGAGAATGTTGTTCTTGGACTACAGTTCAGCATTCAACATCATAATTCCCTCCAGGCTCGACAAGAAGCTCAGAGACCTCGGCCTTGACCCTGTCTTGTGCAGCTGGATCCTGGACTTCCGGTCAGTTCACCAACAGGTGGTAAGAGTGAGCTCCCTCACCTGCACCCCTCTGACTCTTAACACAGGAGCCCCTCAGGGTTGAGTACTAAGTCCCCTTCCTTACTCCCTGTATACCAACGACTGCGTCGCCACCCACAGCTCTAATCGGTGAATTAAATTTGCAGATGACACTATATTGATTGGCCTAATCTCAAACAATAGCAAGGTGGCCTACAGGGAATAAGTCATCTCTCTCACACAGTGGTGTCACAAAAACAAAGGAGCAGGCTGTGGATTACAGGAGGAATGGAGATGGGCTAACCCTTATTGACATCAATGGATCTGGGGTTGAGAGGGTAAACAGCTTTAAGTTCCTCAGCATCCACATCACTGAGGACCTCACGTGGTCTGTACAAACCAGCTGTGTGGTGAAAAAGGCACAACAGTGCCTCTTTCACCTCAGACGGTTGAGGAAGTTTGGTATGGGCCCCCAAGTGCTAAGAACTTTCTACAGGGGCACAATTGAGAGCATCCTGACTGGCT
The DNA here is from genome assembly GCF_963921235.1 of Mobula hypostoma. Taxonomy (NCBI): domain Eukaryota; kingdom Metazoa; phylum Chordata; class Chondrichthyes; order Myliobatiformes; family Myliobatidae; genus Mobula; species Mobula hypostoma. The sequence continues at coordinate 46,585,869 of NC_086121.1, read as the reverse complement.
ACATCATTCCCTGGTGTGGGAACTGTACTTCCCTTAATCACAGGATTCTGCAGAGAGTGATGCGGATAGCCCAGCATATCTGTAGTTGTGAACTTCCCATGATTCAGGATATTTACAAGGGCAGGTGTGAAAGAAGGGGTCAAAGGTTTATTGGGGACCCGAGTCACCCCAACCACAGACTATTCCAGCTGCTACTATCCGGGAAACGGTACCGCAGCATAAAAGCCAGGATGAACAGGCTCCAGGACAGCTTCTTCCACCAGGCCGTCAGAATGATTAATTCACGCTGATTTGAGTGTATTTCTATGTTACATTGACTGTTCGGTTTATTATAAATTACTATGATTGCACATGCACATTTAGACAGAGACATAACGTAAAGGTTTTTACTCCTCATATACGTGAAGGATATAAGAAATAAAGTCAATTCAATTTATGCAAGTCCTCCTGCAATCACTTCGCTTCCTCAGCACTACCTACCCCTCCACCTATCTTCATATCATCTGCAAACTTTACCACAAAGCCACCAATTCCATTATCTAAATCATTGACAAACAATGTGATAAGTAATGGTCCTGATACTGACCCCTGAGGAACACCACCGGTCACTGGCAGCCAACCAGAAAAGGCTCCTTTTAATCCCACTCCCTGCCTCCTGGCTGTCAGCCATTCCTCTACCCATGCCAGTACCCTTCCTGTAATGCCACAGGATTTTATCTTGTTAAGCAGCCTTATGTGAGGCACCTTATCAAATGTCTTCTGAAAATCTATGTAAACGACACCCATTGCCTCTCATTTGTCCACCCTGCTTGTTACTTCCTTGAAGAACTCTAATAGATTTGTCAGGCAAGATTCCCCTTTATAGTAACCACGCTGTCTATCATTAGTCTCCAAGTACCTCGAAACTTTATTCTTAAAAATTGATTCCAACACTTTCCCAACCACTGTGATTAGGCTAACTGGCCTATAATTTCTTTTCTTTGGCCTTCCTCCCTTCCTAAAGAGTGAAGTGACATTTGCAATGCCTGCAGTATGTTGTTCCTCTCCCATACCCAGGAATTTGAACTGCCAGTCCCTGTCCTTCCTCCAGCATTTTGTATGCTCTGCAAGAACTTAGCAGGTCAGGCAGCATCAATGGAGGGAAATAAACAGTTTATGTTTCAGGTGTTGGCTCGATGTATTCCATCCATCGATGCTGCCTCATCTGCTGACCTCTAACATCTGCAGAACCTCTTGCAACTCTGCCCTTCTTTCAACCATATGTAATATCTGTGTAGTGCTGGTCTTACCTGTGACCGGCCGCGGCACTCTTTATGAGAAAATCAAATTACATAGGTGCCACTCCAGGTAACAGAATAGAAAATGCACACTTCTGGAAGTAAGTTTTGTTTATATAAAAATATTTACATGAGTAACAATTCGAAATCTCAATGTTCTGTTTAGCTTCCAAATCTCAAATATCAAATTCATTTTTAGTTAAAATCAATGAGATTCATTAGAATAACCTTTAGTATTCAAATTTCACTAAACAATTAGATCTAATGTTATTCCCCATTTAAAAGTTTACAGACTAACCTTTTCTTTTCATTAATCCCTAGTCAGAAAACTAATTGAATTCCTTTTCTGAAGTATTACAGTTAACTTCATTTCCAGTTCAAGTCAGTATGTCTACAAATTCAAATATATATATATATATATCTTAACAAGATTACATATCACACACCTTTCATGACAATTTTCCAACATCACAACTTTTAAACAAAGTAAATCTCATTCAGTAACTTCCAAAGTTTTTGAAAAAATAATCAGTTCTTGCAGAAAATCAAATTCAGATCCTTCGAATGAAAATAAACTTACACATCCAACCATGTTAAATCCTCTACATCATCAAACTTTTCATTCCCACACTGTTTCTTCGATCTTAGGTGGCTCATCATCTTATTTCTTGGTTTGTTGAATGAAATAGTTGGTCATCCATTGAAAGTCGATTCACAAAACTTATACAAAACCTGACCTGTAAACAACAGGATTACAATCCTTAAGTTTTTATACATATTCTATTTCATATTTCAAAATAACTCAATATCACATTATCATTTCCAAGCATTTCTCCATTACATTATTGAACATATTTGAATTGGGTTTATTTCTTACATCCTTACATGAGTAAAAATCTTTACGTTACGTCTCCATCTAAATGTCCAATCATAGCAATTTATAATAAATAGAACAGTCAACGTAACATAGAAATACACTCAAATCAGCGTGAGTTAATCAGTCTGAAGGCCTGGTGTCCCAGGACCTGTTGGTCCTGGCTTTTATGCTGCGGTACCGTTTCCCGGATGGTAGCAGCTGGAATAGATTGTGACTGGGGTGACTCGGGTTCCCAAAGATCCTTCAGGCCCATTTTTCACACCTGTCTTTGTAAATGTACTAAATCATGGGAAAATCACAAGGACAGATACGCTGGGCTGTTCTCACCACTCTCTGCAGAATCCTGCGATGAAGGGAGGTAAAGGAGGGGGCTTAGTACACAGGCCTGAGGGGCTCCTGTGTTGAGAGTCAGAGGGGTGGAGGTGAGGGAGCCCACTCTTATCAACTAACAGCAAACTGACAGGAAGTCCAGGATCCAGCTGAACAAGGCAAGGTGAAGGCCGAGGTCTCTGAGCTTCCTGTCGAGATTGGACGGAATTAGTTTTGATTGCTGAACTGTAGTCCAAGAACAGCATTCTCACATAAGCATCCTTCTTCTCCAGATGTGTAAGGACGGTGTGTAGAGCTGTGGCTATTGCGTCATCTGTCGATCGGTAGGCGAATTGTAGGGGGTCCAGTGTGGGTGGTAGTAAGCTGCAGGTGTAGTCCTTGACCAACCTCTCAAAGCATTTGCTTATGATTGAGGTGAATGCGGCAGGTCGCCAGTCATTCAGGCATGTTACCTTGGTCTGTTTTTGGTACAGGGACAATGGTGGATAATTTGAAGCAGGAGGGCACTGGGAGAGGGAGAGATTAAAAATGTCTAAACACACCTGAGTACTCGCCCTGGGATGCCGTCCGGTCCCGCAGCCTTGCGACTGTTTGGAAACATCTGCGTATCTCAGCACTGAGGCTGAGGTGACTAAGTTGCAGGTTGTAGCGGTGGCTTTCCTCGGAGGCTCAGAGTTAGCGACATCGAACCGAGCGTAAAAGCGCTTGAGCTCATCTGGAAGAGGCCGCGATGTTGGCGACACCACCACGTTTGGCTTTGAAGTCTGCGATGGTTTGCAACACTCGCCGCAAGTCACATGTGCTATTCGTTATGAATCTTAACGCAATGTTGGTTTCACAGCCTTGATAGCTTTCCGCAGATCGTAGCACACACAAATTATACAGTCGGCACATAAAAAGTTTAAACTCACCAAATCCTCTGGTATAATTTAACAGACCTAATTCCCGGATACACGGCAGAGATCTTGGGACACTCGTCTTTGCCGATATTGTCCTTTTATAGCTGCTGCTTGTTAGAGTAGAGTCAATCGATTTTTATAGCTATCGTCTTTCCTCTAGGGGATTCACCCTGAGGTTTTCACATAAATAGGGTAGAGATACTTACTAATAATTCCACTTTTAACAGTTTATATCTTTGGTTTCTAATAGTTTGCTGCTTTTCTTTCACTTTCCCGCGACTACGTCAGCCATGCCTCGTTCTCGCGCCTTTTTAAACCAAGATCTCTTTTTTTAAAAAATCGGTAAATTTCGTTTTCATCCCTCCACAGCTGAAACGTCTTTGGATTTAATTAACCCGGGTTATACATGTCACTGCAATGAGAACTTTGAAGAATGTGAACAGAGTGCAAGAGGATTAACTCAAAGGTTTATTAGCCTGGGATAGAGGCAGAAAATTAAAAATAACAGTTACGGTCTTTGAAACAAATTAAGGATCCAAGATTGGCTCAAAGATTCTGGAAGGAAAATGACTGGCTATTTTGCAGACAATTCACAAAAATACTGGAGGAACTCAGCACGCCATGCAGCATCTCTGGAAAAGAGTAAACAGTCAGGCTGAAACCGCTCCTCGGGACGGGAGGAAAAAAGCTCAGAGTGAAAAGATGGGGGGCCGGGGGAGGAGAAGGAGAAATAGAAGGTAGTAAGTGCAGCGGGAGGGGTGAAGTAAAGAGCTGGGATGTTGATTGGTGAAAGAGATAAAGAGGCCATGCTCTGACCTGTTGAAACGGGAATGGGAAGCAGAACTAAAGTGGTGGGCACTGGGACATCCCGCTTTTCCTGGCAGACAGAATGTCGGTGCTCAGCAAAACGGCCTCACAATTCACGTCAGATCTCACCGATAGCCAGGAGGCCACACAGGGACACCCGAACACAGTAGATGATCCCAACAGGCTCACAGGTGAAGTGTCGCCTCACCTGGAAGGACCGTTTGCAGCCCTGAATGATAGTGAGGGAGGAGGTGTAGGAGCAGGTGTGGCACTTGTTCCATTTGCAAGGAAAAGTGCCGGGGGGTGGGGTGGGCGGAGATCAGTGGGGAGGGACGAATGGACAAGGGAGTCCTGTATGGAGCAAACCCTACGAAAAGCAAAAAGGGGTGGGGTGGGTGTGGGAAAGATGTGTTTGGTGGTGGGATCCCGTTGGAGGTGGCGGAAGTTACAGAGAATTATGTGCTGGACACGGATGTTAGAAGGGTGGTAGGTGAAGACAAGAGGAACACTATCCCTGGTAGGGTAGATGGAGGATGGGGGGAGGGCAGACGTGTACAAAATGGAAGAGATGCGGCAGTAAAGACCACTTCACCAAGCTCCTACCAGAAAAAGTGGGATCTTCCAATGACACCCATTTTAATACCATGTCACATGTCAGTCCATGGCCTCCTCTACTGCCATGATGAGGCCACACTCAGGTTGGAGGAGCAACACCTTATATTCCGTCTGCGTAGTCTCCAACCTGATGGTATGAACATTGATTTCTCAAAATCCCAGTAATGCCCTCCCCACCCTTCAGCATTCCCCATTCCCATTTCCCTCTCTCACCTTATCTCCATACCTGCCCATCACTGCTCTTGTGCTCCTCCCCCTTCCCTTTCTTCCATGGCCTTCTGTCCACTTCTCCAACCCTTTATCTCTTTCACCAATTGACTTCCCAGATCTTTACTTCACCTCTCTCCCTCTCCTGGTTTTGCCTATCACCTACTACCTATATTTCTTCCTCCCCGCCTCTCATCTTCTTTCTCTGACTTCTCATCGTTTTCCTCCAGTTCTGATGAAGGGTTTCAGTCTGAAATGTCAACTGTTTACTCTTTTCAATAGATGCTGCCTTGGCCTGTTGAGTTCCTCTAGTATTTCGTGTGTGTTGCTTGGATTTCCAGCATCTGCAGATTTTCTTTTCTTTGTGATTGGACGATTTTGTAGAAATGTATGGAGGCAGGAGAAAAGATGCCTGTGAGTGCAAGAGGGTAAAAGCCAGGGGACAAGTAAAATCCGTGTATGATCATATGGCAGCTCTGTCCAGTGGAGCTGGCACTGGACATCAGCTGGCACCAGTTCCAGGACCCAGATCCAGAACAAATTGCGGCAGCAGGATGATCTCCAAGCAGATGGCACATCAGGCTTTGAAGTCTCAGGGCAGCCAGGAATTGCCCAACTTGTGCTGCCTTCTGGCTCTTGGGCAATCACTGCAGTGAGTAATTGTTCCTTTTCTAATGGAGGACATGTCCAATCCTAAACATAAGACACAGGAACTGAATTAGGCCATGTAGCCATCTGATCATGGTTGATCCTTTTTTTTCCCTCCTCCTCAACCCCAGTTCCCAGCCTTCTCCCCGTAGCCTTTGCTGCCATGTCCAATCAAGAACCCATCAATCTCTGCCTTAAATACACCCAATGGCATGGCCTCCACAGCTGCATGTGGCAACAAATTCCACAAATTCACCACCCTCTGGAGAAAGAAATTTCTCTGCATCTCTGTTTTGAAAGGGCTGTGTCCTCTTGACCAACACTCTCTCACCATGGGAAACATCCTTTCAACATCTACTCTGTCTAGGCCTTTCAACATTCGAAATGTTTCATTGAAACCCCCCTCATCCTTATGAATACCAGCGAGTACAGACCCAGAGCCATCCAATGTTGTTCATATGATAACACTTTCATTCCTGGAATCATCCTTGTGAACCTCCTCTGGACTCTCCAATGCCAGCACATCTTTTCTAAGTTGAGGGACCCCAAACTGTTCACAATACTCAAGACAAGGCCTCACCAATGCCTTATAAAGCCTCACATCCTTGTTCTTGTATTCTAGACCTCTTGAAATGAATGCTAACATGGCATTTGCCTTCTTCACTACCGACTCAACCTGCAAGTTAACCTTTAGGGTGTTCTGCACAACGACTCCCAAGCCCTTTGCATCTCAGATTTTTGGATTTTCTCCCCACTTTGAAAATAGTCTGCACATTTATTTCTTCTACCAAAGTGCATGAACATGCATTTTCCAACATTGTATTTTATTTTTTTTAGATTATGAGGACACGCAGTCCTCTTTTATTGTCATTTAGTAATGTATGTATTAAGAAATGATACAATGTTCCTCCAGAATGATATCACAGAAACACAAGACAAATCAAGACTGAAAAACTGACCAAAACCACATAATTATAAAATATAGTTACAACAGTGCAAAGCAATACCGTAATTTGATAAAAAACAGACCATGGGCATGGTAAAAAAAGTCTCAAAGTCTCTCAAAAGTCCCATCATCTCATGCAGACAGTAGAAGGAAGAGAAACTCTCCCTGCCATGAACCTCCAGTGCCGCAAACTTGCCGATGCAGCACCCTGGAAGCACTTGACCACAGCCGACTCTTGAGTCCGTCCAAAAACTTCAAGCCTCCAACTAACCCTCCAACACTGAGCACCATCTCTGACGAGCGCTTCAATCCCAGTCCCGGCAATAGGCAAAGCCGAGGATTTTGGGCCTTCCCCTCCGGAGATTCTCGATCGCACAGGAGCAGCGGCAGCGAGGCAGGCATTTCAGAAGTTTTTCCAGATGTTCCTCCATGCTTTTCACGTTTGTCTCCATCATATTTGCCACTTTCTTGCCAATTCTCCTAATCTGTCTAAGTCCTTCTGCATCCTACCTGTTTCCTCAACACTACCTGCCTTCCACTAATCTTCGTATCATCTACAAACTTGGCAATGAAGCCATCTATTCCATCATCTAAATCATTGATATACAGCATAAAAAGAAGTGGTCCCAAGACCACTAGTCACTGGCAGTCAACCAGAAGAGAATCCTTTTATTCCCACTCGCTGCTCCCTACCATCAGCCAATGCTCTAACCATGTTAGTATCTTTCCTGTATTACCATGGGCTCTTATGTAACTTGGTAAGCAGCCTCATGTGTGGTACCTTGTCAAAGGCCTTCTGAAAGTCCAACTATACAACATCCACTACATCCCCTTTATCTATCCTACTTGTAATCTCTTCAAGAATTCCAACAGGTTTGTCAGGCAAGACTTTCCCTTACGGAAGCCATGCTGACTTTGTCCTATCTTGTCGGGTGTCACAAAGTATTCCATCACCTTATTATTATTAACAATTGACTCCAACATCTTCCCAACCACTGAGGTCAGGCTAATTGGTCTAAAAATTTCCTTTCTGCTGCCTCCCTCCTTGCTTAAAGAATGGAGTGATATTTGCAGTTTTCCAGTCCTCTAGCAGAGTCCAATGATTTTTTGAAAGATCATTTCTAATGCCACCAAAATTCTAATGTTACCTCTTTCAAAACCCTAGACTGCAGTGCATCTGGTCCAGGAGACTTATGTACCTTGAGGTCTTTTAGCTTTTTGAGCACCTTCTCTATTGTAATAGTAACTGCAGCCACTTCTCTTCCTTCACACACTACAACATCAGGTATACTGCTAGTGTCTTCCACAGTGAAGACTGATTTATTTATCAGCCATCACCTTGTCCCCTGTTATTATTTCTCCTGCCTCATCTTCTAACGGTCCTATGTCCACTCTCATTTCTCTTTGATTTTTAACATACTATCCACTTTGATATTATTTGCTAGCTTGCTTTCATATTTCATCTTTTCTCTTCTACAGAGAGTGACTAAATAAAATCATGTTTTAAAAAAACTTCCCAATTTATCTTCCCACTAATTTTTGCTTTGTTGTATGCCCTTTCTTTTTTTTTTGCGTGTGCCTGCTTGCGTGCAAGTCTGTGCATCTGCGTGTGCGTGTGTGCAGTTCTGTGCATGTCCATGCGTGTGCGTCTGCATGTCCATGCGTGTGTGCAGTTCTGTGCGTGTCCATGCGTGTGCGTCTGCATGTCCGTGCGTGTGCGTCTGCGTGTCCGTGCGTGTGCGTCTGCGTGTCCGTGCGTGTGCATCTGCGTGTCCATGCGTGTGCGTGTGTGCAGTTCTGTGCGTGTGCGTCTGCATGTCCATGCGTGTGCGTGTGTGCAGTTCTGTGCGTGTGCATCTGCGTGTCCGTGCGTGTGCGTCTGCATGTCCGTGCGTGTGCGTCTGCATGTCCGTGCATGTCCGTCTGTGTGTCCGTGCGTGTGTGCAGTTCTGTGCGTGTCCATCTGCATGTCCGTGCGTGTCCGTCTGCGTGTCCGTGCGTGTGCGTCTGCATGTCCGTGCGTGTGTCCGTGATGATGACACTTTCATGGTTTTTACAAGGCGCGTAGCGAGAGAGAGACCGTGTGGCGCACCACTCCTCACATAGACATTTTCGCAGTATTTTCCCTTTATTTTACGAGGTCAAGTTGCGATCTCGACACTCACCCGGCACGGATGGAAAGTGCACTCAGGAGTGGACTCGACTAGTTTCGAGTATGCCCTTTTACAATAGATTTGACTGCCCTTGTCAGCCATGGTTGTATTATGTTACCATTTGAGTATTTCTTCATTTTTGGAATAAACCTATCCTGCACCTTCCTCATTTTTCCCAGAAACACACGCCATTGCTGCTCTGCTGACATCCCTGCAAGCAATTCCTTCCAATTTACTTTGGCCAGCTCCTCTCTCATACTACTGTAATCTCCTTACTCCACTGAAATACTGCCACATCAGACTTTACTTTCTTCCTATCACATTTCAAATTGAACTCAATCATATTGTGATCACTGGTTCCCAAAGGGTTCTTTTACCTTAAGCTCCCTACTCACCTCCAGTTCATTACGTAACACCTAATCCAGTGTAGCTGATCCCCTAGTACAGGGGTCCCCAATCTTTTTTGCACTACGGACCGGTTTAATATTGACAATATTTTTGCGGACTGGCCGACCCCGGGGGGGGGGCGGCGCCGGGGTAGGATTGCCAATGGACAAATGCGTTGTGTTTACCCTAAGAAAGGCTACAATGACCATGAAGCCTTGTGCGGGCACCAGTGCACATGCGTAACCTACGTACACGAGCACCTGCCGATTTTTTTCCCTGCAGATTGTTTTTGGCGATTCTGTTCAGTGGGGGGGGGGGGTGTTAATCACGACCGGAATATAGGTGGTAAGTGGCTAATACACTCAGTTTCGTTTCTAAAAGAGTTTATCTAACGAATTTAATATCAAACACATGGACTGGAAGGGCAGAGATGGCCTGTTTCCGTGCTGTAATTGTTATATAAGTCACTTATAAGTCAATAGCATCATAATATTTTAAGTAACATTTGGATATTAAACACACAGCGCATATTTTCCCCATATAAACATATAAAATCATTGCAACACACCAATATCGCTGAATCAGTGGGAGCCCTGGGCTTGTTTTCCTGCAGCCACATGGTCCTATCGAGGGGTGATGGGAGACAGCGATACTCGAAGGGGTTTCCTTATGTCCAGTCTATTCTGCAATTTAGTTTTTGTTGCATTCATTGCAGAAAACTCCACTTCGCAGAAATATGTTGGAAGCAATGTTTTCGGTGCTTTTGTGGCTATCTCAGGATATTTAGCCTTGACTTTGATCCAGAATGCCAGCAGAGATGTTATGTCAAACATACTTTTCGGCCGCCATCATTTGCAAGCTCGAGGAGTTGATCTCCTTCCCGCGCTGATATGGTTGACGTGCGGGTAATGACCTCGCATGCGTAATGGCTCCACAGTGGCCGTGACAAGGAATGAGGAAAGGTGCAGCTGACTCATATGGCCAAATCATATCGTTTCCTCATGGCCCGGTAGCGCATGCTTTGCGGCCCGGTGGTTGGGGACCGCTGCCCTAGTAGGCTCAACAACAAACTGCTCTAAAAAGCTATCTCTTAGGCTTTCAACAAACTCACTCTCTTGAGATCCATTACCAACCTGATTTTCCCAGTCGACCTGCATGTTAAAATCTCCCATGACTACCATAACATTGCTCTTTTGACTCGCATTTCTATTTCCTGTTGTAATCTAATCTAATCTAATCTGTTGTCCAGCTCCCAGCCACTGTTGGAAGGCCTGTATATAAACACCATCAACACCCTTTCATCCTTGCAGTTTCTTAACTCAACCCACAAAGATTCAACATCTTCCAATCCTACGTCACATCTTTCTACTGATTTAATACCATTCTTTACCAGTAGAGCCACACCACCCCCTCTCTCTACCTTCCTAACCCTCTGATATAACGTGTAACCCTGGACATTCAGCTCCCAACTACAGCCATCCTTCAGCCACGATTCAGTGATGGCCATAACATCATACCTGACAATCTGTAACAGTGCAACAAGATCATCCACCTTATTTCTTATACTACGCGCATTCAGATACAACACTTTGAGTACCTTATTTACTCTCCTTCCTGACTCTGCATCCCTAATTATTTGAAACTCAGCCTATTGGCTGCAACTAAGTCCCATCACCTGCCTGCCCTTCTTGACAATCTGACTGCACGCTATCTTTACTTTTTTTACCAACCATCCTATCCTGAGTCCCATTACTCCGGTTCCCACCCCCTGCCAAATTAGCTTAAACCCTCCCCAACAGCTCTAACAAACCTGCCCATGAGAAAATTGGTCCCCCTCGGGTTCAGGTACAACCCGTCACTTATGAACAGGTCATATCTCCCCAGAAGAGATCCCAATGATCCAAGAGCCTGAAGCCCAGCCCCCTGCACCAGCTTCTCAGCCACGCATTTATCTGCCATATCATGCTGTTTCTATCCTCACTGGTGTGTGGCACAGGCAGCAATCCAGAAATTACTACCCAGGAGGTCCTGCTTCCCAGTTTCCTACCTAGCTCTCTAAATTCTCTTTTCAGGACCTCATTGCTTTTCCTTCCTATGTCATTGGTACCAATATGTACCAAGACATCTGGCTGCTTCCACTCCCTCTCTGAGACATCCCTGACCCTGGCACCTGGGAGGCAACATACCATCCAGGTATCCCGTTCACGTCCACAGAATCTCCTGTTTGTTCCCCTCACTATCAAGTCCCCTATGACTATCACTCCCTTCTTCTCTGTCTTTCCCTTCTGCACCATGGACCCATGCTCAGTACCTGTAACCTGGTCGCCGTGGCATTCTCCCGGGAGGTCATCTCCTACAAAAGTATCTAAAGTGGTATACTTGTTTTTGAGGGGTATGGCCACAGGGGTGCACTGCTCTAACTGTCTATTTCCATTTCTCCTGACGGTCACCCAGCTACTCGCCTCCTGCAACCTTGGGGTGACTACTTCCCTGTAACTTTGATCAATTATATCCTCATTCTCCCGTTCAAGCCAAAGGTCATCCAGTTGCTCCTCCAGATCCCTAACAAGGTCTTCAAGGAGCTGCAGCCGGATGCACTTCACGCAGCTGTAGTTCCCCGGGAGACTCTGGGTCTCCCAGTTCTCCAACATCTGAGACGAAGAGCACACCACTGCTGTTTAAATGGTACAGTAAGAAAGGGGGAAAAAAACAAAAAGGAAACTTTAACAGATGCTTTACATAGAGCCAACGCTTCTTCCAAGCTGAAGACTTCTTTGAGCCAAAGCCTGTTGCTTCTACTTTTGCCACTGGCTTACTCCTATACAATGGCCACTCCAGTTATCTCTTCTGAACTTTTGTTTAGTTTGTAGGACTCTGTGGATGCTGCTGATATTCCCCATACAACGACCAAATGCCCTCAAAGCTCGCTTTTTAAATAATCGCCACCGACCTGCAAGAAACACCTTGTCGTAGACTTCTGTTGAAGCCACTGATAGGCCTCCGTCCTGCTCCGTTAACAAACCTACTTCCCTCTTCCTTCAGTTAGTCCTGACGAAGGGTTTCGGCCTGAAACGTCGACTGCACCTCTTCCTATAGATGCTGCTTGGCCTGCTGCGTTCACCAGCAACTTTGATGTATGTTGCTTGAATTTCCAGCATCTGCAGAATTCCTGTTGTTCCCTCTGTAGGGCTGAGGTGACAGCTGCAATGATACCATGCTGGATTTAAAACTCATTTACCTGAGAATAGCAGTCCCCAAGGTCAAGTTGGCACGTTTGAGAGCTTGCAGAACCCATTAGTGAAGAGTAACAACACTGTCTCATTGTTGAGCAGATAAACATGATGACTATCAGGGACAACAAATAGCACTAGCTCATGGTCTGGTCTGTGAACATTCCCTCATTACACCAAGCACTGGCATGTGCACATCTGCACACCAGCACCAGTCTGATTATTATAAGCAGAGACATCCATTACTAGGTTACAGTAAGCATTGACCCTGGCTCCAAATGGTTACATGGAAGACTGCCAGCTGCTGTAGTTACTCTGACCTCGTCTGGTAACAAACTTCATGACAAATGCTGATGATATTAGACCTGATTCTGACCATTCACTGTATCCATCACCATCTGGTCCCTGTAATACAAATGTCCATCCTGCCTGCTGTTCCATCTGATTATGTGGAACACTGGCAGCTCCCAAATCTGGTGACACTGAGCGCTGGCCTTGCTCCTCTGGTTTAGTCAGCGTAGTGGCAGCTCAGTCGAGTTTCTGATATTAGCTCTGGTCACACCCAGTACAGCCAGCCAATTGTCAATATCTCCATTTGATTCCACTGTGAACTGATACCATTTCCCTCTGCCTATGTCAAGCACTGGTATACTAAACAGTTAGTACTGACCAGAGCCTTCGACCTGAAGAATTAGTTCTGTTTCCACAGATGCAACCTGGCATGCATATAAGCATTTCTAGCATTTGCAGCTTTGATTTTCACTCAATGTGCTCCCCATGGTTGTGTGAAGCTTTCACTTCTCCGTCCAGAATTACTCTCAGTTACAATAAAACAATAAATAGTGCAAAAGAGAAATTGTAATGTTCATGTCATGGCCCATTCAGAAATCTGAAGGCTAAGTGCAAGATCTGTCGATCCTGGAGAGATACCCGTGGACTGGACACCCGTATCTCCAGTCTGGTGACACTGAGGAAAGAGATCATTTGGTGTGGTTACTCCAGATACAGACCTCTGTTCCTTGGCATCACCCTGGGAGATGAATCTCTGCTTGTCTCATTACACTGGGTCTGGGCTTCTACTCTAGCAATGGAAAAAGGACAGAAACACTCAACAGGTCAAGTGACATTTATGGAGAAAAAAACAGACCACACTGATGACAACTGACTTACACCAACTTAATCCCGTTCTATACTGACCCCTGCTTCATCCATTTACACTGAAGGGGAGAGGTTCATCTGATACCTATTGTCTTTGACTGTCTGAAGTTCAAAGTAAATTTATTATATAGTAGTTGCTAATTATATCATTACTACTGCCTCCACAATCTCTGCTGCTACTTCTTTCAGAACCCTAGTGTGCAGTTCATCTGGTCCAGTGACTTTTGTACCCTTGGGTCTTTCAGCTTTTTGAGCACCTCTTCCCTTGTAATAGCAACTGCTCTCAGGCCCTTCAGCATCCACCACACTGTCTTCCGCAGTGAAGACTGATGCAAAATACTCACTTAGTTCATCTACCATCTCCTTGTCCCTCTTTATTACTTCTCTAGCCTCATTTTCTAGTGGTTGTATATCCACTCATCTGTTTTTACATTCTTTAAAAAGTTTTTACTATCCACTTGGATATTATTTGCTAGCTTGCTTTCATATTTCATCTTTTCCCTCCTAATGATCCTTCCATTTGCTCTCTGTAGGTTTTTAAAAAACTTCTCAATCATCTATCTTCTTGCAAATTTTTGCTTTGTTCAATGCCTTTTCTTTTGCTTTTACATTAACTTTGACCTCCCTTGTCAGCCACAGTTGTACTGTTTTCCATTTGAGTATTTCTTCAATTTTGGAATAAACCTATCCTACACCTTCCTTATTTTTCCCAGAAACTCACATCATTGCTGCTCTGCTGTCATCCCTGCCAGCATTTTCTTCCAATCTACTTTAACCAACTCCTCTCTCATACCACTGTAATTTCCTTTACTCCAGTGAAATACTGTTACATCAGACTTTACTTTCTCCCCATCAAATCTCAAGTTGAACTCAATCATATTGTGATCACTGTCTCCTAAGGGTTCCTTTACTTTAAGCTCCCTGATCACCTCTAGTCCGTTACATAAACCACAATCCAATACAGATGATCCCCTAGTAGACTTGACAACAAACTGCTCTAAAAAGCCAGCTCGAGGAATTCTGCAGATGCTGGAAATTCTTGCAACACACATCAAAGTTGCTGGTGAACGCAGCAGGCCAGGCAGCATCTCTAGGAAGAGGTACAGTCAACGTTTCAGGCCGAAACCCTTCGAAGACCCTGACGAAGGGTCCTGGCCCGAACTGTCGACTGTACCTCTTCCTAGAGATGCTGCCTGGCCTGCTGCATTCACCAGGAACTTTGATGTGTGTTGCTAAAAAGCCATCTTGTAGGCATTCAACAAATTCACTCTCTTGAGATCCGTTACCAACCTGATTTTCCCAATCTACCTGCATGTTAAAATATCTCATGACTCTGATAAGATCACCTTTTTGACATAATTTTTCTATTTCCCATTGTAATCTGTGGTCCACATCCCAGCCACTGTTGGGAGGCCTGTACATAACTACCATCAGGCTCCTTTTACTTGTCAGTTTCTTGACTCAACCCACAAGGATTCAACATCTTTCAATCTTACATCACATCTTTCTACTGATTCGATGCCATTCTTTAGCAGCAGAGCCATGCCACCCCCTCTGCCTACCTTTCTGTCCATCCAATACAACATGTAATCTTGGACATTCAGCTCCCAACTACAACCATCCTTCAGCAATGGCCACAACATCATACCTGACAATCTGTAACAATGCAACAAGATCATCCACCTTATTTCTTATTCTCCCTGCATTGAGATATAACACTTTTTTCCTGACACTACAGAACTTCTGGCATACTGCTGGTGTCTTTCACAGATAAGACTGGCACAAAATACTTAAGTTCATGATAATTTCTTTGCCCCATATTACTATCTCTCCAGCATCATTTTCCAGTGGTCTGATAGCCATTGTGTCCTCTTTTACTCTTTTTATATCTGACCAAGTTTTTGGTATCGTCTTTCCTATTATTGGCTAGTTTACCTTCATATTTCATTTTTTCCCTCCAATTTGCTTTTGTTGTTAGTTGTTGGTTTTTAAAAGCTTCCCAATCCTCTAACTTCCCCCAATATTTGCTATGTGTTATGCCCTCTCCTTTGCTTCATCCTCCCTTTAGAATAATTCTTTGACTTTCGAATGTATCTATCCTGCACTTTCTGAATTGCTCTCAGAGACTCTAGCTATTGTTCTCTCATCATCCCTGCTAGTGTCTTCTTCCAACCAACTTTGGTTGGCTGCTCTCTCATAACTCTGGAATTCCCTTTACTCCACAGTAATACGGATACATCTGACCTTAGCTTCTCCCTTTCAAATTGCAGGATGAATTCGATCATATTATAATCGCTGCCTATTTAGGGTTCCTTTCCCTTAAACTCCCTAATCAAACCTGGTTCATTACACAACACCCAATCCAGAATTGCCTTTTCACTAGTGGACTCAAACACAAGTTGTTCTAAAAAGCCATCTCATAGGCATTCTACAAATTCCCTCTCTAGATCAAACACCAACCCGATTTTCCCAATCTAATGGCATATTGAAATCCCCCATGACTTTTGCAACATTGCCCTTTTTACATGTGTTCTCTATATCCCACAGCACACCCTGGCTACTGTTTGGAATATAACTCCTTCAGGTTTTTTTAAACCTTGCAGTTTCTTAACTCTACCCACAAGGATTCTGCATCTTTCAATCCCATGTCATCCCTTTCTAAGGATTTGATTTCTTTTTTGATACCAAAAGAGCGCCCTACCCCACTCTGCCTACTTGCCTAACCTCTTGATACAATATGCATTCTTGAATGTTAAGCTCCCACTTATGATCTTTCAGCCACAATGCCAATCTCTTACTGTGCTACAAAATCATCTACCTCATCCCACTGATTTCAATTTTGCCTGGTCATCTGCCTGTACTTCCTCACTGTCTCACTATACTACACTACATTTATTTGGATACCTTTACTCCATCGTCAGCCCTATCACTTCATTTTGCCAAATTAGGTTAAATCTTCCTGAAACAGTTCTGGTAAACCTGCTGCAAGGATGTTGGTCCCCCTCAAGCTCAGGTGTGACTCACCCTTTTTATACAGGTCATACCTTCTCCAGAAATCCTGCCCTCTGCACCAATTCCTCAGTTACACATTCATCTGTCAAATCATCCTGTTCTTATCTTCACTGGTGCATGGCACAAGCAACAATTCAAATATTATTATATTCCAGCTTTCTACTAACTCCACTCTTCAGGACCTCAACCCTTTTCCAAATTATGTCATTATGTACTCCGACTTCCAGCTGTTCTCCCTCTCCCGTTAGAATCCCTGACCCTGCAACTGGGAGGCAGCATACCATATGGGCATCTACTTAACATCCACAGAATCTCTGCTCCTCCAACTATGAAATCCCCGATCACTATTGCACTCCTTTCTTACTCCCTCCCTTTCCTTCTGAGCCATGAAGCAGGCTCCGTACCAGAGACACAGTCACTGTGGCTTCCCCCAGTAGGTCACCATCCTTCCCCAAGCTGTGTACAGAACAGTCACAAGAGTACTCTGTGGAGTGGCAGATCAGAAGGGAGTTTTGATACAAGTTTATAATATTACATCTGATATCAATAAAGTAGGCAGCTCATCTCTTTCTCCCAGTATTGAAATATCTTGTACTGGAGGGTTTGTATTGAAGGTAATTTTTTTTTTTTCACACCGAGTGAGGACCTAGAATGCACTGCTAGGATGGTGATATTTAAACAGAGGAGTGTTTAAGAGGCTCTTAGATATGAACATTAATGTGCAGAAAATAGTGGGAAAGAGGGATTCAATTAATTTGGTGTCATTAGTTTAATTTGTTTGGCATTCATTGTAGGCTACACAACCTGTCCTGTGCTGTACTGTTCTATGTCCTAGAGATAAGGAGGAAGGGAGGGGGGTATTCTAGTGTTGCTATTACATTAAGCTCATTTACTTCAAGTAAAGGCTTTCACAATGGAAATCCATGAAGTAAATAACTTTAATATAATTTACTGTCAATTACTGAGAAAATCCAAGTCAGGATTTCTGTATTGTTAACGGTAGTTCAATTGACAGTTCAATATATTTGGAATGAGGCAGGGAGAGACACCAGTCCTATAAAGAGACATTCGGTACAGAACTTCCCTGGGTTACAACATACTGTCCCCTGTACACATCAAGGAGCTTCCTTTTCAGCAGCCTGCAATCAGTGCAAGAGGTTGTTCGTTGATGATGCAGCACAAGGTTTAAAAAGACCTCTGGTGCTTTCAGCTGCAATCACCACGGAGCCAATGAAAAGGAGGAAAGTGTAAGTGGAGTGGCCATTAGGTGAGTGGGGTAGTGTTAGAATGGTCACACTTGGGCTCTACAGGCTTGGGCAAACACAGGTGTGGGTTCTAATTCAATTTCTAGTAAGTGATTTTTTTCTGTTACTGCATAGTTAGTGCATTGAGAATGGATACAAAGGTAGTGGTACATTCTTTGATGGAGATGTGGGACCTCTTGGAGATCTCCAATGACCCTGATAACTACATCTGCACAAAGTGCACCATGTTGCAGTTCCTTAGAGACTATGTTAAGGAACTGAGCTGCAGCTGGATGATCTTTGGCTCATACGGAAAAATGAGGTGATAAATAGGGATGATTATCTCCCTGTAGCTCCTAAGTGCAGAAACAGGTACTTGGGAAAGTGGAAATGGAAAAGGCAGCCAGTGCAAAGAACCCCAGTGGCTGTTCCCCTCAATAATAAGTATACCACTTTGGATACTGTTGGGGGTTGGTGGGGGGAGAAATGACCTGCCAGGGGTAAGCCACAGCAATGAGGCCTCCAGCACTGAGTCTGTCTCTGTGGCTCAGAAGGGAACGGGGGAGAAGAGGAACACAGTGGTAAGAGAGATTCCATAATTAGAGGAGCAGAAAGCGAGCTCTGTGGATGTGAAAGAAACACCCAGGTGCCAGGACCAGGGCTTCTAAATGGAGAGGGTGAACAACCAGATGTCATGGTGCCAATGACAAAGATAGGAAAAGGGATGAGACCCTGAAGACTGGAGTTTGGTAGAAAGCTGAAAGACAGAACCTCAAGGGTTGTAATCTCTGGATTGTTGCCCGTGCCAAGTGGCAGTGAGAGCAAGAATAGGATGATTTTTGCAGATGAATGCATGGCTGAGGACCTAGTACAGGGGGCAAGGTTTCAGATTTCTGGACCATTGGGATGTCTTCTGGGGAAGGTATGACCAATGCAAAAAGGTCAGGTTACACCTGAACTCTAAGGGGATCAATATCCTTATGGACAGGTTTGTTAGAGATTTCGTTAAAAGGCTAAAGGTAAAGAAGGCACTACACCCCAGGGTTCTGAAAGAGGAAGCTGAAAAGATTGGAGCCATTAGTAATAATCTTTCAGGGATCACTAGGTTTTGGAATGGTTCCTAAGAACTGAAAAAAATGCAAATATCACTCCACTCTTTGAGGAAGGGATACAGAAGAAAGAAAATTGTGGGCCAGTTACCTTAACTTCAGTGGTTAGTAATATCTTGGAGTCTATTATTAAGGTTGAATTTTCAGAGTACTTGGAGGCACATGATAAAATAGGTCGAAGTCAGCAAGGTTTTCTAAAAGGGAAATCTTGCCTGACAAATCTGCTGGAATTCTTTGAGGAAATAACAGGGAGGATAGACAAAGTAAAGTCAGTGAATGTTGTTCACTTGGATTTTCAGCAGGCCCTTGACAAAGTGCCTCACATGAGGCTGTTTAACAAGACAAGACCCCATAGTATTACAGGAAAGATAGAGTATTGGCTAATTTTCAGGAGGAAAAGAATGAATAAAGGGAGCCTTTTCTGGTTGGCTGCTGGTGACTAGGGATGCGCTTGGGACTACTTTTTTTCATGTTATGTCAATGATTTGGAAGAAGGGATTGATGACTTTGTGGCTAAGTTTGTAGATGATACGAAGATAGGTAGAGGGGCAGGCAGTGTTGAGGAAGCAGGGTATCTGCAGAAGGATTGGGGGAGTGGGCAAAGCAGTGGCAGATGGAATATAGTGTAAGGAATTATGCACTATGGCAGAAAGAATAAAGGCATGGACTATTGTCTAAATGGGGAGAAAATCAAAACTCAGAGGTGCAAATGGACTTGGAGACCTCATTCAGGATTCCCTGAAGGTTAACTTGAAAGTAGAGTCAGTGGTAAGGCAAGCAAATGCAGTTTTAGCATTCATTTCAACAGGACTAAAATACAAAAGTGTGGGCACGTGGCCAAGTGGTTAAGGCATTGGACTAGCGACGTGAAGACTTTCCAGGTGCAGATCCATGGTCTCGCAAGACTAACGGATGCCTTAAAAAAATATAAATATAAAAGCAAAGTTGTAATCATAAGGCATTGGTCAGACCACACTTAGAGCATTGTAGGCAGTATTGTGCCCTTTATTGAAGAAATTATGTTCTGGCATTGGAGAAGGGCCAGAGGAGGTCCAAAAAAAATGATCCCGAGCATGAAAAAGTTAATCTACGAGGAGTATTTGATGGTTCTGGACCAGTACTCACTGGAGTTTAAAAGAATGTGGTGGAGGAGGTGGGGTAATCTCATTTTGTGTGTGTGTGTGTGTGTGTGTGTGTGTCTGTGTGTGTATATGTGCCCTTAACTCCTAGTGGAGTTGTCGGGGCACCATCATGACAAGCTTTTTTTTTGGTATGCTCATCGTACAGCGTGTCTTGGGCATCTGAAATCTGGCGGAGCCCATCCCGCTCCAGGTTTTTTTTTACGAGGTCAAGTTGGTAGCTCGACACTCAACCCAGGCACGGATGGAGAGCGTACAAGGGAGCTGGCCAGATTCGAACTCGGGACCTCTCGCCCTGAAGTCCAGCACTGATACCACTATGCCACCAGTATTCAATCTCATTGAAACCTATTGAATATTGAAAGGCCTAGATAGAGTGGATATGGAGAGGATGTTTCCTGCATTAGGGAAGTCTAGGACCAGAAGGCAGAGCCTCAGAATTGAGGGACATCCATTTAGAACAGAGACTAGGAAACTTCTCTTTCAGCAGAGGGTGCTGAATCTGTGGGTTTATTGCCACAGATGGCTGTGGAAACCAAGTCATTGGATATTTTTAAAATGGAATTTAATAGGTTCTTGATTAATGGACATGTCAAATGTTACAGGACAAAGGCACGAGAATGGGGTTGAGGGATAATAAATCAGCTATGATTTGAATGGTGGAGCAGACTCAATGGGCCAAATGGCACAGTTCTGCTCCTATGATTTATGGTCTAATATTATTCAATTCAAAGGTCTGACATACGTACACACATTCATCCCTACGGATAGCGAGAGCTAGTCTCCCCTCTCCCAGCTCTTTTAGTAATTATTCTTTCTTATTCTGTCCTGTGTGCTTTTGATGCCATTCAATGCAAGACTACAGATTTGCAGTTACCCCAAGGTCATAGAGCAATACCTGCTCTTTGGTCCAACGAGTCCATGCCAAGTAATTTATGTGTTTTTCCAACAAGTCAACTTATGGTTGTCTATAAGAATGAAAGCCAGGCATTGCTTATACTGAAGTCCCCTGGTAGCACTGGAGGACTGGAGGACTGGAGGACTGGAGTGCTTGGTGGAGGGTGTTCCTAGTTTTAATGCATTGGAAGCGACTTGAGTTTAAGAATTTCTTGTTCCAGCTTCCAAACACTTCAAAATTCTTGTCAGCTAACACACTGCTGGTAAAGCACAAGGGAGAAAAATGTGATATGCAAACAGTGACTAAAAGGATCCCAGAAGTAAATGAATTAATTTTGGTCAAGCTTCTCAAGTGTCTGCTCTTAAATGGCAACAGGGGATATTTACATCCATTCTGAACAGACAGACAGCTTCACTTTCAGCATTGCACATTGACGCTGGCACCTCTGATTCTGATTGCTGGACTCCGACTGACTAGGAAAATGTCAGCACAGATAATGTTTTCAGGTCCAAGAATGGAACTTGAACCTACAACCTTCTGATTCAGCACTACCATGAAGCCAAACAGGCAGCTTGAGAGCTGCAGCAGATGGATCTTGCAAATGATTACAATATACCCAAGGTCTTTAGTACTCAAAATCAGAACACTCTGAGAAACAATAAGCTTTAGAATATGTATGCTGGTAATAGAATGAAAGGGATCATGCATCTCATTGTACAGTATTTCTGACCATTATTTGTGGACACAGGAGTAGCTAGCACTCCTGCACACTTCAAAATCCCTTCTGTAAACTGGATTAATCCTTTTGCGCCAAGAGGATGATAAACAGTCAGATATGTGGAAAGGAAATGTGTCAGGACTGGCTGTGAAGGAGGATGGATTAATTTTAACAAGTCACTAATGCCAGTTTAAAGCAGAGAGAGCTGTAACTGAGAACTCTTCCCCTTGCACTCCTGATGCCATTGTTTCCCCAATTACTTCCAAAACACAATCATTGAAAATGTGACTGGTGTTTCTGCAATACTGGTGCTTTCGCTAAGATTACTTTCTAATCTGTCATCTCAACAAATGGATTCTATTGAGATTGACTATACAATTAATTTTCCCCATTCTACATTAAGGATGAAGAAATTCCTCACTATGGCTTCAATTTCAATTAATTCCATCCAAAGAACACCTAAAGACAAACTTGCTTTGAAAAATCACTGGGACCCTTCCATTTTGAGATCTTTGTTCTAATTAAGGAAATATTTTTGGTGTAGATATGCAGGCTGTTGTAAAAATGAGGAATTATTTTCAGTCCAGTGCTGACTGATGACAGCAAAGGAAGAAGTTGCCTCAGGCTTTGAACTCAGCAATAAAGCACACATGGCTTTCATCCCAGTTCCATCTGTAAATCTCCATAACTCACCGAGATTGATTATTGTAGAGCAGAATGTAGAAGTCACTGCAATCATTCACAGAAATCCTCAAGTTATAAATAAGTAGTCTTACCATTTCGATTAAAGACTTCTTGCTCAAAGGACTAAAATAACTTGTACCATATATAGATCCTTCATTACACTTCCCTAGCATGGTCCAAGCTGGTGCTCCAGTATATCACAGTTGTTACCCTCTGACACAAGAAAGAAGTTTTTCATCATTATCTAACAATACTCTTGCCCTGGCCCATACATTTGAATTTAATCTGGCACATCAGCAGACCTTGCTGAATAAATCATCAAGAGAATACACCATCTTCTACTTCAATAACTCAAGCTAGGTGAAGCTTATCTGACAATGACTTCTATCAGCTCTGTATCGTCATGTTGATATTTTCTGTTACCCCATTACCAGGTGATGTAGGTACATTTCAGCCCTTCGAGATCATCTGATCAGCAAAAAATAAAGATTGATGCTAAAGTGAATAATTTAATTTCATCACTGAACTTAATGAACACTGGCTGATCAACAGGAAAAAAGACTGGGAATCTTGTAACATTCAATAACTTTTTAAAGCCTTTCCACCATATGAAAGGCAGGAAAATAATGTATTGGAGTATTCTTCATAACCTTGGATGGGTTTCATTCCAAGAGTGCTCAAGATGCTCAACCACTCTCACGAGCACCTCACGAGTGACACTATCCATCAACAAAAATATCTATCATCCCACTGGAATGTGTAATGTTGGATTCGAAGAAACAGAATTGGCAGTATTGTTTAGAATGAGGAGGACAGTCATACCCTGCAGACAACATTGACGAGCTGGGAAGATACAGAGCAACAACTGGTGAAACAATATAACCATACAACAATCACAGCACGGAAACAGGCCATCTCGGCCCTTCTAGTCCATGCCGAACTCTTACTCTCACCTAGTCCCACCGACCTGCACTCAGCCCATAATCCTCCATTCCTTTCCTGTCCATATATCTATCCTATTTAACTTTAAATGACAACATTAAATCTGCCTCAACCACTTCTGCTGGAAGCTCGTTCCACATAGCTACCACTCTCTGAGTAAAGAAGTTCCCCCTCATGTTACCCCTAAACTTTTGCCCTTTAACTCTCAACTCATGTCCTCTTGTTTGAATCTCCCCCACTCTCAATGGAAAAAGCCTATCCACGTCAACTCTATCTATCCCCCTCATAATTTTAAATACCTCTATCAAGTCCCCCTTCAACCTTCTAAGCTCCAAAGAATGAAGACCTAACTTGTTCAACCTGTCTCTGTAACTTAGGAGATGAAACCCAGGGAACATTTTAGTAAATCTCCTCTGTACTCTCTGAATTTTATTGACATCTTTCCCATAATTCGGTGACCAGAACTGTGCACAATACTCCAAATTTGGCCTTACCAATACCTTATACAATTTCAACATTACATCCCAACACCTATACTCAATGCTCTGATTTATAAAGACCAGCATACCAAAAGCTTTCTTCACCACCCTATCCACATGAGATTCCACCTTCAGGGAACTATACACCATTATTCCTAGATCACTCTGTTCTACTGCATCCTTCAAAGCCCTACCATTTACCATGTATGTCCTATTTTGATTAGTCCTACCAAAATGTAGCACCTCACATTTATCAGCATTAAACTCCATCTGCCATCTTTCAGCCTACTCTTCTAAGTGGTCTAAATCTCTCTGCAAGCTTTGAAAACCTGCTTCATTATCCACAACTCCACCTATCTTAGTATCATCTGCATACTTACTAATCCAATTTACAACCCCATCATGCAGATCATTAAATATATATGGCAAACAACATTGGACCCAGTACAGATCCCTGAGGCACACCACTAGACACCGTCCTCCCATCTGACACTCAGTTATCCACCACTACTCTTTGGCGTCTCCCATCCAGCCACTGCTGAATCCATTTTACTACTTCGATATTAATGCCTAATGATTGAACCTTCCTAACTAACCTTCCATGTGGAACCTTGTCAAAGGCCTTACTGAAGTCCATATAGACAACATCCACTGCTTTACCCTCGTCAACTTTCCTGGTAACCTCATCAAAAAAATTCAATAAGATTTGTCAAGCATGACCTTTCACGCACAAATCCATGTTGACTGTTCCTAGTCAGACCCTGTCTATCCAGATATACCATTCCTAAGAATACTTTCCATTAATTTACCCACCACTGACGTCAAACTTACAGGCCGATAATTCCTAGGTTTACTCTTAGAACCCTTTTTAAACAATGGAACAACATGAATAATACACCAATCCTTGGGCACCATCCCCATTTCTAATGATATTTGAAATATTTCTGTCAGAGCCCCTGCTAATTCCACACTAACTTCCCTCAAGGTCCTGGGAAATATCCTGTCCAGACCCGGAGACTTATCCACTTTTATATTCCTTAACAGCATCAGTACTTCCTCTTCTTTAATCATCATACTTTCCATAACTACCCTTCTTGTTTCCTTTACCTTACACAATTTAATATCCTTCTCCTTAGTGAATACTGAAGAAAAGAAATTTTTCAAAATCTCCCCCATCTCTTTTGGCTCCGCACATAGCTGTCCACTCTGATTCTCTGAGGGACCAATTTTATCCTTCACTATCCTTTTGCTATTAATATAACTGTAGAAACCCTTTGGATTTATTTTCACCTTACTTGCCAAAGCAGCCTCGTATCTTCTTTTAGCTTTTCTAATTTCTTTCTTAAGATTCTTTTTACATTCTTCATATTCCTCAGACATGTCATTCACTCCAAGCTGCCTATATTTATTGTAGATCCCTCTCTTTTTATGAACCAAGTTTACAATATCCCTTGAAAACCATGGCGCTCTCAAACTCTTAACCTTTCCTTTCAACCTAACAGGAACATAAAGATCCTGTACCCTCAAAATTTCACCATCAAATGACCTCCATTTCTCTGTTACATCCTTCCCATAAAACAAGTTGTCCCAATCCACTCCTTCTAAATCCTTTCACATATCCTCAAAGTTAGCCTTTCTCCAATCAAAAATTTCAACCCTGGGTCCAGTCCTATCCTTCTCCATAATTATATTGAAACTAATGGTATTGTGATCAGTGGACCCAAAGTGCTCCCCAACACATACCTCCGTCACCTGTCCTATCTCATTCCCTAACAGGAGATCCAACACTGCCCCTTCTCTTGTTGGTACCTCTAAGTATTGCTGCAAAAAACTATCTTGCACACATTTTACAAACTCCAAACCATCCAGCCCTTTTACAGTATGGGCTTCCCAGTCAATGTGTGGAAAATTAAAATCTCCCACAATCACAACCTTGTGCTTAGTACAAATATCTGCTATCTCCTTACAAATTTGCTCCTCCAGGTCTCGCTCCCCATTAGGTGGTCTATAGTACACCCCTATAAGCGTCACTACACCTTTCCCATTCCTCAATTCCACCCAAATAGCCTCCCTAGACGAGTCTACTAATCTATCCTGCCAGATCACTGCTGTTATATTTTCTCAGACAAGCAATGCAACACCTCCCCCTCTTGCCCCTCCGATTCTGTCACACCTGAAGCAACGAAATCCTGGAATATTCAGTTGCCAGTCACACCCCTCCTGCAACCATGTTTCACTAATGGCTACTGTTACGTACCCCGTAACTGGATTGCCAAACCAGCAGAAATGGATCACTCAGTTGGAGTCTGGATTACTAGAACTAAGAAAGTTTTATTAAAGAAACCAGCAACACAGTACTCTAATCAAAAGGATAATAAATGCAACAGTTCAGCAATGATAAACATACATGTACACAGAATTAAGATAACAGGATCAATCAAGCTCTATCGTTGTCTAGGGGTAAATGACCAGTTTCAAAGTGACGCAAAGTTCAGTTCAATTTAGTTCAGTTCAGTTCGCAGTAATCGCTGCCGTGGCGATGGACAGTGGGGGGAAGGAGAGAGAGAGCAAAACAAATGAATATTCAACACAGCTTCCACACAGACCTTCGCAGTCAGCTTTCGGGCGAGTTCTTTGTGATGTCATCTGAGGTCACCAACCGTGACCCCTCCGTTTCCAGATACGATCGTTTCCCTGCGGTGAACCTGGCACCCAGGCAAGGGTGGACACACACCAGGTTCCCGCCGATCGTGCCTTTCCACCCTGTGCGTCTATGGCCCGATACTTCCCACCGACTTGTGAGAGGCGCACCGCTTCCAGGGTCTCGTTACCTCGGGTGTCGTGTGTCTGTTGCCTTAGCGAACCTGTCCCTTTTTATCCCCCTGCTGGGGTATCGCCTGTCCATCACTTCAAACAGTTCGCGGTTCAAAGGGGGAGCCGATCTTGACAGCTCTCCTTCCCCTTCATTAACATCTCCAAATGCTGCTCCATTGTTTTCCTTATCTCTCTCTCTCCTGAAGACAGGTGGCAGACCAACTGCTGATTCCACTAGTGCCAGCCCAGGCCAGCTACATCTTAATCTATGTGTATTCTTGTCACACTACATCATCATATTTCCAGGTATCAATCCATGCTCTAAGCTCGTTCACCTTTCTTACAATGCTCCTAGCATTTGCAGAAATTCTCTGATGACTCAGCAATAGTTGGGTATATAAAGGGAGGACAGAAGGATGAATATAGGGCCCTGGTGGAGGATTTTGTCAAATGGTGCAAGCTGAAACATCTGCAGCTCAACATCAGTAAGACAAAGGAGATGGTGATGGACTTTAGGAAGACTAAGCCTGTACTGATCCCTGTTACTGTTGATGATGAGGAAGTGGATGTGGACCTACAAGTACCTGGCGGTGCAGCTAGACAATAGACGAGTGGAGCACCAACACAGGGGCTGTGTGAAAGAAGGCCCAGAGTTGCCTTTACTTCCTGAGGAGACTGGGATCCTTTGGAGTATGCAGTCCTCTCCTTCACGTTTACCAGTCTGTTGTCGCCAATACAGTCTTCTATGCGGTGGTGTGTTGGGGCAATGGCATGAACACTTGAGATGCCAACAGGCTCAATAAACTTGATTAGAAAGGCTGGCTCTGTTATAGGAGTCAAACTGGACACCTGGAGGCTGCGGTAGAACAAAGTACCCTACAGGACTGATGAAGGGTCTCGGCCCGAAACGTCGACTGTACCTCTTCCTAGAGATGCTGCCTGGCCTGCTGCGTTCACCAGCAACTTTTATGTGTGTCTTTTGTTCTGTGGCTGAGTTGGTATATGAGCTGCGGCTGTGAGTGCCAGGCGATCTTATTCCGGACTGGTCAGCCTCTCAACAGCTCCACCCTCCTTGGTAAGTTCAATTCTTTCACACCTGTTCCTACCTCCCATCATGGCATACAGCACTCCTGGGTTCCTACTGTTTGGTTTTGTATGCCATGATGCACACTAGCATCCCCTTAAGCCCCCTTACAATGTCCTGTTCCATGTTTTGGATCAGAGTATTAAGACTTCTATCATAGTTAGAGGAGTTAACCAGAATGTATTTTGGTAGATCACCTTAAACAGGCCCACCAAGATTTGGAGGATTCCTCTACCGTACCTGTGGTGGTACGACATGACCATGAGCGTGTCAATCTGCCTCTGTTCGAGCCAGAGGCACCTGCAGTTCCTCCACCCATGGAACATGGGACCAGTGCACTTCTCAGCTGTAGACTTTGGAAGGACTTTTGCTAATGATGCCAATGCCAAACTTTGGAGAAACTGCAGAATCTGTGCCTATTCTTACTAGCCTGCTAGAGGTGGTGCATGTTCGGAGTATCTACATTCACATTGTTAGTTATCATCTGCTGCCATTGAACTTCTCCAAATAAATTACCGATATTTTGATAACTGCCAGTTCCCTGGGGTTCCCCAATCCTCAGGCTCACAAATGAACACTGATCTCTCAAGGAAGTTGTCAACAAGTAATCAGCATTCAATGGACTATTATGTAGCCCTGTGTCAACGCCTTCACGAAGCAAATGATGGGAGCAAAATTGCAGAGAAATAATATAATACAGAGAAAAAGCACTAGATAATGTTGGCAGTAGAACTACCACAATTTATACATTTGATATGATGTCAGTCCACTGTATTTCTGATTCTGGAGAATTTCACTTCATTGGTTTACTTGGAAATTTGCACATTATATTTGCCTGTTACATAATCAGCATGAGCCTGACTGGAATGTCTGACAATGTGCTGATGTACTGAAGCATTGCCCTCACCCTTATCCTCAGTGCATTAACCCAGGTCAGTCACATTTTAGATCACTGAAGTGGAAAAGCATTTTTAGAGCTGACATTTGTCTAGTAGCTATTCTAGGTACACATCATGAAGAGCACATCACTATGAATGATCTGTGGCCTGAATTTGACCTTAAGATGGAAGAACATTATATTTCCATGAAGTAAAAACAAAGCTAACAAATATTGAACTTATGACATGTAAGTTATAATGGCAAAGTTCAGTGAAACATGCTTCAAGATCTCTAAAACATAATTATTCCAATTAAAAACAAAGTGAAGCATCAACACTAATTGTAAAACATTCCTTGTGTCCAATAATCTAAAAATTAGTTTTTCATTAATAATAACTTATTAATTTATTTGGTTAATATAAAATGTGTTCAGGGTGAGTTTGAAGATCAATTAAGTTGAAGAAGAATTCATTAGGTTGCCAGCAGTAAATCCGCACTGCCAGCTGGTTTTGGGGGCTGTCAATTCCAGCCAACACTCAGTGGCATAGAAGCAGAAGTGTATTATTGTGATACAGGGTGCCCATCCCAGCAGGATTAGGGCTGTTGCTCAAAGCACTTGGATGACCTGAAGAAAGAACTTCAATAATCATGCATGAGTTGTTAGAGTGAGTGAGTCCAATTTCAAATGCCATGTCCACCCAACCACACTATTTAATCAATTGACCACTGGATACGTTCAGTTAGTTTTCCTCACTCCCAAAGATTTAGAGCCTTTTTCAGCCACAACTTACAACCTACAGTATACATGCAGCAGCTATTGTACCACAATGATTTCACTGAGGCATTCACTGATCAACTTCCCTTTTCTTGCAAGATGGAGCTCCTTTTTTCTTGAAAATGTTAATACCATGGAAGACAATTTTAAATCTCCATAGGGAAGATGATGCTTTATCAAGATCTGAACTGCCAGCTGTGGGGCTGAAGTAATTATTGATGAGCATATCTGTACTTCTCTTACACTTCATTTCTTGTAATCTTTAAATTTCTGACTGTAAAATTTGAGGATGCACATGGCATGCCAACAGGATTTTCAGCCCCAAATGGTCCTTACTGACTAATACGCTCCTTCCAGGGAAGACCTATTTGCTGGTGTTTGGACCATATCCCTCTGAATCTTTCCTATCCATGTACCTGTCCAAATGTTGATTAAATATTGTTAATGTGTCTGCCTCAACTACTTCGTCAAGCAGGTTAATACCACCCTCTGTATGAAAAGAATGTCCATCATATTTCTCTTGCATACCCTTTAGTTCTTGATTCCCCAATCTTGGCAAAAAGATTGAGTGCATTAGCCACTCATGATTTTATACACCTCTATAAGACATGACAGCATTTACATTCTCCATTCCCTTCATTGCAAGCAAAGTCCTGTTCACACTTGTTGTATTGGCCTTCTCAGCCAGTAAAGAATGAGAAAAAAGTTGAAGATAGAGACACCCATGTTTCCCTCTCACATTCAGTTCAACACAGGCATTCCCATTTTGCCAAGATGTTGATCTGGTGATGCCTGTATGAAGCACACATTGAAAGTGCATTTGTGCATCAGTTTTATCTACCATATACAGTATACCATACCAGATATTTCAACGTGGACAATCCTGCTGTGTCCATAATGTTACATACCTCAAGGAGATCTTGTGATTTCCTTG
The DNA here is from genome assembly GCF_963921235.1 of Mobula hypostoma. Taxonomy (NCBI): domain Eukaryota; kingdom Metazoa; phylum Chordata; class Chondrichthyes; order Myliobatiformes; family Myliobatidae; genus Mobula; species Mobula hypostoma. Next base: position 46,555,624 of record NC_086121.1, on the reverse strand, counting down.
TAAGAATGATGTAATGGTCTTTTGGAGGTCTTCTGATGTAATTTTCCCGCCGATGTGAGGTCACGTGATGACCTGTTCACCACGGGTATATAAGGGAAGACCTCAGATGACGCAGTTAGTTTTTAGTTTTTAGTTTTCCAGCTAGAATGTGCATTTGTGTCTCCGTTTCTGTTGCGTGTTTATTTTATGACGCAGTTTCATTTTTAAAACGGAGTGTTACATTCTGTTGCAAGGTACAATAGTGCTGGACTGGCAATTTTTGCTAGATTTGTTAATGTACCTTTTTCCAGTAGTATTGGAGAGTGAAGACTTCATCGAAGTACAGGATATGAAGGATTAAGAGAAGTAGGGAATGTTCGGCAGTTTAATAAAGGATCGACTTTACTGAGTCTTCATTGAAGAAGTAGCGACCTGCATCGAAGATAACTCCTGCCGAAAGAACAAGGTAGTTCATGTGGGATTTGTTCTCTAGAAATTAAGGTCAGTTGTTTTAAGCCGTTTATTTCCTTCATCGTGAATCCTTTGGACAGAACCAACAAGAAAGAAATCCTTCTCCAGAGAAGTCTCTCCCAATTGATTGTATAAATCTGTTGGACTTTCGAATTTACCATTTTAAGAACTGTGTTTGACTTTACTGCTTTAAGAACTGTTTTCGCATTTACCGCTTTAAGACTCAGTACCGAATGATGATTTGTTGAACAGCCGCATAGTGGTTAACTTCCGGTTAAGGTTTTCGTTTGTTTCTTATTGTTTATCCGTGTTTAATAAATGTTTGGTTGTTTTTATATAACCTGACGCGATTGATATTCATTTTTGCCGGTTACGTAACATAATTTGGGGGGGCTTGGCCAGGATTTTGTTCCAAAATTTTGAGTTTAAGTGCTGGTAATTGCCATTCTGATTTGGAAAAGGGAAATACCCAATTATTTTTAGTTTGATTGGTGTGTGAGTGGTATTTGGCAGCAATGAATGTCGACGACTTTATGGACACGCCTGACCAGGTGTTTTTAGAGAATATGAGAAAACCTGTTGTATTGGAGATTGCTAGGAAGTTGGATATTAAGGGAATTACGAAGAATACCATAAAGGCTTTAATTCAAAGAAAAATCGCTGAGTATTATACCAGTTTGAAAACGTTTGATGATGAGGTGTTAGGTAGATTTCCAATGAGTAATCTGGAAATGCAGTTACATCTTGAACAGATAAAGTTTGAAAGATTTAAAGTGGAAATGGTCGAAAGAGAGGCTAATAAAAAAAGGGAATTTGATGAAAGAGAGGCAAATAAATTAAGGGAATTTAGAGAAAGAGAGGAAAGTAAACTAAAGGATTTTAACGAAAGAGAAGCTGAAAATCAGAGGAAACTTGAGTTGGAGATGGAGAAATTAAGGATGGGAAATCAGTCTTCTGGTTCTAGGAAACAGTTTATTGTTAGTCGTGAGGTTATTTTGGCTCCGCCATTTAATGAAGCTGAAGTGGACAAATATTTCCAGCATTTCGAAACTATTGCTCTGAGTTTAGAATGGCCGAAAGAGTAATGGGCAGTGATGTTACAAAGTGTAACTAAAGGCAAGGCACAACAGGTTTATACAGCTTTAAATGCTGAGCAAGCACTGGATTATGATATTGTTAAACAGTATGTATTAAAGGCATATGAGTTAGTTCCGGAAGCGTATAAAGAAAGATTCAGAAATTTGAAGAGATCAATGAAAAGAACTTATGTGGAATTTGCCTATGAGAAATCTGTTTGTTTTGGGAGATGGGTTTCCTCTAAAAATGTGAATGGGGAGTATAATAAATTGAAAGAGTTGATTTTACTGGAGGAATTTAAAAGAAGCATTCCTGTTGAAGTGAGAACATATTTAAATGAAAGGGACACTGCTACATTGCAGGAAAATGCTAAATTAGCTGATGAGTATGCTCTAATTCATAAGAATAAATTTTCTCCAGGTAGAACTTTTAAAAGGAAAAATAGCACAGAGAGTCAAGGTAAACCAAAAATTAAATCTGAAGTTAGTGAGAAAAGTAAGGATGAAGGGAGACATGTGAAGGAAAGACATTTTGGTATTATTTGTAATTATTATAAGAAACCTGGACACGTAGTAGCTAACTGCTTTTGATTGAAAAAGAAAGAGAAAGAAGCCGTCCAGATGCTTGTGTGTAGCATATTGAAACACCTGTAAATTCACAGGGTTTAGAAAATACCAATGAAGATGTGTCAAAGTCTGACCAAGTTGAGGAGGGATATGAAACTTTTATAACAGAAGGATTTGTATCCTTGAAAGAAGGGTCCAATTCAGTATCAATAAGAATACTTAGACAGTGTGCTAAAGTTTAGTGATGAGTCTGACATTGATGAGATAGGTTATATAAGAGGAGTTGGGAGTGCCCTTATGCCAGTACATTTACATAGAGTAAATTTAAGGTCAGGATTAGTTTCAGGGGTTGTTAAAGAAGGACTACAATTCAGTTTACCTGTGAATGATGTTTCTCTTTTGTTAGGGAATGACTTAGCAGCTGGACAAGTTTTTCCTGAAACACATTTGACAATAAATCCTAATTCTGAGGAACCACAGAGGGATTCTAACATAGATTCTTCCTGTGTTGTAACAAGAGCTATAGCTAAAAAGACTGATGTACAGAATGAGATTGTTACCCATGACTGTTCAATTCAAGATTCGAATTTTGAGGATGTATCAGAAACTTTCTTACCTACATTATTTGATCAGGATTTTAGTAATAAGCCTGACCAGGAAGATTTGTCTTTATCTCAGAAGGAGATGATAGCAGAGCAGGGTAGAAATCCTGAGATAGTTAAATTAAAAGAACGAGCTCTTCCAGATAGTGAAATTGAAAAAGTGCTAGTAGGATATTATTTTGAAAGGGAGTATTAATGAGAAAGTGGAGATCGCCTACAATTCCTGCTAGTGAGGAATGGGAAGTTAATCATCAGGTAGTAGTTCCTAAAGTTTATCCAAATGAGATTTTAACTATGGCTCATAGTATTCCTTTGGATGGTCATTTAGGTGTAAAGAAAACTATGAACAAGGTTTCTAAATATTTTTATTGGCCCAGTTTAAGAAAAGATGTGGCAACATTTTGTAGAACATGTCATACGTGTCAAATTGTGGGTAAACCTAATCAAGTTACTCCAGTGGCTCCACAGCAACCAATTCCAGTACTTGGTGAGCCGTTCTCAAAAATCATTGTAGACTGTGTAGGTCCTTTGCCAAAGACTAAAACTGGACATCAATATTTGTTAACTATTATGTGCACAGCGTCTAGGTTTCCAGAGACAGTACCTCTTAGGAATATAACAGCCAAAACTGTGACAAAGGCTCTTATAAAATTCTTTACTTATTTTGGGTTGCCTAAGGAAGTACAATCGGATTAAGGTAGTAATTTTATGTCTGGATTGTTTTAACAGACAGTTTATAAACTGGGAGCAAAACAGATTATTTCATCAGCCTATCATCCAGAATCACAAGGAGCCTTGGAGAGATGTCATTCTACATTAAAAACTATGATTAGGACATATTGTGTGGAAAATGAAAAGGACTGGGATGAAGGTATACATTTACTACTTTTTGCAGTAAAGGAGGCAGTACAAGAATCATTAGGTTTTAGTCCTTTTGAACTTGTGTTTGGACATAGAGTTTGAGGACCTTTGGCTTTGTTGAAGGAACAGTGGATTAATAAAGAGGTACACACTAATTTGCTAGATTGTGTTTTAAAATTTAGAGAAAGATTATATAAAGGTCGTAGTTTGGTAAAGGAAAATGTAAAATTAGCTCAAGAGAAGATGAAGACTTGGTATGATAAGGAAGCTAGGATGAGGTCATTTAAGCCTGGGGATAAGGTGTTGGCTCTTTTCCTGGTGCAAACGAACCCATTACAAGCTAAATTTCATGGTCCTTATGAGATTAAATCTAAGGTAAATGATGTGGATTACGTGATAAAAACCCCAGATCGAAGAAAGACAACACAGCTGCGTCATTTAAATATGATAAAACCGTATTATGAGAGAGAAGCTGCTACTATGACTGTTGTGATCAATAATGAGTCTGATCTTGATAAAACCTTAATGGATGATTCATCTGAAACTCATTTTAAACCCAACATAATTTCAGCCAGGTTACCAAATTCAAAAATTCTAGAAAATATTGATGAAAAATTAACTCATTTACAGCCAGAGCAGAGAGAGCAGATGAAACAGTTAATTTTTAAATATAGAGATTTATTTCCAGACGTTCCTAGAAGAACCACTGTAGCGACACACGATGCAGATGTTGGTGATGGAAAACCCATAAAACAACATCCATATCGAATGAACAGGAAAAAATGTGAACTTGCTGAACAAGAAATTAAGTATGTGTTAGAGAGTGATATTATTAGACATTCTAATTCGAATTGGAGTTCACGTGTTTTATGGTGCCTGAGCCAGACAATAGTATTAGGTTTTGTACAGATTACAGGAAGTTAAATGCTGTGACAAAAACTGATACATATCCAATCCCTAAGGTGGATGATTGTGTGGATAAAGTTGGGCAAGCCAAATTCCTTACAAAGATTGATTTGTTGAAATGTTATGGGTGTGTTCCATTGACAGATAGAGGTAGAAAGATATCTGCATTTGTAACCCCATCTGGGTTATATGAATATAATGTTCTTCCATTTGGGATGAAGAATGCACCAAGTACTTTTCAAAGTATGATTAATAGTGTGATTCTGGGATTAAAAGATACAGATGCCTATATTGATGATTTAGTTACAGGAAATAATACGTGGAAAGCACATATTACTGTGGTGGAGAAACTACTTGAGAGACTTTCAAAAGCTAACTTAACTATTAACTTAGCTAAAAGTGCATTTGGTCATGCCACTGTGACTGTTAAGGAAAAGGGTTAAGGAAATCAAACTCCAATTTAGTAACACAGTTTAATGTTACAGGAGTACAATATTTTGATCACTCATATTAAGGGCAAAGATAATGTGATCGCTGATTGACTATCTAGATGTTAAATGTACAATGAAAATTTTTTTTATTTTTATGGAGTTGTATTTTAACATTTGTAACACTCCTACTGTATATTAGTTTGTAAAGTGCTGAAAGATAAGACTGTATATATTGTGTATGTTGTAAATTTTATACCCTGGTATTTTTTTTGTGTAAATTGTTAATTGTTAAAATTTTGTTCTTTAAGAGACCAAAATTTTCTTTTTGGAGGGAAGTGTTACATACCTCAAGGAGTTCTTGTGATTTCCTTGTAAGAATGATGTAATGGTCTTTTGGAGGTCACCTGATGTAACTTTCCCGCTGATGTGAGGTCACGTGAGGACATGTTCACCATGGGTATATAAGGGAAGACCTCAGATGACGCAGTTAGTTTTAGTTTTTAGTTTTCCAGCTAGAATGTGCGTCTGTGTCTCCGTTTTTGTTGCGTATTTATTTTATGACGCAGTTTCATTTTTAAAACGGAGTGTTACGTTCTGTTGCAAGGTACGATAGTGCTGGACTGGCAATTTTTGCTAGATTTTTTAATGTACCTTTTTCCAGTAGTATTGGAGAGTGAAGACTTCATTGAAGTACAGGATATGAAGGATTAAGAGAAGTAGGGAATGTTCGGCAGTTTAATAAAGGATCGACTTTACTGAGTCTTTGTTGAAGAAGTAGCAACCTGCATCGAAGATAACTCCTGCCGAAAGAACAAGGTAGTTCATGTGGGATTTGCTCTCTAGAAATTAAGGTCAGTTGTTTTAAGCCGTTTATTTCCTTCATTGTGAATCCTTTGGACAGAACCGACAGGAAAGAAATCCTTCTCCAGAGAAGTCTCTCCCAATTGAATGTATAAATCTGTTGGACTTTCAAATTTACCATTTTAAGAACTGTGTTTGACTTTACCGCTTTAAGAACTGTTTTCGCATTTACCGCTTTAAGACTCAGTACTGAGTGACGATTTGTTGAACAGACGCATAGTGGTTAACTTCCGGTTAAGGTTTTCGTTTGTTTCTTATTCTTTATCCGTGTTTAATAAATGTTTGGTTGTTTTTATATAACCTGACTTGATTAACATTAATTGTTGCTGGTTATGTAACAATAAATTTAATAAAGGTTTCTATTTATTAAACTGAAATTTTTCAAGTATTTATTAAATTTGACTTGAAATATATCATAAAACTTACCCACCAACATCGCCAGGTTGATTGACTTCAGGTTGCCAGGACTGTGATTCTCCATTTTGCAAAGGAGATAATTGATGAACTCTAGAGTCGAATGAAGATAGGAAGTTTGGGGATGCATTCTATCTAATTTCCCTCTGCAGTCCAAGATGAACCTTAACCAATGGACATGACCAGTCTCTGTTCAATGCTGCTTTTCTGCAGATACGTCCCCATTGTCTGTGTTTTTCATCTGTTACATTGTTAGAAGATTCATTTGTTGCAAGATTCCTGACAACACAACCCTGCTGAAGACAAATGCAAAGCAGTCATTGGGCACCTCAGTGCAGAGTCATCTAATTATTCATTCTCATGGTCCCTCCTTGCCTCACCCATTTCAATTCTCAGTTCTCCCTACCTCTACCTTGTACAGCTTGTTTCTTTGCTGGACATAATACTTATCAAACCCCTGCTTTCCAATTCACTTTAATTTGGATACGTTTACTCATCTAAGAAGCACTGTTTAATTAGTCATGTTCTTGGATGAAACTGAACCATTGCCTCTTCAGAAATCTATTTGTCATTTTCTTCTTTATTCACAACCTGAGAACTGTTGCTGTATTTTTTTCTATTTCCAAAGTTACTCTAAGAATGATGACTTTGTGGTCACTCTATGCAAAACTCTTCTTAATGAGACAAGTCCATGGAAATCTCAGCAGAGCAAACATGATAGTGATGGAGAGGGTATCGTCTGGGATAGAGTATTTCAATTATGAGCAGAAACTGGAGAGTTTGGGTCTTATCTCCCTGAGGTAGAGAGGAAACACCATTGAGATATTTAGGCAGACTGCAGGAACCTTTCCCCATAGCAGAGCAGGATAAAACAAGCACAGAGATGTGGTGTAAGGGGTAAAGAGATGCAAGGAGGATCTGAAAAGGACCTTTATCACTCTAAGAGTGGGGAGTACCTGGAACACACTGCTGAGAGAGAGCAGGGAGGAAGCAGAGTTGCTGATAGCATTTAAGAGCTGTTTGAGCAGGCAAAGTACGAAGTTCAAAAGTTCAAAGTAAAATTTATTATCAGAGTACATACATGTCACCACAGAAAACCCTGAGAGTCATATCATTGCAGACATACTAGGCAAATCTATAGAACAGTAACTGTTGTGACGAATACACATAGATAAGATGCTAGCTGTCCTGTGTGATCAGCAGTTGGTCTGCCACCTGTCTTCAAGAGAGAGATAAGGGACACAATGAAACAGCACCTGGAGATGTGTAGAGAGCTGTCTGGAGCGGCTCTCCCTTTGAACCCTGAACTGTTTGAAGTGATGGACAGGCGATACCCCAGCAGGGGGATAAAAAGGGACCGGTTCGCTAAGGCAGGACACACACGCCACCCGAGGTAACGAGACCCTGGAAGCGGTACGCCTCTCACGAGTCGGTGGGAAGTACCAGACAACGGCCAGGGTGGAAAGGTACGATCAGCGGGAACCCTGTGTGTGTCCGCCCTTGCCTGGGTGCCGGGTTCACTGCAGAGGATCGACCGCATCTGGAGGAGGGGTCACAGTCGGTGACCTCAGGTGACACCACCAAGGACCCGCCCAAAAGCTGCTTGTGAGCCATATCGCCGGTCTGTGAGTGAAGCCGTGTCTGAATGATCAGTTGTTCTTGTTCTCTCTCTCTCTCCCCCCACGTTGTCCATCGCCATGGCGACGATTACTGCGAACTGAACTACTAAACCGGACTGAACTTTGAGTCACTTTGAAATTTGGTCATTTACCCCTAGACAACGATAGAGTTTGATTGATGCTGTTATCTTAATTCTGTGCACATGTGTGTTTATCATCGCTGAACTGTTGCATTTATTATCCTTTCGATTACTGTGTTGCTTGTTTCTTTAATAAAACTTTCTTAGTTCTAGTACTCCAGACTCCAACTGAGTGATCCATTTCTGCTGGTTTGGCAACCCAGTTACGGGGTACGTAATACTGTAAACTGTAAACGTCAGGAACTGTTAACTGTTACAAACTGTGCAAATGCAATAAATAACGAGCATGAAATAACAATATAACAGAGTCCTTACATCAGGGTAGCCATCCCCTTTTGTTCAAGAGCCTGATGGCTGTAGTGTGGTAACTGTTCTTGAACCTGGTGGTATGAGCCCTGAGGCATCTGTACCTTCTACCTGAGGGCATCAGAAAGAAATGAGCATGGCCTGGGTGCTGAGGATCTTTGATAGTTGATGCTGCTTTTCCACGGCAACATTTCATGTAGATGTGCTCAATGGTTGGGAGGGTTTTACTTGTGCTCTACTGGGCCAAATCAACTACCTTTTGTAGGATTTTCCACTCAAAGATATTAGTGTTCCCATACCAGGCCATAATGCAGCCAGTCACCACACCTCTATAGAAGTTTGCCAAAGATATTTTCAAAAATTTTTTTTTTGCTCAGCATAACAAAACTTCCAATTTACAGATACATTTACATTTACATTTCTTCCCCTCACAGATATCAGCTATCAGAACACTTCCATCAAAATATAGACATCACCCCAACATCCTATACAAAAGCCCTTATTAGTATAGCAGACAGGTTTACATCTACAAAGTACATACTGCAGAAAAGGTTGACATGTTTTATGAAAACTATTTGTTTTTGAGTGTACCATACATGTCAAAAAGTCCAAAGGAATGTATTCCATGATTAATTGACGCCAACCAAGAAGTCCAGGGGCCTTATTGGATATCCAACAAAGTAAAATGTTTTTCCTCGCACAAAAAGTCAGGATGTTAAAAAGCTTTTTCTGATGTGCATTAATAATACGACTGCTGGGTAAGCCTAAGAGAAAAGACACTGGGTCCAGCTCAAGCTCCATCTTCAGAATCTTTTCATTTCACCCAAAATATCACTCCAGTATGCATGAAGTTTGGGACAAATCCAAAAACAGTGGGTGAAAGTTCCAGTATTTACTTTACACTTAGAACTCATTGAAGAAACTCCCGCCTTAAATTTCGAGAGACGATCTGGAGTCAGATGGGCTCTATGCAGAATTTTGAGTTGCAGTGCTTTAGTTCTATTACAAACTAAAATTTTCTTTGCATTATCACAGCTGTCTTCCCATGTTTCAGCTATAATTTCTAGTCCCAGTTCTTCCTCCCAGACCTTTCCCAGCTGCTCAACCTCTCCACAAGAACATTCCCTCAAGATGCTGTAAAAAGTCCGAATGGAGACTTCACCCTGAGAACAAAACACCGTTTTTTGTGTGTCAGAACTATAGAAATCAGTTAGCAATGATGTTTTTTTCTGTATATAATCTCTTATCTGAAAGAAATGAAAAAGATCCTTATTGGGTATGTTAAATTTCTTTACTATTTGACTGAAAGCTATCATCGTTCCTTCATCAATCAAATCTCCTAGATGGAAAATACCCTTAGAAATCCAAAGTTTAAATCCAGAATCCATTATGCCAGGCTGAAAATCTGGACTGCCGGTTATTGGAGTGAATGGTGATATTTTCGCTGCGTTGCCCTCAATTTGTCACACCGCCCTCCAAGCCCTAACTGTATTAATTGTTATTGGATTGCGACAATATTCCTTAACTAGTTTCATCTTATTGAGGAAAAGGAAATTAATAAGAGGGCATTTTGCTTGTGAAGCTTCAATATCTAGCCAAATTGAAGAGGGGCTCCTGCAAACCCAGTCAACCACATAAGATAAAAAGGAACTCGATTGATATTTTTTGATGTCTGGAAAATCCAGATCCCCTAGACTACTGGGAAGCTGTAACTTAGACATTTTAATACAGGGTCTTTTTTTGTTCCAAAGGAAAGAAACAAACCAGCCATTTATTTTTTTAAGCATTTGTTGGGTAAAAATGACTGCAATCATTTGTATTGGGTAAAGCAGACAAGGAAGAATGTCCATTTTGAGCAAGGATATTCGGCCAAGCCAAGAAATGGGAAAAATGCTCCATCGCTCAAGATCCTGTTTGATTTTGTCAAATAACTGTGTAAAGTTAGCTTTGAACAATTGATCAAATATAGGTGTGATAAATATACCTAAGTAAACAAAACCTGTCTACAACCATTTAAAGGGGAAAACACCCTGAGTGTCAAGTACCTGCTGCAGATTCCCCAGAGGCATAGCCTCTGATTTAGTAAAGTTCCTTTTATAACCTGAAAAGGTGCTAAATGATTTGATGCATTGTATAAGGTAAGTTTGATAAATGTGGTGGGGTCCTGAATTACGCCTATGAACTGTGCTTTTGAAAAGAGAGCAAGAGAGTTATTGAACACCGACATCTTGTTTTTAAGAGAGAGAGAGAGAGAGAGAGAGAGAGACGAAGAAAGCTTTGGATGATGTTATGGGTTTTCTGCAGCATGTTTACATTTCTACAAGGACACTGCCTGCTTGGAAATTCTTACAGACAGAGAAAGGAGGAGCTGTTTGAGAGACAGTTGGTATTCAACACGGGGAGATAAATAGAAGGTCAGATAATAGCCCTGGAGACACATGGTTTTGGACACTGAATAACCTTTGTTGTGCCCACAGAAAAAGTGGGTTTTGGAGGATCGATCAGGCGGATCAATCAGTGGCTCTCACAGTGTGAAAAGGGAGTGACCAGTGGGGAGTTGTTTGTGTGTTCAACCCTCGCCTGGGTTGATAATTCCACCAAAGAAGAACAGTCCCCTTTGTTTTGGTTGCAGTCGGTGAATTCTAAAGGATTTCGGAGGACAACAGGAAGATTGATGGTGTCATCTCAGCTGAAGACTTAAATCTCTCCATCCCTCTCTCTCTCCATCACTACTCAACTCAATACCATGAACTGAACTGACCTTTACTCATCATCGTAAGACTATCCATTTACCCCTAGACTTGAAGAAGCTTGATTTTCATATATTTCCACACTTATATATATATATTCATTGATAACCTGTTTGATTTATCTGCATTTATATTACTGTATTGCGTAGGTACTAATAAATACCATTAGTTAATAACAATACTGGAGTCCAAAGTGTTTTCCATTTCTGCTGGCTCTTTAACCCGTCCCGGTTCCCTATCAAAATTTGTCTGCATCCATGATATGAACAAATTGTGTGGGAGGCTTGTTTGAATTGATTGGGGAAAAATCCCTGTTGATTTGGTTGTGTGGAAAAACAGCAGAAATGGATGTTGGGAAGTTTCTGGCATCGCCAAACCCTGTGGTTTTGAAGAGAGCTAAAAAGGATGAGTTGCGGACAATTGTTGAGGAATTGGAACTTAAGACGGTAAAGAAGGGTATGACTAAGTTAGAAATTCAAAGGAAAATAGTTGAATATTATATTTTGACGAAGCAATTTACTGAGGATGTGTTGAAAATGTTCGTGGAAGGTAAACCTAATGAGGCTGAGCTTCAACTTCAGTTGGAAAAATTAAGAATGGAGCATGAATTGAAATTAAAACAGCTTGAGAGAGAGGCTAGAGAGGCAACAAAATGGAGAGAAGAGGCAGAAAGACAGAGACAGTTTGAGAGGGAGATGTGGCAGCTGAGAGGTTTAGTGTCAGACCCTGATGATTTTTAGAGCTCGGAAGAGCTTGTTTTGCTTGATGAATTTAAAAGTTGTGTCCCCTATGATGTAAGGGCATACCTAGATGAAGAGGATGCCGCAATCCTGCGGGGGTCTGCTAAGAAAGCAGACGAAGTTGTTTTAACCTACGAGGTTGAGTTTACTCCAGATGAGAGTTACCCAGAGAGTAGCTGGGAGGTTCAGGGTGACCTTGAATTTGAAACTGGGACAAGTGATGAAAGCCCAGAAGAGGCAGCTGTCCCGATTGCCTGTATTCAGGTTATTGAAGTACCTGTGGATTCACAGGGTACTAAACCTTGTGTTGAAATTCAGTCAGGGTCTGAGGTGTCTGACCTGGTTGGAAAGGAATGCAGTTCTTTTGTGTTAGATGGTTTTGGTTCAGTGAATAAGGGGTTAACCTTGGTACCAGTGGAAATTGAGAATTCTCAGTCCCTTGTATTAGACAGTGTTCTAAAAGATAGTGATGAGATAAGAATTGGGTGGGGTAGGTGTAAGGAATATAATGGGAAAAGTGTTGTTCCTGGACTTTTCAATAAAGTACTGGGGAAGTTTGGATTGGTTGCACAACCTTTGACCCTGCTTGCAGGACAAAAGCCTGCTGAGGAAGTATGTCCCCCTCTGTCGAATTTTGCTTTGACATTTGGAGGTAAACACCTTCAAGGTTATTCACAATGATGTTGTGGAGAAGAAGGAGGATTGTTATGGTTTTGGGGAGACATCACTGGTGGAAGTTGTTATGGAGATAAGTCGAAATAAAAGTCGTAGAGATCAGATAAATAGATTGTTTGGCTTCTTCCACAATGTACACTTGATTTTTATAAGCCTGGTGATGTTGCTAAGTTTAGCAAACAATGTGGGGAGGTTGACACCTCTCCAAGGTAAGGTTGATTTAACAATTCAACTAATGATCCAAGCTGTTGCTAATGAACCACACAGAAAGACTGATGTTTATTCGACACGCGCAGTTACTCGAAGCATGTTTAGAAAGTCGGCTGATGCCCATGATAGCAAAACCAGAGGTTTAAATTATGATGATGTGTCACAGACTTCTTTGCCTTCCATGTTACAAAAGGAATTGGAGAGTAAGATGTATGAGAGAGGTTTGTTCTTATCGAGGAAGGAATCTCTCACAGAAGAGGAGGTTCAGAGAGAGTCAGTAGGATATTACCTTAAAGAAGGGGTGTTAATGAAGAAGTGGAGACCAGCCACTGTGCCTGCAAGTGAGGATTGGGCTTATAAGATGCCTTCAGGTGGACATTTTGGAGTGAGAAAGACAGAGAACAGAATTATGAAGGAATTCTACTGGCCTAATTTAAGAGAAAATGTTGTGAATTTTTGCAGGACTTGCCATACCTACCAGGTTGAGGGGAAACTTAATCAGGTTATTCAAGTAACACCACTTAAACCGATACCTGCTTTCGGCGAACCTTATTCTAGGGTCATAGTGGATTGTGCAGGCCCATTGCTAAAGACTGCAGATGGTCATCAGTATCTGTTAACAATTATGTGTTCTGTGTCTAGGTACCCTGAAGCCGTGCCTCTTGGAAACATCAAGGCCAAGACTGTGGTAAAAGCATTCAGTAGGTTTTTCGCACTGATAGGTCTGCTCAAAGAAATTCAATTTGATCAGGGTAGTAACTTTACTATGAGAACATTCCAGGGGATAGTTGGAGAACTGGGAGCTAAGCACATTGTGTCATCTGCATATCACACAGAGTCCAAGGGAGTCTTGGAATGGTTCAAGTCCTCTCTTAAGACCATGATTAAAAGATATTGTGTGAAAAATGGGGAAAACTGGGATGAAGAGTTCCCCTACTGTTATTTGCTGTTGGAGATACGATTCAAAAATCATTGGAGGGTAGTCTGTTTGAACCTGTGTTCGATCACAAGCCAAAAAGACCCTACTCAGAGAACTGTGGTCTGATGTGGAAATATGGGTCAATGTGCAGAAAAGATTTAACAATGTTTGTGACCTTGCAAAGGAAAGTTTGCAGAATGTTCAAATTAAAATAAAACACTTGTTTGATAGGATAGCACTTGTGTTTACTGTTAGGAAAACAAATGGAGTTGTGGTAGCGGAGACTGAGAATGAGATGAAAAATCATTTTAACCTGCTGAATCTAGTATCAACAAGGTTTAAGAATTCCATTGTTTTGAAAAAATATTACTGATAACTCCATCAGTTAGAACCTACACCACAAACACAATTGAAGGAATTAATTAGCAAGCATAAAGATTTATTCCCTGACATTCTAAGATGGTGTACAGCTGAAGGGCATGACATCATTGTAAATTCAGCCCAGCCCATCAGAGAGCATCCTACAGAATGAATTTAGAGGAAAGTAAAATGGTTGAACAAGAAATTGGAAACAAGAAGGAACAAGGAAAGAGTGTATTGCCTGTATTGATAGAGTAGGAAAGGCTAAGTACCCACAAAAATTGACTTGTTAAAAGGATATTGGGGTGTTCCTTTAATAGAGGGGGATAAAGAAATATCAGCATTTGTGACACCATCTAGACAGTATGAATATAATGTTTTACCCTTCGAGATGAAAAATGCTCCAGGGACATTTCAAAGAATGATCAATTCTGTGATTAGAGGTTTAGAAAACACAGGGGCTTACATTGATGATTTAGTGGTCTGGAATGACACGTGGGAAGAGCATATTGCGACTGTAGAAAAACTGTTTAAAGGGCTGTCCAAGGCCAATCTTACTGTGAACCTTAATACAAATGAGTTTGGTCATGCCACAGTTATATATCTGGGCTATGTAATAGACCAGGGCCAACTGGCTCCTGTACAGGTCAAGGTTCAAGCTATTGGTGAGGTTCCTGTTCTAACAGGCAAGAAAGTGTTAAGAAGGTTTTAGGAATGGTTGGGTATTACCAAAAGTTTTGTAAGAATTTTGCAGATATCGCTTTCCCCCTAACGAAGCTCCTAGGGAAGAGTGAAAGATTTATATGGAGTGATTTTTGCCAGGAGGCATTTGAATGCCTGAAAACTATCCTGTGTTATCATCCTGTGTTCAAAGCACCTGATTTTTCCAAGCCATTTTCTATAGCCTCATATGCTAGTGACAAAGCTGCTGGGGTAATACTGTTACAGAAGGGAGTGGATGACATTGAACCACCCAATATCCTATTACTCAAAGAAATTTAATGTGCACCAGAAAAATTGAAAAGGAATTGCTAGCACTTATTCTGGCTTTACAACATTTTGAAGTCTATGTTTGTCCTGCCCAGACACCACTTGTAGTTTACAAGGATCACAATCCGTTGGTGTTTCTAACTAAGATGAAGGATAAGAATAGGTGGTTATTAAATTGGAGTCTGATATTGCAAGAATATGACTTAAAAATCAAACATGTGAAAGGTACTGACAATATTATAGCTGATTGTTTATCCAGATGTTAAGTTAGAAATTGTACACGTTATTGCTCTGTCATCTGATGATCATACATGTATTGTTTCAAACTCTGAAATTTCCAGTTAAACAAAATTTTGCCTCAGTCAAAATTTTTTTTTGAAGGAAGGGGGTGTGACAGGGTCCTCAATTACCCCTATGAGCTGTGCTTTTGTAAAAAGAGAGAGAGAGCTACTTAACACTGACATCTTGTTTTGAGAAAGAGAGAGAGAGAGAGAGAGAGAGAGACGAAGACAGCTTTGGATGATGTTGTGGATTTCCTGCAGCATGTTTACATTTTTACAAGGACGCTGCCTTATTGGAAATTCTTACAGACCGAGAAGGGAGGAGCTGCTTGAGAGACAGTTGGTATTCAGCTTGGGGAGATAAAAAGAAGGTCAGATGATAGACCTGGAGTCACATAGTTTATTAGATTATGAGGACATGCAGTCCTCTTTTATTGTCATTTAGTAATGCATGCATTCAGAAATGATACAATATTCCTCCAGTGTGATATCACAGAAATACAGGACAGACCAAGACTGAAAAACTGACAAAAACCACATAATTATAACATATAGTTACATCAGTGCAAGCAATACCATAACATGATGAAGAACAGGCCATGGGCACAGTAAAAAAAAAGTTCAAAGTCCCACATCTCACGCAGACGGGAGAAGAAAGAAAACTATCCCTGCCATGCCCGACCACAGTCCGACTCTGAGTCGTCCGAAAACTTCAAGCCTCCGACCAGCCCTCCGACACCGAGCACCGAGAACCATCTCTGCCGAGTGCTTTGACCCCAGCCCCGGCTGCCAGCAGCAGGCAAAGCCGAGGATTTTGGAGCTTTCCCTCCGGAGATTCTCGATCACACAGTAGCAGCAGCAGCAAACCAGGCATTTCAGAAGTTTCTCCAGGTGCTTCTTGCGCTGTCTCCATCAAATCAGAATTGTGCATAGTACCCTATTTAATAAATGTGATATCATTTCACCGGAGAGCTGCACGGACACTGAGCTTTGTTGTGCCCAAGAAAAAGTGGGTTTTGGAGGATCAATCTGTGGCTGTCGCAGTGTGAGAAAGGAGTGACCGGTGGGGAGTTGTTTGTGTGTCTAACCCTTGCCTGGGTTGATAATTCCACCACAGAAGAATGGTCCCCTTTGTTTTGGTCATAGTCGGTGACTTCTAAAGGATTTCGGAGGACAACGGCAAGTTCGACGGTGTCAGCTCACCTGAAGACTTAAATCTCTCCCTCTCTCTCTCTCCATCACTACTCAACTCAATACCATGAACTGAACTGAACTTTCCTCATCATTGTAAGACTATCCATTTACCTCTCGACTTGAAGAAGCTTGATTTTCATGTATTTCCACACATATATATATATATTCATTGATAATCTGTTTGACTTATCAGCATTTATGTTACGGTATTGCATAGTTGCTAATAAATACCATTAGTTAATAGCAATACTGGACTCCAAAGTGTTTTCCATTTCTGCTGGTTCTTTAACCTGTCACGGGGTACGTTACATAAGAAAATTAGAACATCATCCGCATACAATGTAATTTATGTGACTTTAGTCCTATGTCTGGAACAGATATTTTGGGATCTCGCCAAATAGCCTCAGCCAATGGATCGATCACTAGTGTGAAAAGTAGTGGTGATAAAGGGCAGCCCTGCCGGCTGCCCCTCAGAATACTAAAATCATCTGACCTAATACCATTAGTGAGAATCGCAGCTGAAGAGTCATTATAAAAAACCTTCACCCACTTAATAAAATTATTGCCCAAACCAAATTGTTCAAAAGTGAAAAAAAATAGCCATTCGACATGATCAAAGTCCTTTTCTGCATCTAAGGAAACCACCAAGCCATCCACTGCCTGTTGCTGACATGCCTGAATCACATTAAGTAAGTAATCTTCTGTTATTTTTAGATGATCTACGACCTTTTACAAAACCCATTTATGATAAAAGGTAACTCAGTTTCTAATCGCAACACTAAGTTTTTAGATAAGATTTTAAAGTCAACATTTAACAATAAAATAGGCCTATAGGAGGCATAATCTTCAGGGCTTTTTCCTTTCTTAAGAATTAGGGAGATATTAGCTTCTCTTAATGATGATGGGAGGAGACCGCAATTAAATGCATGATTGAACATGTTTAGCATAGGCACTGATAATAACCCTGTGAACTCTTTATAGAATTCACGATTGAGTCCATCAGGACCAGGGGCCTTCCCACATTGGAGCTGTCTCACAGCTTCCTGTATCTCATGTATAGATAATGGAGCATTGAGGAGGGACTCTTGTTCAGAAGAAATGCCTAGGAGATCTAAATTCCTGAAAAAGGACTCCACCCTCAATTGTCCATCATTACATTGCTCAGATTGATACAATTTAGAATAAAAATTCTTAAATACAACATTAATCATTATAGAATTACTAGTGAGGGCTCCTGTCCAATCCCTAATTGAAGCAATAGTCTGAGAGGCATTCTTCTTTCTAGCTAAATAAGCTAAATACCTACCTGGTTTTTCACCATGTTCAAACGACCGTTGTTTAGCAAATGTCAATTTTCTTTTGGCTGCCTGTGTAAGTAAAGAGTTTAGTGTACAGCGTAGGGCTGTGATATTCTGTAACTTGGCTGCAGAAGGCTTATTAATATAATCCTTTTCAGCTGCTGCAAGCCTTGCTTCCACTAGGCACTGCAGTTTCGCAGCTTGTCGCTTCTTACTAGCAGAGTAGGAGATAATTAATCCCCTTGCGTAGGCCTTAGCGGTTTCCCAGAGCATTGATGGACTACTAGCTGATTTGGAATTAATAGATAGGAAATTTTTAAATTCAGAAATAAAGTAGTCTATAAATTTATTATCTTCTATAATAAAAGGATTCAGCCTCCAATGTCTAGATTGTGCTGAATTATTTTTGGGCTTAGTATTTAAATATACTGCTGTATGGTCAGAAGTAGCAATATTTCCAATTGTGCAGGATACAACTAAATCTAGGAGCGTTTTGGGTGTTAGAAAAAAGTCTATTCTGGTATAGCACGTGTGGATTAGAAAAAAATGTGAAGTTTTTGTCTGAGGGATGTAACAACCTCCAGACATCCACAAGTCCTAGTTCTCCACATAAGCCCATGACTTGTTTAGATTGTGAGGTGAGCAATGGGGGACCACTAGGCACCCTGTCCATCAATGGGTCTATGAGACAATTAAAATCCCCACCTACAATAATGTTTTGTATTGAAAAGCTTGTAAGTTTGGAAAAGGCATCTATTAGGAATTTGAGAGGATGAGCTGGAGGGCAGTAAACATTGAGAATACCATATTCCTCTCCATATATTGAAGCCTTAACAATCACAAATCTCCCACACTTATCCTTAATGCAATCTGATAACTTAAAAGGTAGGTTCTTCCAAATTAAAATGTCCACCCCCTTACTCCTGGTATTAAAAGATGAAAAGTAGACTTGACCAAGTCCACTCTGTTGCAGTTTTAGATGATCTTTATCATTTAAGTGTGTCTCCTGCAATAAGGCTCTGTCCACCCTTTCCTTTTTCAGGTTTAATCGGATTTTCTTTCTCTTGATTGGTGATTGACTCCCCTTAATATTCCAAGTGCACAATTTTAATATATTGCTGGTCATAACCTTTTATAATAATCATTTGACTCCAGAGGAGAAGAAACCCGACTTAAGATCAGCTGAGCAGCAATAAGTGAATAAAAAAACACACAAATAAAGCCAAAGTGCCAACAGTGCTGAACAAGAGGACTTACCCCACACTTAAAGGAGATATTTGAACCTTTTGCACCCCATATTCTGTCCCACTGCCAATATGGCATTTAACATAGTCAAAAATGAAAACAGGGCATAATTTATCAGTCCACCGATTTGTTACCGTCATGTTTAAGCTCCTTCAGGCTGGAGCAGCACCGCTAATTTAAACAAATAAAGGTTACCCATCCTATAAGATACCTTGCCGTCGAGTAATGAAAAGGTAAAATAAAGCGACCATCGAGCATGTTATCGCCCATAACCAGGGCTACACGATATATACATTCTTTAGCCCAACGTGTCTACAAAAGTTTTAGCTTTGCCAGGAGAATCAAATATCTTGGTGGTCCCATTGTAGGTGATTTTCAGTGCTGCTGGGTACAGCATAAAGTACTGGATTCCAGATTCCCTCAGCCGCTTCTTTACCTGGTCGAATTCCTTGCGCTTCGAAATAACGGCTGCTGAAAAATCTTGGAAAAACATAAGCCTGGATCCCTCATATATTAAAGCCTGGGCATCAGTCCTGCGGCCCCTCGAAACCTCCACCACTCTTTGCTTATCACCGAAATTATGGAACCGCATGAGGACAGGTCGAGGGCATTGGTCTAGGCCCGGTTTTGGAGCCAGCGTAAGATGAGCTCTTTTCACTTTAATGCATCCAGCCTTAGTTTCCAAATCAAGGAAATTAGGCAGCCAGCTCAAAAAACTTTGCTGGCTGGCTGCCTTCTGTACCTTCAGGTAGACCGATAATTCGTATGTTCTTCCTCCTACCTCTATTCTCAAGATCATCGATATGGTCAGATAGGCTTTGAACTTGCTTTTCTAGCACCCGGATGTGGCTTTGGGCTTGATCAGCTACAGTCTCTACCGCAAAGACTCGGCCCTCGGCTTCGGTTTGCCAAGGATTTTGATGACATGCTGAACCTCCGCAGAATCCTGAGGATGTAGAGGTGTTGTCGTGCTTCCTTCACAATTATATTTATATGATGGGTCCAGGACAGATCCTCTGAGATAGTGTCACCCAGGAATTTAAAATTACTGACCCTCTCCACCTCTGATCCTCTGATGGTTACTGGCTCATTCCATCTCCTGAAGTCTACAATCAGTTCCTTGGTCTTATTGATGTTGTGTGAGAGGTTGTTGTTATTACACCACTCAGCCAAGTTTTCAATCTCTGTCCTGGCTGCTGATTCATCACCCCCTTTGATTCAGCCTACAACAGTCGTGTCATCAGCAAACTTGTATGGTGTTAGAGCTGTAATTAGTCACACAGTCAGCAGGGGGCCAAGTACACATCCCTGCAGTGCTCGTCTGTTGATGGAGATTGTGTACAAGTGAAGAAATTCAGGATCCAATCGCACAAAAAGGTATTGAGGCCCAGTTTACTGATTAATTGTGTTTACTGATTAGTTTTGAGGTGATAATGGTGTTAAATACTGAGCTATGATTGATAAAGAGCATCTTTGCTGTCCAGATGTTTCAAGGTTGCGTGAAGAGTGAACAAGATAGCATCTGCTATAGACTTGTTGCTTTTGAATTTCCAAGGTAGAGAAAACTACTGATCAAGGATTGGAAGATGGGATTAATTCAGATGGGTGTTCAGGATGGATGAGATGGATCATCTGGTCTGTTTGTGTGCTGTATGACTCTGTCTTTCAATGACATTTCACCTATGTAAAAATCCAAAACAAGCTGCATAAACTCAGATGTTGAAAATCTAAAATAAAAACAGAAAATGCTGGTAATAATTGGTAGATCAGTCTGCATCTATGAGAAGGGAAACTGAGTCAAAGCACCCTTGTTAGAACTCAGATGGAGAGAAGAAGCTTGTGATAATGCAGGGAGTGTAGGGGAGAGTTGGTGCCACAGATGAGGTAAAATGGAGGGAAACTTTGTGAACAAGGTCCTCCGGTCAATGGGAGCAGTTAAAGAATGAGAATAGAATCAAATAAATGTAGAATATGGGAGCTGCAAAATGCAGAGTGGGGGGATGTATCTGCCAGGTCCGGCTGGGCACATTCTCCACTTCCAGAAATAAAGAGAATAAAGAGAAAACAAATAGATGCTACTTTAATGGAAATATATTGAATTAGAAAGTACCCCTACATACAACTTATCAGAATCAAATGTTCTTGCATCTTGTTTACAACTTAGTACGTGTTGGTGTGCACCATTCAGCCAGCGGTGCTCGTGTTCACCTGCCATTTCTTGACTCTAAACAGCTAGACTCTATCTTATCCTATTGCATTCTTGTGTTGTAACATTATCATTGATCAGCACTATTGCTCCATTATCTTTCCTGAATTTAGTACAGCCAGAATCTTAGGTAAAACACACAAAATGCTAGATGAATTTAGCCAGTCAGGCAGCATCCATGAAAATGAACAGACGCTTGACGTTTTGGGCTGAGACCCTTCTTCAGGACTGGAAAAGAAGGGGGAAGATGCTAGAATTAAAAGCAATGTTATGTAGCCTTTCTTGAACTTACTTGAGTCAAATCTATTGTTGTCTTTTGTTACAATCAGTTTGTCGCTGCAACTCCCCAAACCTTTCTTAGAATTTCATTCGTTTCCAGACATGTATTTTCAACCATTTTTTTATACTTTCACAAATTCTCTGCTATCTGATCTCTTCTTAGTCAGTTAGTCACTCCCAAACTCACTGCCCCCTTGAATTTCCTCTGTAGTGTTTCATCCCAAATATCCTCCCCAGCCATACACTTCCAGAGTATTAACTAATTACCCTGTAGGATGTCAACCCTCCATTTCCTGTCTGTCCCATTGAGTTCCTCCAATGTTTCTGGGTTAAACATTAGGGATGTGTTGATACTCTGAGACAGGACAAAGGACATTACCAAATGAGTACACTGCATTTTACAGAGGACGTGGTCCATGCCTGAACGAATGAATCAAACCAAATCCTAAGAACCTGAAACAGGAACTGAAATGTCTGTGCAGAATGGAAATGTAGTGATCACAGGATCACCCTGGTGTCATCTGTACTGAGTGTGGGAGAAGGAAAGTAAATACATTCATGTTTGGCTTGAAAAATTGAACAGTATGGAGATTCTGAAGCATTAGGAAGAGTTCTGAAGCAGGAGAGACCTGCCCAAATTATAGATTAACAGATAGAAGGAAGGTAGTCAGTCCAGATGAAGGGTCTCAACCTGAAACATTGATTGTCCAATTCACTGCATAGATAATTTCAGAGTTCCTCCAGCATTTAGTGTGATGCTCCAGATTTCAGCATCTGCAGTCCCTTGTAGTTCTATGATTGCTAACTGCAGAGTTGCCCATCTAACAGCCTGGTTATTGGAGATCCAGAGTAGAAGGAGATTCTGATGAACCAGGGTTTCTCTGTGTAGAGACAAAAATTAACCCAAGCAACACACACAAAATGCTGGAGGAACTCAGCAGGCCAGGCAGCATCTATGGAAAAGAATAAACAGTCGATGCTTCAGGCTTCATCAGGACTGGAGAAAAAAGATGACAAGTCAGAGTAATAAGGTGGAGGGAGGATAGCAAGTATTACAAGATAGAAGGCAATCGCTGAAACCAAGAGAGGGGGAGGGATGAAGTAAAGAGCTAGGCAGTTGATTGGTGAAAGAGATAAAGGGCTGGAGAAGGGGAATCTGAAGGTCTTGGAAGAAAGAAAAGAGAGGAGGAGCACCAGAGGGAGGTGATGGGCAGGTAAGGAGATAAAATGATAAGATGAGAGAAGGAACCGGTAATGAGGAATGGTGAAGGAGAGGAACTGGGGGTGGGGGTTCAAAAAATTGATATGCATGCCAATAGGTTGGAGGGTACCCAGACGGAATATACGATGTTGTTCCTCCAACCTGAATGTGGCCTCATCTCGTCAGTAGAGGAGGCTATGGACCGATATGTCGGAATGGAAATGGGAAGTGGAATTAAACTGGGTGATCACTGGGAGATCCCGCTTTTTCTGGTGGACGGAACATAGGTGTTCGGCGAAGTGGTCCCCCAATCTACGTCAGGTCTTACCGACATACAGGAGGCCACACTGGGAGCACTGGATACAGTAGATGATCCCAACTGACTCACAGGTGAAGTATCGACTCACCTGGAACAACTGTTTAGGGCCCTGAATGGTAGTGAGGGAGGAGGTGTAGGGGCAGGTGTAGCACTTGTTCTGCTTGTAAGGATAAGCGCCAGGAGGGAGATCAGTGTGGAGGGATCAATGAACAAGGGAGTCCTAGGGAGGGAACCCTGCAGAAAGCAGAAAGCAGGGTGGGGGAGAGAAGGAAAGATGTGCTTGGTGGTGGGATCCCATTCGAGATGGCGTAAGTTATGGAGAATTATGTGATGGACGTGGAGGCTGGTGGGGTGCTAGGTTAGGCCTAGAGGAACCCTATCCCTGATGGGGTGGCGGGAGGATGAGATGAGGGCAGACGTGCACAAAATAAAAGAAATGTGGCTGAGGGCAGCATTGCAGGTGGAGAAGGGAAGGCCTTTCCTTGAAGAAGGAGGACATCTCCTTAATACTGGAGTGAAAAGGCTCATCTGAGAGCAGAGGAATTGAAAGAAGGGTGTGGCATTTTACAAGTACCAGGGTGGGAAGAGGTGTAGAGCAGGTATTTATGAGAATCAGTTGGTTTATAAAATATATCAGTAGGTAAACTGTCTCCAGTGATGGAAACAGAGAGATCGAGAAAGTGAAAGGAGGTGTTGTAAACTGCCCAGGTAAATATAAGGGCAGGGTAGTTGTTAGAGGCAAAGTTGATGAAGTCAACGAGCTCCACTGCATTGGTGCAGGAAGCAGCACCAATGCAGTTGTTGCATAGCATAGGAAAAGATAAAGAGTATCGGCTTGGAACATCAACTGTTCCAAGTAGCCATCTACTGATATCTTTTATAAACCCACTGATTCTCACATCTACCTGGACGTTCCCTCCTCCCACCGTGTTACTTGTAAAAAAGCCATCCCCCTCTCTCAATTCCTTCATCTCCATTGTATCAGCTCTCAGGATGAGGACTTTCATTCCAGAACTAAGGAAATATCCTCCTTCTACAAGGACAGGTGTTTCCCTTCCTCCATCAGCATTGCCGCCCTCGGCCACGTCTCTTCCATTTCATGCACGTCTGCTCTTACCCCATCCTCCTGCCACCCTACCAGGGATAGGGATCCTCTTGTTCTCCCCTACAACTCCACCTTCCCCCCTCATCCAGCACATAATTCTCTATAACTTACACCATCTCCAACAGGATCCCACCACCAAGCACATCATTCCTTCCCTCCACTTTCTGCTTTTCTCAAGGATCGCTCCCTATGCAACTCCCTTGTTTATTTGTCCCTCCTCACTGATCTTCCTCCTGGCACTTTTCCTTGCAGCCAGAACAAGTGCTACATCTGCCCCTACACTTCCTCCCTCACTACAATTTAGGGTCCCAAACAGTTGTTCCAGGTGAGGTGATACTTCACCTGTGAGTCAGTTGGGTCATCTAGTGTATTTGGTGCTCCTGGTGTGGCCTTCTGTATATTGACAAGATGCAACATAGATTCAGGGGCCGATTTGCTGAGCACCTATGCTCCATCTGCCAGAAAAGAAGGATCTACCAGCAGCCACCCATTTTAATGTTACTTCCCATTCTCATTCTGACATGTCAGTCCATGGTCTCCTCTACTGCCACAATGAGGCCACACTCAGGTTGGAGGAGCAACACCTTGCTCCAACGTCTGCGAAGCCTCCAATCTGATGGCTTGAACATTGATTTCTTGAACTTCTAGTAACCATTCCCCATTTCCCTCTCTCACCTTATCTCCTTACCTGCCCATTACCTCCCTCTGGTGCTCCTCCCCCCTTTTCTTTCTTCCTTGGCCTCTGTCCCCCATTTTTCAGCCCTGTATCTCTTTCACCAATTAACTTCCCAGCTCTTTATTTCACCCCTTATCCTTTCCCTGTTTCACCTATCACCTACTACCTTGCATTTCTTATTCATCTCCCCCCACCTTCTTACTCTGATTTTTCATCTTTTTTTCCCAGTTCTGATGAAGGGTCTCGGCCTGAGACGTCGACTGTTTACTCTTTTCCATAGATGCTGACTGGCCTGTTGAGTTCCTCCTGCATTTTGTGTGTGTTGCTTGGATTTCCAGCATCTGCAGATTTTCTCTTGTTTGAGAAAAAAGTAACATCCATGTTCTATGGAACTCTTGCCCTCAAGAGTATCTGGGGTTAGGAGAATCCTAAAGTCATATGGCATGGATGATGGATCAAAGAGATAATTATTGATTTCAGGATGAGGAAACTGGAGGTCCATGAACCAGTTCTCATCAGAGGATCAGAGATGGAGAGAGTCATCTACTTTAAATTCCTCACTCTTATCATTTTCGAGGATCTGTCCTGGGTCCAGCATGTAGCTGTCATTACAAAGAAGGCAAGACAGCACTTCTACTTTTTTAGAAGTTTACGAAGATTCAGCATGTCATTTAAAACTTTGACAAACTACTATTGATGCATATTGGGGAGTATACTGACTGGTTACAACAAGGGCTGCAATGGAACACCAACACCCTTGAACAGAAAAGCTCCAAAAAGTAGTAAATACAGCCAGTCCATCAGAATCATAATCAGATTTATTATCGCATGTGTCGTAAAATTTGTTAACTTAGCAGCAGCAGTTCAATGCAATACTTAAAATAGAAGAAGACGAAGAAGAAGAAAAAAAAATAAATCAATCAATCAATGGAGGGTTATGGGCTGAGTGCAGGTTGGTGGGACTAGGTGAGAATAAGAGGTCGGCATGGACTAGAAGGGACGAGATGGCCTGTTTCTGTGCTGTAATTGTTATATGGTTATATGGTTATCAAACACAGTATACGAATATTGAATAGATTTTAAATCGTGCAAAAACAGAAATAATATATATTTAAAAAGTAAGGTAGTGTTCATAGGTTCAATGTCCATTTAGGAATCGGATGGCAGAGGGGAAGAAGCTGTTCCTGAATCACTGAACGTGTGCCTTCAAGCTTCTGTACCTCCTACCTGATGATAACAATGAGAAAAGGGCATGCCCTGGGTGCTGGAGGTCCTGAATAACGCACGCTGCCTTTCTGAGACACCTCTCCTTGAAGATGTCCTGGCTACTTTGTAGGCTAGTGCCCAAGATAGAGCTGACTAGATTTACAACCCTGTGCAGTTTCTTTCGGTCTTGTGCAGTAGCCCCCCCACCCCCCATACTAGATTGTCAGAAAGCCCTCCCTACCATTGAGCACGTCCAGAAGGAGTGTAGTTGGAGGAAAGCAACATCCATCATCAGGGACCCCTATCACCTAGGCCATGCTCTCTTCTTGCTGCTGCCATCAGGAAGAAGGTACCGAAGGCTCAGGACCCACACCAGGTTCAAGAACAGTTATTTCCCCTCAACCATCAGGCATTCGAACAAGAGGAGATAACTTCACTGAAATTCATGCACCCTAACACTGAACTGAATTTTGAACCACTTTCAAACATTTCTTTTTTGAGCTATATTCCTAAACTGTGAATTCAATGCCTAAAACTATAAGACTCAGTTGACTCTTTGAAATACCAGATTAAAACCTATTCATTTAAATTTGTTTTTAACTTATATCTTTTTGTATTTTATGTTCATGCTTATTTTTATATTTATTTATTTTATTTTCACATTTGCACTTTATCCCATTGCAAACCACTTTGAACTACTTAGTCCGTATGAAAAGTGTTCTATCGATAGAGTTATTATTATTGTTGTTTTATTTTATTTTTTTCTCAGTTCAAGTTGGTAAAACCTGAGGTACAGGCATAGCCAGGTATGCTTACTTCTGAATTGCTGGGAACTTTTGCACTATTCTAGTGGTGTTTGGTATTGTGGATTTCTGGTGATTTATATAAATATTGCTGGGTAAGCCTAATTGTCTAATGCTATTGTGTAGTGACTTTGTGATGATACCAGTTTGTAGACATTACTATTGGGACAATGTTCACCCTGTTCATATTCCATAGTCTTTCAGTTTCCTCTTTTAGTTCAGCATATTTCTGGTGTTTTTCACTTATTGATTTCTGTATGTTATGTGTGTTTGAAATATTAAGTAAGCTGTTCTTACTTGTTTATCTTATAATATTACATCCAGACGGTTATTAAGGATTGTGCTATCTATAATAATGGAACAGACATAATATAATTTGTGGGACTCTGACTCTAAAACTGGATCAGGCATGTATTTATAGTAACGTATGGTGTCTTTTATGAGTTTGTATTTTAAAGCAAGATTTTTGATTATTTTTGTGTTAATCACCTGGCCCTGTATTGCCAAGGAACCCCTCTATTTCTGGGAAGAGGTCTCCAACTCTGAGCCAGGTGTTCAACTCTTCCTTGTCAGCATCTAGTCTACTCAGATCATGGGGACGTCTTCATGGAGGGTCATCTCTTCAACTGGTTTGCTTTTTCTTGCGTTGTGCATTTTTATGTCTGTTATTCCTCTTCCTCCTTCTGTTCTAGGTAGTATTAATCTAAGTGCATCGAAATACATTGTGTTTTCTAAAATTTGTCATTTCAATTCTTACTTTTTCTTTGTAAATTTTCCAGATTGGTTTTGAACCAAGATATCATGCTTAAAGAATATGTTAATATGGATATAGCGAAAGTATTTATTGCATTTGTTATATTTTTATTATTGAGCTTTGTTTCACAGATAATTAATGACAATAATAATTATTATTATTATCCCACAACCTATCGACTAATTTTCAAGCACTCTATAACTGATGTTCTTGATATTTATTGCTTATTATTTATTATTGTTATATTTTCTTTTTGTATTTGCACAATTTGTTGTTTTTTTACACTTCTTTTGTCTGTCTTTGTTGTGTGCAATTTTTCATTGATTCTATTGTGTTTCTTTGTATTGGCTGTGAATGCCCACAATGAAATCGATCTCAAGGTGGTATATGGTGACATATATGCACTTTGACAATCAATTTAAGATTTGGACTTTGAACTTTTGCACTTTGGAAGCAGGCCCTTCAGCCCAACTGGTCCATGTTGAGCTATTCCCATCTGCTGAATTTAATCTAAATTGAAAGAATGAAATTCACAGATTTCTGTTGTGTAACCCTTAGGCACACCCAGCTCGTGTTTGTCTAGGGGAAACAGCCTTCGGCTCCGCCATACTGGGAAGTCACGTCTGTGTGGATGCTGTGTAATGTACCCCCAGTTACAAACCCACAATGCAAAATATCAAACAGTACATCATATGCAATTAAATGATTGAACTTTATGAATCTCAATCTGAATATAGGGTCAGTAATGAAAATAAAAAAGGGCCCAATTCAATTCAAAAGTTCACGTTGGAGCTCACTCAGTCGTCATTCTTCCACCATCGGTCTCCTCCGAGTGTCGCCGACATTTGTACCCTCAAATCCCAGTCCACTCCGTCCAGTGGTCTACCAGCTCTCTCCACAAGCATCTTCCCTCTTCATCTCTCCTCGACAGAAGACCGCGACAAAACATCTTTCCAGATTCACAAGACACAGCAACAATCTTTTACTGGCTAACATGCATCCTGTTATCTCCAGCCATAACCCAAACATTGCTGCTACAGAGAAACCGTTACCTCATCAGTGAACATTACAAAGAAGCCATTACATTAGTAGTGAAGCCTTGCAGTGCGTTACAGTTGTATAACGCTATTGAGGGATATGTAGAAAAATACATAAATGGTTCAAAATTGAAATCATTCAACAACAAAATGAAGAGCTCATGAAGTGTTGTTCCTTGATGGATCTTGAAGATGTGGAAGCAGAACTACATTTGTAAGGAAATGTCTCAGATATATCTGAATATAGAGGGTGTGCAGCTTACTCAATAGCAGGGGTCCCAATCTTTTTTATGCAGTGAACTCCTACCACTAACCAAGGAGTCCTTTGCTTCAATAAGAAGAATGGAATGCAGAGGAAGAGAAATAACTACGATGAAAAGTACCACAAAATACGTGGGCTTGAAGAATTTCCTGAGCCTGCAAGATGCTCCACTGCACCTATCAAGCACTCCAAGCTGCAGAGAGAAATGGATAAGTGAGAATCACTGGTGACATCAGAAACAAGAGAGAAGGGCAGAAGGTTGGTTTAAATACATCATGTACTTTGACAAATTCCCTTTAACATTTTGCTCCAGATCAATGTTCAGCCCTGTTTCAAACAAGTTAATGCTTAGAATTTTTGCAGTTACAATAAGTATTGGAATCATGATCTCTGTAATCTGTCAAGTAGGGTGCCGTGCACAATCCTGATTTGATGGAGACAGACGTGAGAGAACGGAGGAACATCTTGAGAAACTTCTAAAATGCCTTTTTCACTGCTGCTGTTGCTGTGTGGTCAGGAATCTCCGGAGGGGAGGCCCCGAATCCTCGGCTTTGCTTGTTGCTCAGTGGCCGGGACGGGGTTGAGGCGCTCAGTGCTCGGTGTTGAAGCAGGGTCAGCTATGTTCAGGTGCTTCCAATGCATCGACAGTTGTCGGTGCCTGGAGGTTTATGGCAGAGAGAGTTTCTCCCTTCTGCCGCCTGCTATCGGGGACTATCAGGAGTAGATTGGAACTTCGAGACTTTTTTTTTACTGTTCCGATGGTCTGGTCTTTATCAAATTATGGCATTGTTTTGCAACTGCTGTAACTATATGTTATAATTATGTGGTCTTGTCAGTGTTAGCCTATGGTTTGTCTTTTTTTTGTGATATCATTCTGGAGGAATGTTGCATCATTTCTTAAGGCACGCATGCATTTCTAAATGACAATAAACGAGGACTGAGTGTCCTCATAATCTAATCTTATCTAATGTTACCAGGTACAATAGTTGAGGTATAAGAAAGTAGAGACAGGAATCAGATGAATGATTTGCTTCAGGTACAGAGAATCAGCTTAAATGGATTTCATATTCTTTCATAATCATGGATAACTGTAGTCTTCTTAATTGTTTCTCATGATATTTATCTTTTCCATCTATTGTGTTTGAAGTGAATCCAATTTGTTTGCGATACTGTTACTTGTACCCACACATTACTGCTGTCACTGATCTGGTGGAGGCTGAGAATTAACTCACAGCCCAGGGAGATGCAAAGTCACCAATAGCGTTCCTTCAGAATGGCAGCTGTGAAGCAGCACCACTCTAACACTAACCCACTCATTGACACTCTCGGAGCTGAGGTAATTATAGCAGCAATAACATTTCAGAGGAAATCCTTTTTAATAAAAAGTAGATGGTTCCTTATACATAACGTAATGTATTATCCTTCTTCAAATAAAGGTATAAACCTTATTAGAGACCAAGTTCCAAATTATTGTTTGTTTAATAAAATCAATCTGAGCTTGATCATTCCTAAAGTGTTATGTTGCATCAGCACATTGTCCTGTGGTTGCACTGAAATCAGCAGAATGGATTTCAGTATCAAGAGCTCAATGTGCTAATGCTAGATTTCAGCATACTAGTTACTGAGCACTGGAGATATCTCTAGCTGGGTTTCACCATACCAGATTTGCTCTAGTTTTCTCTACTCTGCTTAGTCATTGTTCATTTAATACTGAACATTCAGGGAAAAACAGGATAGGGTGACAGTGTAGGGAAATGGTGCTTAGGTCAAGGATCAATCATGATCTTGATGAGTGATGAGGCGGGTTTGATGGGTCAAAAACAGAATCCCTATTTCCATTTTTTTGTTATTCATAAAGCCAAATGTGATAACATCTTCATTTCCAAGTAAACATATATTTCCATTTACCTATGATTATTAATGAACCCCAGAAACAGCACCAGGACAGTAGAACAGAAAAGCATGAACAGGAACATCAGAATAAAAATTTTTTAGAAAATAGACCTGATCATGCTGACACCAGAACTACAACAATAGGTTTTAGACAAAGATGTACCCATCATGTCTATGCTGACCAGAATGCCCATCTATACCAATGACACTTGCCTTCCATATATTGCTATGTCCCAAAATTGTAATGTTAGGAAGTTTTGCCTGTGAAGAGATGAAAACAAGGTTAACTGATTAAAAAAAGAAAATTTGAAAAAAAAACACTATGTGAGGGTGGGGCGGGCTGGACACGGGACGGACAAGGACAGAAACACAGCATCAAAATGCAGAAATGCAGTCCTCAACTTCCTAACCGGAAGACCACAGTCTGTGCGGATTGGTGATAACATATCCTCTTCACTGACGATCAACACTGGCGCATCTCAAGGGTGTGTGCTTGGCCCACTGCTCTACTCTCTCCATACACATGACTGTATGGCTAGGCATAGCTCAAATGCCATCTACAAATTTGCTGATGATACAACCATTGTTGGTAGAATCTCAGGTGGTGACGAAAGGGCGCACAGGGATATGCCAACTAATGGAGTGGTGCCACAGCAACAACCTGGCACTCAACGTCAGTAAGACAAAAGAGCTGATTGTGGACTTCAGGAAGGGTAAGACAAAGGATCACATACCCATCATCATAGAGGGATCAGAAGTAGAGAGAGTGAGCAGTTTCAAGTTCCTGGGTGTCAAAATCTCTGAGGATCTAACCTGATCCCAACATATTGATAGGTTATAACCATAAGACCATAAGACAAAGGAGCAGAAGTAGGCCATTCGGCCCATCGAGTCTGCTCCGCCATTTTATCATGAGCTGATCCATTTTATCCTATTTAGTCCCACTGCCCCACCTTCTCACCATAACCTTTGATGCCCTGGCTACTCAGATACCTATCAATCTCTGCCTTAAATACACCCAATGACTTGGCCTCCACTGCTGCCCGTGGCAACAAATTCCATAGATTCACCACCCTCTGACTAAAAAAATTTTTTCGCATTTCTGTTCTGAAAGGGCGCCCTTCAATCCTGAAGTCATGCCCTCTCGTACTAGACTCCCCTATCATGGGAAACAACTTTGCCACATCCACTCTGTCCATGCCTTTTAACATTTGAAATGTTTCTATGAGGTCTCCCCTCATTCTTCTAAACTCCAAGGAATACAGTCCAAGAGCGGACAAACATTCCTCATATGTTAACCCTCTCATTCCCGGAATCATTCTAGTGAATCTTCTCTGTACCCTCTCCAATGTCAGCACATCCTTTCTTAAATAAGGAGACCCAAACTGCCCACAGTACTCCAAGTGAGGTCTCACCAGCGCCTTATAGAGCCTCAACATCACAACCCTGCTCCTATACTCTATTCCTCTAGAAACGAATGCCAAAATTGCATTCGCCTTCTTCACTACCGACTCAACCTGGAGGTTAACTTTAAGGGAATCCTGTACGAGGACTCCCAAGTCCCGTTGCATCTCAGAACTTTGAATTCTTTCCCCATTTAAATAATAGTCTGCCCGTTTATTTTTTCTGCCAAAGTGCATAACCATACACTTTCCAACATTGTATTTATCTACTGTAAAGATGAAGCCACACTCAGGTTGGAGGAACAACGCCTTATATTCCGTCTGGGTAGCCTCCAACCTGATGGCATGAACATTGACTTCTCTAACTTCCGCTAGGCCCCACCTCCCCCTCGTACCCCATCTGTTACTCTTTTTAATGCACACATTCTTTCTCTCACTCTCCTTTTTCTCCCTCTGTCCCTCTGAATATACCTCTTGCCCATCCTCTGGGTCACCCCCCCCCCCCGTCTTTCTTCCCGGACCTCCTGTCCCATGATCCTCTCGTATCCCCTTCTGCCTATCACCTGTCCAGCTCTTGGCTCCATCCCTCCCCCTCCTGTCTTCTCCTATCATTTTGCATCTCCCCCTCCCCCTCCAGCTTTCAAATCCCTTACTCACTCTTCCTTCAGTTAGTCCTGACGAAGGGTCTCGGCCTGAAACGTCGACTGCGCCTCTTCCTATAGATGCTGCCTGGCCTGCTGCGTTCACCAGCAACTTTGATGTATGTTGCTTGAATTTCCAGCATCTGCAGAATTCCTGTTGTTTGCGTTTAAATTCACTACTGCGAAGCCTCTTCCGGTGATGCCTACACCGAAGAAGTTTAGATCCTCTCTTCGACGGGAGTTCAGTGAAACCATCTCTCACTGCTCCCCATCTGTGATTTCTTCGGCTCTTCAACTTTTCGACCAGACTTTGACTCAAACTCGCTATCACTGCCATGTATCCTTTCTTGGAACGTGCCTCCGTCGCCAACTTACTCCAGTTGGCTTTAGGATTCGTTTCCAAGCCTCTCAATTTGGACCTTCTGAGGATCCCAGGTACTCACATTTCATTGACTCTGCCTCTCGCCGCTTCTCCCGTCAAGCTCTGAAGGCGACGCTCTCCGCCATGAGGAGGTACTTGGTGTCCCTATCCCAGACCCTTCCACACCTTCGGGACACTTTCTTCGCCGTCTGTAATGGTCCTACCCGCTATTTCATCCTCCGTCGGATCCACGCCTGCAATCGCCGTTTCTTTGACTTTGTCATGTTAGGCAAAGATCGTAAGATCTTACATCTACGGACTGCAGAGCCTGCCGGCCCCGACGCTAGCAGGCATGAACTTTCGGTTGCGGCTCCTGCCGTTGGTCTCGGCGGCTCCAACACCTCAGGACATATTCAAAACCCGGACTCCAGCAACGACCATGGAGACATTCAAAGCGATCGCGCAACCACCAACTGCGACTCCAGCCTTGAACTCCAGGCCGGGTCTTTATGTGCTGCTGCTGTGACTCCCGTCTCCCCTTCCCCCACCACCACTCCGCAACCCCGTCTCCCTCAGATCCCACCGTCAACTCCTGGGCCCTCAGAGGCTCCATCTTCCTCTCACCCCAACCCTCCCCTCTCCATTGACACCCCCAGCCTCCCCCCTCCCCCCTCTGATCCCAGCTCTCATCCGTGCCGGGTCTTTACCATCCCCTCCGACCTTCAACTGTCGGAGGCAGAACGCTCTGTTCTCAGTAAGGGCCTCACCTTTGTCCCCCTTCGCCCACACCTCAGCGAGTTCCGTGTTCGCCACGATGCGGAACTTTTCTTCCGCCGTCTCCGTCTCCGAGCCTACTTCTTCGGCAAGGACTCTTCCACCCCCACCGATGACCCTTTCTCCCATCTTCAACCCTCCTCCTCTTCATGACACCCCGCTCTGGTCTTCTGCCTGCTCTGGATCTCTTTATTGCCAACTGCCGACGGGACATCAACCGTCTCGACTTCACCGCACCTTGTCCCCATTCCAACCTCACTCCTTCGGAACGCTCTGCTCTCCGCTCCCTCCGCACTAATCCTAACATTATTATTAAACCCGCTGATAAGCGGGGTGCTGTTGTAGTCTGGCGTACTGACCTCTACCTTGCCGAGGCACAGCGACAACTCGCGGATACCTCCTCTTATTTACCCCTCGATCGTGACCCCACTAAGGAGCACCAGGCCATTGTCTCCCACACTATCAACGACTTTATCCGCTCAGGGGATCTCCCATCCACTGCTACCAACCTTATAGTTCCCACACCCCGCACTTCCCGTTTCTACCTCCTACCCAAGATCCACAAACCTGCCTGTCCTGGCCGACCTATTGTCTCAGCTTGCTCCTGCCCCACCGAACTCGTTTCTGCATACCTTGACACTGTTTTATCACCCCTTGTTCAATCCCTTCCGACCTATGTTCGTGACACTTCTCACGCTCTTAAACTTTTCGATGATTTTAAGTTCCCTGGCCCCCACCGCTTTATTTTCACCTTGGATGTCCAGTCCCTATATACTTCCATCCCCCATCAGGAAGGTCGCAAAGCTCTACGCTTCTTTTTGGATTCCAGACCTAATCAGTTCCCCTCTACCACCACTCTGCTCCGTCTAGCAGAATTAGTCCTTACTCTTAATAATTTCTCCTTTTGCTCCTCCCATTTCCTCCAAACTAAAGGTGTAGCTATGGGCACCCGTATGGGTCCTAGCTATGCCTGCCTTTTTGTTGGGTTTGTGGAACAATCTATGTTCCGTGCCTATTCTGGTATCTGTCCCCCACTTTTCCTTCACTACATCGACGACTGCATTGGCGCTGCTTCCTGCACGCATGCAGAACTCGTTGACTTTATTAACTTTGCCTCCAACTTTCACCCTGCCCTCAAGTTTACCTGGTCCATTTCTGACACCTCCCTCCCCTTTCTAGATCTTTCTGTCTCTGTCTCTGGAGACAGCTTATCCACTGATGTCTACTATAAGCCTACTGACTCTCACAACTATCTGGACTATTCCTCTTCTCACCCTGTCTCTTGCAAAAACGCCATCCCCTTCTCGCAATTCCTCCGTCTCCGCCGCATCTGCTCTCAGGATGAGGCTTTTCATTCTAGGACGAGGGAGATGTCTTCATTTTTTAAAGAAAGGGGCTTCCCTTCCTCCACTATCAACTCTGCTCTTAAACGCATCTCCCCCATTTCACGTACATCTGCTCTCACTCCATCCTCCCACCACCCCACTAGGAATAGGGTTCCCCTGGTTCTCACCTACCACCCCACCAGCCTCCGGGTCCAACATATTATTCTCCGTAACTTCCGCCACCTCCAACGGGATCCCACCACTAAGCATATCTTTCCCTCCCCGCCTCTCTCTGCATTCCGCAGGGATCGCTCCCTACACAACTCCCTTGTCCATTCGTCCCCCCCATCCCTCCCCACTGATCTCCCTGCTGGCACTTATCCGTGTAAGCGGAACAAGTGCTACACATGCCCTTACACTTCCTCCCTTACCACCATTCAGGGCCCCAAACAGTCCTTCCAGGTGAGGCATCACTTCACCTGTGAGTCGACTGGGGTGATATACTGCGTCCGGTGCTCCCGATGTGGCCTTTTATATATTGGTGAGACCCGACGCAGACTGGGAGACCGCTTTGCTGAACATCTACGCTCTGTCCGCCAGAGAAAGCAGGATCTCCCAGTGGCCACACATTTTAATTCCACATCCCATTCCCATTCTGACATGTCTATCCACGGCCTCCTCTACTGTAAAGACGAAGCCACACTCAGGTTGGAGGAACAACACCTTATATTCCGTCTGGGTAGCCTCCAACCTGATGGCATGAACATTGACTTCTCTAACTTCCGCTAGGCCCCACCTCCCCCTCGTACCCCATCTGTTACTCTTTTTAATGCACACATTCTTTCTCTCACTCTCCTTTTTCTCCCTCTGTCCCTCTGAATATACCTCTTGCCCATCCTCTGGGTCACCCCCCCCCCCGTCTTTCTTCCCGGACCTCCTGTCCCATGATCCTCTCGTATCCCCTTCTGCCTATCACCTGTCCAGCTCTCGGCTCCATCCCTCCCCCTCTCCTATCTTCTCCTATCATTTTGCATCTCCCCCTCCCCCTCCAGCTTTCAAATCCCTTACTCACTCTTCCTTCAGTTAGTCCTGACGAAGGGTCTCGGCCTGAAACGTCGACTGCGCCTCTTCCTATAGATGCTGCCTGGCCTGCTGCGTTCACCAGCAACTTTGATGTATGTTGCTTGAATTTCCAGCATCTGCAGAATTCCTGTTGATTGTATTTCATTTGTCACTTCTCTGCCCATTCTTCCAATCTATCCAAGTCTCTCTGCAGACTCTCCGTTTCCTCAGCACTACCGGCCCCTCCACCTATCTTCGTATCATCAACAAACTTAGCCACAAAGCCATCTATTCCATAATCCAAATCGTTGATGTACAATGTAAAAAGAAGTGGCCCCAACACTGATCTCTGTGGAACACCACTGGTAACCGGTAGCCAACCAGAATAGGATCCCTTTATTCCCACTCTCTG
This sequence comes from Mobula hypostoma, assembly GCF_963921235.1. NCBI lineage: Eukaryota > Metazoa > Chordata > Chondrichthyes > Myliobatiformes > Myliobatidae > Mobula > Mobula hypostoma. The sequence continues at coordinate 46,519,010 of NC_086121.1, read as the reverse complement.
TTTCCTGCCAATCAGCCAACGCTCTATCCACGTATGTAACTTTCCCGTAATTCCATGGGCTCTTATCTTGTTAAGCAGCCTCATGTGTGTCACCTTGTCAAAGGCCTTCTGAAAATCCAAATATACAACATCCACTGCATCTCCCTTGTCTAGCCTACTGGTAATTTCCTCAAAAAATTGTTATAGGTTTGTCAGGCAGGATGTTCCTTTAAGGAATCCTTTAAAGAAGGCAAGACAGTGGCTATACTTGATTAGGAGTTTGAAGAGATTTGGCATGTCAACAAATACACTCAAAGACTTCTATAGTTGTACTGTGGAGAGCATTCTGACAGGCTGCATCACTGTCTGGTATGGAGGGGCTACTGCACGGGACCGAAAGAAGATGCAGAAGGTTGTAAATCTAGTCAGCTCCATCTTGGACACTAGCCTACAAAGTACACAGGACATCTTTAGGGAGCAATGTCTCAGAAAGGCAGTGTCCATTATTAAGGATGTCCAGCACCCAGGGCATGCCCTTTTCTCACTGTTACCATCAGGTAGGAGATACAGAAGCCTGAAAGCACACACTCAGCGATTCAGGAACAGCTTCTTATCTGAATCTGCCATCCGATTCCTAAATGGACATTGAAGTTTTGAACACTACCTCACTTTTTTTTTAACATACAGTATTTCTGTTTTTGCACATTTTTAAAAATCTATTCAATACATGTTTTTGACTTACTTGTTTATTTATTATTATGTTTTTAAAAATATTTTTCTCTCTCTCTCTGCTAGATTATGCATCGTATTGAACTGCTGCTGCTAAGTTAACAAATTTCACGGCACATGCCAGGGATAATAAACCTGATTCTGATTCTGATTCGATTAGAAGCTTAAGACATGAACTGTTAAGAGTGGAATCGGTAGTGAGTATCTTTACCCTACTAACTTGAAAACCTCAGAGTGAAACCCCTGGAGGAGAGACAATAGCGATAAAAGATTTATTCAAGCTATGGTGTAAGAGGTTTCTTCTTTTATGTTACTACGTAGGCTAATCAAAATGGCTTCTTTGTTATGTTATAATTGAAATGACTTCTTTGTTATGTTAACTGCTGAGAAAGTCCTCCCGCTAGCAGTTTGTTTGGATTATGTTATTGATAAGAGGATGAATGAATCAATTGGGATAGATGTTATTCTTTCTTTGTGTCTGTAAGTTATTGTGATTCACGGGATTTTAGGGAGAAGGCGCGAGACAGAGAGACAATAGACAAGGTGCTGTGAGTCGGCAAATGGGGTCGGACCCCAAGCAGGAGTCTGAGGTCCAGGGTGTTTGGTGAGGAGAGGAGATGGAGACGGACTCGTGTGGAGCGTCTGGTCGACCACCGCTGTTGGTCCCAGGTGGCAGTTCGAGGTGGTCCGAGGGGAGACGCAAGGTGAAGAAGAAGGGTCCCGAGCTCCAACTGTTTGTGCACAAAGAGATTGAACTTTGATAGGTGTGACGCCTTTTATTTTCCTTTTATATTTTATCTCTATTAATTATATAGTTCCAGTAATATCTATAAACTGTAATTCATTTAATCGTATCTGGTGTATTGTCTGTTATTTGAGCGGGGTGGGGTACATCACACAGCATCCACTCAAACTAATTACCCAGTCTGGCAGGGCCGAGGGTTGTTAGATGACAGTGAGCTGAGTGACCCTGAGGCTTGCCGAGGGGGGGCTACATTTGGAGGCTCGTCCGGGATTGGATTCAGTGGTGTGCAGTGTGGTTGCCCTGTTTAAATCTGTAATGTGTGTCTCTGTGGGTTATTTGCTGGTTATTGCTGTATGTGTGGTGGGTGCAGTCTTTGTTCGAGTTCAGCCTAGCATTGACCAGTTGGAGGTGGGACTCGGGGCCGTCCATACTGTTGGGAGAGAGAGGAAAGAGTGGTCTGATTCAGAGGTAGTGTCTGCGAGTAAATGTTTCAGCTCTGGCAGGTTCCACCTGGCGTTTGGGATAGAGTAATCCCCAAGAGGGGCGGAGGCGTGCGAGACGTGGACGGAGTGGATCTCTCAGTTGTTAGATGAGTGGCAGTGCTTGGTTGAGGGAGATCAACAGGGATTGGTTGAAAGTTTGAGTAGGCGGTCTGGTGATGTTGTTAGAGCTGTCAGGTTCAATTACACCGTAGTGACAGCTGCCAGTTATTTGGAAGAAGGGGAAAGGTTTTCAGTGTATATTCTCTGGCTAGGAGGGTGGCTAAATTGGGTGCAGTGCCAAGGGGATCATTTCAGGGGATCAGCCCCTCCCTCAGTTGTTCAGCTGATCAGAGAGGGATCGGGAAACTTAGTGGAGGCCCAGTGGGGGAATGGCTTGGGGTCTCTGGGGAAGCACGTTCCCAGCAATGTACCAAGGAACTTCTGATAGGAAAAGTCCCTATTCCTGAAGGCTTAGAGGGACCACGCCCCAGGGTGTCGTTACGGATAGATGGAGGTGGTGCTAACGCCATCCTCAACACTGGGGCACAGGTCAAGTTGTTGTACAGTTCGTTTTACAACCGGTGTCTGAAGCATTTATCCTTGACAACCGCAAGGGCACCGGAGACTTTGGGTACCAGTGCCAGTATTTATCCAGAAGACGATGATTGGTTAGTGACCCTGGAGTTCATGAGGGCATTGTCTGGGCACCCAGCGTGTCGAGTTGCTTCTGAGGACGTGTGTGGCAGCCTCGAGCCGGTACTGAATTTAAATGTGACCCATCTGTGGTATGGACTGGGGGAAGTAGCTGAGGGTGAGACCCTCTTAGTAGATGCTCCTTACTAACATGAGGGAGGAGAGTTGACCGCTGAAGACACTTCAGTGAGAGAGAGGTCGCGGTGACTAGACCCTGGCCCCGTGGAAGATGAAGGCACCATGTGTGTGGATTATGCGACATGGTTTAATGTGCTGGATCTGAGGAGTGGATGTTGCCAGATCCTGAGGAGTGCGGCTGATGAGAAGATGGCCGTTGTTAGATCCCTAGGATTCTTCCGATCCGAAACGATGCCAAAGGGCATATCCGGAGCCCCTGCATCCTTCCCACGGGGCATGAGGAAGACCATGGTGGAAGTGAAGGTGTGTGGAGTTTTGGCGTATGTGGATGACCGCCTAGAGCTTGGATTCGCCTGGGGGGACTATGTGGCGAGGCGAGTGGCTGAGCCCAGGCAACAGAAGCGAAGTGTAAAATATAGAGGAGTTTTTGGCTGGAGGAGTTTGGTGTAATGACCCGACATACCAGTTGAACTTCCTGGTGTTGAAACAGATGGTGGTGGACCAGGGGATGGAAACCCAGGCCGTCAATCGAAATGAGACACAGGGGAGAGAGGGGATTTGCACCGCTGAACTGAGAGCTCAGAAATGCAGGCCAGAGACTGAGTACCGCACTTGTGGGACGACCATTGCAGACTTGGAATTCACGCTCGTCAACGTCGAGAAGGAGCAACGGAATACCGAGCTGACATGGCGGTCATGTACTGATGAATTAAACCAGCGAGACAAAACAATGACCCACCTTCGAAGGGATCAGCAGAAACTCAAGACATCGATCCAGAAAAGATTGGAAGACTTACAAGTTGAGGAAGATCAAGGAAGTGTTCTGACTCAGACCAACAGAAAACCGAGAGCCCAGAGAGGGGAGTTTGACTACACTCCCGAGGCAATGAAGAAATGGAGGACAAATCTCAGAAAAGGGAGGCGGACGCTTGAAAGGAACCTGAAGATGACCATCGACGGTTTAAATGAAGTGGAAAAACTGAAAGTTGACCTGGAAGACGTCATCAGGAAGAAAATACTGGAGGCTGAACATCCTTTAACTGCTGCTTTTCAGGTCAGGGTGGAAGAAGCTGGTGGGGTAACTGCGTCCCAGATTGAGATGGCCAAGAACCCTGAGTCAGAACTGCTGAGGCTGTGGCGAGAGTTGAAGGAGTCCCCGAAGAAGCTGCCATCTCGACTGCAGGAGGCTGAAGGGGTAGCCCCGGCTAAATGTATCAGTTTGGAGAAACCCAAACAGCAGCTACCGATCGAGGGAATGAGGAAGAATACGGATTCGAAGGATGATGTGCTGTACTTGTGGTACATGCTGCCTTTCGCTAACTTCCCTGTGCTTGAGGAAGAAACCTTTGGCACTTCTCCTGCTGAGTCAGGTGTAGTGGGGAGGGCTAGCGTTGGGCAGTCTGGGTTACAGCAGGACCAGGAAGGAAATGAAGTGGGGCCCCGGACACGGGACAGGGGACTCCAAGTTGTAGTGGTGGCATGAGTGAGAGAAGAGTTGGCAAGCAGACCCGAGGTATCCCTAGTAGTGTCCGAGCCTTTAGGGTTTAGGTGAGGGGGTACGGAGGTCTCAGAGGATTAGGAAGCTCCCAGATAGGCTGAGCTCATGGACAGGCAGAAGGTCCACTGTTTGGGGAGCAATGTCACTGTGTGTGTCTGGATGGGTTTTTGTGTCTGCAGGACTGGTTGGCGAGTTATTTAGAAGTCATGAGGACATGACTTTATTTGGTGGGGGGAGAGTGTAAGGGGTTTCTTCTTTTATGTTACTGTGCAGGCTAATTAAAATGGCTTCTTTGTTATGTTAACTGCTGAGAAAGTCTTCCCGCTAGCAGTTTGTTTGGATTATGTTATTGATAAGAAGATGAATGAACCAATTGGGATAGATGTTATTCTTTCTGTGTGTCTGTAAGTTATTGTGATGCGCGGGTTTTTGGGGAGAAGGCGCGAGAGAGAGAGAGAGACGATGGACAAGGTGCTGTGAGTCAGCGAATGGCGTCGGACCCCAAGCGGGAGTCTGAGGTCCAGGGTGTTCGGTGAGGAGAGGAGACGAAGACGGACTCCTGTGGAGTGTCTGGTCGACCGTCGCTGTTGGTACCAGGCGGCAGGTTGAGGTGGTCCGAGGGGATCGCAGGGTGAAGAAGGAGGGTCCCAAGCTCCAACTGTTTGTGCACGAAGAGATTAAATTTTGATAAGTGTGGTGCCTTTTATCTTCTTTTTATATTTTATCTCTATTAATTATATAGTTCCAGTAATATCTATAAACTGTAAATCATTTAATCGTATCTGGTGTATTGTTTGTTATTTGGGCGGGGTGGGGTACATCACACAGCATCCATACAAACTTATTACCCAGTTTGGCAGGGCTGACGGCTGTTTCCCTAGATGACAGTGAGCTGAGTGACCCTAAGGCTTACCGGGGGGCTACACGCAACGGCTATAACGAGACAATATCTGCAGAGACCAGTGTTCAAAATCCCTACTGTGTAGTCAGTAATTAGCTCTGCAAAATCATACCAAGGCACTTAGTCAAGTTTTGTACAAGTTTGTGAGTTGACTTACTGAGGATGATCAACTATTTTATCCAACGAACCAAGAAACACGATGGTGAGCCACCCAAGATGAAAAATCAGCGCAGGAACGAAATGTGTCATGACGCAGAGGATTTAATACAGTAGGATGTATAAGTTTATTTTCATTCAAAAATCCAAATTTGATTTTCTGCAAGAACTGATTATTTTTGCAAAAACTTTGATAAGTTACTGATTGAGATTTACTTTGTTTAATAGTTGTGATGTGGGAGAATTGTCATTAAAAGAAGTTAAACTGTGTATATATAATTTTTTATTTGAATTTTAACTTGTAGATGTACTGCCTGGAACTGAAACGGATGTTAACTATAAGACTTGAGAATAGGAATTACATTTGGTTTTCTAACTAACAGTAAGTGAAAAGGTCTGTAAACTTTTAAATAGGGAATAACACTGGATCTAATTAGTTAGAGAAATTGGAGTAACAAAGGTTATTCTAATGAATATCAGTAATACTAATTAAAAAGGAGTTTGTTGTGGTTTGATATCTAAGATTTGGAACCTAAACAGAATGTTTGAATTTTGAATTGTTCTTGTTCATGTAATTATTTTGTAAATACTGTTTTTCCTTATAAACAAAACCTTACTTCCAGAAGTGTGTGGTATCTATTCACTGCCTCCTTCTAGCCTCTTCTGATGGCCTTTTAGCAACTAGTGTAATTTGATCTTCTCTAAAGAGTGCGATGACTAGTCACACACAATAAGACAGGTGTTATACCTGCCTTATAAATGTTGTTCTTTCCCACCAGAGCTTCGGATGAAATGACTACTCCTTTAATCATGTGGATATTTTAAAGTTGATTTGAAGTGTCAATGTAACATGGACACCTCAGCTGCAGCAGCGGTGTAACACCAGCCCTGATCTGTATTGATTATTCCCTGGCTTCAGAGGAGGGGTTGGAAGACCCCTCTATCGGGATAGATTCTGCCTTCCTGCCTTTGTCAGGAATAAACCAGGCAGGAATTAGTCTTGAGCATTTCAGCAGAAAAGTAGCACCAACACTTGAGAAATTACTCTTGTCAGTTTCTGAGGTGAAGCTTCACAACATGACATGGTAAATAGAGGGGAAGGAAAAGATACTGATTTTCAGTTACTTTGAACATATCCATCAGCAATCTGCAGAGTACATGAGAAGGTCAAACCAATGTCATGTCATGTCACAACCCAATTAATTCGATATATTAAGTGGAATTTGCAGTTGTTCAAGTCAGAGCAGTCATTTTATTCAAATAATGCCGCAAGGCTTCCAATCTTTCCATCAAGCTCAGACTGACTTCATTAAACAAACTGAAAAACAAATTGGAATGCAGTTTAGATTCAATTTTCCAAACTGCCCTGGATCCACGGTTTTGCATTTTAGAGCCGCTTCCCATGTGGGCCTTTGTCAAAGGCCTTAACAGTTATTAGAAAAAATAATCAGGTGGAAATACGTTGCAAAACTAAGGATTTTGAATTAAGTCGGAGGGGTGGTTGAGGTCTGGAATGTTCAGGAAATCCAGCCGCTGTCTGTAAGGAGTTTGTACATTATCGCCATGACTGTGTGGATTTCCTCCAGGTGATCTGGTCATCCCACATTCTGAATTTAGTATAATTAGTCACATGGCTGTAATTGGGCAGTGGGTTGGAAGTGCTGAAAGGGTCTGTATCTCTAAAAATACAAAAATTGCTGGTGAAGGGTCTGCTGTCTCCTAAAAAACTAGTACTTTTGTGAGGTGGGAAAACATTGTGGGACAGAGCAGCATCAGTTGTGATGAAACTAAGCAGGACAAGGGAACCAGGATCCAAACGATGGTGTCAGCAGAGGTGAAGGGAAGTTTCTTCACCCAGGGAAAATTATTATTTTCATATCTCTGCCTGAGAGAACTGTGCAGACTCAGTCACTAAATATTCAAGGCAAAGTTCAGTTGACTAAGGGAATCATGTGATAGTGGAGCTCATGAGCTGGGGATAAAAGAGAATCAGGTTTAATATAACCACAGAAAATGCTGGTGAACGCAGCAGGCCAGGCGACATCTAGAGGAAGGGGTACAGTCGACGTTCTGGGCTGAGACCCTTCGTCAGTCCTGACCCACAAGCTCTATTGCAGGTGGAACGTGTATATGTGGTAGTAGTGGTGGCAACCATGGCTGCATTGCTCCTGGCTCTCTTCTGCTGTCTTCTGGTTGTTCTTTCCATCTCCAGAATACGAACCCCGTCCCTACACAGCTGCCACCTAGTGGTACGGTCAGCAGCAACCTCCTCCAGGTCCTCGGGTCTGATCTTGCACTTCCTTAAAGCATTCTTCATCTGATCCTTATAGCGCTTCTTCGGCCTTCCAGCTGAGCATCGACCATGATGTAGCTGGCCATATAACACTTTGTGGGGTAGCCGACAGGAGGGCATCCTTATCGCGTGCCCCAGCCACCCAACCACCAAACTCTGTAGACAGTGGGTCCTGGAGCTGCAGTATGCAGACGACTGTGTTCTTGTGGCCCATACTCTGGAGGATCATCAGACTGTCCTTGCTGTAGCGGTGAGAGCGTACAGCAGGATGGGGCTGACTGTCAATGCCACCAAGACAGAGGTGGTTTGCCAATGAAGTACCAGTATCTCACCCACTCTACCTGCCTTCACTGTTGGTGATGAAAGGCTGTCAGGAGTGCCGCCTTTCAAATATCTGGGGAGCATTCTCTCTGAGGATAGCAGCATTGACGACGACATCCAGAGCCGTATTAAACAGGATTCAACTGCCTTTGGGGGACTTCGGTGTAGAGTCTTTCAGAACGGGAGCCTTCGTCCCTCCACAAAGGTCGCCATATAGCAAGTGATCTGTGTCACCACCCTCCTTTATAGCTGTGAGGCTTGGGTAACCTACAGCCGTCACATCAAGTCCTTGGAGCGCTTTCACATTAACTGCCTCCAGCACATCCTGGGAATTACCTGGCATGAGCGGGTGCCTCACACTGAAATACCTATCTATACTTACCCATTTACAACACCTGGTCTAAGGAGGAGAATTTATTATGAATTGTGGTTCCCAATAAGAATGTGGAGGATTCAGTTGCAGAGAGAGGTCCAGAAGCCCAGGTTTAGTAGCTTGATGATTAGTGCTGAGGGGATGGTTGATAAACAACAGCCCTATGAATGACTTACGGGTATCTAGATGCTCCAAAGCAGTGTGGAGTGCCCGTGATATTGCATCTACTGTAGACAGATCACTTCAACAGAGGTTTTGAGCTCTTTGTACTTTTGAATACTGTACAGGTGTCCACCGCTTTTCGAACGTTCGCTTTACGAAACCTCACTGATACCAAAGCCCTACATTAGTACCCTGTTTTTGCTTTCAGGAGGTGTTTTCACTGTTAAGAAAAAAGAAGCAGCGCGCGTCCCGAGCAGCCGCTGTCCCCCAGATTCGGGACAGCATTCTCGCCGGCATTGCTTTAACACGTGCCTGTGAGCAGCCGTTTGCAAGATGAGTTCTAAGGTGTCGGAAAAGCCTAAAAGAGCTCGTAAGGGTGTTACACTTAGCGTAGAACTAGACATAATTAAGCGTTTCGATCATGGTGAACAAAGTAAGGACAAAGTGAGTTTGGCTCCTGGAAGCTGATGAACATGATGTTGAAGAGGTTTTGGCATCCCATGACCAAGATCTGATAGATGAAGAGCTGATGCAATTGGAAGAAAAAAGGAGAACAATCAAAACCGAATTCATTAGTGAAATGAACGTGAAGCAACTGCGTGAGATTTTCACTGCAATGATAAAGTATGACTTTAATTTTGAAAGGGTACATAGCTTTAGGGGATATTTGCAAGATTGTTTGAGTCCTTACAAAGAACTGTGTGATAGAAAAATGCGTGAGGCTCAGCAGTCAAGCAAGCCTTCCACATCAGCCACAGCAGACGACAAACCTCAACCTTCGACATCGAGGTGGACAGAGATAGAAGATGACCTGCCTGCCTTTATGGAGACAGACGACGATGAGATGATACCCCAGTGTCCCACCACCCCAACCCCCAGGCCACGGACGGGAGACACACAGCACATCTTTAAGAAAAAAGCCGTAATAAACATGCTAATTAATTACGTGTCGGGTGACACCTAATTAATAGCATGTTTGTTTCGGCTTTTTTCTTAAAGATGTGTTGTGTGCCTCCCGGCTACCGCTGCACCCCTGCATGCTTCGCGGATCGGTATCGGTTGGTGGCCCAGAGGATGGGAGCCACTGCACCACCCAACCTGCGACGACTTAGACTAACACACCACCATCGGTGTGCTCGGCGCTGTCCTGATTCCGGTAAGTGATACTACACTGTACATACAGTATTTCTACTTTATATAGGCTGTGTATTTTTACGTGTTATTTGGTATGATTTGACAGCTTCATAGCTTAAAGGTTACTGGAGAGCGCTTGCGCCGTGTTTTTGCCAACAGCGCTTGTGTGAGATTTTCTGCCGACGGCGCTTGCATGAGATTTTCGCTACGGAGAACAGTTCAGGCAATGATTGTGGAAAAGTATTTCTACTTTATATAGGCTGTGTATTTATCATATCATTCCTGCTTTTACTATATGTTACTGTTATTTTAGATTTTATGTGTTATTTGGCATGATTTGGTAGGTTATTTTTGGGTCTGTGAACACTCACAAAATTTTCCCATATAAATAAATGGTAATTGCTTCTTCGCTTTATGACATTACGGCTTACGAACTGTTTCATAGGAACGCTCTACCTTCGGATGGCAGGGGAAACCTGTATAATATCATATACCTTAAACAAGAACACTGAGGCTATGAAGCATTATATTTATGGAGACCAGTCTGTATTAAATAATAATGTATTGCTGCTATATGGTTAGCTGTCTATTAAGGGTAGTGCTTCTTGTATAAATTCATAATATGCTTCAAGTCGATATGCAAAATTAGAACATAATCAAAATTATGCAAATTTAGTGAACACCCAAAGCAGTATGATTTTTGTTTTAGAAGTTCCTCACTTTCAGTATTCCCACAATCCTTTTAGGTTTGGTTTTGCAATTCTCTCAGTCCAATTGAATCAGAATCAGATTTATTACCACTGATGTATGTCATGACATTTGTTGTTTTATGGCATTAGTACAATGCATTAAAAAAATCTTTAACTTACAAAAAAACTGTTAAGTGCTGCAAAAGAGGGATTGATACAGCAACACTGCAAATATTTTCAATTTTCTTCCTACACATCCCAGGTATTATTTTGAAGATCCATACTTGTGTTACTGTTCAAGCTGTTGCAGTACACTTATAATACTGGTTTGGTGTTAACAAAGCAAAATGTTGCCCATTCAGAGGCAAGTTCAGGGAAGCTGTGGTTTTTCTCCTGTACGATATCTCAACCAGCCACCCTTGTCCCATTGCATCCGCAAACTGGAGGTGGACTGTTTTTGCATCAGGCCAGAAGGCCTCACAGAAACTGCTTGCACTAAAGTTTGTGTGGCACAGTCATAGAAAGGACATCCATGATTGGACTGCAGCCTGTGTGGAGTGTCAACATATAAAGGCTAACCATCATGCCCATGCACCATTGGCACATTTTCAGGTCCCTGAGCGATAGTTTGACCGTATCAATGTAGACCTTGTTGGTCCTCTTCCCCCTTCCTACAGTTTCATGCACCTTCTTACCACAGTAGACCATACCACCAGATGGTCAGAGGTCATCCCTCTTGGATCAGCCATAAACATGGTTCAGGTGTTTATTAACACCTGGGTTGCTCAGTTTTACACCTCCATCTGATATTTCCTCTGACCGCAGTGTCCAATTCATATCAGACCTCTGGGCTGCGATGGCATGGAATCGTGGTGTTAAACTACATCACAACACGACATAGCACCTGCAGTGCAATGGCCCATGAAAACAGTTTCACCACTGCTTTGAGGGCTTCCATGATGGTTGAGCGTTGGCATGATTGTCTCCTGTGGGTTCTGCTGGGGCTCAGAACAGCTCCAAAAGAGACCTGCAATCATCTGCAGATGAATTGGTATATGGGTAGCCAGGTGATTTTATTCCTGGTTGACCTCTCGCCAACAATCCGTCCTCCCTGGTAAATTCAATTCCTTTGCACCTTTCCTCCCTCCCATCATGGCATGCAGCACTCTTGGGTTCCTGTTGAACTACATTCCTCTTTGTTTTTGTCCACCATCATGCACACCAACATCCCCTCTGATCAGGTGCACCACTCCTGACCAGTATACTGTCCCAAGGACTGAAGATGCACTGGCCTCTCTGAGTGGCGTGAAGTGGTTCAGTGTGCTGGATTTGAGGAGTGGATATTACTAGATCCCCAAGAGCAAGGTTGACAAAGAAAAATGGCATTTATATGTCCTCTGGGATTCTCCAGTTCGAAAGCATGCCCCAGAGCATATTGGGAGCCCCTGCAACCTTCCAGCAAGTCATGGAGAAGATGGTGGGGGATATGAACTTGCTTGAGGTATTGGGGTAGGTGGATGACCTCATAGTGTTTTGATCCACCTTGGAAGAATGTGAAGCGAGGCTGTTGAAGGTGCTGGGCTGCTTGAAAGCTGAAGGGTTAAAACTTTCCCTGGACAAGTGCCAGTTCTGCAAGACGCCTGTTAGCTACGTTGGGCACAAAGTCTCAGGGGATGGGGTAGCTACATTTCCAGCTAAGGTAGAGGCGGTGACCACTTGGCCAAGACCCCAGACTCTGAACACTCTGCGCTTGTTCTTCCCGTTCTGTGGTTACTATCAGAGGTTCGTGAAGGGCTGCGCGAAAGTGAGTCACCCGTTGAATCAGCTTCTGTGCGGTTACCCTCCCTCGGGGAAGAAAGTGCAGGAGGGAGGAGAGTGTCTTAGCCCGTCGGAGCCCTTTGGACTGAGGTGGGATGCAAAATGTGAGGATGCCTTTCAGTCATTGAAGGAGCTGCTGACGCTGGCTTTTGTGGACCCCTGCTTGCCATATGTACTGCATGCAGATGCCAGCTGAGAGGGCTTAGGGAGTATCCTGTATCGGGATCAGGGCACCGGGTTGAGACCCATTGCATCTGTCAGCCAGAGACTGTCGCCCTCCAAGAAAAACTATCCCATGCTAAAGTTGGAATTTCTGGCGTTGAAATGGGCAGTGGTGGATAAGCTGAGTGACTACCTCTACAGGGCCAAGTTTGAGGTGAGGACGGACAACAATCCCCTAACTTATATTCTGACCTTGGCGAAACTGGATGCCACAGGCCATCGGTGGTTGGCAGTGTTGTCTGCCTATGATTTCAGCCTGAGGTACCGGCCGGGAAGCAGGAACATCGATGCTGATGCTTTGTCCCGACTGGACAGAGACGAGGAGTGGGAGATCCGATGCATATGGCAGAAGATGCTGCCTACGCGGGCAGCTCCCTTCTCCACTTGCAAGATGCGGGCACCTGGATCTGGTGTGTATGGATTTCCTGTCACTAGAACCCGATGCCAGCAACACAGCAAATGTCTTTGTCATCAGGGACCGCTACACCAGATATGCTCAGGCTTTTTCTACCAACAACCAGAGTGCGTCCACAGTGGCCAAAGTGTTATGGGAGAAGTATTTTATTTATTATGTCCTTCCCAGGAGGATAAGTAGTGATCAGGGACGGGATTTCGAGAGCAGACTCATCCATAAGTTACTGGGCATGCTTGGCGTCGGGACATCAGCAGGGTGATCCCCAGCCTGAGAGGTTTAATGGGACCTTGCTAGTCATGCACTGGACTTTGGAGATCAGCAAGAAGAGCAGGTGGAGTCGACGTATTGGACATCTGGTTTACAGTTACAGCTGTACCCAAAATGAAGCTACTGGGTACTCGCCATACTATCTGATGCTTAGACACAAGGCAAGGTTGCCCATTGACCTTTGTTTTGGGACTAATCACCGAAGACTTATCTGAAGTATGTGTCTGGCATGAGAAGAGAGCTGAAAAGGGCTTATGAATTAGCTGAGGTCACGGCTGCCAAGCAGAATCGTGGAAATAAGAGGAGGTACGATCAAGAGGTTAGGCTCTCCCAACTCCTGCCGGGAGACCGAGTCCTTATAAGGAACTTGAGGCTACCTGGGAAGCATAAGTTGGCTGACCGCTGGGCGGCTCCGCCCTATGTGGTGGAGAGTCAGGTGTCAAACCTACCAGTTTTCCGCGTGAAACCAGAGAAGGGGAATGGGCCTGTCAAGATTCTCCATCGGAACCACCTGCTGCCCCTGGGCCAAGAGGTACAGGTAGACCCAGAGCCCGACATTGTGCCTACACCTAGTAAAGGACTCAGCAGAAATGCAGACTGCAGGGCCCACAGCAGGAGAGGTTAAACCAGCCTTCTCCTAAGAGGGAACTGATTTGGAGGATGAGGACCTGGAGGTGTGGTATGTGTTGCCTTTTGCTAACTCCCCATTGATTGAGGAAGAGACTCCAAGCCCTTCTCCCACTGAGTCAGGTGAAATTAGGGTGGGGGGGGGCTGTCAGTGGACAGCCTGGGTTGTAGCAGAGCCCTGCAAGGGATGAAACGGGGCTTTCCAGGGAACAGAGGGGTCCGAGTTGCCGATGGGCATGAGTGAGAGGCCGGGGGAAGGCCTCACCAGCTAGACCAGAAGTATCCCCAGTAGTGTCGGAGCATGAAGAGGTAGATGATGGGGTATAGAGATCTCACAGAATCAGGAGACCACCGGATAGGGTGGCCTATGCAGCACCAGGGGAACAGAGTGTGACCCCTAATGTTTGGGGAGCTATGTCACTGCTTTTCACATCTGGGTTGGACTGTGTTTTGCAGGAAGGGTTGGGACCGCAGCTGTTTACAATATATATTAATGACGTAGATCAGGGAATTAAAAGTAACATTAGGAAATTTGCCTATGACACAAAGCTGGGTGGCAGTGTGAAATGTGAAGAGGATGTTATGAGAATGCAGGGTGACTTGGACCAGCTGGGTGAGTGGGCAGATGCATGGCAGATGCAGTTTAATGTGGATAAATGTGAGGTTATCCACTTTGGTGGTAAGAACAGGAAGGCAGATTATTATCTAAATTGAGTCAAGTTAGGAAAAAGGGAAGCACAACGAGATCCAGGTGTTGTTGTACATTAGTCACTGAAAGCAAGCATGCAAGTACAGCAGGTAGTGAAGAAAGCTAATGGCATGCTGGCCTTCATAACAAGGGGAATTGAGTACAAGAGCAAAGAGGTCCTTCTGCAGCTGTACAGGACCCTGGTGAGACCACACCTGGAGTACTGTGTGCAGTTTTGGTCTCCAAATTTGAGGAAAGACATTCTTGCTATTGAGGGAGTGCAGCGTAGGTTCACAAGGTTAATTCCTGGGATGGCGGGACTGTCATATGTTGAATGATTGGAGCGACTGGGCTTGTATACTCTGGAATTTAGAAGGCTGAGAGGGGATCTTATTGAAACATACAAGATTATTAAGGGATTGGACACACTGGAGGCAGGAAGCATGTTCCTGCTAATGGCTAAGTCCAGAACCAGAGGCCACAGTTTAAGACTAAGGGGTAGGCCATTTAGAACGGAGTTGAGGAAAAACTTTTTCACCCAGAGAATGGTGGATATATGGAATGCTCTGCCCCAGAAGGCTGTGGAGGCCAAGTCTCTGGATGGTTTCAAGAAAAAGATGGATAGAGCTCTTAAAGATAGCGGAATCAAAGGTTATGGAGATAAGGCAGGAGTTGGATACTGATTGTGGATGATCAGCCATGATCACAGTGAATGGTGGTGCTGGCTCAAAGGGCCGAATGGCCTACTCCTGCACCTATTGTCTATTGTCTAAATGATCTCAACGTCATGAGGACATGACTAAATTTGGTTGGGGGAGAGTGTAAGTTTGTCCGAGCCGGAGGCTGTCTTCCCCTAGAGTAAGCTGCTAGCCGAACCTGAGGGTTACGTACAGAACAAAGAACAGAGAAAAAAGTGGCCAGCCAACATGTTCAGCCCTTCTTATACCACAGATAAAAAAATTCCATTCAAACTTGTTGATAAGAGCTAATGAATCCAGTAGCTCCTATTCAAATAATGCAATACTTAGAAGCTTCCAGAATGATACAAAGAACTGTAACCACAAGGAAACACATTGAACAATGGCTTATATGAGGGGTGATGGATAAGTTTGTGGCCTAAGGTAGAAGGAGTCAATTTTAGAAAACCTAGCACACTTATTTTTCAACATAGTCCCCTCCTACATTTACAGACTTAGTCCAGTGGTCGTGGAGCATACGGATCCCTTCTTTGTAGAAGTCAGCGTCTTGGACCTCCAGAAGTGGTCCACAGCAGGGGTGGTTGATAAGTTTGTGGCCAAAGGTAGAAGGAGATGAGTTATTACCTTCAAATTATCTGCATAATCACTCAAAGAGTTGAACTGCATGTGCATGTAACTAGAGCTGTATAACCAAACAGTTGAATGCATGTAGGTAATTATATGAAATCCAAACAGGTAAATAATTGCTAAACTGCAATAATAATATCAGCTATACAGTTCAACATGTGTGAGTTATATACTATGTTGTGCACTTTGATCTGAAGGTGTTGTTTCATTTAGCAGTATACATATATATGGTTGAATGACAATGGAGTGGAACTTGAACTTGAACTTATCTATCTACTTTGAAACAGCTTTCAGCACAAACACCAAACATTAATTCTTTTTATTACCTCCTTACTTACAGCAGAACTGCTTACAGTTGGAGTTAGTTCACTACTGTTGTGTTTTACTGTTGTTTCTCTGTAGTGAACATCTAATAAGGCTGTAACCATAAGATTGTGTATCTTTCTTCAGTTTTGAAGAACCTTATGGACAATATTATCTCCACAACACAGTTTATCCCTGGAATCATCACCTCTTAAGACCTGGAAGTAACAGTATTAAGCGATCAGTGGATTTCAACAGTCTGTTTCTATGTTGTGTCTCTCTCACGAGAGCTCAAGGGTTGTGGCTGAGCTGCACCTACATTTAACAAAATAATGAACTCTGGTGAATTCTTGCACTTTCTGGGACCAGTCCTTCTCCTCTCTCTGCAAACTCAACTGACACAGCCAAAAGATCATTATTGACTCTATTTTCTGAGGATGCTGAAGAGAGCTGAACTTTGCACATCCATACTCACATCATTCTACAGATGCACAGTAGAGAGCATCCTGACAAGCTGAGTTACTGCTTGGCATGGAAACTGCACTGTGGCAGACAGGAAGGCTCTTCAACTGGTAGTCAAAACTGCCGAAAGCATCAAAAGCACCAGCCTACATACAATCTTAGCCTGGTATGGAAACATCAATGCTCTTGTACAGAAAAGCCTACAAAAGGTAGTGAATACAGTCAGTCTATTATGAGAAAAGCCCACCCCGCCTTTGAACAGAGTGATGTTGCAGGAATGCCGTATCCATCATCAGAATCTCCACTCCCCAGGACATGCTTTCTTCTTGCTTCCGCAATCAAGAAGAAAGTCCAGAAGCCTTAGGATAAACATCACGAGATTCAGGAACAGCCATTAGGTTCTTGAACCAAAGGGGATAACCACTCAAATTCACTTGCTCCATCATTAAAATGTTCCCACATCCTATAGACTCCCTTTTAAGAACTCTTTTCTGTTCTCAATATTTATTATTTATATATTTATTTATTTATTTCTCTTTCATTTGCACCATTTGTTGTTGGCTTCTTTTTTGGCTAACTGGTTGTGTAATGGTTACTTGGAAACAAACCAAAACCTCTGAGAGACTAAGCCAGGGCAATCATCACTGTTTGATGTGTTTCCAAGTGATGAATTTCCAAATTGAAAAAGGTACCTTTGATCCTTTATTGCAAAACTGGCAAAGATAAATGACCTTGTAGCAATAAAAAAACTAATGAAATTGAATTCATGATATAATGAGATATTAACTTCAAACTTTCTGGATAATCACTCAAAAAGTTGAACTGCATGTGCATGTAAAGAGAGCTGTATAACTCATCTCCTTCTACCTTAGGCCATGAACTTAACAATCACCCCTACTGTGGACACTTTCTGGAGGTCCAAAATCCATATGCTCCATGACCGCTGGACTAAGTGTGCAAATGTAGGAGGGGACTATGTTGAAAAATAAATGTGCTAGGTTTTCTACAGGCCACAAACCTATCAATCACCCCTCGTATTTTGTAATATATAGTAATTGTGTGTCTTTGCTCTGTAATGCTGCCACAAAACAACACACTTCATGTCATATAAGACGGTGGTAACAAGCCTGATTCTGATTCTGGTCTGACCTCTGGATCCAAGTTTTAACTACGAGGGCTCTGTGATCCCCACTCTCTTCCAGTCTTGTTGTCTGTTACTGAGCTGTCGCTCTACATGGTCACCAGCTCTGGAGACAAAGTGGATACATCCCAAGGCCTGATGAAATGCTATAGGAGGCAACGGTGGAAACTTCTGGGGTCTTTAAATCATCACTTGCTGCAGGTGAAACATCAGAGGACCACAGGAGAGCACTTGAAGGCAGTTGCCAACGGAAAATGAAAGGCATCGGAGATAAACCAGGTAGTTTTAATATGGTGAGGCTAATCTCTGGGAGGGAAGGAGTTGGAAAAATTTCAAGGTTCAGATTAATCAGTAGTTGGAAAGGAATTGGAATTGGAATTACCTTATCATTGGCACATGTACTGATTAACATAATAAATGCATTAAAAATACAATATGGACAGAAAATAGATACAGTGAAAAGCTTGTCTTGCCTACAGATGAATTTATTAAACAATGCATTGGATAAACAAGATAAAAACAATAACACTGCAGATAAAAGTGAAACAGCTACAGAGAAAGTGCAATGAAGGGAAACAATGAAGTGCGAAATCATATTGAAGTAGATTGTGAGGTCAAGAGTGCATCTTGTCGTACAAGATGCCCATTCAAGAGTCTATAACAGCAGGGTAGAAACTGCTTTTGGAAATTGGTGGTATGTGCTTTCAGGCTTTTGAATCTTTTGCCCAATTGTAGAGTGGATAACAGAGAAAGTAGTCACTGTGGTTTGGTTAGGGGAATTCTTTCAAATTGATGGGGAAGTGTGATTGATGTAATCTGCATGGAAACAGTATTTGACTACATTGGCCCAGAAGCTTGGAGCCCTTGAGATCAAATGAAAATTGGCTAAGTGGATCCAATGTTGGCCAGGTAACAGGAAGCAGAGGGTAATGGTAGAGGCTGAAGAAGGCAAATGGCATACTGGCATTTATAGACATAATTATTGACCAGCACAGAAAAATAAGTCAGGAAAGATAGTCTCAGAAGAAAATTAAAGTTGGTATTGGTTCCAAAGAAGAGGCACAAAAATCTCAAACAAGAGAAAATCTGCAGCTGCTGGAAATCCGAGCAAGACACACAAAATGCTGGAGGAACTCAACAGGCCAGGCATCATCTCAGACGAGAGTACTGTCAACGTTTCAGGCCAAAATGTCAATTGTACTATTTTCTTAGATGCTGCCTGGCCTGCTGTGTTCCTCCGGCATTTTCTGTGTGCGGCTCATAAAACTACCAAAATGGTAATGGTCAGGGGACTGGATAGTGTTTAGAATTGAGAAAAAGAGAGCAAACCATATCTGCTGGAGAGGAATGGAGTTTGTCACAACGTTTTGGGGGAGACGAGACACCAGACTACATTGGGAATGGGGATGAGGGGTGACACAGACCTGCCCCAGGAGGAGGGCAATGAGACAGGGTTTGAGATACAGGCAATAAGGGAGGGAGGAAGGTGAGGAGAATGTTCTCGTGCCAATGGGAACACATGAGGAAAAGACCACATTGGTGATGGGGTGCTTTTTCACACAGTCCTTCTGCACTATGTCACCTGTAATACTGCCAATACGGAACTGCTGGTGTCCTGCCTATAAAACACAGCAATCTCTGGACCTCATGCTGGGAATGCCACCCTCCACCCTCCCCACCGCTCCCCCCGCCACACACACAGTCCTGTTACTCAGCCACCATCACTGGTTAACAGGCCTGATGCCTGCCCCATTAAATCATAAGACATAGGAATAGAACGAGGCCATTCAGCTCATCGAGGCAGCTCTTCCATTCCATCATGGCTGATTTATTATCAGTCTCAACCCCACTCTACTCCCTTCTCCCTTAATCAAGAACAAATCAACCTCTGCTTTAGATATACCGAATGACTTGGTCTCCAAAGCTGCCTGTGCAAATAAATTTTAAAGATTCACCAGCCTCCGGCTGAAGCAGGAGGTTCCCAAATGTTTTTTTATGCCATTAAACAAGGGGACCATGGATCCTGGGTTGGAAAGCCACAGGCTAAAGAAATTCCTCCTTACCTCTCTTCCAAAGGAACACCCTTATAAACTGAGCACGTGCTATCTTGTCGTGGACTCCCTTGTCCATTTCCACTCTATCTAGGTCTTTGAATATTTGATAGGTTTCAATGAGATCTTCCCACCCCCCCCCCACCACCACCACTTTGTTTTAAACTCCAGTGAGTACAAGCCCAGAGTCATCAAACATTCCTCATACATTACAAGAGAAAATCTGCAGATGCTAGAAATCCGAGCAACACACATAAAATGCTGGAGGAACTCAGCAGGCCAGGCAGCATCTATGGAAAAAAGTACAGTCGACGTTTCGAGCTGAAACCCTTCAACAGGACTGGGAAAGAAAAACTGAGGAGTAGATTTAAAAATTGGGGGAGGGTAGAGAGAAACACCAAGTGATCGGTGAAACCTGGAGGGGGAAGCAAAGAGCTGGGAAGTTGATTGGTGAAAGAGACAGAAGGCAAATGGAAGAAAGAAGAAAGGGGGGAGGAGCACAAGAGGGAGATGATGGGCAGACAAGGAGATAAGTTGAGAGAGGGAAAAGGGCATGCGAGATGGAGAGCATAACCAGAAGTTTGAGAAATTGATGCTCATGCCATCAGGTTGGAGGCTACCCAAATGGAATATAAGGTGTTGTTCCTCCAACCTAAGAGTGGCCTCATCACAACAGTGAAGGAGGTCGTAGATGGACATATCAGAATGGGAATGCGAAGTGGAATTAAAATGGGTGCCCACTGAGCGATCCCGCTTTTCCTGGTGGATGGAGTATAGGTGCTCGGTGAAGCAGTCTCTCAATCTACATCAGATCTCACCGATATACAGGAGGCCACACTTGGAGCACCAAACGCATTAAATGACCCCCAACAGACTCACAGGTGAAGTGTTGCCTCACCTAGAAGGACTGTTTAGGGCCTTGAATGGGAATGAGGGAGGAGGTGTAGGGGCAGGTGTAGCACTTGTTGTGCCTGCAAGGATAAGTGCCAAGAGGGAGATCAGTGGGGAGGGATGGGGGGGACGAATGGACAAGGGAGTCACATAGGGAGCGATCCCTACGGAAAGCAGAAAGTGGGGGGGGAGGGAAAGATGTGCTTGGTGGTGGGATCCCATTGGAGCTGGTGGATGTTTTAGAGAATTATGTGCTGGACGCAGAGGCTGGTGGTGTGGTAGGCGAGGACAAGAGGAACCCTATCTCTGGTAGGCTGGCGGGAGGATGGGGTAAATGCAAACGTATGTGAAATGGAAGAAATTCGGTTGAGGGCAGCATAGATGGTGGAGGAAGGGAAGCCCCTTTCTTTGAAAAAGGAGGACATCTGCTTCATTCTAGAATGAAAAGCCTCATCCTGAGAGCAGATGCAGTGGAGATGAAGGAATTGAGAAAACGGAATGGTGTTTTTACAAGACGCAGGGTGGGATGAAGTATAGTCCAGGTAGCTGTGAGAGTCCATGGGTTTGTAATAGACATTGGTGGATAAACTGTCCCTGGAGATAGAGACAGAGAGTTCGAGGGAGGGAAGTGTCGGAAATGGACCAGGTGAATTTGAGGGCAGGGTGGACTTTGCAGGCGAAGTGGATGAGGTCGACAATTTCAGCACGGGTGCAGGAAGCAGCACAAATGGAGTCGTCGATGTAGCGCAGGAAAAGTGAGGGATTGTCACCAGTGTAGGCTTGGAACATAGACTATTCCACATAGCTGACAAACAGGCAGGCAAATCTGGGACACATGTGAGTGCTCATGGCTACCCGTTTTGTTTGTAGGAAATGGGAGGAGTCAATGGAGAAATTGTTGAGAGTGAGAACAAGTTCCGCTAGGCGAAGGAAAGTGGTGGTGGAGGGGAAATGGTTAGGTCTGGTGTCCAGGAAAAAAACCAGGAGAGCTTTGAGGCCTTCTTGGTGGGGGATGGAGGTGTATATGGACTGGACATCATAGTAAAAATAAGATGATAGGGGCCAGGGAACTTGAAATCCTTGAAAAGGTCAAGAGTGTGTGAGGTGTCATGGATGTAAGTAGGAAAGGACTGAACCAGGGGGATAAAACAGTTGAGGTATGCAGATATGAGTTCTGTGGGGCAGAAACATGCTGAAACAATGGGTCTACCTGGACAAGAGGGTTTCTGGTTCTTGGGTAGGAGGTAGAAATTGAAGGTGCGGGGTGCAGGAACTATGAGGTTGGGAAATCCCCAGAATCAATAAGGTTGGTGTGGTGTGGGAGACAATGGCCTGGTGTCCCAATGGTCCTGCTCAAGGGGTAAATAAGAAAAGGTGTCAGAGTTGGTGCTGGGCCTCAGCAAGGTAGAGGTCAGTCCGTCAGACCACTACAGTAACCCCTTTGATGGTGAGGTTAGGATTAGAGCAGAGGAAATCGAGAGCTGAACATTCAGAGGGGTGAGGTTAGAATAAGAGAGAAGTGTGTTAAAGTCTAGATGATTAACGTCCCGTCAGCAGTTAGACCATAAGACCATAAGATATAGAAGCAGAATTAGGCCATCTGGCCCATCGAGTCTGCTCCACCATTCAATCATGGAGATCCTCTTTTTCCATATCCTCCTCAACCCCAGTTCCCGGCCTTCTCCCTGTAACCTTTGATGCAATGTCCAATCAAAAACATATTAATCTCTGCCTTAAATACACCCAATGACCTGGCCTCCACAGCTGCATGTGGCAACAAATTCCACAAATTCACCACCTAAAGAAATTTAGGCTAAAGAAATTTCTCCTCATCTCTGTTTTAAAAAGGCACCCCTCTATCCTGAGGCAGTGCCCTCTTGCCCTAGAATCTCCCACCATGGGAAACATCCTTTCCTCATCTACTCTATCTAGACCTTTCAACATTTGAAAAATTTCAATAAGATACCCTGTCATCTTTCTGAATTCCAGCGAGTACAGACCCAGAGCCATCAAACGTTCTTTGCATGATAACCCTTTCATTCCTGGAATCATCCTTATGAACCTCCTCTGGACGCTCTCCAATGCCAGCACATCTTTTCTAAGATGATGGGCCCAAAACTGTTCACAATATTCAAGGCGAGGCCCACCAATGCCTTTTAAAGCTTCAGAATCACCTGTTTGCCCTTATATTCTAGACCGCTTGAAATGAATGCTAAAATGGCATTTGCCTTCATCACCACCGACTCAACCTGCAAGTTAACCTTTAGGGTGTTCTGCTCAAGGACACCCAGGTCCCCCTGCATCTCGGATTCCTGTATTTTCTCTCTGTTTAAAAAATAGTCTGCACATTTATTTCTACTACCAAATGTATGACCATGCATTTTTCGGATATCACATTTTATTTGCCACTTTCTTGCCCATTCTCCTAATCTGTCTAAGTCCTTCTGCATCTTACCTGATTCCTCAACATTCCCTGCCCCTCCACCAATCTTCGTATCATTTGCAGACTTGGCAACAAAGCCAACAGGTTCGCCAGGCAGAATTTTCCCTGAAGGAAACCATGCTGACTTCGTACTATCTTGTCCTGTGTAACCAAGTACCCCATCACCTTTAATATTTTTATTTTTCCTTTCAGGGTTCTTTTGAAGACCCTCACCTGGAGTTACACGCAGGCTCTGCTTCTTTGCGGGAATGGGACCCGTTCTCGGGGTTCCATGACTAGCCACTATTCGAAATGCCAAGGGTTTGGCCTGAGAATCTGGATCATATTCGGAAACCTAAGATCTCGGGGCTCTGGAGATGGGTGGATTGAGTGTCGGAGTCACGGCAGGAGACTCGTGTGTCATCAGGGAGGCCGGAAAATCTTTTGCTGTGGGCCCAAAGACCCGAGGTCTTTGCAATCTCCGGACACAGAGCTCGAAAAAAGTGATGAAACGGACTTTTAAGATCATAAACCAGCGGATTGTTGTTATGTCTCCCACTCTCTGTGTAAGTGGGGACACCTCCCTCTCCCTTGCCAGGGAGAGATAGAGAACCTGTGGGTTGAAATATGAAATATGAAGTTTTTGGGGTAACTTTGGTCTGGGGCTTTGCTATTGCTTATCTCACGCTTGGGCTCAGTAATAGTACCGATGCACGTTTATTTGTGCCGGTGGGGGGGAGGGGGAAATGTTGCTCGCTGCTGCTTACGCACGGGAGGGGGGAGCTGGGGGGGACTTTGGGGTTCTCACATTTAACTATCGTTCATTCTTTGTGGCACTTCTCTGTTTTCGTGGATGTTTGAGAAGAAAAAACATTTTAGGATGTATATTGTATATATTTCTCTGACATTAAACTTGACCTTTGAACCTTTGAACCTTTGAACCTCATTCTTAACAAATAACTCCAACATCTTCTCAAACACTAAGGTCAGGCTAACTGGTCTATAATTTCCTTTCCGCTGCCTTCCTCCTTTCTTAAAGAGTGGAGTAACATTTGCAATTTTCCAGTCTTCTGGCACCATGCCAGAGTCCAATGATTTTTGAAAGATCATTTCTAATGCCACCACAATCTCTAATGCTACCTCTTTCAGAACCCTAGGGTGCAGTTCCTCTGGTTTGGGTGGCTTATGTACTTTTAGGTCTTTCAGCTTTTTGAGCACCTTCTCCCTTGTAACAGTAACTACACCCACTTCTATTCTTTCACACACCACAACATCAGGCACACTGTGAGCGTCTTCCACAGTGAAGACTGATGCAAAATACTCATTTAGTTCATCAGCCATCTCCTTGTCCCCTGTTACTATTTCTCCTGCCTCATTTTCTAGCAGTCCTATATCCACTTCCTCTCCTCTTTCACTTTTAACATATTTGAAAACATTTTTACTGTCCACTTTGATATTATTTGCTAGCTTGCTTTCATATTTCATCTTTTCCCTTCCAATGATTTTTTTAGTTGCTCTCTGTAGGTTTTTAAAAACATCCCAATCCTCTATCTTCCCACTAAATTTTGCTTTGATATATGTCCTTTCTTTTGCTTTTACAATAGTTTTGACTTCCCTTGTTAGCCTCAGTTGTACTATTTTACTATTTGAGTATTTCTTCTTTTTTGGAATACACACGTCCTGCATTTTTCCCAGAAACTCATACCATTGCTGCTCTGCTGACAGCTCCTTCCAGTTTACTTTGGCCAACTCCTCTTTCATATCACTTTAATTTCCCTTACTCCACTGAAATACTGCTACATCAGACTTTACTTTCTCCCTAACAAATTTCAAGTTGAACACAAAAGGGTTCTTTTACCTTAAGCTCCCTAATCACCTCCGGTTCATTACATAACACCCAATCCAGTATAGCTGATCCCTTAGTAGGCTCATCGACAAACTGCACTGAAAAGCTGTCTCTTGAGATCCATTACCAACCTGATTTTCCCAATCGACCTATATGTTAAAATCTCCCATGACTACCATAACATTGCCTTTTTGTCTCAACTTTTCTGTTTCCTGTTGTAATCTGTGGTCCACCTCCCAGTCACTGTTGGAAGACCTGTATATAACTGCCATGAATGTCCTTTTACCCTTGCAGTTTCTTAACAGAGGGAGAAAAAGGAGAGAGAGAGAGAGAGAGAGAGAGAAAGAATGTGTGTATATAAATAAATAACAGATGGGGTAAGAGGGGGAGGTGGGGCATTAGCGGAAGTTAGAGAGGTCAATATTCATGCCATCAGGTTGGAGGCAACCCAGACGGAATATAAGGTGTTGTTCCTCTAACCTGAGTGTGGCTTCATCTTTACAGTAGAGGAGGCCGTGGATAGACATGTCAGAATGGGAATGGGATGTGGAATTAAAATGTGTGGCCTCCAACCTGATGGCATGAACTTCTTTAACTTCCACTATTGCCCACCTCCCCTTCGTACCCCATCCGTTATTTATTTATATACACACATTCTTTCTCTCTCTCCTTTTTCTCCCTCTGTCCCTCTGACTATACCCCTTGCCCATCCTCTGGGTCTTTTCCTCCTTCCCCTTTTCCTTCTCCCTGGGCCTCCTGTCCCATGATCCTCTCATATCCCTTTTGCCAATCAACTGTCCAGCTCTTGGCTCCATCCCTGCCCCTCCTGTCTTCTCCTATCATTTTGGATCTCCCCCTCCCCCTCCCACTTTCAAATCTCTTACTAGCTCTTCCTTCAGTTAGTCCTGACGAAGGGTCTAGGCCCGAAACATCGACTGTACCTCTTCCTAGAGATGCTGCCTGGCCTGCCGCATTTACCAGTAACTTTGATGTGTGTTGCTTGAATTTCCAGCATCTGCAGAATTCCTCGTGCTTGGAGACAGAGGCGGTGGAAGAAGAGCTCAGCATTGTGGCCGGTATGGAACTCACTGAGGTGTAGACACAGGGGGACAAAGGTGGGGCCCTTACTCAGGAAAGAGCGTTCTGCCTCAGAGAGAGGAAGGTCAGAGGGGATGGTGAAGACCCAGCATGATTGAGGGCTGGGATCGAAGGAAGGAAGTGGGTTGGTAGTGTCTGAGGGGAAGGAGAGTTTGGGGTGTTCAGGGATGGTGGGGTGAGAGGAAGCTGGAGTCTCCAAGGACCCAAGAGCTGGCGGTGGGACTGGAGAGAGACGGGGTTGCGGAGTGCCGGTGGGGGAAGGAGAGATGGGGGTTCCAGCCGCAACGCATGAAGATCCGGCCTGGAGGTCAAGGCGGCAGTCAGAGTTGGAGGTTGCGCAATCGGCACTTTAGAAGTGTTCAAGGTCGTTGGAACCTGCACTGATTGAGCTGGAGTTCGGGTTTTGAATCTGCTCTGGATTGTTTGAGGTGTTGAGGTCAGCAGCAAGGTTTGCGGTCTGGTAGCCTCCAACCTGATGGCATGAACATCGATTTCTCAAACATTGGGTAATAACCTCCCCCACTTCACCATTTCCCATCCCCTTTTCCCCTTCTCACCTTATCTCCTTGTCAGCCCATCGCCTCCCTCTGGTGCTCCGCCCCCCTTTCACTTTCTTCCATGGTCTTCTGTCTCTTTCACCAATCAACTTCCCAGTTCTTTACTTCACCCCTCCCCATCCAGGTTTCACCTATCACCTGATGTTTTTCTCTCTCCCTTCCCCCACTTCCTCCGTTTTTTCTCTCCAGTCCTGAAACGTTTTGGCCTGAAGCGTAGATTGCACTTTTTTTGATACTGTGCATTTTGTGTTTGTTCCTCATACTCGTTTTCATGCTCGTGATCATTCTTTTGAACTTCCTCTGGAGTCTCTCCAATACCAGCACATCCTTTCTTCAATTAGGGGCCTAAAACTGCCTACAATGTTCCAAGTGTGGTCTGACCAAAGTCTTACAAAGCATTAGCGTTACATCCTTGCTTTTATATTCTGGTCCTCTCAAAATGAATACTAGCATTGCATTTGTCTTTCTTACCACCAACTCAACTTGCAAATTCATCATCATAGCTTGTCTCACCAGACAGCCAGCCGCTCTAGTGAGTTTGGTTGATGTTGAGCAGGTCAGTGTCAGCTAAATCAGGTGAGAGTGGGCAGTTGCGCAGAATGTGTTCAATGTTCTGCACCCTTTCGCCACACTCACAGGATTTGCTGGTCTTTAAACCCCACTTCACTATATTGTCTCCCATCCTGCAAACTCCCGCTCTCGCCCTGTTGAGAGTGCACCACTTCCGTCTGTCAAGCAGTACCCTGTCTGGCAACATTTCTGTGGGGTCTTGCACTGTATTGTTTGGTGGGGTTCTGGCTTCTGTTTGTTGCCAGAGGTCAGTCCTGTATGTTTGGGGGTGATGTTCCGTGTGGTAGTTCCTCTACTGTAGCAAAGTTTTTCCTCGATTTTAGGCGGTTGGAAACTGGCAAATAATGATGTCATGGGTGCCGTGGATCCGAGTTCTGTTTACCTTTTTCAATTTTTGTTGGTGTGTGTCTTCGGATCTCTGGGGAAGCAATGCCTGCAAGTCTGTAAATGATGTTAGTGGGTGTGGGGCGCAGTGTGTCCATGATTATTCGGCAAGCTTCGCTAAGCAACGGGTCTATATTCTTTGCATGGACTGATCTGCCCCACACAGGTGCACAGTATTCTGCAGGTACATAGCAGAGTGCTAGGGCAGTAGATCTAAGTGTGTGAGCATTAGTTCCCCATTTTGTGCCTGCTAATTTTTTCAAGAGAGAGTTGCGAGAGCCAACCTTCCCTCGGAGTTTTTGGATGTGGGTGGCAAATGAGAGCGTCCTATCCAGTGTCACTCCCAGGTAAATTGGAGTCGGATGGTGTTCAAGCTCCTTCCCACACCAGAAGATCTTGAGTTTCCCAGCTGCTTCTTGATTCCTCAGGTGGAATGCACACACTTCAGCTTTTGATGGATTTGGGTTTAGAGACCATTTTTCATAATACTGCTTCACTGCTTCCAGGACTGCTGCAAGTCGTACTTCAACTTCTTGGAAGGAGTTAGCATGTGTTGCTATGCATAGGTCATCTGCATAGATACACCTGCATGTGTTAGGAAAGGTTGGTTGGTCGTTTGTGTAGACGTTAAATAGTAGAGGTGCCAGGACTGATCCCTGTGGTAGTCCGTTCTTTTGTGAACGATATCTACTCTTAATTCCATTCATTTCTACATAAAATCTATGATTTTCTAGGATGCTTCTTATTACTTCAACTGTGGTTTCGTTCTTTAACATTTTAGATAATTTCAGCAGAAGGCCTCTGATTCACAATGTTGTATACTGTTTAAGTCAACAAATACTGCCCTTGTAATTTGTTGCATTTCAAAGCCATCCTCAACATTGTATCATTTCTTAATGTATGCATTACTAAATGACAATAAAAGAGGACTGCATGTCTTCATAATCTAATATACTGGGTTAAGTTCAGGACTTGACTGCAGCAAGAGCGGCCTGGCCTGAACCCGGCTTGGTCTGGTGTTAGAAGATCTTCAACTAAGGCGGATATTCTTTTCAGTATGAGTCTTTCCTAAAGTTTATAGAGGGTGCAGAACAAGGAAATCGGTCTGTAGTTTTTAGGAATGTTGGGGTTAACCTACAGGGAATCCTGCAGTAAGACTCCCAAATCCCTCAGTAGCTCTGATTTTTGAATTTTCTCCCCACTTAGAAAATAGTCTGCACCTTTATTCATTTTACGAAAGTGCAGGACCATACACTTCCCTACATAATATTCCATTTGCCCATTCTCTGAATCTGTCCAAGTCCTTCTGCAGACTCCCTGCTTTCTGCCCCTCCACATATCTTTATATCATCTGCAAACATGGCCACAAAGCCCTCAATTCGGTCAACCAAATCATTGACATATAATGTGAAAAGAAGTCCTCATCTTCTCAGACTCTGCGTCCTCTGTTTGTGTCTTCTGTTGACTGTGAAGTGGATGAATCCATCATTGCAGGTCTGTGCATAAACTTCGCACAACCGCTTCAGGTAGTACAGCCATCTTGGAACAGACCTACATGGTTTGCTCCATATTTGGGAAGCTCCTGAAAGGGAAATGGATTCTCTCAGATGCTGAAATCTGAAGTGAAGCATAATCTGTTGAAAACAGTCAGTTGTAAAATGGGAAACAGAATTAACAATTTTGGTTGAAACCACTGCCATCTTTTTTTTTGCTTTTCCTGATTGAGATTTGCCCTAAACAACTCAGCCCTATTACCCATTCCTGGTAATGGTTACTCCTCCATAGTGAGGTTGATGCTGACACTTTCTTCAGAGCAACAGCCTTTTTCTCTCACCTCCTTGCTAGTCACTTATTCAGGCCTCTATGGTCTAGCCCAAGGAGACCAACTCCCAGTTTTCACACCTGCATTGATCCTGACCTGTGAGTATGTCCTGAAGTTAAACATATTCCTCCCTACCCCATTGCCTCTGTTAAAGCTATGTGCAGATACTGGCCACAGCTTCTAATTTCATCAGCCTTTGTTTCCTTACTACTAGCTTATAACAAAACAGGCCAGATCCCATTATCTCCATCTGCTGTTGAGAAATGGAGATAAAACTCATTCACATTCTCTCCCATCCACTCTATGGCTGAAACTGCTAAAAGAAATGGATGGCAAGATCAGGACAGAACATTAGCTTATAACAGACTCACACTTATAATTAGGCCTATTTTGTAGAGCCATGATCCACTTCATTTTAACAGCTATCACAAACTGTCTAGGCACCACAAAGATCTGGAAATGTGCATGTTTAGTTCTCCATTTTACCCTCACCCTCACCTCTTTTCTGTGGCACCCTACAACAAGCCCATGCAATACTAAGAGATGTTGCTGCTTTCCAGGCTCATCTTTGAATTCAATAACTTCAGATAATGTGCTTTTTTCCCTCTTTAAAATGGGCTATATCTGTTGCATCATCCCTCTGTACAATTGGCATAATTCTCCATTAGTGCAGACTGACCTGTGAGCATGTCACATGCCTGCTATCAGCAACACATCACAAAATGTACATCACTCTCAAAATGCCTCTCATTAACCCACTTAACCTGGCCTCACCCTGTCACAGATAGTTCCTTTACCACATCCTCTGGCATCCTTCCCACTGCATTCCCTGTAATTTAAAACCACCTTTTTGCCTCATTTTCTCAATTCTGACAAACTCTCCAATTTGAAATATTCACCCTATTTCTCATCTCCCAGTTTCAGCATTTTCTGTTTTGGTAACACGCTTACCCTCTCCTCTTGCACTCTCTTTAATTGTTACCATTTAATTTATTTAATCTCCTGGCATTCTTCCTTCCAAAATTTCAGTTCCTGATTTACTACCCTACTGTTTCTTTTTGTATGAGTTCAGACCAGTTGTTTCCCGGCTTCTCAGGGTGGTAGAGTTTGACTGACTGAGCAGGAGGGGATCTGATCTTTTGTTAATCCTCTTGTGTTTCGTAACCAATTAACCGTGGTTTAATATGAAAAATGCCATAAATTGAAAATAAATAACCAATATTTTGCTGTATCAGAGAGACAACAGAAGTTACATTTTGCATTTTTAAGATGAAGATTGTGCAATTAAGGAGTTAAAAATCCACAGCAGAATGTCATTTTCTGTGACATTGGTATGTACAATAGTTAAATCTTGGCCTAAATGTCAGTTCTGATTAGACATGATTGAATCATCTGTGCCATATGTGACCTACAATTTCCCACTCTACAAACTGTCAAAGGGTCACTGATCTCTTCAGGTGACAACTGCCATGGCAACGGCCTCTGAGTGCTCGACTGCTCTGTTCTGGCCTGTACCTCACTGCAGGCTCATCTTCACAGAAGCCTCGGCTGTCAGCCTCATTCCATTCTGCTCTGTGCCCCGTTGCCAATAATTCCCCGTTAGGACATCGTGTCAGAATGATGACAGGGAGAATGGAATATTACTGCTGAAAGAAGATGTGTTATCAAGAGGAAATAATGAAATAAGGATTGAACATTTGTGTCCCAGTGATTAGCATTCAGTCCTATTTAACCTCCCAAGTCTGGCTTTACACGCAACTTTGAACAACCATTGAACTACATCATAAATAAGGAGATAGATTTAATAAAAATCAGGGTGTTAATGCAAGGATTTTCTGTATGAACTCAGTGGCTACGAGCAGATCATTTCGATGCCAGACTGGCAAGGTTAACTGTGTGAGCAGAGTGAAAGCCTCGTTTATTTCTTCCCTGTGAATAATGCTTTATATTCAGGAGCTGGGACGAACCCTTAAATACAAAATAAAGAAGGGAAGTGGTTGGGGGTGCTGAAGCTTCAAGGAGGAGAGACGTTATATAAAGCACAAACTGTACAATATTTAAAACAACAGCTGTAGTGTTCAATGTTATCGGTTTATATGTTTGGATTCTACTAACCTCTGTGATAAATCCTCACTTGTCCTGGACTGCAGGAAGAGAAATAAATTCCCAGGGCAGACAGATCTAACAGAACAAGAGTCTGCTGTGCCTCTAACAGAGATTATTGCACCTTAGTTGGCCACAGGTTGTCCCAGAAAATTGGAGGATAATTAATGGTCCTTTATTTTCAAGGGCAGTGCGGATAAGCCAGGTCATTGAGCTTCATGCCAGTGGCAGGGCATTTCCTGGAGAAAACTGTAAGAGGCAGGATTCATGATCACTTGGAAAAGGAGGGATTGATCAGATGTGTACGAGAGGGATAAGTACTGAGACCTTTGGTGTGTGTGGTATACATTAATGTGAATATTGGAAGTGTAATTAATAAGTTTGCATTGTTGATGTTATTGATAGCCAGGAAGGTTGTCTTAAGGCTAAAACAGGATGTAGATCAGATGGAAAGTTTGGCAGAGCATTGGCAATTGGAATATAACATGACGAATAGGAGTTGATGCAGTAGGACATATTGGCATGTCAACAAGGGGCCTAGGGGTTCATATACATAGTTCCCTGAAAATGACAACACAGTTAAAGTACGAAGAAAATTTTATTGTTAAACTACATATATGTCACCATATACAACACTGAGATTTATTTTCTTGCATGCAGATACAATAAATCTAATAACTATAATGGAACAAATGAGAAACTGGGCAGACAACTAGTGTGCAAGAAAACAACAAACTGTGCAAATACAGATAAACAGAATAAATATCGAGAACATGAGATGAAGATTCCTTGAAAGTGAGTCCATAGGTGGTGGGAACAGTTCAGTGATGGGGCAAAGTTGAGTGAAGCTGGTGGTGTGAGTCCTACGGCTCCTGTACCTTCTTCCTGATGGCAGCAACAAGAAGAATGCATGGCCTGGGTGGTAGGGGTCCCTGATGATAGATGCTGCTTTCCTGTAACAACGCCCCATGTAGATGTGCTCGATGTAGGGAGGGCTTTACCCACGATGGACTGGGACATATCCACTACTTTTTCTGGGATTTTCTGGTCAATGGTATTGGTGTTTCCATACCAGGCTGTGATGCAGCCAGTCAGCATACTGTCCACCACAATTTTGACACATTTGTCAAAATTTTTGATGTCATGTCAAGTCTTCACGATCGCTGAAGGAAGCAGAAGTACTGCCATTCTCTCTTCATCATTGCACTTACATGCTGGGCCCAGGACAGGTCCTCTGAAATTTAATATTGCTGACCCACTTCACCTCTGTTCCTCCAGTGAGCATTGGCTCATGGACCTCTGGTTTCCTCCTCCTGAAGTCAATAATCAGCCCCTTTGTCTTACTGACATTTAGTAAGAGGTTGTTATTATGGCACCAGTCAGCCAAATTTTTAATCTCCATTTATAGTCATCCCACCTACCCCACCCTGCCCACTTGGATGTTTAGCTCTCGACTGTGATCTTTCAGGCACAATTTTGTGATGCCCACAATATCCTGATTGCCAATATTTAATTGTGCAATCAGCTCATCTACCTTGTTTTGTACACTGCTTACATTCAAATATCACACCTTCAGACCTGTATTCCCAGTCCTCCTCTCAAATTTGTCTCCATGTTGCCTGAAGTTAAATTATTATCCTTTTCTGAACTTCCTGGTCTTTTTTTTAATTTTGGAGACTTCAGTAACCACTTCGTTTTTATTTTACCCATGGTTTTTCAATCTGTTGAACCCCATCCAGCACACCTCCACCCCCATACTATGTAGTTTAAAACCCTATCGACTGCCTTTGTTATGCAATTCACAAGCACCCTGGTTCAATGGAGCCCAGTAGAGGTAGAATCTCATTGGCTTTCCACTTAGCTTTGGAACACCTAAATAAATGCAAAACATAACATGTGCTGCACCTCAATTACAATTCAGCATTCAATGCAACCATCCCCTCAGTATATATCGTCAAGCTTCAAAACCTGGGCACAGGTGTCTCCCTCCTACTGCAAATGGATCCTCACCTTCCACATCAGGAGACCACATTCATTGTAGATCAGTAATAACAGCTTCTCATCTCCGACAATCAACACAAGCGCAACTTAACAATGTGTGCTTAGCCCAGTGCTCTCTCTCCACTCAGGACTGTGTACAGATCAAATGCCTTGACATCATTGTTGCTGGTGAAATCTCTCATTGCAATGAGGATGTGTTCTGGAGCAAGATAGATCTTTTGCTTCAGTGGAGTCTCAACAACAGTCTCACACTCAAATGTCAGGAAGATCAGTGTGGGCTTCAGGAACAGGAAGTCGGTAGCATACAAACTGGTTCTCAACAAGGGTTCTGGAGTTCAAAGGGTGACCAACTTCAAGTCTCCTAGGTGTCAACATCTTTGGGGATCTATCCTGCGCTTAATACATTGATGCAAGTATAAAGAAGGCTCACCAGTGACTACTTAATTTGAGGAGATTTGGTATGTCATCAAAGACTAATACTAATTCCCATGGATGTATAAATGCATGGTGGAGAGCATTCTGACTTGTTGCCTCACGGCCTGGTGTGGACGGTCCAATGAACAGGATCATGAGAGGCTGCAGAAAGTCATAAACGGCTAGCTCTGTCATGGGACAAAACTCATCATTTTATACGTCTTCAGAGGGAGTGCCACAGGAAGGTGGCATCTATCACTAAAGACCCTCACCATCTTGGATATGTCCTGTTCTTCTTATCTATAGGGAAGGAGATACAGGAACCTGACCTACATTCAATGATCCAGCAACAACTTCTTCTCCACCACCATCATCATATTTTTCTCTGAACTTATTCTTACTTACTTTATATTCCTGTACCTGACATAACCCTTGTTTACCCTAACTAAAGCCACAATATTCCTCATCAGCCAGGGTTCCAACCTTGTCTTTCACTCCAACAGTCCCTGCATGCTCCTGATCTCACTTTGAAAACCCTCATACTTGTCAGATTCCCCATTACCTGAAAACAACCTTTTCCAATCAACCGACAGGAATTCTGCAGATGCTGGAAATTAAAGCAACACACATAAAAGTTGCTGGTGAACGCAGCAGGCCAGGCAGCATCTCTAGGAAGACATGCAGTCGACATTTCAGGCCGAGACCCTTCGTCAGGACTCAATCAACCTTTGTGTGAACCTGTCTAGTGTCATTTGACAGGAATGAGGCGGTAAATTGGATTTGAAATTTTCTTCACGAGAGAAGCCAGAGAATGGTTGTAGCTGGTTGCCTTTCTGACTGGAGGCCTCTGATTGATGGTGTGCTGCTAATCTCCCTTTCTAATGTGTCACAACTTTAGGCAGCCTCCCTTGGGCTGGGTGCACTTACTGCAGATCCGGACACTGCCATGTTCTGTGTCACTCATACTGCTGATGCTCTCTATTGTTACAGCCACTGAACACCTAGCTGCTCCCTTTGTCACAGTTAAATAAAGTTTTATTTTTATTATCATTTAGTTTATTTAATATTTTAGTTTGAAACTCAGAAAGAGAAAACTCTCCAATGTTCAGCACCAGTGCATTTCAACCTTCTTAAGACAGGGCAGCTGAATGCATAGTCGAGGAGGAAAGGTGGGTGCTTGGACCATTGGAATGTCTTCTTGGGTAGTGATGACCAGTACAAGAAGGATGGGTTACACTTCAACGGGAGGGAGACCTGACGGAAGGATTTGATACACTAGAGAGAATTTAAGCTAGTCTGGCAGGGGAGGGGACTCAAAACGAATAGTGTGGCAGATGGGCAAATTAAAACAGATATATTGTTGAAGTAGAGGGATAGACAGAGGCAAGACAAGGAGTGGGGAAAGTTTGACAGACTAAATTGCATTTATTTTAATGCAGGATACCTGGCAGGTTAGGCAAACAAGTTCAGGACCTGGATTAGTTTATGTGTTTGGGATATTATTACATCACTGAAACATGGTTGAGGGAAGAGCAGGACTGGTGACACAACGTTCTGGGGTGAAAACATGATAGAGGGAGAGAGAATGGGGAGCTGTGTTTGTGATGAGAGAGAACATTACAGCGGCATTGAGAGAGAATAGCTTCTCAGCTAATCCTTAGTCTTGATATATCAGCCAGTGATGCTACATAGGTGGCAATTAGAAGTTCGAAGAAAATAATAACCTATATATTGAATTATAGGTTCTTCCATTTCCTCCAGTGGTGAGAGTTAGAGAAACAAATATCTTCGGTGATCACAGATAGAAGAACAAATAGGGTTGTATTAGCTGAAATCAGATACTTGTCTCATATTCCAAACACAAGAAAACCTGCAAATGCTGAAAATCCAAAGCACACACACAAAATGCTAGAGGAACTCAGCAGGTCAGGCAGCATCTATAGAAAAGAGTAAACAGTCAACGTTTTGGTCCGAGACTCTTCATCAGGACCCTTTTACTCCTTTACAGTTGATGTTTACTCTTTTGCATAGATGCTGCCCGAATTCCTCCAGCACTTTGCCTGTGTCACTTCGCTCTCGTTGACATGGACTGCCACAGTGCAAAGGGCCTAGATGGGGCAGAGTATTTTAAATGTGTTCTGGAAAGGTGTTCCATACAGTATGCAGCTGACCCTACAGGAGGCAAGATAACTCCCTACCTCGTGTTGGGAAATGACTGGTGAAGGATGGGGTAACTTTGGGAGGGCAGAGTTATCGAGCACAGAAACAAGTTCTCAGCCCAACTGGTCCATGCTGACCAAAACGGTAATTTAAGTTGGTCCTATTTGCTGTGTTTGACCCATATCATTATTCGTGTACCATACCTGTACCAAGTACCTTGTATATGCTGCTAATGCATCTGCCACATTTCAGGTGTTCTGCACAAGGACTCCCAAGATCCTTTGCATCTCAGATTTTGGATTTCCTCCCCATTTAAAAAATTGTCTGCATATTTATTTCTACTTCCAAGCTGCAAGACCATGCATTTTCCAACATTGTATTTCATTTGCCACTTTCTTGCCCATTCTCCTAATCTGTCTAAGTCCTTCTGCAGCCTACCTGTTTCCTCAGCTCTACCTGCTCCTCCACTAATCTTCATATCAGCTGCAAACTTGGCAACAAAGCCACCTATACCATCATCTAAATCATTGATATAAAGCATAAGAAGACCAACCCCTGCGGAACAGGGGTCACTGGCAGCCAACCAGACAAGGATCCTCTTATTCCCACTCTCTGCCTTCTACCAATCAGCCAATGCTCTAACCATGCTAGGAACTTTCATGTAATACCATGGGCTCTTAATTTGGTAAGCAGCCTCACCTGTGGCACCTTGTCAAAGGCCTTCTGGAAGTCCAAATATACAACATCACTTTGCCATCCTACTTGTAATCTCAATTTCAACAGATTTGCCAGGCAAGATTTTCCCTCAAGGAAACCCTGCCAACTTTCTCCTGTCTTGTCCTGTGTCTCTAAATACTCCGTAACCTTATCCTTAACAATTGATTCCAACATCTTCCCAACCACTGAGACCAGACTAACTGGCATAATTTCATTTCTGCTGCCTTCCTCCTTTCTTAAAGAGTGGAGCGACATTTACAATTTTTGAGTCCTCTGGCACCATGCCAGAGTCTAATGATTTTTGGAAGATCATTACTAATACCTTCATAAATGGACGTTTGGCTCCCTTCTGCCAATGTCTCCAGTCCTCCAGGGCTATTTGACCGCCAACAGTACTCTATTCCCTGTATCATCATTCTCTGCAGGAGAGAGCCACCAGAAGATATATGGAGTTTCTGGTCAGACAGAGGCCATTGAAAAAGAAGAGCCCCAACCCTAGTGTTTGAGGCATCTACTTCAATGATGAATGGCTGCTCTAGGTAATGGAGAACAAGGATGGGAACTGTTGTGAAGAAACACATCAATTCCTGGAATGTTACCTCAGTCTCTGAGGTCCAGCAAAATTGGCCAGAGGCTCACTTAGTCAGAGCAAGACAGGGTGCTGCGATGGAACTGAAGTTGCAGATGAACCTCCAGTAAAAATGAGCAAACTCCAGAAACCGTTGGAGCTGTTTGATCATCATGGGCTGTGGCCAATCCCTGACAGCCTGGGTCTTGCCACGATTCATCAGCAGATTCCTCTTAGAGAGAGTAGACCGAGGAAGGAGTCTGTGGAAACTTGGAACTCACTCATCTCCAATTTGACAAATTGGTGTTTCTAAAATAAGCATTAAAGCTCCTGTCAAACATGTTGGATATGTTCAAGAGTCTTGGAGAAGATGAATGCATCAGCCAGGTACACAAAGACAAAGTGATTTAGCATCTCTCGGAGAACATAGTTGATAAGAGCTGGAAGACCGCTAGGGCACTGACTAGACTGAACAACATCCCGAGAAATCGATAGTGGCCACTGGAGGTGATATAAGTGGTCTTCCATTCATCACCCTTCCAAATGTGAACCAGGTTGCATGCATTTTGAAGGTCCGGTTTAGTAAAGTTGTTTACCCTTTACAGCAGCTGAAAAACCATGGTCATTATTGGCAAGGGGTACAGATCCTTCACTGTAATCTTATTTAGGCCTTAATAATTTATACATGGCCAGAGTCCACCATCCTTTTTCAACAAGCGGCAGCTTGCACCAGCAGGGGATATGGAGTGATGGATGAAAACAGATGCCAGAATATCATGGATGTACTACACTTTCTGTAGCTGACATGGAGTAGAGTCATCCCCAGGACAGACAGGTTCCAAGGAGTAATTCAATTGCACTGTCATAGATTCAATGAGGTGGGTGAGTTGTGGCCCTCTTAGTAAAACCCCAAGCAGATCTGCATATTCAGGAGGAACTTGGGAGAGCACTAGAGAGGCAGGAGACAGAGTAGAATGGCCGAACGCAGACCAGGAGAGGCAGGAAGCAGGGGAAGTGGGTACACATGCAGACCGACAGGAAGAAAACCACCTGTATCGGGGAACAATTTGTTGGTTGTGGAGGGCTAAACAGGGGTGTCCTAAGGGGAACCCAGGAAAATGTATAAGGTGAAACTGTACAGCCTCTGTATTCTGCTCTATCTATAGAGGGGAACAGTGAGGTTGCAGATCCACTCAGAGCCCAGAGGTCTTCTGTCTTGAGCCATGGCCATGACCGCTTGGATGAGATGGCCAGGGAAGCTCTGAGATGTCTTGCTAACTTAAGGTAAATGAAATTAACTGCTGCATCAGAATAAATAAAGCCTCCGAGGACATGTTGCTGTTCTCCCCCGTCCTGAACTTCTGGTATACTGTTAGTGTCTTCCACAGTGAAGACCGATTGAAAGTACTTATTCAGTTCATCTGCATTTGCTTGTTCCCCATTACTACCTCTCCAGTGTCATTTTCCAGTGGTCCAATATTTGCTCTTGTCTCACTTTTACTCTTTATACATCTGAAAAAAAATATTTGGGATCTTCTTCGCTACTGTTAGCAAGCTTACCCTCATACTTCATTCCCCACCAGCCCCCCCCCCCCCCATGGCTTTTTTGGCTGCCTCTGTTGGTTCTTAAAAGTTTCCAAATCCACTAACTTCCCACTAATTTTTTGTTCTATTATAGGCCCTCTCTTTTGATTTTATGTTGGATTTGACTTCTCTTGTCAGCCATGGTTGTGTCATACTGCCTTTAGAATACTTCTCTCATTTATTCTGTCCCTTCAAATTGCTCCCAGAAACTTCAACTATTGCAACTCTACCATCATCCCTGCTTATGTCCCCTTCCATTCAACTTTGGCCAGCTCCTCTCTCATGCCTCTGTAATTCCGTTTACTTCACTCTCATACTGTTACATCCAACTTTAACCTTTCCCTTTTAAGTTGCAGGTTGAATTATATTATAATATGATCACTGCCTCCTGAGGGTTCCTTTATCTTAAGCGTGCTAATAAAATCTGGTTCATTATATAATACATAAGATAGATAGCTGATTTCTGAGTGGGCTCAACCACAAGCTGCTCCAAAAACCCATCTCAATGGCATTTGATAAATTCTCTCCTGGGATTCAGCATCAACCTGATCTTCTACCATTAACCTGCATATTAAAATCCCACATAACTTTTGTAACATTGTCCTTTTGACATGACTTTTCTCATCTCCTTTTCCGGGCTACTGTTCGAAGGCCTGTTCATAACTTCCATCAGGGTCTTTTTACCCTTGCCCACAAGAATTATACACCTTACAATCCTATGCACCTCTTTCTAAGAATTATTTTCATTTTTTTTACCAAAAAGCCACCTCAATTCCTCTGCCTATCTGCCCGTCTTTTCGATACAGGAGTAGCACAGATGATATCAGTGAGCATCTGCAGGGTGGTCACAGTTTGCTGAGCACTCACAGTGACTTCCTGGCTGGCCAGCACTGACTGGAGGTACTCATACTCTGCTGGTTCTATGGTGTGGCTCAGTATTACTGTCACAGAGGTGGTTGCCCCGTCAGACTGGGCTGCACTGGCATTGTCACAGCAAAGGTCAGTATCATTAACCCATCAACTACTACGAGAGAAATAGACCAAGTGAACCCAAATGCAGAGGAGGTCAGAGATGATGATGAAATTGAATGAAGAATCTTTACTTAGTTTGTAGAGAAACCGGAGTAAGACTCAAG
Organism: Mobula hypostoma; assembly: GCF_963921235.1. Classification (NCBI taxonomy): domain Eukaryota; kingdom Metazoa; phylum Chordata; class Chondrichthyes; order Myliobatiformes; family Myliobatidae; genus Mobula; species Mobula hypostoma. The sequence goes on along the minus strand of NC_086121.1, from coordinate 46,479,125 downwards.
AAACACTACACACAGATTAGGTCAACTCAAAACTGAGCAGAGATAAACCAAACAAAGCACAGTTTCACTGATAACTGAAACAAGATAGATTAAAATAATCAACTAATAATCAGGGGAAGGGGAGCATCAGAGCCTGGATGACTCTGGTACGCTCTGGCGATCCGACCAAGCATAACATTCCTATAACCAAAGTTTCTAATCCAACAAACATTGTTAAGAACCTGATGGACTGTTTATTGTCGCCGGCAGATTTTAACCATGCAAACCTTAAGTCAGTGCACCCCACATTCCATCAGAACATGGACTTTGCAATGAGGGGGGAGAACGTGTTGGCCCTTGTTTACACAAACATTCCTGACATGTACCAGGCGGAGCCCCACCCCCACCTCAGTTACTCAGACCACATCTCTGTTATGCTAATCCCAGCATACAGACCGCTCGTCGGGCTCTCCAGACCAATTCTGAAGCAGGTGAAAACCTGGCCAGCAGGAGCCATCTCTGCTCTTCAAGACTGCTTTCAGGAAGTCTGCAACCGATGGCGACTCTACCAACTTAGAGGAGTACTTGGCATCAGTGACTAGCTACATCAGCAAGGCATTGATGACGTCACTGTGGCCAAGACCATCACTACACACGCTAACCAGAAGCCATGAATTACCGCGGAGGTGCGTGCGCTGCTGAGGGCCCGGACTCCGCCTTCAGAGTAGGCAACAAGGCAGCCCTAACAACAGCGAGGGCCAAATTGTCCCGGGCCATCAGAGAGGCAAAGCATGCACATGCCCAGCGAACCCACAGCCACTGCCAGGACAGCGCCAACATGTGGCGCATGTGGAAGGCATTCAGGACATCACCAATTACAAGATAACACCACCTGCCTGTGCTGGTGATGCCTCCCTCCCAGAGAACAACTTCTACGCTCGTTTTGAGGTGGAAAATGACACGGCGGTGAGAAGACCACCCCTTCTCCAAAAGACCAGGTGCTGTGTCTTACCATGGCCGACGTGAGGAAAACTCTATGCAGGGTCAACCCACGGAAGGCTGCTGGACCAGACAATATTCCTGGCAGAGTGCTTAGAAGATGTGCAGACCAGCTAGCAGAGATTCTCACTGACATCTTCAACATCTCCCTGAGCAGCGCCGTCGTGCCTACATGCTTCAAAGCCACCACCATCATCCCCGTGCCAAAGAAGTCTTCAGTGTCCTGCCTCAACGACACTCACACCCATCATCATGAAGTGTTTCGAGAGACTCATCATGAGGCACATCAAGACCCTGCTGCCCCCCTCACTGGACCCCCTGCAGTTCGCGTACCATCCCAACTATTCAACAGACGATGCCATTGTCGTCACCCTCCACCTGGCCCTAACCCACCTGGACAAAAAAGACACGTACGTTCGAATGCTGTTCATAGACTTCAGTTCAGCATTCAACACAATCATTCCTCAGCACCTGATTGGAAAGCTGAACCTACTGGGCCTGAACACCTCCCTCTGCAACTGGATCCTAGACTTCCTGACTGGGAGACCTCAGTCAGTCCAGATTGGAAGCAGCATCTCCAACACCATCACACTGAGCACGGGGCACTCCCAGGGCTATGTGCTCAGTCCACTGCTGTTCACTCTGCTGACCCACGACTGTGCTGCAACACACAGCTTGAACCACATTATCAAATTCGCCGATGACACGACGATGGGTCTCATCAGCAAAAACGATGAGTCAGCATACAGAGAGGAGGTGCAGCGGCTAACGGACTGGTGCAGAGCCAACAACCTGTCTCTGAATGTGAAAAAAACAAAACAGATGGTTATTGACTTCAGGAGCACACGGAGTGACCACTCTCTGCTGAACATCGACGACTCCTTCGTAGAGATCGTTAAGAGCACCAGATTTCTTGATGTTCACCTGGCGGAGAATGTCACCTGATCCCTCAACACCAGCTCCATAGCAAAGAAAGCCCAGCAGCGTCCTTACTTTCTGTGAAAGCTGGGAAAAGTCCATCTCCCACCCCGCATCCTCACCACATTCTACAGAGGTTGTATTGAGAGTATCCTGAGCAGCTGCATCACTGCCTGGTTCGGAAATTGCACCATCTCGGATCGCAAGACCCTGCAGCGGATAGTGAGGTCAGCTGAGAAGATCATCGGAGTCTCTCTTCCCGCCATTACAGACATTTACACCACATGCTGCATCCGTAAAGCAAACAGCATTGTGAAGGACCCCACGCACCCCTCATACAAACTCTTCTCCCTCCTGCCATCTGGCAAAAGGCACCGAAGCATTCGGGCTCTCACAACCAGACTATGTAACAGTTTCTTTCCCCAAGCCATAGACTCCTCAATACCCAGAGCCTGGACTGACACCAACTTACTGCCCTCTACTGTGCCTATTGTCTTGTTTATTATTTATTGTAATGCCTGCACAGTTTGTGCACTTTATGCAGTCCCAGGTAGGTTTGTAGTCTAGTGTAGTTTTGTGTTGTTTTACGTAGTTCAGTATAGTTTTTGTATTGTTTCATGTAGCACCATGGTCCTGGAAAATGTTGTCTCATTTTTTTTTGTGTACTGTACCAGCAGTTATGGTCGAAATGACAATCAAAAGTGACTTGACTTGACTTGACTTGACTTGACTTGAAGAAGCTCCTCTGCATCTTCTTCACATCAATCACATCCCTCTTGTAGTGTGGTGACAAGAACTGCTCACCATATTCTAAGAGTGGTTTGTATAATTCAAAAAAATTTTCTAACTCTTTCTAACCAGTGGTGTGCCTCAGGGATCTGTTCTGGGACCCCTACTCTTCGTGATTTATATAAATGACCTGGATGCGGAAGTGGAGGAACACACATCAAAGTTGCTGGTGAACGCAGCAACTTCTACTGCGTTCACCATCAACTTTGATGTATGTTGCTTGAATTTCCAGCATCTGCAGAATTGCTCGTGTTTGTGAGGAAGTGGAGGGATGGGTTAGTAAATTTGCAGATGACACAAAGTTTGGGGGTGTTGTGGACAGTGTGTCAGAGTTTACAGCAGGATACTGATAGGATGCAAAACTGGGCTGAGAAGTGGCAGACCGAGTTCAATCCAGATAAGTGTGAGGTGGTTCATTTTGGTAGTCAAATATAATGGCAGAATATAGCATTAATGGAAAGACTCTTGGCAGTGTGGAGGATCAGAGGGATCTTGGGAGTCCGAGTCCATGGGACACTCAAAGCTGCTGCACAGGTTGACTCTTTGTTTAAGAAGGCATATGGTGCATTGGCCTTCATCAATTGTGGGATTGAGTTTAAGAGCCAAGAGGTAATGTTGCAGCTATATAGGACCCTGGTCAGACCCCACTTGGAGTACTGTGCTCAATTCTGGTTGCCTCACTACAGGAAAGATGTGGAAACCATAGAAAGGGTGCAGAGGAAATTTAAAAGGATGTTGCCTGGATTGGGGAGCATGCCTTATGAGAATAGGTTGAGTGAACTCAGCCTTTTCTCCTTGGAGCAACAGAGGATGAGAAATGACCTGACAGAGGTATACAAGATGATGAGAGGCATTGATCGTGTGGATAGTCAGAGGCTTTTTCCCAGGGCTGAAATGGCTAGCACGAGAGGGCATAGTTTTAAGGTGCTTGGAAGTAGGTACAGAGGAGTGTCAGGGGTTAGTTCTTTTAAGCAGGGAGTGATGAGTGCATGGAATGGGCTGCCAGCGACGGTGGTGGAGGTGGAAACAATAGGGTCTTTTAAAAGACTCCTGGATAGGTACATGGAGCATAGGAAAATAGAGGGCTATGGGTAACCCTGGGTAATTTCTCAGTTAAGGACATGTTCAGCACAGCTTTGTGGGCCGAAGGACCTGTATTGTGCTGTAGGTTTTCTATTTTACTATGTTTCTTATCATAGAATCAGAGTCATTCCTTGTCCATGCCGACCATGATGCCTTTCTACACCAATCTCATTTGTCTACATTAGGCCCATATTCCCTTTGCTGTCCAAATGTCTTTTAAATGTTGTAATTATACTTGTCTCCACTGCCTCTTCTGACATCTCATTTCAAATATTCACCACCTTCCATGTGAAAAATTCAATATTTAGTTCACCTTTAAATTTATCCTCTCACTAATTTGTCTCTAAAATTTTTGACTCTCTTGCTCCTGGAAAAAGATTCTAAATATCTGTCCTATCTATGCCCCTCATCATTATATTTTATGCACCAAAATACTGGACTGAAAGTGTTATATTTGAATGTACACAGCATAAGAAATAAAATGGACAATCTTGAAATTCAGCTACAGATTAACAAGTATGATGTTATGGCCATCTCTGAAACTTGACTAAAAGATGGCTGCCATTGGAAGTTGAACGACCAAGGATATACGGTGTATCGGAAACACAGGAACGTTTGTCCGCTCTTGGACTGTATTCCTTGGAGTTTAGAAGAATGAGGGGAGACCTCATAGAAATATTTCGAATGTTAAAAGGCATGGACAGAGTGGATGTGGCAAAGTTGCTTCCCATGATGGGGGAGTCTAGTACGAGAGGGCATGACTTCAGGATTGAAGGGCGCCCTTTCAGAACAGAAATGCGAAAAAATTTTTTTAGTCAGAGGGTAGTGAATCTATGGAATTTGTCGCCACGGGCAGCAGTGGAGGCCAAGTCATTGGGTGTCTTTAAGGCAGAGATTGATAGGTATCTGAGTAGCCAGGGCATCAAAGGTTACGGTGAGAAGGCGGGGCAGTGGGACTAAATAGGATAAAATGGATCAGCTCATGATAAAATGGCGGAGCAGACTCGATGGGCCGAATGGCCTACTTCTGCTCCTTTGTCTTATGGTCTTATGGTCTTATGGAAAGATAGGTTAGTAGGCAGAGGCGGTGGTGTGGCTGTGGTTCTGTGTATAACAAATCATACTAAATCATTCAAAAGAGATGACATAGGATTAGAAGGTGTCAGGTTTCTGTGGATTGAGTTAAGAAACGGCAAGTGTAAAAGGACCCTAATGGCAGTTGTATACAGGCCTCCAAACAGCAGCTAGGATGTGGATTACAAATTACAGCAGGAAATAGAAGAGACGTGTCAGATAGGCAATGTCATGATAATCGTTGGGGATTTTAACATGAAAGTGGATTGGGAAAACCAGGTCAGTACTGGACCTCAAGAGAGAGAATTTGGGGAATGTTTAAGGGATTACTAAATTACTTTAGTTAGAGGATGGTAAATCTGTGAAATTTGTTGCCATGATCAGCTGTGGAGGTCAAGTCATTGAGTGCATTTAAGGCAGAGATAGATAGGTTCTTGATTAGCCAGGGCATGAAATGGTATGGGATGAAAGCAGGGGAGTGGAAGAATTGGATCAGCCCTTGATTGAATGGCAGAGCAGACTCGATGGGCTGAATGGCCTACTTCTGCTCCTATATCTTATGGTCTTATGATGGCAAACAGCGACATGTTTTGCCACTTTCAAGGAGCGAGGGGCTATAATTTACTCTGTACATCCTATCCTTACTTAATTTCCTAAAATCCATCACCTCAAATCTGCTTGCATTATATTCCATCTGCCAATGCTCTGCTGAATTATCCATCTGATCTATCTCCTACTGTGGTCTTAGGCAATCTTCCCCACGGTCCACAACACCACTAATTCTAATAATAATAACAGGCTAATAATCATAACATGAATTGAATGGGGTGTCCAGTGCTGTACTGCTCTATTTTCTATGTTAAAACCTTCTTCATTTACATCCATGTCCTGGTAATATGTTACAAAGAGCAAAGTTACCATCACTGATCTGTGTGGTACAACATTAATCACATGATCCCAGGCAGGAAACCATTCTTCCAGCACCACCTTCTGTGTTCTTTCCCCAAGCCAATTTTTGGATCCAATTAGCCAGTTTACTCTGGATCCTTTTTAATTCAACTTTTTGAACCAACCTACCATGTGGGACCTTGTCAATTGCCTTACTTAAGTTTATATATAGGCCTGCTCAGACAATCTTCTTTACTAGTTCCTCAAAAAATCCAATCACATCAGCATGACTGTATACTCCCTCTTAGCCATGTTCAGTAACCCTGATCAGTTTCTTCTTTTCAAAACTGTAGATAGATCCCAAAGAATTTTCTCCAATTATTTTGTTACCACTGATAAAACTCACTGACTTGCAGTTACCGAGATTACCCTTGCTGCCTTTTTTTAAATAAAGGAAAAACTTTGGCTATCCTCCAGTCTTCTGGTGGCTAACCTGTGGTTAACAACATTGTAAACCTCTTTTTCAGTGCACTATCAATCTCTTCTCTTAATTCTCATGCCATTGCAGAATAGATTTTATCTTGTCCTGAGAGTTTATCCAAGCTTATGCATTCCATAGCAAAAAGATAGGACCTCAAAGATAGTAATCACTGAATTGCTTCCAGTTCCATGTGCTCGTCAGGGCAAGAAGAGGACTGAGCAGATGAATATGTGACTGAGGAAATGATACAGGAGACAGGGTTTCCGCCTCTTCGATCACTTGACTCTCTTCTGAGGAAGGATGACACGTACAAGGGGGATAGACTGCACGCTAACTGGAGTGGAACCAATATCCCGGATTTATGCCACTTGGGAGGGGTCAAACTAATTTGGCACGAAGATAAGAACAAGATTACCAGGTCAGAAAGTGGACAGATTGAGTGGAAGGTAGAAGTCATCACCAGTTAAAACAGGCAGGAGCAAGGTAATAGGCAGAATGAGACAGACAGATTTAAGTAAATACTGTATATTTGCATTCTACGACTATTATGGGCTAGTGAGATGAACATAGCGGATGGATCAGTACATGGAGCTATGATATATAGAGATAAATAGAGGGGTAGCTCAAGCGGAACGGCCTGTGGAAAGCGGCCAGTGAAGGAGTGGAGTTTTGAGGCTTTGACTTGAGAGACTTCGACGAGAAGAGGCGAAGGACAAGCTTGATCGCAGTTAATTTTTACAATGCCTCCTGAGACAGTGGTGTGCCTCTCATGTGAGATGTGGCAGTCTTGGGGGAACGCCCCTCTCCCGCAGAGTCACATCTGCCAGAAGTGCATGTGGCTGGGCGGTCTGGAAGACAGTGTAAGGAATCTGGGGCAGCAGCTGGATGACCTTCGACTCATAAGGGAGAATGAGGCAGTCATAGATGAGAGCTACAGGGAGGTAGTCACACCTAGACTGCTGGAAGCAGGCCGTTGGGTGACAGTCAGGGGGAAAGTGAAGGTGAGTAGACAGGTAGTGCAGAGCACCCCTGTAGCCATTCCCCTGAATAATAAGTTTACCGTCCTGGATACTGTTGGTGGGGACGACCGACCAGGTGTGAACCACGGTGGCAGAGCCTCAGGCACTGATTCTGACTCTGTGCTGCAGAAAGGTGGGACTGAGAAGAGGAGATCTGTTGTCATTGGAGATTCTACACTATCTACAACACGACCAACCTTCGTGTCGTGTGCAAACTTGGCAACCCAAGTCAGGCTGTTCTGCCGTTGCCCTGCGGGGGTTCTTGTCTTGTCTTGTCCTCGCCTCTGTTGGGTAAGTCTGGCCGTTCTGCCATTACCTGACGGAGGAACCTGTCCCACCTTGGTGTGGAGATGAAGTTGAGTCCTGGCTTGTCTTAGGATAAGTCCCGGCTCTGTGTCTATGATCTGTCCTGTCTCATGTTAGTGTCATGTTAAAGATGAGTCCCGGCTTGTTGAAGGATAAGTCCCAGCTCTATGTTGATGTTCGGTTCCCAGTCTGTCTCTGAGCTCTAAGAACCCAAGCCTCAAATATCCTGCAGCCAAGCTCCAAGAACCCAAGCCTCAAGGATCCCGCAGCCAAGCTCCAAGAACCCAAGCCTCGAGGATCCCAAGCCAAGCTCAAGACCCAAGACCCCAGGTTCAAGCCAAGCTCAGGGCCCAGGACCCCAGCCTCAAGCCAAGCTCAGGGCCCAGGACCCCATCCTCAAGCCAAGCTCAGGGCCCAGGACCCCAGCCTCAAGCCAAGCTCAAGGCCTAGGACCCCAGCCTCAAGCCAAGCTCAGGGCCCAGGACCCCAGCGTCAAAACAAGCTCAGGGCCCAGGACCCCAGCCTCAAGCCAAGCTCAGGGCCCAGGACCCCAGCCTCAAGCCAAGCTCAGGGCCCAGGACCCCAGCCTCAAGCCAAGCTCAAGGCCCAGGACCCCAGCCTCAAGCCAAGCTCAGGGCCCAGGACCCCAGCCTCAAAACAAGCTCAGGGCCCAGGACCCCAGCCTCAAGCCAAGCTCAGGGCCCAGGACCCCAGCCTCAAGCCAAGCTCAGGTCCCAGGACCCCAGCCTCAAAACAAGCTCAGGTCCCAGGACCCCAGCCTCAAGCCAAGCTCAGGGCCCAGGACCCCAGCCTCAAGCCAAGCTCAGGGCCCAGGACCCCAGCCTCAAGCCAAGCTCAGGCTTCTAGACCCCAGCCATGTCATGTCCTGAAGCCATGTCATGTCCTTGTCTGGTTCTGGAATCCGAGCCCAAGGCAAGACCCAGGTTCTGGGTCCTTCTCCAGTCTCAGGCTCGGAGTCGAAGCCTTGTCTCCTAGTCCATGGTTTCTAGTCCCGGTCCCCCTTTCCCTAGCTCAAGTCTGCGTTCTTGTACCTGTTCCTGGTCTGTATCCTGTCACGTCCCTGCTCTAGTCAAGTCCTGATCCTTGTACTTCAGTGTCTGTGTCTCGCATTTGGGTCCGTTCCAAACACCCCATTGTGACACCAGTGTCATTTTCTATTGATCCTATATCTACTCTCGACTCTCTTTTACCCTTTATAGACTTAAAAAAGCTTTTAGTATCTTTGTTGGTATTAGTCACCAGCTTCCTTTCATAATTCATCTTCTCCTTCCTAATGACCTTTTTAGTTACCTTTTGCAAGTTTTTAAAAGCTTCCTAATCCTCTATCTTCCCACTACTTCTGGCTTCCTTGTATGCCCTCTCTTTTGCTTTTACTTTGGCTCTGACTTCACTTGTCAGCCACAGTAGTGTCCTTCTTCCCTTTGAAAATTTCTTCTTATTTGAAATATATCTGTCTTGCACTTCCCTCCTTTTCCACAGAAACTCCAGCCATTGCTACTCTGTTGTCCTTTCTGCAAATGTCCCTTTCCAGTCAACCTTGGCCAGTTCCCCTCTCATGCCATTGTAATTTCCTTTATTCCACGGAAATACTGACACATTGTATTTTTTCCCTCTCAAATTTTAATGTGATCTCAATCATATTGTGATCACTGTTCCCTCAGGGTTCCTAAACCTTAAGTTCTTTTATCACCTCTGGATCATTGCACAACATCCAATCCAGCACAGCCGGTCTCTCTTGAGGTCCAGTTTTCCCAATCCACTTTCATGTTTAAATCCCCAACGATTATCATGACACTGCCTTTCTGATATGCCTTTTCTGCTGTAATTTGTAATCCACATCCCGGATGCTGTTTGGAGGCCTGTATACAACTGCCATTAGAGTCCTTTTACCCTTGCCATTTGTTAAATCAACCCAAAGACACTGTACACCTTCCAATCCTCTGTCATCTCTTCTTAATGATTTAATATTACTACTTATACACAAAGCCACACCACCTCCTCTACCTACTAACCTATCTTTCTCATACACCATATATCCTTGGATGTTCAGCTCCCAATGGCAGCCAAGTTTCAGAGGTGGCCACAACGTCATACTTGCCAATCTGTAGCTGAACTTCAAGATCGTCCATTTTACTTCTTATGCTACATGCATTCAAATACAATACCCTGAGCCCAGTATTTGTTGCTTTCTGTTTTAACTGCACCACACCTCTATTGCCCTGTAACTCATGCCATTGGCTGTGATTAAGCCTCATCTCCTGCCTATCTTTTCAATCATCTCTGTTGCACGCTATCTTTTATTTTTTCGTTGCCTTCTTAAAACACCAGGGGATCTTAGACTGAAGCAAGGAGCAGTTGAAGATGTCAGCAAACACTCCAGCTAGCTTGCTTGCGCAGGCCCGGAGAATCCCTCCTCGGACGCCATCTGGGCCCGTCGCCTTCCTTGGATTTATCTTCAGGAAAGGCCTTTCTAACATCCTCCTCAGTGACGATGAATTTTGATGCCACCAGGTCTGGTTCATTCGGAGGGAGCCTGGGTCCTGTCTGTGAGAAATTTGAAGATCCAGCTGCAGATCTGAGTGCTAAGACCCAGGTTCCGGAGCTTAGGAATCAGTTTGTTTGGAATGATGGTATTAAAGGCAGAGATGCCAGGATAATCAAGGACACGACCCACCCAGCCAACACATTTTTCATCCCTCTTCCTTCCGGGAGAAGGCTCAGGAGCTTGAAGACTCATACAGCCAGATTTGGGAACAGCTTCTTTCCAACTGTGATAAGACTGCTGAACAGATCCTGACCCTGATCTGGGCCGTACCCTCCAAATATCCGGACTTGCCTCTCGGTTTTTTTGCACTACCTTACTTTCCATTTTTCTATTTTCTATTTATGATTTATAATTTAAATTTTTATATTTACTAATTTTTACTATTTTTAATATTTTTAATATTTTTAATATTTAATATTTGTAATCCAGGGAGCGGGAAGGGTAGAATCAAATATCGCTGTGATGATTGTACGTTCTAGTATCAACTGTTGGTGACAATAAAGTATAAAGTATAAAGTATTTCTGTTTCCTCTTTCTCAACTAACCCTATTAATCCGGTTCCCATCCCCCTGCTGAATTAGCTCAATCCTGCCTAACAGCTCTATTAAATGTGCCTGCTAGGATACTGAACCCCTTTGGGTTCAGGTGTAACCCATCTTTTTTGTACAGGTCGTACCTCCCCCAAAAGATGCCCCAGTGATTCAGGAATCTGAAGCCCTGCCCTCTACACCAGTCTCTCAGCCACACATTAATATGCCTAATCATGCTATTCTTGCACTCGCTAACACGTGGCACAGGCAGCAATCCTGAGATTGCTACCCTAGAGGTCCTGCTTTTCAGCTTCCTACCTAACTCCCTGCATTCTCTCTTCAGGATCTCCTCCCTTTTTCTACCCATGTCATTAGTACCAAGGCTGTTCACCTGCTCCTTTCAGAATACTCTGCACCCGATCCGAGACATCCCGTACCCTGGCACCTGGGAGGCAAAACACCATGTGGTTATCTCTATCAGGCTGACAGAACTTCCTGTCTGTTCTCCTCACTAAGGAATTCCCTATGACTACTGCATTCCTCATTTTCCTCTTTCCCTCTGCACCACGGAACCAGGCTCGGTGCCAGAGACCTGATCGCCATGGTCGTCCTCTGTCAGGTCACACCTCCCTCAACTGCATCCAAAATGAGATGCTGATTACTGAGGGGGGATGGCCATAGGAGTGCTCTCTACTATCTGAGCTCTTCCCTTTGCTTCCCTGACCGTCACCGACTTATCTAACTCCTGCAGCCTCAGGGTGACTAACTCCCTATCTCCTGCTCACTCTCCCTAATAAGCAGCATGTCATTGAGCCTAACACGGTCTCTCAGGCGCTGCAGCTTGGTGCACTTCACGCAGATGTGGCGATCTGGGAGACAGGAAGATTCCCAGGATTCCCACATCTGACAATCAGAACAAAATATTAACCCTACCAACATGCTCACTATTCTGCAAAAAAAATGCAAAGAAAAACCAAAAACGAAGTCCACTTACCCTCTTACCTCACTGAAGCCCACTTTTGCCAAAGCCTGTCACTTCTATTCTCGCCACTGGCCTACTCTCGAGAATGGCCACTCCACTTATCCCTTCTGTATTTTTATTTAGTTCGTCGAGCTCAATTGCCGCCGCTGATGGGCCCTGCACAACGGACTAACGCCCACGAAGCTCTCGTTTTAAAAAACTGCCTCTGACCTGTGAGCAGTACTCCTTCGTCGAGCTCAGTTGCCACCACTGATAGGCCCCGTATAATTTTGCATGGCGTATATGTGAGAGTAATTGACAGTATTAATATGTTCAGGTGTGCAATGGTTCTGCATGAATTTTACTTTCTGCACTTTCACAAGTTAGATCTCATTAAAAACCCTGAAGAAAGCTTCCTTGTTAGGTGATTTTTGAGAGAGTGTTTAACTCACTGCATAGCTATGTACATACACACTGCAAGGGCAGTATAGTGAAAAGATATTACTTACCTGCCTGCAGACTGGAGGTGAGTCTGATTGCCATAAATGATAACGTCAGCTTCCAACCCGAGTGATGTCAATTGCCGAGACCTGAATTCAGATCAGAAAGTGACATATTGATCGTGTCTTCGCAATGCTTGAGTGAAACCATAATTAGCATAGCTGCAGCATAAACTCGCACCAGAGAACCAAAGCAGCAAGAACTAAAAAGAAACAGTGGTCCAGATTTACAAGGACAGACTGTCCACACCAACATATTTTACACATAGCAACACACTCAAAATGCTGGAGGAACTCAGCCAGCCAGGCAGCATCCATGGAAAAAGGTACAGTCGTAGTTTCAGGCCAAAGAGTTCCTTCAGCATTTTGTGTGTGTTGCTCGGATTTCCAGCATCTGCAGATTTTCTCTTGTTTGTGATATTTTTCACATAGTCCAGGTATTGACAGTCAAGGCCTACTGCAGCAAAGACCCTTCTGCAGTTCTATCACAGCAAAGGCCACAGTCAAGTGTTGCTACTGCTGCCAATCCCATCTGCCCAGAAATGGGCAGACTGAACGTCGGTCCATCCCAAGCACACATTTGGCAAACAAGACTCCACAATGCTCTCATTCAGGAGCTGTAAGTGCATTAGATTTGCCTTGGTATCTGGCTTGACAAAACCTAATGACAGCACAACTGAAAGTGTTTGACAGTCAGCCTGACAGTTATCTGTGCTGGAAGTCAAGCTTTCGCAATGCTGTGGAAGGACCAAGTCTCAAACCTAGTGAAGAGCTGGAAGTGGCTTGGTGGAGGGTCATTGCAACAGACAAGAAATGTTAGAACAGTTTACATTAATAGTCCAGCTGTGGGTTTACAAATGCTGTGGCAATCAAAGAATCTCTCTTCATCAGACCTGATAAGGGGATGTTGGTGTGCGATATGGTGGGCGAAAACAAATGAGGCAGAATGTAAGTTAACAGGAACCCAAGAATGCTGAATGCCATGGTGGAATTTGGGACTGAAACACAGAGACACATATAAATGTATTTCTATGCTGATGGTCTTAAATAATAGCAGTCAGTGTGCTAAAAGCAGCGCAAGACATGTTGGTGCAGTCTAATCTCAGACAGCATAAGATCGCATCCAACAGTGCTGAGGTAATGCAACGTTTCCTGTCTGAAGATCTGGCCAGAGGTCTACAGAATCTCAATCTTGGACAGGACCCCCTCTTATGCAGCATCATCTGGGTATTGGATGAGACTACGTTACTGACACCCTTACTTTCCAGGTCGCTGATACCAAAAGACGTTATGCATCATAGCATACTCTTGACAATCAACAGCCTATCTGACCCTCTTGGAGTTGCTGCTTCAGTCAGTATCCGGAGACACCTCATGTTAAGAGAATTGACCTCAGACACTTGTGGACAGGATGACCCCTCCTCTTAAAAGACGTTCTTCCCTTCAGGATCTTAAAGATTTCATACACAGCAATTCTATTATCTACAGCTCAAAAGAAAGAGGTCGGCTTCTTCTGTGATACATCTTTGAAAGCTATTGCTGCCGTTGCATACCTGAAGGTCACAGATCATGCTAGATTTAGTGAAGTTGGATTCATCCTGGGCAAGGCAAAGCTTGCTCCCAAACTAGGTCTCATGAAACCAAGGCTTGAAGTTGGTGCTACTGTTTTAGCAATTGAGATGGCAGAGACGATAATGGAAGAACTGGACGTAGAACTATGTGATATCAAGTTTGTTACTGACTGCAAATTTGTGCTCAGTAATATATTTAATGAAATAAAATTTTATGTTTATGTACAGAAAAAAAGTCAATCAATGGAACTATGTTCCTACTGATCTCAACTCGACTGATCTTGCCACAAGAGGGCTCCAAGTGAATCAGCTCACCCTCTCCTCATGGTTTCTTGCTGATCCCCAAGAAGAGCATAGTCAGCTGGAAACTTTTGACTCAGATGACCCTGAGGCAGATGTAAATATACAACTGGCAGTGCACAATTTGAGCATTCCTCAAGCTGCAAGTCCCTTACCAAATCAATTACTCAGCTTTCAAATATTGCTCATTTCTTTACAAAAGTAGTCAGAAACAGCCTTTGTGGTGCTTGGCACACTGTAAACAACCCCTCAGTGCAGAGCAACTGAATCAGCCAAAGGTTAGACTCCTTCTCGCTGTTCAAAGAAAGGATTGTGCAAAGGAAGTACAGTGCATCTCAAAACAGAAATCTCTCCCAAAACAAAGTTCACTTGGTAAATCCTGTCCCTTTCTTGACATTGAGGGGCCACTGCAAGTTAGAAAATTAAGAGGCAGGCACGACTCACTTCAGAGGCTGTCATTCTGAATAAGCATCGTGTAACCGCTCTGCTCTTCAAACATTACCATGCGCAAATACCGCATCAAGGCCTGTATTTTTGAAGTGAGAACAGTTGATATTGTGCAGTAAGATTGTTTTCAAAACCAGTCTCAGAGACGATCCTTCTTTTACCACAGGCTTAATGAAGTGATCATTTGACTTTCAGTAGTTAAGTTTGACATCCTGTGGATGCCAGGCGAGGAGCATTCTGGCCTCTAGAGGCATAGATCATTTTGTATGAACATCACTTCTTGTACGTAATCTGTTTTTTTTATACCATTTCTTACATGGATTAATTTTGATTCAATTTGAAGTACACGGTGGAAAGACATTTATTTCCATCCTCTCTTTATTTGCCCTTGAAACAGCAATATGCGTGAGTCCTAAGTTCTTGGTAACATTGGTAAACAATTAGTAGATATATTTTTAAAGATGTATTGTGCTTATCATTTATCATTACTAAGATATCATGCACCATGAGTTTACTCTTGTTTATATGGTACCATTATGGAGTTTTGCACACAATTAACACCAATTAAGAGAATAATTGACAGTATTAGTATATTAAGGCACATGACGATTCTGTATTGAAATTAATATGTATTTTTCTTAATTTTCTGCAGTTTCACAAATGAAATCTCATTAAAATCCCTGTAGAAAATCTTTGTCCTGAGAGATTTTTGAGAAGTTGTCTAACTTGCTGCAAAAGCTGTGTAGAGATGCATTGTGAGGGCAGTAAAATTCACATAGATAAATGATGTTGGAACTTTTCCTCAGTTCCCACCATATGACTGTACCTTCTGGTTGTTGGTACCAGACCTGTACCCACTGAAGGATGGAAGGTGGCATGGTGCCACAGTCAGTCGTTGGAGCAGTGGCAGCTCACAGGTCCAGTGACCCAGGTTCAGTCCTGACCCTGACCCAGACCCCAGGTGCTGCAGGTACAGAGCCTGCACGCTCTCCCTGTGACTGTGAGTTTCTCAAAGTATTCCTTTCTTCCCCTATCCTAAAGATGTGTGGGTAGCTAGATTAATTGACCAGTGTGTACACAAGAGGTGGAATTAGGAGGGAGAAGATGAAGCAGCATCACTGACACATCGCAGCCTGTCCCGAAGAGATTAACACATGCTTTGAGCAGAAGGGAATGGGGGTGTCATAGAAACAGAGAAACAGAGAAAACCTACAGCACAATACAGGCCCTTCGGTCCACAATGCTCTGCCAAACATGTACTTACGTTAGAAATGACCTAGGGTTACTCATAGCCCTCTATTTTTCTAAGCTCCATGTACCTTTCCAGGAGTCTCTTAAAAGACCCTATTGTATCTGCCTCCACCACCGTAGCCAACAGTCCATTCCACGCACTCACCACTGTCTGCGTAAAAAACGTACCTCTGACATCCCCTGTACCTGCTTCCAAGCACCTTAAAACTATGCCCTCTCATACTACCCATTTCAGCCCCGGAAAAGCCTCTAACTATCCACACAATCAATGCCTCTCATCATCTTATATACCTCTATCAGGTCACCTCTCATCATCTGACGCTCAAAGGAGAAAAGGCTGAGTTTACTCAACCTATTCTCTTGAGGCATGGTCCCCAATTCAGGCAACAACCTTGTAAAATTCCTCTGCACCCTGTCTATAGTTTCCACATCTTTCTGTCATGAGATGATTAGAACTGAGCACAGTACTCCAAGTGGGGTCTGACCAGGATTCTATATAGCTGTAACGTTACCTCTCAGCTCTTAAAATCAATCCCACTGTTGATGAAGGCCAATGCTCTGTATGTCTTCTGTACCACAGAGTCAACATGCACAGCTGCTTTGAGTGTCCTATGGACTCAGACCCCAAGAGCCCTCTGATCCTCCACACTGCCAAGAGTCTTACATTTAATACTATATTCTGCCATCATATTTGACCAACCAAAATGAACCTCCTCACACTTATCTCGGTTGAACTCCATCTGCCACCTCTCTGCCCAATTTTGCATCCTATCAAT
This sequence comes from Mobula hypostoma, assembly GCF_963921235.1. Classification (NCBI taxonomy): domain Eukaryota; kingdom Metazoa; phylum Chordata; class Chondrichthyes; order Myliobatiformes; family Myliobatidae; genus Mobula; species Mobula hypostoma. The sequence goes on along the minus strand of NC_086121.1, from coordinate 46,462,687 downwards.
GACCTACTGTAACCACTGACAGCCCTCCACACTATCCACAACACCCCCAACCTTTGCATCATCAGCAAATTTACTAACCCATCCCTCCACTTCCTCATCCAGGTCATTTATAAAAATCACAAAGAGTAAGGGTCCCAGAACAGATCCCTGAGGCACATCACTGGTCACAGACCTCCATGCAGAATATGACCCATCTACAACCACTCTTTGCCTTCTGTGAGCAAGCCAATTCTGGATCCACAAAGCAATGTCCCCTTGGATCCCATGCCTCCTTACTTTCTCAATAAGCCTTGCATAGGGGTATCTTATCAAATGCCTTGCTGAAATCCATATACACTATATCTATTGCTCTACCTTCATCAATGTGTTTAGTCACATCCTCAAAAAATTCAATCAGGCTCGTAAGGCACGACCTGCCTTTGACAAAGCCATGCTGATTATTCCTTATCGTATTATGCCTCTCCAAATGTTCATAAATCCTGCCTCTCAGGATCTTCTCCATCAGCTTACCAACCACTGGTCTATAATTTCCTGGGCTATCTCTGCTTCCCTTCTTGAATAAGGGAACAACATCTGCAACCCGCCAATCCTCCAGAATTTCTCCCGTCCCCATTGATGATGCAAAGATCATCGCCAGAGGCTCAGCAATTTCCTCCCTCACCTCCCATCATAGCCTGGGATACATCTCATCCAGTCCCAGAGACTTATCCAACTTGATGCTTTCCTAAAGCTCCAGCACATCCTCTTTCTTAATGTCTATATGCTCAAGCTTTTCAATCTGCTCTAAGTCATCACTACAATTGCCAAGATCCTTTTCCATAGTGAATACTGAAGCAAAGTATCATTAAATATCTCTGCTATTTCCTTCACTATTTCATACACATTTTCCACTGTCACACGTGATTGGTCCTATTCTCTCATGTCTTATCCTCTTGCTCTTCACATTCTTGTAGAATGCCTTGGGGTTTTCCTTAATACTGCTCGCCAAGGCCTTCTCATTGCCCCTTCTGGCTCTCCTAATTTCATTCTTAAGCTCCTTCCTGCTAACACTATAATCATCTAGATCTCTATCATCGCCCAGTTTTTTGAAGCTTTTGTAAGCTTTTCTTTTCTTCTTGACTAGATTTTTAACGGCCTTTATAACCATGGTTCCTGTTCCCTACCATCTTTTCCCTGTACCATTGGAATGTACCTACGCAAATATCCCCTGAACATTTGCCACATTTCTGCCGTATATTTCCCTGAGAACATCTGTTCCCAGTTTATGCCTCCATGTTCCTGCCTGATAACTTCATATTTCCCCTTACTCCAATTAAACACTTCCCGAACTTAGCTGTTCATATCCCTCTCCAATGCTATGGTAAAGAAGATAGAATTGTGATCACTATCTCCAAAATGCTCTCCAACTGAGAGATCTGACACCTGACCAGGTTCATTTCCCAATACCAGCTCAAGTATAGCCTCTCCTCTTGTAGGTTTATCTACATACTGTGTCAGGAAACCTTTCTGAACACACTTAACAAACTCCACCCCATCTAAACTCCTTGCTCTCAGAGGATGCCAATCAATATTTGGGAAATTAAATTCTACCACAACAACTCTGTTATTATACCTTTCCAGAATCTGTCTCCCTATCTGCTCCTCGATATCCCTGTTACTATTGGGTGGTCTATAAAAAAAAACACCTAGCAGAGTTATTGACACCTTCCTGTTCCTAACTTCCACCCACAGAGACTCAGTAGACTATACCTCCATGGTTTCCTTCTTTTCTGCAGCCGTGACACTATCTCTGATCAGCAGTGCCATGCCCCCACCTCTTTTGTCTTCCTCCCTGTCCTTTCTGAAACATCTAAATCCTGGCACTCTAAATAACCACTCCTGCCCCTGAGCCATCCAAGTCTCTGTAATGGCCACAACATTATAGTTCCAAATACTGATCCACGCTCTAAGCTCATCTGCTTTGTTCATGATGCTTCTTGCATTAAAATAGACACATCTCATACCATCAGTCTGAGCACATCCCTTGTCTATCACCTGCCTATCCTCCCTCTCGTACTGTCTCCAACCTTTCTCTATTTGTGAGCCAATAGCCCCTTCCTCTGTCTCTTCAGTTTGGTTCCCACTCCCCAGCAATCCTTGTTTAAACTCTCCTCAATAGCCTTAGCAATCCTCCCCATCAGGATATCGGTTCCCATCGGATTCAAGGGCATCCCATCCTTTTTGTACAGGTCACACCTTCCCCAAAAGAGATCCCAATGATCCAGAAATCTGAATCTCTGCTCCCTGCTCCAATCCCTCAGCCACGCATTTATCCGCCACCTCACTCTATTCCTATACTCTCCGTCACGTGGCACAGGCAGTAATCCCAAGATTACTACCTTTGAGGTCCTGCTTCTCAACTTCCTTCCCAACAACTTGTAGTCTGTTATCAGGACCTCCTCCCTTTTCCTACCTATGTCGTTGGTACCAATATGTACCACGACGTCTGACTGTTCACCTTCCCACTGCAGGATATCGTGGACGTGATCAGAAACATTCTGGACCCTGGCCCCTGGGAGGCAAACTACCATCCATGTTTCTTTCCTGCGTCCACAGAATCACCTGTCTGACCCCCTAACTATAGAGTCTCCTATTACTGCTGCCTTCTTCATTTCCCTAACATTCTGAGCCACAGGGCCAGACTCTGTTGCTTCCCCCAGGTAGGCCGTCCTTGCCAACAGTACTTAAACAGGAGTACTTATTGTTAAGGGGCACAACCACAGGGGTACCCTCTGGTATCTGACTCTTGCCCTCCCTTGTCTGACTGTTACCCACTTATCTGTCTCTTGAGGGCCTGGTGTGACTATTTGCCTATAGCCCCTCTCTATCACCTCCTCACTTTCCCTGCCCAGATAAAGGTCATCAAGCTGCAGCTCCAATTCCCTATTGCAGTCCCTAAGGAGCTGCAGTTTGATGCATCTGGCGCAGATGTGGCCTTCCGGGAGGCTGGGAGTCTCCCGGACATCCCACATCTGACACCCAGTACAGAACACCGGCCTCACAGACATACTTCCTGTTTCTATCCTTCACAAATAACTTACCCATTATTGCCAAAGCCGTCTTTCTCTGTCTACCTCTACTCTGTCACCCGTACTATGAAGCTGCCTTCTTTTTAAATTCTTCCCACCAGTCTGATTCACTGACATTCTTTGGTCAAACTGCCAAAGAAAAATGATCGCCTTTTATACTCTTCCCACCAGTCTAACTCACTGACGTCCACATGCCTGTGCAATCGTTCCTTGATCAAACCACCTGCTCTAACAGTCTCCACACTCCTGAATCCTGAGTCACCTTTGAGGATTCAAGATCAGTTTTCCAGAGCAAACATTTTTAACCTCTCCCTGTTTCAGGCTGTGGTTTTATCATTCTGGTACCCTAGCAAAACAATATAATGTGTCATAATGTGTACTGCCCAGTGGCTCTAACATCTACCATCATGATAAACACAAGAGATCCTGCTGATACTGGAAATTTCCACAACATGCACACAATGCTGGAGGAATTCAGCAAGTAGGCAGAATCTATGGAGTCAATGTTTTGGGCTGAGAGCTTTCATCAGGGCTGGAAAGGAAGATGATCTATCATCATGAAGTTCTTTGAGAGGCTAGACATGGCACACTTTCTAGACGAAGTTGACATACTGCAATTTGCCTGCCGCTGAAACATGTCTATGGCAGATACCATCTCCCTGACCTACACTCATCTCTGGAGCATCCAGACAGTAAAGACACCAACATCCGACTGTTAGTTATTGAATCAGGTTTAATATTGCTGGCATACAGTATGTTGTGAAATTTGTAGCAGTACATAATAATAAACATCTTGATTAGTCAGGGTGTCAAAGGTTACCCAGAGAAAGCAGGAGAGTGAGGTTGAGAGGGATAATAAATCACCCATGGTGGAATGGCAAAGCAGACTCAATTGGTTGAATAGCCTAATTCTGCTCCCATGTCTCACGGTCTTATGTTCTTATATACATGTAACCTTTAGGTTCGGTTGGCGGCTTAATCTAGGGGAAGACAGCCTCCGGCCCAGCCAAACCTAAGTAATCTTGTTCGGGGTGGATGCTGTGTGACATTTTCCCCTGTTACAAATCAGTACCACGAAATAACAAACTGTACACAATATGCAATTAAACGATTGAGCTTTATTTGACTATAGGATTAGTAAAGAAACCAAATAGAAAAGGGGCCCATTTTAATGAAACAGTCTAATATGCATGTTAGAGCTCATGGTTTTCCCATCTGTTAGTTCTCCGTCGATTTCCCCCGGGCGTCGTCGACTCCCGGTGCCATTCCAAGTCCATTCAGTCCTGCAGTCTACGACTTCCCTGTTCCAGCATCTTCTCTCTCCATCTTCTGCCAAAGCAAAGATCGCAAAACCTTCTCTCAGTCACACAAGAAAGAAAAACATTTCTCCTCATTGGCCAATGGACATTTCAAAGCCCCTGTTATCTCTAGTCATAACCCAAACGCTGCACCACAGAGAAACCATTACATCAGCAGGGAAACCTTTCCCAGATTGTTGCATACAAAAACTATAAATTACAATGGTTCCCTTGGTGGATCTGGCTGAGTTTGCAACTTGCTGCAGCTTATTTCAATCCCGTGTAGTGCCCCCGCCACCCCCATACCAGACGGTGATACAATGCTCTCCATGGTATAACAGGCTTCGGCGAGAACAGGATTGGCCAAGCACAGGCAGAGGTTCTAAACAAGTTCCTAGTGAGTTATGTTCTCTTTCTTTGTGTATGTGTACATAGCTACTGTGCTGAAAATGTGTCCTTTATGGGGGATGTGAGAACTCTGGGAGACATCCAGTTTCCCTGATAACTACATCTGCACAGTACGTTGAGCTGTGGCATGATAGAGACCATGGTAAGGAAATGGAGCTGCAGCTCAGTGACCGTCGGCTCATACAAGAGAATGAAGAGGTGATTAAGAGCTACAGGGAAGCAGTAACCCCTAAACTGCAGGAGGCAGACACCTGTATGACGTCAGGACAGGGAATAGACAGCCAGTGCAGAATACCCCTGTGGCCATTCCCTTCAATAATAAGTACACCAAATTGGATATTTTTTTGGGGGGGGGGAGGGAAAACATTTAGTTGCAATTTTCCAGTCCTCTGGATTATTCCAGAATCTAGTAATTCTTTAAAGATCACTGTAATGCTGTACAATCTCTTCAGTGACCTCTTTCAGAACCCTGGGGATTGGTACAGGAGAGATATTTACCTTCAGACCTTTCAGCTTCCCACACACTTCATATTAGCAACTGCACTCAATTCTAACCCTTAACAGTCTCCAATTTCTGGCCTACTGTTGGTGTCTTCCACCCTGAGGACATGCAAAATATTTATTGCGTTTATCCACCATTTCTTTAGACCCCATTACTACCTCTCCAGAATCATTTTACAACGGTAAGATATCCACTCTTTTCTCTCTTTTACTCTATTTACAGTATCTGAAAAAACTCTCAGTATCCTCTTCTAAACTATTGGCTATCTTACATCATTTCTCTTTTTATTGCTTTTTGATTGCCTTCAGCTGGTTTTTGAAAGATTCCCTATCCTCTGGCTTCCCACTAATTTTTGTGAAATCGTATGCCCTCTCTTTTGCTTGAATGCGGTTGTTGAGTTCCCTTATCAAAGTAACACAAGGATTCCACGTTTTCCGATCCTTTGCCACTTCTAACCATTCGATTTCATTTTTTTTAACCAACTAAGCCACATTCCCCTCTCTGAGGCACATCCTGAGTGAGGGGTGACCCGCATCACCCAGGACATGTTCTCTTCTCATTGCAGCCTGAAGGCATGTACTGAATGATTCAGGAACAGCTTCTTCCCCTCTGCCATCAGATTTCTGAATGGACATTGAACCCGCAAAAATAACTAATTTCACGACATATCCCGCTGATATTAAACCTGATTCTCAATCTGTCCACCTGTCTGTCCTTTCAATATAATGTGTGACTTTGGATATTAAGCTCTAAGTCATGACTCAGTGAAGCTCACAATGTCATAACTGCCAATTTCGAACTGTGCTACAAGATCATCTACATCAGTGATTCTCAACCGTTTTTTGGCCACAACCCCCTTAGGAGCTCTTCTCAGGTTCCAGGGCCCTCCTTTCAAACAGGGATACAACACGAACAGATAGACAGAAAATCATTTATTATTGAACACTGAGAAAACTTGAACATTCCAACATACCGGACAAAACTTTAAAAAAGACTGTATGAAATTAAACATCCATCAGGCCTAATGCAATCCTTGAGATTGGTGCTTTTCTGCAAGTTTCATAATATCGGGCTCCAAATTGGACAGTAACAGTCGGAGGTCACCTCTTGTTGTGATATCAGTTCTGTTCCTGGATTTTGTCAAGGAAACTACCCTGCAGAATCCACTCTCAACCAAATATATTGAGGGAAAAGTAATAAAAAGATCTTTGGGCTTTTTTCCTACAGTGTTATAAATTTATTCAGAAGATCACTCTTGATCCAAAGATCTTTTTGAAACTGAACTGACGACGTGTAGTTATATCACTCTGAAGATCAGTCAAACTCTCTTGAATTTCTGCTTCAACTTGGGTGGGTTGTACTTCAAATGGATTCAAAATGCGATCCGGGATACCGAGATTTAACAGGTCATTAAATCTTTCTTGCATATCCTTGTGTATCTGTTTGAGACGTTTCACATAAACGGTAAGGTCATCGTCCTTCAGTGCTTCTGCGATCGCCTTCAGGTTTGGAAATTGAAAAATTCCCGACGTCCCAGATTGTGGCAATAGACTTTGAGTTTCTTAAGGAAAGAAACAATGGCTTCCTTACAATCTACAAGGTTACTGTTTTTGCCCTGTAAGGTCTTGTTTAACAAATTAAGTTTCTGAAAGATATCTGCCAGATAAAATATGTCTGCCTTAGCATCAATGAGTCTTTCTCCATGCTCTTTATCAGACATGAAGGAAACTGTGGTGTCGCAGAGTGTAACAAAATGTTGAAGACAGTTTCCCTTGGAAAGCCACCTCACCTCAGTGTGCAGCAGCAGCGTTTGGAAGTCTTCATCATTTTCTTCATACAGCTGCCAGAACAGATGACCCTGAAGCAAGACACGGTGATCTTCGGAGAAGGAAGTATGACGATAATGGATGCGAGAACACTTGATTGAATCCGTTGACCCGGTGCAGTCTGATTCACAACTGACTCTGAAGTGAGGCTGTGTGGGAAGAGCTTAAGCAATGAATTTACCAGGTGCACCGAATTCAAACTGTGTGTTGGAAAGATATTATAAATAGGAGGGAAACTATTGACTCCAATGAAGGTTGCTGCTTGGATATTTCATCAGCTCAGTTACCAGGGCCCCCATAAATCCTTGGAGCTCCCCTTCTCACAGTTTTCAGATGGTGGCCCCCTTCAAACGTGCCAGAGCCCCCAAGGGGGTCATATGGCCCCCGTTGAGAATAGCTGATCTACATTATTCTGTATACTCTATGCATTCAAATTTAGCACCTTCAGTCCTGTATGCATCACCAGCTTCATTTTTGTCTTCATGTTACTAGAAGTTAAATTATTATCTTGTTCTAATTTTTTTTTCTTTATTGTGGAGACCACCATAACTCTCTTTCCCTTTTCCAAGCTGTGAACTCATGCCATTGTTATTTAAATCATAAAAGCAGATGCCTCCTCTGCTGTGGTTGCATGGGAAGGTACAGTGAGAAAGGGGGTAAAAGAGGGGAATAGGAGTGAAAGGCGGTGGACGAAGTATGTGAGACAAGTAGACCAACAGAAAGGAAATACAGCACCTTCAGCCCATCATGTCCGCCTACACCTTTCCCGCTTGCCTGATTAAGAACCGTCTCATTGGGATATACCAGCTAGATATCCGGGGTTTAATGGCATCGGTCATCAGCTGGTTAAAATTTACCTTAGATTAATTACAAAGTTCAGATGGAACAAGATTTCAATGTTCGCTTCATTGGCACATTTAAAATTTGCAACTTGTATTACTTTGAACCTAATTAATAATTTGGTGTCTGCGAAGATAGCTAAATAATTGAATGTCTCCTTCAACTTCTAGTTTGGAATGCTGGCTGCTTGCCTCCTCTCGCTCAACGTTACTCACAGAGTAAGTGAAACCTTTCCCATTCGGAATGATCTGTGACCTTAAACTTCTCGTTGAGGTTTGTAACGGGTTTACCAAGACTTTACAGTGGCACAGATTACTGATGCCTGGCTTCCTTTCAGCTGCAAAGGCAGTCAGAATCTCCGACTGTTTGAAGCTGCTAAAATGGAATTTAGTACAATCAGCATTTAATTCACAGGGGGTTTCAGAACTCCCAGCAGCTGAGGCATTTACAAAGACTGATCAAATAGTCGTCAAATCCTCTTAGTGCACTGAACTAAATATATTATCCCGGCACCATCTGCTGGCTGAGATCTTTCACCAAAAGAGAATGTACAGCAGCATCCAATGCATCCCAGAATGAAACGTCTGTTCATTAAATAAAAGGCATTGATAAAATGCCTTTATTTATTTTGGGCAAACCAGTAAATAAATTATATTTCTCTGAAGATAATAAAATGACATTAATGCTGGGATACATGGTCGACCCTGACCAAGGAGGGCCTCAAGATTCATTCATTAAAACAGGACATCCCTTTTTGAAGAAATAGGTTGAAGTTTTTCTCCCATGACATGCAGTGTAAATTTCAGAGGCAGGAGATTGATGTCTGTGACTCCGGGGCCTTTTGTCCCTCGACTGGGATGTTCTGATAATGATTGGAAGCAGCATGCTGGACCAGGCCTCTCTGTGTTTGCTAGCCTGCCACTCAAACAAGGGAAATGTCTGCGTCTTCTCCTACATATCCATCTGTGAGCACAAGCAAGCAAGAGACCAACTCTCATGCTTCAAAAACTTCCAGTGATTCTGGCAGTGCTAATGTTGCTCAGCCAGAATTACCCAGACCCAAGGCCTGAAAACTCTCTCAACAGCCACACAGACAACCGATTGTGCCATTTCTTACATGTTCTTTCATGGGATGCTCGTGCACACTGCACACTTCCTTGTCTCTTCTCTCTTGTCTGGATACGTCATGGTGGTTTGTTTTACAATCCAATAATGAGGGAGGTCCCTCATGCACGTCTCTTTATGCAGGAGGCCTCCCCCTTTATTTTTGGCACTTGGGAAGTACTGTCTAGCAGACTTGTCTGTTTATAGACTCCCCAGCTGCCTGTCACTTCTACACTCGGGAGGAGATAGTATACCATGTATATATGGAGTGTGAGAGGTTGCAGCCGCTATTTGAGTATCTGAGAGGGCTGCTGCTTAAGTTCTGTCTGCACTTTAGCCCAATGCTTGTGGCTTTCAGTCACCCAGTGCAGAGGATGGGGTTGTACCTGCAAAGACCCTCCCCCACCCAGTCCAGTGAGAGGTGGTCAGTTGGCTGCTGGGCCTGCCCAAAGTAACCATTCAGCCATTCATGGGTCCAGGCAGTGGGCAATCCAGGGATCTACCCAAGCCAACTGACTGCCATTTGCAGGACCGCTGGGGCTTAAGTACAATCTGGGTGGAGATGGCCATAATATAAACTAAAACTATGTGGAATACCATTGTATTTGAATAATGTGATGTAAGTCATCACTGAATAAAACTCCTTTGGATAAGGAAAACAAATGCAATTAAAACAGATTCTCTTATCTGTGCTCGAGATCATTTCATCTGCTGCTATATTCCCATGAACGGTTGGAATTCCACCTTGTGCCCAGTTACAGGTTCTTAAAGATAGAGAACATAGAACATAGAATAGTACAGCACAGTACAGGCCCTTCGGCCCACAATGTTGCTCTGACCCTTAAACTCTGTCTCCTATATAACCCACCACCTTAAATTCCTCCATATACCTGTCGAGTAGTCTCTTAAATTTCACTAGTGTATCTGCCTCCACCACTGACTCAGGCAGTGCATTCCACGCACCAACCACTCTCTGAGTAAAAAACCTTCCTCTAATATCCCCCTTGAATTTCCCACCCCTTACCTTAAAGTTGTGTCCTCTAGTATTGTGTCATGGTCCGGTCCGTGAAGTCCGTATTCTGGTTTACGGTCCGGTCCATCGGCCCTTGCTCCAGGTTTTCCTGTCTACCCTGCTTCTGTTCTTGTTGAGCTCTAACTGAGGCAGCTGATGCTCGTTGGGACTGGCTGCATAAATACCTTCAGAGACCAGGGCATCGCTGCTGGATGGTTCTTGTCCTTACTCCTTGTATCCCTTCCCCTGCCTTCTGTTTCCTCGCCTGAAGCCTTGCCTTGTCTTGCCGGTAACTCTTGCCTCGCCTGAAGTTCTCGTTTCGCCTTGCGTTGCCTGAAGTCTTGCCTTGTCTTGCTGGTAACTCTCACCTCGTCTCACCTGCAGTCTTGTCCTGGAGCCACCCCGTACCTAGCTACCTTCCTGTCCCTTGCCTCCATCGGGTAAGCCAGGCCATCTGGCCGTTACCTGTGGTTGGTTCTGTCCCTTCCTGTCCCTTGCCTCCGTCAGGTAAGCCAGGCCGTCTTGCCATTACCTGCAGTTGGTTCTGTCCCTTCCTGTCCCATGCCTCTGTCGGGTGGTGATCCGTGCCCTGCCCAGGAGGAGCCTGCCTAGCCTCAAGCCTGAAGACTCCAGCCTCCTGCCTAACCTCAAGCCTGAAGACTCCAGTCTCCTGCCTCCTGCCAAGCCTCATCTCTAGCCTCTAGCCTCTAGCCTGAAGACTCCAGCCTCCTGCCTCCTGCCAAGCCTCGCCTCAAGTCTCTATCCTCTGGCCTCAAGCCTGAAGACTCCAGCCTCCTGCCTCCTGCCAAGCCTCATCTCTAGCCTCAAGCCTGAAAACTCCAGCCTCCTGCCTCCTGCCAATCCTCGCCTCAAGTCTCTAGCCTCTAGCCTCAAGCCTGAAGACTCCAGCCTCCTGCCTCGCCTCGCCTCTAACCTCAAGCCTGAAGACTCCAGCCTTGTACTGCCTGCCTGCCAAGAGTCGTCCTTGCCTAGTTCTGGAGTCCGAGCCAGAGGCATGACCCAGGTACTGGATCCTTGTCCAGTCTCTGGCTCGGAGTCCAAGCCTGGACTCCTAGCTCTCTTGTCCAGTCCTGTTCCGGTTTCCCAGTTTTCGTGTCCATGTCCTTGCCCTCAACCTGTATCCTAGTCCTGTCCCTAGTACTTCAGTGTCTGTGTCTTGCACTTGGGTCCGTTCCCAGCCACCGCCTTATGACAGAACAATCCAGCCAACCATGGACCCAGCAACACAGACACTGTCGTTTTCCTCTTGCCACCTGGGGCTCCTTTCTGTTAAATAACCTCCCACCCGCCCGGGTCGTCCATAGTTTGGATACCCTGTTTGGCTGCCAGGAGGCTTCCATGGGGGTGGTGGGGTGCGGGTACTGTCATGATCCGGTCCGTGAAGTCCGTATTCCGGTTCACGGTCCGGTCCATCAACCCTTCCTCCAGGTTTTCCTGCCTATCCTGTTTCTGTTCTTGTTGAGCTCTAATTGAGGCAGCTGATGCTCGTTAGGGCTGGCTGCGTAAATACCTTCAAAGACCAGGGCGTAGCTGCTGGATGGTTCTTGTCCTTACTCCTTGTATCCGTTCCTCTGCCTTCTGTTTCCTTGCCTGAAGTCTTGCCTTGACTTGCTGGTAACTCTCACCTCACCTGAAGTTCTTGTATCGCCTTGCATTGCCTGAAGCCTTGTCTTGTCTTGCTGGTAACTCTCGCCTCATCTCACCTGCAGTCTTGTCCTGGAGCCGCCCCGGAACTAGCTCCCTTCCTGTCCCTTGCCTCCATTGGGTAAGCCAGGCAATCTTGCCCTTACCTGCGGTTGGTTCTGACCCTTCCTGTCCCTTGCCTCCGTCGGGTAAGCCAGGCTGTCTTGCCGTTACCTGCGGTTGGTTCTGTCCCTTCCTGTCCCATGCCTCCGTCAGGTGGGGATCCGCGCCCTGGCCAGGAGTACCACGCCCTGCCCAGGAGGAACCTGCCTAGCCTCAAGCCTGAAGACTCCAGCCTCCTGCCTCCTGCCAAGCTTCGCCTCTAGCCTCAAGCCTGAAGACTCCAGCCTCCTGCCTCCTGCCAAGCCTCGCCTCTAGCTTCAAGCCTGAAGACTCCAGCCTCCTGCCAAGCCTCGCCTCTGACCTCAAGCCTGAAGACTCCAGCCTCCTGTCTCCTGCCAAGCCTCACCTCTAGCCTCAAGCCTGAAGAATCCAGCCTCCTGCCTTGCCTCGCCTCTAGCCTCAAGCCTGAAGACTCCAGCCTCCTGCCTCGCCTCACTTCTGACCTCAAGCCTGAAGACTCCAGCCTCCTGTCTCCTGCCAAGCCTCACCTCTAGCCTCAAGCCTGAAGACTCCAGCCTCCTGCCTCGCCTCGCCTCTAGCCTCAAGCCTGAAGACTCCAGCCTCATACTGCTTGCCTGCCAAGTCTCGTCCTTGACTAGTTCTGTGGTCCGAGTCAGAGGCAAGATCCAGGTACTGGGTCCTTGTCCAGTCTCTGTCTCGGAGTCCAAGCCCAGGCTCCTAGCTCTCTTGTCCAGTCCTGTTCTGGGTTCCCAGTTTTCGTGTCCATGTCCTTGCCCTCACACTGTATCCTGGTCCTATCCTTAGTACTTCAGTGTCTGTGTCTTGCATTTGGGTCCGTTCCCAGCCACCGCCTTATGATATATTGAGCAGTAGTGCCCTGGGGAAGAGGTCCTGGCTGTCCACTCTATCTATTCCTCTTAATATCTTGTATACCTCTATTACACCTCCTCTCATCCTCCTTCTCTCCAAAGAGTAAAGACCTAGCTTCTTTAATCTCTGATCATAATGCATACTCTCTAAACCAGGCAGCATCCTGGTAAGTCTCCTCTGTACCTTTTCCAATGCTTCCACATCCTTCCTATAGTGAGGCGACCAGAACTGGATACAGTATTCCAAGTGCGGCCTAACCAGTATCTTATAGAGCTGCATCATTACCGCGCAACCCTTAAACTCTATCCCTCGACTTATGAAGGCTAACACCCCATAAGCTTTCTTAACTACCCTATCTACCTGTGAGGCAACTTTCAGGGATCTGCAGACATATACCCCCAGATCCCTCTGCTCCTCCACACTACCAAGTATCTTATGTACTCTGCCTTGGAGTTTGTCCTTCCAAAGTGTACCACCTCACACTTCTCTGGGTTGAACTCCATCTGCCACTTCTCAGTCCACTTCTGCATCCTATCAATATCTCTCTGTAATCTTCAACAATCCTCTATGCTATGCACAACACCACTAACCTTTGTGTCATCTTCAGACTTGCCAACCCACCCTTCCACCCCCACATCCAGGTCGTTAATAAAAATCACGACAAGTAGAGGTCCCAGAACCAATCCTTGTGGGACACCACTAGTCACAACCCTCCAATCTGAATGTACTCCCTCCACCATGACCCTTTGCTTTCTGCAGGCAAGCCAATTCTGAATCCACCTGGCCAAACTTCCCTGGATCCCATGCCTTCTGACTTTCTGAATAAGTCTACCGTGTGAAACCTTGTCAAGTGTCTTACTAAAATCCATGTAGATCACACCCACTGCACTACCCTCATTTATATGCCTGGTCACCTCCTCAAAGAAATCTATCAGGCTTGTTAGACAGGATCTGCCCTTCACAGAGCCATGCTGACTGTCCCTGATCAGACCATGATTCTCTAAATGCCCAGAGATCCTATCTCTGAATCTTTTCCAACAGCTTTCCCACCACAGACATAAGGCTCACTGGTCTATGATTACCCAGACTATCCATGCTACCTTTTTTGAACAAGGGGACAACATTCGCCTCCCTCCAATCCTCCGGTACCATTCCCGTGGACAACGAGGACAGAGGCTCAGCAATCTCTTCCCTCGCCTCGTGGAGCAGCCTCAGGAATATTCCGTCAGGCCCCGGGGACTTATCCATCCTAATGTATTTTAACAACTCCAACACCTCCTCTCCCTTAACATCAACATGCTCCAGAACATTAACCTCACTCATATTGTCCACACCATCATCAAGTTCCCTCGCATTGGTGAATACCGAAGAGAAGTATTCATTGTGGACCTCGCTCACTTCCACAGCCTTCCAGGCACATCTTCCCACCTTTATCTCTAATCGGTCTGACCTTCACTCCTGTCATCCTTTTGTTTTTCATATAATTGAAGAATGCCTTGGGGTCTTCCTTTACCCTACTCGCCAAGGCCTTCTCATGCCCCTTCTTGCTCTTCTCAGCCCCCTCTTAAGCTTCTTTCTTGCTACTCTATATTCCTCAATAGACCCATCTTATCCTTGTTTCCTAAACCTCATGTATGCTGCCTTCTTCCACCTGACTAGATTTTCCACCTCACTTGTCACCCATGGTTCCTTCACCCTACCATTCTTTATCTTCCTCACCAGAACAAATTTATCCCTAGCATCCTGCAAGAGATCTCTAAACATCGACCACATGTGCATAGTACATTTCCCTGCAAAAACATCATCCCAGTTCATACCCGCACATTCTAGCCTTAGAGCGAAAGTCTGTAGAAATATCTGCGAGTGCGGTAACTGATTCTGCTTCAGGAATCTTGTGCAGCAGCACTGTGCTTGCAATGGGATACAACTAACCAAGAGAATGAATGAATTGTGCTCACATCGCTACATGTTAAAGTAATTCATCATAATTAATTAACCAATTTAATTCACTTACTTCCTTGTTATAAAAAGAAAGAAGCACACAGGATGAAACGAATGAAGAGGGGCGATTGGAGCAGAGCTCTGAGCTTGCTATTGGGAGTTTCTTGGAGCTGCAGTGATAAAGAAGATAAGTACAGTGAACAGGAGGTGGTATTGGGTGATAGGAGTTGTATGGAGGAAGGCAAATGCCAGATGTCTGGGAAATGTAAAAATAAGCAGCTGATTGAAGATTGTAGTGCCTTATTGTTCAGTGGTGAAGGCAGTAGACAGGATTTAAATAAAAGAAGGAAGGAAGAGTTTATGATTTTGTTGAGTTCTGAATGTGGACTTGTTTCTGTTATCAATCCAATTAGACTAATTAAGGATTTGAAAAAAAAATAGGAGATTGTTTAGGCACAAGAACTTTGAGATGGGGTACTCTTAGTATTCTGTACAGGTAGTGAGCAATCTTAAAATGCTTTGAGGTTAAAAGCTGTGGGAGAAAGGAAAGTAACAGCAAGAAATTACATTGAATGACAGCAGCTTTGGGCAGTTATTTCTGGAGTGCCTCTAGATCTAGACTTCTCAAAGTTTTTTATGCCATGGACCCCTACCATTAACTGAGGGATCCATATAATCCAGGTTGGGAAAGCCCTGCTCTGGATTGTAAAATGTGTGCAAGATAGTTTTTTGCAGCAATACATAGAGGTACCAACTAGAGAAGGGGCGGTGTTGGATCTCTTGTTAGGGAATGAGATAGGGCAGGTGTCAGAGGTATGTGTTGGGGAGCACTTCGGGACCAGTGATCACCATACCATTAGTTTCAATATAATTATGGAGAAGGATAGGACTGGACCCAGAGTTGAGATTTTTGATTGAAGAAAGGCTAACTTTGAGGAGATGCGGAAGGATTTAGAAGGAGTGGATTGGGACAATTTGTTTTATGGGAAGGATGTAATAGAGAAATGGAGGTCATTTAAAGGTGAAATTTTGAGGGTACAGGATCTTTATGTTCCTGTTAGGTTGAAAGGAAAGGTTAAAAGTTTGAGAGAGCCATGGTTTTCAAGGGATATTGGAAACTTGGTTCGGAAAAAGAGAGGGATCTACAATAAAGAGCATTGAGTATAGGAGTTGGGATGTAATGTTGAAATTGTATAAGGCATCGGTAAGGCCAAATTTTGAGTATTGTGTACAGTTCTGGTCACCAAATTATAGGAAAGATGTCAATAAAATTGAGAGAGTACAGAGAAGATTTACTAAAATGTTGCCTGGGTTTCATCTCCTAAGTTACAGAGAACGGTTGAACAAGTTAGGTCTTTATTCTTTGGAGCGTAGAAGGTTGAGGGGGGACTTGATAGAGGTATTTAAAATTATGAGGGGGATAGAGTTGACGTGGATAGGCTTTTTCCATTGAGAGTGGGGAAGATTCAAACAAAAGGACATGAGTTGAGAGTTAAAGGGCAAAAGTTTAGGGGTAACATGAGGGGGAACTTCTTTACTCAGAGTGGTAGCTGTGTGGAACGAGCTTCCAACAGAATTGGTTGAGGCACGTTCCATGTTGTCAGTTAAAGTTAAATTGGATAGATATATGGACAGGAAAGAAATGGAGGGTTATGGGCTGAGTGCAGGTCGGTGGGACTAGGTGAGAGTAAGAATTCGGCACAAACTAGAAGGGCCGAGATGGCCCTGTTTCCGTGCTGTAATTGTTATATAGTTATATAGATGTATTCATGGACCAAGTTAAAAGTAAATTAGTCAGGGGAAATGTTGTGACCGCTAAACACTTAAAAGGGTTTTGTAATGGAGTTAGAACAGATAGCTTATTGGTATTAATTAAATCTGATGGACAAAAGTTGCTGGACAGGGTTATTTTAGTCAAATGGTTTGAATCTATGTGCTGCCCATCTCAGATATTTTCAATGCCAGAAGTTTGGTCATGTAGCGGCTGCATGTAAGGGTGAAAAGCAGTGTGGTTGTTAAGACCACAGATATAGGAGCAGCATTAGGTCATGTGGCCCATCGAGTCTGCTCCAAAATTTCATTATGGAAGATCCATTTCCCTTTCAGTCCCAATCTCCTTCCTTCTCCCTGTAACCCTTCATGCCCTGATAAGAACTTATCAAACTCTGCCTTAAATATACCCAATAACTTGTGCTCTACAGCCACCTGTGGTAGCAAATTCCACAGATTCACCACTCTCTAGCTAAAGAATTCACTCCTCATCTCCATTCTAAATGGGCATCCCTCTACTGAGGCTGTGCCCTTTGGTCCTAGGCTCCCCCGCCAAACATCCTCTCCACATCCACTCTATCGAGGCCTTTCAACATTCGATAGATTTCAATGAGATTCTCCCACCCCCAACCCTTATTCTTCTGAATTCCGGTGATTACAGACTAAGAACCATCAATTAGTCCTCATCTGGTAACCATTTCCATAAGACCATAAGACAAAGGAGCAGAAGTCAGCCGTTCAGCCCATCAAGTCTGCTCCGCCATTTTATCATGAGCTGATCCATTTTCTCCTATTTAGTCCCACTCGCCCGCCTTCTCACCATAAACTTTGATGCCCTGGCTACTCAGATACCTATCAATCTCTGCCATAAATACACCCAATGACTTGGCCTCCACTGCTGCCCGTGGCAACAAATTCCATAGATTCACCACCATCTGACTAAAAAAATTTCTTCACATCTCTGTTCTGAATGGGCGCCCTTCAATCCTTAAGTCATGCCCTCTCGTACTAGACTCCCTCATCATGGAAAACAACTTTGCCATATCCACTCTGTCCATGCCTCTTAACATTCAAAATGTTTCTATGAGGTCCCCCCTCATTCTTCTAAACTCCAAGGAATACAGTCCAAGAGCGGACAAACATTCCTCATATGTTAACCCTCTCATTCCTGGAATCATTCCAGTGAATCTTCTCTGAACCCTTTCCAACATCAGCACATCCTTTCTTAAATAAGGAGACCCAAACTGCCCACAGTACTCCAAGTGAGGTCTTACCAGCGCCTTATAGAGCCTCAACATCACATCCCTGCTCCTATACTTTATTCATCTAGAAATGAATGCCAACATTGCATTTGCCTTCTTCACTACCGACTCAACCTGGAGGTTAACCTTAAGGGTATCCTGTACTAGGACTCCCAAGTCCCGTTGCATCTCAGAACTTTGAATTTTCTCCCCATTTAAATAATAGTCTGCCCGTTTATTTCTTCTGTCAAAGTGCATAACCACACACTTTCCAACATTGCATTTCATTTGCCACTTCTTTGCCCATTCTTCCAATCTATCCAAGTCTCTCTGCAGACTCTGTTTCCTCAGCACTACCGGCCCCTCCACCTATCTTTGTATCATCAGCAAAGTTAGCCACAAAGCCATCTTTTCCATAATCCAAATCGTTGATGTAGAATGTAAACAGAAGCGGCCCCAACACGGACCCCTATTGAACACCACTGGTAACCGGCAGCCAATGTCATAAGGTGGTGGCTGGGAACGGACCCAAGTGCAAGACACAGACACTGAAGTACTAGGGACAGGACTAAGATACAGGGCAACGGCAAGGATATGGACAGGAAAACCAGGAACCTAGAACAGGACTGAACAAGAGAGTTAGGAGCCCGGGCTTGGACTCCGAGCCAGAGACTGGACAAGGACCCAATACCTGGATGTTGCCTCTGACTCGGACCCCAGAACTAGGCAAGGACAAGGCTTGGCAGGCAGGCAGGATGAGGCTGGAGTCTTCAGGCTAGAAGCTAGAGGCTAGAGACTTGGCTTGGCAAGAGGCTAGAGGCTAGAGACTTGGCTTGGCAAGAGGCCAGAGGCTAGAGTCTACAGGCTCGAGGCTAGGCAAGAGACGAGGTGAGGCTTCGTAGGAGGCTGGAGACTTGAGACTTGAGGTGAGGCTGGAGGCTGGAGACTTGAAGCGAGGGGAGGCTGGAGACTGGAGACGAGGCGAGGTTGGAGGCTGGAGGCTGGAGACTTGAGGTGAGGTTGGGAGCTGGGGGCTGGAGACTTGAGGCGAGGCTGAAGGCTGGGGCTGGAGACTTGAGGCGAGGCTGGAGGCTGGGGGCTGGAGACTTGAGGCGAGGCTGGAGGCTGGGGGCTGGAGACCTGAGGCAAGGCTGGAGGCTGGGGGCTGGAGACCTGAGGCAAGGTTGGAGGCTGGGGGCTGGAGGCCTGAGGCGAGGCGAGGCTGGGGGCTGGAGGCCTGAGGTGAGGTGAGGCTGGGGGCTGGAGGCCTGAGGCGAAGCTGGAGGATGGAGGCTGGAGATTGGAGGCGAGGCTGGAGGCTGGAGACTTGAGGCGAGGTGAGGCTGGAGGCTGGAGGCTTGAGACTTGAGGTGAGGCTGGAGGTTGGAGGCTTGAGACGAGGCGGGAGGTTGGAGATTGGAGACTGGAGGTGAGGCTTGGCAGGCTCCTCCTGGGCAGGGCGTGGATCACCACCCGACAGAGGCAAGGGACAGGAAGGAACAGAACCAACCCTAGGTAATGGCAAGATGGCCTGGCTTACCTGGGCGGAGGCAAGGGACAGGAAGGGACAGAACCAACCCCAGGTAATGGCAAGACGGCCTGGCTTACCTGGGCGGAGGCAAGGAACAGGAAAGGAGCTAGGTACGGGGTGGCTCCAGGACAAGACAGCAAGACAAGGCAAGGCTACTGGCAAAGCAAGGCAAGCTGAGAACTTCAGCCGAGGCGAGAGTTACCGGCAAGACAAGGCAGGTCTTCAGGCAATTAAACGGAAGGCAGGGGAAAGGATACAAGGAGTAAGGACAAGAATAATCCAGCAACCATGCCCTGATCTCTGGAGGTATTTATGCAGCAGCCCCAACTAGCATCAGCTGCCTCAATTAGATCAACAAGGACTGAAACAGGGTAGATAGGAAAACCTGGAGCAAGTATCGAGGGACCGAACCATGAACCAGAATACGGACTTCACGGACCGGACTATGACAGCCAACCAGAATAGGATCCCTTAATTCCTACTCTCTGTTTCCTGCCAATCAGCCAACGCCCTATCCACGTATGTAACTTTCCCGTAATTCCATGGGCTCTTATCTTGTTAAGAAGCCTCATGTGTGGCACCTTGTCAAAGGCCTGAAAATCCAAATATACAACATCCACTACATCTCCCTTGTCTAGCCTACTGGTAATTTCCTGAAAAAATTGCAATAGGTTTGTCAGGCAGGATTTTCCTTTTAGGAAACCATGCTGAGTTCTGCCTATCTTGTCATATGCCTCCAGGTACTCCGTAACCTCATCCTTGACAATCGACTCTAACAATTTCCCAACCACTGATGTCAAGCTAACAGGTCTATAATTTCCTTTTTGGTTTCTTGCCCCCTTCTTAAATAGCGGAGTGGTATTTGCAATCTTCCAGTCCTGCGGAACCATGCCAGAATCTATCGACTTTTGAAAGATCATCGCTAATGCCTCTGCAATCTCCACAACTACTTCCTTCAGAACACGAGGGTGCATTCTATCTAGTCTGGGAGATTTATCTACCCTTAGACGATTCAGCTTCCTGAGTACTTTCTCTGTCGTAATTGTGACTGTGCACACTTCTCTTCCCTGACACCCTTGAGTGTCCGGTATACTGCTGATGTCTTCCTCAGTGAAGACTAATGCAAAATACTCGTTCAGTTCCTCTGCCATTTCCTTATCTCCCATTACAATTTCTCCAGCATCATTTTCTATCAGTCCTATATCTACTCTCACCTGTCTTTTACTCTTTATATACTTGAAAAAGCTTTTAGTATCCTCTTTGATATTATTTGCTAGCTTCCTCTCATGTGAGATGTGGCAGTCTTGGGGGAACACCCTCTCCCACAGAGTCACATCTGCCAGAAGTGCACACGGCTGGGCGAAATGGAAGACCATGTAAGGAATCTGGAGCAGTAAGGGAGAATGAGGCAGTCATAGGTGAGAGCTACAAGGAGATAGTCACACCTAGGCTGCCAGTAGCAGGCCGTTGGGTGACAGTCAGGGGGGGGAAGTGAAGGTGAGTAGACAGGCAGTGCAGAGCACCCCTGTAGCCATTCCCCTGAATAATAAGTTTACCATCCTGGATACTGTTGGCGGGGACGACTGACCAGGTGTGAGCCATGGTGGCAGGTCCTCTGGCATTGAGTGGTGCAGAAGGGTGGGACGGTGGGACGGAGAAGAGGAGAGCTGTCATCACTGGGGACTCTATAGTCAGGGCGCAAACAGGAGATTTTGTGGACGTGAGAAGGACACCCGCATGGTTTGTTGCCTCCCGGGTGTCAGGGTCCGAGATGTCTAAGACCGGGTGCACGACATCCTGGTACGAGAGGGAAAGCAAACAGAAGTCGTGATACATGTTGGCACCAACGACATAGGCAGGAAGAGGGATGAAGTACTGAGGTGTGAGTTTTGGGAACTAGGCTGAAGGCTCAAGAACAGGACCTCAAGGGTGGCATTCTCAAGGTTGCTGCCAGTGCTATGTGACAGTGATGGTAAGAATTGGAGGAGATGGCAGTTGAATGCGTGGCTGAGGAGTTGGTGCAGGGGCAGGGTTTTAGATTATTGAATCGTTGGGATCTCTTCTGGGGAAGGTGAGACCTGTACAGATTGGATGGGTTGCACCTGAACTTGAGGGAGAGCAATATCCTTGCAGGTAGGTTTGCTAGCATGATTCGGGAGGGTTTAAACTAATTTGCAAGGGGGATGGGACCTGGAGCAATAGAGCAGTGAAAAAAGTGCATGGAGTAAAGCCAGATCTAACATACAGAGAGGCTATGAAGAAAGAGAAGCAGAATAAATCGTGTTAAGGGAGAAGGGCTAAAGTGTGTGTACCTCAGTGAGCCTCTGGCTAGGATCTTTATGTCCTCGTTGTCCACGGGAACGGAGGATTGGAGGGAGGCGAATGTTGTACCCTTGTTCAAAAAAGGTAGCAGGGATAGTCCGGGTAATTGTAGACCAGTGAGCCTTGTGTCTGTGGTGGGAAAGCTGTTGAAAAGATTCTTAGAGATAGGATCTATGGCACTTAGAGAATCATGGTCTGATCAGGGACAGTCAACATGGCTTTGTGAAGGGCAGATCCTGTCTAACAAGCCTGATAGAGTTCTTTGAGGAGGTAACCAGGCATAATGATGAGGGTAGTACAGTGGATGTGATCTATATGGATTTTAGTAAGGCATTTGACAAGGATCCACATGGTAGGCTTATTCAGAAAGTCAGAAGGCATGGGATCCAGGGGAGTTTGGCCAGGTGGATTCAGAATTGGCTTGCCTGCATAAAGCAAAGGGTCATGGTGGATGGAGTACATTCAGATTGGAGGGTTGTGACTTGTGGTGTCCCACAAGGATCTGTTCTGGGACCTCTACTTTTCGTGATTTTTATTAACAACCTGGATGTTGGGGTAGAAGGGTGGGTTGGCAAGTCTGCAGAGCTGTAGTTAAGAAAGTTTATGCGGTGTTAGCTTTCATAAGTCAGGGGATAGAGTTTAAGAGTTGTGCGGTAATGATGCAACTCTATAAAACTCTGGTTAGGCCACACTTGGAGTACTGTGTCCAGCTCTGGTCGCTTCACTACAGGAAGGATGTGGAAACATTGGAAAGGGTACAGAGGAGTTTTACCAGGATGCTGCCTGGTTTAGAGAGTATGCATTATGATCAAAGATTAAGGGAGCTAGGGCTTTACTCTTTGGAGAGAAGGAGGATGAGATAAGTCATGATAGAGGTATACAAGGTATTAAGAGGAATAGATAGAGTGGACAGCCAGCGCCTCTTCCCCAGGGCACCACTGCTCAATACAAGAGGACATGGCTTTAAGGTAACGGGTGGAAAGTTCAAGGGGGATATTAGAGGAAAGTTTTTTACTCAGAGAGTGGTTAGCGTGTGGAATGCGCTGCCTGAGTCAGTGGTGGAAGCAGTAACACTAGTTAAGTTTAAGAGACTACTAGACAGGCATATGGAGGAATTTAAGGTGGGGGGTTATATGGGAGGCAGGGCTTGAACATTGTGGGCATCCCCTTTGACACCTCCCTCCCCCTTCTAGATCTTTCTGTCTCTATCTCTGGAGACAGCTTATCAACTGATGTCTACTATAAGCCTACTGACTCTCACAGCTATCTGGACTATTCCTCTTCTCACCCTGTCTCCTGCAAAAATGCCATCCCCTTCTCGCAATTCCTCCATCTCCGCCGCATCTGCTCTCAGGATGAGGCTTTTCATTCCAGGACGAGGGAGATGTCCTCCTTTTTTAAAGAAAGGGGCTTCCCTTCCTCCACCATCAACTCTGCTCTTAAACGCATCTCCCCCATTTCACGCACATCTGCTCTCACTCCATCCTCCCTTCACCCCCCTAGGAATAGGTTTCCCCTGGTCCTCACCTACCACCCCACCAGCCTCCGGGTCCAACATATTATTCTCCGTAACTTCCGCCACCTCCAACGGGATCCCACCACTAAGCACATCTTTTCCTCCCCCCGTCTGCTTTCCGCAGGGATCGCTCCCTACGCGACTCCCTCGTCCATTCGTTCCCCCCCCCATCCCTCCCCACTGATCTCCCTCCTGGCACTTATCCTTGTAAGGAGAACAAGTGCTACACATGCCCTTACACTTCCTCCCTTACCACCATTCAGGGCCCCAGACAGTCCTTCCAGGTGAGGTGACACTTCACCTGTGAGTCGGCTGGGGTGATATACTGCGTCCGGTGCTCCCGATGTGGCCTTCTATATATTGGCGAGACCCGACGCAGACTGGGAGATCATTTTGCTGAACACCTACGCCCTATCCACCAGAGAAAGCAGGATCTCCCAGTGGCCACACATTTTGATTCCACATCCCATTCCCATTCTGATATATCTATCCACGGCCTCCTCTACTGTAAAGATGAAGCCACACCCAGGTTGGAGGAACAACACCTTATATTCCAAATGGGTAGCCTCCAACCTGATGGCATGAACATTGACTTCTCTAACTTCCGCTAATACCCACCTCCCCCTCATACCCCATCTGTCCCTCTGACTATATCCCTTGCCCATCCTCTGGGTTCCCCCCCACCATCCTTCTCCTTGGGCCTCCTGTCTCATGATCCTCTCATATCCCTTTTGCCAATCACCTGTCCAGCTCTTGGCTCCATCCCTCCCCCTGCTGTCTTCTCCTATCATCTTGGATCTCCCCCTCCCCCTCCCACTTTCAAATCTCTTACTAGCTCTTCCTTCAGTTAGTCCTGACGAAGGGTCTCAGCCTGAAACGTCGACTGTACCTCTTCCTAGAGTTGCTGCCTGGCCTGCTGCATTCACCAGCAACTTTGATGTGTGTTGCTTGAATTTCCAGCATCTGCAGAATTCCTCATATTCACAGAATCTCCTGTCTGTTCCCCTGACTATGGAATCCCCTTTGACTACCGCATTCTCTCTGTGCACAACAGTGCCAGAGACCCGGTCACTGTGGGCATCCCCTGTCAGGTCATCCCCCTCAGCAGCATCCAATATGAGATACGTGTTGCTGAGGGGGGCAGTCACAGGGGTGCTCTCCACTATCTGGCATTTTCCTTCCCTCTCCTGACAGTCACCCCGTTTTCTGACCCCTGTAGCCTGGGGATGGCTACCTCCCTGTAGTTCCTGCCTATCACCTCTTCACTTTCCCTATTAAGCAGTAGGTCATCAAGCTGCAGCTCCAGATCCCTAACACAGTCTCTGAGGAGCTGCATCTCGGTGCACCTGGCGCAGATGTGGCCATCAGGGAGGCTGGAGGTCTCCCAGGATTCCCACATCTGACACCCTGAACAAAGCACTAACCCTGCAGGCACGCTACCTAATTCTACAGGAATGAAACAGGAAAAATAAGTCTACTCACTCACTTACCTCGCCAAACAGATGAACTTTTTAAACTGTTAGCTCGTACCATTAGCTGTGTGAACTCTGCTGTTCCTGTCTGTCCGGGCCGATTCGCGAAGGGGAAAAAATAAGAACTGGTGCCTCGCTCTCGCCTCTTCCCATTACCGCTGAAGCCCGTTGAAGCCAAAGCCCTACACTCTGCTACCACTCACTCCACTGCCCGCTCCGACCGCTGCTCGCTGTATAGGGTGGTCTCCTTTTTAAACTCTCCTCGCTGTCCTGTCTACGTCATGCACCTGCGCAGCTTCATCCTTCTTGCACTCCCAGAATCATTCGCGTGAATGTCCTCTCCAAGGTCAGCACATCCTTTCTTAGAGAAGTGGTCCAATACTCCAAGTGAGGACTTACCAGTTCCTTATAAAGCCTCAACATTACAACCTTGCTTTTATACTTTAGTCCATAAGACCATAAGATATAGGAGCAGAATTCAGACCATCAAGTCTGCTTTGTCATTCTGTCACGGCTGAACCCGAATCTCACTCAACCCCATATCCTCTGATGCCCTGACAGATTAGGAAACTATTAACTTCTGCCTTAAATATACCCACTGCATTCTGTGGCAGAGCATTCCACAGATTCACTATTCTCTGGTGAAAATAAACCCTCCTTACCTCTGTTCTAAAAAGTCACCCCTCAGTTTTGAGGCAGTGCCCTCTAGTTTTGAATACCCTCACCATAGGAAATATCCTCTCCACATTCACCTATCTAGTGCTTTCAACACAAACAAAATGTTGGAGGAACTCAGCAGGTCAGGCAGAATCAATGTAAAAAAGTAGTCAATGTTTCATCTGAGACCCTTCGGCAGAAAAAAAAGACTTGAGAAAAAAAGATGAGGAGTAGACTTAAAAGGTAGGGGAGAGGAGCAAGAAACACAAGGTGATAGGTGAAACTAGGAGGGGGAGGGGTGAAGTAAAGAGCTGGGAAGTTGATTCCAGAAAGAGATATGGGGTTGGAGAAGTGGGAGTCTGATAGGACAGGACAGAAGGCCGTGGAAGAAAGACAAGGAGGGAGGAGCACCAGAGGGAGGCAATGGGCAGGCAAGGAGATAAGTTTGAGAGAGGAAAAAAGTGGATGGGAAATGCTGAAGGTGGGATTACGGGAAGTTCGAGAAATCAATGTTCATGCCATCAGGCTACCCAGACAGAATATAAGGTGTTGCTCCTCCAAGTTGAGTGTTGCCTCATCACAACAGTAGAGAAGGCCATGGTTTGGCACATTGGAATGGGAAGTGGAATTGATGTGTGGCCACTGGGAGGTCCCACTTCTTCTGGTGGACAGAGCATAGGTGCTCAGTGAGGCGGCTCCCAATCCATGTCGGGTCTCACCGGAGGCCACATTGGGAGCACTGGACATAGTATATGACCCCAACAGACTCACAGGTGAAGTGTTGCCTCACCTGGAAGGACTGATTGAGGCCCTGAATAGTAGCGAGGGGGGAGGTGCAGGGGCAAGTGTAGCACTTGTTCCACTTACAAAGATAAGTGCCAGGAGGGAGATCAGTGGGGAGGGACAAATGGATAAGGGAGTCGCGTAGGCACCACCAAGCACATGTTTCCCTCCCCCCCCCCACTTTATACTTTTTGCAGGGATCACTCCCTACACAACTCCTGCATTGCATTTGCCTTCTTTACCACAGACTCAAACTATAAATTAACCTTCTGGAGGTCTTAACGAGGATTCCTAAGTCCTTCTGCACCTCTGATGCTTGAACCTTCTCCACATTTAGATAACTGTCTGCCCTTTTGTTCCTTTTACCGAAGGACATTACCATACATTTCCCAACACTGTATTCCATCTGCCACTTCTTTGCCCATTCTTCCAATTTGTCTAGGTCCTGCTGCAATCGTATTGCTTCCTCAGTACTATGTGCCTCTCCATTTAACTTTGTATCATCTGCAAACTTTGCCACAGGACCATCAATTCATTATCTAAATCATTGACAACCAATGTGAAAAATAGTGTTCCCAATACTGAACCCTGAGGAAAACCACTAGTCACTGGCAGCCAACCAAAAAAGGCCACTTTATTCCCACTTGCTGCCTCCTGCCTGTCAGTCATTCCTATATCTGTGCCAGTATCTTCTCTGTAACGCCATAGGATTTTATCTTGTTATGCAGCTTCATGTGTGGCACCTTATCAAATGCCTTCTGAAACTCCAAGTAAATCACACCCACTATCTCTCCTTTGTCCACCCTGCTTATTCCTCGAATAATTCTAACAGATTTGTCAGGCAAGATTTTCCTTTGCAGAAACCATGCTGACTATGACTTATTTTATCATTGGTCTCCAAGTACCCCAACACCTCACCCTTATTAATAGACTCCAACACTTTCCCAGCCACTGAGGTTTGGATAATTGCCCTATAATTTCCTTTCTTTTGTCTTCCTCCCTTCTTAAAGAGTGGAGTGACATTTGCAATCTTCCAGTTCTCTGGGACCATGCCAGAATCAAGTGATTCTTGAAAGATCATGGCCAATGCATCCGTTATCTCTTCTGCAACCTCGCTCAGGAGTCTGAGATGTAGTCCATTGGCTTAAGTGGCTTGTCCATCTTAAGACCTTTGAGTTTGCCAGCACTTTTTCCTATGTAATAGCAATGGCACTCACTCCTGCTCCCTGACACTCACGAACCTCTGGTACACTGCTAGTGTCTTTCACTGTGAAGACTGATGCAAAGTACCCGTTAAGTTCATCTGCCATTTCTTTGACCCCCATTACTACCTCACCAGCATCATTTTCCAGTGGCCCAATATCAATTCTCACCTCCCTTTTACTCTTTATATAATTGAAAAAACTTTTAGTATCCTGCTTTATATTATTGGCTAGTTTGCCCTCGTATTTCATCTTTTCCCTTCTTATAGCTTTTTTGGTTGCCTTTTGTTGGATTTTAAAAGCTTCCCAATCATCCAAATTCTCACTCACTTTTGCTGCCTTATTTGCCCTTTCTTTGGCTTTTATGCAGTCCTTACCTTCCCTTGTCAGCCACGGTTGCCTAGCCCTGCCATTTAAGACCACCTTCCTATGTGGGACGTATCTATCCTGCGCCTTGTGAACTATTCCTAGAAACTTCTACCATCTCTGCTCTGCCATCATCCCTGCCAGTACCCTCCTGCAGTCTACTTGGACAAGCTCCTCTCTGTAATTCCATTTATTCCATTGTGATACTGATACATGTGAGTTATGCCTCTCCCTCTCATACTGCAGTATGATTTCAATCATATTATGATCTCTGACTCCTAAGGGTTCCTTTACATTAAGCTCCCTAATAGAATCTGGGTTATTACACAACATCCAATCTAAGAAAGCCTTTCCCTGAATAAGCTCAAGCATCTTTATTACTGTTTGTGGGTCTGTATATAACTCCCACCAGGGTCCTTCTACCCTTGCAGTTTCCACAAGGATTCTACACCTCCACCCCTTTGTAAGGATTTGTTTTTCTTTTTACCATTACAGCCACGCCATCCCCTTGCCTACCTGCCTGTCCTTTTGACACAATGTGTATCCTTGGATGTTAAGCTCCCAACTTTCCTCAGCCACAACTCAGTGATGCCATTAATATCATACCTATCTCCATCTGTGCACAAGTTCATCTACCCTAGTCCATATACTGTGTGCATTCAAATTTAACACCTCCAGTCCTGTATCCATCATCCTTTTCAATTTTGCTCCTCCTTTATATTGCAACTCATCCCACTGATTACAATTTCACCCTATCATCAGCCTGCCCTTGCTAACAGTCTCACTACATATTGTCTATGTAAACCAACTGCATCATCCGACCACTCCAGTTCCCATCTCCCTGCCAAATTAGTTTAAACCCTCCCAACAGCTCTAGCAAACCTGCCTTCTAGGATACTGGTCCTCCTCATTTCAGGTGTAACCTGCCCCTTTTGTACAGGTCATACCGTCCCCAGAAGAGATCCCAATGATCCAGAAATATGAACCCACTGCCCCCTGCACCAGTTCCTCAGCCATGCATTTATCTGCCAAATACACCCATACTCACCTTCCCTGGCACGTGACACAGGCAGCAATCCAGAAATTATTACCCTGGTGGTCCTGCTTCTCAGCTTTCTCCCTAATTCCCTATGTTCATTCTTCACCACCTCCTCATCTCTCCTATCTACGTCATTGGTGCCAGTACATCTGGCTACTCAGCTTCTCCCTTTAGAACATCATGGACGCAATCTGAGACACCCCTGGCCCTGGCACCAGACATTCGGGTGTCTCTATCTCATCCACAGAATCTTGTCTCTATTTCTCTAACTATGGAATCTCCTTTCATTACTGCAGTTCTCTTCATCTCTCTGTTCTTCTGAGCCGCAGTACCAGACTCAGTGCAAGAGAGCTGGTCACTGTGGCTCTGCCCTGGCTGGTCATCCTCCTCTACACTATCCAAAAAGTTACACTTACTACTAAGTGAAATGACCACAGGAGTTCTCTGTACTGGCTGCCCATTTCCCTCCCTTCTGCTGAGAGTCAACCAGTTACCTGCCTCCTGCACCCTAGGGGTGACTACTTCTTTGTAGCTCCTGTCTATCACTTCCTCAGTCTCCCAAATGAACCAAATGTTATCGAGTTGCAGTTCCAGTTCCAGTTCCTTAACACGTTCTCTGAGGAGTTGCAGCTTGGTGCACCTGATATAGATGTCGTTATCAGCAGGCTGTAGGTCTCCCAGAATTCCCACATCTTACACGAAGAACAAATCACAGCCCTTGTAGTCATTCTTGCTGCTTCAACTATGCCCCAACAGATGAGGAATAAAGAAGAAGAATTTTACCTGATACTTACCTCACCCAAGTCTGATCTTGCCTATGCCTGCTGGGCCAAAATTAAAACATCCCCACTCTAACACTGGCTCACTCCAACGATGGCCACTCCACTTGCCCTGCCTTATTTTTATTTGCCCTTGCTATTGAATCCTGTTCACTTATTGGCAGTGTTACGTACCCCGTAACTGGGTTGCCAAACCAGCAGAAATGGATCACTCAGTTGGAGTCTGGAGTACTAGAACTAAGAAAGTTTTATTAAAGAAACAAGCAACACAGTAATCGAAAGGATAATAAATGCAACAGTTCAGTGATGATAAACACACATGTGCACAGAAGTAAGATAACAGCATCAATCAAGCTCTATCGTTGTCTAGGGGTAAATGACCAATTTCAAAATGACTCAAAGTTCAGTCCAGTTAGTAGTTCAGTTCGCAGTAATCGTTGCCATGGCGATGGACAAGGTGCGGGAAGAGAGACATAGAATAGGAACAACTGATCATTCAGAACGGCTTCACTCACAGACCAGCGAGATGGCTCACAAACAGCATTTGGGCGGGTCCTTGGTGATGTCACCTGAGGTCACCGACTGTGACCCCTCCTCCAGATGCGGTCGATCCTCTGCAGTGAACCCGGCACCCAGGCAAGGGCGGACACACACCGGGTTCCCGCTGATCGTACCTTTCCACCCTTGTCGTTGTCTGGCACTTCTCACCCACTCGTGAGAGGCGCACCGCTTCCAGGGTCTCGTTATCTCGGGTGGCGTGTGTGTCAGTCTTAGCGAACCTGTCCCTTTTTATCCCCCTGCTGGGGTATCGCCTGTCCATCACTTCAAACAGTTCAGGGTTCAAAGGGGGGGAGCCGCTCCAGACAGCTCTCTCTCCCACATCCCTTCATTACACATCTCCAGACGCTGCTCCATTGTTCTTTATCTCTCCTTCCCCTGAGGGCAGGTGGCAGACCAACTGCTGATGCCACTGATGCTAGCCCAGGCCAGCAAACATCTTAATTTTATGTGTATTCTCGTAACAGCAGAAGTTCAAACTCCCAATGTGGTGGAAAACATGATTATAACATTTGTGGAGGAGGTGTTAGGCTAAATTCTAGCAACTGTGGCGGAGAGCATCGCTTTGCTTATGCAGGGTGTCCCGCCACTGCCTATAAGGAATTTGTACATTCTCCCTGTGACCACATGGGTTTCCTTCGGGTGCTCCAGTTTCCTCCCACAGTCCAAAGATGTACCATTTTGTAGGTTAATTGGCCATTGTAAATTGTCCTGTGATTAGGCTCAGATTAAATCGGGGGATCGCTGGGTGGCGCTGCTCGAAGGGCCTGAAGAGCCTATTCTGCACTATGTCTCAGTAAATATAAGAAAGCTGTGGAAGTGCAGTGTGTTTGGGTGAAAGTTGGCATATCATATACAGAGGCTCTGCAGAAAGTACAGAAGACAGTGTCAATGGACCTATTCATCTCAGAATGCAGACAGTTTAAAGACAGTGTGCATTATGCATAATTGAATAACAAAAGATTCGTTGATTGTGATAAACTAAAGTTTGTCACTTTCATGGCAGATGTATAAATTGTACAGCGCAAACTAAAAGTAAGAAAGAAAAAAATAAAAGCTGCAACAAAACATGTAGAGATAAAAGTCTTAACTCCAGAAATTACTATTAATGCCTTACAAGGAGGAGGAAATAATGTTCAGACTTCAAAGGAGGGTTGTTAATGGGTTTTCTAATCTTACCATGGAATGCTGGAAGCCTCTCAGCCAGTAGTCAGAAGTTTAAGATGTTTATTGAAGATTTACCAAATAAGCCTGATGTTACTATATATGTTTACAGGAAATCTGTTTGAAATCTTGCCAAAGTTCTAATATACAAGGTTATGTTGATATAAGACGCTATCGGAAAATGGTAATGGAGGAAGACTTTTGTTAAAAGTGGGATAGCTCATAGGGTTTTGGAGATTGTTTATGTTAATTGTGTTTGAAATCTGTGAAAAGAATAGTAAAGTACAGATAACATTTTAAAATTAATCTTATAGGGACTAAGTAGACAGTGCAGGCTTTCCCTGTGGCTATTCCCCTCATCAGCAAGTATACCTCTCTGGATACTGCCGGAGTACAGCAGCAGCAGCCAGGCTAGTGGCACTGTGGCCAGCTCTGAAGCTTGACAGGGAAGGGTAAAGTCAGGCAGTGTGGTAGTGATAGGGGACTCAATAGACCAATGAGATTCTGTGGCCACAAAAGAGACAACAGGATAGTGTGGTGGATCCTGGGTGCTAGGGTCCAGGATGTATCCGAGAGGTTTCAGGATATTTTCGAGGGAGACAGAAAACAGCCAAAGATCATGGTGCATATTGGCATTAATGACATAGGCAGAAATGGGGAAGAGGTCCTATGCAGTGAGTATAGAGATAGAAAGAGGCTGAAGAAAAGGACCTTCAAGGTAGTAATTTCCAGATTACTCCCTGTGCCAAGGGCTAGTTCAGGCAGGAATAGGATGATAGCATGGATGAGTCAGTGGCTTTAGAGATGGTGCAGGGGACAGTGCTTCAAGTTCTTTGATAATTGGAACTTTTTCTGGGGAAGGGGTGACCTGTACAAGAGGGGAAACTGTACCCTGGCCGGGAGGTTACTAATGCTACTCAGGAGAGTTTAAACTAGTTTTGCGGAGGCTGGGAACCAAAGCCTCAGGTCAGTAAGGCAAGAATCAGACCAAAAGATCATGGAAGTATTGAAAGGCAAAATCAAAATTACAGGCATGATGTTAGTTTGAAGTGTGTGTATTTAATGCTAGGAGTAGTCTGGATAAAGGCTATGAACTTAAACCATGGTTCAGAACATGGAACTACGATGTTGTGGCAACTTAGTTGAGAGATGGGCAGGAATGGGTGCTTAATGTACCAGGTTTTTGAAGTTTTAATAAAGGTGGAGAAAGGTAAAATGGGTCGTGGGGGGTGGAGGTGGAGTTGCACTACTAATCAGGGACAATATCATAGCTACACTCACAGGAGACATAATGGAGGGTTCAGACACTGAGTCCGTTTGGGTAGAACTCAGGAATAGAATGGTGCAATCCCGCTGATGGGATTGTACTACAAACCCTGTCCAAGAGCCACCAGGATATCAAGGAACAGATATGTAAACAGATTAAGGAAATACGTAAATGTGATAGGGTTGTTATCATGGGGGATTTCAACTTTCCTCATATAAACTGGGATCTTCTTCGTGCAAGGGGTTTAGATGGGGCAGAATTTGTTAAGTGTATACACAGGGTTTATTAAATTAATATGTAGATAGTCCAACAAGAGGAGGGGCTGTTGAGTAATGAGCCTGACCAAGAAACTGACCTTTCAGTGGGTGAGCAGTCAGGAAACAGTGACCACAAATCCTTAACTTTCAGAATAGCTATAGATTAGGACAGGTATGGTCCTTGTGGGAGAGTTTTAAATTAGCGTAGGAGTTTGTGCTGTTTGTGATGTGTATAAATAACTTGGATGAAATGTAGATGGGTGAGTTAGTAAGTTTGTGGATAATACCAAGATTGGTGAAGTTGTGGATAGTGTAGAAGACTGGCAAAGAATACAGCATGATATAAATCAGTTGCAGATATAGGCAGAGAAATGCTGGATATAGTTTAACCCAGATAAATACGAGGTGTTGAACTTTGGTAGAGCAAATGCAAGGGTGAGATGCTTAACAATGTCGCTCAGCAAAGCGATCTTGTGGTCCAAGTTCACAGATACATGGAAGTGTCCATCGGGTGCTTAAGGAGGTCTAAGTAATGTGTGCCCTTACTCATTGAGGCATTGAGTTCAAAAGTCAAGAGATTATGTTGCAACTTTATAAAACTCTGATTAGGCCTCATCTGGGGTATTACATACAGTTCTGGTCACCCCACTATGGGAAGGATGTTGCGGTTTTGGAGAGAGTGCAGAAGACGTTTACCAGGATGCTGCCTGGTTTAGAGGGCATGTGCTATCATGAGAGGTTGGACAAACTTGGGTTGTTTCCTTTGGAGCGGAGGAGGGTGAGGGGGGATTCTGATAGAGGTTTATAAGATTGAGAGGCATAGATAGACTGGACAGGGAATATCTGTTTTCTAGGGTAGAAATGTCTAACACCAGAGAGCATGCATTGAAAGTGAGAAGACTTAGGTTCAAAGGGGAAATGAGAGGTAAGTTTTTTACTCAGAGAATAGTGGGCGTCTGAAATACGCTGCCTGGAATGGTGGTAGAGGCAAATACATTAAAGATTTTTAAGAGACGTTTAGATAGGCACATGAATATGAGAAGGATGGAGGGATATGGACATCGTGTATCTATGAGGGATTAGTTTTTTGGGGCTTGTTTTGATTTAATTTTAGCTGATTCAGCACAACGTTGTGAGCTGAACATCCTGTTCCTATGTTGTACTGTTCTATGTTCTATGTTTTAACCCTTGTGAATGGTTAACAACAAGTGTGGGTGGAAATGGCACCTGCTGTACATAAGGTTATATGTTGTGAGGATTTTAATGCTTATAGTACTATGTGGGGTCTAAGGCATCTGTTAGTCTTGCGAGACCATGGATCTGCACTTGGAAAGTCTTCACTCTCCAGGGCGCAGGCCCGGGCAAGGTTGTAGGGACGACCAGCAGTTGCCCCATGCTGCAAGTCTCCCCTCTCCACGACACCAATGTTGTCCAAAGGAAGGACATTAGGACCCATACAGCTTGGCACCAGTGTCGTCGCAGAGCAATGCATGATTAAGTGCCTTGCTCAAGGACGCAACACGTTCCCTCGGCTGGGGCTTGAACTTACGACCTTCAGGTCGTTAGTCCAATGCCTTAACCACTTGGCCATGAGCCCACACACGTGGGGTAGTAGTGACACAAATGTGAATGGGGTGCTGTTGGAGAACCCTCTGGAAGAAAAGTGTGTGGTGTGCTTGAATAATAGTTGGAGTCTAAGGATAATTCTATATTTATGCTCTATTCTTGGTTGGTGCGGCTGTAACAAAACCCAGTTTCCCTCGGGATCAATAAAGTATATCTATCTATCTATCTATCTATCTATAAGTCTATTTCACACACAGTTTCAGTTGTAGATCTTACACTGGTATCTGAGGACTGAGAGTATAGCAGGTGTCTGTAACTGGGAATTGATCATTTCCCCATTATCCGAATAATGGGAATAGTTGTGTAACAGAGGAAAGATTCCCATAACCCCAGATGAAATTTTGAAAAGGCAAATTGGGATGTATTTGATGATTTATGTGATAATAAATTTCCTGATCTATTTTTTGGAGGATATTGAGTTGAGTAAGAATTCCCTGTACTCTGTACATAACTCAGGGATCAATTCCCAGATTGTTGGGAGCTGTAGACGGATAAATGTAAAAGGACTGTGAAGGAACAGAATGAAGCTTTTAGGAAAGCTCGGCAGTGATACTCCTATTCATCTTTCATACAATAATAAAGAACTCAAGCTACAATTAGACTGTAGTGAGAAGGGCACAGAAAACGTAATGGGGAATGTACTGTGATAGCACTGGGATAGAGGTCCAGGTAAGGGAAGTTTGGAGTTTGATACAAAAAATGGGGGGAGTTAGAAAACTTGATGCATTACCTGTTTTGTACGATGGGGAGAAAGTTACCATTGCTAACTCCAAAAAAAGCAGAATTATTAGCAAAAACATAGTTCAGCCAATTTATGTAAAGAAGAAAGGTCATATAGAGACACAGTTTTGGAAAGCAGTCCTCAGGTTGTCAAGAAAAAAGTATGTTCCAGTTCCTGCTTGGATGTCAAATTTCCTGAAATTGAAAGGGCTGGTCAGACATCACCCGAGAAAGGTTATATTTGTTATAATATATTCACATGGTTATTGAATTCAAAACTTATGTTGGTTTTGATATTGTTTAACACAATATGGGTTGAAGGATGTCCTCCTGCTTCCTGGAAATCAGCAGTTTTTATCCCTTTATTGAAACCTGTTAGGGATCAATCTGATCCTCCCAGTTATAGACCTATTTTACCAACTTCACATGTATGTAAGATAATGGAATGAATGGTGATAGCAAGGCTTCCTTATTTTGTAGAAAGTAATGGAAGATTAGCTGTATACCAACCTTGATTTCAGAAAGGGAGAATGTCCATGGACTCAGTGTTCAGTTTGGAATCTGATATTCACAAGGCTAAAGTGGTAGCAGTTTGCTTTGATGTAGAGAAAGCTTATGAAACATTACGGACAAAAGGGTTGCTACTTAAACTGGAAAAGATGGGAATAGATGGTAGAATGTCAACTGGATTCAAGATTTTTTATGTGATAGAAAGATTCAAGTTAGGGTGGGAGCAGCATTCTCTAAGGAGTATGACATAGAGAATGGGAATCCATCAGGGAATGTGTGTAGCCCACTCCTTTTTATTATTATGATTACTGATATTTTATTAAATGTTTGCTCAGACTTTTGCAAATCATTATATGCTGATGATGGTGCAGTGTGAAAGAGAGGCAGGAGTATAAATTATATAGTTAGGAAAATGCAGATAGCTATTAATGAAGTAGAGGAATGGGGATGTCGGGGATAGGTTAGAATTTCTGTTGCAAAGACACAAGTTTTTTGCTTTTCTAAAATAAACATTACACCCACAAATTGATCTCAAGTTATATATTAAATCTCTTAATCAGAGTCAGTGGTAAAGTTTCTAGGTATGTGGGTGGACACAAAGCTAACATGGAAGGTGCATGTGATTGAAATTCTAGAGAAATGTTATAAAAAGCCCTTAATGTGCAAATGTGCTTGGTTGGGTGTGATTGGGGAGTGAGAAGGAGATAAATTAAACAAATGTATATTGCTTTAATCAGGTCTGCCTTTGATTATGGATGTTTTGCTTACGGATCAGCCTCACCTGTGGTCTTAAAACCCCTAGATAAAGTATTAAATCATCCCCAATTTTGGCATTCCTGGTAGAAATGGATGAAGTATCATTATATCTACATAGGTTACAGTTAGCAATAGTTTATTGGGTCATAATTTGGTTATCCAATATTGTCAACATTAGTAAAGTGTCAGGCGTACTGCATTTGGTTTTGGGTGGATAGGAAATGAATGGGCTCAGAATCTTGTGTTGATTAATGTGGATTATTGTCCCCATGCACCCCTTTCTGTCACTCCTCCATGGTTTTCCCCTTTGTCTCTGGTTGACTTGGGCCTTCAGGAAAAAAATCAAGATGAAGAGTGATTGTTTATCAATGGCACAGGAAGTTCAGCAATATATGAAAGGCAGATACTATGGATTTCTACATATCTACACAGATGGTTCAAAAGATCCAATGTCAGGTTGCAAAGTGCTTCTGTCTATGTTCCAAAGTTTCAGGTGATTATGAAGAAAAGATTATCAAAGTATCAATATTCATATCTGAAATGGTTGCTATCATTTCAGCCTTGGGATGAGTCAAAGTACGCCCTGATTATGTACTTCTGTGCTCTGATTTGTTCTTGCTCTTAACATCTATTAAAACAGGTACTTCAAATTGTAGGCCAGACATTCTCCTTGAGATTGGACAACATTTGCTGAGGCCTGTGTTCCTACCCATGTTGTGGATAAAGGAAATGGGGCAGCAGACATTCTTGCCAAGCAATCACTTAAAATTAAGGATGTAAATGTGTTGACGCCTTTACATAAGAAGGAGATGAAAGCCATAATTAAAAATTCTATTCAATGAGTATGGCAACGAATTTGGGATAAGGAAAAGAAAAGATGGCATTTATTTACAATTCAGAGGATGGTGGGAGAAGGGTATAAAAGAAAAGAAGTTATACTTATACATTTCGTATTGCACATACTAGGTTGAATAATTCCCTGATCAGAATTAATAAGCATGATACGAGCATCTGCAGGGAGTGCACTTATCAAGAAATAGTACTGCATATATTGTTTGAATGCAGTTCCTATGAGGTGCATAGAAAACACCGAATTGCTAAATTGAGATAGTTGATACAGACACAGTTGAACACGTAAAGTTTGTTAGGATATCACTGCCCCAGTATCGTACAGTACATAAGTGTGTAACTGACATTCTGAAAAGTATTAGACTCTTTGATATTATCTGAGTTTTTGAGGGGTGGAATTTTGTGGGTATACTTCCTGTCACTTTGCTCCATACCCCAAATCAGTAGGTGGTGGTAATGCACTTTATGCTGGTCTGCCAATCAACATTAAATTTTACAAGAAGAGGAAGAAGAAGGATGAACTGAATATGCTACAGTCTGAGAGGATCAGAGTATCGTAATAATTGAAGGGTTTTAAATGCATACATAGTCTGCACAAACTGAAAAATGAAGTATCACTGTTTAGATGGTGATTTTGTGGAGTCTGTAAGAGATCGTTTCCAGAGGTGACTATGTTGAGGATCCTATGAGGGAACAGGCTGATTTGTAATGAGAAAGGGTCAATTGATATGGAGATAGTGCTGTGTTCGGTTCTGGTTGCCACATTAAAGGCATGATGTGGAGACTTCGGTGAAGGTCTAAAAGAGGTTGTTGTCTGGATTCGAGAGCATGTGCTATAAGGAGAGGTTGGACAAATCTGGAGTGATGGAGGGTGACGAGAGAATTGATAGAAATTTATAACATTGGGAGACATAGATAGATAGTCGGTATCTTTTCCTCAGGTTCGAATGTCTAAGGCATGAATTTAAGGCAAAGGGGGATAAGCTCAAAGAAGTTGTATACGGCAAGTACTTTTTCATACAGAGAGCGATGGGGGCTTGAAACATGTTTCCACGGTAGCTGTAGAGCCAGACACAATTGTGGTTAAGGGGCTCTTAAATAGATACATGAATGTGCAGAGAATGGAGGGACATGGATCATGTGCAGGGAGAAGGGGTTAGTGTCATTAGTCTAGCACAGCATTGTGGACCAAAAGGTCTGTTTCTACACTGTACTGTCCTATGTTGTATGATAATCTGTTAGTTACAAGACGTTGAGAAAATAGTGAACACCTCATGATAGAGTTTCATGTTATAGTGATTTACTTCAATGTAAAAGTATTTTTAAAAATTTTATGCAGCAAACTAGAAAGGTACAGAGGTATGAGGAGAATTTTTTTTTATCAATAAATAGGCTTTGGTTAACCTTGATGAAAACAGTACAAACTTTGAAGTAAAAAAGCAAACCTATCCCAAATTAAAGGTGGCCTAGCCATGGCTGTCAAGAGATATGAAGAAATAGTAAATGCCGGGATAGATAAAAAGCTAATGATCAGCATTCCAGAGTCAGATAGGTGAAAGCAGAAATAGCAGAAAAAGCAAACAAATACTTCGTGTCTACCTTGATAGAAGAAGACACAGAAATCTTCCTAGAAATAATGCGGAACAATGAAATTGGCATCAGTCAGAAAAGAAGCAGTATTGGAGAAATAGTTGCATCGCCTCTGATCTGGGCCGACACCTAATTAATTAGCATGTTTATTTCGGCTTTTTTCTTAAAGATGTGCTGGGTGCCTCCCGGCTACCGCTGCGTTATTTGCGAATCGGTACAGTATCTGTCCGGAGCCCGGGTGTTGGGGTGGTGGGACGTGGGGGTGTCATCTCATCGTCGATCAGGGCAGGCAGCTCATCTTCTCCTAACTGCCCGCCTCGATGTCGAAGGTCAAAGTTCGTCGTCTGCTGTGGCTGATGTGGAAGGCTTGCTTGACTGCTGAACTTCGCTCATTTTTCTATCATGCAGTTGTTTGTAAGCACTCAAACCATCCTGCAAATATCCCCTAAATTTATATACCCTTTCAAAATTAAAGTCGTACTTTATCATTGCAGCGAAAATCTCACGCAGTTGCTTCACTTTCTGCATTCGGTTGCATTCGGTTTCAATTGTTATCCTTTCCTCTTCCAACTGCATCAGCTCTTCATCTATCAGTTCTTCGTCATGGGATGCCAAAACCTCTTCAACATAATCTTCGTCAACTTCCACAAGCCAAACTCACTTTGTCCTTGCTTCGTTCACCACGATTGAAACGTTTATTTATGTCTAGTTTTACGCTAAGTGTAACACCCTTACTCTTTCAGGCTTTTCCGACATCTTAAAACTCGTCTTGCTAATGGCTGCTCAGTGCAACGTGTTTAAGCAATGCCGTTCCAAATCCAGGGCAGAGCGGCTGCTCGGGGCGCACACTGTCTTTTATCGCGCGCTGATTTTTTATCGCGCACTGTTTTTCTTCGTAACAGTGATAACACCTTCTGAAAGCGAAAACAGGGTACTAATGTAGGTCTTTCGTAACAGTGAGATTTCGTAAAGCAAACGTTCAAAAGCAGAGGACACCTGTATTTTATTTTTCATTAACTCCTGCTTATTATATATGTGAGGTCACTTCTCAGAGCTGGCTGTGGTGTGCAAAGACCTGCCCATCACCTGTATTTCATGACAGACGAGGCACATTTCTCTGCTGGTGATTCTATAACTCTATGTATTGGGAAGGTAAACCTATATAAACTGAGGACTGATTAATGGAGAGGCAGAGAATGAACATTAGGAATAAATAAAGACAAAGTAGATTGAGATGTTGAAATCAAAGCACAAAACACTGGAAGCTTCTGTGGGTCAAGCAGCATCTGTGGGGTAAAAGGACTGAATCAACATTTTAGGTTAAGACATTGCATTAGTCCTGACTCACAATGCCCCATCCACTGATATGCTAACAACTATTTGCTGAAGCTTTAATGAAACCTTTCATTGCTAAGGTTTCATTCTTGGCTTTTATCATTGATTGAAGTGCTGGTGTGAGACCTAATTATTTTAGTGAGCACACTTTCAAAGAAAATAGTAACCAATCTAAAGAAAGGGAAACCATAACTCTGAAGGGACTCCTGGTTCATCGTTACTTTGCTGATCTAACTATTTGGAGTTTCAAGCATTGTTTTGTTCAAACTAACTTTAAAGTGATCACATCAAAAAAAATCACGCAGCTCTGAGTATTGTGAACCATTCCTGAAGGCAGAAATATTTCAAGAACAGAAAATTTTGGACACACTACAAGTGAAGTAGCACAAGCAAGAGAAACAATTGGTGTTTCAGGTGCAGGTGCGGGACCATTCATCAGAGATGTACCAAAGGGGAAAATGAGCCACTTCTCAGCTGGAGAGATGGGAGGATGGGGAGACTGAAGGGAATATTTCTGATCAGTTATCAACATATTAAGCATCTTTGTCTGTGTAATGTGTTGCTAATAGCAAGGCTGTGGGACATACCCAACAGGCCAGATATCTGATTAGAATAATAAGAACTGGATCAATGTGATCAGAGTTTCAGTTCTGACAGAGACTGGAAGAGAATGAAGCCCCGAAAGCTGAGTACCTGAAGCATAGAGTCCCACGGGCTACAATGTGCCAGAGCAGTAGAGGAGGTGCTGTTTCTCAGGCTTGTGTTGGAGCTCTTTGTATGGCATAGGAGGCCACTGACAAATAGCTAAGAATGGGAATGGAATGGTGACAACAATAGGAAGTTCAAAGCCACTCCTGCTGTGCTTCAGAAAGTGATCAACCAATATGTAACAAGAGAGAATCTGGAAACAAACCAATTTGTGTTTCTTTTCCCCAGAGTAAAGGAGTGCAGGTAGATCTCTGGTAACACCACAAAGTGCTGGAGGAACTCAGCAGTCCAGGCAGCATCCATGGAAAAGAGTCAACGTTCCAGGCTGAGGCCCTTCAGCAAGACTGGAAAGGGAAAGGAGAGGTCAGAGTAAGAAGGTGGGGGGAGGGGAGGAAAGAAGTACAAGCTGGAAGGAGATAGGTGAAATTGGGAGGGGGAGGGGTGATAAAGAGCTGGAAAGTTGATTGGTGAAAGAGATAAAGGGGTGCAGAAAGTGGAATCTGATAAGAGAGGACAGAAGACCATGGAAGAAAGGGAAGGGGGAGGAGAATCTGAGGGAGGTGATGGACAGGTAAGGAGATAAAGTAAGGGAGGGAAACGGGAATGGGAATGGGAAAGAAGTGAAGATGGGGGCAATTACTAGAAGTTTGAGAAATCGTTGTTCATGCCATCAGGTTGAGGGTTACCCATATGGAATATAAGGTGTTGCTCCTCCAACCTGAGAGTGGCCTCATCATGGTAGTAGAGGAAGCCATGGACTGACGTGTTGGAATGGGAATAGGAATAGGGAGAAGAATTGAAATTGGTGGCCACTAGGAGGTCCTGCATTTTCTGGTGGATGGAGTGAAGGTGCTTGGTGAAGAAGTCTGCCAACCTACGTCAGGTCTCGCTGATATGCAGGAGCCACCAGGAGCACCAGATATGGTAAGTGACCCCTACAGACTCACAGGTGAAGAGCCACCTCACCTGGAAGGACTGTACGGTTCCCTGAATGGTAGTGAAGGAGGAGGTGTAGGGGCACTTGTTCCGCTTGCAAGGATAAGGACCCTGAGGGAGATCAGTGGGGAGTGATGAGTGGACAAGAGAGCTGAGTAGGGATTGGGAGGTGGGGAAGGAAGATGTGATTGGTGGTGGGATCTTGTTGGAGATGGTGGAAGTTATGGAGAATTATGTGCTGGACGTGGAGACTGGTAGGGTGGTAGGTGAGGACAAGAGGAACCCTATCCCGGTGTGGTAGTAGGAGGATGGGGTGAGGGCTGATGTGCGTGAAGTGGCAGAGATGCAGTTGAGGAAGGTGGAGGAAGGAAAGACCCATTCTTTGAAAAAGGAGGACATCTCTGTAGTTCTGGAATGAAGAGCCTGATCCTAAGAGCAGATGTGGCCGATACAGAGGAACTGAGAGAAGGGGATGGCATTTTCACAAGTGACAGGGTGGGAAGAGGCATAGTCCAAATAGCTGTGAGAGTCAGTAGTTCATGAAAGATATCACTAGATAGAATGTCTGCAGAGATGGAGACAGAGAGATCGAGAAAAGGGCAAGAGTTGTTGGAAATGGACCAAGTAAATTTGAGGACAGGGTGGAAGTTGGAGGCAAAGTTGAAGAAGTCGACGAAGTCAGCATGGGTGCAGGAAGCAGCACCAATACAGTCATCAATGTGGCATAGGAAGGGTTGGGGAATGATGCCAGTGTAGGCTTGGAACATGGACTGTTCCACGTAGCTGACGAAAAGGAAGGCATAGCTAGGATCCATGTGAATGCCCATGGCTACACCTTTGATTTGAAGGAAGTGGGAGGAGTCGAAGGAGAAATTATTGAAGGTGAGGACCAGTTCTGCCAGATGGTGGAGAGTGCTGGTGGAGGGGAAATGGTTGGGTCTGTTGTCCATAAGAAGTGGAGAGCTTTCAACTCCTCCTGATGGAGCATTGAGGTGTATAGGGACTGGATATCCATAGTCAAAATGAGACAAGCAGGGTCAGGGGGCATAAAAGTCATTGAAACCGGAGGTGCAAGGTAAGGGATTGGTGGCAGTGGATGGGAGATGCCCAGAGTTGATGAGGTCCATGATGGCCTGATGCTCCTTAGTGGGATTCTGTTCAAAGGGTAAGTAAGAGGGTATGTCTGAAAGATAAACACAAAATACTCTGCAGCTGCTGGGGTCAAAGCAACACTCACAACACGCTGGAGGAACTCAGCAGGTCGGGCAGCATCTGTGGAAATGATCAGTCAACGTTTCGGACCGGAAACATTCCTTCCTGATGAAGGGTTCTGGCCCAAATCGTTGACTGATCATTTCCACGGATGCTGCCCAACTTGCTGAGTTCCTCCAGCATTTTGTGAGTGTCTGAGAGATGCCACCTGGCCTCAGCAAGGTAGAGGTCAGTCCACTGGACTACTAAAGCACTCCTCTTATCTACAGGTTTGATGCTGAGGTTGGGATTACTGGGGAGAGATTGGAGAGCAACTCATTCAGAGAGAGTGAGGCTAGAATTGGAGAGAGAAATGTTAAAGTTGAGACGGTTGATGGCAGAAGTTCTGGAGAATTATGTGCTGGACACGGAGGCTAGTAGGGTGGTAGCTGACGACAAGATGCGGTGTGGTGCCGCGAGAATGGGGTGAGGGCAGATATGAGTGAAGTGGAAGAGAACATTGCTCCACCTGGACCTGTATGGTGCGAAGGGAAGAGGTGAAAGGATGAGAACCATAGGGTGAGAATGGCAGGTGCAATGGAAGAGTGAGCTAGGGATTCACAAACAGAAATCTTCAGTCCACCTTGTCCATTACACCTTTTGACCCATCGACACTAATCCCATCTGCCCACATCAGGACCATATCTCTATGTTATTCCATGTGAGGTGGAAGATGAGGCTAGGAGGAACTCTGTCCTTACTCTGTCCAGGAGAATAGAGGGTGAGAGCAGAAGTTTGGGGAAGAAATGAAATGCAATCATGGCTGTATCCATCATGTTAGAGGGGGAGCTATGATTACACAGAAAGAAGACGTTCTCAGAGGTAGCTAGGTGAAATATCTCCTCAGCGGAGCCAAAGTAAATGAGACATAGGGTCTGGGAAAATGAAATGGAATCCTAACAGGAAACAGCATAAGAAAAAAGGGAAGTCAGGATAGCTGTGGGAGTCTGTGGGCTCATAATGGATGTTTGGGGCACTTACCCTTTGAGTTGCAGATAGGGGTGTCCAGAAGTGGAAGGAAGAATTGGTGATAGACAGTGAGATAACCAGAGATGGACATTATGAAGAAGCCAGGTTGAAACTGGCAGCAGAAGTGATAAAGTTCTGCCCAAATGCAAACAGCAGTACCAAAGCTGTCACTGATGTACCAAAGAACAAAATGGGCTAGATACAAATTACTCCACAAAAGGACAAGCATTGCTTGTGTCCTTAGTTATACCTTTGATCTGAAGTAATGAAGGGAGCTGAAGGAGATATTCAATGTTAGAACAAGTCAGCAAGCTATTGGTGGTGGGAAAACTAGCTGAGCTTCTGG
Source organism: Mobula hypostoma (assembly GCF_963921235.1). Lineage (NCBI taxonomy): Eukaryota > Metazoa > Chordata > Chondrichthyes > Myliobatiformes > Myliobatidae > Mobula > Mobula hypostoma. The sequence goes on along the minus strand of NC_086121.1, from coordinate 46,418,510 downwards.
TCAAGAAGAGGTAGAGTGTTGTCAGACACTGTAATGGTGAGGCAGAAAACTGAAGAAACATGGTGAAGAAGTACCTGTTGGGACAGGAGAACTGAAAACTGTTGAATTGATAGTGTCTTGTCCCACCTGGCAAATCATGCCTCATACGCCAGGACATTGTTTAATGAATTCAGCTCAGCATTTAATACAGCCATCCCTCAGAAATCGATGGATAAACTGCCCTTCTTGGGTCTCAACACTTTTCTTTGCAACTTTGCTTCTTGACAGTCAGTCCATGTTCACAGCAAAATCTCAAGCTCCATCACGCTGAACACAAGTGTCCCCCAAGGCTGTGTGCTCAGCCCACTGCTGTTCACTCTGTTGATGTGTGACTGCACTGTTGGATCCACTTCAAACCAAGTTCACTGATGACACAACAGTGGTTGGCCTCATCAACAATGATGAGATGGCGTACAGCGAGGAAGTAGTACATTGCGAGCATAACAACTTGAGTCTCAAAGTGGATAAGACCAAAGAGATGATTGTGGATTTTAGGAAATTGCAAGCTGACCACTGCTGGCTGCACAAAAACAGCACCTCCATAGGGAGAGTTAGAAACACCAAGTTTCTGAGAGTGCACATAACAGATGATCCTAACACTACCTCTTAATCAAGAATGTACAGCAGTAGATCCAATTCGTGTGGAGATTACAGCAAGCAAAGTTTCCACCCCCTAGCCCACGCCCCCATTCTAACTAATTTTTACAGGAGCAGCATTGAGAATGTCCTGACTGACATTGCCTGGTACAGGAACTGCAAGGCATCTGACCACAAGTCCCTTCAAAGGATTTTGAGAACAGCTGAGGGAATCATTCGGGTCTCTCTTCCACCGATCAGAAATATTTATTAGGAGTGCAGTGCACACAAGACCTCCCATCTGTCCAACAATCACTTTGACTCCTTGCACTCAGGCAGGAGATACAGTAGCATTAGGTCAAGGATTTAGGCTGGGAAACAGCTTCTTCCTCAGGCCATGAGATTGTTGAACTCCCTGTCACCACCAGGTCTCCTCACATATGATATGCTAGCAGCGTTATACTGTTCACTTTTTAACTTGTATTATAAATGCACCTTATTATTTGTTAATTTATTTGTGGTAATATCACTTTGTTGTGCAACTTGGTCCAGAGGAATGTTGTTTCATTTAACACCATGTGGTTGAGTGACCATAAACTTGAACTTGAACTTACATCTGAAATGTCAGGGACTGGACCAGAAGATGAAGGATGGAGTAAAGTTAGGGAGTAATAAGTACAGTGGGGCAAGCGATGAAGAGATGTTAAGCAGTTTGGGGCTTTTTTCAATGTAATATTGGAGAATGAGGTGTGATCACACAGAAGAGTATAAAATTATAAAGGGCATAGATAGGATGAACGTTCATAATCATTTTCCCAGGGCCGAGGAATCAAGAACTAGACAGCATAGGTTTACGGTGAGAGGGGGAGAGATATAATAGGAGCCCGAGGGGCAATTTTTCCTCCCAGAGAGTGCTCATAACATGTAATGAGCTGCCCTGGGAAGTGGGAGAGGCAGGTACAGAATATTAGCAGCATTTAAGGGGTATTTGGATAGGCACATGGATAGAAAATTTAGCAGGGTATGGAAGGGATGGAGATAAAGAAAAGCGACTTGCAGCAGTTTGAATCTTTGAGCAGTGCTCAATCAGTATTCAGGATTGATTGACAAAAACATATTAAAGTAAGGGAGGGGCTAGTGAAGTGGCTGTCCTTGGAGGGGCTAGAGTTAGAGTGGAGATTTTTAAGGAATTAGCTCTTCGAGGCCAACAAGGAAATGCTTGAGTGGAAGAAGGCAATAAAAATTGTAGGTAGAGTTTTTTTTCATACCACAGTTTATTGTTTTTCCTTCTCTATAGTGGCTCAGTTAGGAATAGCAGAGATGCCAGGCAGGATCATGGACTACTCCTCCTGTGGGATGTGGGAAGGTAGGGAGACCTCCTGTGACCCTGACCACTACAACTGTGAGAAGTGCATCCAGCTGCAGCTTCTAACAAACCACGTTAAGCCGTTGGAGCAGGAACTGGATGAACCCCGGATTATTCGGGAGGCTGAGGGGGGTGATAGAAAGGACATATAAAGAGGTAGTTATACCCAAGGTGCAGGACACAGGAAACTGGGTGACATTCAGGGAGTGGAAAGGGGTTAAACAACCAGTACAGACTCTCCCTGCATCCACCTCCCTCAACAACAGGTATATTACCTTAGATACTGTTGGGGGGTGGGGGCGGTGACCAGACAGGGAAAGTCACAGCAGTCAGGCCTCTGGCACTGAGTCTGGCTCTGTAACTCAGAAGGGAAGGGTCTGTGATTTCTCCAATCGAGTCCTCAGCATTCTTAAGTGGTAGGGTGAACAGCCAGAGGTTGTGGTCCATGTAGAAGTGAGTTCATGGAGTTAGATGCTAAGTTAAAGGGCAGGACCTCCAAGGTTATGATCTCAGGATTACTATCCATGCCACATGCTAGTGAGACCAAAAATAGGAAGAATGTACATTTTAACATGTGGCTAAGGAGTTGATGTTGGAGAGAGGGCATCAGATTTTTGGATCATCGGGCTCCCTTCCAGGGAAGGTGAGACCTATACAGAAGAGAAGGTTTGAACCTGAAATGGAGGGGGGCTAAAATCCTAGTGGGAAGGTCAGCTAGTTCTGCACGCTGGATGTATAAACTAGAGCTGCAGGGGGATGGGAACTTGAGTGCCAGAAGAGTTAGTGGAAAAGTTGTAAAGACAGGTCTTGTTAAGACCTCAAACAAAATCAGCAATTAAATAGTTGAGCATGGTGCAACTAATGTTCTGAGCTGTGAATATATCAGTGCAAGAAGTATCATAGGAAAGGCAGATGAGCTTAGGACATCGATCAATACATGGAATTACGATACTGCAGCTATTAGTGAGACGTGGTTGCAAGAGGGGCAGGACTGGCAGCTCAATATTTCAGGCTTCCATTGTCTTAGACGTGACAGAGCAGGAGTGGATGGGAGAAGGGAAGGTGTTACGAGTCAGGAAAATTTCATGGCAGTCCTCAGTCAGGATAGATTGGAGCACTCATCAAGTGAGGCTTTTTGGATGGTGCTGAGTAATAAGAAAGGTATGGTCACATTAATGGGACTGTATTACAGACCATCCAACAGTCTGAGTGATTTAGAGGAACAAATTTGTGGAGAGGTTGCAGATTGTTGCAAGAAACATAAGTTTGTGATAGTAGGTAATTTTACATTTCCACATATTGATTGGGTCACCCATACTGTCAAAGGACTAGATGGGAGTGTGTTCAGGAAACTTTTCTTAATCAGTATGTAGATGTCCCGAGTGAGTGTTGGATACTGGATCTGCTATTAGGTAATGAGACAGGGTAGGTGACAGAAGTTTGTGTAGGGGAACAGTTTGCATCTAGTGATCTCAATGCCATTAGTTTTAAAGCAAATATGCAAAGAATAGGTCTGATCCACAGCTTGAGATTCTAAATTGGAGAAAGGCCGGTTTGGATGGTATCAGAAATGATCTGGCAAGTGTGGATTGGGTCAGGGTGTTTTCTGGCAAACGTGTACTTGGTAAATGGGAAGCCTTCAAAAGTGACATTTTGAGAGTACAAAGCTTGCATGTTTCTGTCCTGTTAAGAGGTGAAGATAACAGGTGTATGGAACCTTGCATTGTTTAGATTATGAGAACACTCAGTACTCTTTTATTGTCATTTAGAAATGCATACATGCATTAAGAAATGATACAATGTTTCTCCAGAGTGATATCACAAAAAAACCGGACAGACCAAAGACTAACACTGACAAAACCACATAATTATAACATACAGTTACAGCAGTGCAAAACAATACCATAATTTGATGAAGAACAGATCATAGGCACAGTAAAAAAATGTCTCAAAGTCCCAAGTCGATCGACAGCAGAAAGACAGCAGAATCAACAGAGTAGGAAGCTCAAGAAGGGGTCGTACAGTATGGCCAAGTGAAGTAGGAATTGATATGGGAGGTGAGGGGAGTAATGAATTTAAAGTATTATATATGAATGCCAGAGTATAAAGGGATCAATAAAGTATATCTATCTATCTATCTATCTATCTATCTATCTATCTATCTATCTATCTATCTATCTAAAGTGGATGAGCTTGAGGCACAGTTGGAAATTGGTAAGTATGATGTTGTGGGAATAACAGAGACATGGCTTCAAGTGGACAGGGCCTGGGAAATGAATATTCAAGGATATACGTCCTATCGAAAGGACAGACTGATGGGCAGAGGGGGTGGGGTGGCTCTGTTGCTGAGGAATGATATTCAGTCCCTTGCGAGGGGGGACATAGAATCAGGAGACGTAGAGTCAGTATGGATAGAACTGAGAAATTCTAAGGGTAGAAAGACCCTAATGGGAGTTATCTACAGGCCCCCAAACAGTAGTCTGGATGTAGGGTGTAAGTTGAATCAAGAGTTAAAATTGGCATGTCGCAAAGGTAATGCTACAGTTGTTATGGGGGACTTCAACATGCAGGTAGACTGGAGGAATCAGGTCGGTACTGGACACCAAGAAAGGGAGTTTGTGGAGTCCCTCCGAGATGGATTCTTAGAACAGCTTGTACTGGAGCCTACCAGAGAGAACGCAATTCTAGATTTAGTGTTGTGCAATGAACCGGATTCGATCAGGGACCTCGATGTAAAAGAGCCATTAGGAGGTAGTGACCATAATATGATAAGTTTTAATCTACAATTTGAGAAGGAGAAGGGAAACTTGGAAGTGTCAGTATTACAGTTGAACAAAGGGAACTATGGTGCTATGAGGGAGGAGCTGGCCAAAGTTCAATGGAACAATACCCTAGTATGGATGACAGCGGAACAGCAATGGCAAGTGTTTCTGGGAATAATGCGGAAAGTGCAGGATCAGTTCATTCCAAAGAGGAAGAAAGATCCTAAGGGGAGTAAGGGGAGGCCATGGCTGACAAGGGAAGTCATGGACAGTATAAAAATAAAAGAGAAGAAGTATAACATAGCAAAGATGAGTGGGAAGCCGGAGGATTGGGAAACTTTTAAAGAACAACAGAAGGTAACTAAAAAGGCAATACGCGGAGAAAAAATGAGGTACAAAGGTAAACTAGCCAAGAATATAAAGGAGGATAGTAAAAGCTTCTTTAGGTATGTGAAAAGGAAAAAATAGTTAAGAACAAAATTGAGGACAGAAGCGGGTGAATTTATTATGGAGAACAAGGAAATGGCAGACGAGTTGAACAGGTACTTTGGATCTGTCTTCACTAGGGAAGACACAAACAATCTCCCAGATGTAATATTAGCCAAAGGACCTAGAGTAATGGATGAACTGAAGGAAATTTATATTAAGCAGGAAATGGTGTTAGATAGGCTGTTGGGTCTGAAGGCTGATAAGTCCCCGGGACCTGATGGTTTGCGTCCCAGGGTACTTAAGGAGGTGGCTTTAGAAATCGTGGATGCATTGGTAATCATTTTCCAATGTTCTATAGATTCAGGATCAGTTCCTGTGGATTGGAGGGTGGCTAATGTTGTCCCTCTCTTCAAGAAGGGAGGAAGAGAGAAAACAGGGAATTATAGACCGGTTAGCCTGACGTCGGTGGTGGGAAAGATGCTGGAGTCAATTATAAAAGATGAAATTATGACACATCTGGATAGCAGTAACAGGATCAGTCCGAGTCAGCATGGATTTACGAAGGGGAAATCGTGCTTGACTAATCTTCTGGAATTTTTTGAGGATGTAACTATGAAAATGGACAAGCGAGAGCCAGTGGATGTAGTGAACCTGGACTTTCAGAAAGCCTTTGATAAAGTCCCACATACGAGATTAGTGGGCAAAAATAGGGCACATGGTATTGGGGGCAGAGTACTGACAGGGATTGAAAATTGGCTGGCTGACAGAAAACAAAGAGTAGTGATTAACGGGTCCCTTTCAGAATGGCAGGCGGTGACCAGTGGGGTACCGCAGGGTTCAGTGCTGGGACCGCAGCTGTTTACAATATATATTAATGATTTAGATGAGGGAATTATATGAATGTGTGGCTAAGTACAGCTCCAACACCGTATACAAGTTTCCTGTACAAGGAAACCAGGTATGATTTGTGGAGGGCTATTTCAAGGGCGAAGAGACAATTTCGAACGAGGTTGGAGGTGACATCGGATGCACGGCAACTCTGGCAAGGTTTGCAAGACATTACTTCCTACAAAGAGAAACCCAATAGCATGAATGGCGGCATGCTTCACTACCAGATGAACTCAACGTCTTCTATGCACGCTTTGAAAGGAAGAACATAACTACAGCTGTGAAGATCCCTGCTGCACCTGATGACCCTGTGATCTCTGTCTCAGAGGCCAATGTTGGACTGTCTTTAAAGAGAGTGAACCCTCGCAAGGTAGAAGGTCCCGATGGAGTACCTGATAAGGCTCCAAAAACCTGTGCCAACCACCTAGCGGGAATATTCAAGGACATTTTCAACCTCTCACTGCTACGGGTGGAAGTTCCCACTGCTTCAAAATGGCAACAATTATACCAGTGCCTAAGAAGAATAATGTGAGCTGCCTTAATGACTATCGCCCAGTAGCACTCACATCGACAGTGATAAAATGCTATGAGAGGTTGGTTATGACTAGATTGAACTCCTTCCTCAGCAAGGACTTGGACCCATTTCAATGTGCCTATCGCCACGATAGGTCAAAGGCAGATTCAATCTCAATGGTTCTCAATACGGCTTTAGACCACCTAGACAACATAAGCACCAATGTCAGGATGCTGTTCATCGACTATAGCTCAGAATTTAATACCATCATTCCCACAACCCTGATTGAGAAGTTGCAGAACCTGGGCCTCTGTACCTCCCTCTGCAATTGGATCTACGACTGTATAACGAGAAGACTACAATCTGTGCGGAGTGGCGATAATATATCCTCTTCGCTGATGATCAACACTGGTGCACCTCAGGTGTGTGCTTAGCCCACTGCTCTACTTTCTATATACACATGACTGTGTGGCTAGGCATAGCTGAAATACCATGTATAAATTTGCTGTTGATACCAGCATTGTTGATAGGATCTCAGATGGTGACGAGAGGGCATACAGGAGCAAGATATGCCAACTAGTGGAATGGTGCTGCAGCAACAACCTGGCACTCAACGTCAGCAAGACGAAAGAGCTGATTGTGGACTTCAGGAAGGGTAAGACGAAGGAACACATACCAATCCTCATAGAGGGATCAGAAGTGGGGAGAGTGAGCAGCTTCAGGTTCCTGGGTGGCAAGATCTCTGAGGATCTAACCTGGTCCCAGCATATCGATGTAGTTATAAAGAAGGCAAGACAGGGGCTATACTTCATTAGAAGTTTAAAGAGATCTGGCATGTCAACAAATATACTCAAAAACTTCTATAGTTGTACTGTGGAGAACATTCTGACCAGCTGCATCACTGTCTGGTATGGGGGAGGGGCGTGGGGGGAGCTACTGCACAGGACTGAAAGAAGCTGCAGAGGTTTGTAAATCTACTCAGTTCCATCTTGGCTACTAGCCTACAAAGTACCCACGATATCTTCAGAGAGCAGTGTCTCAGAAAGGCAGCGTCTATTATTAAGGACCTCCAGCACCCAGGGGATGCTCTTTTCTCACTGTTACCATCAGGTAGGAGGTACAGAAGCCTGAAGGCATACACTCAGCAATTCAGGAACAACTTCTTCCCCTCTGCCATTTGATTCCTAAATGGATATTGAACCCTTGGACACTACCTCACTTTTTTTTAATATATAGTATTTCTGTTTTTGCACTTTTTAAAATCTATTCAATATACATATACTGTAATTGATTTACTTCCATATTTATTATTATTATTTTATCTTATTTATTTTTTTCTTCTATATTATGTATTGCATTGAACTGCTGCTGCTACGTTAATAAATTTCACGTCACGTGCCGGTGATAATAAACCTGATTCTGATTCTGATGACACCACTGTTGTGGACTGTATCAAATGCGGTGATGAATCAGCATACAGGATGGAGACTGAAAATTTGGCTGAGTTGTGTAATAACAACAATATTTCACTGAATGTCTGTAAGATCAATGAACTGATTGTAGACGTCAGAAGAGGGAAACCAGAGGTCCATGAGCCAGTAATCATCGGAGGATCAGAGGTGGAGAGGGTCGGTAACTTTAAATTCCTGGGTGACACTATCGCAGAGGACTTGTCCTGAACCTTTCATATAAATATATTTGCCAAGAAAGCATGACAGTGCCTCTACTTCCTCAGGAGACTGTGGAAATTTGGCATGTTATAAAAACCTAGGCAAACTTCTAGGATGTGTAGTGGAAAGTGTGCTGACTGGCTGCATCCCGACCTGGTATGGGAACACCTCTGAGCATAAAATCCTACAAAAAGTAGTGGATTTGGCCCAGTACATCAGGGGTAAAACCCTACCAACCGTTGAGCACATCTACATGAAACATTGTTGTAGAAAAGCAGCATCCATCTTCAAGGACCCTCATCAGCCAGGCCATGTTCTTTGCTCACTGCTGCCACCAGATAGAAGGTACAGGTGCCTCAGGATTCGTACCACCACCCCTCAAACATCAGGCTCTTGAACAAAAGGGGATAACTACAGTCACTTAAGGGCTCTTTTACCTTGTTATTTCATGCTCTTTATTTATTGCTATTTATTTATATCTGCAGTTGCATAGAGTGTTGTCTATTGATCCTGTTTACAGTTACTGTTCTATAGATTTACTAAGTATGCCTGCAGAAAAAGAATCTCAGGGTTGTATGTGGTGACATGTATGTACTCTGATAATAAATTTTACTTTGAACTTTGAATAGGTTAGGACTTCATTCCTAGGAACGTAAAAGACTAGGAGGAGATTTGATTGAGGTATATAAAATAATGAGGCGTTTAAATGAGTAAATGCAAACAGACTTCTTCCAGTGAGGTTGGATGGAATGACAACTAGAGGTCATGGGCGAAGAGAGAAAGGTGAAATGTTTAGGAGAAACATGAAAGGAAACGTATTCAGTCAGAGGGTCGTGAGAGTGTGGAACGAGCTGCCAGTGCAAGTAGTGCATGTGAGCTCGATTTTAACATTTAAAGCTCGATTTTAACATTTAAGGTTAGTTTATATAGGTCCATTAATGGTCAGGATATGTAAGACTATGGTTCAGGTGGGAGTAGGCAGTTTAAATGGCTCAACATTGACTAGATGGACCAACTGGCCTGTTTCTGTGCTGTACTTTTCTGTGACTCCATATGGGGAAAGTGCAATGGACATGGAAGGGTAAATAGGGAGAACTTGGGAGAGGAAGATAAAGAAGGAGACGAGGGATTTAGGGAAGGAAATTCCTGCAGAGGTAGGGAGATGCAGAAAGGTGAGCAGAGGGATGTGAGGAGAAAAGGTGACAGGGAGAAGGAAAGAGGTGGTGGGAAGGACATGACAAGAGACAGAAGTGGTGGAGAATCTAGAGAAGTGATGGGGAAGGTGAAGTGGAGAAGAAATATTTAACAACAAGGGGAGTAATTGTCTACTGAGATAGTGTGATTGGAAGTCAGTAACAGGAAGGGAGCAATCACGCTGTTAGAGTTTTCTGTAGAACACCCCAACAGCAACAGGAACACTGAGGAACAGATCAGAAAGCATATTTTGGAAGGTGCAAAAATAACACATTTATTGTTGTGAGGGGGCCATAAGGAGCATAAGACAATGGAATGAGGCTACTCAGCCCATTATGTTTGCTCTGAAATTTCATCATGGCTGATCTATTTCCCTCTCAACACCATTCTTTTTTCCATAACCTTTCTCACCCTGACTAAGCAAGAGCCTATCAATCTTTGCCTTAAATACACCCAGTAACCTGGTCTCCACAGCTGGCTATGGCAATGATTCACTGCCCTCTTGCTAAAGAAATTTCTCCTTTTTGTTCTAAATAGATGTCCCTCTATTCTGAGGCCGTGCTTTCTGGTCTTAGATTCCTCCATCATAGGAAACATCCTCTCCACTTACACTTTATCTCGGCCTTTCAACATTTGATATGTTTCAATGAGATCCTCCCTCATTTTTCTAAATTACAGTGAATCCTGGAATTATTCTTGTGAAGCTCCTCTGAACTCTCTCCAATGTTAGCACATCCTTTCTTAAATACGGGGCACAAATGTACTCACCAGTGCATTGTAAAGCCTCAGCATTATACACTTGCTCTTATGGTCTAGCCCTCTCAAAATGAATGTGAACATTGCATTTGCCTTCCTCACCACCGACTCAAACTGCAAATTAACCTTAAGGAAATCCTGCACGAGGAATCCCAAGTCCCTTTGCTCTTTGGATTTTTTTGATTTTCTCCTCATTTACAAATAGTCTATGCTTTTATTCCTTCTACAAAAGTACGTTACCATACACTGCCACAACTGTGTTCCATCTGCCACCTCTTTGCCCATTCTCCTAATGTCCAAGACCTTCAGTGGCCTTCCTGCTTCCTCAACACTAACTGACCCTCCGCCTATCTTCATGTCATCTGCAAACGTGGCCACAAAGCCAACAATTCTGTCATTCTAATTATTGACATAGAAAGTACAAAGACGGTATCCCAACCTCCACCCCTGCAGAAGAGCACTAGTCACCGGCAGCCAATAACAAAATGCTCCCTTTATTTCCACTCTTTGCCCCCTGCCAAAGGCTTTCTAAAAATTCAAGTACACAACATGCATCGGTTATCCTTTGTCAATACTGCTTGTTATTTTCTCAAAGAATTCTAACAGGTTTATCAGACAAGCTTTATCCTGAAGGAAACCATGATGATTTTGGCCTATATTATCATTTGCCTTCAAGTACCCTGAAACCACATCCTTAGCAATCGATTCCAACATTTGCCCAACCACTGATGTCAGGTTAATTGGCTTATAATTTTCTTCCTTCTGCTTTCTACCCTCTTCCTTCTGTCTTCTGGAAGAATGGAATGACTCTTGCAATTTTCCAGTCCTCTAGACACATTCAATAATCTAGTGATTCTTGAAGGATCATTAATAATCTCTTCAGCTACCTCTTTCAGAACCCTGGGGTGCAGTCCATCTACTTCAGGTGAATTAGCTACCTTCAAACCCTTCAGTTTTCCAAGCATCTCCTCCCAAGAAATAGAAACTGCACTCACTTCAGCCCCTTGACGCTCTCAAACTTCCAGCTTACTGCTAGTGTGTTCTACAGTGAAGACTGGTCATCTGCCATTTCCTTGTCCTCCATTACTGCTTCTGCAGCATCATTTTCTAGTGGTCCAACATGTCCTCTTGCCTCTAATTTACCCTTGTTATATTTGTAAAAACTTCTGGTATTGATTTGGTATTTGATTATTTGCTAGCTTACCTTCATATTTCATCTTTTCCCCCTTATTGTTGTGGTGCGGTCTGTGAAGTCCGCGTTCTGGTTCACGGTCCAATCCGTGGACTCCGGACTCTGGGTCTTCCGGTTGTCCCTTGTTTCAGTTAGGCTTAATCATGGGCACCTGATGCTCATCTTGGGGCAGGGAAGAAAGTGGCCCTGGGTTCAAGTGTGGTGGCTGGTTTGTCTTGTCAGTATCCCGTCTTCGCCTCTGTGGGGTAAGTCTTTGCCATTACCCTGAGACTAGACTGTTCCCTTCCCCTTCCTTCTGGAGCCTTGCCCTGCAACCTGTGTCTGGAGTAGTGGTTACCAATCTTTTTAAGCCCAAGACCCCCTACCTTGACTTTAGTGAAGGGCAAAACAGCTCAGATTGTACTGCCAATTTGAGGCCTTTTATTTGGGCTAATTGTATTTGAATTACACAAAATACATTTGTCAAACTTTCAAATTAATTCAAACAAGCAAACACTGTAACTAGCATATCTTTCTTTAAGAATATTACAATACTTCACACCTTTAATTCTGTTTCATTATTTAATTTTATTTCAACACGAAAAATAAATGAATAAAAATTGACTGTTGCACCAGTGTGATGACTGGGGCTGAATGCTTATTGCTAGTTCCCTGAAATTTGGCTCATAACTACAGACAGCCAGTCTGAGACAGTCTGTGAGGTGTCTGTCAGTAAGACAGCTCCTGTACTTAGATTTAATAATTTTTCATCTGTGAAAATGCAATTTCATATAGATAAGTTGACCTGAAGTAGGCACTGACTTTTAGTACTATAAAACCAATGCGCACACTGCGCATTGCTGGGGCCCCATTAGTAGTAATTGCTACCAGTTTATGAATGGGGTTGCCATTTTCACGGACATATTTTTTAAACTCATTGTAAATATCCTCACCTCTCATTCTGTCCTTTAATTGCAAAAGAGTGAGGAAGTCCTCCTTTGTTGTAAAATCCTGGAAAGGCATTCTGACAAATACAACAAGCTGAGCTGTTTGCATTACATCCAGGGATTCATCGAACTGTAGTGAAAAATATCCACGTCCTCTGACAGTGACTCTAACCTCCTTGTCACTGATGCAGGGCCAAGCGGTATATTATGTATTGCGGTTGTGATGTCGCTTTTGCTTTTAAAGTCATAAAAAACTGTCTCTGCATAATGGCCATTGCTTCCTTGAATAAATTGCCATCTGTAAAAGGCTTCTTGTGTTTAGCCAAAAGGTGACTTACATGAAATGATGCTTCAATCGCAGCCTTATTTTGAGCAGCATGTTTTGTGAAAAACGATTGCCTGGCCTTCAACTCTGATTTCAGCTCCTCAACTTTCCTGGCACGAATTGCGCTCTTTGGGGGGTAGGTGTCTTTAAATTTCTGGTGGTTGGTGTTGTGGTGCCGCTCCAGATTCTCTCTTTTAGTCAGTGCTTGTATTTGGTGGCACAGCATACATACACAGTTGTCTTTCACCAAGGTAGATAGAAATTCCTCTTCCCATTCTGGATGGAATTTGTATGTTTTCGCCTTCTTTCGTGGAGCCTCCGCCATGCTATCGGGATATCACGAGTGAGTGCTGTATATTGATGTTTGCGACAGTCTGTACTCTTATCCAGTGGTCCTCAACCTCCGGGCCGCGAAGAATGCAGCAGTACAGTGGTGGCTGGAATGTACCCAGCACATCTTTAAGAAAAAAAGCCGAAATAAACAAGCTAATTAATTATGTGCCGCCCAGCACATAAAGGTTGGCCCAGATCAGAGGCGATGCAATCGGCAGTTATCCTAATGAGTATTACTTATTTTTATAATGCTCACATTACAACAGTACTTGTGTATTTATTTTTTATTTTCTTCGGGATCTACTGGGAAAGTCTCAAAGATCGACCGGTCAATCACGATCAACGGGTTGGCAACTCCTTGTCTGGAGCCTTGCCCTGCAACTTGTGTCTGGAGCCTTGCCCTGCAACCTTGTCAATTTCTACCACCGGAGTAAGACCGGAGCCTTGCTTTGTCAAGATAAGGAGCTGTCTATCGTTGAGTTGGAACTGTCTCTGTGTCCACGCCTTCGCTAGGTAGGTCCGGCTGTTTGCCGCTACCTAATGTTGGGAACCATCTCTGTGTCAATGCCTTCACTAGGTAGGTCTGGCCATTTGCTGCTACCTAGTGTTGGAAACCGTTTCTGTGTCCACGCCTGTGCTAGGTAGGTCCAGCCAGTTGCCACTACCTAGTGTTAGAACTGTCATGTCATGTTTAGCATTCTATGTAGAACCCCGGCCCCAAGTCCTGTTCCCAAGGAGGGGTCCCGGCTTTGTGTTCCATGTCCCTGTGTTCCTGTCTCTCAAGTCCTAGGCGCCCTGTTCCCGTGCTCTAGACCAAGGCTCCTTGTCCCTGTCCTCCCCAAGAACAAGACTTTGTGTTCCGCATTCCTGTCATCCCAAGTCCAAGGTTCCGAGGTTCCTGTTGTCCCAAGTCCAAGGCTCGGCTGTTTCTGAGTACCAAGTCAAGGCTTTGTGTTCTCGTCCTCTCTATGTGCTTCGTCCTGTGCTGGAGTTCCCTTGTCCTGTACTGGAGTTCCCTTGTCTTGCCCAGGAGTCTCTTGTTCTGTCCTGTAGTCTCGCTTAGTCCTGTCTCCCAAGACCACGTCATGTCTTCGCCTAGTTCTGGATTCCAAGCCCGAGTCAAAACCCAGGTTCTGGGTCCTTGTCCAGTCTCTGACTCGGAGTCCGAACCCAAGCCATGTCCAGTCCTGTAGCCACATCATGTCCTCGCCTAGTTCTGGGGTCCGAGCCCAAGTCAAGACCCAGGTTCTGGGTCCTTGTCCAGTCTCTGGCTTGGAGTCCAAGCCCATGCTCCTAGTTCCCAGTTCCTAGTCCTGGTCCCACTTGCCTAGCCAATGTCCTAGCCCAAGTCTGTGTTCTTAGTCCTAGTCCTAGCTCCCAGTCTGCATCCAGTCACACCCCTAACTCCAGTCTCTAGTCCTGTCCTGTTCCTAGTACTTCACTGTCTGTGTCTTGCATATGGGTCCTCCTCCCAGAGCCCCCTCTATGACACTTATTCCTTTTTTAATTGCCATCTGTCGATTTTTAAAATTTCCCAATCCTCTAACCTCCCTTTAATTTTTTCTTTATTATATGCTTTCTCTTCTCCTTTTACGTTGGCTTTGACTTCACTTGTCAGCCACAGTTGTGTCATCCTGCCTTTAGAATACTCCATCTTTGGGATGTATCTATCCTGAGCCTTCTGAATTGCTTCCAGTAACAGCAACCATTGCTGCTCTGTAGTCAGCCCTGCTAGTGCCCCCTCTAATCAATATTAGCCAGCTCTTCTCTCACATATCCACTGTAATACTGATACATCTGCCTCCCAAACTTCAGGGTGAATTCTATCATATTACAATCACTGCCTGCCAAGGGCTCCTTTACCCTAATCAAATCTGGTTCATTTCACAACACCCAAACCAGAATAACTGATCCCTTTGACATCAATCACAAGGTGCTCCAAAAACCTATCTAGTAGGCATTCTACAAACTCTGCCTGGAGAGTGGTGACCACTGGTGTTCTGCAAAGATCTTTCTGGAAACTCTATCTCTTTGTGATTTTTATAAATGACTTGATTGAAGAAGTGGAAGGGAAGATTAGTAAGTTTGCACATGACATAAGGGTTGATGGAGGTGTGGATGATGTGGAGGGTTGCAATGGGACATTGACAGGACGCAGTACTAGGTTGAAAAGTTCCATATGTGATTTATTTTGTAAAGTTGAATTTAAAAGCAGAATACGGGATTAATGGCATGATTTTTGGAAGTGTGGAGGGATAGGGAGACCTTGGGGTCCACATCCAATGATCCCTTAAAGAAACCTTGCAAGTTGATAGGCTTGTTCGAAGGTGTATGGTGTGTCGACCTTCATTAGTCAGGAGATTCGGTTAAAGAGCCACAAAGTGAGCTCTTTTCTTTGGAGTGAAGGAGGGTGAAAAGTGACTTGATAGAGGTATTTAAGATAATAAGTGTGATGATGTGAGAGCATCCTTCAAGAGGGGGATCTCCTGGAAAGCATTCAGCCCAGATGGGGTACCTGGCCAAGTACTAAAGACCTGTGCTGATGTATTCACCAATATCTTTAACCTCTCACTTTGGTAGTCTGAGATACCCACCTGCTTCAACAAGGCTTCAATCATACTGGTGCCTTAGAAGAATGCGGTAATCTGCCTGAATGACTATAGAACATAGAAATCTGCAGCACATTACAGGCCCTTTGGCCTACAATGTTGTGCTGACCATGTAACCTACTCTAGAAGCTGCCTAGCCCTCTATTTTTCTAAGTTCCATGTACCTACCTAAGAGTCTTTAAAAGGACCCTATTGTATCCTCCTCCACCACCATCGCTGACAGTGGATTCCACGCATCCATCACTCTCTGTGTAAACAAACTTACCTCTGACATCTCCCCTTTACCTACTTCCATGCACCTTAAAACCATTCCCCCTCATGTTTGCCATTTCAGTCCTGGGAAAAAGCCTGTGGCTAACCACATGATCAATGCCTCTCTTCATCTTATACACCTCTATCAGGTCACCTCTCATCCTCTGTCACTCCAAGGACAAAAGGCAAAGGTCACTCAACCTATTCTCGTAAGGCGTGCTCCCCAATCCAGCAACATTCTTGTAAATCTCCTCTGCACTCTCTCTATAGTATCCACATCCTTCCTGTAGTAAGGTGACCAGAATTGAACACAGTGCTCCAGTGGGGTCTAACTAACGTCTTATATAACTGTAAAATTACCTCAATTGTAACATTGAACTCAATCCCACGGTTGATGAAGGCCATCACACCATGCATCTTCTTAACAGCACTATCAACCTGCGCAGCAGCTTTGAGTGTCCTATGGACACAGGCTCCAAGATCTCGCTGATTCTCCACACTGCCAAGAGTGTTGCCATTAATATTATACTCTGTCTTCAAATTTGACCTGCAAAATGAATCACTTCACACTTATCTGGGTTATCGGGGTTAAACTCCATCTGCCACTTCTCAGCCCAGTTCTGCATCTTATTGATGTCCCGTTGTAACCTCTGCCAACTGTCCAGACTATCCACAACACCCCCAATTCTGTCATCAGCAAACTTACTAACCCACC
The DNA here is from genome assembly GCF_963921235.1 of Mobula hypostoma. Lineage (NCBI taxonomy): Eukaryota > Metazoa > Chordata > Chondrichthyes > Myliobatiformes > Myliobatidae > Mobula > Mobula hypostoma. The sequence continues at coordinate 46,401,964 of NC_086121.1, read as the reverse complement.
CTTCTACTTCCTCATCCAGGTCATTTATAAAAATCAAGAAGATGAGGGGTCCCAGAACAGATCCCTGTGGAATACCACTGGTTACCATCCTCCATCCTTAATGTTGAAAGGCATGGACAGAGTGGATGTGGCAAAGTTGTTCCCCATGATGGGGGAGTCTAGTACGAGAGGGCATGACTTAAGGATTGAAGAGCGCCCATGCAGAACAGAAATGTGAAGATATTTTTTTAGCCAGAGGGTGGTGAATCTATGGAATTTGTTGCCACGGGCAGCAGTGGAGGCCAAGTCATTGGGTGTATTTAAGGCAGAGATTGATAGGTATCTGAGTAGCCAGAGCATCAAAGGTTAGGGAGCTAGGGCTTTACTCTTTGGAGAGAAGGAGGATGAGAGGAGACATGATAGAGGTGTACAAGATAATAAGAGGAATAGGTAGAGTGGATAGTCAGCGCCTCTTCCCCAGGGCACCACTGCTCAATACAAGAGGACATGGCTCTCAGGTAAGGGATGGGAAGTTCAAGGGGGATATTAGAGGAAGGTTTTTTACTCAGAGAGTGGTTGGTGCGTGGAATGCACTGCCTGAGTCAGTGGTGGAGGCAGATACACAAGTGAAGTTTAAGAGACTACTAGACAGGTATATGGAGGAATTTAAGGTGGGGGCTTATATGGGAGGCAAGGTTTGAGGGTCGGCACAACATTGTGGGCTGAAGGGCCTGTACTGTGCTGTACTTTTCTATGTTCTATGTTCTATGTTATGGTGAGAAGGCAGGGGAATGGGACTAAATGGGAGAATGGATCAGCTCATGATAAAATGGTGGAGCAGACTCGATGGGCCGAATGGCTGACTTCTGCTCCTTTGTCTTATGGTCTTATGGTCCATGCTGAATACTAACCATCTACAACCACCCTTCGCCTTCTGTGGGCAAGCCAATTCTGGATCCACAAAACAAGTTCTCCTTGGACCCCATGCCACATTACCATCAGGACTATCTATCAGCATTATCTTTATCAACTACAGCTTTGCATGGGGGCAGGTGAGGTCTCGGCCTGATGTCCCGCTCACCCAGGGAAAGTGTACCTGCAATACATCGCCTCTCCTTTCCCACTGTAGTGATTGCCGTGTGGTCACTGTATGGCCTGCTAGGCAGGAGGCCACTGCAAATGGCCTCTCCTACATTACTGCCTCCGTAGCAACACTTTCTCGTCGGTGCTCCCCATTTCCACCGAGCTTGCTACGTCATGGTGTGACCGAGTGTCCGGCGGTATAACTGGATGGGTCGGCTGGGCTTGTTAGCCTTGGTTGGCAGCCAGCCGAAGAGAAGGACAACTCTGAATCCAAACCCAGGCAGGTGGGGCTCATTAGCCTTGTCAGGCCATCCATCTCGGAGAAGGACACTCCAACATAACTCCTACGACCTGAGGACCTCGCTGTCACCGTCCCAGCTTGCTAGGCTATAGCAGATGAACCCTAGGTGTAAAGGGTGGGGCCAGTACCGCGCACACTGCACTCCACCTAAGATACCATTGTGCAGGCTGAATGACACGCCCACGTCTACGACCATCCTCCCCGACCTTGTAACCTGCCTGTCCGGTATTGGCCTCGTCACCCACCAGCGAGCCTGCAGCAGACGTGGGCAGCCCCCTTCCTAAATCTTCGTTCACAAAGCCAAGCCATTATGATGACAGCTTTGCATTCAACACCATCATTCCTCCTTGGGCAATTGGATCCTTTATTTCTCCCTTACAGATCCAAGTCAGTTCAGATTGACAAAGGCATCTTCTCCACAATCTCCATCGCATAGGTGCACCACAAGGCTTAGCCCTCTGCTCTACTCGCTTTATACTTATGATTGTGAAGCTAAGCACAGCTCCAATGTCATATTTAAGTTTGCTGATGACATCACTGTCGTTGGCTGAATCAAAGGTGGTGATGAATCAATATGTAGGAGGGAGAATGAAGATCAGGCTAAGGGGTGTCTCTCAACCTCTCACTCAATGTCAGCAAGACAAAGGAGCTGATATTTGACCTTAGGAGGAGGAAGCTGTAGATGCAGAGCCAGTCCTCATTGAGATATCAGAGGTTGAGTGGGTCAGCAACTTTAAATTCCCGGCGTTATCATTTCAGAAGATCTGACCTGGGTGCAATTACAAGTGTAAGGGGGTTTTGACTTTTATGTTACTGCGGAGGCTAATTAAAATGGCATCTTTGTTATGTTAATCTGGGGAATGCGGCTTTGTTGTATTAAATGCTGAGAAAGTTTGCGCTAGCAGCTTGTTTTGGTTTAGAATGTGATAAGAAATATTTATTAACCAATTGGGATAGTTGTTACGTTTTTGGTTTATTTGAAGATACTGTATGCGTGGGGTTTTGGGGGCAGAAGGCAGGAGAGCGAGAGAGAGGATGGACGAGGCGCTGTGATGTCCGCTAACGGGGTCAGACCCCGAGGGGGGTGTTCGGCGAGGAGACTGAGATGGACTCGTGTGGAGCGCCTGGTCGACCACCGTTGTTGGTCCCAGGCGGCTGGTCGAGGTGGTCTGAGGGGTTGCAGGGTGAAGAAGAAGGTCCTTGAGCTCCAACTGTTTTGTGCAAGAAGAGATTGAACTTTGATAAGTGTGGTGCCTTTTATTTTCCTTTTATATTTTATTCTCTCTTAATTATATAGTTCCAGTAATATCTATAAACTGTAAAGCATTTAATTGCATCTGGTGTATTGTCTGTTATTTGGGTGGGGTGGGGTACATCACACAGCATCCACACCAACGAATTACCCAGTTTGGCGGGGCCGAGGCTGTTTCCCTAGACGACAGTGAGATGAGCGACCCTGAGGGTGGCCGGGGGGGCTACACAAAGAAAGCACGGCAGCACCTCGACCTCCTTAGAAGTTTGTGAAGATTCGGCATGACGTCTAAAACTCAAACAAACTTCTATACACAAAGTACAAGTCTGACTGTCCCGGTAGACCCATAGTTTCTGCCTGCTCCTGTCCCACCGAACTTGTATCTGTCTACCTGGACTCCATTTTGTCACCCATAGTTCAGTCCCTCCCCATCTATGTCCGGGATACATCCCATGCCCTCCACCTCTTCAATAACTTCCAGTTCCCTGGTCCCGACTGCTTCATTTTCACTCTGGATGTCCAATCCTTATACACCTCCATTCCCCATCAAGAAGGCCTCAAAGCCCTCCGCTACTTTCTGAACAATAGACCTCACCAGTTCTCCACCATCACCACCCTCCTCCGGTTGGCGGAACTGGTACTCACACTTAATAACTTCTCTTGGCTCTTCCCACTTTCTTCAGACCAAGGGTGTAGCTATGGGCACTCGCATGAGCCCCAGCTATACTTGCCTCTTCGTTGGTTATGTGGAACAGTCTGTGCTCCAGACCTATTCTGGGACTGCTCCCCAACTTTTCCTTCGCTACATTGACGACTACATTGGTGCTCATTCCTGCACCCATGCTGAGCTCGTCAATTTCATCGACTTTACTTCAAACTTCCACCCAGCCCTCAAATTCACTTGGTCTATCTCGGACACTTCTCTCCCCTTTCTTGATCTTTCGGTCTCCATCTCTGGAGACAGACTGTCCACTGACATCTTCTACAAGCCCACTGACTCTCATAACTACCTCAACTATACCTCTTCCCACCCTGCCACATGCAAAAATGCCATTCCCTATTCCCAGTTCCTCCGTCTCCGTCGCATCTGCTCCCAGGATGAGGCTTTCCATTCCAGGACATCTCAAATGTCCTCTTTCTTTAAGGATTGTGGTTCCCCTTCTGCTGTCATCAATGATGCCCTCACCCGCATCTCCTTCATTTTCCGCACTTTGACCCTCACCCCATCCTCTCGCCACCACAACAGGGACAGTGTTCCCCTTGTCCTCACCTACCACCCCACCAGCCTCCGGATCCAGCACATTATCCTCCACAACTTCCGCCACCTTCAACAGTACCCCACCACTAAGCACATCTTTCCTTCTCCACCCCTCTCCGCTTTCCGCAGGGATCGGACCCTCTGCGACTCCCTGATCCACACATCCCTCCCCACGGATCTCCCACCTGGCACTTATCCCTGTAAGCCTAAGTGCTACACCTGTCCCTACACCTCTTCTCTTGCTACCATTCAAGGCTCCAAACAGTCCTTCCAGGTGAGGGAACACTTCACTTGTAAGTCCGTTGGGGTCATCTATTGCAGGGGTCCCCAACCCTTTTTTGCACTGCGGACCGGTTTCATATTGATAATATTCTTGCGGACCGGCCGACCGGGTTGGGGAGGGAGGGGTGGTTGCCAAAGGACAAGAGTAGCAGTCAAATACGTTGCGTTTATCCCGAGAAAAACTACAATGACCATGAAGCCTTGCACGGGCACCAGTACGCATGCGTGACTTGCACGTGCCAATTTTTTTTACAAATCGTTTTTGGCGATTCTGTTTGCGCGGGGTAGGGTAGTTAATCACGACCGGAATATCAGTGATAAGTGGCTAATACACTCAATTTTGTTTCTAAAAGGGTTTCTCTAACGAATTTAATATTAAACACACAGCGCATATTTTCCTCGCATGAATATAGAGATAAGTCAATTATCAGGGTAGGACAGGGGAGCTTGAAGTAAGTGTCGAGCGAACTTCCAGTAGAAGTGGTAGAGGCAGGTTCGATATTATCACTTAAAGTTAAATTGGATAGCTATATGGATAGGAAAGGAATGGAGGGTTATGGGCTGAGTGCAAGTCAGTGGGACGAGGTGAGAGTAGCGTTCAGCACGGACTAGAAAGGCAGAGATGGCCTGTTTCCTTGCTGTAATTGTTGTATGGTTATATAAGTAAGTCAATAGCATGATAACATTTTAAGTAACGTTTGGATATTAAGCACACAGCACATATTTTCCCCGTATGAACATATAAAATTATTGCAACACACCAATATCGCTGAATCAGTGGGAGTCCTGGGCTTGTTTTCCTGCAACGAGACGGTGCCATCAAGGGGTGATGGGAGACAGCGATACTCGAATGGGTTCCTTATGTCCAGTCTATTCCGCAATTTAGTTTTTGTTGCATTCATCGCAGAGATATGTGGAAATGGAAGCAACGTTTTCAGTGTTTCCTGGCTATCTCAGGATATTCACCCTTGACTTTGATCCAGAATGCTGGCAGAGATGTTATGTCAAACATACTTTTCAGCCCACCGTCATTTACAAGCTCGAGGAGTTGATCTCCTTCCCGCGCTGACATGGATGACGCGCGCGTAATGACCTCGCGTGCGTTCAAGCTCAACAGTGGGCGTGACAAGGAATGAGGAAAAGTGCAGCTGACTCCTATCGCCAAATCATATTGTTTCCTCGCAGCCCGGTAGCGCTTGCCTTGCGGCCTGGTACCGGTCCGCGGCCCGGTGGTTGGGGACTGCTGAGCTATTGCATCCGGTGCTCCCGGTGCGGCCTCCTCTACATCGGTGAAACCCGACGCAGATTGGGGAACCGCTTTGTCAAGCACCTCCGCTCCATCCGCCACAACAGACAGGATCACCCTGTTGCCACCCACCTCAACTCTGCCTCACATTCCCATTCGGATATGTTCATATATGGCCTCTTCTACTGCCATGATGAGGTTAAACTCAGGTTGGAGGAGCAACACCTCATATACCGTTTAGGTAGTCTCCAGCCCTGTGGTATGAACATAGAATTCTCCAACTTCCGGTAATTCCCTCCCCCTCCCTACCCCTATCCCTATTTCACTCTGCCCCCTCCCCCAGCTGCCTACTATTTCCCTCAAGGTTCTGCCTCCTTCTACTACCCATTGTGTTTTCCCCTATTCCTTCTTCACCGTTCCTGCCTATCCCCTCCCTGCTTCCCCTCCCCCACCCCTTTATCTTTCCCCTTACTGGTTTTTCACCTGGAACCTACCAGCCTTCTCCTTCCCACCCTCCATCCACCTTCTTTATAGGGTCCCTGCTGCCTCCCTCTTCAGTCCTGATGAAGGGTTCCGGCCCGAAACGTCGACTGATCTTTTCCAGGGATGCTGCCCAACCTGCTGAGTTCCTCCAGTGTGTTGTGAGACCAAATTCTCTAGATGTGTAGTGGAGAGTATATTGACTGGTTAAGTCACCACCTAATATGAAAACACCAGTGCCCCTGAATGGAAAATCAGAATCGGAATCAGATTTAATATCACCAGCCTGGGATGTCTCGTGAAATTTATTGTCTTTGCGGCTGCAATATGCTAGGCGTGATAATAAAGAAAACTATGAATTACAGTAAATATATATATATAATCATACTAAATTAAATAACCAGTGTAAAAATAAAACTAAGGAAGATGTATTGATCAACACACATAAAAAAATTGCTGGTGAACGCAGCAGGCTAGGCAGCATCTCTAGGAAGAGATACAGTCGATGTTTCAGGCCGAGACCCTTCATCAGGACGAACTGAAAGAAGAGATAGTAAGAGATTTGAAAGTGGGAGGGGGAGGGGGAGATCCGAAATGATAGGAGAAGACAGGAGGGGGAGGGCTGGAGCTAAGAGCTGGAAAGTTGATTGGCAAAAGGGATATGAGAGGATCATGGGACGGACGGGAGACCTAGGGAGAAAAAAAGTGGGGGGGGAAGCCCAGAGGATGGGCAAGGAGTATAGTGAGAGATACAGAGGGAGAAAAAGGAGAGAGGGAAAAAATATATATATAATTATACTTTATACTTCATCCTTTATTGTCGCCAAACAATTGATACTAGAACGTACAATCATCACAGCGATATTTGATTCTCCGCTTCCCGCTCCTTGGATTACAAATCGATAGTAAATATTAAAAATTTAAATTATAAATCATAAATAGAAAATAGAAAAATGGAAAGTAAGGTAGTGCAAAAAAACCGAGAGGCAGGTCCGGATATTTGGAGGGTACGGCCCAGATCCAGGTCAGAATCCGTTCAGCAGTCTTATCACAGTTGGAAAGAAGCTGTTCCCAAATCTGGCTGTAGGAGTTTTCAAGCTCCTGAGCCTTCTCCCGGAGGGAAGAGGGTCGAAAAGTGTGTTGGCTGGGTAGGTCATGTCCTTCGTTATCCTGGCAGCACTGCTCCGACAGCGTGCGGTGTAAAGTGAGTCCAAGGATGGAAGATTGGTTTGTGTGATGTGCTGCGCTGTGTTCACAATCTTTTGCAGCTTCTTTTGGTCTTGGACGGGACAACTTCCATACCAGGTTGTGGTGCACCCTAGAAGAATGCTTTCTACGGTGCATCTATAAAAATTAGTGAGGATTTTAAGGGACAGGCCAAATTTCTTTAGTTTTCTCAGGAAGTAAAGGTGCTGGTGGGCCTTCTTGGCAGTGGACTCTGCTTGGATGGACCAAGTCAGGTCATTTGTGATATTGTCCCTGAGGAACTTAAAGCTTTTGACCTGTGCCAACTTGCACACCACCGATGTAAATTGGGTCGTGCGGTCCGCTACTCTTTCTGAAGTCAACAACCAATTCCTTCATCTTGCTGGCATTGAAGGGTAGGTTATTGTCTTCGCACCTTAATTTCCTCTCTGTACTCAAACTCATCATTACCCGAGATACGGCCTACAATTGTTGTGTCATCAGCAAACTTATATATTGAGTTTGATGGAAACTTGGCTACACAATCATGGGTGTACAGTGAGTAGAGCAGGGGGCTGAGTACACAGCCTTGTGAGGCACCGGTGCTCAGAGTGATTGTAGAGGAGAACTTGTCCCCAATTTTTACAGCCTGGGTCCTGTCTGTGAGGAAGTTGAAGATCCAGCTGCAGATCTGAGTGCTAAGGCCCAGGTTCCGGAGCTTAGGAATCAGTTTATTTGGAATGATGGTATTAAAGGCAGAGCTGTAGTCAATGAAAAAGAGCCTTACGTATGTGTCTTTATTCACCAGGTGTTCTAAGGAGGAATGTAGGGCCAGAGAGATGGCATCTGCCGTTAACCTGTTGCTCCGGTAGGCGAATTGCAAAGCGTCGAGGTTGACCGGTAGGCTGTGGTTGATGTGTGCCATAACCAATCTCTCGAAGCACTTCATAGCAATTGATGTCAGAGCCACAGGTCGATAGTCATTCAGGCATGCCACCTTGCTCTTCTACGGCACTGGGATTATCGTTGCCTTCTTAAAACACGAGGGAATCTTAGACTGAAGCAAGGGGCAGTTGAAGATGTCAGCGAACACTCCAGCTAGCTCGCTTGCACAGGCCCGGAGAACCCGTGCTGGGACGCCATCTGGGCCATTCGCCTTCCTTGGATTTATCTTCAGGAAGGCCCTTCTAACGTCCTCCTCGGTGACAATGAATTTCGATGCCACCAGGTCCGGTTCATCCAGAGGGAGCGGGACGCTCCTCTTCTGTTCAAATCTTGAGTAGAATACATTAAGTTTGTCAGGAAGAGAAGCGCCATAGTTATTGATATTCCCAGCCTTTTCTTTGTGCCCAGTGATCTCATTTAGACCCTGCTAGAGTCTACTGGCATCCCTCTGGTTAGCCTGGGCTTCCAACCTGGCTCAATATTGCCTCCTGGCACCCTTAATGGCTTTCCAGAGTTCACACCTGGATTCCGTGTAGCGACTGGTATCCCCGGACCTAAAAGCCGCAGCTCTAGCCTTTTAAAGGGACTTGACCTCATAATTTATCCAAGGTTTCCGGTTAGGGAATACCCGGATCATCTTGCGCGACACACAGTCCTCTGTACATTTCCAAATAAAGTCCATGACAGCTGAGGCATACTCATCGAGGTTAGCTTCCAAGTCCTTGAATACTAACCAGTCCACCGAATCAAAGCAGTCACGGATGACCTCATCCGTTTCCTCCGTACAACGAGGCATTACTTTTGACACCGTGACCTCCCGCTTCAGTTTCTGTTTGTAAGCCAGGAGGAGGAGTACGGCCTGATGGTCCAATTTTCTGAAGTGAGGTCGTGGGACGGAACGGTAGGCATCCTTGACTGCTGTGTAGCAGTGGTCAAGTATATTCAGGCCTCTAGTGGGGCAGGAGACATGTTGGTAGAACTTTGGCAGCGCCTTTCTGAGGTTGGCCTAGTTAAAGTCCCCAGCTGTAATGAGCAAAGCCTCCGGATACCTGGTCTCAAGTTCACTGATGTTGGCATACAGTATGTTCAGAGCACACTCCTCGTCCACCTGGGGTGGAAATGTAGACCACTGTCAGTATGACCGAGGTGAATTCCTGTGGCAGATGGTAGAGACGACACTTCACCGACAGGTGTTCCAGGTCCGGGCTGCAGGAGCTTGTCAGTGCCACTGTGTCCGAGCACCACGCAGTGTTGATCAGTAGGCAGACACCACCACCCCTCATCTTGCCCGAAGACGCCGTACGGTCCATCCGATGGATCGAAAATCCCTCCGGTCGGATGGCACAGTCGGAGGTGGCAGGGGAGAACCAGGTCTCGGTGAAACAGAATACACAGCAGTTCTGCATCTACCTGCAGTACGTGAGTCTCCCTTTAAGATCATCCATGGAGAATTATATGTTGGACCCGGACGAAGGAAATGTCCTCCTTTTTTAAAGAAGGGGGCTTCCCTTCCTCCACCATCATCTCTGCTCTCAATCGCATCTCTCCCGTTTCACACACATCTGCTCTCACCCCATCCTCCCACCACCCCACTAGGAATAGGGTTCCCCTTGTCCTCACCTACCACCCCACCGGCCTCCGGGTCCAACATATAATTCTCCGTAACTTCTGCCACCTCCAACGGGATCCCACCACTAAGCACATCTTTCTTTCCCTCCCTCCGCCCCCCGCTTTCTGCAGGGATCGTTCCCTAGGCGACTCCTTTGTCCATTCGTCCCCCCCCCCCATCCCTTCCCACCGATCTCCCTCCTGGCTCTTATCCTTGTAAGCGGAACAAGTGCTACACATGCCCTTACACTTCCTCCCTTACCACTACTCAGGGCCCCAGACAGTCCTTCCAGGTGAGGCGACACTTCACCTGTGAGTCGGCTGGGGTGATATACTGCATCCAGTGCTCCCGATGTGGCCTTCTATATATTGGCGAGACCCGGCGCAGACTGAGAGATCGTTTCGCTGAACACCTACGCTCTGTCTGCCAGAGAAAGCAGGATTTCCCAGTGGCCACACATTTTATTTCCACGTCGCATTCCCATTCTGATATGTCTATCCACGGCCTCCTCTCCTGTCAAGATGAAGCCACACTCAGGTTGGAGGAACAACACCTTATATTCTGTCTGGGTAGCCTCCAACCTGATGGCATGAGCATTGACTTCTCAAACTTCCGTTAATCCCCTTCGTACCCCATCCATTATTTATTTATCTTTTATTATTTATTTATTTGTTTATTTTCTCTCTTTCCTTTTTCTCCCTCTGTCCCTCTCACTATAACTCCTTGCCCATCCTCTGGGCTTCCCCCCTCCTCCTTTCTTTCTCCTTCGGCCTCCTGTCCGTCCCATGATCCTCTCATATCCCTTTTGCTAATCAACTTTCCAGCTCTTGGCTCCATCCCTTCCCCCTCCTGTCTTCTCCTATCATTTCTGTTCTCTCTCTCCCCCTCCCACTTTCTAATCTCTTACTATCTCTTCTTTCAGTTAGTCCTGAGGAAGGGTTCCTCTTCCTATAGATGCTGCCTGGCCTGCTGCATTCACCAGCAATTTTTTTATGTGTGTTGCAGCATCTGCAGATTTCTTTGTGTTTGTGTTTTTAAAGATGTAGTGAGGTAGTGTTCACGGGTTCAATGTCCATTTAGGAATCGGATGGCAGAGGGGAAGAAGCTGTACCTGAATCAATGAGTGTCCATCTTCAGGCTCCTGTGTCCTCTCCCTGATGGTAGCAACAAGAGAAGAGCATGGCCTGGGTGATGGGTGTCCTTAACGATGAAAGCTGCCTTTTTGAAGTTTCGCTCCTTGAAGATGTCCTGGATACTACGGAGGCTATTTGCCATGATGGCTCTGACTGAGTTTACAAGTCTCTGCAGCTTATTTCAATCCTGAGTAGTGCTAGATGGTGATGCATCCAATTAGAACTCTCTTCATGGTACATCTGTAGAAATTGGCGAGTGTCTTTGGTGACATACCAAATCTTCACAAACTAACGAAATATATTCACTGTCATTGCACATATTCTTTGTAGCTGCATCAATATGTTGGGCCAAGGATAGATCGTCTGAGATATTGACACCTAGCAACTTGAAATTGTTCACTCTTTCCATTTCTGATCACTCTGAGGAGTGGTGTGTTTTTTCTCATCTGACACTTTCTGAAGTCCACAATTACCCCTTTGATCTTACTGACATTGCTGCAACACTATTCAACTAGCTGATATATCTCGCTCGTGTGTCATTACCATCAGAAATTCTGCCAACAATAATTGCATCCAGCAAATATTATAGATGACATTTGAACTGTGCCTTGCCACACAGTCATGAGTGTAGAGAGAGTGCTGGGCTAAGTACACATCTCTGAGGTGCACCACTATTGATTGTCAGTGAGGTGGGGATTTTATTTCTGATCCACACAGATGGTGGTCTTCCGGATAAGGAGGTCCAGGTTTTGGAACTCTTTGATCATAACTGTAGGAATGATTGTGTTAAACATTGAGTTGTAGTCAATAAATAGCATCCTGACATAGATATTTGTATTGCTCAGGTGATCCAAGGCTGTGTGAAATGCTAATGAGATCACATCCATCATGTTGTGGCAACAGACAAAATAGGCAATTACAGTGGATCCAGGTCTTTGCTGAGACAGGAGTTAATTCTAGACTGCCCTCTGTCTGTCTGCCCTCTACCCTGGACCCCCATCAATTTGCCTATCGCACCTACAGGTCAACAAAGGACACCATCTCCACGGCACTTCACTCTGCCCTGACCCACCTGGACAGCCCCAACTCTTATGTCTGAATGCTGTTCAGTGACATTAGTTTGGCATTCAACACTGTGATCCCCTCCAAGCTGATCACCAAACTTCACCAGCTTGGTATCAGCGTATCCCTCTGCAATTGGACCTTCAACTATTGGACTAACAGAACCCAATCAGTTAAGTTAGACAACTACTCCTCCTCCACTCTCACCCTGAACACTGGCGTGTCTCAAGGCTGTGTGCTGAGCCCTCTTCTGTACTCCCTTTTCACCTATGACTGCGTTCCTGTACATGGTTCTAACTCCATAATCAAGTTCGCAGACGACACCATGGTGGTTGGTGTGGTCAGAGCGGATGACGAGACAGCCTACAGGGATGAGGTCCAGCACCTGGCCGCATGGTGTGCCGACAATAACCAGGCCCTTAACACCCAGAAGACCAAGGAGATCATTGTGGACTTCAGGCATGCCAGGAGTCACACTCACATCCCCATCTACATCAAAGAAACTGTAGTGAAGCGTGTATCAAGCTTCAAATTCCTTGGTGTCCATATTTCTGATGATCTCACCTGGTCCCTGAACTCCTCTATCCTGGTCAAAAAGGCGCAACAACACCTTTATTTCCTGCGGAGCATCAAAAAACCTCACCCCTGTCCCAGGATACTGACGGACTTTTACCGCTGTACCATTGAGAGCATACTCACCAACTGCATCTCAGTGTGGTATGGCAATTGTCCTGTATTGGACCGCAAAGCACTCCAGCGTGTGGTGAAAACTGCCCAGCAGATTATTGGCACCCAATTGCCCACCATTGAGAACATCTACCATAAACACTGCCTGGGCAGGGCGAAAAGCATTATCAGGGATGCATCTCACCCTAACCATGGACTTTTTACTCTCCTCCCATCTGGTAGGCGCTACAGGAGCCTTCGCTCCTGCACCAGCAGGCATAGGAAAAGCTTCTTCCCTGAGGCTGTGACCCTGCTGAACCTCTCATCACAGCGCTAAGCAGTATTGCATCCGTATTCTACTGTCTCAGTACTTTTATAGTTGTGTGCTGTAGCACTTTTTTTATTCACGGTTATTTTGTAAATAACACTATTCTTTGCATTTCTGGTCGGATGCTAAATGCATTTCATTGGTTTTGTATCTGTACTCGGCACAATGACAATAAAGTTGAATCTAATCTAATCTAATAACCAACCTCTCAAAGCACTTCATCACCATTGATGTGAATGCTACTGGACAACAGTCGTTAAGGCATCTTACCTTGCTCTTCATGGGAACTTTTGTTGCCTTTTGAAGCAGGTGCGAACTTCCGACAGTAACAATGAGAGGTTGAAAATATCTTTGAACACACCTGCAAGTCGGTTGGCACAGGTTTTCAGAGCCTTACCAGGTTCTCTGTTGGGGACCACTTGATAGACAGTCTGACGTCAGCCTCCGAGACAGAGATCACGTGGTCATCGGTTGCTGCAGGGATCCTCACAACTGTAGTTTTATTTTCCCTTTCAAAGTGTGCATAAAAGGCTTGGGTATGAAGCAACTCTGCCATTTATGATGTTGGGTTTTGCTTTTTAGGAAGTAATGGCCTACAGTCCCTGACAGACACGAGAAAATCTGCAGCTACTGGAATTTCAAGCAACACACATAAAAGTTGCTGGTGAACGCAGCAGGCCAGGCAGCATCTCTAGGAAGAGGTACAAGCGTCAACTGTACCAGGGAGAAGGAAAAGGGGGAGCGGGGGAAAAACTCAGAGGATGGCCAGGGGGTATAGTCAGAGGGACAGAGGGAGAAAAAGGAGAGAGAGAGAAAGAATGTGTGTATATAAATAAATAATGGATGGAATACGACGGGGAGGTGGGGCATATTTATTTATATACACACATTCCCTCTCTCTCTCCTTTTTCTCCCTCTGTCCCTCTCACTATACCCCTTGCCCATCCTCTGGGTCCCCCCCCCCCATTTCTTTCTCCCTGGGCCTCCTGTCTCATGATCCTCTCATATCCCTTTTGCCAATCAACTGTCCAGCTCTTGGCTCCATCCCTGCCCCTCCTGTCTTCTCCTATCATTTTGGATCTCCCCTCCCCCTCCCACTTTCAAATCTCTTACTAGCTCTTCCTTCAGTTAGTCCTGACGAAGGGTCTCGGCTCGAAACGTCGACTGTACCTCACCTCTTCCTAGAGATGCTGCCTGGCCTGCTGTGTTCACCAGCAACTTTGATGTGTGTTGCTACAATTTGTTTGGTTGCTTCTGATTGATACTCTATTCTCTTCCAATTCAGTAAATTAGAGAGTGGACTGAAAGCTAGACAGCACCATAGTGGGCTTAGAGAATCACCCTGGAAAATGCCTCAATTGATTTTGATAATAGTGGTTGTTCTTTTTTGGTTGTTAATAGATAAGCTGATTTTAGTATGGTATTGCTTCATCAGATGATGTAAGAATTTTACAAGTATTGGGAGTAGTTTATATATATTTAGAACTTCTTAATGATAAAAGATATTTGCCCCCCCTTGGTTGTTTTTATATGTTATTGTTTTAAAGGCTAGAGATGTGGCTTTTAGGTCCGGGGATACCAGTCGCTACACAGAATCCAGGCGTGAACTCTGGAAAGCCATTAAGGGCACCAAAAGGCAATATCAAGCCAAGTTGGAAGCCCAGGCTAACCAAAGGGACGTCAGTAGACTATGGCAGGGTCTAAATGAGATCACTGGGCGCAACGAAAAGGCTGGGAATATCAGTAACTGTGGCGCTTCTCTTCCTGACAAACTTAACGTATTCTACTCAAGATTCAAACAGAAGAGGAGCGTCCTGCTCCCTCTGGATGAACCGGACCTGGTGGCATCGAGATTCATTGTCACCGAGGAGGACGTTAGAAGGGCCTTCCTGAAGATAAATCCAAGGAAGGTGACGGGCTCAGATGGCGTCCCAGGACGGATTCTCCGGGCCTGCGCAAGCGAGCTAGCTGGAGTGTTTGCTGACACCTTCAACTGCTCCTTGCTTCAGTCTAAGATCCCCTCATGTTTTAAGAAGGCAACGATAATCCCAGTGCTGAAGAAGAGCAAGGCATGCCTGAGTGACTATCGACCTGTAGCTCTGACATCAATTGCTATGAAGTGCTTCGAGAGATTGGTTATGGCACACATCAACCACAGCCTACCGGTCAACCTCGACGCTTTGCAATTCGCCTACCGGAGCAACAGGGCAATGGCAGATGCCATCTCTCTGGCCCTACATTCCTCCTTAGATCACCTGGAAAATAAAGACGCATACGTAAGGCTCCTTTTCATTGACTACAGCTCTGTCTTTAATACCACCATTCCAAATAAACTGATTCCTAAGCTCCGGAACCTGGGCCTTAGCACTCAGATCTGCAGCTGGATCTTCAACTTCCTCACAGACAGGACCCAGGCTGTAAAAATTGGGGACAAGCTCTCCTCTACAATCACTCTGAGCACCGGTGCCCCACAAGTCTGTGTACTCAGCCCCCTGCTGTACTCACTGTACACCCATGATTGTGTAGCCAAGTTTCCATCAAACTCAATATATAAGTTTGCTGATGTCACAACAACTGTCGTCCGTATCTCGGGTAATGATGAGTTTGAGTACAGAGAGGAAATTAAGAACCTGGTGGGATGGTGTGAAGACAATAACCTATCCCTCAAAGTCAGCAAGACGAAGGAATTGGTTTTTGACTTCAGAAGGAGTAGCGGATCGCATGACCCATGGTGCGCAAGTGGAAAGAAGCTGCAGAAGATCGTGAACACGGCGCAGCACATCACACAAACCAATCTTCCGTCCGTGGACTCACTTTACACCGCAAACTCTCAGAGCAGTGCTGCCAGGATAATCAGGGACATGACCCACCCAGCCAACACACTGTTCGTCCCTCTTCCCTCCGGGAGAAGGATCAGGAGCTTGAAGACCCGTACAGCCAGATTTGGGAACAGCTTCTTTCCAACTGTGATAAGACTGCTGAACGGATCCGGATCTTCCAAATATCTGGACCTGCCTGTCAGATTTTTTGCACTACCTTACTTCCCATTTTTCTATTTTCTATTTATGATTTATAATTTAAATTTTTAATATTTACTAATTTTAACTATTTTTAATATTTTTAAATATTTAATATTTGTAATCCAGGGAGTGGGAAGCGCAGAATCAAATATCGCTGTGATGATTGTACGTTCTAGTACCAATTGTTTGGCGACAATAAAGTATAAAGTATAAAGTACAACATTGAATCACAGTTGATTTAATTTGGCATTTTTGACAGTGATCAACAGAAAAAGACACTTTTGCGTCAAAGTGAAAACAGATCTCTTCAAAGTGATCTAAATGAATTACAAATATTTTGTGATTTCTATTTATAATTAACTTAGATCACTTTGTAGAGATCTGTTTGATTGGAGAAGTCTTCACCCCCTTCAAGTCAGTATTTAGTAGATACACCTTTGGGAGTAATTACAGCCTTAAGTCTGTGTGGATAGGTCTATCAGCTTTGCACATCTGGACACTTCAAGTTTTCCCTATTCTTCTTTACAAAACTGCTCAAGCTCTGTCAGATTGCATGGGGATCGTGAGTGAACAGCCCTTTTCAAGTCCAGCCACAAATTTTCAATTGGATTGAGGTGTGGGCATTAACTTTGTTTTTAATCCATTCCTGTGTAGTTTTGGCTTTATGCTTGGGGTCATTGTCTTGCTGGAAAACAAATCTTCTCCCAAGTCGCAGTTCTTTTGCAGACTGCATCAGGTTTTCTTCTAGGATTTCCCTGTATTTTGCTACACTCATTTTACCCTCTACCTTCACAAACCTTCTAGGGCCTCCTGTAGTGAAGTATCCCCACAGCATGATGCAGCCACCACCATGCTTCATGTAGGGATGGTGTGTTTTTGATGATGTGCGGTATTAAGCTTATGCCAAACATAGTGTTTAGTCTGATGGTCAAAAAGCTTAATTTTGGATTTATCAGAACATAGGACCTTCTTCCAGCTGACTTCAGAGTCTCCCACATGCCTTCTGTCAAGCTCTAGCCAAGATTTCATGTGAATTTTTCTTCAACAGTAGATTTCTCTTTACCTCTCTCCCATAAAGCTATGACTGGTGAAGCATCTGGGCAGCAGTTGTTGTATTTGCAGTCTCCCCCAACACAGCCACTGAAGCTTGTAACTCCTCCAGAGTTATCACAGGCCTCTTGGTGGTCTCCCTCACTAGTCCCCTTCTTGCATGGTCATTTAGAAGAAAGCCTGCTCTAAGCAGATTTACAGCTGTTACCACTTTCTCTCCATTTCTTGATGATGGACTTAACTGTACTCCAGGTGACTTGGAACTTTTCTTGTATTCAAGTCCTGACTTGTACTTTTCATTAACCTTTTCATGGAGTTTCTTGGAGTGTTCTTTTGTCTTTTTGGTGTAGTTTTGCCAGATTACTGACTCATCAGCAGTTGGACCTTCTAGATAACAGGTGTATTCTTACCACAATCAATTGAAACACTCTGACTGAACACAGGTCTGCAAAAACAGATCTCCATTTAACTAATTATGTGACTTCTAAAACCAGTGATGATTTGTTGTGTCATATTAAAGGGGGGTGAATACTTATACTTATGTGTTTTATACCTGTAGTTAATTTAGATCACTTTGTGGTGATCTCTTTTCATTTTGGCATGAAAGAATCTTTTTCTGTTGAACAGTGTCAAAAAAGCCAAATTTGTGATCCATTGTGATTCAAAGCAATAAAATATGAAAATTTCTAAGGGGGGGGTGAATACTTTTAAAAGGCATTGGTATATTCTTCTTCTTCCGAGCAGTAGTGATAATTTGTAAACTGGAGTTCTCTGTGCTACTTACAATCTCACTCTTACTTCATGGTCTCCTCTGCACCAAAGACAGATTGGATGACCATTTTGCAGTGCATCTGCATTCAGAGATCAAAGGTGACCCTGGGCTCCCAGTTGCCTGCCACTCTAATCCTTCATCCCCTCTCCCACTCTGTCCTGTCTGACTTTTACATTGCTCCAGAAATGTCCAACAAAAAAATCAAGAAACAACACTTCATCTTCTATCTGAGTACACTGCAGCATCTTGTTCTCAATATCAAAAGGTGACAATTTCAGCTAGCTAGCTTTTCCACTTTGTGCTGAACTTAAATGGATCTGATGGACGGTCATTCATAAGTAACATTAATTTGTCTTCTCTCCCCACAGATGCTTTCTGGCCTGTTGGGTATTTCCATCTTTTCTCTGTTCCAGATGTCCAGTATCCAATTTATTTTGTTGCTGCTACAGGGCCTTCCCTCCTTTGAAGCAATGATGTTTTCCGTGGAGTGAGGAATGGTTGGGTGATGGATGTAGTGCTGAAGGATGGTGGGATTTGGATAGCTGGGATTGTTCTTTGAAGATGGTGGGAACGAGCAGAAACTTCACTCCCTTAGCAATGGGACTTGACGAGCAGATTGGAGTTCGTCTGAGAATGAGGAATCAGTCATTCAGAAACTGTTTCACCAAAGGATGCTGAATGTTTGGAATTCTCCACCCGTGATGACACATATTTGATGAATATATTCAAAACAGAGATTGCTAAATTAATGGAAATTCATCGAATTGAAGGAAATGGGAATAAGGCAGGTCAGGAAAATGGAACTGAGGTAAAAATAATTATAGTACTGATTGGCAGATCAGGCACAAGAGTCTGGATGGTCTGCTCTTCTGACTTCTGATATCCAACTGAGAGTGAAGAAGGTCTAGAGACAGGGAGGTGCTGAGCCTCAGATCAGATTAAATGGGAAGACAGAGGTGAGTAAGAGATATGGAGAGGAAAGGATGAAGGGAAAGAAAGTGGGTGAGTGTGAGATGGAAGGTTCAAGGTGATGGAGGAGAGTGCTGGTGAGCTGAAGAGTTGGAGAGGAAAATGGGAAGTTTTGAGTACTCCAGCTGGCGATTCAGAGGAAAGGACTGCATAAAGCATAGATTGGAGTGGAGATGACAATCAGTGCACTGAATTCCCTGGTATACCAAGAATTTTGATGTCTCCATTAGTGCTCTGATGCTGTAGTCTGTGTAACAGGACAGAAGGAGGGAGCAGACTGCAACGGTCAACTATCTGAACTCCTCCAATACTGCTCAGTCCATTTATGTGAGTCGCACCAGATTGCAGTGGAAGACGGCTGTTGAAACTGCCGACAGGATACAGTGATGGTGCAGTCTATAACCTCTTAGTACTTTGATAGAATTGCTTCTGTTAATATCTGGAATTAGAATCTGGATTTGGACACCCCCATATTTGGAATTGTTCAGCCTCTGCCAGCGCCTCTCAAAGCCAGGGGTACGATATCCATCACATCTGGAGTCGCGCGGAGCTTCTGGCTAGCGCAGCCCAGAGCCAGGGGTTTGGACATCAAACACATCTGGGTGATTGACAGACGCGGGAAGTACCACTGCCGTCAAATTTGTGGGGTGGAGAGATTTTACTTTGCGCGGCAATCTCCATCGTTTCCTTGTGGTATGCCAGGGCGGACGCTGTCCCGGACTGGAAAATAGAACAGACACTCCCCACTGCCAGACCCGCCGCGCCGTGAGCTGAGGGAGCGTGAGAGGGGTGGTGCTGGGTGTGCAGCGTCCCTGGGCGAGGTGGCGGACCCCGCTCCCGCCCCCGCTTCAGTCGGCGCTCCGCAGCGAAGCGGAGGGTCGCTGTCAGTGGCGCCGATCTCTCCCTCCCACAATGGGCATCCTGTGGATCTTCTGCCTGCTGTTCGCCGCCGCCGCCGCCCTGGAAGGTACTGCGCTGCTCCGTCTGTGTGTGCGTGTAGATGGGCAAAGTTTGTGTTGGCGGGCGTTCGGAGCGAAGGGGTAGCGCGGCCGGAGAGCGGGCTCCGACTGAAGGGCTGTGGGTCTTGGGAAGCCAAGCAGGGCACCGAGACACTGGGTTTAGCAAGCAGCTCTGTGCTGCTTGAAACGCCTTAGGAGAGAGTGTATGCATCAAAAGTTGAGTCCGTGCGCTGTCTTATTGTGTGCAATGTGATGTGATGGAGTGTCTGCTGGCGGGCTGCTGCTTTCGGAATATTTCTGGACCCAACTCAGAGTCCGGGTCGTGAGTTCGCCTGCTCGGGAACCTCATTCTGCCCTCGGCGTGTTTCGGCGGTGCATCGCTGTGCCGTCGTCTGATGGGAATTATCCTGGTGCGGTCGTGCTCGTGTTCCGGGCGATTGGCTGGGGGTTTGGGGGGTGGTGTTTGCTGCCCTGGGAGCCTGCGAGTTGTTTCCGACAGCGGTGCAGTGCGACCGGAGCCCTTGCTCAGACCTTCTCCTCAGTCGGGGCTCCGCTGTGCCCCGCTCCAAGGCGGTGGTGGGCGGGCGCTGTCCAGGTGTGTGTGAGAAAGAAAGAGAGAAACATCGACTGAAGCTCTTCACGAGGCCGGCATCTCTCCAGATAATTCAGTACTTTGGTCCATCGGATGCAGCTGTTGCTTTTTCGGTGCATTATTTAGGGAATTGTGACTCCGATGGCCCGTTGACTCCTTTTGAATTCATCATGTTGACCCTTAAAATGTATTAGTGGTCTTCCTTAGCCCACGGGGCAGCAGGTTCCACGTTCTCGGTGGTGGTGGGAGGTGGGGGGAGGAAGGAGGAAGGGGGAAGGGGGGGGGAATTCCCGTCGTCTGCTGCTGACCATCCTGTGTTGGTTGTTTTCAACAAATGTGAACTCTACTGGCCAGAGATTTATACTCGTAATCTTTGAATCTCGATCGCAGAATGTGTATTTTTGATAGCGTAGCCTTTGTGCTTTGTGCTGGATGAAATGTTCATAAAATCATGTCTTTAATACGTTAAGCTTCCATGTCTGGATGATACATGCTGTAACCTGGAAACAATGAAGGGGTTGGTTGTCATCAAAGCATGTGAATATGTCATTTAAAATTCAACTTGCGAATTTGTGTAGTATATTGTGAAAACTTTCATTAATTTGAGGAACATCCAGCTGCAGCATTTGTTCTGGTACAGTTACCCCGTCAGGCATGCCAGGAAGTAAGAGGCCATAAATTCATCTTTAGTTTTCAGTTTGTAATCTCCCAAATGATATTGTTTTTGCCTTTTGCATCTTTTCAATGTAGTAGTTGTAAGAGAAGGAGTGGTACAAGATTACTTCGAGGTTTTTTAAAAAACGGTTTGTGCTGTGAATGAGATAGTGCCTTTCCAGTTAACCTTTCTATTTGTATGATGGTTGTACAGGTGATTATTTGAGTTTGGTTCAGGTTAACAACACAATTGTCTGTCAGTCTGGCAGTACAGCTCAACGTGTGAACCTGGATCAAGGCTGCTGCATGTGCAGGGTGCTCATACATTTCTTGTGGCAGCCATGGCTGCAATTCCTCCAATTTCAATATAAAAGCAAGAATTTGGATCATACAGGTTAATTCAGTGATTTAGCAACAGCTCTTCCTCTCTGCCATCCGATTCCTAAATGGACATTGAACTCATGAACACAACCTCACTTTTTTAGCATATTATTTCTGTTTTTGCACAATTTTAATCTATTCAATATACATATACTGTAATTGATTTACTTATTTATATTTATTTATTTTTCTTCTATATTGCATTGAACTGCTGCTAAGTTAACAAATATCAGGACACACTCCAGTGATAATAAACCTGATTCTGATTCTGAATGGTCATTTGTAGATATTCAAAGGAAATAAGTTGAATTGAATGTTTATGCTTGAACAAGGAGCGAAGTGTTATTGCAGCTGACGTGTGTGATGTTCTATGGATGCTGTCTGGCCTGCTGCGTTCCACCAGCATTTTGTGTGTGTTGCTTGAATTTCCAGCATCTGCAGATTTCCTCGTGTAAGTGTGTTCCACTGGATTGCAGTTTGGAGCAGTAAGGCTTTATAGTGGTGTGGGTACTTGTGAAGGTTAGTGCTCTTGGAGTTCTTCTAGACGTTCCCGGTCAGAATTTGATCCCACCCTTACCTTTTGTTAAGATACCGCTCAAGCTCCGCATCAAACCTAGAGTGGATTCTTTGCTTTATGCTACAGGCTGCCTTTGCATTTGTGCCTGACTTAATTATACCAAGGATTAGAGGTAGATAATACCAGGGATAATGTGGTTTACATTGAGCTGACACAAACCCAAAAAGTAATGATAACTTGAATGTAGAAAATATGTAAGAAATTGAATTTTTTAAGGCAACTGACAAAACAAACTGACAGATAAATGAAGCATCAAAATGAATTTGGACCCATTGAATATTGTGATTTTGAAAAACAGAAACAATGGAGGGAACGATGCTTCTGTGTTCATAAACATGAGCAGTGAATAGGCTTGGATCTGCATCTCAGCAAATGATCAGAACTGTTTTTCACCTACAAATCTGAGGCAAAAAATTGCATCTTTGTTTTTTGGCGTTGAAAGGAAATTTCCTGCTTGCTGATTTCTTTATTTTCTTCCTCATCACATTGTAGACTGTATATGTCATCACAGGAGGGGTTCAGGGAGAATGCTAATGTTAAGCTGCCAAGCTATCATTTCCCTTTGTTCAACATTACTCGATAAATTTTGATGTGAGGTACAGACATGAGCCTGTTGCAGTAAATAACTTGGCTGCAAATTTGTAGCTTGTAGTTTTAATGAATTGCTGAAAATAAAATTAATTCATTTGCTTCTCAAATTGGTGTTTATGCTTTCGAGCCAGTGATTCTCAGTACATTGTCACAACTCACTGCCCTGTAATGGGAAAGCCAATAGCTGGGAGTTGCTGCATATCCTCCTTGCACTCCATGAGGTTTCTTTTGTATACCTCTAGCAAGAGCAAACAACATCCATAACACAAGCTGCTATCCATAATACACCCTCACAATTTTGAGAGTTCACTTAAAATCACATGCGTTGCATGCTTCTATTTATTGTAAATGAAATGAAGGATTTGAGCAGGAATGCATTCCAAGTTGATAGTTTTGAAAGGTGTAGACGTTGTAAATAGAAAACAAAATATGGATTCTGTGTAATTTATGAATAGGATAGACTTGTAAGGTTGAGTGCGAACCTTGGATATCACACACCTGCATTTGTGAGATGGAGTGGAGGCCAGATGATAATGTGTATCACTACAAGGTGGTGGTGAGAAGGGTTGTGTGGTGGTGAATTAAACACTGAGGAAACAAATAGTTATGGATCAGAGATAGCTGAGGTGCACAAGAGTTCGGAGGTAGTGCATCCTACAAGCCTGCTGGTGATGCATTGCTGTCAGGATGCATTTGAGCTGTGCAGTAATAAACCCTGCTGCAACATTCCAGATAAGTAGTTTAGTGACAAAAGCCATGGGGATGGAATGTGCAGCTTTTGAACATTACAATTCAAAACTGCTTACGTTCCTTTGCTGTATGTGATGTATGTAATATTGATCTTTTCAATATGCTCATAATAACAACAGAAATACCCTGAAATAGAGTGAAATAGTCTTTCTGGGCACCACCTACTGCCAGTCTAAATTATTATATGAAAATAAGTCTGAAATCACAGCATGACCTGGGGTGATGAGGTGTGTTTGGTATTAACTTTATCAATCCAGTGTTGGCTTATTTGAAACATTTTTACTTTGCCTCCAAGGTTGTCGAGGATCACCTGCTGGGGAAATAGTGTTGTGGCTGCTGGCAGGTCACAAAGTTACCATTGATTCAATACTAATTGATATTTGTGTTCTAATTTCAGGCAAATTAGGTTTCTGTTGGAAATGAGCCATATTAAGCAATATTTTGTGAATCATGATAGTGTGATTGTACTTGCCCAAAACAATACTGTAGTTTGAAGTAACTGTGCAAATCTACCTTGTAGATATAAGGTGAGCGGGAGTCAAATATGTCACAATAGATAAACTGTAAGACTACCACGCTTTGATGCATTGATTTCTGTTGCAATGTGCACTTACGAATTCAGCACAACATTAGAATTGGGGCAATTACAGAAATTAATACAGCTGTATCATCGTTTGAGCAGAATATGCTTGAGGGGAAGTAGCAACGTTCTTGCATTATTGAACTAGTAATTCAGAGGAGGGGGCTAATCATCTGTAGAAAATGAACAACATAAAATCTGGAGGAGCTAGCATCTATGGAGGTAAACAGATAGTTCTGTGTATCCATAGAAGTGAGTTCTGACCCTATCATGGAAGTTACAGAAATTAGTTAATTAAATAAATCTGGGGGAGGGAGAAGAGGGAAGTTTATACATGTAATAGTAACCAACAAACTACTAAAAAACCCAATCTTGCTCACTGATTTTTTTTTTAAAGAATAAACTGTACCATCTTGCCTGGTTTGGCCTGTGTGCACTGCCAGAATTCTGGTAAAGTTTTAACACACGGCAGCACATCTGATACTGAGCTAACCTATCTTACAACTGATAGACCTGATTAACTGTCCACCACAGTTAGTTATGAATGGTGGTGGACAGTTTGATGACTAACCTGAGTGAGGCTTCCAGAATGTTCTCATTGTCAGTGATCTGGCACATCTAGAAGTATTGAATAGATGACCCATCTCAGCTTCCTCATGAGTTCCCCTCTGTCACAGAAGCCAGTCTCTGAAGGCTGTTCAAATGATGCCATGTAGGTGGTTTAGAAACCATTCATTTAGCTGGGGTTATATTGCAGTAATAGTCATTTTGGAGACGTGCATGCCTCTCCTCCTCTGTCTCTTCTTCTCTCATCTTTTTTTGTCCTGACTCTTTGATCCTGGAGTCGTGCAGCCCTGGCCTCATCCGATTCTTGTTCTTTCTCTCTCCTTGCCGCTTCCCGACGACGTTTGGTGTCATCTCTTGACCATAATGTCCCCCTTTCCTTTCCATGCGGCATAATTAAGCTGACCTTATGCTGGATAGAAGATACGAAGCAGTAACACCAAAGGATGCTGATTATTCTTGATGTTGTGGTTGGCGCTCTCCTAAATGGACGTGATATAGTCGCCGCTGTCCTTTGACTGCAGCAAAGGGTTTTATGGGTGTCTCAAAGTACGTCATTACAGTAAGATTTAATTATCTCTTATTGATGAGTGGCAGTTAGATCTGTCCCAATCCTGCACATGCTGATGGTGATTAGCAGAATGTGACCCCTCGAAATAAAGCTGCCCTGCCCTTTTGCCCCGGTAGGTATCGCTGCTGGGGCTGGCCATGCACATGCGTCGGGCTGTCGCGTCCCGATTTCCATGATGGCGGATTGGCTCTCGGGTTAAAAGGGAACCTGTTGATTTTGGCGAATGAGCAATTTTATACGAATATATAACCCTGAACTTTGCCTGCATTCTGTAAGTTAGCGCATTTTAATTTGATTTAGCCAAAAACAGTGCCGTTGTAATGCACCGTTTACGCTAATTGGAGGTCACAAATGGACAGACAGACAGAGCATGACAGTTTTAGTAGTATATAGATGGTGACTCCGGTAGTAGTTTGAATCTATAGTACAGATTTGTATTAACTAACCAAGATCTGTTCTAATATTTAACTAATCAACCTTCTAGTTCAAACTTTGCAGTCTCAGCTGGCAGCATTTCTGACATATGGAAACTTAGTTGCAGATAGTTCTTGTGCCCTTGTGCCTGTACCTAGGATCGTCGATTTCTGTGTCTGGCACCAGTCAGGTCCCAAAGCTACCTGACTGAAGGTTTCAAACTTTATTTAAAAAGGGCAGCAGGATAAACCAAGAGGCTGTAAGATAGTGAGTCTAATAAGTTATTTTAATATTGAAATAAATTTTGGCAGTCTGCATCAGTGCGAGAGGTCATTCGTTGGTGACACAGCACGTAGTCTAAAAGGAGCTCTGATGCTTTCAGCTTGTTTCGGCAGGCTGCAGTCAGCATGGGGCCATTAAAAAGAAGGGAGATGTATGAGGGGTGATTGATAAGTTCGTGGCCTAAGGTAGAAGGAGTCAATTTTAGAAAACCTAGCACATTTATTTTTCCTACATTTACACATTTAGTCCAGCGGTCGTGGAGCATACGGATCCCTTCTTTGTAGAAGTCGGCATCCTGGACCTCCAGAAGTGCTCCACAGCAGGGGTGATTGATAGGTTCATGGCCTAAGGTAGAAGGAGATGATAACTTCAAACTTTCTGCATTTTCACTCAAAGAGTTGAACTGCACGTGCATGTAACAAGAGCTGTATAACTCATCTCCTTCTACCAAAGGCCACAAACTTATCAATCACCCTTGCTATAGACTACCTGGAGGTCCAAGGCGCTTTCGTTACATGCACGTACAGTTCAACTGTTTGAGTGATAACGCAGAAAGTTTGAGGTTAATAACTCATCTCTTTCTACCTTTGGCCACGAACTTATCAATCACCCCTGCTGTGGACCACTTCTACAAAGAAGGGATTTGTATGTTCCACGAATAAATGTGCTAGGTTTTCTAAAATTGACTCCTTCTACCTTAGGCCACAAACTTATCAATCACCTCACGTAAGTGGTGTGTTGGAGTACGCCAGGGTTAGAGTGGACAGGATTTGTCTTGACATGATAAGGCAAGAACAGGATTGGGCAAACACCAATGGACATTCTAAATAAGTAAAAAGAAGCTTCTAGTAAGTTTTTTTTTCTCTTTGTTAGTACATAGTTAATGTGCTGAGAATGGGTCCAGACGTAGTGGTACGTTCTTCGTGTGAACCTCCAGTCTCCGTGATAATGACTTCTGTATGAAGTGCACGTTGCTGCAGCTCCTTAGACCATGTTAAGAAACTGGAGCTGCAGCTGGATGACCTTCAGCTTGTACAGGAGAATGAAGAGGTGATAGATAGGAGCTGCGGGGAGGTAGTCACTCCTAAGTTGCAAGAGGCAAGTACCTGGGTGACTGTCAGGAGAGGGAAAGGGCAGAGTATCCCTGTGACCATTCCCTCAATAATAAGTATACCACTTTGAATACTGTTGGGGGTGGGGGGGGGGCAACCAGATACAGTATCTGGTTCTGTGGTTCAGAAAGGAATGAGGGAGAAAAGGAGAGATTGGAGATTCCTTAATTAGAGGATCAGAAAGCAGATACTGTGGATGTGAGAGACACTCGGATGGTCAATTGCCTCCCAGGTGCCAGGATCAGGGATGCCTTGGTTTTGTGTCCATAGCATTCTAAAGGGAGAGGGTAAACAACTGGAAGTCGTGGTACATACTGGTACCAACAACATAGGTAAGAAAAGGGAGGAAGTCCTGAACAGAGAACATTGGGAGTTAGGCAGAGAGTTGAAAAGCAGGGCCTCCAGGACAGTAATCTCTGGAATGCTGAACAGGATCATTTGGCAGGTGAATTCATACTGGGAAAATGGTGCAGGGGGCAAGAGTTCTGATTTCTGGATCATTGGGATCTCTCCTGTGGAAGAACGTCTTTGGTTGTCCATTGAAATCCAATGACGACGTCCATTCCTTTATAACGGTGAGATCTTTGTTGACTATACAGTCCTATCCTGGACCCACAAGCTCTATTGCAGGTGGAACGTGTATATGTAGTAGTGGTGGCAACCATGGCTGCATTTCTCCTGGCTCTCTTCTGCTGTCTTCTGGTTGTTCTTTTCATCTCCAGAACATGGACCCCATCCCTACACAGCTGTCAACAAGTGGTACGGTCAGCAGCAACCTCCTCCAGGTCCTCGGGTCTGATCTTGCATTTCCTTAAAGCATTCTTCGTCTGATCCTTATAGCGCTTTTTCGGCCTTCCAGCTGAGCGTCGACCATGATGAAGCTGGTCGCGTAAAACTGTGCGGGGTAGCCGACATGGGGGCATCATTATTACATGCCCCAGCCACTGCAGCTGACGCTGGGTGATCATGGCCTCAATACTTCTGCAGTTGGTCTTTACAAGGCAGCCTCCTGCAGTCAAGATGTGGGACTGGTTGTCCTGGGATCACCCTTGCCACTGGGATTTACCTTATCATGGTGAAGATAGCGCTATTGGGGATGGCACACACCCTGTGGCTCTTTAAAATCTACCTTGCACAGGTCTCCACCTCTGACCATGGTGAACAATACCTGGACCTGTGGAAGATACGGCCTGTACAAAAACGATGGGTTACATCTGAACCTGATGGGTACCAATATTCTTCTGAACAGGTTTGCTACAGCTGCGGGGGATGATTTGAACTCATTTAGCAGGGGGATATGAAGTGGAGTGATAGGGCTGAAGTTGGGGTAGTTGGTGTATAACTAGGTGTATTGTGTAAGGTGACTGAGGAAGGACAGGTAGAATTGCAGGTAAAATAGGGTAAAATTGCAGTCAGTATGATCAGTTAAAGTGTAATGACGACCTAAGTCAAAAAGGTTGATGAATACAGGACTAAAGATATTATATTTGAATGCATGCAGTATATGGAATAAGATAAATGATCTTGTATCACAGTTAGAGATGGGATATTGTGATCAGATGTCATGTTGTGAGCATATCTGAGTCATGGCAGAACGAAGATCACAGTTGAATCTTAACCTTTAAGAATGCATATTGTATCAAAAGGACAGGCATGGAGGCAGAGTGGGTGGGGTGGCTCTTTTGGTAAAAAAATTAAATCAAATCCTTTGAAAGAGGTTGCAAAGGATTAGAAGACATAGACTCCTTGTGGGTAGAGTTAAGAAACAGCAAGGCTTTAGAAAAAAAGACCCTGATGGCAGTTATATGCAGGCCCCTGACAGTAGTCAGTATGTTGGCTACATATTACAAAGGGTGGTAAGTAGAAGGCATGTAAAATGGTCAATTTTGCAGTAATCATGGGGGATTTTAATATGCAGGTGATTGGGAAAATTAGGTTGGTGCTGGATCCCAAGAGAGAGAACTTGTAGAATGCCTGCAACAAGGCTTTTTAGAACAGCTTGTGGTTGAGTCCGTCAAGGGAATAGCAATTCTGGATTAGGTGTTATGTAATGTACCAGATTTGATTAGGGAGCTTAAGGTAAAGGAATCATAAGGAGACAGTTATCATAATATGATAGAATCCACCCTGCAGTTTGAGAAGGGGAAGCAAAAGTTAGACGTATCAGCATTACAGTGGAATAAAGGGAAGTACAGAGGCATGAGAGAGGAGCTGGCCAAAGTTGACTGGAAGGGGAAACTAGCAGGGGTGACGGAAGAACAGCAATGAAGGCACAAGATAGATGAAGATTCTAAAGGGAGGGTGAAGCAACCGTGCCTGACACAGGAAGCCAAAGACAGCATAAAAGCAAAAGAGAGGACATATACAAATGCAAAAATTAGTGAGAGGTAGAGGATTGGGAAGTATTTAAAAACTAACGGAATCCAACTAAAGCAATAAAGAGAGAAAAGATGAAATTTGAAGGCAAGTTAGCCAATAATGTAAAAGAGGATGCAAAAAGTTTTTTCAGGTAAATAAAATGTAAAAAAGAGATCAAAGTGGGTATTGAACTGTTGAAAAATGACGCTGGAGAGGTAGTAGTGGGGAACAAAGGAATAGCAGAAGAAATTAAGTATTTTGCATTAGTCTTCACTGTGGAAGACTAACAGAATGCCTGAAATATGAGAGTGTTGGGGCAGAAGTGAGTGTCATTGCTATTACTAAGGAAAAGGTGCTTGGGAAGCTGAAAGGTCTGAAAGAAGGGAGATGTTACCTGGATCAGGCGGCTGCACCCCAGGGTCCTGGAAGAGGTTGTGAAGGCATTAGTAATGATCTTTCAAGAATCACAGGATTCTGGAATGGTTCAGGAGGACTTGAAAACTGCAAATGTCAGTCCACTCTTTAAGAAGGGTGAGAGACAGAAGAAAGGAAATTATACACCAGTTAGCCTGACTTCAGTGGATGGAAAGGTGATGAAGTCTATTATTAAGGATGAGTTTTTGAGGTAATTGGAGGCACATGGTAAAATAGGCCAAGGTCAGCATGGTTTTCTAAAGGGGAAATCATCCCTGACTAATCTGTTGGAATCCTTTGAGGAAATGACAGGCAGGATAGACAAATGAGAGACAGTGAATATTGTTTATTTAGAATTCAGTAGGCCTTTGACAAGGTGCCATACATGATAAGAGCCGATTGTATTAGACCACAAGACGTAACAGAATTAGGCCTTTCGGCCCATTGAGTCTGTTCATCATGGCAGATCCATTTTGTTCTCAACCCTATTTTCTGGCCTTTTCCCCATAACCTTGGATGCCTTGACTAATGAGGAACCCTATCAACCTACCTTAAATATACCCAATGACCCAGGCTACATAGCTCCCTGTGGCAAGAATTCCACAAGATCACCACCCTTTGGCTAACAAAGTTTTTCCTCATTTCCGTTCTAAATCAATGTCCCTCTATTCTGAGGCTGTGTCCTCTGACCCAAGACTCCCACGCTGCAGGAAACACCATCTCCACATCCACACTATATAGGCCTTTAAGCATTTGATAGGTTTCAATGAGATACTCAAATTCAGATGAGTACAGGCCCAGAGCCATCAATCACTTCTCATATGATAGCCATTTCTTTCCTGAAATTATTTGCATGAACCTCCTCTGAATGCTCTCCAGTGTCAGCATACCCATTCTTAGATAAGGAGCTCAAAACGACTCACAAT
This sequence comes from Mobula hypostoma, assembly GCF_963921235.1. Taxonomy (NCBI): domain Eukaryota; kingdom Metazoa; phylum Chordata; class Chondrichthyes; order Myliobatiformes; family Myliobatidae; genus Mobula; species Mobula hypostoma. The sequence goes on along the minus strand of NC_086121.1, from coordinate 46,371,619 downwards.
ACTCCAAGTGAGGCCTCACCAGTTCCTTATAAAGCCTCAGTATCACATCCTTGCTGTTATATTCTGGTCCTCTTGAAATGAATGCTAAGATTGCATTTGCCTTCCTCACCAACGACTCAACCTGCAAGATAACAGTTAGGGAATCCTGCACAAGGACTCCAAAGTCCATCTGCACCTCAGATTTTTGAATTTTCTCCCCATTTAGAAAATAGCCTTTATTCTTCTATGAAAGTGCATGGCTGTACACTTGCTGATGCTGTATTCCATCTGCCACTTCTTTGCTCAAATTCCTAATCTGTTCAAGTCCTCCTGCAGCCTCCCTGGTTCCTCAATGCTATCTGCCTCTCCACCTATCTTTGTACCATCGGCAAACTTGTCCACAAGGCCATTAGTTCCAAATCGTGTAAAACATGTAATAAAAAGCTGTCCCAACACAGATCGCTGTGGAACGTCACTGGTCACTGGCAGCCAATCAGAAAAGGCTCCCTTTATTCCCACTCTTTGCCTCCTGCCAATCAGCCAATGCCTTACACTAGTATCTGTCCTGTAATATCATGGGCTCTTATCTTGCTAAGCAGCCTCATGTGTGGCACCTTGCCAAAGGCCTTCTGAAAATCCAAGTGTACAACATCCACAAATTCTCCTTTAGATTCTTGATTAGTCAGGAAATGAAAGGATACAAGGAGAAGGCAGGAGATTGGGACTGAGAAAAATTGGATCAGCCATGATGAAATGGCAGAGCAGGCGTGATGGGCCAAATGGCCTAATTTTGGTCCTGTATCTTATGGTCTTATGGTAACTCCTGCTTGTTATTTTTTTAAGTAATTCGAACAGATTTTTCAATTAAGATTTTCCCTTAAGAAACTCTTGCTGACTTTGGCCTATATTATCACGTGCCTCCAAGTACTCTGAAACCTCATCTTTAAGAGTCGAATTCAACATCTTCCAAACCACTGAGGTTAGGCTAAGTGGTCTGTAATTTCCTTTTCTTTTGCGATTTTCTTTTCTTGAAGAGTGGAGTGACATTTGCAATTTCCCAGTCCTTCAGAACCATGCTAGAATCTGTTGATTCTTGAAAGGTCATTACTATTGCCTTCACAGTCTCTTCAGCCACCTCTTTCAGAACCCTGGGTGAAGTCTGTTAGGTTAATATTACTTATCTGCTTTCAGACCTTTCAGCTCCACAAGCACCTTCTTCCTAGTAGTAGCAGCTGAACTCAGTTTGTCTCCTGACACTCTGAAACTTCCAGCATACTGCTAGTGTCTTCCCAGTGAAGACTGATGCAAAATACTTATTCAGTTTGTCCACCACTTCCTTGTCCCTCATGATTACCTCTCCAGCATTGTTTTCCAGAAGTCCAATATCCTTTCTCACCTCTATTTCACACTTTATGTATCTAAAGAAAAATTTAGTATTAATTCTCTTTTCCCTCATGGATAATTTTGGTTGCCTTCCGATGGGTCTTAAAAGCTTTCATATCCTCAAACTTCTCACGAATTTTTGCTCTATTATATGTCCTCTCTATTGCTTTGATGTTGGCTTTGACTTTCCTTGTCAGACACAGTTGTGTTATACGGTCTTCTTCCTTGGGATGTATCTATGCTCTGCCTTCTGAATTCCTCCCAGAGACTCCAGCCATTTGTTGCTCTGCTGTCATCCCTGGTAGAGCCCCCTTCCAGTCAACTTTGGCCAGCTCTTCTCTGACGCCTCAATAAATCTCTTTACTCCACAGTAATGCTGATACATTTGACTTTAGCTTGCCCCTCTCAAATTGCAGGGTGAATTCTATCATTCCTCACTGCCCCCTGAGGAATTCTTTACCTTAAACACTCTATTCAGTATACAACACCCAATCAGGATGGCTGGTGCCCTAGTGGGCTCAACTGCAAGCTGCTCTAAAAAGGCATCTCTTAGGCATTCTTCAAATTCTGTGCCTTTGGATCCAGCACCAACTTGATTTTCCCAATCTACCTGCATATTGAAATCCCCCATGACTATCATAATGTTCCCTTTTTGACAAGCCTTTTCTATCTTCTGTTGTAATTTGTAGCCCATATCCTGGCTACTGTTCAGAGGCCCGTCTATAACTCCCATCAGGTTCTTTGCAGTTTCTTAACTCTACCAACAAGGATTCTATTTCTTCTGATCCTATGTTACCTCTTTCAAAAAAATTTGATTTTATATTTTAACAACAGAGTCACCTCACCCCCTTGACTACCTTCCTGACTTTCGATGCAGTGTGTATCCTTGAATGTTAAGCTCCTAAATATAATCTTTTTGAGCCACGATTTACTGATGCACAGAACCTCATCCCTGGCAATCTCTAATTGCCACAAGATTATCTACCTTATTCCATATACTGTGTGCATTCAAATATGACACTTCAATCCTGTATTCATCACCCTTTTTGATCTTGTCCCATTGAAACACTGCAATTCATCCCACTGACTAGAATTTTTCCCTGATATCTGCCTGCCCTTTCTGACAGTCTCACTGCACACTGCCTCTGGTGTTTACCAACTGCCCCATCTTCGGCCCCATCATTCTGGTTCCCACCCCTGCCAAATTACTTTAAACTCCATCCCTAGCAGTTCTAGCAAACCTATCCACATGATATTGGTGCCCATCAGGTTTGGGTGTGAACTGTCCCTTTTGTACAGGTTATTTCTTCCTTGGAAGAGATCTCAATAATCCAGAAATCTGAAGCACTGCCCTCTGCATGAGTTCCTCAACCATGCATTCATCTGCCAAATCATCCTGTTCTTACTCTCAGTGGTGCATAGTACAGGCATCAGTCTATCCTGGAGGTCCTGTTCTAAAGCTTTCTAGCTAGCTCCCCAAATTTTCTCTTCAGGACCTCTTCCCTTTTTCTATCTACGCCATTGGTGCCAAAATGGACCAAGACTTCTGACTGTTCATCCTCTCCCCTTTAGAATGCCTTCAGTATTTTAGGAAAGGTGCTAGCGTGCGTGGAAGGTTGGCTGATTGGCAGGATGCAAAGTGTGAGAATAAAGGGTGGCTTTTCTGGTTGGCTACCGCTGACCCAGCAGCATGCTGAATGGGCCGCTGTTGCTTCTTTTCATGTTATATGACCGTGATTTGGATGAAGGAATTGTTGGCTTTGTAGCCAAGGTAGGTGAAGGGGTAGGTAGTGCTGAGGTAGTAGGTGTCTACAGAAGAACTTGGACAGACTGGGTGAATGGGCAAAGAAGTGGCAAGTGGAATGTGGTATCGGGAAGTGCTTGGTCAAGCACTTTGACAGAAGGAATAAATGTGTGGACTATTTTCTAAATGGGGAGAAAATTCAAAAATCTGAGGTACAAAGGGACTTGGGATTCCTTGTGCAGGATTCCCTAAGATTTAACTTGCAGGTTGAATCAGTGGTGAGGAAAGCAAAGGCAATGTTAGCATTCATTTGGCGAGGACTAGTATACAGAAGCAAGGGTATGCTGCTGCTTTACGAGGCATTAGTCAGGCTATATTTGGAGTATTGTGAGCAGTTTGGGGCCTCTTGTCTAAGAAAATATGTGCTGACATTGGAGAGGGTATAGAGAAAGTTCGCGAGAATGAAAGGGTTAATGTATGAGGAATACTTGATGGCTTTGGGCTGTACTTTCTGGAGTTTAGAAGAATGAGTGGGGATCTCATTGAAATCTATTGAATATTGAAATGTCTAGAAACAGTAGATGTGGAGAAGATGTTTCCTATGGTGGGGGAGTCTAGGACCAAAGGGCACAGCCTCAGAATTGAGGGAAGTCCATTTAGAACACAGATAAGGAATTTCATTAGCCAGATGATGGTGAATCTGGAATCTGTAGAGGCCAAGTCATTGGCTATATTTAAGGCAGAGTTTGATAGGTTCTTGATTAATCAGAGCTTCACAGGTTACAGGGAGACAGCAGAAGAATGGGACTGAGAGGAATAATAAATCAGCCGGAATGAAATGGTGGAACAGAGTCGATGGGCTGAATGACCTAATTCTGCTCCCATGTTTCATAATCTTATGGTTTTATTAAGCAGTTTTCATAAATACATTCACCAAAATTCTCATAATTTACCTTGCACATCTTTTGGGATTAAAGCAATGATGATTAGTCACACGGCAGCCTGCTGCTTTAAGATTAAATTTTCATTTTTGGCATCAAGTTAGAAGACAGATCTGGCAGCCTTATACAGCTTACATTGCAAGCTTAAATTTTAGAACAGCATTCACCAATCTTTATTGTATAATCCAGAGAATTTGAACCACTTGTCCATTAGGCTGAGAGTAGCCATTTAACAGACCCAGCTGAGGCATGAGAAATATCTGTTACCCGAACAGTTGCAGTTTAGACTTTGGTGTTCAATTCTGGCGGTGTCTGTAAGGAGTCTGTATGTCCTCCCCGTGGAATGCTTAGGTTTTTCCTGAGTGCTCTGGTTTCCTCCGACAGTCCAGTGACATACTGCGTAGGTTAATTAGTCATTGTAAGTTGTCCCTGGTAAGGTTGGGGTTAATTAGGTTTGTCGGTGGGGGAGAGGAGGTTGCTGTGTCAGCCTGGTTTGAAGGGCCAGAAGATCCTACTCTCTGCTGTTTTGTTAAATAAATAAATAATCAGTGGATGGCAAATAATGAGAAAGAATTTCACGGGACAGGACTGATCTACCTTGGAAAGGCTGGAATTAATTAAGTTGGTATTAATTTGTTGGTGGGAGATTTTGCTTGGATATATTAAATAAAGTTTTTGAAGAGGCAACTAAACATATTGATATAGATAGCAGAGCAAGTGTTGTTTTCATGGACTTCACTGAAGCTTTTGATATATCATACCTGAAAGACTAGTCTAAAAGGGGTTCCATGGAAAATTGGATCCAAAACAGGACTGGTAATAGGAGACAGAGGAAGATGTTGGAGCATTGTTTTTCATGATTGGGCAGCATTGTACACAGGAACCAGTGCTGGAATACTTGCTGATTGCTATGCATAACTTTGTTGTGTATATATGAGGTTCTATTCGTAAGGCCAGTGATGTTGTGGGGATGGAACTGGACTCTCTGACGGTGGTGTCTGAAAAGAGGATGCTGTCTAAGTTGCATGCCATCTTGGTCAATGTCTCCCATCCACTGCATAATGTACTGGAGTACATTCAGCCAGAGACTCATTCCACTGAGATGCAGCACAGAGCATCATAGGAAGTCATTCCTGCCTGTGGCCATCAAACTTTACAACTCCTCCCTTGGAGGGTCAGACACCCTGAGTCAATAGGCTGGTCCTGGACTTATTTCATAATTTACTGGCATAATTTACATATTACTATTTAAATATTTATTGTTCTATTACTATTTATTATTTATGCAGCAAATGTAATGAAAATCAATTTCCACCGGGATTAATAAAGTATGACTATTAGTGAGGTTGTGGAAAACAGAAATTGATAGCTTAGGATAGATCTTGAGGGGATAGTCTTGGTAGAATGATATTATTCAGCCGGTAACTGAGGCAAGGCAAAGGTAGATGGAATTTAATGTGGATAACTGTGTGATGTTACGTTTTAAGAGGCTTGATAAGGTTAGGGCATGTTCCGAGGGACCCAGGGAGTATTGAGGAAAAAAGTGATCTTGGTGTATCTCAAGAGAGAGAACTTGTAGAATGTCTGAGTGATGGCTTATTAGAACAGCTTGTTGTTGAGCCCACTAGGAGATTGGCTGTACTGGATTGGGTATTGTGTAATGAACTGGAGGTGATTAGAGAGATTGAGGTGAAAGAACCCTTAGCAGGCAGTGATCATAACATGATTGAGTTCACTGTGAAATTTGAAAAAAAAAGCCGAAATCTGATGTGCAGGTATTTCAGTGGAGTAAAGGAAATTACAGTGGCAGGAGAGAGGAACTGGCCAAAGTTGACTGGAAAGGGACACTGGTGGGAAAGACGGCAGAGCAGCAGTGGCTGGAGTTTATGCGAGAAGTGAGGAAGGTGCAAGACAGGTATATTCCAAAAAGGAAGAATTTTCGAATGGAAAAAGGATACAACCGTGGTTGACAAGAGAAGTCAAAGCCAAAGTTAAAGCAAAGGAGAGGGCACACAAGGAAGCAAAAGTTAGTGGGAAGACAGAGGATTGGGAAGTTTTTAAAAGCTTAGAAAAGGAAACTAAGAAGGTCATTAAGAGGGAAAAGATTAACTATGAAAGGAAGCTAGCAAATAATATCAAAGAGGTTACTAAAAGTTTTTTCAAGTATATAAAGAGTAAAAGACAGGTGAGAATAGATATAGGACCGATAGAAACTGATGCTGGAGAAATTGTAATGGGAGATAAGGAGATGGCGGAGGAACTGAGCGAGTATTTTGCATCAGTCTTCACTGAGGAAGGCATCAGCAGTATACCGGGCACTCAAGGGTGGCAGGGAAGAGAAGTGTGCGCAGTCAAAATTACTACAGAGAAAGTACTCAGGAAGCTGAATAGTCTAAAGGTAGAGAAATCTCCCGGACCAGATGGAATGCACCCTCGTGTGTCTATACCGATTCGTTATTCAGTCGGAGAAAACACTCAGAGGCCACGTTTTCGCTTGATCAATTCTTTATTTAATTTGATCCAAGGAGAGGTAACCACCATACGCATCTGCAGCGTCTGGCAATCAACTCTGCCTAGCACGAGTACAAGGTTACGTTTATAGCCAGAGAAAAAGGTTTCAGTTAGCACCAGTTTCCCCTGTCCATGCTTATGACAGTTTTGTGGTTAGCAATTTCATCATGGTCACAATAGCTTCACGTGCAGAGGTACAGGTCAGTAAGCACTTCTATTCTAAGAAATGAGCATGCAGTTGCAACATCCTAACCGTGCCTGGTTCTGTTGTCTAGTTCTCGCCCCTGCTATATTTTCCAGGTCACATACACCATTTAACCCTTCCTATCCCGTACTCTAACCCCCATTTCACTTACACACGTGTTCTGAAAGAAATAGCTATGGAGATTGCGGAGGCATTAGCGATGATCTTTCAAAATGGAAATAGCAAGCAACTGCAGGAAACATAAAGTTGTGGTGGTAGGGGATTTTAATTTTCCATATATTGATTGGGACTCCCATACTGTTAGGGGTATAGATGGTTTAGAGTTTGTAAAATGTGTTCAGGAAAGTTTTCTAAATCAAGAAAAAGAGGGACCAACTAGAGGGGATGCAATATTGGATCTCCTGTTAGGAAAAGAGTTAGGACAAATGACAGAAGTCTGTGTAGGGGAGCACTTTGGTTCCAGTGATCATAACACCATTAGTTTCAACTTGATCATGGACAAGGATAGATCTGGTCCTAGGGTTGAGGTTCTTAACTGGAATAAGGCCAAATTTGAAGAAATGAGAAAGAATCTAAAAAGCATGGATTGGGACAGGTTGTTCTCTGGCAAGGATGTGATCGGTAGGTCGGAAGCCTTCAAAGCAGAAATTTTGAGAGTACAGAATTTGTATGTTCCTGTCAGGATTAAAGGCAAAGTGAATAGGAATAAAGAACCTTGGTTCTCAAGGGATATTGCAACTCTGATAAAGAAGAAGAGGGAGTTGTATGACATGTATAAACATAGATACATAGAAAATAGGTGCAGGAGTAGGCCATTCGGCTCTTCGAGCCTGCACCGCCATTCAGTATGATCATGGCTGATCATCCAACTCAGAACCCTGCACCAGCCTTCCCTCCATACCCCCTGATCCCTTCAGCCACAAGGGCCATATCTAACTCCCTCTTAAATATAGCCAATGAACTGGCCTCAACTGTTTCCTGTGGCAGAAAATTCCACAGATTCACCACTCTCTGTGTGAAGAAGTTTTTCCTAATCTCAGTCCAAAAAGGCTTCCCCTTTATCCTCAAACTGTGACCCCTCATTCTGGACTTCCCCAACATCGGGAACAATCTTCCTGCATCTAGCCTGTCCAATCCCTTTAGGATTTTATACGTTTCAATCAGATCCCCCCTCAATCTTCTAAATTCCAACGAGTATAAGCCTAGTCGATCCAGTTATTCATCATATGAAAGTCCTGCCATCCCAGGAATCAACCTGGTGAACCTTCTTTGTACTCCATCTATGGCAAGAATGTCTTTCCTCAGATTAGGGGACCAAAACTGCACACAATACTCCAGGTGCGGTCTCACCAAGGCCTTGTACAACTGCAGTAGTACGTCCCTGCTCCTGTACTCGAATCCTCTTGCTATAAATGCCAGCATACCATTCGCCTTTTTCACCGCCTGCTGTACCTGCATGCCCACTTTCAATGACTGGTGTATAATGACACTCAGGTCTCGTTGCACCTCCCCTTTTCCTAATCGGCCACCATTCAGATAATAATCTGTTTTCCTATTTTTGCCACCAAAGTGGATAACTTCACATTTATCCACATTAAATTGCATCTGCCATGAATTTGCCCACTCACCTAACCTATCCAAGTCACCCTGCATCCTTTTAGCATCCTCCTCACAGCTAACACTGCCGCCCAGCTTCGTGTCATCCACAAACTTGGAGATGCTGCATTTAATTCCCTCATCCAAGTCATTAATATATATTGTAAACAACTGGGGTCCTAGCACTGAGCCTTGTGGTACCCCACTAGTCACTGCCTACCATTCTGAAAAGGTCCCGTTTATTCCCACTCTTTGCTTTCTGTCTGCCAACCAAATCTCTATCCACATCAATACCTTACCCCCAATACCGTGTGCTTTAAGTTTGCACACTAATCTCCTATGTGGGACCTTGTCAAAAGCCTTTTGAAAATCCAAATATACCACATCCACTGGTTCTCCCCTATCCACTCTACTAGTTACATCCTCAAAAAATTCTATGAGATTCGTCAGACATGATTTTCCTTTCACAAATCCATGCTGACTTTGTCCGATGATTTCATCGCTTTCCAAATGTGCTGTTGTCACATCTTTGATAACTGACTCTAGCAGTTTCCCCACCACCGATGTTAGGCTAACCGGTCTATAATTCCCTGGTTTCTCTCTCCCTCCTTTTTTAAAAAGTGGGGTTACATGAGACACCCTCCTATCCTCAGGAACTAGTCTAGAATCTAAAGAGTTTTGAAAAATTATCACTAATGCATCCACTATTTCTTGGGCTACTTCCTTAAGCACTCTGGGATGCAGACCATCTGGCCCTGGGGATTTATCTGCCTTTAATCCCTTCAATTTACCTAACACCACTTCCCTACTAACATGTATTTCTCTCAGTTCCTCCATCTCACTGGACCCTCTGTCCCCTACTATTTCTGGAAGATTATTTATATCCTCCTTAGTGAAGACAGAACTAAAGTAATTATTCAATTGGTCTGCCATGTCCTTTCTCCCCATAATCAATTCACCTGTTTCTGTCTGTAGGGGACCTACATTTGTCTTAACCAATCTTTTTCTTTTCACTTATCTATAAAAGCTTTTACAGTCAGTATAGGAAGCAGGGAGTAAATAAGGTGCTTGAGGAGTATAAGAAGTGCAAGAAAATACTTAAGAAAGAAATCAGGAGTGCTAAAAGAAGACATGAGGTTGCCTTGGCAGTCGAAGTGAAGGATAATCCAAAGAGCTTTTACAGGTATATTAAGAGCAAAAGGATTGTAAGGGAAAAAATTGGTCCTCTTGAAGATCAGAGTGGTCGCCTATGTGTGGAACCAAAGGAAATGGGGGAGATCTTAAATAGGTTTTTTGCGTCTGTATTTACTAAGGAAACTGGCATGAAGTCTATGGAATTAGGGGAAACAAGTAGTGAGATCATGGAAACTGTACAGATCGAAAAGGAGGAGGTCCTTGCTGTCTTGAGGAAAATTAAAGTGGATAAATCCCTGGCACCTGACAGGGTGTTCCCTCGGACCTCGAAGGAGACTGGTGTTGAAATTGCAGGGACCCTGGCAGAAATATTTAAAATGTCGCTGTCTACAGGTGAGGTGCCGGAGGATTGGAGAGTGGCTCATGTTGTTCCGTTGTTTAAAAAAGGATCGAAAAGTAATCCGGGAAATTATAGGCTGGTAAATTTAACGTCGGTAGTAGGTAAGTTATTGGAGGGAGTACTAAGAGACAGAATCTACAAGCATTTGGATAGACAGGGACTTATTAGGGAGAGTCAACATGGCTTTGTGTGTGGCAGGTCATGTTTGACCAATCTATTGGAGTTTTTCGAGGAGGTTACCAGGAAAGTGGATGAAGGGAAGGCAGTGGATATTGTCTACATGGACTTCAGTAATACCTTTGACAAGGTCCCGCATGGGAGGTTAGTTAGGAAAATTCAGTTGCTAGGTATACATTGAGAGGTGGTAAATTGGATCAGACATTGGCTTGATGGAAGAAGCCAGAGAGTGGTAGTAGAGAATTGCTTCTCTGAGTGGAGGCCTGTGACTAGTGGTGTGCCACAGGGATCAGTGCTGGGTCCATTGTTATTTGTCATCTATATCAATGATCTGGATGATAATGTGGTAAATTGGATCAGCAAATTTGCTGATGATACAAAGATTGGAGGTGTAGTGGACAGTGAGGAAGGTTTTCAGAGCCTGCAGTGGGACCTGGACCAGCTGGAAAAATGGACTGAAAAATGGCAGATGAAGTTTAATGCAGACAAGTGTGAGGTATTGCACGTTGGAAGGACAAACCAAGGTAGAACATACAGGGTTAATGGTTAGGCACTGAGGAGTGCAGTGGAACAGAGGGATCTGGGAATACAGATACAAAATTCCCTAAAAGTGGTGTCACAGGCAGATAGGGTCATAAAGAGAGCTTTTGGTACATTGGCCTTTATTAATCGAAGTATTGAGTATAAGAGCTGGAATGTTATGATGAGATTGTATAAGGCATTGGTGAGGCCGAATCTGGAGTATTGTGTTCAGTTTTGGTCACTAAATTACAGGAAGGATATAAGTAAGGTTGAAAGAGTGCAGAGAAGGTTTACAAGGTTGTTGTCGGGACTTGAGAAACTCAGTTACAGAGAAAGGTTGAATAGGTTAGGACTTTATTCCCTGGAGCGTAGAAGAATGAGGGGAGATTTGATAGAGGTATATAAAATTATGATGGGTATAGATAGAGTGAATGCAAGCAGGCTTTTTCCACTGGGGCAAGGGGAGAAAAAAACCAGAGGACATGGGTTAAGGGTGAGGGGGGAAAAGTTTAAAGGGAACATTGGGGGGGCTTCTTCACACAGAGAGTGGTGGGAGTATGGAATGAGCTGCGAGACGAGGTGGTAAATGTGAGTTTTTTTTTAACATTTAAGAATAAATTGGACAGATACATGGATGGGAGGTGTATGGAGGGATATGGTCCGTGTGCAGGTCAGTGGGACTAGGCAGAAAATGGTTCGGCACAGCCAAGAAGGGCCAAAAGGCCTGTTAATGTGCTGTAGTTTCTATGGTTCTAAAAGTCGATAGATTCTGGCATGTTTCCGGAAGACTGGAAGATTGCAAGTGTCACTCCGCTATTGAAGAAGGGGGCAAGGAAGCAAAAAGGAAATTATAGACCTGTTAGCTTGACATCGGTGGTTGGAAAGTTGTTGGAGTCGATTGTCAAGGGTGAGGTTACAGAGTAACTGGAGGCATATGACAAGATACGCAGAACTCAGCATGGTTTCCTGAAAGTAAAATCCTGCCTGACAAACCTATTACAATTTTTTGAGGAAATTACAAGTAGACTAGACAAGGGAGATGTAGTAGATGTTGAATATTTGGATTTTCAAAAGGCCTTTGACAAGGTGCCACACATGAGGCTACTTAACAAGATAAGCGCCCATGGAATTACAGGAAGTTACATCCGTGGATAGAGCGTTGGCTGATTGGCAGGAAACAGAGAGTGGGAATAAAGGGATCCTATTCTGGTTGGCTGCCGGTTACCAGTGGTGTTCCACAGGGGTCCGTGTTGGGGCCGCTTCTTCTTACATTGTACATCAACGATTTAGATTATGGAATAGATGGCTTTGTGGCTAAATTTGCTGACGATACGAAGATAGGTGGAGGGGCCGGTAGTGCTGAGGAAACGGAGAGTCTGCAGAGAGACTTGGATAGATTGGACGAATGGGCAAAGAAGTGGCAAATGAAATACAATGCTGGATAGTGTATGGTTAGGCATTTTGACAGAAGAAATAAATGGGCAGACTATTATTTAAATGGGGAAAGAATTCAAAGTTCTGAGATACAACAGGACTTGCGAGACCTCGTACAGGATAACCTTAAGGTTAACCTCCAGGTTGAGTCGGTAGTGAAGAAGGCGAATGCAATGTTGGTATTCAGTTCTAGAGGAATAGAGTATAGGAGCAGGGATGTGATGTTGAGGCTCTATAAGGTGCTGGTGAGACCTCACTTGGAGTACTGTGGGCAGTTTTGGTCTCCTTATTTAAGAAAGGATGTGCTGACATTGGAGAGGGTACAGAGAAGATTCACTAGAATGTTTCCGGGAATGAGAGGGTTAACATATGAGGGACGTTTGTCCGCTCTTGGACTGTATTCCTTGGAGTTTAGAAGAATGAGGGGAGACCTCATAGAAACATTTTGAATGTTGAAAGGCATGGACAGAGTGGATGTGGCAAAGTTGTTTCCCATGATGGGGGAGTCTAGTACGAGAGGGCATGACTTAAGGATTGAAGCGCGCTCATTCAGAACAGAAATGCGAAGAAATTTTTTTAAGTCAGAGGGTGGTGAATTTATGGAATTTTTTGTCATGGGCAGCAGTTGAGGCCAAGTCATTGGGTGTATTTAAGGCAGAGATTGATAGGTATCTGAGTAGCCAGGGCATCAAAGGTTATGGTGAGAAGGCGGGGGAGTGAGAGTAAATGGAGAATGGATCAGCTCATGATAAAATGGCAGAGCAGACTCGATGGGCCGAATGGACAACTTCTGCTGCTTTGTCTTATGGTCTTATGGTATAAGTTCAAAATATGTAAGGTAGATACTGTGGTTAAGAAGGTAGGGTGTGCTGACCTTTATTAACCAGGATGGGGCAGAGTGTAATAGTGGAGATATCCTGGTCCAACTTTATAAAGGTATAGTTAGCTTACAACTGGGATATTGTGTGAATTTCTGGTTGTCACACTCTAGGAAGGATACGATTGCACCGGAGCTGGTGCAGGGAGATTCACTTTGATGTTGCTTGCGTGTATATCAGTTCTGAAAAATGGCTGCAGCAAAAGAGACTGAGGGTGATCTGATGGAGATGTACAATATACCGAGAGACATTGATTTTTAGAAACTTTTCATTAAGTGATAATAGCAGTTGACTAAGTATAGGTAAGTGGGTTTACTGTGCCTGGGTCGTACTCAATAGTAGGCATGGATGTGATGGGCTGAAGTGTTTGTTTCTGTGATGTGTAACTCCACATCAAGATATCAAGAAATACTGAGAGCAATGGTTGCTGTAAAGGTTATGGGACCAGACAACATCCCAGATGTAGTACTGAATAATATGTTGCTGATACAGCAAATACTTAGTATGCATCTTCCTCTACATTGATTGGACCTTGAATAAAATGCATTCTTCTGCAGTGATTCCATGCTACTCTTAATTCCTCAAACAATATGTCACATCAACAGTACTGCAACACTCTCAGCCCCGCAGGTTCCAGTGAGAGCAGGACACATGGCTGTGGTTCTTCCCCACCAAGTTTTTCTAGAGTCAGACAACATGGAAACTGGCAATTCAGCCTATTTTTCCCAGTGGACCCATCCTTATTAATAACATCTTCTAGCATCTGCCCTCTAACCTCCTATGCCTAAGTGATTCAAGTGTTTGCCTCTTAAATGCTTTCTGTAACTCTGATTCCACCTCTCCCTTCAAGCATTGTTTTTCAGGTACTCCTCTCCATGCTCTCGACAATAAAGATTCCTCTCAGATCCCCACTAAATCTATATCCTCCTGTTTTTTTTTCTAGCTCTGGCAATGGGAAGAGTTTCTTGTAGTCTACTGTACCTACATCTCATGATTTTATATAGCTTAATAATGTCTCCTCTTATTGAGGTGACCAGTAATACTTCAGCTCAGGTCTGACCAATGTTTAATTGAAGCACATCTTTCCTGCTATATATTCAGTGTCTTGACTAATGAAGGTAAGTATTCCATGTCCACATTAGCTAATTGCAGTCAACTTCAAGGATCTTTAAAGGACCCTTTTTTTGCCCAGTATTGTGTAGAGCCCTGCCTTTCATGGTGATATGCCAGCCTCATTTGTGCTTCCAAAATGCATCACGTCATTTATCAGGATTCATCTCCACATGTCATTTTGCAGCCCATTTCACCAATATATCGATATCACCTTGTAGCTTAAGACTGCCTTCCACGTGATTAATAATGCCACTAATCTTCCAGTTATTTGCAAACTCAATGATCATGCGTCCTATATCTGCATCCAAATAACTTGGTGGGGAAGAACCACAGCCATGTGTCCCAGCACTGATCCCTGTGGAACACAACTTGTCACAGGCATCCAATCACAAAAAAACCTCTACCATCCTAATGAAGGGTTTCATCCAAAAATGTTGACTGGTTATTCACATCCATAGATGCTGTCTGCTCTGTTGAGCTACTCCAGCATTTTGTGTGTGTTCCCCTACCATCACCCTGTTGTTAATTTTGGATCCAATTTGCCAACTTGTACTAGATTCCATGCACCCGGACCAGTCTCCCGTGCGAGATCTTGTAAAGACCTTACTTAAGTCTATGGACGGTAAATCACATCGACTGCACTGCCCCCATCAATGTACATTTTTGCCTCAAAAGATTCAATCAGATTGGATCTGCCCTTTCCTGTTTGATCAGTCCCTCTCTTCCCAATTGATCATTTATCCTGTCCCTTAGACTTTTTCTAATATCTTTGCTAAAGCTAATGTTATGCTCGTAGATCTGTATTATCGGGCTTTTCCCTATTAGCAGGCTATACTCTTTCTTCAAGAAATGCTGCCTGGCCTGCTGTGTTCACCAGCATTTTTTGTGTGTATTTCTTGAATTTCCAGCATCTGCAGATTTCCTTGTGTTTGCTCTTTCTTCAAAATGGGGACCACATTTGAGAAAAAAAGACCTAGCTCCCTCAGCTTGTCCTCGTAAGGCATGCCTCCTAATCCTGGCGGCATCCTGGTCAATTTGCTCTGCACCCTCTCAAAAGCTTCCTATAATGAACTGAGCAGTACTGAACACAAAGTGAGATCTGACCAGAGCTGCAACATTACCCTGAGGCTCTTGAACTCAGTCTCTGTGTTAAGGCAATCCCAGTAAACATTGGGGAAATTGAAGTCCCCCATTCATAAACAATATTTTTATCACATCTGTCTATACTATTTATAATTTAAAAGGGACCTGAGCTGCACCATCATGCAGAGGGTGGTGTTTGGGTTGAGTTCTCTCATCTTAATAATCAATTTGCAAACGTTTCATCAACATACACGGAAACATCTTCAGTGCTCTGTTAATTCATGGCATGTCCTCTGAATGCATGGCCTTTATATATTAATCAATCAGCTGATTGGTTATCATTATGGAAATTAATTTGTAATATAGGGAGGAAGTCTTGTGGTTTGGTTGCATGGCAAACTCTGTGTTGTGGTCTGGAATTTTGCTGGCTTTGGCTTATAAATAGGATCGAGGTCTACATGTCTGTTTACAGAATTGTTTGTGGAAAACTATACTTGTAGGAATTCTGTTGCATGTTTGTCTGTGCCATGACTTTCACTAATGTCCAGAGGGTGTTGTGTGTATGGAATCAGCTGCCAGAGGGAGTGGTTGAGGCAGGTACAATAACAATAGGAATGTGGATAGGAAAGCTTTCGAGGATATGGGCCAAATGTGAGGAAACTGTAACTAGCTTACATGGGGACCTTGGTCAGATGGGCGAGTTAGGCCAAAGGGTCTGTTTCCGTGCTGTATAACTCAGATTCTACCTGTTCCCCTATCTCCTGTTGATTGTTATGTTGTCTCTAAAACATCCCCAACAAATAGAGAGCAAAATAGGTCGTGTTCATGGGTTGGTTGATTGTCCATTCAGAAATCTGATGGCAGAGGGAAAGAAGCTGTTCTTAAAACATTGAGTGGGTGTCTTCAGGATCCTGAATATCAGGGGTTCCCAACCATTTTTATGCCATGGAGCCTTACAATTAACTGTGGGGTCTGTGGACCTCAGGTTGGGAACCCTTGCTGTACATCCTTCCTGGCAGTAATAGATAGAGGGCATGTCCTGGGTGATGGGGGTCCTTAATGCTGTCTTTTTGAGGCATTGCCTTTTGAAGATGTCTTCCATGCTGGGGAGGCTGGTGTCCATGATGGAGCTGGCAAAGTTTACAACCCCTTGTAGCTTTTTTTCTGATCCTGTACAGTGGGCCTTCATACCAGATGGCCTTGCAGGTACACCGTTGGGGCCTGAAGCCTGCAAGTGTTCACCCTCTTGAAAAATGTTCTGACTTCAGCCTCTGAACCAGAGATCACTGCCTAACACATCTTTGCTCGGATGTTGGTTCCATATTGGTTTCAGTGCAAATTGTCCTCCATGTACAGACCACACTTTCTCAGAAACAGTCTCAATGATCCAGGAAACTGAAGCCAATCCCTCTGCACCCAGCCCTTCAGCCACACAATCATCAACCTATCCTGTACTCCCAGGATCATGGGACCAGAAGCAATCCATCGAGAACCTGCTCTTTAAATGGCTACCTAGATCCGTAAGCACGTATTGCAGGACCTCATCCCTACCACTACCTCTGCTATTATACCAAAATGTAACATAGTCGCTCTTTGTTCAATCTCTCTTTGGAATTCCTGCAGTTGATCCTGGTCATTCTTGACCCTAGCACCAGGGAGAAAATGACCATTCTGGAATCTCATTCCTGATCACTGTAAGCATCATCTGTATAAAATTCACCAACACTGTCACTCTTGCAGCCTTAGTAACTCCCGCTGTGGTGCTACAGATTGGCTTATTGCTGCTTTTTTCTCCTGGGAGGCCATCTGCCCCAGCAGCTTTCAACACAGTACATCTGTTTGAGAAGGAAACAGCCACAAATAACTTTTAAACAACTTCCTCTCTTTGTGTGCCATGACCAACTTGCTGGACTAACTATCAACCACATTTTCTGTATTTCAGATACCTCCTAGTGAGTCCCACTGTACTCTTACTGTTCTGTGGTATGTCCAGAGCTCCAGTTGGACACATTTGTTGGAAGTGTAGTCACCAGACACACTGGAACTGTCAGTGATCTTCTACAGTTTGCAGGAGGAGCTTTCCAATATCCTAGTCCCTTGTATTGAGAAAGAGAGAGAAGCGAAACCCTGTCTGATTACTCTTGGTCCAAATTAATTTTAATCATTGTGATTGTGTTTGTCTCTACCACTTCTTCAGACAGTTCGTTCCACATACCCACACACTGTGTGGAAATGCTACTTATGTCCCTTTTAAGTTTTTTCCTTCTTACCTAAAATAAGTGCTGTTTAGTATTAGAATCCTCTACCATGGGTTAAAAGACTGTGGCCATCCATCTTATCATCTGTGGTTTTATAAATATCAGTAGGTAAATCTTCAGGCACCTATGCACCAGGAAAAGCTGTCCCAGCCTTTCCTAAAACCTCAAAATCACCAGTCCCGGTACCGTCCTTGAAAATCATTTTTACACCTTTTCTAGCGTAATGACATCCTTCTAATAGCCGGGTAACCAGAGCTGCACCCAATGACTTGTACGGTTGCAACATGATACAACATGAGGTTCCAGCTCCCGCACTCAGTGCCCTGACTGTGATGTCACCATACTGTCCACCTGTTTTGCCACTTTCAGGGAACTATGTATCAATATCCCTGGTTCCTCCATTTCCAGTGGAAGTTCTGTCCTGGTTTAAGTTGCCAAAATGTAGCATCTTGCATTTCAGAGAATCTTCTTCCAGAGAATGGTGAATCTCTGGAATTCTCTATTTTGGAGTGTTACAACGTTAGCAGACTAACAGAGATATTATTGACGCGGCGAGGGATCGTTCGATGTGGAGAGCCATGATCGCCCAAGCGTGTAACCCTCAAGGCACATGAAGAAGAAGAAGACAATGTTAATTAGATTATTGTTATATAAGAAGGACATTATGCACTGGAGAGGTACAGAGGACGCTTTTGCCTTCATGGATGGAGTGTTTAAGTTATGAGGGGAGACTGGAGAGGCTGTTCTTTTTTGGGGTGGAGAAAATTGAAGTGAGGATTTGTGGTCTACGAAATTAGAAACATAGAAAACCTACAGCACAATACAGGCCCTTTGACCCACAAAGCTGTGCCGAACATGTCCCACCTTAGAACTGCCAAGGCTTTACCCATAGCCCTCTATTTTTATAATATCCATGTAGCCATCCAGGAGTCTTTTAAAAGACCCTATCGTTTCCGCCTCCACCACCACCGCTGGCAGCCCATTCCACACATTCACCATCCTCTGCGTAAAGAAAAACTTAACCCTGACATCTCCTCTGTGCCTACTTCCAAGCACCTTAAAACTATGCCCTCTCGTGCTAGCCATTTTAGCCCTGGGGAAAAGCCTCTGACTATCCACACGATCAATGTCTCTCATTATCTTGTACACCTCTATCAGGTCACCTGTCATCCTCCATTGCTCCAAGCAGAAAAGGCCGAGTTTACTCAACCTATTCTCATAAGGCATGCTCCCCAATCCAGGCAACATCCTTGTAAATTTCCTCTGCATGATGTGATATAGGATAAGTAGTGAAAACTATTTCCCTTTAGCAGAAATTTATGGAAGGTAAGAGCTTTGGTGGGGCTTTAGAACATAGAACGTAGAATAGTACAGCCCATTACAGGCCTTTCGGTCCACAATGTTGTGCCGGCCCTCAAACCCTGCCTCCCATATAACCCCCGACCTTAAATTCCTCCATATACCTGTCCACTAGTCTCTTAAACTTCAAGAGTGTATCTGCCTCCACCCAGAGACAAGTTAAATTCTTCATTGCTCTCTCTCAGTGGGAGGTGGGTTTTGAGACCCTCGACATTTATTGGGTGGTTATTAGGTTCTGAAACATTTTGGGAATCGAAAGGTAGGGGATAAGTGCTGTAACATAGACTGCATAGATAAGTGTTTGATGCGCAGGGCAGCCCTAATGAGCCAAGGAGTTTGAAAGACTCTTGCTGTATACGGTCCCTCTGCTGTCTGTTTCTGCCCTTTGCTCTCTGGGAAGATCTGCAGAGCTGCCTTTCTGGCCATTGATCCTTGTAATTGATACTATTTAAATATCATAAGCAAACTTACTAACTATGCTTTGTATATTCTCATCCAAATTGATATTGATGGGTAAGCAATAATGGGTTCACCATTGACCAAAGGGACTCCACAAGTCAAGGGCTAACTGTCTGAGAAATAACCTTCCACCATCACTCTCTGCATCCTACCTCCAGGCCAGTTTTGAATCCATCTAACCAGCTCTCACTGGATTCCATGTGATGTGGCCTTCCAGAGCAGCCTGCCATTTGGAATCTTATCATAGACCTTACTAAAGTCCATGTGGATCACATCTACTGTTCTGCCCCCATTGACCATCTTGGTTACTTCATCAGAAGATGTAACTTATTTTGTAAGACATAAATTCTCACATCCCTTTGCTGACTACCCCTAATAAACTAGTCTCACTGTCCCTAATTTGGGATGATGATACACATCATTGACAAACACCACCATTACCTCCCGAGTACCAGCCAGAAGAAAAGGATGTTTGAGATCTAGCATTGAGTGCTGCAGCCAAACTCTCCATTGTACCACATGCAGAGGTGTGAAAACAGTGACTAAGTTAGAGTACTGGAGAAATGCCAAAAATGCAGCCTCCACAAAATCCTCCAAATTCATTGGCAGTACAGACATCAGCATCCTTTACCAAAACTGAGGATTGGATGGGACACGCTATTGACAAGTCCAACATCAGCTTACAGACACGAGCCCTCTACTCTGTTCAATCACAGCAAGTGGTTATCAGCGAGCGTGGGAATTACTTGCAACAGTGTCTTCAAAACCTTCCTGAACAAATGTCAGTCCCTCACAGAGTCTGTTGTTCAAGGCCATTCAAACAGCAATGCATTAGGGAAGGCATCAAGTACTCCGGAGGCCAAGCACAAACAGAAGGAGCATGTAATAATCTGAACCACCCACCCATCTGTTCCACTCATGGCAGAGCCTCCAGATCCCACGTACCATGCATTAGTTACTTCAAAACCCACACAACAGCCCGAGGCTCTTGTTCTACTCACAGGCAGAAACCATGTACCGGCTTCTGCAACCCAGTATTCAGCAAAATCAAATGAAACCATTTCTTGTCAGTGATAAAATATTTGAAAAGAAACTTAATTTTATTGCTTTGGATCAGACAATATAGAAAAGCATAGGGAAACCATTCCGTGAGATGGAAGACAGATATATTTAAGGTGACAAGCAAAAGAAGGAATAACGTCCCCAGACAGTGACAAGTCAGGATATGAAACAAGATGCCAGAAAGATGTGAGAAAATTGATTGGTGTCTCTCTGAAAGTATTTAAAGGGGGGAAAAGATAAATAAGAGAAGAATTATTTAAGAATTTAATTATTTAAGAATTATTCTCTGATTGTGAGGAGTAATTGAAAAGAAGAGGAAATAAGCCCCACTGGATTTGCTAAATATCCTCTGAAGATTTGATAACTCCTTTGACAGATTGAGTTCAATAGCTCCAGGTATGCCCTTAAATAATTATTCCCTCATTTGTCAATGCAATGAATTTTTATCATCGTCACTCTGACACAACAGGAATCTATTAGTACTATAACATGTTGTCATTTACACTTAGTTACTCTGAAGGCAGGAATTACAATTTTTCCATTGATCCTCATGTTTTCATTCCTTACACCCTCAGTGTCCATGCCTCGAGCTTCTGATGACCTTCACCTCAACACTTGATGTTGGACATGCCATACATCAAAACTGGTTCTGCCAAAGTATCCAGGCACAAACCCACCTCACCACTGGAAATGCTTGAGATAACTCATTTCTTCCACACATACCAGAGCTGTCAGTGGAAATCCTGGATAGATGTTTAGAAGTTCTCTTGTTACAACAGTCACTGCCCAGCAGCATTTTGATGTCATGTTACAATTGTATAAAACATTGGTTAGACTGCACTTGGGAGTATTTAATTTAATTCTTGCCGTCACACTACAGGGAAGATGTGATTGAGGCAGAGAGAGCCCAAAAAATATCCACAATGGTAAAGACAAGGGATTCTGCAGATGCTGGAAATCAAGGGAAGCACACAAAATGCTGGACGAACTCAGCAGGTCAGGCAACATCTATGGAGAGGAATTAATAGTCGACATTTCAAGGTGAAACCCTTCACCAAGGATCAAGGATGCTCCTGGACTGGAGGACTTGAGTAATGAATGGGGTTTACGGCTGAATGTTACCATTGTGTCTCAGTCTCTATCTGAGGGCTTGGGCAGCTTCCTTTGCTTTGGAACTACCAATGGAACAAAAATTATGCAATTATTACTTGTCAGATGCAGTAATATCTTTTAGGAAGTAAACTCTCTTCCTTCCCTAGTCTGATCTGTATCACCAAGCCATATAAAAACTGACACTCACAACACGCTGGAGGAACTCAGCAGGTCGGGTAGCATCCGTTGAAACGATGAGTCAACGTTTCGGGCTGGAACCCTTCGTCAGGACTGTAGAGGGAAGGGGCAGAGGCCCTATAAAGAAGTTGGGGGGAAGGTGGGAAGGAGAAGGCTGGTAGAATCCAGGTGAAAAACCAGTAAGGGGAAAGATAAAGGGGTGGGGGAGGGGAGGCAGGGAGGTGATAGGCAGGAAAGGTGAAGAAGGAATAGGGGAAAACACAATGGATAGCAGAAGGAGGCAGAACCATGAGGGAGGTGATCAGCAGCTGGGGGAGGGGACAGAGTGAAATAGGGATAGGGGAAGGGAGGGGGGAGGGAATTACCGGAAGTTGGAGAATTCTGTGTTCATACCAAGGGGCTGGAGACTACCTAGACGGTATATGAAATGTTGCTCCTCCAACCTGAGTTTAGCCTCATCATGGCAGTAGAGGAGGCCATGTATGGACATATCCGAATGGGAATGGGAAGCAGAGTTGAAGTGGGTGGCTACTGGGAGATCCTGTCTGTTGTGGCGGATGGAGCGGAGGTGCTCGACGAAGCGGTCCCCCAATCTGCGTTGGGTTTCACCGATGTAGAAGAGGCCGCACCAGGAGCACCGGATGCAATAGATGACCCCAACAGACTCACAAATGAAGTGTTGCCTCACTGGAAGGACTGTTTGGGGCTCTGAATGGTGGCAGGAGAGGAGGTGTAGGGACAGGTGTAGCACTTACACTTACAGGGATAAGTTCCAGGTGGGAGATCTGTGGGGGAGGGACATGTGGATCAGGGAGTCGCGGAGGGACTGGTCCCTGCGGAAAGCGGAGAGGGGTGGAGAGGGAAAGATATGCTTAGTGGTGGGATCCTGTTGAAGGTGGCGGAAGTCGCGGAGGATAACGTGCTGGATCTGGACGCTGCTGGGGTGGTAGGTGAGGACAAGGGAACTCTGACCCTGTTGTGGTGGCGGGAGGATGGGGTGAGGGCCGAAGTGTGGGAAATGGAGGAGAAGCGAATGAGGACATAATTGATGACGGCAGAAGGGAAACCATGATCCTTAAAGAAAGAGGACATTTGAGATGTCCTGGAATGGAAAGCCTCATCCTGGGAGCAGATGCGGCAGAGTCGGAGGAACTGGGAATAGGGAATGGCATTTTTGCATGTGGCGGGGTGGGAAGAGGTATAGTCGAGGTAGTTATGAGAGACATTGGGCTTGTAGAAGCTGTCAGTGGACAGTCTGTCTCCAGAGATGGAGACAGAGAAATCGAGAAAGGGGAGAGAACTGTCCAAGATAGACCAAGTGAATTTGAGGGCTGGGTGGAAGTTTGAAGTAAAGTCGATGAAATTGACGAGCTCAGCATGGATGCAGGAAGCAGCACCAATGTAGTCGTCAATGTACCAAAGGAAAAGTTGGGGAGCAGTACCAGAATAGGTTTGGAGCACAGGCTGTTCTACATTATGTGGTTTTGTCAGTTTTTTCAATCTTGGTCTGTCCTGTGTTTAGTGATATCACACTGGAGGAAATATTGTATCATTTCTTAATGTATGCATTACTAAATGACAATAAAAGAGGACTGCGTGTCTTCATAATCTAACCAGCGAAGAGGCAGGCATAGCTGGGGGCCATGCGGGTTCCCATAGCTACACCCTTAGACTGAAGAAAGTGGGAAGAGCCAAAAGAGAAGTTATTAAGTGTGAGTACCAGTTCTGCCAACCGGAGAAGGGTAGTGGTAGGATTGAACATTCATAGTAAAAATGAAGTGGTTGGGACCGGGGAACTGGAAGTTATTGAAGAGGGCATGGGATGTATCCTGGATGTAGGTGGGGAGGGACTGAACTATGGGTGACAAAATGGAGTCCAGGTAGGCAGATACAAGTTTGGTGGGACAGGAGCAGGCAGAAACTCTGGGTCTACTGGGACAGTCAGACTTGTGGATTTTGGGGAGGAGGTAAAACTGAGCGGTACGGGGTGTGGGAATTATGAGTTTAGCGGCTGAGGATGGAAGGTCTCCGGAGTTGATAAGGGCAGTGACGGTACGGGAGACAATGGTTTGATGTTTTTGGTGGGGTCCTGTTCCAGGGGTAAGTAAGAGGAGGTGTCAGAGAGCTGCCGTTTGGTCTCACTGAGGTAGAGGTCCATCCACCAGACTACTACGGCACCACCTTTGTCAGCGGGTTTGATGGTGAGGTTGGGATTAGTGCGGAGAGAGTGGAGGGCAGTGTGTTCAGAGGGAGTGAGGTTGGAACAGGAGAGAGGAATGGTGAAGTTGAGACGGTTGATGTCTCGGCGACAGTTGGAGATGAAAAGATCGAGTGCAGGTAGAAGGCCCGGGCGGAGTGTCCAGGAGGAGGAGGAAGGTTGAAGACAGGAGAAGGGGTCATCAGCAGGGGAAGGGGAATCCTTACCAAAGAAGTAGGTTCGGAGACGTAGGCGACGGAAGAAGACTTCAGCATCATGGCGGGCACGGAACTCACTGAGGTGTGGACGGAGGGGGACAAAAGTGAGGCCCTTGCTAAGGACAGAACGTTCTGCCTCAGAGAGGGGAAGATCAGAGGGGATGGTGAAGACACGGCAAGGCTTGGGGCTGGGGTCAGAGGAGGGTAAAGAGTGGGAGGTCTCAGGAGGGGGGGTTAGTATATTCAGGGAGAGCGGGGTTAGGGGAGGATGAACTACGCCACATGCAAAATTGCCATTCCCTATTCCCAGTTCCTCCGTCTCCGCGGCATCTGCTTCCAGGATGAGGCTTTCCATTCCAGGACATCTCAAAATGTCCTCTTTCTTTAAGGATCATGGTTTCCCTTCTGCCGTCATCAATGATGCCCTCACCTGCATCTCCTCCATTTCCCGCATTTCGGCCCTCACCCCATCCTCCCGTCACCACAACAGGGACAGAGTTCCCCTTGTCCTCACCTACCACCCCACCAGCCTCCGGATCCAGCACATTATCCTCCGCGACTTCCGCCATCTTCAACAGGATCCCACCACTAAGCACATCTTTCCCCTCCACCCCTCTCCGCCTTCCACAGGGATCGTTCCCTCCGCGACTCCCTGATCCACACATCCCTCCCCACAGATCTCCCACCCGGCACTTATCCCTGTAAGCGTAACTGCTACACTTCCTCTCTTGCCACCATTCAGGGCCCCAAACAGTCCTTCCATGTGAGGCAACACTTCACTTGTGAGTCTGTTGGGGTCATCTATTGCATTCGGTGCTCACGGTGCGGCCTCCTCTACATCGGTGAAACCCAACGCAGATTGGGGGACCACTTCGTCGAGCCACAACAAACAGGTTCTCCCAGTAGCCACCCACTTCAACTCTACTTCCCATTCCCATTTGGATATGTCCATACATGGCCTCCTCTACTGCCATGATGAGGCTAAGCTCAGGTTGGAGGAGCAACACTTCATATACCGTCTAGGTAGTCTCCAGCCCCTTGGTATGAACATAGAATTCTCCAACTTCCGGCAATTCCCTCCCCCTCCCTTCCCCTATCCCTATTTCACTCTGCCCCCTCCCCCAGCTGCTGATCACCTCCCTCATGGTTCCGCCTCCTTCTACTACCCAGTGTGTTTTCCCCTATTCCTTCTTCACCTTTCCTGCCTATCACCTCCCTGCCTCCCCTCCCCTACCCCTTTATCTTTCCCCTTACTGGTTTTTCACCTGGAACCTACCAGCCTTCTCCTTCCCACCCTCCCCCACCTTCTTTATAGGGCCTCTGCCCCTTCCCTCTTCAGTCCTGACCAAGGGTTCCGGCCCGAAACGTTGACTGATCATTCCCACGGATGCTGCCTGACCTGCTGAGTTCCTCCAGCGTGTTGTGAGTGTTGCTTTGACCCCAGCATCTGCAGTGTATTTTGTGTCATAGAAAAACTGATATTCTTAAAAAGATATAGCTGTACAGCAAAGAAACAGACCCTTTGGCTGACCATCTATGCAACCATTGTGCCTATCCATGCCTGTGTTAATTCTATATCTCTATATGCCCTATTCATTCAAGTCCCTATGCAGGTGCCTCTTCAATACTCTTTCTGGCTCCACCAGCTCCTCTGGCAGCTCATTCCAAGTACCAACTATGTTTATGTGAACACTTTACCCCTCAGATCCACTTTAAACCTACACTCTGTAGTTTGAGATATCCCTACCATGGGAAGCAGACTGACTCTCCACCCTATGCCTCAATGGAATAAACCTCTTATCATCTAACCCCTCAGCCTCTTTCACTCAAGACCCAGCCTATCCAGTCTCTCCTTACAACTCGAGCCCTCCAGTCCCAGCAACATTGCTTCTGCATGCGAACTATTCAGTCACATCCCTCCTTCTTAAAACAACCAGAACTGCACATTGTACATCAGGTATGGTCTAGCCGACATTCTGTTCAACTATAACATTCCAACTCTTATTCTCAATGCCTCAGCCAATGGAAGCAAGCATACCATTCACATTTCTCACTGCCATGTCTACCTAGAGTATCGGAATCAGTTTTATTATCGCCAGCATATGTGGTAAAATTAGTTAACCTAGCAGCAGCAGTGCATGATAATATAGAAAGAAAATGAGTAAATCCATTGCAGTAAGTTGCTATGTATGTATGTATATATGTGTGTGTGTGTGTGTGTGTGTGTATGTGTACATATGTGTGTGTATATATATTTAAATATAGTGCAAAAACTGAAATAATATATATTTAAAAAAGCGAGGTGGTGTTCATGGGCTCAATATCCATTTAGGAATCATATGGCAGAGGAGAAGAAGCTATTCCTGAATCACTGAGTGTGGCTTCTGTACCTCCTTCCTGACGGTAACAATGAGAAGAGGGCATGCCTTGGCTGATGGGGGTCTTTAATAATGGATGTTGTCTTTCTGTGGCACCACTCCTTGAAGATATCTTGGGTAGTACTAGAGGCTAGTACCCAAGATGGAGCTGACTAATTTTATAACTTTCTGTAGCTTCTTTAGTCCTGTGCAGTGGCACCCCACCCACCATACCAGACAATGATGCGTCCTGTCAGAATGCTCTACACAGTACATTTATAGAAGTTTTTGAGCGTTTTAGTTGACAAACCAAATCTTTTCAAACTCCTAATGAAATATAGCTGCAGCCTTGCCTTCTTTATAGCTGCATCGATATGTTGGGACCAAGTTAGATCCTCAGAGATCTTGACACCCACAAGCTTGAAATTGCTCACTCTCTCCACTTCTGATCCCTCTATGAGGATTGGTTCATGTTCCCTCGTCTTACCCTTCCTGAAGTCCACAATCAGCCCTTTCATTTTACTGACATTGAGTAACACCACTCAACTAGCTGGTATACCTTGCTCCTGTATGCACTCTCATCTCCATCTGAGATTCTACCAAGAGTGGCTGTATCATCAGCAAATTTATAGATGGCATTTCAGCTATACTGAGCGAAATCGTCGTGGGTATAGAGTATTGTATTTTTCGGGGATCTGTATGTTTGTACCAGAGGTATTCTGTGTACAGTTCGGGTGTTACACTTCACCAGGCTGACACGTCACTTTCAGCCGGGATAGCCAAGGACTCATTATTAGAGGCAGAGGAAGGTTCCAGGATAGTTCAGGTTATAGCTTATGGATGGCCAAATAGGAGCAGTTGGTGGAGATGGTCGAGAGCTTCAAATTCCTAGGTGTAAGCATCCCCAATAACTTGTTCTGGCCCAACCACATAGATACATAGATATGAGGGGTAAGTTTTTTTTACTTAGAGAATCGTGGATGCATACAATGCACTATATGGTGACGGAGGCATATACATTAGAGGCTTTTAAGAGATGTTTAGTTACGCACATGGTTGTAAGGAAGATGCGGGGTGGTGGTGATATGGACGTGGTGTAGGTAGGAGGGATCAGTGTTTGGGTGTTTTGATTTGCTTTTTAGTTGGTTCAGCAAAACATTGTGGGCCGAATGGCCTGTTCCTGTGCTGTACTCTTCTATGTTCTATAGATACATGGTGAAGAAACTGCACCCCAGCACTTCTACTTCCAGAGGATTCCAAGGAAATTTTGCATGTTCCTGGTGACCCCCACCAATCTCTATAGATGCATTATAGAAAACGCCCTGACTGGATGCATCACAGCTTGTTTTGGCAACTGCTCTGCCCTACACTGGAAACTGTAGAGTTGTGGACATAGTTCAGCACATCACAGAAACCAACCTCCCATCCACTGACACCATCTACACTTTTTGCTACCTCAGTGAAGCAGCCAACATAATTGTAGGCCCTTCCACCCCAGACATTCTCTTTCTCCCCCCCCCATCTCCTTTCGGGCAGAGGATGCAAAGGCCTGAAAGCACATACCACCAGGCTCGAGGACTATCCTGTTGTTACAAGACTATTGAACAAAGCTTTTGTACAATAAAGATGAACTCTTAACCTCATTATGGCCCCTGCACCTTACTGTCGATCTGCACTGCATTTTCCCTGTAACTGTGACAACTTATTCTTCATTTATTTGTTGTTTTTCCCTTGATTTTCCCTCAATGCATAAATGTAATGAAATGATCTGTCTGAATGGCCTGTAATGCTATTTTCACTCTGTCTTTTCTGTGCATGTGTCAATACGAAACTAATGACCAATTTCACAAGATCAGGAAGAATGTGATATCACTGGAGAGGGTGCAAAGGAGATTCGCCAGACTGCTGTTTCAGATGTTGTAGTTCAACTATGTGGACGGACTAGGTCTGTTTTCCCTAAATAACTCTGTGGGGTATAGACAGACTCATGGAAACCTTTCCTATTATTGGGGTGAGGTGGGGAGGGACAAATGAAACTAAAAGGATCGCCGTCAAATTTAGGATAAGGGGTAAAAGATTGAGGGGACCTCAGGGGAAACTTTTCATTTTGAGTACAGGCATTTAAATTATCTAGGCATTGAAGGCTACTGGCCAAGTGATGGAAGATATGATTAAGATAGATGGGAGTCCACTGGTCAGCATGAATGTGGTGGGCTGAATGGCCTGTTTTCATGTTGTATGAATCCAAGCTTGCACGAGGTCACTTTGTTAGTATAATTGTACCTGATATGGAATCGGCTCATCTCTCCTGTGACAGCTGGACAGCACATCATCACACAGCAACAGGCAAAGACATCGTAGATACCTCTCAAGTCAGTTCCTCTTCTGCCTACAGGCTAAAACAGGTAGAGTAGCTCTCAAGACAGTGATGCAGTCATTTTCAAGTCCCACACCCAGAGTGCACTCTATCTCCTTTGCCACAATCAATGTTTCTTCCGAGTGGGTTTGCTAGCCAAGGTCACCCTGAATAATAATTAGTCGAAGGTTCCTATTCCTGTCGGTGACCTGATGCCAAGAGGTCTCATGCGTCCATTGTCAATGCTGAAGTTGCCCAAGATCACCTCATGGTGCAGCAGAACATACTTACATGGATCTTTTCAGACACTGCCCTTCCAAAGCAAAAAGACCTGACAAAAAATTGTAATAGAGTCTAATACATAGTCATAGTCATACTTTATTGATCCCGGGGGAAATTGGTTTTCGTTACAGTTGCACCATAAATAATAAATAGTAATAGAACCATAAATAGTTAAATAATAATATGTAAATTATGCCAGTAAATTATGAAATAAGTCCAGGACCACCCTATTGGCTCAGGGTGTCTGACCCTCCAAGGGAGGAGTTGTAAAGTTTGATGGCCACAGGCAGGAATCACTTCCTATGACGCTCAGTGTTGCATCTTGGTGGAATGAGTCTCTGGCTGAATGTACTCCTGTGCCCAACCAGTGCATTATGTAGTGGATTGGAGACATTGTCCAAGATGGCATGCAACTTGGACAGCATCCTCTTTTCAGACACCACCGTCAGAGAGTCCAGTTCCATCCCCACAACATCACTGACCTGACGAATGAGTTTGTTGATTCTGTTGGTGTCTGCTACCCTCAGCCTGCTGCCCCAGCACACAACAGCAAACATGATAGCACTTGCCACCACAGACTCATAGAACATCCTCATCATCGTCCGGCAGATGTTAAAGGACCTCAGTCTCCTCAGGAAATAGAGATGGCTCTGTCCCTTCTTGTAGACAGCCTCAGTGTTCTTTGCCCAGTCCAGTTTATTGTCAATTCATATCCCCAGGTATTTGTAATCCTCCACCATGTCCACACTGACCCCCTGGATGGAAACAGAGGTCACTGGTACCTTAGCTCTCCTCAGGTCTACCACCAGCTCCTTAGTCTTTTTCACATTAAGCTGCAGATAATTCTGCTCACACCATGTGACAAAGTTTCCTACCATAGCCCTGCACTCAGCTTCATCTCCCTTGCTGATGCATCCAACTATGGCAGAGTCATCAGAAAACTTCTGAAGATGACAAGACTCTGTGCAGTAGTTGAAGTCCAATGTGTAAATGGTGAAGAGAAAGGGAAACAAGACAGTCCCCTGTGGAGCCCCATTGCTGCTAATCACTCTGTCAGACACACAATGTTGCAAGCACACGTACTGTGGTCTGCCAGTCAGGTAATCAAGAGTCCATGATACCAGGGAAGCATCCACCTGCTTTGCTGTTAGCTTCTCCCCCAGCAGAGCAGGGCGGATGGTGTTGAACGCACTGGAGAAGTCAAAAAACATGACCCTCACAGTGCTCGCTGGCTTGTCCAGGTGGGCATAGACATGGTTCAGCAGGTAGATGATGGCATCCTCAACTCCTAGTCGGGGCTGGTAGGCGAACGGAGAGGATCTAAGTGTGGTCTGACCATAGGCCGGAGCAGCTCCAGAACAAGTCTCTCCAGGGTCTTCATGATGTGGGAGGTCAATGCCACCGGTCTGTAGTCATTGAGGCCGCTGGGGCGCAGCGTCTTCGGCACAGGGACGAGGCAGGACGTCTTCCACAGTACAGGAACCCTCCGGAGCCTCAGGGTAATGTTGAATACATGGCGAAGTACTCCACATAGCTGAGGGGCACAGGCTTTGAGCACCCTGGTACTGACACCATCCAGTCCTGCAGCCTTGCTTGGGTTGAGACGTTTCAGCTGTCTTCTGACCTGTTCAGCTGTGAAGCCCACCGTGGTGGTTTCGTGTGGGGAAGGGGTATAGTCATGAGAGCAGGGTGGGGGAGTGTGAGGAGGGGTAGGAGGGGAGAGTGGAATATGTGTTGGTTGGGGGCCGACAACAGATGGCTCATGTGGGGGATGGGCAGGGGCCACAATGTCAAATCTGTTAAAGAACAAGTTAAGTTCATTGGCCCTGTCCACACTGCCTTCAGCTCCTCTGTTGCTAGTTTGCCGGAACCCAGTGATGGTCCTCATCCCCCTCCAGACCTCTCTCATCATGTTCTGCTGGAGTTTCCACTCAAGCTTTAGCCTCCCTGATCCTGGCTTTCACCTCCCTCTGTATTGCCCTCAGCTCCTCCCTATTTCCATCTCTAAACGCCCTCTTTTTAGCGTTCAGGATGTCCTTAATGTCCTTTGTCACCCATGGCTTGTTATTTGAATAACAAAGGACAGTTCTTGTCGGAACATTGCAGTCCACACAGAAGTTGATGTAATCAGTTATGCATTCTGTGAGCCCATCAATATCCTCTCCATGTGGCTCACAGAGTACCTGCCAGTCTGTCACCTCAAAACAACTCTGGAGTGCCTCATAAGCCTCCTCTGACCATTTTCTCACTGTCCTCGAAGTTGCTGGTTTACTCTTCACCAGGGGCACGTAGCAGGGTTTAGGTGCATCAGGTTGTGATCTGACCTTCCCAGTGGGGGGAGGGGAGAGGAGCTGTATGCATCCTTAACGTTAGCGTATATCAAATCCAGAGTCCTCTCCCCTCTGGTTGTACAGCTCACATACTGCGTGAAGTTGGGCAGTGTTCTAGCTATGGTAACATGGTTGAAGTCACCCGAGATGGTAATGAGGGCACTTGGGTGCTGGGTTTGTAGTCTGGCTGTGATGGTGTAAATGATGTTACACGCCGACGTCGAGTTGGCAGAGGGAGGGATGTACATAACAACCACAATTGCATGCGAGATTTCCCTTGACAAATAATAAGGCCGGAGTCCAACAGCAAAAAGTTCAATATCCGGGCTACAGACACGTTCCTTGATCGTAATATGCCCAAGATTGCACCATCTGTTATTTACCAGAACCGCCAGTCCCCCTCCTTTACGCTTACCACTCTCAGTGCAATTCCGGTCAGCTCGAACGGTCTGGAAGCCCTCTATGGAAACGCTTTGATCGGGTATGTCCTCGTGAAGCCACGTCTCAGTAAAGCATATGACACTGCTCTCCCGAAGTGTTCTCTGACTCCTGACAAGTGCCATCAGTTCGTCGATTTTATTCCCCAGCGATCTCACATTTCCCATGATGAGAGAGAGGAGACACGGCTTATAACTTCTCTTCTTCATAAGCCTCTGTTGTCTCGACCTGGTCCTCTTCCCTCGCCCTGTTGATCCCCCTCTGCATCCTCTGTGTGTTTTCCTCCAGATTTCAGCCGGGATGTCCGCTGCTCTGTTCGCTAAACCAGCGGGCATGAGCGCAATCAATTGTTCCCTGGAATACACAATGCGGCCATCCTGCTGCCACGCTAACGAGACGTGTCCGAATGTAACTAATTCCAGCGCTAAAAAAACAAGTAAAACTCTCTCCACCAGCATGTTAGAGAGGGTGCAGCTTCAACGTGTTACCGTGTAAAAAAAATACAACAAATAACTAAGTTAAAAAGTTTAAAAGTAAGAAACTACAGGCTGCATGCACGACCGGCACATGCGCACTTCAGATTGAAAGATTCTTTAACAAAAGCTGTTTCAACTTGACCAGCCCTTCCAGCCAGACATGTCCCTAGATGCTTATAAGGGGGCCTTCGCAGGGTGAACGAGATTGCATGCAACTTTTTCATTTTGGTGCCTAGGTAAATGCCAGATTTGACGAATCTCGGAGTTGTATACTGCATACGTATTTTGATAACAAATAAACCTTTCAATAATTTGGGCTGAATGGGCTGCTTTCTGCACTATTCCAAAGGATAGTTAAGTCACTGATGCTACAACTGTTGTAGTTATTTTTCAGATCTAGCCCTCCCTGGTTGCTCTTCAAATTAGAAGAGAGCTGCCGTATTGAACCATGCAGTCCTGGTAGAGATGGCCACACAGTGCAGGGAACTCTATGGTTTAGATCCAAGAACAATGGAGGACTACAGAAGCATTTCCAAATCAAGGTGGTATGCAACTAGAACTACCTGCAAGTTAAAATATTCCCATATGCCTGCTGCCCTTATCTTCCTAGAGACTTGGGTTGGGGAAGTGCTATCACAGAAGCCGAGGCAACTAACTGTAGTGTATGGCGCTGAAACAGATGTTTAGGACAAGCAACACACATCAAAGTTGCTGGTGAACGCAGCAGGCCAGGCAGCATCTCTAGGAAGAGGTACAGTCGACGTTTCAGGCCGAGACCCTTCGTCAGGACTAACTGAAGGAAGATTGAGTAAGGGATTTGAAAGTTGGAGGGGGAGGGGGAGATCCAAAATGATAGGAGAAGACAGGAGGGGGAGGGATGGAGCCAAGAGCTGGACAGGTGATTGGCAAAAGGGGATACCAGAGGATCATGGGACAGGAGGTCCGGAAAGAAAGACAAGGGGGGGGAGACCCAGAGGATGGGCAAGGGGTATATTCAGAGGGACAGAGGGAGAAAAAGGAGAGTGAGAGAAAGAATGTGTGTGTAAAAATAAATAACAGATGGGGTACGAGGGGGAAGTGGGGCATTAGCGGAAGTTAGAGAAGTCGATGTTCATGCCATCAGGTTGGAGGCTACCCAGACGGAATATAAGGTGTTGTTCCTCCAACTTGAGTGTGGCTTCATCTTTACAGTAGAGGAGGCCGTGGATAGACATGTGAGAATGGGAACGGGATGTGGAATTAAAATGTGTGGCCACTGGGAGATCCTGCTTTCTCTGGCGGACAGAGCGTAGGTGTTCAGCAAAGCGGTCTCCCAGTCTGCGTCGGGTCTCGCCAATATATGAAAGGCCACATCGGGAGCACCGGATGCAGTATATCACCCCAGCTGACTCACAGGTGAAGTGTCGCCTCACCTGGAAGGACTGTCTGGGGCGTAATGGTGGTAAGGGAGGAAGTGTAAGGGCATGTGTAGCACTTGTTCCGCTTACATGGATAAGTGCCAGAACAGTGGACAGGGTGCCAAGCCAGTGGTTACTGTGTCCCAGATGATGGAATGTTTCATAAACTATTCATTGATGCTGCATTTCTCTGAGCCAGTGAAGAGTATTTCACAAAATTCCTAACGTGTCCCTTGCAGATTGTGGGAAGGATTTGGGGTGTCTCAAGGATAGTCATTTAGCACTGGTTAGTTAGCCTCTGACCGACCCCTGTAACCTTGTCCTGTTGACTTCTTGCTCACTAATGATCACTAGGATGCTGTGAGGAATTTGATGGTGATACCATTGAATATCAGGTGCAGAAGGCTAGACTTGCTGTTCTTGAAGATGGTCACTGCCAGGCACTTTTTTGCCACATTTTATTTGCCACTTATCAGATCATGCCTGAATATTATTTGGGCCTTGTTGCATCCAGTCATGGGCTGCATTACCTGCTGAGAAGTTGTGTATTGAATTAAACATTGTGTGATGTTCCAGATCGCAGAAGGAAGCGTGTTGATGAGCAGCTGATGGTTGGGACTCAGACATTGCCCTGAGGAATGTCCTGGGTCTGGTGATTGGCCTCCAACAACTACAACAGTCTAACTTTGTGCCGAGTAATGCTCCAAACACAAGGGAACCTTGCTCGAAGAAGAAATCATGGTCCTCGACTGCGACCAAGGAAGTCCACAGTTTGTGACAACTATTCATACCACTGGACCTGGACCTCTGAGGTCCAGAGAGTGGAAATGCCCAAGTGCAACAACTTTTCCACTTTAAAATCTCTCCTGCATAGGTCTCCTGTCATTGTTGAACGCAACGGACAGCCAACATCAATGATAGTGAAGAGGAATGTCCAGAATTACACTAGGATCTTGATCAACTGGGCAAGGGAGCTGAGGTGAGCTGGAACTCAGTTGGGTTTTTGAGCAGGAGAGTAGAATGAAGCTCAGACAGAAGAGGAGCCTTGGTTACTGGAGTGCAGGATATGTGAGAGAAAACAACAAAGGATCTTCTGACTGCATGAAGTTGTTTCCTTTGAATGATGCTGAGCACTGTAGAATCTAAAATAATTTGATTTCCAAAATACAATGATTCCATTCTGAGCTAGAACAGCAGAGGGCCCATTAAATCCATGAGTAGAACAGTTTGACTGAGCTATACCAGCAGGTCCTGTTGGAGTTCCAGTCGTAGAGAGCAATATGTGTTCAGGAATAAAATTGGGAATTAGGACAACATGGGGCACATTATTGTCCCGAATAGAATGGTTCTGATATAAAGGAAAAGGGCGAAACACCTTATGGTCATGAATAGAGTAGTTCCATTGCAAGTGAAAAGTATGAACCTCAGGAGCCTAATGTGTGCCTGATCCTCAGCTGTTCAGAAAGAATCATAGATTCTGCTTGTACTTCTCTATGTCCCGGTGAACATTGATTCCATCATGGACTAAAACTCTGTCATTCAGCTCATCTGCTCCACACCGACCAGTGGACATCCATCTATAATAATTCCATCTTCTAGCACCGGGCCTTCTCTGCCTGGTTGATTGAAGTGCTGTCTGGACACTTTTAAAATGGTGTCAGCAACTGTGCTTCCACACTCTCAGGCAGTGTGTTCCAGTTACTTACCACCCTGAAGATGGTTCCCCTTAAATCTCCCGTGAACCCCTAGCCTTTTTTGTTCTTGAATGTTATTACCTCCACAGCCTTGTGAAGAATAGAAATCCAAAAATTCACAACCCACTCCAGAAATTCCTTCTTTCCCTTCCATCGTAAGCAGGTAACCTTTCAGTGTCTCTCTAGTCAAGTCACCACTGGATCTCAGGTTTCAGTCTGTTTACCTGCATTCGGCTGAATTTTGATCCAATCTGCTCAACAATTCAAAGTTCAAAGTTAATTTTTTTATCAAAGTACATATATATCATCGTATACACCCGTGTCATTTTCTTGCGGACATACTCAATGAAACCAATAAACGTAATAGAATCAATGGAAGACCACACCAAGAACCAGTCCAAAGACAACAAACAAAGGGAAAGAAAAAGAAATAATAATAACAAATATATAATAAGCAATAAATATTGAGAACATCAGATGATGTGTCCTTATAAGCGAGCCCATAGGTTATAAGACCATAAGGTATAGGAGCAGAATTAGGCTATTTGGCCCGTTGAGTATGCTCTGCCATTTCATCATGGCTGGCTGATCCATTTTCCCTCTTAGCCCCAACCTCCTACCACCTTCCCATAGCTTTTCATGCCCTGACTAACAATCAACCTGTGCCTTAAATGTACCCAATGACTTGGCCTGCACAGTCATCTCTGGCAACGAATTTCACAGATTCGCCACTCTCTGGCTAAAGAAATTCCTCCTCATCTCTGTCCTAAAAGGTCGTCCCACTATTCTGAGGCTGTGTCCTCTGGTCTTAGACTTTCCTACTAAAGGAAACATCCACTCTGTTGAGCCCTTTCAAAATTTGATTGGTTCAATGAGGATACCTTTCATTCTTCTGGATTCTGGTGAGTAGAGGCCCAGAGCCATCAAACGCTCCCTGCATGCCAAGCCTTTCAATCATGAAACTCCTTTGAACCCTGTACAATATCAGCACATCATTTCTTAGATAAGGGGCCCAAAACTGCTCAGAATACTTCAAGTGAGGCCTCACTAGTGCTCAACGATACATCCTTGCATTTCTAGTTCTCTCAAATTGAACTCTAACATCATATTTGCCTTCCTCACCACTGACTCAACCTGTAAATTAACCTTTAGGAAATTCTGCACCAGGACTCCCAAGTCTCTTTGCACCTCAGAATTTTTAATTTTCTCTCCATTTAGAACATAGTACCCTGTATACACTTTTATTTCTTCTACCAAAGTGCATGACTATACACTTCCTAATACTGAATTCCATCTGCCGTTTTGCTCATTCTCTTAATCTGTCTAAGTCCTTCTGTAGCCTCTGTATTTCCTCAAAAGTATCTGCCCCTCCACCTTTCCTTGTATCTTCTGCACACTTGTCCACAAAGTTATGGGAACAGTTCACTGATGAGGCAAGTAAAGTTGAGTGTATTTATCCACATTGGTTCCAGAGACTGGTGGTTGAGGATTACTAACTGTTACTGAATCTGGTAACGTGAGTCCTGAGGCTCCTGTACCACCTTCCAGATGGCAGCAGTGAAAAGAGAGCATGACCTGGGCGGTGAGGGTCCGTGAAGGTGGATGCTGCCTTCCTGTGATAGCAATCTGTGTAGATGTACTCAGTGGTAGGGAACTCTTTACCTGTGATACACTACTTTTTATAGGATTTTCTGTTCAAGGGCATTAGTGTTTCTATACCAGGCTCTGATGCAACCAGTCAGTATACTGTCCACCACACATTTATTGAAGTTTGTCAAAGTTTTAGATGTCATGCTGAATCGTCAGCAACGCCCAAGGAGGTAGTGGTTCTGCCTTGCTTTCTTCGTAATTGCATTAACATGCTGGCCCAGGACAGCTCTTCTGAAATAAAGTTGAAATAGTGGTACATTGTCAAGTGGCACAAGCTAACTGCATCTCTTACGTTTTCACTCGATCACTTTGTGATCAAGTGCACAATGTAGAACTATCTACTAATGATCAAATAAAAACAGTTCCTTACCAAGCCAGGAAGTACCTCCAGATTGTGATATTGATTTATTGTTTCTTGTTACTGAACTGTCTTCAGGACAAGTAGAGGGTTTTGTGCACATGACAATGAACTTGACCTAAAGCCAAAGCACTACTCTATTTTCAGCTGAAATCAGATGACATGGTGTGTTGTTTCTGAGCACTGCATGATCTAACTGGTAAAACATCGTAGGCATTTGTGTTTGCTGTGTATGGCACTTGTAGACCAGTGCTCTATGTTTGGTCCATGTCTTGAAGGTCCATGAGAGGTCTGTGTGGGCCCCACCAGTAACAGGGGGCAGGTGTGTCTGCTGCTCAGGGTGTTGCTAGCAACCTGGCTGTTATGTAGTGGCAACACACACAAAATGCTGGTGAAATGCAGCAGGCCAGGCAGCATCAATAGGAAGAGGTACAGTGGACTGTACCTCTTCCTATAGATGCTGCCTGGCCTGCTGCGTTCACCAGCATTTTGTGTGTGTTGCTTGAATTTCCAGCATCTGCAGATTTCCTAGTATTATGTAGTGGCATGTCTCTCCTTCATGTTCTGCTCCCCAACTACAGAAATAACCTTTACCGCATTCCCAAAAGAATTGTAACCCTTGACTGTGCTCACAACTGTCCACTTGTGTACTCAACCATTGATTCCACCCCTCCAAGACCTAAGTAGCTCAGTGGATTGCATCCACTCCCACTGCACTCCATCCAGTCTAGCCCACCACATCCTCCCCCAGTTCAGATAATGTCGTTAAATCATTTAAGATTCAGAGGAAACATGCCATAGATTTATTCAGTACAGATTTGGGCCCTTTGCTTACCATCAGATACCCATCTATGCCAATCCCATATTATAGCATTTGGCCATATGTCATGATGATAAAATGTGCCTGCAAATACTTGTTGAGCTTCTCTGCCTCTTCCTTCTCAGGCAAGTTTGTTCTCCAGTCTAATAATCCTCTGGGTAAAAAAAACTTCCTCAAATCCCCTCTAAACCTCTTACTCATTTCCCTAAAGGTGTGCCTATGGAGAAAAGCTTCTTGCTCTTTATTGTGTTTCTAATGCTCATAACTTTGTGTACTTCATTCAGGTTCCTTCCCCATACACTGTTCCAAGGAAAGTCATATCCAGTTCTCTAGCGTAACACAGTGGTACAGCTAATAGCATTGCTGCCTCGTTGCTCTTATGACTGGGGTTCAGTTCTGATCTCTAATGCTGTCTTTGTGGAGTTTGCATGTTCTCCTGTGACTGTAGAATGTGACTGCCAGGTGGTCTGGCTGCTGGGTAATTGATCATCAAGTTTCCCCTCGTGCAAGTGAGTGGTAAAATCTGGTGGGAGATTGAAGGCAGTGTGGGAGAATGTAAACAATTAGCATTAGTGTAAATGGGTCAGAGGGCTGGAGGGTCTGTGTGTCTGGGAGGTCTCCTGTAAGGAGAAAGATTCCCAATAAGATGGTACTAGCGAAGCACAGCGACAACTTGCAGGTAGCAAATAAAACAAAAATATTACTGTATTACATCACAC
The DNA here is from genome assembly GCF_963921235.1 of Mobula hypostoma. NCBI lineage: Eukaryota > Metazoa > Chordata > Chondrichthyes > Myliobatiformes > Myliobatidae > Mobula > Mobula hypostoma. Next base: position 46,332,799 of record NC_086121.1, on the reverse strand, counting down.
TTTTTCTCAGAAACAATCACTGCAATCAATAGCCTGCAACTTTCCTTTTGGAATTGAGCTATTGAACTGCCATTTTTGTGTTGTGAATTGAAGTCTCGAAGGTGCAGGACATTTGCAGTGTGGCATGTATGGGCTGAATCGAGGCAGCTTGCACAAATGTTTGGCCATTGCTGGAGCGGACTTGGAGGTGATTTGATGTGGCAGAACCAAGGCGAAGGGAGGCGAGCCGAGGCAAAGGCAGTGGGACTCAGACCCGAGAGCGAGGAAAGAGCTGAGATTTGACTGATTTAAGCGGAGGGTCAAATAGGAAAGGTCGCGTATGGGCTGAAGTGAAGCAGCGGGACCTGGTCCTGAGAGCCTATCAAAGTGGCAGGGCCCAGGTCTAGGAGCAAGGATTGACTTGAGGTTTGGACAACTTAAGTGTCGAGCCAGATTGAAAAGGTCAGGGTGTTGGGGCCAGTTCAGGTTGCTGCTCCACGAGGTTTCCTCATCTCTGCTCAACTGAGGCTAATGAGCTCCTGAATTGGCTGCAGTGTTGATCGGCTTTATGGAAGTGTTTGGAATGTTTGCCTTCATTGGTTGAGTTATTGAGTATATAAAAACAGGAAGTCATGTTGGAGCTGTTTAAAAACTTTGGTTAGGCCACAGTTGGAGAATTGTGGGCAGATCTGGTCATCCTATTTCAAGTAGGATAAGGAAGCTTTGGAGAGAGTGCACATAACATTTACCAGGATGCTTGCAGCCTGGATTCAAGGGCATGTGCTGTAAGGAAAGGTTGGCAAACTTGGGTTGTTTCCTCTGAAGTGTTGGAGGTTCAGGGGTGACCTGAAAGAAGTTTATAAACTTGAGAGATGTAGATTGATATAGACAGTAAGAATCTTTCCCCTGGAATCAAAATGTCTAAAACTTAACAGCGTATTAAGGCAGGTGGAGGAGAGTTTAAAGGAGATGGGTAGAGTCATTTTCTTTTATATATTGATTGGTACATTCCTGAAATGCATGGCCAAGTGTAGTGGAGGGAGCAGATATGGTAGTGAAGTTTAAGAGGCTTTTAGATGGGTTTGAGAATATGGAAGGATATGGATCATTTATAGACAGAAGAAATTAATTTGGCATCATGTTCAGCATAGACATTGATGCTTTCTTCTTTACCCTGTCTACCTACGTTGCTACTTTTAGGGAATTATGGACATGAGTTTTCTTTGTTGGCTAACACTCTACTCTGCAAATCCTACACATTTTTGACTAGCACTTGTCATAATTATGTGCAATCTGTCAATACTGAGTGCCTGATTAATATCCTTGAGCAACTTTCCTTACTATCTACACCACCACCAGCTAGAAACTTGCCATTTGTAATCCCTACATTCAAATCCAAAACCCAGAAACAACCAGGGTCCCAGCAGTGACCACTGCAGTACACTACTATTTACACACTTCCAATTAGAAAAGTATCCCTCAGCACTGCCCTCTGCCTCCTTTCACTAAGCCAGTTTGTATCCAATTAGACAGCAGTGGAGGAAGGAAGAGGTAGGTGCTGATTTATGAAAGGTGGTGGCTGGTGGGGGTCTCCCTTGTCCCTCTGGGAGTAGAGAGCAAGAAAGGTGAGATTGAAGTGTGAGAAATTGTATAGACAAGCAAGGTGCAATCAACCAAAGTTGTGTGGAATCCTTGACTGTTGAAAGAAGGTCATAAAGCAAGTGAACCAGTTTAAGGGTGAAGGGAGGTTAGTGAGTGTGACTGTGACAAGAGTAGCCCTGCATCACTGGTTTGACTTCCCTCCCCTACCCCCTTACAGGAAGCACAGGTCCCTGTATTGTCACAGTTGAAAGAAGCTGAGAAATTGAATGCCAAGTCAAGTCAAATTTATTTATAAAGCACATTTAAAAACAACCCATGTTGACCGAAGTACTGTACAAACCATTACTGGTGGCTAAAATCACAAATACAAGAAACACAGATATAAACAACAAGGCACACAGCTTATAGGCACAAAATAAACAACACATGAGCCTAGGCACAAGTCAAAAATCAGCCACATCAGGAAGATTCAAATGCTAGTGAATAAAGGTAAGTTTTAAGCCTGGACTTAAAAGAGTCAATGGAGGGGGCAGATCTGATAGGGAGAGGAATGCTGTTTCACAGTCTAGGGGCTACAACAGCAAAGGCGCGGTCACCCCGAACTTAAATTTAGATCGTGGGACAGCTAGGAGCCCAAGTCAGCTGACCTGAGGGACCTGGAAGTCGAGTAAGGGGTTAGAAGGTCTGTGATATAAGGGGGAGCCAGCCCATTTAGGGCTTTAGAAACAAACAGGAGAACCTTAAAATCAATTCTGAACCCGACTGGTAGCCAGTGGAGAGAGGCCAGGATAGGAGTAATATGGTCCCTCTTCCAGGTACCTGTCAGGAGCCTGACTGCAGCGTTCTGGACCAGTTGCAGACGGGACAGGGACGACTGACTAATCCCAGTATACAGGGAGTTGGAGTAGTCCAAGCGGGAGGATATAAGGGCATGGATGACTTTCTCGAGATCTTTGAAGAGAGAAACGACTTGATTTTGGCAATAGTACGAAACTAGAAAAAATTGGCCTTTACTACTGCATTAACTTGCTTGTCAAAGTTAAAGGTGGAATCAAATATCACACCAAGGTTTTTGACATGGGGTTTGACAAGGGTGGACAAGTTACCAAGACTGTTGGCAATCACTTTGATGGAGTCAGGGGGGCCAAATAGGACAACTTCTGACTTGTAGTCATTCAGCTGTAGGAAGTTTTGTGCCGTCCAACACTATGTCCTCAAGGCAGTTCATGAAACTGACTAGGCATGACTGGTCATTTGGTTTCAAGGGGAGATAAAGCTGTGTGTCGTCAGCATAACAATGGAAGGAAATGCTGTGTTTCTGAATGATTTGGCTGAGGGAAAGCATGTATATAGAGAAAAGAATGGGACCTAGGATGGAACCTTGTGGGACCCCGCAGGAAAAACTAGCTGGAGAAGAGGAAAATTTGCTTATGTTGATGGAGAAGCTTCTATTTTTGAGGGAGGATGTGAACCAGTTCAAGGCAGTGCCATCAACACCAACCCTGTACTGGAGACGGTCTATTAAAATGCCATGATCCACAGTATCGAATGCTGCGCTGAGGTCAAGAAGAATTAGGATGGCAGAGTCACCTGAGTCGGTAGAGAGGAGGAGATCATTGTACACTTTCAGCAGGGCCGACTCTGTGCTATGATAAGCCTTAAAGCCTGACTGAAATCTTTCCAAGATGTTGTTTTGGTGTAGGTAGGGCAGCAATTGACTAAGAATAACCTTTTTGAGAACCTTAGACGGGAATGGAAGTTTAGAAATAGGTCTGTAGTTACTAGGTAAGGCAGGGTCTAAATTGGGTTTTTTTCAGGAGGTTTTTTCAGAACGTGCTTGAAGCAGGTTGGAACGGTACCAGTGGCCAGGGAGCTATAAATAATAGAGAGCGTGCTGGGACCAGCTATGTCAAAGACATCCTTCAGGAGGGCAGTGGAGACAATGTCAAGAGGGCAGGTTCATGGTAGAAACAATCTTTGTAAGGGAGGGTAGCGTGATGGGTTGGAAACAGTCCAGTTTAGGTGAACAGACCAGTGAGACAGTTAGGTCACGGGTAAGGGGGAAATGTTCATTCTAATGTTTTCAACTTTGCTAATGAAGAATTTTAAAAATTCTTCGCATTTAGCAGGGGATACATCTAAACTAATACTGGGAGTGGGACAAATGACAGAATTTATGGTACTGAATAAGACCTTGAGATTATGAGAGTTGTTAGAAAATGGAGTTTGGCAGGAAGCTGAATGGGAGGAAAGATAACAGGTGTACCTGTGAAGTTGGTGAGTGGTTAATTGTTAATAGTCTATCCCTCAAAATGCTGAAATAGAGAATGGGACATGTGCCATGTGGAGGATAGAAATCGCAGCAAAGTTGTGGAAATTTTCCTATTCCCATTTATAGCAGGAAATAGTATCAGGAGGGGACTGTTTAAAAAAATAGTGTCTCACACGAAAAGCAGGCAAAGCTGGGACTTGTGCAGGATTCCATGGCAATCTCTTTTGTTGAAGGAATTAAATGTTGGGCCAGGTAATGTGTGGAATTTTACTTTAGATACAAAACAATATCATTGTGGGTGAAACTTGCTTCATCAAGATCAGAAGCAGGTTTATTATCACTGGCATGTGTTGTGAAATTTGTTAACTTAGCAGCAGCAGTTCAATGAAGAAAAAAAAAAAATAAATAAATCAGTAAATCAATTACAGTATATGTATATTGAATAGATTAAAAGTTGGGCAAATACAGAAATAATATATATCAAAAAAGTAAGTTTCCAGAATCGCTGAGTGTGTGCCTTCAGGCTTCTATACCTCCTGCCTGTTGGTAACTGTGAGAAAAGGGTGCTGGAGGTTCTTAATAATGGACGCTGCCTTTCTGAGACACTGATCCTTGAAGTTGTCCTGGGTACTTTGTAAGCTGGTACCCAAGATGGAGTAGCTTCTTTCGGTCCTGTGCAGTCGCTCCCACCTACCAGACAGTGATGCAGCCTGTCAGAATGCTCTCTGTGGTAAATCTATAGACATTTTTGAGAGTTTTTGTTAACATTCCAAATCTCTTCAAACTCCTAATGAGGTATAGTCGCTGTCTTGCCTTCTTTATAACTGCATTGATTTGTTTGGACTGGGTTAGGTCCGCAGAGATCTTGACACCCAGGAACTTGAAACTGCTCAATCTCTCCACTTCTGATCCCCCTATGAGGATTGGTATGTGTTCCTTCATCTTACCCTTCCTGAAGTCTACACTCAGCTCTTTTGTCGTATTGACCTTGAGTGCCAGGTTGTTGCTGTTACACCACTCCACTATTTGGTATATCTCGGTCCTATACGCTCTCTCATCTCTATCTGAGATTCTACCAACAATGGTATCATCATCAAATTTATAGATGGTATTTGAGCTATGCCTAGCCACACAGTATGGGTATATAGTGAGCAGAGCAGTAGGGCAAGCACACACTCCTGAGGTGCACCAGTGTTGACTGTCAGTGAGGAGGAGGCATTATCACCAATCTGTACGGATTGTGAATTTCCAGTTAGGAAGTTGAGGATCCAATGACAGAAAGAGGTACAGAGGCCCAGGTTCTGTAACTTAGCAATCAGGATTGTGGGAATGATGGTTTTATATGCTAAGTTATATTCGATGAACAGCATCCTGACACAGGTGTTTGTATTGTCCATGTGGTCTAAGGCCGTGTGAAGAGCCATTGAGGTTGCATCTGCTGTTGACCTGTTGTGGCGATAGGCAAATTACAGTGGGTCCAGGTCCTTGCTGAGGCAGGAGTTCAGTCTAGTCATAACCAATCTCTCAAAGCACTTCATCACTGTAGACATGGGTGCTACTGGGCAATAATCATTAAGGCATTAAGTTATTAGTCATTAAGTGTTAATTTAAATCTTTTGGTGACAATTTCTGTTATCAAAAGGCATAAAAGAGATGGAGGAAAAAGTGGTCTAATGATCACAAATTAGCCACAATTTAAGTTGGAATAGCTTCCAGTGGCTGAATAGCTGAATTGTTTCCTGTTATTTACCTTTTAGTTGTGGACATGCACCAGTTTTTCATTGACAATTACTTTGTATAGCTTGTCAGGACCTAAATGAGCAGTGGGTAGACAAAATGTTGGACAGTCCACTTATCCTCACTGTCCATGAAACTCAGCTGTTGCAGCACAGCCCTGTTTCACAAGTTAGCACTGGACCACCAAACTGGTAGGCATCTTGCATCAGTGGTAGAGAATTTAGTAGAAAACTGCGGCAGATGAGATTAATCTGCACTTGGAAAGGCAGGAATTAATCAAAGTTATGACATGGGATATTCTGTCTGATCAGTTTGAAAGAATTTTCTGAAGAAGTGCCTTCATGGTGGAGGGCTTGCCTAACATGCAAAAGTGAGACGTTATGGATGCAATGAGAAGTGAGGATACTGATACAATCGCTGTCACTAAAGTGGTAGTGATGAGCAAACTCGTGGGCCGAAAGGTTGGTTATGATGGAATTCATCCCACGATACTGAAAGAATTGCCAGCTGTTATAACCGTATAACAATTACAGCACGGAAACAGGCCATCTTGGCCCTTCTAGTCTGTGCCGAACTCTTACTCTCACCTAGTCCCACTGAACTGCACTCAGCCCATAACCCTCCATTCCTTTCCTGTCCATAGAGCTATCCAATTTTACTTTAAACGACAACATCGAACCTGCCTCAACCACTTCTGCTGGAAGCTCATTCCACACAGCTACCACTCTCTGAGTGTTACCCCTAAACTTTTGCCCTTTAACTCTCAACTCATGTCCTCTTGTTTGAATCTCCCCCACTCTCAATGGAAAAAGCCTATCCACGTCAACTCTATCTATTCCCCGCATAATTTTAAATACCTCTATCAAGTCCCCCCTCAACCTTGTATGCTCCAAAGAATAAATACCTAACTTGTTCAACCTTTCTCTGTAACTTAGGAGATGAAATCCAGGCAACATTTTAGTAAACCTCCTCTGTATTCTCTCAATTTTATTGACAACTTTCCTATAATTCGGTGACCAGAACTGTACACAATACTCCAAATTTGGCCTCACCAATGCCTTATACAATTTCAACATTACATCCCAACTCCTATACTCAATGCTCTGATTAATAAAGGCCAGCATACCAAAAGCTTTCTTCACCACCCTATCCACATGAGATTCCACCTTCAGGGAACTATGCACCATTATTCCCAGATCCCTCTGTTCCACTGCATTCTTCAATGCCCTACCATTTACCATGTGTTCCTATTTTGATTAGTCCTACCAAAATGTAACAACTCACATTTTTCAACATTAAACTCCATCTGCCATCTTTCAGCCCACTCTTCTAACTGGCCCAAATCTCTCTGCAAACTTTGAAAACCTACTTCATTATCCACAACGCCACCTATCTTAGTATCATCTGCATATTTACTAATCTGATTTACCACCCCATCATCCAGATCATTAACATATATGACAAACAACATTGGACCCAGTACAGATCCCTGAGGCACACCGCTACACACCGTCAGCCAATCTGACACACAGTTATCCACCACTACTCTCTGGTGTCTCCCATCCAGCCACTGTTGAATCTATTTTACTACTTCGATATTAATGCCTAACGATTGAACCTTCCTAACTAACCTTCCGTGTGGAACATTGTCAAAGGCCCTACTGAAGTCCATCTAGACAACATCCACCGCTTTACCCTCGTCAACTTTCCTAGTAACCTCATCAAAAAATTCAATAAGATTTGTCAAACATGACCTTCCACGCACAAATTCATGTTGACTGTTCCTAATCAGACCCTGTCTATCCAGGTAATTATATGTGTAAGGGGGTTTCGACTTTTATGTTACTGCGGAGGCTAATTAAAATGGCGTCTTTGTTATGTTAATCTGGGGAATGCTGCTTTGTTGTGTTAAACGCTGAGAAAGTTTGCGCTAGCAGCTTGTTTTTGCTTTAGAGTGTGATAAGAGAGTGCTATTAACCAATTGGGATAGTTGTTATGGTTTTGGTGTATTTGAGGATACTCCATGCGCAGGGTTTTGGGGCAGAAGGCGGGAGAGCGAGACAGAGGATGGACGAGGTGCTGTGAGTCCGCTAACGGGGTCGGACCCCGAGCGGGACGTTCGGCGAGGAGATGGAGATGGACTCGTGTGGAGCGTCTGGTCGACCACCGTTGTTGGTCCCAGGCGGCCGGTCGAGGAGGTCCGAGGGGGTTGCAGGGTGAAGAAGAAGGTCCTTGAACTCCAACGGTTTTTGTGCATGGAGAAATTGAACTTTGATAAGTGTGGCGCCTTTTATTTTCCTTTTATATTTTATTCTCTTTTAATTATATAGTTCCAGTAATATCTATAAACTGTATATCATTTAATTGCATCTGGTGTATTGTCTGTTATTTGGGCGGGGTGGGGTACCTCACACAGTATCCACACAAATGAATTACCCAGTTTGCCAGGGCTGAGGCTGTTTCCTTAGACGACAGCGAGCTGAGCGACCCTGAGGGTGGCCGGGGGGGGGGGGGGGCTACATATATACCATCTCTAAGAATACTTTCCATCAATTTACCCACCACTGACGTCAAACTCACAGGCCGATAATTGCTAGGTTTACTCTTAGAGCCCTTTTAAAACAATGGAACCACATGAGCAATACGCCAATCCTCCGGCACCATCCCCGTTTCTAATGACATTTGAAATATTTCTGTCAGAGCCCCTGCTATTTCCACACTAACTTCCCTCAAGGTCCTAGGGAATATCTTGTCCGGACCCAGAGACTTATTCACTTTTATATTCCTTAAAAGCACCAGTACTTCCTCTTCTTTAATTGTCATACTTTCCATAACTACCTTTCTTGTTTCCTTTACCTGACACAATTCAATATCCTTCTCCTTAGTGAATACCGAAGAAAAGAAATTGTTCAAAATCTCTCCCATCTCTTTTGGCTCCGCACATAGCCGCCCACTCTGTTATAGTGGATGGGTTTGGGATAATTCTGAACTCTGACAGGTCCTGGCAGATTGGATGACAATGAATGTCACACCACTGTTCAAAAAAGGATCTAGGGGAAAATGTGAGTAACAGTAGGCTTGTAGTTGGGATAGGGCCTGGCAGATGGAATACAACAATGATAAATGAGACCATGCACTTTGGAAGGGAAAATAGAAGATCAGGTTATTATATACTATATATGGTGAAAATTGCTGCATGCTGTTATGCAGAGGGACTTGGGAGTGCTTGTGTATGAATCACATAGATTTGTTTAAAGGTGCAACAAGTTATTAAGAAGGCATATGGGAAGTTGGCCTTTGTTGCTAGAGGGATGGAATTGAGTGTGGCGGGGGGGGGTGTAGGGGGGCTGAAATTTTGCTGCTTATATGTACAGGGTATTGGCGAAGATGCACCTGGAGTTCTGTGTATAGTACTGGTCTCCTTAAGGATCACTTGCTTTGGAGGCAGTGCAGAGGAAGTTTCCAGGTTAGTTCTAAAGGTGACGGGGTTAATGAGAGAGTTAGAGTTGTCTGGGATTATACTTGCTGATATTCAGAAGAATGAGACGGGATCTTATGGAAACAAAATTATAAAAGGGTGGAGGCACAAATGTTATTTCCACTGGTAAATGTGACGTTGTCCTTGTGTCTGAGTCTACTAAGCAAGTGATGCTGCTGGAGCTGACAGTCCCATGGAAGACAGCTTGGAAGAGGCCTTTGAAAGGAAGCTCTCCAGTACGCATGACTGGTCAGCAACTGTCAGCAGGCTGGATGGAGAGTGAGGTGTCTCCCAGTGGAGGCTGGTTGTAGGGGATTCGCAGCACATTCCTTAGCCAGAGCCTTCTGCAATTTGGGCATCGAGGGAGAGAGGAAGAGGAGAGCCATCCGCCATACCACCGATGCGGCAGAGAGGGCCTCAAGATGGGTGTGGCTCAAAAGAGGGGCGCCATATAGTCAGAAGTAGCTAGCCATCTGGACACAAGCTGGGGTCTGATCAGCCCCGGCTGGGTCACCTGGAGGAGGGTGTATGATGTTGAAAGACCCGAAACACCTGGTGATTCCAGGAACGTCACTGAAGATGTGTCCAGAAGCATCAATAGATGTATGTACACAGCAGACTAGAACTAAGGGGTATAGCCTCAAGATTTGGGGAGAAGCTACTTTCCTCAAAGAGTAATGAATCTGTGGAAATCTGTGCCCAGGGAAGCAGTGGAGACTACTTCATTAAATACTGTGGATTCCAGTTTTTTTAGGACTCATCATAACCAGTACATTTTTGGCCCAGTTAAGCAGCTGTTCGAATTAACTGAAGTTTCATGGAAATCATTAAAAACATAATAAAGACAAACTATCATTTTACTGAGTAACAAATTATGCATTTATATGAACTACAAAGCAAATTATAACACTATTACTACTACTGTGCAATGAAACTGTAGTCATCGATACCTGGTGCTGATACTAGACTGCATCATACGATGTGTTTGACGATTACATCCTCCAAATCTTCATTTTCATTGTGGCATTCAGGATGGTTGTTGAATCGTTCAAATTCTTCAGTAATGAAATTGTTTCATTTTCACTCCCAGTCGTTTCTGGCATCGCCAAGTTTGAATGCTTGAAACTGTAAAACAATTCCGTATTGTTTTGTTGCTTATTTCTTGCCAACTAGCTAGGTGGAACTGGGTCCATGGCCAGACCAACCGTGATCTTACTGAATGGTGGAACAGTCTCGACAGGCCAGATAGCTGACCCCTGCTCCAATTTCTTGTATTCTTATGTGACAAAATGACTCGCAGGCGTCAGTCCTCCAACTTCACCCCACAACTCGCCGATGTGAGTTTGATATTTGGGCATTAACTTCCAGACTCATAGATCTCTGGTCCTCATAAATCCTTTGGGCTTCTACTTGCAGCCTTTGACTTTCAGGCTCCTACCTCTGATGATGTGTTCTGGACTTCAATCATTAGTTTTGCTCGCTGGACTTCACCACATTTGACCTTTGGGCCTTGAATTCTGGACTTCCACAAATTTCTATTTATGGACTTGCATGGACTTCTGACCCTGGTGATCTGGGAGCTTACTCGCCCCCATGACTCCTGCCCGTACCCAGGCCTCAGAGCCCAAATGGACCTTTGACCTGGGACTGGTCATCTTAGCGCTTGCTGACACAGTTTCCATTTGACTGTGGAGTGCTTTGACCTTGACTTGAACTCTTGTCCAGACTATTCATTGACAACCCTGACCTCTAACTCACTCTAATTCTCTAAATCCTAACCTGATCCCTAACTCTCCACACTCTCCCCAAAACCATCTCTATGAAGCTAAAAAAGAAATGACTGAGCCACGACCTAGACAGACTTTGCAGGTTGGCACCATTTTGACTGAAAGATGTAATAGTAGAAAAACTAAGTGGGTCAGCCATTGTCTGTGAAGAGAAAGGCAGTGGAGGTCGCAGTGAACAGAAGGAATTTCCTTGACAGTGAAGATGAGTAGCAGCTATGAAGCGGTTAATGAAGTTTATTTCTAAAATATTGGTTAGGTTTCGATAGTTTTGCATGGATTACTCAGCTCCAGATCAACTGAAAGCTTTGATTGAAACATGGACCATGAACTCTAGCAAAGAGGTGAGAATGTCAGCCATTGAGTTACGGAGAGGGGAGACTGCATTTTGATTGCTGAGGGATTGCTCTGCTATGGTTAAGTTGGCATCTGGTTGATGAGATCATTAAACCACGTATTTCACCTTGAATGTGATTCTGGAACTGTTGGAGCCTGTGATTTGTTTTAGGAAATCATTTGGGTGTTCCAGCACGCAAGAGGGAGGCAGAGGCAGCCTGAGCGAACCTCGTAGTGAGAAGGCTCCGAGCTGATGTTTGACTCCGTTTCGGTGATGAAAGCTTCCATTGATCGCTGATTAAAGCGATGAGGGAGATTGAAACTTTGAGGCAAATGTGAGCCCCCGCTGCCTGCTTTTTGATCACTGGTGGGATCGCTCTGCTACAGGGAGGGGAGACTGCCTTTTGATCGCTAAGAGAATCACTGGAGTTTCACAAAGATGATTCTGGGATTGAAAGTGTTATACAGTATGAGGAATGTCTGTTAGCTGTGGGTATGTACTCGCTGGAATTTAGAAGGATAAGGGGGAATGTCATTGAAACCTTTCAAATGTTGAAAGGCCTAGACAGGGTAGATGTGAAAAGGGTGTTTCCCCTGGTGGGGAAGTCTAGGACAAGAGAACACAACCTCAGGATAGGGGGGTGTCCATTTAAAATAGAGATGCAGAGGAATTTCTTTAGCCAGAGGGTGGTGAATTTGTGGAATTTGTTACCACAGGCAGCTGTGGAGGCCAGGTCATTGGGTATATTTATGGCAGAGCATGATAGGTTCTTGATTGGCCATGGCATCAAAGGTTATGGGGAGAAAGCTGGGGAGTGGGATTGAGGAGGGGGAAAAAAGGATCAGTCATAATTAAATGTCAGAGCAGACTCAATGTCCAAATGGCCTTATTCTACTCCTATGTCTTATGGTCTTACATTCTATGTTTTTCACTTGATCTTTCTCATTTTTTGTCTGCTGGGGAGGGGGTCAATGTGACTGTTCCATTTTTGTTTGTTTTTTTTGTGCAGGGAGGAGAGATTTTGGGGTTGATGTACCTGTTTTGTTCATTTTTTTGTGCGAGAGGAAGAATTTGGGGGTTAATGATTGTGCTGCCCTTCTTTTCTTTCTGGTTTCTGGCTATCTAGAGAAGAAAAATTTCAGAGTTGTATACTTTGATAGTAATTCCCTGCCATCAGGGCTGTATCTGACTGAGAGCTGCACTGAGCAGTAAGATTGAAGCCAATACGAACAAAGCAAATATACTCCAGTATTTTGAGTAACACCTTCTGCACAGGAAGATGTTGTTTGTTGTTGTTGGCCCTGACATCCTTGCCCCAGGACATTTCTGTGAAGGTTCACTAGGGCCATATTCTCAACCATAACAATCCTCAGCTGCTCATCCAAGACCTTCATCTAACAAGTTCATAAGTTGGGCTGTTTAATTCCATCCAGAACTCGTCAGCAATTGAAGCACCCCATGCTCTGTGTGCAGGAAGACCTAGACAGCATGCTGACATTGGCATCCTGGTAAGTGGCAAGTAATGCTCTGATACAAGAGTTCTCCATTAATGGAGAAACAAAACAGAACCTTTGATATTCAATGGTGTTGCATCACTGAATCCCCACTCTCAACATTCTAGTATTGTCATTGACATTGGTTGCAGAGCATGCAGAGGGTGGTGATCCTGGGATCCTGGGGTGAGTTACTCCCATCCTTGCACCATTTGCAAGGTAGAAGTCAAGTTGGAATAATTTCCACAACTTTGTGAGTGCAGCTTGGATAAACCTTATGAAGATCAACACCATACAGGACATAGCAGTTCTTTTACATTGACACCCTAAGCATTCATTCGTCCTGTGTCTCTTGGCAAAGTGCCCAGTCTGTTCACAGTAACTTGCAAGTAGACTGGATCTACTCCAGATAAGGACAAGGGCAGCATGTGCACAGGGGTCCCCCTCCAAGTTGCTCATCAAATCTGGCAGCATATCCAAATCCACAGATAGGATCTGTGATCAGTGCTGAACCCAGGTCCCAGGGTATGAGCAGCATTACTAACCATTTGTCATCAGTTTGGAATAAAGGTGACAGAAAGATTTTAACATTTTAGAAAAGGCAAAATGGAGAATGATAGAGATCTGTGATTCATTGTGAAAAAGCTTTTTTTACAAAAATGAGCAAAACAAATCAAATGTCTGTAGCTATTAATGTCAATGTTGAAGTGGTACGTCACAAATCATTGGCGTGACTGTGCTCAAACTCCTGTTAACCATTATGGTAATAAACTCAAGCAATGTATTGTGGCTATCGAAAAGCTATTCCAGAAAGCAACAAAAAGGCTGGAAGGATTGGATTATGAAGAATGGGTGTATTTTCACTGGTCAAACATGATACCTTTAGGATTCTAAAGCTTTTTAGACAACAATTACCATAACAGGTTTCATAATTTTCTAGTTGAATGAGAGTGTTCTGTGAGGTTGAAGAAAAAAAGTAATGCGTGGAAATATTGTGGTGATTTTAAATGATCTGCTTTTTGGTAATACTTGTTTTGTGCCCACCATGTCTGACCATCTTGTGAAGGCGGAGATGAGAGAATATGCATTGTATTCAACATTCCACCTGATCCAGTGTATTTCCCACGCGGAGATGGATTAATGATCCCATTATTTCTGTGAATGAAAAGAAATCTCTGGAACAAGCTATCTAGGGTGGAACAGATAGTATTAATTAATTGAAATGCAAATTAGCTAAATGTTCTTTCAGCAAATGTTGGCTTGGAATTTGCTAGGGAATTGATGTGAGCTGTATACACAGCATTATTGGTATACCTGGCTGTGAGCAAACTTGAGGAAAATAGCTTGATGTTATGTGAAGACAGGAGGTAGCCACCCAACATTACAGAGATCTGATGACTGTGTATGTGCTATAATAGCAACTCGTCCTGAAATTCTATGTTAAACTTATTGATTGTTTGGTTTTTACAAGTGAAAATCGATTTTTCTTTCTCCCTGGAGTGAAATACAAGAACCATTTGATGGGTTATATTGTGTAAATCCATATTTGGACTGGTGCTTCTGGGTGTAGATCACCCTTGGGGCTACCTTAGTGTCAGAGCCACGTATAACAATGCCATTCCTCATGCTGTTGCTTCCCTTGTTCAGGGCAGGACAGTGAGAACCACCTTGTCATGCCCACTGGACACCTAGTAACCACCTTACTCACTGCAAAGAGTACCAGTAATATAGTGCTGGACAGGTTGCCCTTTGGGTCTCAAATCATGATGCCACAGGTCCTGATGCCCCAGGCACTGCAGTCTTGGCTATGATGCAGAAATTAATTCTACCCCCCTCCCCCCATGCTTTAAGGAGATTTAAGGTTATAGGTCTCCCTTATTCAGCGAACCAAGGTGAGCAAAATGGAAGATATAGTAGAGCTGCTACCTCACAGCACCGGAAATTTGGGTTAAGTTCCAACCCTGGTGTCTCTGAGTGGAGTTTGCACATTCTCTCTGTGACTCTGGGTTTCCTTTGGTGCTCCAGTTTCCTCCCACATCGTAAGGTGGGCTAATTGGCTGCTCTAATTTTCTCCTAGTATTGTGTAGAGTTGGGGGCGGAGTGTGAGGGAATGTAAGGAGAATTTTAAGAATAATGGGATTAATATATCAGTGTGTATGTGTGGTTGATGGTCAGCAGAGGTTTAGGGGGTCAAAGGGACTTTTTCCCAATCTGTACCAGTCTTTCCCAGTTTGTATAGCTTGTACATTATGAGCAACTGTCCCATAAGACATAGGAGCAGAATTAGGCCATTTGGCCCATTGAGTCTGCTCCGCCTCACCTGGGATGGATTTGCTGACTGCTGCAAAATTGCAGGCTTCTTCTGGGTGGGAACTTAGATTATCGACAATTTACAGGATCTGAACCCTGTTGCAGCCTGGGGAGGAGCTTTGTATCCCCAGATGAACCAATTAGTTTGCTCTTTGAATGAGTTGCAATGCCTGAGACCTCTGAACAGAGCCTTGAGGGAAGTGCTTGCACTTACTTTGCCAAATCTGCTGTATTCATAAAAATTCCAGCCTATTGTCCAGTGTGTGAATTATTTTAACAGACAAAGAAGACAAAGGATACTCTGGATCTCTGACCCTGAGCATCCCAGTCATGTCTGGAGCTGTTGTAGACTAATTGAATAATTTCTGCATTATGTGATGACCAGGATGGGCAGGTGTTATAATCTAGTCAATAACATTTGTGGAGTGTTTACTTAGATTTTCATGCCAGGAGTTCTGTTGATCATCATTCGGATGAATTCAGGGCATGTTTGTCATAGTTATTTCGTGTTTGATTCTGAAGTTGTTTAAGAACTGCCTCTGTGGGATCAAGCCGAACTGAAGTCGTGTTATGCAGTACAAAACAGGGAATGAAGGTTTTAATTCTATCTGGTGCAATACAACAAAAATTCCCTTATCTGTTCAGAATTAACATCTTTCCTTTCAATATTGTCAATATTGAAATTAATTGGAGAACATCAGTTTTGGGAGAGGTACTCAGTGAACTTTGGACCTGCAATGGAGTATGCAGGATTTCAATTAATTGAAAGGTAAACGTGTGACCTTTTTACCCTTTGAGAGAGAGGTGAACATGAACTAATGTCTGCTTTGGAGAAAATGTGCACAATGAGCAAGTTAGTTGAGTTTAAATTTCATTAGTGACTATTCAGACAAGTTCATGCAAGATGTGTAGTTCAGCAAACCATTGCAGTCAACAATAGAAAGTATTAAGTACTGACAGGTATTATTTTAATACTTCTTGCATCCTTCTCAGTGTAAGCAGATTTAGTTGTTGCAAATAGATTCTTCCATTTTTTTAATGACATGGTGATATTAGGTATTCAAGAAACAAAATGAACTTAATGAGAGGGTCATAAACACAAGAGATTCTGCAGATGCTAGAAATCCAGAATAACACACACAAAATGCTGGAGGAACTCGGCAGGTCAGGCAACATCTATGGAAAGGAACAAAAAGTCGACGTTTCAGACTGCAATGAAAGGTCTCGGACCGGAATATTGACCCTTTATTTCTCTCCATAGATGCTTCCTGACCTGCTTGAGTTCCTCCTGAATTTTGTTTGTGTTACGAATGAGAGGGTCGACAAGATGGGGCAGTGATTATTGTTTTGAGGGTCTTTACCATTAGATGAAGGTTCTGAGAGGCATGGTGAAGAGGCATTGAAACAAAAATAAGTAGATAATGGGCAGGTTGAGCCAGTGGTAAGGAAGGCAAATGTAATGTTGGCATTCATTTTGAGAGGACTACAATATAAAAGCCATGATGTAAAGCTGAGACTTTATAAGACATTGGTCAGACCACACTTGGAATACTGTGAGCAGTTTTGGACCCCTTATCTAAGAAAAGATGTGCTGGCAATGGAGAGGGTCTAGAGGGTGTTCAAAAGAATGATCCTGGGAAAGAAAGAGTATGAAGGGTTTCTGATGGCTCTGGGCCTGTACTCTCTAGAGTTTAGAAGAATGAGGGGGGAATCTCATTGAAACCTATAGAATAATGAAAAGCCTACATAAAGTGGAGAGAATGTTTCCTATAATAGGACAGTCTGGGATCAGAGGGCACAGCCACAAAATAGAAGGATGTCTGTTTAGAACAGAGATGAGGGGGAATTTGTTGAGCCAGAGGGTGATGAATCTGTGAAATTCATTGCCACAGATGGCTATGAAGGCCAAGTCATTGGATATATTTAAAGTGAAGATTAATAGGTTCCTAATTTGTAAGGGTGTCAAAAGTTACAGGGAGAAGTAGGGTGAGTGGGGCTGAGAGGGATAATAATAAATCGGCCGTGAAGGGATGGCGAAGTGGATTCAATAGGTGGATGTCCTAATTCTGCTCCTATGACAAATGATCTCATGGAGAAGCTTGTGGGGGTGGATGGGCTGCTGAAATGGGGGATAGAGTTGGAGTGATTGTGGTGAGAGGGAGAACTACCACTATATTTTTGTTGGAATAGACCATCTGGAAGAAAGGTTGAAGATTTTTTGATGGGTGTAATGTTTTCCATGGAATTCTGTTGTGTTATACTCAGAAGAACAAGAAAGCAGGAGATTGAGTAAACAACTTGGCCTATTAAGCCTACCCATGGTTAAATATGGACAAATCTAATCTGCTGTGGCTCTAACCCCACTTCTTTACCTGTTCCCCATAGCAAATAATTTATTGGTCTTTCAAATATACAATGTTTAAAAGACTTCTGGACAGCTATTGAGGAAAGGCAGTGGGATACAGGCTAAATGCGAGCAAGTCAATTAGCTTGGATGGTTGTTGGGGTTGGTAGTGATGGGATTGGACAGAATGGCATATTCTGTTCTTGGATTCAATGATTTCTCTTTCTCCTCCTTGATTATATCTAATGACCAGACCTCTGCTATCAGGGAGGCAAGGAACTGCAGACATTCCCTACCTTGTGAGAAAAGTGTTTATGCATACATGTTGTGTCCAAGTGCTGGTGTTGGACTGCCTGGGCCCAGACCTAAGAAAACATCAGGTGTGTAGATATGCACAGCCAGTAACAACTTCATTTACATGTTGACAATGCTTTGTAGGAATGTTATGATTTGGAACTGGTTTATCATTGTCCCCAACTTTACTTCATTTTATCAGTCCACTATAGAAAACATATTGTCTATACATACTTGGTATGGCAACTGCTCTGTATGTGACAGCAAGAAACTGGAGAGAGCTGTGGATACAGCTTAGCACATCATGGGATGTGATGATCTTTATGTTGGGTGTGAGAACTTAGGGAGACATTGTATGGGAGAATGAGGAGGTAATAGATATCACCTACAGGGAGGTAGTCACCCCTAAGTTGCAGGAGGCAGTAAGCTGGGAGCCTGTCAGGAGAGGGAAAGGGAATAGACAGAGTACTGCTGTGGCTGTTCCCCTCAGTAACAGTGCACCACTTTGGACACTGTTCAAGGATACAATGTACCAGGGCAAAGCCACTGCAACCAGGTCCCAGACACTGAGTGTGGCCCTGCAAGATCTTGCTCAGAATGGAAGGTGGGTTTGAGGAGAAGAGGACTCCATTCTTGAGAGGGAACTTAATAGAAGAACATTCAGGAGATTCTGCGTATGTGAAAGAGACACTCAGATGGTATGTTGCCTCCCAGGTACCAGGATCAGGGATGTCTCAGATCAGGTTCACAGCATTCTAAATGGGAAGGATGAGCAGCCAGAAGTCATCATACATATTAGTACCAATGACATAGAAAGGAAAGGGAAGACTGAGAGGAAGGATAAGCGGCTCATAGGGCAAAATTGCAGTCAGTGTGATAGGTTGAAATGTATTTTTAAACTAGGTAGTAGGGGCGTGGGTCTAGAAAATTGAGGATAAAGTAAAAGGAAAGGAGAGTGCTGGAGAGATTACAAAAATTTCTAGAACAAATAAAAAAAACAAATTTTCCTCAGGGGTAAGCATTTAACATCTGATAATATGTGGGCAAAATTGAAAAGGGTGATGAATTCAAGACTGAAGGTGTTATATTTGAATGTACACGGTAAATGGAATTAGTGTATGATCTTGCAGTGCATTTAGAAATTGGCAGGTGTGATGTTATGAGCATCATTGAATCATGGCTGAAAGAAGATCACAGTTGAGAGCTTAACATCCAAGGATACATATTTTATCGAAAGGGTAGGCAGATGGGCAGAGGCGAGACTCTTTTGGTAAAAATTGAAATCAAATTATTAGAAGGAGGTGACATAGGATCAGAAGATGTAGATAATAAATTGCAAGGGTAAAAAGACCCTTATGGGAGTTATATACAGGCCTCTGAACAGTAGCCAGGATGTGGGCTACAAATTACAACAAGGGGTAGAAAAGACATGTAATGAGGGCAATATTATGGTAGTCATGGGGGATTTCAATATGCAGGTGGGTTGGAGAAAATCAGGTTGCTGCTAGATTCCAAGAGAAGGAATTTGTAGAATGCCTATGAGGTGGCTTTTTGGAGCAGCTTGTGGTTGAGCTCACTAGGGAAGAGGTAAATCTGAAGTGGGTGTTGTGTACGGTACGGAACCAAATTTGATTAGTGGAGCTTAAGTTAAAGGAAGTAGAAGGGGACAGTAGCAGGGATGACAGCTGACAGAAATGGCTGGACATTCTGCAAGCAACTCGGAGGACACATCCCAAGGAAGAAGTATTATTCTAAAGGAAGGATGAGGCAACCGTGTCTGACAAGATAAGGCAGAGAAAGCACCAAAGCAAAAGAAAGTGCATAAATATAGCAAAAGATGAAATATGAAGGTAAGCAAGCCAATAATATAAGAGAATACCAACATTTTTTCAGATATAAAGTGTAAAAGAGAGGGAAAAATGGATATTGGACTGCTGGAAAATGATGCTGTGGAGGTAGCAAAGGGGAAACAAGAAATGCAAGATGAACTTAATAAATATTGTGCATCAATGTTTGCTGTGTCAGAAACTCGAGTGCACAGGGGGTAGAAGTGAATGTAGGTGCCATCACTAAGAAGAAAGTGCTTGGGAAGCTGAAAGTTCTGAAGGTAGATAAGTCATCTTGGAACAGATGAACTACCCGCTGGGGTTCTAAAAGAGGTAGCTAAAGAGATTGTGGAGACATTAGGAATGATCTTTCATGAATCACTAGATTCTGGAATGGTTCTAGAGGACTGGAAAATTGCAAATGTCACTCAAGTCAAGTCAAGTCACTTTTTATTGTCATTTCAACTATAACTGCTGGTACAAAACATAGTAAAAATGAGACAACGTTT
The DNA here is from genome assembly GCF_963921235.1 of Mobula hypostoma. NCBI lineage: Eukaryota > Metazoa > Chordata > Chondrichthyes > Myliobatiformes > Myliobatidae > Mobula > Mobula hypostoma. The sequence goes on along the minus strand of NC_086121.1, from coordinate 46,312,834 downwards.
TCCAGGACCGTGGTGCTACATGAAACGATACAAAAACTACACTGAACTACGTAAGAAAAAACACAAAAAGTACACTAGACTACAGTCCTATCCAGGTCTGCATAAAGTGCACAAAACAGTGCAGGCACTACAATAAATAATAATAAATAATAAACAAGACAATAGGCACAGTAGAGGGCAGTAGGTTGGTGTCAGTCCGGGCTCTGGGTATTGAGGAGTCTGATGGCTTGGGGGAAGAAACTGTTACATAGTCTGGTTGTGGAAGCCCAAATGCTTCGGTGCCTTTTGCCAGATGGCAGGAGGGAGAAGAGTTTGTGTGAGGGGTGCGTGGGGTCCTTCATAATGCTGTTTGCTTTACGGATGCAGCATGTGGTGTCTGTAATCGCGGGAAGAGAGACCCCAGTGATCTTCTCAGCTGACTTCACTATCCGCTGCAGGGGCTTGCGATCCGAGATGGTGCAATTTCCAAACCAGGCAGTGATGCAGCTGCTCAGGATACTCTCAATACAACCTCTGTAGAATGTGTTGAGGATGGGGGGTGGGAGATGGACTTTTCCCAGCCTTCGCAGAAAGTAGAGACGCTGCTGGGCTTTCTTTGCTATGGAGCTGGTGTTGAAGGATCAGGTGAGATTCTCCGCCAGGTGAACACCAAGAAATTTGGTGCTCTTAACGATCTCTATGGAGGAGTCGTCGATGTTCAGCAGAGAGTGGTCGCTCCGTGTCCTCCTGAAGTCAACAACCATCTCTTTTGTTTTGTTCACTTTCAGAGACAGGTTGTTGGCTCTGCACCAGTCCGTAAACTGCTGCACCTCCTCTCTGTATGCTGACTCATCATTCTTGCAGATGAGACCCATCGTCATGTCATCGGCAAACTTGATGATGTGGTTCGAGCTGTGTGTTGCAGCGCAGTCGTGGGTCAGCAGAGTGAACAGCAGTGGACTGAGCACACAGCCCTGAGGGTGCCCCGTGCTCAGTGTGATGGTGTTGGAGATGCTGCTTCCAATCCGGACAGTCTAAGGTCTCCCAGTCAGGAAGTCTAGGATCCAGTTGCAGAGGGAGGTGTTCAGGCCCAGTAGGCTCAGCTTTCCAATCAGTTTCTGAGGAATGGTTGTGTTGAATGCTGAACTGAAGTCTATGAACAGCATTCGAACGTACGTGTCTTTTTTGTCCAGGTGGGTTAGGGCCAGGTGGAGGGTGGTGGCAATGGCATCGTCTGTTGAACAGTTGGGACGGTACATGAACTACAGGGGGTCCAGTGAGGGGGGCAGCAGGGTCTTGATGTGCCTCATGACAAGCCTCTCGAAACACTTCATGATGATGGATGTGGGTGCAATGGGACGGTAGTCGTTGAGGGAGGACACTGAAGACTTCTTCGGCACAGGGACGATGGTGGCGGCCTTGAAGCACGTAGGAATGACGGCGCTGCTCAGGGAGATGTTGAAGATGTCAGTGAGAATATGTGCTAGCTGGTCTGCACATCCTCTAAGCACTCTGTCAGGAATATTGTCTGGTCCAGCAGCCTTCCGTGGGTTGACCCTGCGCAGGGTTCTCCTCACTATGGGGTATATTATGAAGCTTGACTTCAGTGGTTGGGAAGATGTTGGGAGTCCATTGTAAAGGATGAGGTTTCAGGGCACCTGATAAAATAGGCCAAGGTCAACATGGTTTCCTTATGGGAAATCTTGCCTGACAAATTTGTTAGAATTTGCTGAGGAACTAACAGACTGGATTGACAAAGGAGATTTAGTGGATATTGCTTACTTGGATTTTCAGAAGGCCTTTGACAAGATGCTGCACATGAGGCCGCTTAACAGAATAATAGCCCATTGTATTGCAGGAAATATACTAGCGTGAATTGGAGATAGGCTGTCTGGCAGGAGGCTAACAATGGGAATAAAAGGAGCTTTTCAGGTTAGCTGCTGGTGACTAGTTGTGCTCTGCAGGGGGCAATGTTGGCACTGCTTCTTTTTGTGTTATATGTCAATAATTTGAATGATGGAATTAATGGCTTTGTGAACAAGTTTGTGGATGATACAAAGATAGGCAGAAGGTTTGAGGAAACAGGGGATGGTAAACAAGGTACCTGCGGGGTTTAGATCATCTAGAGAGAACTAGAATGCAAAAGAAAGGATGTAATGCTGAGACCTTTTAAGGTATTGGTCAGACTGCATTTGGAATTATGAACAGTTTTGGGCCCCATATCGAAGAAAGGATTTGCTGACATTGAAAAAGTGTCAAGTGGAGGTTCCGGAGAATGATCACAGGAAAGACAGGGTTAACACGTGCAAGGAGTGTTTGATGGCTTTGGGCCTGTATTCGCTGGAATTTAGAAGAAAGAAGGGGGATCTCATTGAAATACATTGAATATTCAAAGACCTAGACAGAGTAGATGTGGAGAGGATATTTCCTTAAGTGGGGGTAGTCTGGGAGAGAGGCTCGGAGCAGAAGGCGTTCTTAACCTGGCGTTAAGAAGGCGTTCTTAAATTTCATGTGGTCTGTGAACTTGGATGGAAAAAATTTTACATCTATATTTTCACTAACCTTTAAGCGAAATATAGCATTTTCTGGAGTGATGAATGTCGGCAACAAACCACAGCAGTATTAGCAGTACCTGTGACTTTGCCGCCAATAGACATTCACAGACATTTTCATATTCCATTACAGTCGTGACAAATATCTCAAATATTGTTTACTACTTCAAAATTATGGTAGTTATTTGACCTGCCACTAGATCAAATGTGAGCCGATTCTTGCCTCGTAAAGTGTACTACGGTAGCTTTAATTTAAGTTGCAACAACATATCTTTGCAAATCAGGATCTTCAACACTTGTAGCCATTAAAACAAAAAATCAAAATTGATTGGATGTCTAACATGACATGCGTGTTGCTTTGTCAAAGACCACCCCACAGTTTAATGTTCTTATTCAAGCTACGTTTGTAAGTTACAACAGCCTTCATTCTGATGACTTTAAAAAATAAAATTTAATTTTAACTTGCCTGTATTTTAAATGTGTAGTCTTGTTATTTAATGTGTTAATAAAGAAGCATGTGTATTACCATGTTAGACATTTTTTTTAGTATTTTGGTAACTGTACTTTAATATAATAGGTTTATTTTGTAATCCTACGTATTTTATTTTATATATTTAAATAAGTTATTCTGAGAAGGGCATCACCATACTGCCAAAAGGTCCATGGCATAAAGTAGGTTAAGAACCCCTGCTTTAGAATATAGATGAGGAGCAGTTTCTTTAGCCAGAGTTTTGTTAATCTGGAGCATTCACTGCCATAGACAGCTGTGGAGACCAAGTCATTGGGTATAGTTAAAGTGGAAGTTGATAGGTTCTTGATTAGTCAGGGCATCAAAGGTCATGAGGAGAAGGCAGGAGAATGAGGCTGATACCGATAACAAAGTAGCCAAGATCAAATGGCAGAACAGACTCGATGGGCTGAATGGCTTAAGTCTTGTGGTCTGGATTTCTGCTTTGTGTTACCATGCAACATTCTGCAGTCCAGTCACTAAAATGAATTCCAAGTATGATCTCTGAAAGTTCATTGTGAGTGCAAAAGGGGTATTTTCAGATTAAACTGAAATCATAGATGAACATTAGACAGCTGTGACAAAGCTTGCACCATATTACATCCTGCAAGGCCAGGTTAGGTAGCATTAGTGACAATGATCCGTCATTCTTGGATGATCTCAATGCCTTTTATTCCTGCTTTGATAGGGAGAACTCAGATGCATCAACAATAACTCCAACATCTCTGGATGACCCTGTAATCTCAGTCTCTGAGGTCAACATCTGGGCATATTGTACTTAAAGGGTGAATACATGAAAGGCACTTGGTCTTAATGTGTAGCTGGCTGAGGGCTAAAAGTCTGCTTGACTTGCTGGTTGGAGTATTTATGGACGTATTTAACCTCCGTCTCTGCTAACTAAGGTTCCCACTGCTTCAAAAAGTCATCTGTTTGACCTAAGCACAGGAAAAGAGTGGTGATCTTTCTCAATGACTACCATTCAATAGCATATGGAATGCCTGTAATTTGATTAGAACATGAATCAATTGCAATCTCAGAGGTGACATGGATCCACTCCAGTCTGCCAACTTCCACAACAGATCAACAGCAAATAGAGTCATACAGAACTACAACACAGAAACAGGCCCTCTGGGCCACCTAGTCTATTCTCAACTACTCTATTCTAACTAGTGTATTAGTTTGCCTAGTCCCAGCAGCCTGCACCTGGACCATATCCCTCCATACCCCTCCTATCCTCATACTAATCTAAACTTCTAAACTTCTAAACTAATTCTAAACTTGAAATCAAAACCACATTCATCACTTCTGCTGGCTGCTCGTTCCATACTCCTACCACCCACTGGGTGAAGAAGTTCCCCTCATGTTTCCCTTAAATGTTTCACTTTTTATCCTTAATCCACGAGCTCTAGTTCTAGTCTCATCCAACCTCAATGGAAAAAAAAACTGTTTGCACTTACCCTATCTATAACCCTCATGCCTCTATCAAATCTGCGCCCCCCCTCCCCCCCACACACACATTCTCCTAGACTCCTGGAAATGATGTCCTAACCTATTCAACTTCAGTTCCTCAAGGTCAGGTAACATGTAAATTTTCTCTGTACTCCTTCAATCCTATTGATATCCTTCCTGTAGGTAGGTGACTAGAACTGCACACAAACTCCAAATTAGATCTTGTACAGTTTCAACATTGCATCCCAAATCCTGTACTCAATACTTTGATTTCTGAAGGCAAATATGCCAAAAGGTCTCTCTATAACCCTGAGGTATAGACCTGTATTTATAAGGATGCTGGGGGCAGGGGGGAAAGTCATTGAAACCTACCAGATGTTGAAAGGACAAGATAGAGTGGATGTGGAAAGGATGTTTCCCATGGTGGGGGTATCCAGACTTAGACAGCACAGCCTCAAAACTGAGGGGCAACCTTTTAGAACAGAAGTAAGGAGGAATATCTTTAGCCAGCGAGTAGTGAACCTGTGGAATGCTCTGCCACAGACTGTGGTGGAGGCCAAGTCCATGTGTATATTTAAGGTAGAAGTAGATAGTTTCCTGATATGGTGAGAAGGCAGATGTATGGGGTTGAGTGGGACCCAGGATCAGCCGTGTTCCTAGGTCTTATGGTGGCTGAAAAAAGGCCGTAGTTGGTAGCTTAACATCAAAGGATATACTTTGTATTGAAAGGACAGGCAGGAAGGCATACGAAGTGGTGTGGCTCTGTTAGTAAAAGTTGGTAAGAATTCTTCAGAAAGAGGTGACATAAGGTCAGGGAATGTTGAATCTTTGTGGATAGAGTTAAGAAACTGCAAGGGTGAGAAAAAACCTTTATGGGAATCGTATATAGGCCTCCAAATATTAGCTAAGATGTGGGATTGAGATTGCAAATGGAATTGGAAAAGCCATGTAATAAGGATAATGTCACAATTGTAATGGGGGGACTTCAATATGTAAGGGGATTGGGAAAATCATGTTGGCGTCCAATCGTTACAGAAAAATTTGTTGAACGCCTACAAGATGACTTTTTAAGAGCAGCTTGTGCTTGAGCTTACTCCTGGAAAGACAATATTAGAAAGGGTTTGTGTAATACTCTGGATTTTATTAGGGAGCGTAACTTAAAGGAACCCTTTGGAGGTAGGGATCATAATATGATTGAATTCATACTGCAATTTGAGAGGGAGAAGCATACAGTATCTCGCATGTGTCAGCATCACAAATGAATAAAGGGGATTACAGAGGCATGAGAGAGGAGCTTGCCCAGATAGATTGGAGAAAGATACTAGCAGGGATGGTGGCAGAGCAGAGATGGCTGAAGTTTCTGAGAATAGTTCACAAGGTGCAGGATAGATATGTCCTACAGAAGAAGTTGTTCTTAAATGGCAGGAGTAGGCAACCGTGGCTGACAAGGGAAGTTAAGGACATCATAAAAGCTAAGGAAACGGCATATAAGGTAGCAAAAATGAATGAGAAGTTGGATGATTGGGAAGATTTTAAAGTCCAACAAAAGACAACTAAAAAAGCTATAAGAAGGGAAACGATGAAATATGAGGGCAAACTAGCCAATAATATGAAGCAGGATACTAAATGTTTTTTTTTCAGTTATATAAAGAGTAAAAGGGAGGTGAGAGTTGATATTGGACCACTGGAAAATGATGCTGGTGAGGTAGTAATGGGGGACAAAGAAATGGCAGATAATGGACACTTTGCATCAGTCTTCACTGTGGAAGACTCTAGCAGTGTGCCAGAGGTCCGTGAGTGTCAGGGAGCAGTGAGTGCCATTGCTATTAAAAAGTCCTAGGCAAACTGAAAGGTCTCAAGGTGGCCAAGTCACCTGGACCAGATGAACTACATCCCAGAGTCCTGAGAGAGATTGCTGAAGATCCTTCAAGAATCACTTGATTCTGGCATGGTCCTGGAGGATTGGAAAATTGCAAATGTAACTTCACAAACAGAAGAAAATCTGCAGATGCTAGAAATTCAAGTAACACACACAAAATACTGGTGGAATGCAGCAGGCCAGGCAGCATCTATGGCAGGTTGACGTTTCGGGCCGAGACTCTTCGGCAGGACTAACTGAAAGAAAAGATAGTAAGAGATTTGAAAGGGGGAGGGGGAGATCCAAAATGATAGGAGAAGACAGGAGGGGGAGAGACGAAGGTACGAGCTGGAAAGTTGATTGGCAAAAGGGATACAGAGCTGGAGAAAGGAGAGGATCATGGAACGGGAGGCCTAGGGAGAAAGGAAGGGGGAGGGGAGCCCAGAGGAAGGTGGAGAGAAGGCAAGGAGTGATTGTGAGAGGGACAGAGAGAGAAAAAAGAGAGAGAGGAAAGGGGGGGGGGGAAAAAAAAAAGAAAGATAAATAAATAAATAAATAAATAAGGGATGGGGTAAGAAAGGGAGGAGGGGCATTAATGGAAGTTAGAGAAATCAATGTTCAAGCAATCAGGTTGGAGGCTACCCAGACGGAATATCAGACTTCTATCAGGCTAACCTCCAACCTGATGGCATGAACATTGATTTCTCTAATTTCCGTTAATGCCCCTCCTCCCCTTCTTATTCCTTCCTTCTTTCCTTCCTTCCTTCTTTTCACCCCTTTTTTCGCTCTCTGTCCCTCTCACAATCACTCCTTGCCTGCTCTCCATCTTCCTCTGGGCTCCCCTCCCCCTTTCTTTCTCCCTAGGCCTTCTGTCCCATGATCCTCCTCCTTCTCCAGCTCTGTATCCTTTTTGCTAATCAACTTTCCAGCTCTTAGCCTCATCCCTCCCCCTCCTGTCTTCTCCTATTATTTTGGATCTCCCCCTCCCCCTTCCCCTTTCAAATCTCTAACTATCTCTTATTTCAGTTAGCCCTGACGAAGGGTCTCGGCCCGAAATGTCGACTGTACTTCTTCCTATAGATGCTGCCTGGCCTGCTGCATTCCACCAGCATTTTGTGTGTGTTGCAAACGTAGCTTCACTCTTTAAGAAAGGATGAAGGCAAAAGAAAAGAAATTATAGGCCAGTTAGCGTCATTTCAGTGGTTGGGAAAGTGTTGGAGTCTATTATTGAGGATGAGGTTTCAAGGTAGTTGAAGACTAATGATAAAATAAGTCAAATTTTCTGTAAAGGGAAATCTTGCCTGACAAATCTGTTTCTTCGTGGAAGTGACAAGAGTTCTTCATGGAAGTGACAAGCAGAGTGGACAAAGGACAGGCAGTGAATGTCATTTACTTGGATTTTCAGAAGGCATTTGATAAGGTGCCACACATGAGGCTACTACAGGAAAGATACTGGCATGGATAGCGGAATGGCTGACAGGCAGGAGGCAGCGAGTGGGAATAAATGGGGCCTGTTCTGGTTGGCTGCCAGTGATTGCAGAAGGACTTGGGCAAATTCGGTGAACGGGCAAAAAAGTGGCAGATGAAATTCTGTGTTGGGAAATGTATGATAATGCATTTTGGTAAGAGGAACAATAGCATGTAGGATTAAGGAGAACCCCAAGGCAATCTATGCGTACATGAAGAACAGAAGGATGACAAGAATGAAGGTGGCGCCACTAAAGGATAAAGAAGGCAACATGTCCCTGGAGGCACAGGAGGTTGGGGAGGTCATAAATGAATACTTGGCTTCAGTATTCACAAGTGAAAAGGACCTTGATCTGGCTGAGGTTGAAATAGAACAGACCTGTGTGCTGGACAATGTGGAGATTAAGGAAGAAGAAGTGTTGGATCTTTTGAAAAACATTGATAAGTCCCCAGGGCTGGATGTGATATACCCCAGGTTGCAGTGGGAAGTGAGAGAAGAGATCACTGGAGCAGTAGCTATGATCTTCAAATCCTCTTTGGCTGCAGGGGAGATGTCAGAGGATTGAAGAATGGCAAATGTAGTTCCCTTGTTTAAAAAAGGTAATAGGGAGAATCCTGGGAACTATAGACCAGTGAGTCTTACGTCGGCGGTCTGCAAACTATTGGAAAGGATTCTTAAGGATAGGATCTACGATCATTTGGAGAAGTACAGTCTATCCAAGTATAGTCAACTTTGTGAAGGGAAGGTCGTGCCTCACGAGCCTAATCGAGTTTTTTGAAGAGGAAAGAATTGAGGGTAGGGTGGTAGATGTGGTCTACATGGATTTTAGCAAGGCATTTGACAGAGTCCCCCACGAGAGACTCATCCCGAAAGTCATGAGGCATGGGATCAGTGAAACCATGGCTGTTTGGATAAAAAATCGGCTTACAGGAAGAAAGCAGAGGGTAGTAGTGGAAGGAAAGTATTCTGCCTGGAGGTCGGTGACTAGTGGAGTGCCGCAAGGAACTGTCCTGGGACCCCTGCTCTTTGTGATTTTTATAAATGACCTGGATAAAGAGGCGGAAGGATGGGTGAGTAAGTTTGTGGATGACACGAAGATTGGAGGAGTTGTGGATGGAGCTGTAGGTTGTCGAAGGTTTCAAGAGGATATAGACAGGATACAGAGTTGGGCAGAAAAGTGGTGGATGGAGTTCAATCCGGATAAGTGTGAGGTGATGCATTTTGGAAGGACAAACCAGAAGGCTGAGTACAGGGTTAATGGTCGGTTACTTAAGAGTGTGGATGAATAGAGGGACCTTGGGGTTCAAATCCATACATCCCTCAAGGTCGCTGCACAGGTTGATAGGATAGTTAAGAAGGTCTATGGAATGCTAGGCTTCATTAATAGGGGGATTGAGTTCAAGAGTAGAGAGGTCATGTTGCAACTCTACAGATTTCTGGTGAGACCACACTTAAGAGTATTGTGTTCAGTTCTGGTCACCTCATTATAGGAAGGATGTGGAGTCATGGTCCGGATCGGGGTCCCTTTAAATTTAGCTTGTTTATGTTACGATCCGGACCGTTGATTCCCTGTTTTCCAGTGTCCCCTGACTTTGCTGATTAGAGACAATTAACACTCGGCTGAACCAGTAGTTTATAGTCTCCGGCTTTCAGCCATTCGGTGCGGGAGCGTCTGCAAAGTCACGGCGTGCCAATGTCATCTGGCCGGAGCAAGCCTTGTCCCCGCCCGAAGCAAGTGTCGGTAATTCGCCTTTCCTCACCGGAGCAACCGTTCAGTTACCTCGCCGAAGCGAACCTGCAAAGTTTCCTCATCAAGGTGGGTCCGTCAGTTAACCTGCTGGAGAGAATCAAGAGCTGCTGTCTACTGTTCCCGGGCCGAGTCGCGAGCCCGGAGCTACCCGGAGGTTCCAAGCACCACATCCTGGCTCCGGCGGCATCCAAGTACCACGTCCACGCCTTGGCTCCGGCGGTGTTCAAGTACCATGTCAAGTCCTGGCCCTGGTGGCATTCAAGTACCATGTCAAGTTGTGGCCCTGGCGGCTTCCTAGTTCTGAGTCAAGTCCTGGCCCTGGCGGTCTGTGATTCCTGTTCTACCCCCTTGTCTGAATCCCTTCTCTGCCCCTCTGGCCTCTAGCCCTCGTCTGCAGCCCCCACCTGCAATTCGGTCTAGTTCCATCGCCGGAGCTAGATAGGTACTATCTGGTGTTCATTCGTGTTGGTCTTGTCTTGTCTTGTCCTCACCTCCGTGGGGTAAGTCAGGCCGTCTTGCCATTGCTCTGTGGGGGGTCATGTCTTGTCTTGTCTGGTCCTCGCCTCCGTGGGGGTAAGTCTGGCCGTCTTGCCGTTGCCCCGCGGAGGGTCATGAGTCCCGGCCTGTACCCAAGGAGGGGTCCTGGCTCTCTGTTCTGTGTGCGAGTCCCGGCCCTATGTCCTGTACCCAAGGAGGGGTCCTGGCTCCCTGTTCTGTGCGTGAGTCCCGGCCCTGTGTCCTGTACCCAAGGAGGGGTCCCGACTCTCTGTTCTGTGTATGTGTCCATGGTTCCATGTACCTGCTGTCCCGAGACCGAGGCTCTGTTTTCCATGTTCCTCCTCTCCCTAGCCCATGTCATGTGCATGCCTGGTTCTGGGGTCCGAGCCCGAGGAAAGACCCAGGTACTGGGTCCTTGCCCAGTCTCGGGCTCGGAGTCCATACCCTAGCCTCTTCATGTCTTCTTTAGTTCTGGGAGCCGATTCCAAGTCCTAGCCCAGACCCTTGGTCCCAGCCTAGTCGTAGTCCTCAGTCCTTGTCCAGTTCACTATTCCTGCTCCTGCCTAGCTCTCCAGGTATCGAAAAATAAACTAAATCCAAGTAACCTCACAAGATGTGTCTTGCATTTCGGTCCACTCTTGCTCCCAATGCCCCCACCAGTGTGACATGTGGAAGCTATGGAGAGGGTGCAGAGGAGATTTACCAGGATGTTGCCTGGATTGGAAAACAAGTCTTATGAGGCAAGGTTAGCAGAGCTGGGACTTTTCTCTTTGGAGTGTAGAAGGATGAGAGGGGACTTGATAGAGGTCTACAAGATTATAAGAGGCATAGATAGGGTAGGTAGCTAGTACCTGTTTCCCAGGGCACGAATAGCAAACACCAGAGGGCATACAATATATGCCAGTTGTTTACAATATATATTAATGACTTGGATGAGGGAATTAAATGCAGCATCTCCAAGTTTGCGGATGACACGAAGCTGGGCGGCAGTGTTAGCTGTGAGGAGGATGCTAAGAGGATGCAGGGTGACTTGGATAGGTTAGGTGAGTGGGCAAATTCATGGCAGATGCAATTTAATGTGGATAAATGTGAAGTTATCCACTTTGGTGGCAAAAACAGGAAAACAGATTATTATCTGAATGGTGGCCGATTAGGAAAAGGGGAGGTACAACGAGACCTGAGTGTCATTATACACCAGTCATTGAAAGTGGGCATGCAAGTACAGCAGGCGGTGAAAAAGGCGAATGGTATGCTGGCATTTATAGCAAGAGGATTCGAGTACAGGAGCAGGGAGGTACTACTGCAGTTGTACAAGGCCTTGGTGAAACCACACCTGGAGTACTGTGTGCAGTTTTGGTCCCCTAATCTGAGGAAAGACATCCTTGCCATAGAGAAAGTACAAAGAAGGTTCACCAGATTGATTCCTGGGATGGCAGGACTTTCATACAATGAAAGACTGGATGAACTAGGCTTATACTCATTGGAATTTAGAGATTGAGGGGAGATCTGATTGAAACGTATAAAATCCTAAAGGGATTGGACAGGCTAGATGCAGGAAGATTGTCCCCGATGTTGGGGAAGTCCAGAACGAAGGGTCACAGTTTGAGGATAAAGGGGAAGCCTTTTAGGACCGAGATTAGGAAAAACTTCTTCACACAGAGAGTGGTGAATCTGTGGAATTCTCTGCCACAGGAAGCAGTTGAGGCCAGTTCATTGGCTATATTTAAGAGGGAGTTAAATATAGCCCTTGTGGCTAAAGGGATCAAGAGGTATGGAGGGAAGGCTGGTGCAGGGTTCTGAGTTGGATGATCAGCCATGGTCATACTGAATGGCGGTGCAGGCTCGAAGGGCCGAATGGCCTACTCCTGCACCTATTTTCTATGTTTCTATATGTACAAAGTTAAGGGAGGGAAGTTTTGGGGAGACATCAGGGGTAACTTTTTTACACAGAGGGTTGTGGGTGTCTGGAATGACTTGCCAGGGATGGTGGTGGAGGCTAAAACAGGGGTATTTAAGAGCCTCTTGGACAGGTTCATGGATGAAAGAAAAATAGAGGGTTACAGGGTAGTATGGGTTTAGTACTTTTTTTTTGAATATATGGGTCGGCACAACATTGAGATCCGAAGGTCCTGTACTGTGCTGTAGTATTCTAGTGTCTAGTTCAGACTATTATCTAAATGGAGGAAGGTTCAAACATCAGAGGTGCAGAGGGATTTAGGAGTCCCTGTGCAAGACAGCCAGAAGGTAAATTTACAGGTTGAGTCTGTGGTAAAGAAGGCAAATGCAATTTTGGCATTTATTTCAAGGGAATAGAATATAAAAGCAAGGGGATAATGCTGATCCTTTATAAGACACTTGTCAGGCTGCACTTGGAGCATCGCCAACAGTTTTGGGCCCCATATCTCAGAAAGGATGTGTTGTCATTGGAGAGTGTTTAGAGGAAGTTCACAAGGATGATTCTGGGAATGAAGGGGTTAACATGTAAGGAGTGTTTGGCAGTTTTGTGCCTCTACTCACTGCAATTTAGAAGAATACAGGGGGATCTCATTGAAACCTTCCTAATGTTGAAAGGACTAGATAGCGTTGATGTGAAGAGGATGTTTCCTCTGGTGGGGGCTGGAATCCAGAACTAGAGGGCACAGCCTCAAATTGAGTGGCAATCTTTTAGAGCAGAGGTAGGGAGGAATTATTTTAGCAAGAGAGTAATGAATCTGTGGAATACTCTGCCACAGACTGCTGTGGAGGCCAAGTCCGTGGGTATTCTGTGCCCATCCACTACATAATGTACTGGTTGGGCACAGGAGTACATTCAGCCAGAAACTCATTCCACTGAGATGCAACACAGAGCATCATAGGAAGTCATTCCTGCCTGTGGCCATCAAACTTTACAACTCCTCCCTTGGAGGGTCAGACACCCTGAGCCAATAAGCTGGTCCTGGACTTATTTCCTGGCATAATTTACATAATATTATTTAATTTTTTATGGTTTTATATTGCTATATTTATACTCTGTTCTTGGTTGGTGCAACTGTAACGAAACCCTATTTCCCTTGGGATCAATGAAGTATGACTATGACTATGACTATGACTACTATATTTAAGGCACAAGTTGATAGTTCCTTGATTAGTCAGGGAGTCTAAGGATATGGTGAGAAGACAGGTGTATGGGGTTGAGTGGGATCGGGGATCAGCGATGATGGAATGGCAGAGCAGACTTGATGGTTTGAATGGGTTAATTCTGCTCCAATGTCTAATGGTCTAAAGAAGGTTCACGAAAATGATTCCAGGATTGAATGGCTTTTCATATGATAAGCGTTTGCTGGTTCTGAGCCTGTATTCACAGGAATTTAGATGAATGAGGGGTGACCTCATTGAAACTTATCGAAAGGCTTTGATAGAGTGGATGTAGAGAGAATGTTTCCTATGGTGAGAGAGTTCTAAGACTAGAGGACACAGCCTCAGAATAGAGGAGCAGCCTTTTAGAATGGAGGTGAAGAGGAATTTCTTTAGCCAGAGAGCGGTGAATCTCTGGAATTCTTTTCACAGGACAAGTGTTTATATATATTTAAGGGAGAGATTGATAGAATCTTCATTGATCAAAGCATGAAGGGATCTGGGGAGAAGACGGGAGACTGGGCTTAGAGGAAAATTGGATCAACCATTGGGTCAGCAGAGCAGACCCGATGGGCCAAATGGCCTAATTCTGCTCCTATATCATATGATCTTATGGATGCCTTTGTTCTATTGCACTCATCCTAATGTGCAACACCTCTCACTTGTCTGCATTAAATTCCATCTGCCATTTTCCAGCTGGTCCAGATCCCGTTGTAAGCTTTATAACCTTCCTCGTGTCCACTATGCCCCTTTCTTGGTGTCGTCTGCAAATTTGCTGTTCTGGTTTACTACATTATCATCCCAATTACTGACATAGTTGACAATCAACAATGGACCCAGCACAGATCCCTGTGGCACTCCACTGGTCACAGGCCAGCAGTCAGAGGCTGTTGTGTACTTGAGTAATCTTGTATATATATATATATATATATAGTTTGAAATAATTAATTATGGGTTATATATAATATGTCATAGAAACATAGAAACATAGAAAATAGGTGCGGGAGTAAGCCCTTCGAGCCTGCACCGCCATTCAGTATGATCATGGCTGATCATCCAACTCAGAACCCTGTACCAGCCTTCCCTCCATACCCCTTGATCCCTTTAGCCACAAGGGCCATATCTAACTCCCTCTTAAATATAGCCAATGAACTGGCCTCAACTGTTTCCTGTGGCAGAGAATTCCACAGATTCACCACTCTCTGTGTGAAGAAGTTTTTCCTAATCTCGGTCCTAAAAGGCTTCCCCTTTATCCTCAAACTGTGACCCTTCGTTCTGGACTTCCCCAACATCGGGAACAATCTTCCTGCATCTAGCCTGTCCAATCCCTTTAGGATTTTATACGTTTCAATCAGATCTCCCCTCCATCTTCTAAATTCCAACGAGTATAAGCCTAGTTCATCCAGTCTTTCATCATATGAAAGTCCTGCCATCCCAGGAATCAATCCGGTGAACCTTCTTTGTACTCTCTCTATGACAAGGATGTCTTTCCTCAGATTAGGGGACCAAAACTGCACACAATACTCCAGGTGTGGTTTCACCAAGGCCTTGTACAACTGCAGTAATACCTCCCTGCTCCTGTACTCGAATCCTCTTGCTATAAATGCCAGCATACCATTCGCCTTTTTCACCACCTGCTGTACCTGCATGCCCACTTTCAATGACTGGTGTATAATGACACTCAGGTCTCGTCGCACCTCCCCTTTTCCTGATCGGCCACCATTCAGATAATAATCTGTTTTCCTGTTTTTGCCACCAAAGTGGATAACTTCACATTTATCCACATTAAATTGCATCTGCCATGAATTTGCGCATTCACCTAACCTATCCAAGTCACCCTGCATCCTCTTAGCATCCTCCTCACAGCTAACACTGCCGCCCAGCTTCGTGTCATCTGCAAACTTGGAGATGCTGCATTTAATTCCCTCTTCCAAGTCATTAATATATATTGTAAGCAAATGGGGTCCCAGCACTGAGCCTTGCGGTACCCCACTCGTCACTGCCTGCCATTCTGAAAAGGTCCCGTTTATTCCCACTCTTTGCTTCCTGTCTGCCAACCAATTCTCTATCCACATCAATACCTTACCCCCAATACCGTGTGCTTTAAGTTTGCACACTAATCTCCTGTGTGGGACCTTGTCAAAAACCTTTTGAAAATCCAAATATACCACATCCACTGGTTCTCCCCTATCCACTCTACTAGTTACATCCTCAAAAAATTCTATGAGATTCGTCAGACATGATTTTCCTTTCACAAATCCATGATGACTGTGTCCGATGATATCACCGCTCTCCAAATGTGCTGTTATCACATCTTTGATAACTGACTCTAGCAGTTTCCCCACCACCGATGTTAGGCTAACCGGTCTATAATTCCCTGGTTTCTCTCTCCCTCCTTTTTTAAAAAGTGGGGTTACATTAGCCACCCTCCAATCCTCAGGAACTAGTCCAGAATCTAAAGAGGTTTGAAAAATTATCACTAATGCATCCACTATTTCTTGGGCTACTTCCTTAAGCACTCTGGGATGCAGACCATCTGGCCCTGGGGATTTATCTGCCTTTAATCCCTTCAATTTACCTAACACCACTTCCTTACTAACATGTATTTCCCTCAGTTCCTCCATCTCACTGGACCCTCTGTCCCCTACTATTTCCGGAAGATTTTTTATGTCCTGCTTAGTGAAGACAGAACCAAAGTAATTATTCAATTGGTCTGCCATGTCCTTGCTCCCCATAATCAACTCACCTGTTTCTGTCTGTAGGGGACCTACATTTGCCTTAACCAAACTTTTCTTTTCACATATCTGTAAAAGCTTTTACAGTCAGTTTTTATGTTCCCTGCCAGTTTTCTCTCATAATCAGACTACCACGTGATATGTGCGTGCTTCACTTAAAGTAAACTCACATTCCGGATTCCCGTGTCTTCCTTTGAATTAGTTTAATGTTTTGCAAATACAAAACATAACATTGACAAAGAGTAATTTTAAAAATGAACCCAAGGTGGCTTTCAACCCGTTCAAGTTTTTTTAAAAAAGTGCAGCGAGCTGTGCTGAAGTAGGGTAGCACGTGCAACGACATTGAGTTAACAAATGTTGAGAGGCCAGCACGGTGGCATTGTGGTAACACAGCGCTTTACAGTTCCAGTGAGCTGAGTGCAATTCCCGACGCTGTAAGAAGTTTGTACGTTCTCCCTGTGACCCCGTGTGTTTCCTCCGGGTGCTCTGTTTTCCTTCCACAGTCCAAAGATGTACCGGTTTATAGGTAAATTGGACATTGTACATTATCCTGTGATTAGGCTAGCCTTAAATCGAGGGTTATTGGGCAGCATGGCCTGAGAGGCTGGAAGGGCCTATTCTGTGTTGTATGTCAATAAAAATAAATTTAATGAAAGGGTCGTAAACTGAAGAATTCTGCTCCTATGTCTTATTGTTCATAAAGAGTGAGTGCCAGGTGATAATAATCATTAAAGATGTCAGAAATGGTTGGCTACATCAGAAAGATTGATGAGTGCAGCAGATAATTGGCTTGTGTACTGAACAGTATTTTGAAACAAATGAAATAGCCAGTGAGAAGTGAGTGCCAATTTTGCTAAGTACATTGGGATTAAAGGCATGTAGCTTGCTTAAAAATTGACTGCTCCAAACAAGCCATCAGAAGTGAGCTTTGCTGCTGTTGTAAAAGTAATGGAGGAACACTTAGAACCAAAGCCATTGTTGATTGCAGAATGTTCAGGTTTCATAAGTGGAATCAATAAGAATGGGAGCCTATTTCAGCGTACATGGCTGAATTGAAGAGATTGTCTGAGCATTGTCACTTTAATGATAGGCTTAATGATACACTGAGACATTGTTTAGTTTGCGGAATCTGAAAGGAAACCATTCAAAAACAGCTACTAACTGAAGCACAACTTACAGTAATTTCAACTGCTCTTTTAAATGTATCAATGGAAACAGCAGATAGAGATGTAATTGAGTTTCAGTCAGCAATGAATGTTAGCATGAATAGAATTGCAGCATCTAAACGGAAACTGGCCTGGCTGAACAGATTGTGCTACAGTTGTGGCAGGGGCTCACATACACCAAACAAATGCAGATTTAAAGGTGAAACTTGCACAAAATACTAGGAAGTAGATCACGTACAGAAAGCATGTCAGGCAGACAAAAATAAATGATCTGCATAGAGAAGAGAAAATGATAGAAGTTCAGTTGTAGTTTCAGAAAGAGCACGCTGTTGATGAAAAACCTGATAACGATGAGAGTGAGAGGACTGAAGCCTTGAGATTTGCAGTGTGAATATTAAGAATAGGCAAGCAATATGGTTTAGGCCAGAATGAGCAGAAAATTAATTAAAATGGAAATGGACACCGGTTCAGAGTTTCAGTCATCCCAGAAAATGAGTTTGAACAGCATTTCAAAGTTGCCAAAATGAAGCCTGCAGGTAAACACTAAGAACTTATACTAGAGAAAAGGTAACTCCTGTGAGGATGACATCTGTAATAGTGAAATACAACAATTAACGAGCCACATTGAGCTTGTATATGGTAAAAACAGAAGGAGCAGGATTGTGAGGCATGATTGGCTGAGACAACTACAACTTGATTGGAGATCCATCCCCAATTCGCATGCCATGTCCCTTTCAATGAAGCCATATAGAAGCGAATTAAGTAAGATGTTAGGCTGCAGAGAAGATACTGTGGGATAAAGGAATGGCTGACAGGCTGGAGGCAGTGAGTGGGAATAAAGGGGGCCTTTTCTGGTTGGCTGCCCGTGACGAGTGGTGTTCCTCAGGGGTCAGGATTGGGACCGTTACTTTTCACATTGTTTGTCAGTGATTTAGATAATGGAATTGATGGCTTTGTGGCAGTGTTTTACAGATAATACGAAGGCAGGTGGAGGGGTAGATAGTGCTGAGGAAGCAATACGATTGCAGCAGGACTTAGACAAATTGGAAGAATGGCCAAAAATGTGGCAGATGGAATACAGTGTTGGGAAATGTATGATATTCCATTTTGGTAAAAGGAACAGTAGTGCGGACTATTATCTAAATGGGGAGAAGGTTCAAACATCAGAGGTGTCGAGGGACTTGAGAGTCCTTGTGCAAGACTCCCAAAAAGTTAATTTGCAGGTTGAGTCTGTGGTAAAGAAGGCAAATGCAATGTTGACATTTATTTCAAGGGGAATAGAATATAAAATCAAGGAAAACATACTGAGCCTTTATAAGACACTAGTCAGGCCACACTTGGAGTATTGACAACAGTTTTGGGCCCCATATCTCAGAAAGGATTTATTGTCATTGGAGAGAGTCTAGAAGAGGTTCACGCAGATGATTCTGAATGAAGGGATTAACATATGAGGAGGTGATTGTTTGGCAGCTTTGGGCCTCTTCTCTGGAATTTACAAGAATGTGTGGGGATCTCATTGAAATCCACTGAATGTTGAAAGGACTAGATAGGGTGGATTTGGAGAGGATATTTCCTATGGTGGGGGTATCCAGAAGTAGAGGGCACAGCCTCAAAATTGAGAGGCAAACTTTAAGAACAGAGGTAAGGAGGAATTTTTTAAGCCAGGGAGTAGTGAATCTGTGGAATGCTCTGCGCAGACTGCAGTGGAGGCCAAGTCCGTGGGTATATTTAAAGCGGAATTTGATCGTTTCCTGATCAGTTTGGGTATCAGAGGATATGGCGAGAAGGCAGGTGTATGGGGTTGAGTGGGATCTGGGATCAGCCATGATGGAATGTCGGAGCAGACTCGATGGGTTGAATGGCCAAATTCTGCTCCTATGTCCTATGGTTTTAATGCCTCCAGAATCTCTTCAGCCACCTCTTTCAGAATCCTGGGCTGACACCATCTGGTCCAGGTGACTTATCTACCTTCATACCTTTCAGTTTCCCAAGAACCTTTTCTCTAGTAATGGCAACTTCTCGCACTTCATGATCCCTGACACCCGGAACTTCCACCATACTGCTAGGGGCTTCCATAGTGTATACTGATGCAAAATACTTACTCAGTTTGTCCTCCAGCATCATTTTCCAGCGGTCCGATATCCACTCTCGCCTCTCTTTTGCACTTTATGTATCTGAAGAAACTTTTCATATTCTCTTCAGTGTGATTGACTAATTTATTTTTGTATTCCATCTTTACCTTCTTAATGAATATTTTAGTGCCTTCCTTTAGTTTTTAAAAGCTTCCTAATCCTCTAACTTCCCACAATTATTTGCTCTATTATATGTTGGCTTTGACTTCCCTTGTTAGCCCAACCTGTCAAACTTCTGATATCCCAATTGGCTGCTTTTCAAAGCTCTATACTCTCTGCCCAGGATAGACAATATCTTTGCAATCTTTCTGGAGGAAAACACTTCAGCAAAATGAACTTAGATGAGACCTCCACACTCCATAAACACTCACAAAGGGCTTTATTGATATAATAGGCTTATTTCTGGAGTGGCATCTGCACCTGCACGCTGGTAGAAAGCTATGGACCAGGTGCTACATGGCCACTCAGGCACTCAGTTATACCTAGATGACATCATTGTTACTGGTAAGGATGGCAAACAATATCTCCAAAACCTCAAGGCAGTGTTCAAAAGATTCGAAGATAATGGGCTCAGAGCATGACACGACAAGTGCGAATTCTTTAAACCAAGCATCACTTACTGTGGTCACACGATTGACACACAAGGATTACATAAGTGTAACAGATTCCAGCCAACACTGGTTACTGTGCTTCACCCCTTGAACTCATTACTGCAGATCAGGAAGAAATGGCAATGGACAAAGCAGTGTGAGGTGGCTTTCGGAAAGGTAAAGGAAATGGTGACATCAGACACTGTACTGACACATTATGATCCATGTCATCCAGTGAAGCTTGCCTGTGATGCCTTGCCTTATGGTATATCAGCAGACATGTCACATGTTATTATAAATGGAAGTAAATACCCCATAGCCTTTGCATCACTTTCCCTTACTGCTGCACAGATTGACTGAAAGGCTTTGAGTTTTGTTTGGGTGTAAAACGTTTCATCCAGTACTTATATGGGAGAGAGTTTACCCTCGTTACTGATCATCAGTCACTAGTGCCCATTTTCAATCCATAGCAGTAGCACAAATTCAGAGATGGGCTCTGTTTCTTTGGAAGACATTATTACAAGATTGAATTCAAGAGGATGGCTGATCATGGAAATGCTGATAGATTGTCCTGTTTATCCTTGGATAAGGAAGTACCGGAAAAATCTGCTAATGGAGACACTCCTCTCGATGCATCTCCCTAATGAAAATCAAAAGCCTCCCTATTATGGCAGAGATGATGCAAAGGGAAACTAGGAAAGACTCCACACTGTCTCTGGTCTACATGGCTGCACAAAATAGCTGGAATATGCAACAGGAATCACACTTCCCTCATTTTACCAGCACTGGGATGAATTTGTCATTGACAGGAGCTGAACTGTTGGAGGAGCTACATGCCAGTCATCTAGGTGTGGTTAAAATGGAAGTATTGGTTTGAAGCTTTGTCTGGTGGCCTGGGATAGATCAGCAGATCGAATAGCTTGCCATGCACTGTATGGGATGTCAACATGTCCAGAAGGTGCCAAGAGCAGTGCCTGTCCATCCCTGGGAATGGCCTGCATTGCCCTGGCAGATGACGTGATTCATGTCATTTTGCTGGACACAAATTTCCTTGTAGTAATGGATGCAGCTGCAAAGTGGCTACAAGTGGACATGAAAGGAATGGAGGATTATGGGCTGAGTTCTGGTTGGTGGGACTCGGTGAGAGTGAGTTCGGCACGGACTTAAGGGTCGAGATGACCTGTTTCCGTGCTGTAATTGTTATATGGTTATATGGTTATAAGTGTTCCTAATAGCCTCACACACTGTTGATCTATTGAGAAGCCTCTCTGCAGAGACTGGTGTTGTGAAATACTTAGTCAGTGACAGTAGACCACAGTTTGTAGCGGAACAGTTTCGGTCATTCCTAAAAATGAATGGAATAAGGCATGTTATATTTGCACATACCACCCAGCTTCAAATGGCTGGGCAGAATGGTTTGTGCAGACTCCAGAGTAAAGAACACACTGTGAACAATGTTATCAGACTAAATCAGAAGCTCACCAGTTTCTTCCTTGCATGTCGTAATGTAATACATTCCACAGCAAACAACTCTCCACGTGTGTTGTGCCTGGGTCATCCCTCGCATTCATGCTTAGATCTCTTCAAATGCCCAGTCACAGAAGAAGGTACAGGACAAGCAGCTGAGACAAATTGAGTACTCCTCAAACTAGGAGGTAGAATGTTTCACTCCTTGACAAACAGCCTTGGTGAGGGACTATTGAGATAATTAAAAGTGGGTACTCGGAAAGATTAAGGACAGAACTGGACTAATCTCCTACACAGTGGAGATTGAGTCTGATATCATCTGGAGACAACACATCAATCAGCTGAGGAGAGCAGAGTCAATTGACAGAGAAGAAAGTAGGTCACCAATATCAGAGCCACTTGCTGCAATCTCAGAGTCAAAACTTCTACAGCCACCATAGAGGAGGCCCAGAACCTGAGATTGTTTCACAGTCACAAGTTTCACCAGCCAAGTGACTTATTTATTCCCTTTGTCAGGAAAGACGTATCCCACATAAGTAAGAAATCCTTTACAGTGATTAAACCTCTAAGGGTGAATGGGATGACTTAAAATTTACAATGCTCTGGATGTCTGTATATAGTAGCTGTATTATGTAGTACACTGTGAGCTTCTGCATTGAGTTGGAGGTTATAGCAAAGCAGAGGGAAGTGTTGTGTATTTAATATTGTGCATTTGTATTTTAGATTGCTTAAATAATTACCTGTAGGTTTGTGTGTAAAAATGGGTTAAATGCACATGTTATCATGCTAACACATGATACATGTGTGCCTCACTCAAAGTAAACATAAAGTTAGACTTGCATTTCAGACTCCCATGCTTTCTTTTGAATTAGTTTAATGTTCTGAAGTTACAAAACCTAACAAGGAGCATGTACACTGCCTCCCTCCTGGTCAATGTCTGACACATCAGCCTATAATTTCCTGGCTTAGTCTTACAGCCTTTCTTAAACCAGCGGTCCCCAACCACCAGACCGCAGACCGGAACCAGGCCGCGAGGAAGCGATATGAGTCAGCTGCACCTTTCCTCATTCCCGATCACGCACTGTTGAACTTGAACGTAGGGTTGCCAACTGTCCAGTATTTGCAGGGACATCCTGTATGTTGGGCTAAATTGGTTTGTCCCATACCGGAGTGCCCTTATCCCGTATTTCTCCCGCTAAGGTAGAGCGTTCCTGTGAAATCTTTCGTGCCTAAATGGCGTAAAGCGAAGAAGCAATTACCATTAATTTTTATGGGAAAAGTTTTTGAGTGTTCCCAGACCCAAAAAATAACCTACCAAATCATACCAAATAACACATAAAACCTAATATAACACTAACATATAGTAAAAGCAGGAATGATATGATAAATACACAGCCTATATAAAGTAGAAATAATGTATGTACAGTGTAGTCGGGAAGATTAAGCCAAAACCGATTTGTGGAAAAAAATTCGGTACGTATGTCATATATGCGCATGTCATGCATGCGCACACAGGTGCCCGCGCAAGGCTTCATGGTTATGATAGTCTTTCTCGGGGTAAACCCAAGTGTCCCGTATTTGACTGCTACTTTTGTCCCTTATTTGGGAGTGAGAAAGTTGGCAACCTTAGCTGTAAAAGACACGTTGAGGTGAGTTTAACCCTACTTGAACAACCATCACCCACAACCACCCCCCCCCCCCCCCCGGTGGCCGGTCTGCAAGAATATTGTCAAAATTAAACTGGTCTGCGGTGCAAAAAAGGGTTGGGGACCCCTGTCTTAAACAACAGAACAACATTAGCTATCCTCTAATTCTCTGACACCTCACCCACATCTAAGAATATTTTAAATACATCTGCCAAGACCCTGCAATCTCTACACTAGCCTCTCATAAGATCTGAGGGGACACCACGTTTTGCCATACTGTTCTAGAGCTTGTGTCCATCTCTGGAGTAAACACAGATGGAAAAAAATCCATTTAAGGTATTTTCCCCATCTATGTCGGCTCCATGCATAGATGACCATGCTGATCTTCAAGAAGACCAAATTTGCTATGCTGCTATCCTTTTGCTCTTAATATATCTGAAGAAGCCCTTGGGATCCACCTTGTCTGCTAGAGCAACCATGAGCCTTCTTTAAGCCCTCCTTATTTCCCACTTACACATTCCCTTGCATTTCTTATACACCTCAAGTATCTCGTTTGTTCCTTGCTGCCTACACCTGCTATACACCACCTTTTTCTCAACCAGGGTCTCAATATCCTTCAAAATCAGAAGTTCCTTAAACCTGTAATTCTTACCTTTTATTTTGACAGGAACATACAAACCCTGTTCTCTCAAAATTTCACTTTTGAAGGCTCCCACCATTGCCAGAAAACAACCTGTCCCAATCCACATCTGCTAGATCCTTTCTGATACCATCACAATTGGCCTTTCTCCAATTTAGAATCTCAACCTGAAGATCAGACCTATTCTTTTCCATAATTACTGGCATTACATTCACCAGAACGAAAGTGTTTTCCTACACACAGTTCTGTCACCTGCTCTATCTCATTTCCTCATAGGAGATCCTCTAGTTGTGACCTCAATATATTGACTAAGGAAACTTTCCTGAACATGTTTGACAAACTCTCTCCCATCGAGCCCTTTTATATTATGGGAGTCCTAGTATAGAAAGTTAAAATCACCGAGTATCATAACCCTATGTTTTTTGCAGCTTTCTGCGATCTCTCTACAAATTTGCCTCTCTGAATCCTGCTGACTACTGGGTGGTCTACAATATAATACCATTAACATGATCATCCCTTTCTTATTCCTTAGCTCCAGTCTGTCCTGTCTGAGGACTGCTGTGATATTTCCCCTGACTAGTAATGCCTCCCCTTGTCCTTTATTCCCTGCTCTTCCATTATGTTTAAAACATTGGAATCCCGAAACATTGAGCTGCCAGTCTGCCCCTCTTGCAACCAAGTCTCACTAATAGCTGCAGTGTCATTATTCCACATGTTGGTCCATATTGTAATCTGATCTGCCTTACCTAAAATACTCCTTGCATTGAAATAGACATAACTCAGAATATTACACCAACTATGCTCAACCTTTTAATTCTTATTTTTGTACATAAGCTTAACGAAATCTCTCCCCACAACTAACCCCCTATCAAAGAAATTGCCTTGGCTCTCCACTCAGATCTGGAGCATCTGTTCAACTGGCACCATTCATTTACTACAAATCAGCATTCGACATCATCATCCAATCCGAATTTATGATCAAGATTCAAGATTTGGACCTCCCTCTGCTACTTGATCCTTCACTTAATCAGCAACCCACATGAGTGGGGACTGATAACATCTCATTGACCATCTAAACAGATTCCGCACAAGGCCGTGTGCTTAGCCCATGCTCTATCTGCTATACACATTTGACTGTGTGGATGAGCACATCTCCAATACCATCTTCAAATATGGCATTAACACCACTGATTTTGGCTGATTCACGAGTGGGATGAGAATGGGAGTGAGATAGGATACCTGGTTGGATGGAAGAGTAACAATAAGCTTTTTGCTCATTATCACCAAAACTACAGAGCTATTGATTTCAGGCAGGAGAAGGAGGGCATTCATATGCCAGTCTACGTTGGGGGATCAGCGGTGGAGGGGATCGGCCGCTTTAAATTCTTGGGTGTTAGCATATTCGGTGACCCATTCTGGGCCCAACATATAACTGCAATCATAAGGAAGTCATGCTAGTGTCCTTACTCAGAAGGTTGAAGAGGAATAGGTTGTCAACAAGTGCACGAATACCTTGTGCAGATGCACTCTTGAAAGTAAATCATGTTTTCATCATGGTCTGGTATGGCAATTTGAATTCGCAGGAATGTGAGAAGGTGCAAAGAGTAATCAATTTACCTGAATAGACCATGGGATCATCCCATCCCTCTATTGGCAGGATCTACAGGATGTGCAGCCTCAAAAACTCAACATCCATCAGAGATCCCAACCATCCAGGCTATAGATAGACACTTTACTTATTCTAAAGGACATTTCAGTGTCACAGAGCATTACAAGTGCACAGATAGAAATATTAGAGGAGAAGTAGACAGAATAAAAGAATAAGTTACCACAACCAGTCTAACAGGAAGGGGCCATCACTTCACTGGCTATAGGATTACTCATCAGAGAGCCTAATGGCTGAGGGTAAGAATCACCCTCACATAGCGCTCTTTGGAGCAGCGCAGTTGTCTTGGTCTAATACTAAAAATGCTCCACTGTTCAGCCAAGGTGGCATGCAGAGGGTGAGAAACGTTGTCCAGAATTGCCAGGATTTGCTGTAGGGTGTTTTGTTTTACCACAGCCTCCAGTGTGACCAGTTTGACTCGTATAACAGAGCTAGCCTTTGTAATCAGTTTACTGGGCCTGTTGACATCACCTGTGTTGATGTCATTGCCCCAGCATACCATCACATAGAAGATTGTACTGGTGACAACAGATTGGTAGAACATGTGAAGGAGAAGCCTGCATACTCAAAAGGACATCCGTCTCCTTGGGAAGTAGAGGTGAATCTGGCCCTTCATGTACACTGCATCTGTGTTGGTCCGTCATTCGGTTGCACCCTCAGTTACTTGTAGGTCCTCACCACATCCACATCCTCACCATCAATAGTAACCAAAAGACATAGGAGTAGAATTAGGCCATTCAGCCCATTGAGTCTGCTCCACCATTCCATCATGGCTGATCCCAGATCCCAATCAACCCCATACACCTGCCTTCTCGCCATATCCTCTGATGCCCTGACCAATCAGGAAATGATCAACTTCAACCCTGAATAGTCTTACCACATTGTGCATTATTCAGGATACAATGAAAGTGCCAATCTACATTGAACGGAGCTTTTCCCCAGCAATGAGGGCAATAAGATATTGAAGGCACTTGAGAAATCAAAAAATATTATCCTCACAGTGCTGCCCTGTGTACCCAACTGGGAGTAGGCTTTGTTCAGCAGGTAGATGACAGCATCATTGACTCCAGTGTACTCCTGGTAGGCAACCTGCAGGGGAGCTGCTAAGCCAGCTTCTCGCAGTGAACATTGGGAAGGAGGTATGGAAGCCTGAGGTACAATGCCACCGAGTTCAGGAACAGCTGCTTCCCTTTATCAATTCAGTTCTTGAACTAACTGGCACAACCCTAATCACCACTTGATAATGGCTGGTTCTTCGCTTGCTCAGAGTCCGCAGGGGTGACGGCACAATCGTTGGTGACTGTAAAGGCCAGTTCTGGATCTGCAGACTCTGGAGCAGTAGTAACACAGGAAGAGCTGACATGCAGGTGCTTAGGTAGTAGGATCCTTCCTGCATCTCCTCTTCTCTTCAGCAGTCACTCTTCTGGATTCCTCAAAATTCTTGGCTGCGCCGTGGATCAGCATTCGCCAGCGGTCGCTGTTACAAGCCAGCTGCTGCCACTCGTTGACCTCGATATTTGACTGAGAGAGCTGCTGCTGCTTAAGTTGGTCTTTGTATCTCTTGTGCGGGGCACCACGATTTCTCTTGCCCTGAGAAAGTTCTCCGTAGACTACTGCTTTTGGTAACCTGGAGTTGTCCATGTGCGACACATGGCCTGGCCAGTGGAGATCCCTGAGTGGCAAAGTGGCTTCAATGCTTGGAAGTTGGGCCTTCTTCAGGACCTTGTTGTTGGAGACATGATGCTGCCAGCTGATACCCATGATGGAGTGGAGGCAGTGATAATGGAAGTGAAGTGCTTGAGGAACTTGCAGTACAAGACCCAGGCTTCGGAGCTGTATAGCAGTGTTGTGATGATGGCAGTCCTGTACACCTGGACTTTTAAGGACAGACACAGCTAGTCGTTCTTCCACACTCGTTTCTGGATGCTCCCAAAGTCACTGCAAGCTCTGGCGAGTCAATTGTCAATGTCCCTTAATACCATAGCATTGTTGGAGGTGACACTGCCCAGCCATGTGAACTGCTCAACCGTGGTGAGAGGGTGGTCGTCAATGGTGATCCGAGGTGGGTTGTAAACACCACAAGGGGGCTTCTGAGGATCAATGTTCTCTTCAGACTGACCATTAATCTGAAAGCCCTTGCAGCCGTGGTAAACTGCGTGACTGCAGCCTGTAGCTACAGTCTACTGTGTGCGTGAGAAGAGCACAGTCGTCCCATATAATAGCTCGAGAATGGCTCTTGCATGGTTTTCGTTTCGGGTGAGAAGGCATTGGAGATTGAAGATATTTATGTCAGTGTGGAACTGAATGTGGAACTCTGTGGTGGTCTCTTTTGCTTCCAGTGGCATCATGCTGAAAAAGATGGCTAAGAGCGTTGGTGCCAAAACACAGCTTGCTTCCCGCTGGAACTGAAGGGGAGTAGGTCAGACAGGTCACTGTTGTGTTTAACCTGACCACTATGACCTACATGGAGCTGCTGCAGGATGGTGAGGGATTTCGGGGGACAGCTGAGCTTCGACAGAATCTTCCATAGACCATTGCGGCTGACTGTATCAAAGGCCTTTGAGTCAGCATTTAATCCTTGTTAAATGTTCTTTGATACTTCCCATTATTTTTATCTTGTCAACTGCACTTAGGCTCTCACTTCTCCCTCAGTTAACTGCAGTAAAAAACGTCTGCACTGTGGCTGAAGAACAAGGCACTTTACCATGAGGCACGATGATGCTGTGTCCCTTTCATGAGCCAAGTATATCTTTATCCAGTCCTGATATATATCTATTTATAAAGATAATGGATCCCATTTCCCTCGCCTTCCCCTTGTCCCAAACTCTTCCCCCTATCCACTCCCTTTGCTACATGTCAAGGCCTGACATATAGTTGGTCCCAGCAGGTGCCCAGATCCAGACAACACTCCCCCAGACTTCCTGCAGAACTGAGTGTCTGAATGTAATTTCTCTGCTGTATTCTGCCCCGTATGTTCCTCAAGAACCCTGATGTCTGATAATCAGAACTTCTTTTTCTATTTGGTAGGAACATGATGGATTGAAAATTCACTACTTCCTTCTTAGACCATAAGACATAGGAGTAGAATTAGGCCATTCAGTCTGCTCTGCCATTTCATCATGGCTTAGAAAAATAGAGGTCTATGGGTAACACTAGGTAATTTCTAAGGTAAGGACAGCTTTGTGGGCCGAAGGGCCTGTATTGTGCTGTCGGTTTTCTATGTTTCTATGATCCATTTCCCTTTCAGCCCCATTCTCTGTCAGCTTCCCGTAACCTTTAGCACCCTGACTTACCAGGAATCTATCAACCTCCACCTTCAATATACCCTATGACCTGGCCTACACAGATGCATGTGGTAATGAATTCCATAGGGTCACCACCCTCTGACTAAAGAAATTTCTGTTTTATATGGATGTCCCTTAATTCTGAGGTTGTGTTCTCGCGTCTCAGACTCTCCAACTATAGGAAATGTCCTCACAAAACCCACTCTATCTAGACCCTTCAATGAGATCCCCCCTCGTTCTTCTAAATTCCCCACTGTAGTACAGGCCCACAGCCAAATGATAAATCTTTAATTTGCTGAATCGTATTCTTGAAATGCGCTTGAACCCTCTCCAGTGTCAGTACGTCCTTTCAGAGATAAGGGGCTCAAAACTGCTTACAATACTGTAAGTGAGGCCTCACCAGTGCTTTATGAAGTCTTAAAATTACATCTTTGTTTTTATATTCTAGTCCTTTCTAAATTAATGCTAACGTTGAACTTGCTTTCCTTACCATTCTTTCCACCAACTCAACCTGAAAGTTTTCCAGTCCTCCAGAATCTACTGATTCTATCTACAGTCTCTTCAGCCACCTGTTTTCAAACCCTGGTTGTAATCCATCAGGTCCATGTGAGCTACCTACCTTCAGAACTCTCAGTTTCCCTAACAACTTCTCCATAGTAATACTAACTGCGCTTACTTCTGTCCTGACACTCGAACTTCAGACATACTGCAAAATACTTACAGTATTGTTTGTTCGCTATTTCCATGTCACCTATTACAAAGTTAAAAGTACGTTTGTTATCAAAGTATGTAACATTATACAACCTTGAGATCCTTCTCCTAACAGGCAGTCACAAAACAAAGAAACCCAAAAAAACCCATATATTAAAAAAAGAATATTGAACACCCAGTGTGCAGAGAAAAGGTACGCAGCATGCACACAGTAACCATTAGCAAATAGCATTTTGATCTGAAGTCTGCAAAGAGTTCAGCGCCGGGCCACGTGGTGGAGCAACCATCTGAAGTAACTTGGCCCCTGCCTTGGGCACCGACATCCTGACTTTTTCAATCTGGCCGGATGCCTAAATCGACATCCAGGCATTGGGTTAATTCGCTTCAATAAGGTGGTTCTTGAGCCAGGACCCCACTGCCTCAATTCAGCCTGTACCTGTCCCTTATGATTGCGACCTGTGATTAAATCTCCACTCCAATCTACTCTGGTGCCTGCACCCTCGTTGCCTTGATCTGGCCTGTGACTGACCTCTCAGATATGGCGCTTAAAACGATTGAACCTCAGGTCTTTCTCAATCTTGGTGATGGCTTTGCCTCGCCTCAGTTCTGCCACATTGAATTGCCTTCAATTCCAAAGGGAAGTTACAAACTATTACTTGCAAAGATTATTTGTCAGAAAAAGTGTGATTAACAAAGTATTTAGTTGTTTTCCTTGCTTCAGCGTGGTGAATGTCACTGAAGTTCACCAGCACCATTTTGAACCGGTATTATTTTCCAGTTGCCTGATATCTACTCTTTTATCCGTTATATATCTGAAGAAACTTTTGGTATCCTCTTTGATATTATTGACTAGCTTACCTTCATATTTCATCTTTTTGCTCCTTATGACTTTTCTCAGTTGCCTTCTGTTGTTTTTAAAAGCTTCCCAATCCCACTGAGGTAGTAAATTGGATTAGACATTGGCCTTGTGGGACAAGCCAGAGAGTGGCAGCATATGGTTGCCTTTCTGACTGGAGACCCATTGCTAGTGGAGTACGTAGAGATCGGTGCTAGGTCCGTTGTTGTTTGTCATTTATATCAACAATCTGGATGATAATATGTTAAGTGGAACAGCAAATTTGTGGATAATACCAAGATTGGTGGTATAGTGGAGAGCAAGGAAGACTATCATGTGGAATCTGGACCAGCTGGAAAAATAGTAGATGGAATTTAATGCAGACCAAAGTGACGTGTTGCACTTTGGTAAGACCTACCAGGGTAGTTCTTACACAGTGAACAGTTATACAGGTCCATAATTCATTGAAAATGGTGTCATAGGTAGACAGCATCATAAAGAAACTTTTGGCATATTGGCTTTCGTAAATCAATATATTGAGTACAGTAGATGGGATGTTATGTTGAAGTTGTATAAGACGTTAGTGAGGCCTAATTTGGAGTATTGTGTGCAGGTTTGGTCACCTACCTACAGGAAAGATGTAAATATCGTTGAAAGAATATAGAGAAAATTAACAAGGATGTTGTTGGGTCTGGAGGACCTGAGTTATAAGGAAAGATTGAATAGGACTGTATTCCTTGGAGTGTAGAAGATTGAGAGGACATTTGATAGAGGTATACAAAGTTAGAAGGGGTCTAGATAGGATAAATGAAAGCAGGCTTTTTCCACTGAAGTTGGGTGGAACTATTACCAGAGGTCATGGGCTAAGGCTGCAAGGTGAAAAGTTTAAGGGGAATATGAGGAGAAACCTCTTCACTGAGAGGGGCTTGAGAGTGTGGAACAAACTGTCAGCATAAGTTATGCATGCAAGCTTGATTTCCATATTTAAAAGAAGCTTGGATAGGCACATGGATGGTAGGGGTATGGAGGGCTATGGTCCCAGTGCAGGTCAAAAGAAGTAGACGGTTTAAATGTTTCAGCACGGACTCAATGGAGCTGAAGGGCCTGTTTCTGTGCTGTACTATATTTGCCACAAATTTCTGTAAACTTGATGACGATACAAGTATTTTATCATCATTAGCCATGATTGAATGGCGGAGCAGACTCGATGGGCCAGATGGCCTAATTCTGCTCCGATGTCTTATGGTCTTAATGTTGGCAGAATTTCAAATGGTAACAAGAAGGCATCCAGCAACAACCATGAACTCAACGTCAGTAAGACCAAAGAACCGATTGTAGTCTTACGAAAAGTGAATACAAGGGAACACATACCTGTCCTCATCAAGGAATCAGAAATGGAAAGAGTGAGCATTTACAAGTTCCTGGGTGTCAGTATCTCTGGGGATTTAACCTGAACCCCAACATGTTACAGCTTTACATGTTACAGTTGGGCCAAGAGGGGCTGAAGGCTGAGGTCCCACACCACCAGATTCAGGAATAGTTGCTCTGCAATGATCAGGCTCCTGAACCAGTGTGGATTACTTTACTCACCACAACTTTGAACTCTTTTGACAACCTATAGACTCAATTTCAAGCAACACACACAACATGCTGGAGGCAACGTCTATGGAAAAGAGTATATAGTCGACATTTCAGGCTGAGATCCTTCATCAGGACTGGAGAAAGAAATAAGAAGTCAGAGTGAAAAGTGGGGGTGGGGGGGGGGAGGAAGAAATATGAGGTAGTAGGTGATAGGTGAAACCGGGAGATGGGGTGGGGTGAAATAAAGAGCTGGGAAGTTGTTTGGTGAAAGAGGTAATGGGCAAGAGAAGCGGAAATCTGATAGGAGAGGATGAAAGGCTGTGGAAGAAAAGAGGAGCACCAGGAGGAGGTGATGGGCAGGTAAGGAGATGAGGTGAAAGAAACCATAGAAACCATAAAAAAAAACTACAGCACAGAAACAGGCCTTTTGGCCCTTCTCGGCTGTGCTGAACCATTTTCTGCCTAGTCCCACTGACCTGCACACGGACCATATCCCTCCATAAACCTTCCATCCATGTATCTGTCCAATTTATTCCTAAACGTTAAAAAAGAACCCGCATTTACCACCTCGTCTGGCAGCTCATTCCACACTCCCACCACTCTCTGTGTGAAGAAGCCCCCCCTAACGTTCCCTTTAAACTTCTCCCCCTTCACCCTTAACCCATGTCCTCTAGTTTTTTTCTCCCCTTGCCTCAGTGGAAAAAGCCTGCTTGCATTCACTCTACCATCATAATTTTATATACCTCTATCAAATCTCCCCTCATTGTTCTACGCTCCAGGGAATAAAGTCCTAACCTATTCAACCTTTCTCTGTAACTCAGTTTCTCAAGTCCCAGCAACATCCTTGTAAACCTTCTCTGCACTCTTTCAACCTTATTTATATCCTTCCTGTAATTTGGTGACCAAAACTAAACATAATACTCCAGATCTGGCCTCACCAATGCCTTATACAACCTCATCATAACATTCCAGCTCTTATACTCAATACTTTGATTAATAAAGGCCAATGTACCAAAAGCTCTCTTTACGACCCTATCTACCTGTGACACCACTTTTAGGGAATTTTGTATCTGTATTCCCAAATCCCTCTGTTCTACTGCACTCCTCAGTGCCTTACCATTTACCCTGTCACTTTCAAGGACTCTTTACAGCTCACGTACTCAGTATTATTTGCTATTTGCACAATTTTTTTCTTTTTCACATTGGTTGTTTATCAGTCTTTGTGTATAGTTTTCATAAATTCTATTGTATTGATTTATTTTTCCTGTCAGTGCCTGCAAGAAAATGAATCTCAAGGTGGTATATGGTTTAATATATAGCATGGACAGTTTGCTTTGAACTTTGTACTTTGAATTCTATTAGTGACAGGAACCAGCACAATGCACATGCCCCACAAACATGGCTAAAAGATGTAGCAGGAGAGCTTGGAGCATGGTGTGTGTGTGTGTACATATGTATGTATGTATGTGATGTGTATGGGGGTTTGTGCTTCTGTTGTTACACAATGAAGTCAGTTCCAGTGTATGCAGTACAGTAAAACTCTAATTTGTTGTCAAACTGTTCATGAGTCTATTATTAGGCCAGGCAGTATCTCTAGGAAGAGGCGCAGTCGACGTTTCAGGCCGAGACCCTTCGTCAGGACATTCATTCACATGTATTTCTCTAAGTCTGCCAACTGATACAATTTAATTTTGTATCCCTGTTATTTCTGAACAGCCATTTTAAAAATTTATCTCCAGTTTACTCTGGCAGTGCTCTTTCTAAAAATGAAACTCCTGTTGATAAAACGTAGTATTGGAGTTTTAATTGCAGTCTCACTTGGTTTGTTGTGTCTGAAAGTTGCCACTGGAGAGATGCACAATAGTAGCAGAGGCTGTTGGCAGATTCACAATCACTGCTGTTTCAGTTTTGAAAGAGGAATGAAATCTTCAAAACCAAAAACATCTATGTTTCCTGAAGGGTTTTCCTAACTTCAGTAAACTTCATGCTGCCAGACGTTGGAACTGCTTCCCTGCTAGTCCTGATGAAGGGTCTCGGCCTGAAACGTCGACTGCGCCTCTTCCTAGAGATGCTGCCTGGCCTGCTGTGTTCACCAGCAACTTTTATGTGTGTTGCTTGAATTTCCAGCATCTGCAGAATTCCTGTTGTTTATGAGTCTATTATTGTTTGGCAGAGGGCTCACCATGTGATGCTTGAAACTCCCAACCTCCATGTTCTGTGTCCACTTCTGGAGGCTGGGATTGTGGTTGTGGTGTTCTGTCCTACTCACAGAGATCCTGGGTCTTTTCCTCCCTTCCCACACTAGTTCCTGCGCATGTTTTATACTTACTGGACTGTTTTCTGTACTCCCTTCAAATTTACGGGTTTAAAAGAACGTAACTGTGTAACATCTGTATCAACAAAAAGTGAATGAGGAAGTGTGAAGTATTACTGGGATAACCTGGAACTTCTAGTCCAGCAGAAAGTCCGGAGTGTACCAGCAGAGCAGAATTTTACTGGAATGTCAATTAGCCACACTTATTTTATTGAATTATTCTGGGGATGTGACTGTGATAGAAAACTGGTATTTATTGTCCATCCGGAATTAGATTAGATTATGAGGACACGCAGTCCTCTTTTATTGTCATTTGGTAATGCATGCATTAAGAAATGATACATTATTCCTCTGGTGTGATATCACAAAACACAGGACAGACCAAGACTGAAAAAACTAACAAAACTGCATTAATTATAACGTGTAGTTACAACAGTGCAACAATACCATAACTTGATGAAGAACAGTCCATGGCACAGTAAAAGAGTTCAGAGTTTCTCAAAAGTCCCACATCTCACACAGACGGGAGAAGGAAGAAAACTCTCCCTGCCATGTCCGACCACAGGCCGACTCTGAGTCGTCTGAAAACTTCGAGCCTCTGATCAGCTCCCTGACACTGAGTACCGAGCACCATCTCTATCCGAACAATTCGACCTCAGTCTCGGTCGCAGGCAGCAGGCAAAGCCGGGGATTTTGAGGCCTTCCCTCCAGAAGATTCTCGATCGCGCAGTAACGGCAGCGAACCGGCCACTGCATCCAACTCCTGTCATCCTTCTGAAGAAGCTGTTGGGAAGAGAATTACAAGATTTAGGTCCAATGTATGATGTGCTGGGGAAACTGCTGCCTTGTCTTCCTTGTGAGAGAGCAGTCAGAGTAGAGTTTATTGTCATGTCTGCACAGGTCCATAAAAACCTTACAGCACAGCCGCTTAGAAAGTGGATAGTAACTGATAATACTGTTTGGTCAATAGGTAAAAAGTCTTGGTCTGTTGGCAGCTGAAATACAGATAACCAGGTTCTAGGATGCTGTACAAGGGCAGAGAATTTGAAGCAATTTACAAGTACGTTTTCAACTGTGACTCAAATGCATTTACATGTATTTCTCTAAGTCTGCCAACTGATACAATTTAATTTTGTATCCCTGTTATTTCTGAACAGCCATTTTTAAAGTTTATCTCCAGTTTACTCTGGCAGTGCTATTTCTAAAAATGAAACTCCTGTTGATAAAACGTAGTATTGGAGTTTTAATTGCAGTCTCACTTGGTTTGTTGTGTCTGAAAGTTGCCACTGGAGAGATGCACAATAGTAGCAGAGGCTGTTGGCAGATTCACAATCACTGCTGTTTCAGTTTTGAAAGAGGAATGAAATCTTCAAAACCAAAAACATCTATGTTTCCTGAAGGGTTTTCCTAACTTCAGTAAACTTCATGCTGCCAGACGTTGGAACTGCTTCCCTGCAAGCCACAGTAACTTTTGGATTTACATTGAAGCCAAACCTATAGCGTGAGACCTGATGCTGTCCTTCGAAGATGAAATAGTTTATACTAAATGAGTGACTCCGGTTTCCACACAACCATCTGCAATAGGCCAACCTTAACTCAGTTTTCAGTGCTTTATGAGCATTACATCAGATGTAGATTGAAGAAATCTGCATCGCTAGCACATGCCACACGCTAGTGAAGCCAGAAAGCTGACCATCATATGGATATGCATGTGGCTAAGGAGAGAAGGGAGGGTTTCAAATTTTTGAATCATTGGGCTCTCTTCCAGGGAGCATGGGACC
This sequence comes from Mobula hypostoma, assembly GCF_963921235.1. Classification (NCBI taxonomy): domain Eukaryota; kingdom Metazoa; phylum Chordata; class Chondrichthyes; order Myliobatiformes; family Myliobatidae; genus Mobula; species Mobula hypostoma. The sequence continues at coordinate 46,277,110 of NC_086121.1, read as the reverse complement.
TGTACAGAAGGATAGTTTGGACCTGATCTGGAGGGGGACTAATAAACTCGTGGGAAAGTTTGCAAGTGCTATATGGGGGTGGGGGTAGGGGTGATGGTTAAACTAGAGCAGTAGGGTGATGGGAACCAGAGTGCCAGAAAAGATAGCTGAATAGTTGTTAAGCCTACCTACATACAAAGTCAGGAATCTAGAAGTTGAGCATGGTGGGACATATTCTGAGCTGAGAAAGGAGTATTGTAGGAAAGGTGATGAGCTTAAGGCATGGATCGGCATGTGAAGTTATGACATTGTAGACATTAGTGAGACTTGGTTGTGGGAGAGCAGGACTGGTGGCTCAATATTCCAGGGTTCCATTGTTTTAGACATGATAGTGTGGGAAGGATTAAAAGGCAAGCGGTGACTTTAATAGTCAGGGAAAATGTCACAGCAGTGCTCTGTCAAGACAGACTGGAGAGCTCTTCTGTGTACAGCTGAAGAATAAGAAAGGTATGACCACGTTACTGGGGTTATAGATCACCAAATAGTCTGTGGGATTTATAGAAGCAACTTTGTAGAGAGATCATAGACTGTTTCAAGAAACATAATGTTGTTATAGTAGGTGATATTAACTTTCCACATACTGACCGGGACTCCCGTACTGTAAAAGAGCTGGATGGGAAAGAGTTCATCAAATGTGTTCAGGAAAGTTTCCTTAAACAGTAGATAGTTTAAACTGATTAAGTTTCCTTAACACGTGTAGGTGATAGTAAACCTGATTCTGATTCTGAGAAGTCCCAACTAGAGAGTGTGGCAATATTACAAACTGTAGATCCCCTATTATGAAATAAGAAGGGCGGGTGACAGAAGTTTGTGCAGGGGAGCACTTTGGGTCGAGTGATCAAATACCATTAGTTTTAAGGTAATTATGGTAAAGGACAGGTTTTGTCCTTGTGTTGAGATTTTAAATTAGAGGAAGGTTAATTCTGATGGTATCAGAAAGGATCTGCAAAGTGTGGAATGGGGTAGATTGCTTTTTGGCAAAGGTGTACTTGGTTAGTGGGAGGCTTCCAAAAGTGAAATTTTGAGAGTACAGAGTTTGTATGTTTCTGTCTGAATAAAGGGCAAAGATAACATGTTTAGGGAACCTTGTTTTTTGAGAAATATTGAGGCCCTGGTTATGAAAAAAGGAGGTGCATAGCAGGTATGAACAAATGGGATGCTTATGGAGTATGAGAAACACAAGAGAACACTTATGAAGGAAATCAGCAGGCCTAAAAGAAGACATGTGGTTGCTCTAGCAGACAAGGTGAAGCAGAATCCTAAGGGCTTCTACAAATATCTTAAGCGTAAAAAGTTTGCAAGGGACAAATTTGGTCCTCTGAAATAGTGGCCCCCAGCCTCTGGGAGGCGCCTAATTAATTAGCTTATTTCGGCTTTTTCCTTAAAGATGTGCTGGGTGCGTTCCAACTACCGCTGCACCACTGCATTCTTTGTGGCAATGTATCGATGGCCCAGAGGGTGGGGACCAGTGCTCTGGAAGATCAGAATGGTAATCTATGCGTGGAGCCAAAAGAGGAGGGAGAATTTTTTTTTGCATCTGTATTTACTCAGGAGATGGATAGAGTCTATAAAAGTGAAGCAAGGCAGCAGTGAAGTCATGGGCCTTCTACAAATTACAGAGTACAGAAAGTGTCTGCTGTCTTGAGGCAAATCAGGGTGGATAAATCCACAGGGCCTGCCAAGATTTTTCATTAGACCCTGTGGGAGGCTAGTGTATAAATTGCAGGTGCCTTAGTAGCGATATTTAAAATCTCCTTAGCCACAGGTGAGGTGTGGAGAATTGTAGGATAGCTAATGTTGTTCCGCTGTTTAAGAAAGGCTGTAGTAATAAGCCAAAATTATAGGTCAGCGAGCCTGACATCAGTAGTGAAAAAGTTATTGGAAAATATTCCAAGGGATCAGATATATAATTATTTGGATAGACAAGGACTGATTAGGAATAGTCAACATGGCTTTGTTCGTGCTAAGTCGTGTCGAACCAATCTAACCGAGTATTTTGAGGAAGTTATCAGGAAATTTGATGAATGCAAGGAAGTGGATGTTTTCTACATGGACTTTAGCAAGGCCTTTGATACGGTCCCGCATTGGAGGTTGGTCATTAAGGTTCAGTTGTAGGCATTCAAGATGAAGTAGAAAATTGACTTCATAGGAAAAACCAGAGAGTGGTAGTAGATAGCAGGTAGTAGATGGTTGCTTCTTTGACTGGAAACCCGTGACTAGTGGTGTACTACAGGGACTGATGTTGGATCCATTGTTGTTTGTCATCTGTGTCAATGATCTGGGATGATAATGTGGTTATGTGAATCAGCAGATTTGCAGATGACACCAAGATTGGGGGTGTAGTGGATAGTGAGGAAGACTATCATGATTTGCAGTGGAATTGAACCAGCTGAGAAAGTGGCTTGTAAAATGGCAGATGGAATTTAATGCAGACAAGTGTGAGGTGTTGCACTTCAGTAGGATCAACTGTGAACAGTAGGGCACTGAGTAGTGTGGTGGATCTGGGAATATAGGTCCATAATTCATTAAAAGTAGCATCACAGGTAGATTGGGTCATATAGGCACATTGACCTTCATAAATCAAAGTATTGAGTGTAACAATAGGGATGTTATGTTAAAATTGTGTAAGATGTTGGTGAGGCCTAATTGGGAGTATTCTGAGCATTTTGGTCATCTACTTACAGGAAAGATTTAAATACATTTGAAAGAGTGCAGAGAAATATTACAAGGATGTTGCCAGATCTGGAGGATCTGAAGACATGAGGCTGAAAACGTAGGAAAATATTGACTAGTTTAGAACTTTATTTCCTAGAACTGAGAAGATTGAGGGGAGATTAGATATGGCCCTTGTGGCTAGAGGGAGTTAGATATGGCCCTTGTGGCTAAAGGAATCAGGGGGTATGGGGGAAGGCTGGTACAGGGTTCTGAGTTGGATGATCAGCCATGATCATACTGAATGGCGGTGCAGGCTCGAAGGGCCGAATGGCCTACTCCTGCACCTATTTTCTATGTTTCTATGTTTCTATTTGATAGAGGTATACAAAATTGTGGGAGGTATAGATAGGGAAATGCAAGTGGGCTTTCTCCACTGAGGTCATGGGTTAAGAGTGAAAGGTGAAATATTTATGGAGAACTTGAGGGGTAATGACTTCACTGAGAGGATGGTGAAAGCATGGAATGAGCAGCCAGTGCAAGAGGTGGATGTGGGTTCAATTTTAACATTTAAGATGAATTTGGATAGGTACGTAGATGGGAGGGGTACGGAATGCTAGGTCGGGTGCAGGTCGAAAGGACTAGGCATGTTACTGGTTCAGAATATACTAATTGGGCCAAAGGACCTATTTCTGTGCTGTAGTGTTGTGTGACTCTGTGACTCTATGACTCTAAATCTGAAACTTGTTTCCAGTTTCGCTGAATGAGACTGCAAGTTAGGCAATGAGATCACTGATTATTACAGTTTTCCAACTTCACCCTTGCTCGCCTCTCCTACCTGGCACTACCTGCCTGCCATCTTACCACATTCCTCTGGCAACCAATTGCCTCAAATTTTTTTCTTTCCACTTTTCTTCCCCTCTCAATTCCAGCCATCTTGCTTCTCCACTCCCAGTCCTAAAGCCGAATTTTAATTCAAAACATTAATCCCTTTTCCTTCCACCCATGTTGTTCAATCCACTGGCTTTCTTTTGTGCATTTCTGTTGAATGAGGAGAGTTCTCTATACTTCACGATCTTTCATCTGATCTGTGATTAAGAAATTGATAAAGCGTGAGTTGTGACTTACAGCCAGTACAACATCCTGCTCCCCATTGGGAGAAACCTTTCTCGAAAGCAGCAGATCCAGGAGGATTGATGTACTCAAAATCAGTGTGATTGTCCATTACATTTCCACCATCCTGCTTCATTTAGACTTGTTCAGCAAAATTTTGAAAACCGGCAGAACGTGTGTGTGAAGTTCTCCTGTTTATCATCCATTTAAAGGATCGTTTTTCTCTAGGATGAGATGTATGAAGGTGCCAGAGGAGAAACATTGGGTACTCCTGTGCATGTTCAGTGTCCTGTTCAGTGGCCAAGCTTAGGGAAAATAGTCTTTATTCATGGAAGAGGTCTAGCCAAGAAGATTGGCTGCAACTTTTAAAAAAGAAAATGGATGAAAATGTAATTGGGCAACACACAAATGCTGGAGGAAGTCAGGCTGTATTTATGGAGAGGAATAAAGTCTTCTATCTAGCATTGATTATTTTTTTTCAAATGTTCCCATAAAATTAAATGTTTCAAATTGTCCAATAACAACATGCCCAAAATATGGTCTTCATTTGACTTTGAAGGAGTGTGAACAGCTTTTCCATTCTTTTTTTTCCTGCTCCATCCTTTAGTTGGCAAAAATGCTTTACAGACTTTACTAGAGGACAACTAACTTAATCACTTATGCCACTCTGTCAATCTCTCTAACAAAAAAATTGTGCTCATCATTTTTGAGTTAGGTGCCAGTCTCTTTGGAGCCCAGGGAACCATTGAGAGTCAAATTCCCAGTGGAAGTAAGGATAATGTGGGAAACAATGATGCACTGATTTTGTCTGAATGCATTGTTGTGCAGTGCTATGCACTTGATAATTGGTAATTAATGTACTGAGATACAGTGAAAAGCTTTGTTTGCAAGCCATCCAGACAGATCATTAGAAACATAAATACAATAAGGTAGAGCAAAGGGAGAAACAATAACAGAATGCAGAATACCATGTCATAGTTACAGAGAAAGTGTAGGGAGATAAATAAGGTGCAAGTGCAGTAGATGAAGAGATCAAGCAATTCAACAAACAGTGTCACCCTAATGTTTCAGTGAGTAGATATGCCAGCTGTGGTAGTGTAGAGCTGTACTGTGCACGCATCTTCACGGGTTTCATCCTTGGTCTGTAGTCTTTGATGTGAAACATTGATTCTCTTTTCAAAGAAGCAGCCTGATCTGATGAGCATTTTTAGCATTTTATATTTTATTTAACATTTCCAGCTAATGTATTTTTTTTTGCTTTTTCTTGGCAATAACATTGCTGGTAGGGAAGGAGAACTTGCAAAAGATGAGAGTGGATATAATTGTGGCTTCCAGTGCTCGGATCTGGATTTAGTGGACACCTGCTGGTGAAACACCTTTGTTAAGGAACGTTTTCCCAGTGGATAAACATAATAAAATAATGGTTGGCAATTGATAGTAACAGACCAAAGGATAAACTGCTCATTAACAGACTTGCACACAAGTGGCTCTGGTAACAGCAACTGAGCGGAATTAATTGGAGCTAAGCAAAAATGCAGATGATTAAAATTACATCAGCAAGATTGAGCAGATATCAGAGCTTTCACCAGTGGGCTGTACTCACTGTAGAATTCAAAGCAGTGCATGAATAGACAAAGATCATGGACTCAAACTTTGGAGAATATGTTAACAAATACCAACAAGGAGTCTTTGAGGGAAACCATTGGTCATGAAAATAATTTGTATGATTCATTGTGCTATTCACATTTATGGTCAGACACGAGAGGACGGAGCTGAATCAGATTGACTATAGGAGAGGATAAAGTCATATAGCATTCACAGTTTGTGTTTAAATAATTTAAACATAAATCAGCAATCACACATTCCACTGGAGTTGTGTTTGATTTTTCCCAAGTTCAGGAATTAATCATGGAAAATCTGATCCCTGACATGCAAAGGAAACAAGGACCTAGTTTCAAGAATGAACATGTGAAAGAATACAGCTGGGGACAGTAGGTGTTACACTCCAGCACACTTCAACAGTGTTGGAAGACTCATTTCAAGTTTACAGTAAATGGATTGGTTTTACTGAAGCACCCAGTGTGATTTTTGGAGGATCAAGTTAGAAGGATGCTGAAGGAGGTCAGGTTGTATGCTGCGATATGTACATCATTCATGATGGGTCATTCAGGAAGGGCTAAAAACAAAGCCTAGAAACTAAAGAACAGTAAGCCTAACATCTGTGGTAGATAAGTTAGAACGAGGGGTGATCTTGTAGAAGGGCGTGAAATCATGAGGGGCATAGATAGTGTAGAGCACACAGTACTTTTCCTAGGGCAGGGAAATAAAGAACAGGAAACTATAGGTTTGAGGAGAGAGGGAGATATTTAAAAGGAACCTGATGGGCTATGATTTTGCCCAGAGTGGAGTGAATTTTTATTTGCACAGTTCATCTTCTTTCACACATTGGTTGTCTGTTAGTCTTTGTTTATGTATAGTTTTTATAAAATACTATTATATATTTTTTCTTTAAGGGCCTGCAAGAAAATGAATCTCGAGATAGTGTATTTTAACATATAGATATAACATACTTGATAATAAATTTAATATGAACTTTGAACTTATGAGGTTTTGAGAGATATGTGCTAAACGTGAGTGAATAGGATGAACTTAGGTGGGATTCTTGGTTGGAATGGGCCAGTTGGGTTGAAGAACTCATTTCCATGCTGCATAACTCAATGACTACAGGTGCTTCCTCATATTCTGCACCTTTTGCAGTCATAAAAAGTTAAAGCTTAAATGAAAAATTGGGTGTAAGAGAAGGACGGACAGTACAGGTGTACTGATCAATGATCACACAGCCACCACATGTTCCATTCTTGATTAAACATTTTCGTTCCAATGGGGATTTAAACAGCCCCTTCCTTGCAGTTGATCTTGCGGTTTTCTATGCTGGAGGGCTGGTTACTATTTGCTGTGTTGACTTGTCATGTGATGGATTTTGGACTTGTGCACAGTAGGGCACCAGGGCGTATTGGAACAGAGGAACAAGAGCATTATATTGTTTGTTGAAAATGCCATGGTGGTGAAAAAGGCCTTCATCCATCAGAGACCTGGGACATTATATTACAGTTGTATAAGACATTGATGAGGTCATACTGAGAATATTATGTACACTTTTGGTCACCTTGTTGTTGGAAAGATGTGATTCAATTGGAAAGAATGCAGAAAGGATTTACAAAGATGTTGCCAGAACTAGAGGCCTAAGAGGTTGGACAGGCTATGTTTTGATTCCTTGGAACGTAAGAGAATGAGGGGTGATCTTATAGAAATGTTTAAATTTATGAGAGGCATAGGTAAGGCAGATAGTAATAGTAATAGTCTTTTCCCTAGGGAGGCCCAAACTTAAGGGCATTGATTGAGGGTGAGAGAAGAAGGATTTAAAAGGCACCTGAGGGCAACTTTTTCAAGCAGATGGTGGCGAGTATATGGAACAAGTTGCTAGAGGAAATGGTTGAGGCAGGTATGAGACAATGATTGAAAAAGCACTTAGATAGGTACATGGAGGGGTGGGTCTTTGAATGCTATGGACTGAATAGAGGGAAGTGGGACTATCTGGGTGGGCACTGTGGACACATTAGGCCAAAGGGCCTGTGTCTGTGCTGTATTGCTCTTTGACTCTATGACTCCAGAGAGTCCATGTGACTCCATTGACTATGAGGATATCTAATAGTTACTGAGTATGTAACAGTTTTCACAGAGACGTGGAGAATAGCCAGCAAGCATTTTCCTCGATCTCCTGGGTCTCTTGCTGTATTAGAGTTTAAAGTAAGATAGTTGTCTCAGGAGTCTTGTGGCAGGTCAGTAACGCGGCTTGAAGCCTGGAACAACTCAGGAAGTGAAAGTATTGAATTGAGAGGGAAATTGGGAAAGCCAAGAAAGGGTATGAGGTAAAAAGGACAGTAAAAAAAAAATCAAGAAATTTGAAGATATTTTATAAAGAGCAAGAGGATAACAGAAGTGAGGACAAGCTCAAAGGCCATAAATATAATATGAAGAGAGAGACTTTTAGAGAGTCTGAGTGATTACACTCTTTGATGTTGTAATTAATCAAAAAGTGTGTGAAATGCTGGATGAGATAAAAATTAAAAGAGGAAATATTTTGGAATTATCATAATTAATCAGAGGCTAATGAAAATCATCTTGGGCTCTTAAATGAAGAAAAGAGGGAAAACTAGGTGGAAATTATTGAGGCTCTGATCAAGACTTTTCAATCCTAGTTAGCGGAGTGGTGTCAGAGTTGGCGGACTACTTGATAAGTGAAAAACTAATAATTTCAGGCCAGTTAATTTTGTGAGATCTGTCATTTGGAATCAATCATTTATAAAGTTACAGATAGAACATAGAACATAGAATAGTACAGCATATTACAGGCCCTTCGGCCCACAATATTGTGCCGAACCTCAAACCCTACCTCCCATATAACCCCCCACCTTAAATTCCTCCATATACCTGTCTAGTAGTCTCTTAAACTTCACCAGTGTATCTGCCTCCACCACTGACTCAGGCAGTGCATTCCACGCACCAACCACTCTCTGAGTAAAAAACCTTCCCCAGATATCCCCGTTGAACTTCCCACCCCTTACCTTAAAGCCATGTCCTCTTGTATTGAGCAGTCGTGCCCTGGGGAAGAGGTGCTGGCTATCCATTCTATCTATTCCTCTTATTATCTTGTACACCTCTATCAGGTCTCTTCTCATCCTCCTTCTCTCCAAAGAGTAAAGCCCTAGCTCCCTTAATCTCTGATCATAATTCATACTCTCTAAACCAGGCAGCATGCTGGTAAATCTCCTCTGTACCCTTTCCAATGCTTCCACATCCTTCCTATAGTGAGGCGACCAGAACTAGACACAGTACTCCAAGTGTGGCCTAACCAGAGTTTTATAGAGCTGCATCATTACATCGCGACTCTTAAACTCTACCCCTCAACTTATGAAAGCTAACTCCCCATCAGCTTTCTTAACTACCCTGTCTACGTGTGAGGCAACTTTCAGGGATCTGTGGACATGTTTCCCCAGATCCCTCTGCTCCTCCACGCTATCAAGTATCCTGCCATTTACTTTGTACTCTGCCTTGGAGTTTGTCCTTCCAAGATGTACCACCTGACACTTCTCCGGATTGAACTCCATCTGCCACTTCTCAGCCCACTTCTGCATCCTATCAATGTCTCTCTGCAATCTTCGACAATCCTCTACTATCTACAACACCACCAAACTTTGTGTCGTCTGCAAACTTGCCAACCCACCCTTCTTCCCCAACATCCAGGTCGTTAATAAAATCACGACAAGTAGAGGTCCCAGAACCGATTCTAGTGGGACACCACTAGCCACAATCCTCCAATCTGAACGTACTCCCTCCACCACTACCCTCTGCCTTCGGCTGGGAAGCCAATTCTGAATCCACCTGCTCATACTTCCCTGGATCCCATGCCAAATGACTTTCTGAATAAGCCTACCAAGTGGAACCTTGTCAAATGCCTTACTAAAATCCATATAGATCACATCCACTGCACTACCCTCATCTATATGCCTGGTCACCTCCTCAAAAAACTCTATCAGGCTTATTAGACATGATCTGCCCTTCACAAAGCCATGCTGACTGTCCCTGATCAGACCATGATTCTCTAAATGCCCATAGCTCCTATCTCTAAGAATTCTTTCGAACAGCTTTCCCACCACAGATGTAAGGCTCACTGGTCTATAATTACCCGGACTATCCCTACTACCTTTTTTGAATAAGGGGACAACATTCGCTTCCCTCCAGTCCTCCGGTACCATTCCTGTGGACGACGAGGACATAAAGATCCTAGCCAGAGGCTCAGCAATCTCCTCTCTCGCCTTGTGGAGCAGCCTGGGGAATATTCCATCAGTCCCCGGGGACTTATCCGTCCTAATGTATTTTAACAATTCCAACACCTCCTCTCCCTTAATATCAACATGCTTCTGAGCATCAACCTCACTCATATTGTCCTTACCATCATCAAGTTCCCTCTCATTGGTGAATACCGAAGAGAAGTATTCATTGAGGACCTCGCTCACTTCCACAGCCTCCAGGCGCATCTTCCCACCTTCATCTCCAATCAGTCCTACCTTCACTCCTGTCATTCTTTTTTTCTTCACATAATTGAAGAATGCCTTGGGGTTTTCCTTTACCCTACTCGCCAAGGCCTTCTCATGTCCCCTTCTTGCTCTTCTCAGCCCCTTCTTAAGCTCCTTTCTTGCTTCCCTATATTCCTCAACAGACCCATCTGATCCTTGCTTCCTAAACCTCATGTATGCTGCCTTCTTCCACCTGACTAGATTTTCCACCTCACTTGTCACTCATGGTTCCTTCACCCTACCATTCTTTATCTTCCTCACGGGGACAAATTTATCCCTAACATCCTGCAAGAGATCTCTAAACATCGACCACATGTCCATAGTACATTTTCCTGCAAAAACATCATCCCAATTCACACCCGCAAGTTCCAGCCTTATAGCCTCATAATTTGCCCTTCCCCAATTAAAAATTTTCCTGTCGTCTCTGATTCTATCCTTTTCCATGATAATGCTAAAAGCTAGGGAGCGGTGGTCACTGTCCCCCAGATGCTCACCCACTGAGAGATCTGTGACCTGACCCGGTTCATTACCTAGTACTAGATCTGGTATGGCATTCCCCCTAGTTGGCCTGTCCACATACTGTGACAGGAGTCCGTCCCGGACACACTTAATAAACTCTACCCCATCTAAACCTTTGGAATTAATCAGGTGCCAATCAATATTAAGGAAGTTAAGTTCACCCATGATAACAACCCTGTTATTTTTGCACCTTTCCAAAATATGCCTCCCAATCTGCCCCTCTGTATCTCTGCTGCTAGCAGGGGGCCTATAGAATTCCCCAATAGAGTAACTGCTTCCTTCCTGTTCCTGACTTCCACCCATACTGACTCAAAAGAGGATCCTGCTGCATTACCCACCCTTTTTGTAACTGATAAATCAAGAGTAGTCTGTATGTATGGTTTCTCAAGGGAAGTTATGTCAGTCTAATAGTTGAAAATCTTTTGAGGAAATGGTTGATGAGTACTGGGTGGTTATGAAATCATAGGGTAGTACAGCACGGAAAAGACCCCTTTGACCTTCCTCATCTATGCTGACATTAATGCCTATACGTTAATCCCATTTCTCATATTAGGCCGGTATTCCTCGATTGCAGAGAGACATTGATAGGATGCAGAAGTGGGCTGAAGTGGCAGATGGAGTTCAACCCGGTGAAGTGTGAGGTGGTACACTTTGGAAGGACAAACTCCAAGGCAGAATACAAAGTAAATGGCAGGATACTTGATAGCGTGGAGGAGCAGAGGGATCTGGGGGTACATGTCCACAGATCCCTGAAAATTGCCTCACAGGTGGATAGGGTAGTTAAGAAAGCTGATGGGGAGTTAGCTTTCATAAGTTGAGGGGTAGAGTTTAAGAGTTGCGATGTAATGATGCAGCTCTATAAAACTCTGGTTAGGCCACACTTGGAGTACTGTGTCTAGTTCTGGTCGCCTCACTATAGGAAGGATGTGGAAGCATTGGAAGGGGTACAGAGGAGATTTACCAGCATGCTGCCTGGTTTAGAGAGTATGAATTATGATCAGAGATTAAGGGAGCTAGGGCTTTACTCTTTGGAGAGAAGGAGGATGAGAGGAGACATGATAGAGGTGTACAAGATAATAAGAAGAATAGATAGAATGGATAGCCAGCACCTCTTCCCCAGGGCACCACTGCTCAATACAAGAGGACATGGCTTTAAGATAAGGGGTGGGAAGTTCAAGGGGAATATCTGGGGAAGATTTCTTATTCAGAGAGTGGTTGGTGCTTGGAATGCACTGCCTGAGTCAGTGGTGGAGGCAGATACACTAGTGAAGTTTAAGAGACTACTAGACAGGTATATGGAGGAATTTAAGGTGGGGGCTTATATGGGAGGCAGGGTTTGAGGTTCGGCACAATGTTGTGGGCCGAAGGGCCTGTACTGTGCTGTACTATTCTATGTTCTTCAAGTTTCAATCATAAATTATTTTAAGTCAATATTTTCTATCTGTTTTTTACCCCATTTGTCTTTGGACCCAAGCCAGCCATTTTTTTCCCACCCAATTTCATTACAGAATGCAGAGGCATAAACCAACATGTTTTTCCCTTTTCTTGACAAAATTCTCTGAATTTCAAAAGGAGAGATTGGAAAACTTCCTCCAGGTCAAATCTGTCACCACTTACCTGGAACAGCTGTTTCAACCTCAAACCTTGAATATCAGGATTACCATATACAGTGGCATGCAAAGGTTTGGGCACCCCGGACAAAATTTCTATTACTGTGAATAGTTCAGTGAGTAGAAGATGACCTGATCTCCAAAAGTCATAAAGTTAAACATGAAACATTCTTTTCAACATTTTAAGCAAGATTAGTGTATTTTTTTTTTGTTCTGTACAATTTTAGAGTGAGAAAAAGGAAAGCAGCACTATGCAAAAGTTTGGGCACCCTAAGAAATTTGAGCTCTCAGATAACTTTTACCAGGGTCTCAGACCTTTTTTTTTAATATATAATTGTTACTGAGTTTTCAAAGTTACATGAGAATACATGAGAAAATAATATCTACCCTCCTCCCTCCCCTTAACCCTCCCCCCCGATATATACTCCTACCTAAAGAGAAAAAAAAAGAACCACCTGAATATAGGAAGGTTTGCACATGCTCCATGGGATTAAAAATAAATTTAATATATATTTGTTACTTTCCCCAAGGAATCAAGATCTTTATCATCGGAGCTGTAAATAACGGCTCCAAATATTCAAAAATGTTTCATATTTATCTCTTAAAATCTAAAACATTACTTAGCTTCTCAACTCTCATAGTTTCCTGGGGAATCCCTTTGAACTTCACCATGTTGCTATGTGTTTCCCTCCCAATCATCCAGGCAAAAAGAAGAAAAAAATAGATAAGATACAAATAAAGAAAAAACAAAATACCCCCCCACTAATGTTGTGAATGAAAAGATACACAACACTACCCCCCTCCATTTTGTGGGTCGTGGCTATTGCCACGCTTGCACACATGAATAACGTAGCAATTGGTCAGTATTTCTTCCAGCTCCCCCGTAACAAAAAATTGTATATATATAAAAAAAATTAATGTCATTATTCCCAGCTAGTATTCCTCAAATTTTAACCTTTCTTCCCCTCCCTCATATAATTAATAATATATTTATATATTCATGCACCTAAAAATCCAACAGGCCTAATCCTTGATCTAATCTTCATCTTCAATCCATCTCGCTTCCCTAGGTTTGTTCTTGTATCTGGTGAATATTCAAAGAATCTTGCACTAACTCCTCCGCTTTCCGGTAATCGTCAAAACATCTTTTTTCTCCACCAGGCAAAAAAATCTTCAAGGTTGCAGGATAACACAATATAAATTGATAACTGTGATCCCATAGGGCATTTTTCACTGAATTAAACTTCTTTCTTCTCTTCAAAAGTTCATAACTTATGTTAGGGTAGAAAAAAATTGTCTTCCCTTCTATCATCAGTGGCTCTTTTCTCTTCTTGGCAGCTTGGGCAGCCACCTGTAGAATCCTTTCTTTGTCTTGAAATCTTAAGAATTTTATTAAAATTGATCGTGGATATTGGTCATCTTGTGGTTTTGGTCTTAGAGCTCTTTGTACCCACTCAATTTCAATTGATCGGTCTTCCTCTTTCATTTGCAAGTATTTCGGGATCCATCTTTGAAAAAATTCTATCGGATTATCTCCCTCTATACCTTCTTTAAGACCAACAATTTTAATATTATTACGTCTACTAAAATTTTCCAACACGTCTACTTTATACAAAGGTCGATTTCTTTCTGTGTTCCAGGCAAGCACATCATTTTCTGTTTTTTGCACTGTATTGTTAATATGCTCCATTGTTCTTTCCATCTTCTGTAGTTTCTTATCCATTTTATCCTGTCTTTTCATAGCTTTATCATAGCACTTCTTCACGTCTCTAAGCTCTGTTCTTAATTTTCTTAGTTCAGCCGTTAATTGCAATAAAACATCTCTTATGTTTCCGTCGTCTCCTTTACTTCCAGTCCCTTCCAGTTCTTCCTCCTTTTCTTCATCTGTATTCTCTGCGGTATCCAATTCTGACTCTGAGTCACTTTCAGTTGCAGTGGCCGTCGGTTCTTGTAGTTTAAGTTGTGTCGATTTGCGCATGCGCATTTCCGGCATCTTCTTCCGAGAGATCGCTACCGCCGCCATTGCTCCCTGTTCTTCTACACCAGAGATAAAATGTGTCTCCTGCGAAGGAGATCCAACCTGAATCCGAGGTTCCATTGCTGCAGTAAGCCCTTTTTTCTTCCCCTATCACAGTGACTTCACAACAACAGACTTCTTCTGTTGCGATTTACGAGGCATATCGTAAAAGTATTTATTAACTTTACTTTGTTTAAATGGTACTTTGCTGATTTTTTACGGGAGAGCTGGATTTACACGTCTCAATCCCACATCATCACGTAACGACCCTGGTCTCAGACCTTAATTAGCTTGTTATGGCTAAGGCTTGTTCACAACCATCATTAGGAAAGGCCAGGTGATGCAAATTTCAAAGCTTTATAAATACCCTCACTCCTCAAACCTTGTCCCAACAATCAGCAGCCATAGGCTCCTCTAAGCAGCTGCCTAGCACTCTGAAAATTAAAATAAATGATGCCCACAAAGCAGGAGAAGGCTATAAGAAGATAGCAAAACATTTTCAGGTACCCATTTCCTCAGTTCGTAATGTAATTAAGAAATGGCAGTTAACAGGAACGGTGGCAGTCAAGTTGAGGTCTGGAAGACCAAGAAAACTTTCTGAGAGAACTGCTCATAGGATTGCTAGAAAGGAAAATCAAAACCCCCATTTGACTGCGAAAGACCTTCAGGAAGATTTAGCAGACTCTGGAGTGGTGGTGCACTGTTCTACTGTGCAACGACACCTACACAAATATGACCTTCATGGAAGAGTCATCAGAAGAAAACCTTTCCTGCGTCCTCACCACAAAATTCATATAACCATATAACCATATAACAATTACAGCATGGAAACAGGCCACCTCGGCCCTTCTAGTCCGTGTCGAATTCAGTGTTAGAAGTTTGCAAAGGAACACCTAAACAAGTCTGATGCATTTTGGAAGCAAGTCCTGTGGACTGATGAAGTTAAAATAGAACTTTTTGGCCGCAATGAACAAAGGTATGTTTGGAGAAAAAAGGCTGCAGAGTTTCATGAAAAGAACACCTCTCTACGGGGGTGGATCAATTATGCTTTGGGCTTGTGTTGCAGCCAGTGGCACAGGGAACATTTACTGGTAGAGGGAAGAATGAATTCAATTAAATACCAGCAAATTCTGGAAGCAAACATCGCACTGTCTGTAAAAAAAGCCGAAGATGAAAAGAGGATGGCTTCAACAACAGGAAAATGATCCTAAGCACACCTCAGGATGCACAACGGACTACCTCAGGTGGCGCAAGCTGAAGGTTTTCCCATGGCCCTCTGTCCCCTGACCTAAACATCATCGAAAATCTGTGGATAGACCTCAAAAGAGCAGTGCATGCAGGACGGCCCAAGAATCTCACAGAACTAGAAGCCTTTTGCAAGGAAGAATGGGCGAAGATCCCCCAAACAAGAATTGAAAGACTCTTAGCTGGCTACAGAAAGCGTGTACAAGCTGTGATACTTGCCCAAGTGGGTGTTACTAAGTACTGACCGTGCAGGGTGTCCAAACTTTTGCTTCGAGCCCTTTTCCTTTTTTGTTATTTTGAAACTGTAAAAGATAGAAATAAAAAAGTTCTCTTGCTTAAAATGTTAAAGAAATGTGTCATCTTTAACTTTATGCCTTTTGGAAATCAGGTCATATTTTACTTGCTTAGCTATTCACAGTAACAGAAATTTTGACCGGGGGTACCGAAACTTTTGCATGCCACTGTACATCGATTGTCAAGTCTCCAAAACTGGGACCATCATGTCCATCAATTTTTAGGTATCAGTGGTGATAACATTTTTGTTTCTCCCCCACCAATTGCAACTAGTTGATGTGGTACCAACTACTTTCATTTGGAGAAATCAGTGCCTTGTATACTGATGGGTTTGCTTTGTCTGTAATTTCATGGGGCGCTGCAAACCTTGGATTTAAAAATGTAGTGGGTTAGTGTATTCTAATCATCACTTTCTCATGGTCGTAATTCTATGGGACTGACTTTTGAATTAAAATAGGCGTTACTCTTTTGCCTTGCCTTTCATATTTAATGGGCTGCCACATAATTGCCTCTTTCACCAATTATTGTACCCGCTTTTCTGACACAATCCCATCTAATTTGGGTTCTGACAAGTTTAATCCTAACAACTCCTCCAATCCTCTCATGTCCCTTCTGATATTGAATTTATAATGGGGTGTAACCTGTTGATGATGCCTCTGTATTCCTTATTATCATCAGTTCATAAGGCAAAACTACCTGCCCTGTTGTTCCATGTTATTGCATGATTTTGTGCATCATTTTTTAACGTTTGGTTCATCATTTCCACAATTTCACTAGACAGCAATCCATAGAGTATATGCAGTCTCTGCTTGACTCCTAAAAGTGCCATGACATCTTGCATTATCTGAGCTGTATACTGTGTGCCTTAATCTATACTCCAAGGTAATCCCCAGCAAGTAAAATTCCTTTCCAGTAAGATTTTTGCAGTGGCTTTGGCCATGTTTGTCTTAGTTGGGAAAGTTTCTACCCACTTGGTAAAAGCATCTCCCATGACCAAAATATGTTTGTACCCTCCAGGGGTGGTAGCAAAGCTCCAACGGAATCTAACTGCATATTAATCCAAGAGCACCGCGCCCCCCCCCCCCCCACACACTCACACTGGTCTGGTAATTTGGAGGGCTCCTTTCTTTACATTCCCCTTCAATTCTGTATCTTCCTCCTGCTCCTCAGTTAAATCCATAACCTTAACCTATTTCTCCTTCTGCCTTCGCATCTCCCCAATCTGTAGCTGCTGTTCCTGTCCTTTTAAAACACCTTGCTTGGCGAACTCAGCAGCTTTCTTATCCTCCTTGGGATAATTTAGACTGGGCTTTCACCTTTATGACCCCGTATCCCCTTTGCTTCTTCAAATATATACCACAACAGAGCAGCAGAACAGGTGCTGAAGCAAATCCTCTTACTTCCCAAAGAGGTAAATGTTCTATGAGGCTATTACAAACATACATACTATCAGAGTGTATGATTGATCTGGGCAGAAAATATTTTTGGCAGCTACCCACATATGCTGCAGCTGCTACTTCTGCCTGTGAGCACATGATGTTGAGTAAATTCTCCTGGCCATCTTCATCCTCAACATATATACCACTCCCAGTTCTCCTCACCCATCTGTACTGATGAGCAGCCATCTACAAAAATTTTAAAATAGGGGTTTCCCTTTGTTTGTGTCTTTGTTCTCTAATTGTTTTCTAATCTCCTTCCATCCCCTTTATTATTTTAATACAAATGGTCTCTTGGGATCATTTGCTGTCATATGCTGATGCCCATGTGCTTCTCCAGCACAATACAGATTATCTGCAAGGAAGGTAGAAACTTTAATACCCTTTACAGCTACATCTCAACCCTGCAGTATAAAGGCTGACTGACCAAGACATTTTAATTTGAATATCCAGCAGTAGCTAGATAAATGTTGAAATGCCTTTGGGACCAGTCTATTATTTAAAATGAACTTTCATTTGCACTTTACGTAACAAAACACTAGTTGCTTCAAAAATACTTTTCCAAGGAATCTCAAACTCAATATGTCAAATGTCTTGAACAACATCTTTTATATTCTGCAAAAGGAAGTAATTTTATGCGTGAAAGCAGCTTTTAGGATTACTCCCTAAATCTTCCGATCTTCCCAAAAAGTTAAATTCAAACTCCAAATTAAACTGTTCACCATTACCAATTTCCCTGCATGTCCATTTGCCTCGCAAATATGGGTATCTCATATCCGAAATAGAGATGCAGAAATTTCAACCTAGATTACAGATGGCCATTGTGGAATCTGTGTTCCTCTAAAATCTATTTTGTGGAAAACAAAGAAACACATACAAGACAAAACACAAAATTCCACGCTTATACTGTTCTTTTTTCAGAACCTTCCTTAAATAACCACAAAACTTAGAACAGACAGTTAATTTCCTCCATGAAAAACTTGCACACATTTTTCAAAGAACCAAAGAAGAAAGGAAAAGAAAAATCTGCCTTCAGATATATTAACATATTGATGCAACCTCTTAAAGCACAGTCTCTGAAAAGTATTTGCTCTCTGTCTCTCTCTTATATACAAACACATTCTCTTTCAACTATGGCCACATTTCACACTCCTGAAACATGCAAATCATAAGACCATAAGACATAGGATGAATGGCCTAATTCTGCTCCTATCGAGTTTGCCCCGCCATTCCACCGTGGCTAATCCCGGATCCCATTCAACCCCATACACCTGCCTTATCGCCATATCCTTTGATGCCCTGACAGATGAGGAAACGATCAACTTCTGCCTTAAATGTATACATGGACTTGGTCTCCACCGCAGTCTGTGTCAGGGCATTCCACAGAGTTACTACTCTCTGACTAAAAAAAATCCTCCTTACCTCTGTTTTAAAGGCTCACTCTTCAATTTTGTGGCTGTGCCCTCTAGTTCTGGATACCCCCACCATAGGAAACATCCTCTCTACATCCACCCTTTCTAGTCTTTCCAACATTCAGTAGGTTTCAATGAGATCCCCCCATATTCTTCTAAGTTCCAGTGAGTAGAGGTCCAAAGCTACCAAACACTCCTCGTATGTTAACCCCTTCATTCCCGGAATCATCCTTGTGAACCTCCTCTGGATTCTCTCCAATGACAACACGTCCTTTCTGAGATTTGGGGCCCAAAACTGTTGACAGTACTCTAATGTGGCCTGACTAGTGTCTCATAAGAGCTCAGCATTACCTTCTTGCTTTTATATTCTATTCCCTTTGAGGTAAATGCCAACATTGTATTTGCCTTTACCACAGATTCAACCTGTAAATTAACCTTCTGGGAGATGTAGAACAGGATTCCTAAGTCCCTCTGCACCTCTGATGTTTAAGTCTTCTCCCCATTTAGATAATAGTCTGCACTATTGTTCCTTTTACCAAAATGCATTATCGTACATTTCCCAACACTGTATTCCATCTGCCACTTCTTTGCCCATTCTTCCAATTTGTCTAAGTCCTGCTGCAATCGCATTGCTTCCTCAGCATAACCTACCCCTCCACCGATCCTCGTATCATCTACAAACTTTGCCACAAAACTATCAATTCCATTGACAAAACAATGTAAAAAGCAGCAGTCCCAATACTGATTCAAGGCACACCTCCAGTCAACCAGAAAAGGCTCCTTTCATTCCCAAGATGCTGGCGCAACTCCGCAGGCCAAGCAGCATCTATGGAAAAGAGTATTGTCAACGTTTCGGGCTGAAACTGAGGAAAAAAAAGATGAGGAGTAGATTTAAAAGGTGGGGGGGGGGGGAAGAGGAGGGGAGAGAGAAACTCCAGGTGATAGGTGAAACCTGAAGGGGGAGTGATGAAGTAAAGAGCGTGGAAGTTGATAGGTGAAAAAGACAGAGGCCATGGAAGAAAGAAAATGGGAATGGAGCACCAGAGAGAGTCAATGAGTGGGCAAGGAGCTAAGTTGAGCGAGGGAAAAGGGGATGGGAAATAGTGAAGGAGAAGGGGCTGGGGGCATTAGTGGAAGTTTGAGAAATCGATGTTCATGCCATCATGTTGGAGGCTACCCAAATGGAATATAAGGTGTTATTCCTCCAGTCTAAGTGTGGCCTCATTACAACAGTGGAAGAGGCCATGGAGAGACATATTGGAATGGGAATGGAATGGAATTAAAATGGGTGGCCACTGGCAGATGCTGCTTTTTCTGGTGGACGGAGCATAGGTGTTCGGTGAAGCGGTCTCCTAATCTACATAAGGTCTCACCCATTATAGAGGAGGCCACACCGGGAGCACTAGACACAGTATATAATCCCAACAGACTCACAGGTAAAGTGTTGCCTCATCTGGAGGGACTGTTTAAGGCCCTGAATGGTAGTGAAGTAGGAGGTGTAGGGGCAGTGTAGCACTTGTTATACTTGCAAGGATAATTGCCAGGAGGGAGATCAGTGAGGAGGGAAGAATGGAGAAGGGAGTTGTGTAGAGAGCTATCCCTGCGGAAAGCAGGAAGTGGGGGCGGGGGAGGGAAAAATTGTGCTTGGTGGTGGGATCCCGTTGGAGATGGCAGAAGTTTCAGCGAATTATGTGCTGGAAGCAGAGGCTGCTGGGGTAGTGGGTGAGCACAAGCGGAACTCTATCCCTGGTAGGGTGGTGGGAGGATGGGCTAAGAGCAGATGTGCGTGAAATGGAACAGATTTGTTTGAGGGCAGCATTGATGGTGGAGGAAGGGAAGCCCCTTTTTTTGAAGAAGGACATCTCCTTCATTCTAGAGTGAAAAGCCTCATCCTGAGAACAGATGCAGTGGAGATGGAGGAATTGAGAGAACGGTATGGCGTTATTACAAGTAACAGAGTGGGAAGAGGTATAGTCCAGCCAGCTGTGAGAGTCTGTGGGTTTATAATAAACATAAGCTGTCTCCAGAGATAGACAGTGAGATAGAGAAGGGGAAAGGAGGTGTCGGAAATGGACCAGGTAAATTTGAGGGCAGGGTTGAAGTAGACGAGTTCAGCACGGGTGCAGGAAGCAACACCAATGCAGTTGTTGATGTAGCGTAAGAAATGTGCGTGACGGTCACCTGTGTAGGCTTCAAACATAGACTGTTCCACATAGCCGACAAACAGGCAGGCACAGCTGGGATCCCTGTGAGTACCCGTGGCTACACCTTTTGTTTGAAGGAAGTAGGAAGAGCCAAAGGAGAAGTTATTTATAGTGAGGAGAAGTTCCGCTAGGCAGAGGAGAGTGGTGGCGGAGGGGAGCTGGTTAGGTCTGGTGTCCGTAAAGAAATAGAGAGCTTTTAGACTTTCCTGGTGGGGGATGGAGGTGTACAGGGAATGGACGTCCGTAGTAAAAATAAGACGGTGGGGCTAGGGAACCTGAAATCATTCAAAAGATCCAGAGTGTGTGAATTATCATCGATGTAGGTAGAAAGAGATTGAACTAGGGGGAGATAAAACAAGCTGAAACAATGGGTCTACCTGGATAAGCGGGTTGTGGATCTTGGGTCAGTGGTAGAAACGGGAGGTGCCATTGTTTCAACTTACAAGTGCTACACCCACCCCTACATCTCCTCCCTCACTACCATTCAGAGCCCTAAACAGCCCTTCCAGGTGAGGTGACACTTCACCTGTGAGTCTGTTGGTGTTAAGGAATGGAGGGTTATGGGCTGAGTGCAGGTCGGTGGGACTGGGTGAGAGTAAGAGTTCGACACTTAGTAGAAGGGCCGAGATGGCCTGTTTCCATGCTATAATTGTTATATGGTTATGTGGTTATATACTGTGTCCGGTATACCCAGTGTGGCCTCTTGGATATCGATGAGACCCGACGTAGATTGGGAGACCGCTCCTCCAAGCACCTGCACTCCATCCACCAGTAAAAGCGGGATCTCCCAAAGACCACCCATTTTAATTCTAATTCCGATTCCCATTCTGATATGTCCATCCATGGCCTCCTCCACTGTCGTGATGGGGACGCTTAGGTTGGAGGAACAATACCTTGTATTCCTTTTGGGTAGCCTTTAACCTGATGGCATGAACATCGATTTCTTGAACTTCCCATAATGCCCCACTCCCCCCCTACTTCACCATTTCTCATCCCCGTATCCCTCTCTCATCTTATCTCCTTGCCTGCTCGTCGACTCCCTCCGGTGTTTCTCCCCTCTTTCCTTCCTTCCATGGCCTTCTGGCTTTTTCACCTATCAACTTCCCAGCTCTTTACTTCATTTCTCCTCCTTCATGTTTCATCTGTCACCTTGTGTTTCTCTCTCCCATCCCCTCACCTTTTAAATCTACTCCTCAGCATTTATTCTCCAGTCCTGCTGAAGGGTTTTGGCCCAAAACGTCAAAATACTCTTCCATAGATGCTGCCTGGCCTGTTGAGTTCCTCCAGCATTTTGTGTGTGTTGTTTGGATATCCAACATCTACAGATTTTCTCTTGTTTGCTCTTTTATTCCCACTCGCTGTCTTCTGCCTGTCAGCCATTCCACTATCCATTCCAGTACCTTTCCTGTCACACCATAGGATTTTATCTTGTTAAGCAGCCTCATGTGTGGCACCTTATCAAATGCCTTCTGAAAATCCAAGTAAATGACAGCCACTGCCTCTCCTTTGTCCACACCGCTTGTTACATCCCCGAAGAACTCTAACAGATTTGTCAGGCTATATTTTCCTTCACAGAAACTATGCTGACTTTGACTTATTTTATCATTAGTCTTCAAGTACCCCAAAACCTCATCCCTAATAATAGACTCCAACACTTTCCCAGCCACTGAGATTAGGCTAACTGGCCTATAATTTCCATTCTTTTGCCTTCATCCCTTCTTAAAGAGTGAAATTACATTTGCAGTCTTCCAGTCCTCCAGGACCATAAGCAATTATTGAAATATCATGACCAATACATCCGTTATCTCTTCAGCAACTTCCCTCAAGACTCTGGGATGTAATCCATCTGGATGTAGTCCATCTTATCCACCTTAAGACCTTTGAGTTTGCCTAGCCCTTTTTCATTTGCAATAGCGATGGCACTCACTCTTGCTCCCTGACACGCATGGACTTCTGGCACACTGCTAGTGTTTTCCATAGTGAAGACTGATGCAAAGTACCCATTAAATTCATCTGCCTTTCTTTGTCTCCCATTACTACCTCACCGGTCACATTTTCCAGTGGTCCAATATCAACTCTCACCTCCCTTTCACTCTTTATATAACTGAAAAATTTTAGGTATACTTCTTTATAATATTGGCTAGTTTGCCCTCATATTTCATCTTTTTCCTTCTTATAGCTTTTTCAGTTGCCTTTTGCTGGATTTTAATAGCTTCCCAATTATCCAACTTCTTTGCTACCTTCTTTGCCATTTCCTCGGTTTTTTTGCAGTCCTTAACTTTCCTTGTCAGCCACGGTTGCTCACCCCTCCTATTTGAGATCTTCTTCCTCGGTGGGACATATCTTTCCAGCATCTTGTGAGCTATTCCCAGAAATGTCAGCCATCTCTGCTCTGGCATCAACCCTGCCAATATCCTCCTGCAATCCTTCTGGGAAGCTGCTCTCTCATGTCTTTGTAATTTCCTTTATTCCATTGCAATACTGATACATCCGAGTTATGCTTCTCCCTTGCAAACTGCAGTATGAATTCAATC
Organism: Mobula hypostoma; assembly: GCF_963921235.1. NCBI lineage: Eukaryota > Metazoa > Chordata > Chondrichthyes > Myliobatiformes > Myliobatidae > Mobula > Mobula hypostoma. Next base: position 46,253,898 of record NC_086121.1, on the reverse strand, counting down.
ATATTATGCTCACTGTCTCTTAGGGGTTCCTTTACGTTATAGAAACATAGAATAGCCTTTCCCTAGTAGGCTTGAGCACAAGCTGCCCTAAAAGGTCATCTCATAGGCACTCAACAAATTCCCTGTCTTGCGAGCCGACACAAACTTGATTTTCCCAATCCATTTGCATATTGAAGTCCCCCAATACAATTGTGACATTACCCTTATTACATGCCTTTTCCAGCTCCCTTTGCAATCTGAACCCCACATCTTGGCTACTATTTGAAGGCTTTTATCTGATTCCCTTATGTTTTTTTTTACCCTTTTAATTTCTTAACTTCACCCACAAAGATTCGACATTCTCTGACCCTATGTCTGTCCTCTTTCCAAAGATGTAATTTTATCTCTTACAAACAGAGCCACACCACTGCCTATGCCTTACTGTCTGCCCTTTCGATACAAAGTATATCCTTTGATGTGGACCCTCAATTATGGCCTTCTGTCAGCCATGACTCCGTCATACTGACTAATATCTAATTGCGCCATAAGTTCATCCAGCTTTTTCCAAATGCTACGCACATTTAAATACAGCACCTTCAGTCCTTCGATACATTCATGTATCCCATCATGTACTTGTAAACCTGCTGACTCATCCTTAGGTCTATCTTCCTGGTTCCCATCCCCATGCCATATTAGCTTAAACCACTCCTAACCTTCTAGTAAATCTAGAAATCCACAAGAATATTGGTCTACCTCGGATTCAAGTGCTACCCGTTCTTTTTGTACAGGTCCCACCTGCCCCAGAAGAGGTCCCAGTTATCCAGAAATCTAAATCCCTGTTCCCTGCTTCAATTCTTAAGCCACACATTTATCTGGCACTTCATTCTATTCCTATCCTCACTGTCGTGTGGCACAGGCAGTAATCCCAAAATTACGCCCCTTTAGGTTCTGCTTATCGGCTTCCATCCTAACTCCCTGTATTCTTTTCTCAGGACCTCCTCCGTTTTTCTTCTTCTGTTGTTGGTACCAATATCTACCACAGCTACTGGCTGCTAACCTTCCCTTTTCAGGGTATTATGGATGCATCCAGAAACATCTCAGATTCTGGCACCTGGGAAGCAAACTACCATCTGTGTTTCCTTTTAGCGCCCACAGAATTGCCTATCTGTTCCCCTGACCATAGAGTTTACACTTTAAACCATTTTAGACAATCTCTTGTTTCCAAGGGTTAAACCCTTGCCAGAATATTCAGTTACAATCCGACACAACTGAGGAAATGTATTACTCTAAGTCTTTAGAAACATAGAAACATAGAAAACCTACAGCACAATACAGGCCCTTCGGCCCACAAAGTTGTGCTGAACATGTCCCTACCTTAGAAGTTACTAGGCTTACCTAAAACCCTCTATTTTTCTAAGCTCCATGTACCTATCCAAAAGTCTCTTAAAAAACCCTATCATATCTGCCTCCACCACCGTTGCCTGCAGCCCATTCCACGCACTCACCACTCTCTGAGTGAAAAAACTTACCCCTGACATCTTCTCTGTACCTACTCCCCAGCACCTTAAACCTGTGCCCTCTTGTGGTAACCATTTCAGCCCTGGGAAAAAGCCTCTGACTATCCACACGATCAATGCCTCTCATCATCTTATACACCTCCATCAGGTCACTTCTCATCCTCCGTTGATCCAGGGAGAAAGGGCCGAGTTCATTCAACCTATTCTCATAAGCCATGCTCCCCAATTCAGGCAACATCCTTGTAAGTCTCCTCTGCACCCTTTCTATGGCTTCCACATCCTTCCTGTAGTGAGGTGACCAGAACTGAGCACAGTACTCCAAGTGGGGTCTGACTCGGGTCCTATGTAGCTTTAAAACAAAGAAATGTTGGAAGATATTCATCATGCACAATTAAACAACATTCAATATGTTTAAAGCATGAAATCAACTCAATAACCAACATTCCAACATATTATGACTCTTCTGTAACTCCAATCTCTGATTTGTGTTATGATGTAAATAACACGAACTATCTGCTGTACATTTCTGAGCCTAATGACCCATAAGCTGCCTCCGGGGTATTTCTAAGGTTAAAATCTAGTTCCTGCACTTCCTTCTCCCATGCTTTAACCATTTGCCTAAGTACCTGTGCCTCAGAATGTGTAGGGTCACTGGGTTCAAACAGTTCCAGCAATTTTTTTTAGATTCAGCAGTGCTTTGAGATGCTGATGTTCTCAACCATCTATTGGGTTCTGGCTCTAAGTTATTGTGATGTAATGCTGATCCATGCATCCATTGGAATACCATTCACAGATGGAACGCAGATGCAGATCCTTTCCTCTGGTAACATTTACATAATTCATCTAAGATGCTGCAGGAACCCAGCAGGCCAGGCAGTATCTATGGAAAAAGAGTATAGTTGACATTTTGTGTGTGCTGCTTTGATTTCCAGCATCTGCAGAATTTCTCTTGTACGTAATTCATCTATTGGATCCACACTGTTATTACCTATAATTGTCAGTATCACATTCTTTAAATCCTCATTTGTTCCCCCAGCATATCGTTAATGTTTCTGGCAAAGCGGAGTGTATGTTCGGATGCAAGCACATTATAATCTATCTTCTTTGCTTGGCATCATCTAGTCCATCTATTGCTTTCTGGTAACTAGTTGCTTGGAACAGTTCCCTAGGATTGTCCCCAGGCATATATGTCCTGATATCCTTAGCAATACCATTTGGCTGCCTTACCCCATAAGGTGTAGTGTATGTTATATTCTGGTTTTGAGTTCCTGCCCCGGATCCTCCCTCTCTGATAGTAACAAGGGGAGCCAATTGTGCCATTGGTAGCACAGGCTCTTTGTGATTGAACATTGACAGGAGGTCTTTGGATGGAAGCTCCTATCACGGCCATATTTGGTCGCTTTATCTGCTAAATCATGCCAATTCATATCTCCATATTCATCCCCTTTATTTCTTTCAGATCCAAAAGCACATATTATTCCTCACTGTGCAGCAAGTTGGTCCAGCAGATTTTGTATCTGCTTTAAACACTTTGCATGATCACTAGTGTTCCTCTTCCTTTCCTGTGCTGTTTTCTGAATCACATTCATAGTTGTCTTTAAATCGCTGCACTGATCCCTTGATTCTTCCACCTGGCTCTTAGCTATAGTGGCTTCTTCTTTCTGCTTACTCCTTCAAAACAATCCAATTCCTCCGGACTTGCAGAATCCCTACTTCCCTAAATTCTCCATCCTGGGTCTGTACCAACAAACTACCCAGTCTCCAGATCTCTGTTTCTCACCCACGTGGTCCGACTTGAGTCTCCTGCTGACAAAATGGAGATTTAAACTTGAGCCCACCCAGAGGTGCTAATTCTGTTACAGAAATCATCCCTTGTATATTGATCAGGGAAACAGAGAGAGAATCTGTAATTACCAACAAGTACCTTTATTGTCTCAACGGAAGAACACGTGAAGTTACACAAGTGTGCACACCTATTAAGTTTTCTTAACCTTGCATGAACAATTAAAGAAAAGAAAAGATACAAAAGGAGTTTCTGCTGCTGACCGCATGCTCCTTGTAGACCCATTTTTAATCTCCATGTCCGTGGGATTCTCCTCACGGTTGTTCTCCTACCAAACATGTTACATATTTGGAACTCCTGACTTTTATAGTGTTCCTCATCTGTTGAACTCAAGGTCACCTGACCAACCTGGGTCACCTTCTTACTGGCTGTACTCCAGGGCTGAACAACTGACATTGTTCTATGGTTCTGCCCCCCAGCCTTGTGTATTTGTTCTTTTCAACTTCAGTTGGTCCAAACCTGCCAAACTAGGCAACCCAGACACTGAGTCTATCGAGATTACGATTTGCATCTTTGGTAGTTCTCACACTTTACATAATAAATAGCTACTCCTCTGAGAATCACCTCAGGTTTAGCAGGTCATTACCCTGCGTCCACATTCAATTGCTCTGGTTGGAATATCACAGGGCAAGAATCAGTTCAGAGTTCACAAAACTGGGGAAACAAAGACCAACTTTGTTTGCTTCCCCTTTCCTTCATTCATCTGAATCCACTAATTTGTAGACTGTAGTTCCTTCTGGCCAACAAGGAGCACCTCCTTGCTCTCTGCCATCAGACTTCCAAATGTTCCATGAACACCTCGCTGTTCTTCTTTTGCAATACTTATTTACTTTTATTTGAACTTAATGTAATTTGTTATGCCTGCACTGTACAGTTGCTACACACAAATTTCATTTCTTACTATATGTCAGTGCGATTAAACCTTTTTCTGATTCCTATCCTGTTCCTTAGAATCTTCTCCAACAACTGCACCACCAGTGATGAAAGACTAATTAATTTGTAGCAGGAGAAATTCATAAAGGCGCACAAATTGCTTTCCATTATTAGCTAAGTATGGAGGTTTTCTTTGAAGGGCCTTGTTCCTCAGAATTGAGAATGTCTTGTAACTACACTGATTTGTGACTTTTTAGGAGACGAAGGCAATATGGGAATTGGTAAGTATGTCCAAGGGGACAGGTAGATGGACAATTTCTGAGGTGTGTGCATTTTCTGATTTCTGTGTGCTTCAGATTAGAGATTCCACGTTCTCAAGAGCCATCCAAGTGCTCACTCTTTGCATTAAATGGTCATAGACTGGGAATCACCAAATAGGCAGTTTTCCATACAGACTTCCAACACAATCCGGAATCTTTCCCTCCATCCATCTGGAAATCACTGCCAATGATACAGCTCAGAATGTTTAAGGAGGGTGGCCTGACCTGCCCAACAACTGACTGAGCATAACCAGGCTCTGTGACAGGACTAGAGAGGATGCTGGCATTGGCTGGGTTGTGTTGCCAATGGATTTGGAAGATTTTGTAGAGACAGAATAAATGTCATAGCTGCAGTACCTTGAGATGTCTGTTGTAGGTCAGCTAGATCACAGAAGTATTTGGGAAGGCACAGATCACTGCTGGCTGGTGTAGAGTGAGGTTTAATGAGATCAGAAATCTTGACCTTCAGACTTCATTTTCCTCAGCTGACTAAGGCTTGACTAAGTCAACAATTGACTAAGGAGCAGGGGGCAGGGATTCAGATTTCTGGATAATTGGAACCTCTTCTGGGGTAGGTGGGACCTGTGCAAAAGGGACAGGTTGAGGGGTCCAATATTCTTGTGGACAGATTTACTAGAGCTGTTGGGAGTGGTTAAACTAATGTGGCAGGGGGACGGGAACCAGGATGATAGAGCTGAGGATGAGCCAGCAGGATTACAAGGAGATGATGGGTGTAACATGAATGTAAGGAAGGACAAGCCAATGATTGGGTTCAAATGCAGACAGAGCAAAAAGTTAAATTGTACCACAATTCAAAAGGATGAAGAATGCAGGAGTGAAGGTGCAGTATTTAAATGCACATAGCATTTAGAATGAGGTGGACAAGCTCATGGCGCAATTAGAGATTGGTTGATATGGCATTGTGGGCATCAATGGTTGAAAGAAGGCCATAGTTGGGAGCTTAGCATCAAAGGATATACTTTGTATTGAAAGGACAGGCAGGAAGGAATACACGGCATTTTGGGTCTGTTGGTAAGAGCTGGAATGGCATATTTAGAAAGAGGTGACGTAGAGTCAGAGAATGTTGAATGTGTGTGGAGTTAAGAAATTGCAAGGACAAAAAAAGAACATTATGGGGATCATATAAGGCCTCCAGATAGTAGCCAAGATGTGGGGTTGAAATTGCAAAGTGAGCTGGAGAAGGCATGAAGTAAGACTAATGACACAATTGTAATGGGGGACTTCAATATGCAAGGAGATTGGGAAAAATAGGTTGGTATTGGATCATAAGAGGGAATTTGTTGATTGCCTATGAGGGGGTGCCCAACCTTTTTTGCATCGCGGACCAGTTTAATATTGACAATATTCTTGTGGTACGGCCGACGGCGGGGCGGGGGGGTTGCGGGTGTGTTAATCACGACTGGAATATAGCTGATAAGTCAACTATAATTCACTTATAAGTGGCGAATGCACTCAATTTTGTTTCTAAAAGGGTTTATCTAACAAATTTAATATTAAACACAGCGCATATTTTCCTCGCATGACTATAGTGATAAGTCAATTATAAGTCACTTATAAGTCTATAGCATCATAACATTTTAAGTAATGTTTGATATTAAACACACAGCGCATATTTTCCTCATATGAACATAAAATCATTGCAACACACCAATATCACTGAATCAGTGGGAGCTCTGGGCTTGTTACCCTTCAACAAGACGGTTCCATCAAGGGGTGACTGGAGACAGCGATACTCGAAGGGGGTTCCTTATGTCCAGTCTATTCCGTAATTTAGTTTTCGTTGCATTCATTGCAGAAAATCCCGCTTCGCAGAGATATGATGTTGGAAATGGAAGCAACGTTTTCAGTGCTTTCGTGGCTGTCTCAGGATATTCAGCCTTGACTTTGATCCAGAATGCCGGCAGAGATGTTATGTCAAAAATACTTTTCAGCCCACCGTCACTTGCAAACTTGAAGAGTTGATCTTCTTCCCGCGCTGACATGGATGACACGTGCGTAATGACATGGTGTGCATAACATTTTGGACTGTATTCCTTGGAGTTTAGAACAATGGGGGGAGACCTCATAGAAACATTTCGAATGTTAAAAGGCATGGACAGAGTGGATGTGGCAAAGTTGTTTCCCATGATGGGGGAGTCTAGTACGAGAGGGCATGACTTAAGGATTGAATGGTGCCCATTCAGAACAGAAATGCGAAGAAATTTTTTTAGTCAGAGGGTGGTGAATCTATGGAATTTGTTGCCACGGGCAGCAGTGGAGGCCAAGTCATTGGGTGTATTTAAGGCAGAGATTGATAGGTATCTGAGTAGCCAGGGCATCAAAGGTTATGGTGAGAAGGCGGGGGAGTGGGACTAAATAGGATAAAATGGATCAGCTCATGATAAAATGGTGGAGCAGACTTGATGGGCTGAATGGCCTACTTCTGCTCCTTTGTCTTATGGTCTTATGGTCTAATAATGACCTTGCGTGCGTTCAAGTTCAACAGTGGGCATGACAGGGAATGAGGAAAGGTGCAGCTGATTCATATCATTTCATATCACCAAATCATATTGTTTCCTCGTGGCCTGGTAGCACATGCTTTGTAGCCCGGTACCGGTCTTCGGCCCGGTGCTTGGGGACCACTGGCCTATGAGATGGCAGGAACCAGGCAAGGTATGATTTCAGAGCTGGGGATCAGATGTGCAGTGAGAATCTATACCTGGTGTGCAGCCCGTGTCAGGGATGATGTCGGTACACATAGAGTGAGAGAGGTGTTGCTGTGTCGAAGAGGGTGAGAAAGAGTCTGTATCACCAGGTGTACATATTACTTCCTCAGCACAGCGGGGTCTCTAACTGTCTTAGACACCTTACCTCTACATCAAGATCTTGCTTGGGGAAGCTATGTGTCTACCTGGAGTACATTAGCCACATTAAAGGAAACCTACTCCACAATGGGATTAAAACAGAGAGGTGCTCCCTGCTCGGAGTGAATGTTGGACTGAATGGCCTGCTTCTTTGCTGTATAGATCTATGATTCTACAATATCCACATGGACATTGACAGTCCTAAATCCTGGTCTTCTGGTAATGCTCAGAACCTCAGGTTCTTTGACATCGACATGGCAACATTGAGTGAAACACAATGGATAGAATACAGCCAGACTGAAGGACCCACTTTCTTGGAGAGAGCTTTCCTATCAAGACTGATTTTTCTGTGGATAACAAGGAGGTGAAAAGGTCATATCCCAATTAAAAGAAAACAAAGTCTTGTTTTTATTACTACTGATGTTCTAGGACATGTTGGTGAACAGCTTCAGTCATGAATCCAGAATCTCATTATCAATCCATGAGAAGGACACCATCAGTGTAACTACCTTCATGAAAGGAGATGAGACCTTGTTGACAACAGAATTGTTACCCTGAGCCTTACACTCAACATCTCTAAGACAAAGGCCCTCCACCAACCAGCCTTTTACAACAATAGTGTTTCATACAGAGACTCTGGAAAAAGTGGACAACTGCTGATTTCTTGACAGCAACTTCATGAAGGTAAACATGGATAATGAAACTCACGTCACTTTTACAGCACCAGCAAAACCTTAAGACCATAAGCGGAAGAGCAGTATTAGGCCATTCAGCCCATCAAGACTGCCTCACCATTCTATCTTGGCTGATCCTGGATCCCACTCAACCCTATACACCTGCCTTCTCGCCATATCCTTTGATGCCCTGACTGATCAGGAAAAGATCAACTTCTGCCTTAAATATACGCACAGACTTAGCCTCCACCACAGTCTGCAGTAGAGCATTACAAAGAACTACTACTCTCTGGCTGAAGAAATTCTTCCTTGTCTCTGTTTTAAAGGGTGGTCCCTCAATTTTGAGGCTGTGCTCCCTAGTTCTGGATACCCCCACCAGAGGAAACATCCTCTCCACATCTACTCTATCTAGTCCTTTCAGCATTCAGTAGATTTCAGTGAGATTACCCAGCATTCTTCTAAATTCCAGTGAGTATAGGCCCAAAGCTGCCAAATGCTCCTCATATGTTAATCCCTTCATTCCCAGAATCATCCTTGTGAATCTCCTCTGGACTCTTTCCAATGACAACACATCCCGTCTGAGATATGGGGCCCAAAACTGTTGACCATACTCTGAAGTGCAGCCTGATCAGTTTTTTTATAAACACTCAGCATTATCTTCTTGATGTTATATTCTCTTCCCCTTAAACTAAATACCAACATTGCACTTGCCTTCTTTACCATAGACTGAACCTGTAAATTAACCTTCTGGGAGTCTTGCACAAGGACTCCTAAGTCCCTCTGCACTTCTGATGTTTGAACCTTCTCCCTTTTAGATAATAGTCCACACTATTGTTCATTATCATACATTTCCCAATATTGTATTCTATCTGCCACTTTTTTGCCAAATCTTCCAATTTGTCTAAGTCCTGCTGCAATTGCATTGTTTCCTCAATTGCATTGCTCGATGTTGGGAGGGATTTCCCTGTGATAGGCTGTATCTGCTACTTTTTGTAGGATTTTCAGTTCAAGAGCATTGTTGTTTCCATACCAGGCTGTGATGCAGCCAGTCAATTTACTGTCCACCACACATTTACAGAAGTTTGTTTAAGTTTTAGGAGTTATGCCGAATCTTCGCAAACACTAAGGAAGCAGAGATGCTGCTGTGCTTTATTCATAATTACACTTGTGTGCCGGACCTGGCACAGGTACTGTGGAATGATAACAGCAAGGAATTGAAAGTTGCTGATCCTCTACACCTCTGATTGCCTGATGAGAACTGGCAATGAGATCTCTGTCTCCTTCTCCTCAAGTCAATATCAGCTCCTTGTTCTTGCTGACATTGAGTAAGAGATTGTTTTTGTGACTCAGCCAGATTTTCAATCTCCCTACAAGATCAGAATTCGTAACAGAATCAGAATCAGGTTTAATATCACCAGCATATGTCATAAAACTTGTTTTACTTAGTGGCAGCAGTACAATGCAGTATAAGGTAATAGAGAGAAAACAAATAAATAAGTAAATCAATTACAATAAAAAAATATATATATATGTGCGCGCACGCGTGTGTGTGTGTGTGTGTGTATTTTTTTTTTAGGCAACCTTTAGTCTCGTAAGACCATGGATTTGCGCGTGGAAGATTTCCAGGGTGCAGGTCTGGGCAAGGTTGAATGGAAGACCGGCAGTTGCCCATGCTGCAAGTCTCCCCTCTCCAGGCCACCGATGTTGTCCAAGGGAAGGACATTAGGACCCATGCAGCTTGGCACCAGTGTCGTAATAGACTAAAAGTGGTGAAATAAAACAAATAATATAAAAAAGTGAGGTAGTGTTCATGGGTTCAATGTCCATTTAGGATTCGGATTGCAGAGGGGAAGAAGCTGTTCCTGAATTGCTGAGTGTGTGGCTTCAGGCTTCTGTACCTCCTATCTGATGGTAACAATGAGAAGAGGCATGTCCTGGGTGATGGGGGTCCCAACTGCACCCTGAAGATAGCTTCGTTTCCAACAGCTGACTAATTTCACAACTTTACGTAGCTTCTTTCAATGCTCTGCAGTAGCCCCCTCATATCGGACAGTGATGCAGCCTTTCAGAATGCTCTCCATGGTACAGCTGTAGAAATATTTGAGTGTTTTAGGTGACAAACCAAATTTCCTCAAACTCCAAATGAAATATAGTTGCTGTGTTGCTGCATCGATATGTTGGGACCAGGTTAGATTCTCAGAGATCTTGACACCCAGGAACTTGAAATTGCTCACCCTCTCCACTTCTGATCCCTCTATGAGGATTATTTCGTGTTCCCTTGTCTTACCCCTCCTGAAGTCCACAATCAGTTCTTTCGTCTTACTGACATTGTGTGGAAGGTTGTTACTACGGCACCACTTAATTAGCTGGTATATCCCACTCCTGTACACCCTGTCATTAGAAATTCTACCAACAGTGTTATTGTCTGCAAATTTATAGATGGTATTTGAGCTATGCCTAACCACACAGTCATATGTATATAGAGAGTAGAGCAGTGGCTAAGCACAAACTCCAGAGGTGCACCAGTGTTGATCGTAACTGAGGAGGAAATATTATTACCAATCCGCACAGATTGTGGTCTTCTGATTAAGAAGTCGACGATCCAATTACAGAGGGAGAGACAGAGGCCCAGGTTCTGTAGTTTATCGATCAGGACTATGAGTACAATGGTCTGAAATGCTGAGCTATAGTCAACGAACAGCATCCTGACATAGGATTTGTATTGTTCAGATGATCTAAGGAACTTCTGACCATAGCAGTGAAGGTTGAAAATATCTCTGAATACTCCTGCCACTCCATTAGGGTCTTCCACCTTGCGTGGGTTCACCATCCTTAAAGCCAGCCTGACATTGGTCTCCGAAACAGAGATCACTATGTTCTCTATTTCAAAGCGGGCATAGAAGGCATGTGTGGTAGTGAAACACCACTGCCATTCATGATATTGGGTTTCACTTTGTAGGAAGTAATATCCTGCAAACCCTGCCAGAGTTGTTGTGGATCCAATCTCACCACCAGCCTCGCTCAGAATTGTTTCTTCACTCTTGAAATAGCCCTTTGCAAGTCTTTCTTGCAGAGACCTGGGCCACCAGACTGAAATGCCACAGATCTAGCCCTCAGAGAATGACAAACCTCTTGTGTCATCTGCGGCTTTTGGTGTGGGAATATACAGCAAGTTTTCGTAGGTACACACTCATCCACACAGGTTTTAATGGAGTCAGTAACAACTGCGGGATACTCATTCAGATACAATCCAGTCCTGTAAGTACTCTTGTGCTTCCCTTGTCGATATCTTCTTGGTCCTCAATACTGGTGTTGCAGTCTTCAGTCTCTGCTTATATTCAGGGAGTAGAAGTACAGCCAGGTGATCAGATTTTCCGAAGTGTGGGCGTGGAATAGCCTGGTAAGCGTTCTTGATGGTGATGTAGCAGTGGTCCAGTGTGCTTTATCTGCAAGTGATTTGTTGATGATAATTATTTAGTGACTTTTTCAAGCTATCATCATTAAAATTCCCCAAAATAATGGTGAAGGCATCAGGGTGTGCTCTTTCGTGTATGTTGCTCAGGCTCAGATCATCTAGAGCCTGTTTGACATTGGCCTGAGGTGTAATCTACACTGTTCGTTGAAATCTCCTCCAGTAGGTAAAATGGCCGACACTTCATTGCAAGATATTCCAGGTCTGGTGAGCAGAATTGGGTCATCACTGACACTATATGCTGATTTGTCACCACCTTTTATGGTCCTATGACTGTGGTGCCATCAGCAAACTTGAATATGGCATTGGAGATATGCTTAGCCACACAGTCATAGGATAGATTGAATAGGTTAGGACTTTGTTCCTCTTGCACGTAGGAGAATGTAGGGAGATCTTATATATAACCATATAACAATTACAGCAGGGAAACAGGTCATCTTGGCCCTTCTAGTCCATGCCGAACTCTTCCTCTCACCTAGTCCCACTGACCTGCACTCAGCCCATAACCCTCCATTCCTTTCCTGTCCATATATCTATGCAATGTAACTTTAAACAACAACATCGAACCTGCCTCAACCACTTCTGCTGGAAGCTCGTTCCACACAGCTACCACTCTCTGAGTAAAGAAGTTCCCCCTCATGTTACCCCAAAATTTTGCCCTTTAACTCTCAACTCATGTCCTCTTGTTTGAATCTCCCCCACTCTCAATGGGTAGTACATGACCGCAGTGTCAGCTCGGAATTCCGTTGCTCCTTCTCCACGTTGACGAGCGTGAATTCCAAGTCTGCAATGGTTGTCCCACAAGTGCGGCACTCAGCCTCCGGCCGGCATTTTGAGCACTCAGTTCAGCAGTGCAAATCCCCTCTCTCCCTTGTGTCTCATTCAGATTGATGACCTGGGTTTCCATCCCCACATCCACTACCGACTGTTCCAACAGCAGGAAGTTCAACTGGTATGTCGGGTCATTTTTCTCACATTGCACCAAACTCCTCCACATGTGACACTTCGCTTCTGTTGCCCGGTCTCAGCCACTCGCCTCACTTCATAGTCCCCCCAGGCGAATCCAAGCTCTAGGCGGTCATCCACATACGCCAAAACTCCACACACCTTCACTTCCCCCATGGTCTTCCTCATGCCCTGCGGGAAGGATGCAGGGGCTCTGGATATGCCCTGGGCATCTTTTCGGATCGGAATAATCCTAGGGAACTAATAATGGCCATCTTCGGCTCGACAGCTGCACTCCTCGGGATCTGACAACATCCACTCCTCAGATCCAGCACATGTGTTTTGTATGCTGTGTGGTTGCCCTGTTTAAATCTGTAATGTGTGTCTCTGTGGTTTATTTGCTGGTTATTGCTGTATGTGTGGTGGGTGCAGTCTTTGTTCGAGTTCAGACTAGCACTTACACTACCAAAATGTAGCACCTCACATTTTTCAGCATTAAACTCCATCTTTCAGACCACTCTTCTAACTGGTCTAAATCTCTCTGCAAGCTTTGAAAACCTACTTCATTATCCACAACGCCACCTATCTTAGTATCATCTGCATACTTACTAATCCAATTTACCACCCCATCATTCAGATCATTAATATATATGACAAACAACAGTGGACCCAGTACAGATCCCTGAGGCACACCGCTACACACCGTCCTCCAATCTGACACATAGTTATCCACCACTACTCTCTGGCGTCTCCCATCCAGCCACTGCTGAATCCATTTTACTACTTCGATATTAATGCCTGACAATTGAACCTTCCTAACTAACCTTCCGTGTGGAACCTTGTCAAAGGCCTTACTGAAGTCCATATAGACAACATCCACCGCTTTACCCTTGTCAACTTTCTTAGTAACCTCATCAAAAAATTCAATAAGATTTGTCAAACATGACCTTCCACGCACAAATCCATGTTGACTGTTCCTAATCAGACCCTGTCTATCCAGATAATTATATATACCATCTCTAAGAATACTTTCCATCAAGGTACCCACCACTGACGTCAAACACACAGGCCGATAATTGCTAGGTTTACTCTTAGAACCCTTTTTAAACAATGGAACCACATGAGCAATACGCCAATCCTCCAGCACCATCCCCGTTTCTAATGACATTTGAAATATTTCTGTCAAAACCCCTGCTATTTCCACACTAACTTCCCTCAAGGTCCTAGGGAATATCTTGTCCGGACCCAGAGACTTATCACTTTTATATTTCTTAAAAGCGCCAGTAATTCCTCTTCTTTAACCATCACACTTTCCATAACTACCCTCCTTGTTTCCTTTACTTTACACAACTTTATAGAGGTATTTACTCAATCTTATAGAGGTATTCAAAATTATGAATGCCTGCAGACTTCTCCCCCTCATTTTGGGTGAGACTATAACTAGAGGGCATAGGTTGAGGGTGAAAGGAGAAATATTTTAGGAATCTGAGAGCTATTTTCTTCATTTAGAGGATGGTGAAAGTGTGAAATGAGCTGCCAGTGGAAGTGGTAGAAACAGGTTGAACTGTGCCATTTAAGCAAAGTTTATGGGTGAGTACATGGATGAGAGACGTATGGAGGGCTATGGTCTGAGTGCAGGTAAATGGGATTAGGCAGGAGACCAGGCTGGCATAGAATAGGTGGGCTGAAGAGCTTGTTTCTGTGCTATTGTGTTCTATGACTCTACTGATCCACACATCTTACAGAGGTGGGAGGAAATTGGAGCACCCCAGAGAAGCCTGCAGATCATGAAGTGATCGTCCACACAGACAGCACCAGAGTTGAACCTGGGTGCGCTATCTGTCTTTGCAGAAGAGTCAAAGTCTAGGCTGCAGATTTAAAATACTCAGGGGAAAGATGAAGGAATTTTTAATATGCTAAACTGGAGGGAGGGTAAAGGCTGATTTATACTTGTGTGTCAAATGTATGCCGTAGGTACGGCGTAGCCGTGAACTCGACACTGTATCTACACCGAAACTCTACGCCATAGCCTAATGTGCACCTCTCCCAAAATGTAACTACATGTCACGGCGTCACAGACCGCAACAGCTGTGATTGGTCCGCTTGGTAGCATCGCATTTCCTCCTACGCTGCAATAGCTTCCCATTGGGCGACTGAAGGGCAGGGAGGGAACTCTGGCTGCATAAAGCTTTACAGACCTCAGAAATTATGGAGGACCCTGTGCTTGATGTCAGTTTGTAGCTAGCTGCTACAGCCTGTTGACTTCCACCTGAAGCTAAAACTCGAATGGTGATTGCCAGTCTCTGAGTATACTGTACGTACACTGATGCGAAATAAATGGTTGGAGACAATGAACCAAATCGGCAAATCTACCTGCCGACATTTGAAAATATTTGAAATATATTTTCTCGTCCATGTCTCTCAGTGGCCGGGCAAGCACAGAAAATTCACACTCCTTTAGTTTCAGTCGCCATTGTTTGAAGTTTGAGTTTCTTCATGTTGAGTTACGCACAAGTATAAATCAGCCTTTAGGGAGGGGATGTCTTGATGGGCTAAAACCAAGATGACCATGGGGATAAGATGTAAACAAAGTTATCTGGTAGGAGAGTGAATGTGAACAGTTAGAGAGTGAGAACAGGGACAGAAGAATATGGAAGTTGTGGAATGCAGAGTGGGAAGACACAACTGGCAGATGAGGCTGGGCATGTCCTCCCACCCCAGAGAAGAACAGTTCCTACATTCTTTTGTCTATAATCTCACTCTCTGACTGCTACAGTCTCACATATTGTTGGAGATATTTTCTTCTTTCCTTTCCCACCTTACTTATTGATTTTACTTTTTATTTAGTGATGTAGCCTGGAATAGGCCTCTCCAGCAATCACCTGACAACTCCGATTTAACCCTGGCCTAATCACGGGACAATTTCAATCAGCAGTTAACCTATCCAGTATGTCTTTGGAAACCCGAGCAGCCAGGGAAAAACCCACACATTCCATGGGGATGATGAACAGAGTCCTTACAGATGGTGTTGGAATTGAGCTCCAAACTCTGATGCTCTGAGCTCTAATATTGTCCCTCTAAACAACCAGAGAAACCGTACGGAAGCAGGCCTCTTGGTTCTTGAACTTCACACCAACCATCAGCTCCCATGATCACTCATACTTGGGATGTGAGAAGGAACTAGAGCACTCTGAGGAAACCCGGATGGTCACAGGAAGAACTGGCAACTTCACGGGCATCATTAAGTCCCTAGTGCTATGACGCAATGGCTTCAGCTATAGCACTGATGGAAGGTCTTAGATCTGAAATTGTGGCTGATCTATCTCCACAAATGCTGCCTGACCTGTTGAGTGTTTCTAGTATTTTTTTGTTTTATCTCAAACTGTCATTCTTGGACAGTTTTATTTGTGTTGGCTTAAGTTTAGTTTTCACATCCTGGATCTGTGCTTCCTTCTGAAGTAGGGGAGTAGACAGAGTTCCAGCTGTAGCTGACTTGATCTGCCTAGAGGACTATGAGGAGAGAAGCTGACCATCACACCTTCAGCCTAGGGCCTGAGTGATCTCCATCAACTTTGTACTCACTTTGTTTTACTCTTCATCACTAATCTAACATGTTTATTGATATGCAACCTAACTTACGGACTAATACCTCGACTAATGCTCAATGCCTTGACTAATATGCCTTCAGAATCAGAATTACAATCAGAATCAGGTTTAATATCACTGGCATATATTGTGAGTTGTTTTGTGGGAGCAGTACATTGAAATATATAATAATAAAAAACTAACTTACAATAAGAATTACATATTCTATGTGTGTATATATATGTATGTATAAATAAATGATAATAAAAAATATACAGAAACATAGAAAACTTACAGTACAATACAGGCCCTCCGGCCCACAAAGCTGTGCCGACATGTCCCTACCTTAGAAATTACCTAGAGTTACCCATAGTCCTCTATTTTCCTAAGCTCCATGTACCTATCTAAAAGTTTCTTAAAATACCCTATCGTATCCGCCTCCACCACCATCGCCGGCAGCCCATTCCACACACTCATCGCTCTGCGTAAAAAACTTACCCCTGACATCTTCTCTGTACCTGTATGGATGTATACGTATGTCTATATATATGTCTGTATGTATGTATGTGTGTGTGTATATAGATAGATACACTTTATTAATCTCGAGGGAAATTTGGTGTAAGTAATGTAATGCAAAAAGAAAGCATAAAACGAAGTTACACACGCAAAATGCTGTAGGAACTCAGCAGGACCAGCAGCATCTATAGCAAAAAGTACAGGACGAGACACTTTGTATTGAAAAATAAAGTTCATAGGTTCAATGTCCATTCAGAAACCTGATGGAGGGGAAGAAGCTATTCCTGAATCGTTCAGTGTGTGTCTTCAGGCTCCTGTAACTCTCCCTTGATGGTAGCAATGAGAAAGGGGTATGTCCTGGATGATGTGGGTCCTTAATGATGAAGGCCTTCTTTTTGAGGCATTGCCTTTTGAATGTGATGCTGGGAATGCCTCTGCCCATGAAATAGCTGGCTGAGTTTATAACTTCCTGCCGTTTTTTTTCCGTTCCTGTGCCCTGGCTCCTCTTTTCAGAGGTGATGCAACCAGTTACAATGTTCTTCATGGTACTTCTGTCTAATTCTGCAAGTCTTTGATGAGAAACCAAGTCTCCTCAAACTCTGAATGAAATATAATCATTGTCATGCCTTGTCTGTAATGGCATCGATACGTTGGGCCCAGGTTAGATTTTCAGAGATGTTGACACCCAGAAACTTGAAACTGCTCATTTTTTCCTCTTCTGATCCCTTGATGAAGACAATGTGTTTTCATTGTCTTACCCTTTCTGAAGTCCACAATCAATTCTTTGGACTTACTCACATTGAGAGCAAGGTTGTTGTTGCAACACCACTCAACTAGCTGATCCTGTATGCCACCTCATCACCATCTGAAATTCTGCCAACAATAGTTGGTGAAATCAGCATACTTATAGAGGGCATTTCAGCTGTGCCTAGCCACACAGTCATTCTTTACTACCCTATCAAATTGTGCAGCTATGGATTTGGACATCAAGATCCCTCTGGGCATCAACTGTGTTAAGGGTAATGCTATTAACTGTGTAGGTCTATGGCAGATTCCATTTCCCTGACTGTGCATTTATTTCTGGAGTATTTAGCCAATAAAGGCACCTACATTAGACACGATTACATCTCCACCTTCAATGCTGTAATTCCAAGCAAACTGATCTTCAGATTCCTAGACCTGGGTCTAACACCTCTCTTTGCAACTGGATCCTTGACTTCCTGACCAATAGACCACAATCAGTGAGAATTGGCAGCAAAACCCCGGCCACAATTATCCTCAATACTGGTGCCTCAACCACAAGGATGTTAAGAATCTGCCTTTAACCTTGTATTTTGCCTTTCAAATTCACCTACCAAAGTGAATTGTTTCACATTTATCTTCTGGGCTGATCTCCATCTGTCACCTCTCACCTCTGCTCTGTATCATGTCAATGTCCATTTAAACCCTCGACATTCTTCTACACTATCCAAAGACACCAACAACCTTTGTGAAATAACTCACCCTTCCACTTCCTCATCCAAGACATTTATAAAAATCACAAACGAGCAGGGTCCCAGTGCAGATCTATATGGAACACCACTGGTCTCTGGCCTTCAGACAGAATATGCTCCATCCACTGCCACCTGCTCTATACTGGGGAAACTGAAGTCACCCTCAACATCTCTGCTTATCTGTTCCACAATGTCATGGTGGCTTTTGGGATTCTGTTAGTATAATTCCATCAGAGTGAAGGTATCTTGCTTATTTTTGAGTTTTGTCTACACGGACTTAATGGATAAGCCCTCACTTCCCTTTGGTGTTTGGACGTGGGGGTGATGTCGCCCTCTTGTTCCCCTGACTTAGAACACCTAATGATCATATAGACCATTCTAATTGCCTTGGGAAGTCTCATTTGTGATCCTGACCACAGTTTATATACCACCAGCAGTCGATTATAACCAAGCACTCATGAAACTGCACTATGTTATCTGCAGGCAAAAAAAAACAGCCCATCCTGAAACATTTCAAATTATAGTCAGTGACTTCAGTCAGGCCTGTTTGAAGAAAACCATGCCTAATATTCACCAGCATGTAGCCTGTTGCACCAGAGATCCCAGCACACTATACCACTGGTACACTGCGATAGGAATGCCAATAGTTCCTTTTGGAGACTGCATTTTGGCAAGTTGGATCATTTGGCTGTACTCCTACTTCCTGCATACAGACAGAGCCTAAAATGCAAGGCTCCAGAGATCAAGGCAACCAAGAGGTGGCCGTGAGAAACTGAGTAACAGTTACAGGATTGCCTGGAGTCAGTGGACTGGGACCTATTTAAAAACTCATCTGAGAGCCTGAATGACTACACCAGGGTTGATACAGACTTTATTTAAACAGCTGTGGATGAATGTGTCCTACAAAATTATTCAGGGTCTTCCCCAATCGAAAGCCCTGGATAAACCATGAAATTCAGAATTTGCTGAGGGCCAGGAAGGAGGCATTCAAGTCTGGAGATCAAGAATGCTACAAGAGGTGCAGGTATGATCTTTAGAAAGCCATCTCAGGGGCGGTGCAGATACTGGACTAGACTGGAATCAATGAGGGATGCTTGACAGCTGTGGCAGGGTTTGAATGTCATAACCAGCTACAGAGCTAAATCTAGCGACATCGAGGAACAGTAGAGCTTCGCTTCCAGATGAGTTCAATGCTCTCTGTGCTCACTTTGACCACCAGAACCATCATGCGGCCCTACATCTCCCGATGACCTTTTGGCCTCAGTATCTGGAGAAGGTGTGCGGGCTGCCTTCAAGAGAGCGAATCCAAGGAAAGCATCCAGTCCAGATGGAGTATCTGCTGTGTACTGAAGACCTGTGCTGGCCCACTGGTTGGTGTGTTCATGAATATCTTCATCCTCTAGCTCTGTCAGTCTGTGGTACCCAGGCTTCAATTATACTGGTGCCCAAGAAGAATGTGATAAGTTGTCTAAATGACTATTGCCCAGTAGCACTTATATGCACAGAGCTGAAGTGTTTTGAGAGGATAGTGTTGAAACATATCAGCTCCTGTCTGAGTACGGCTTGGATCCGCTCCAATTTGCCTATAGAAGCAACAGGTCTACAGCAGATGCCATCTCTTTGGCTTTTCACCCAACTCTAGAACTTCTGGACAGCAAAGATGCAAACATCAGGATGCTCTTTACAGATTATTGCTCTGCATTTAGCACCATCATCCCCTCAAAACTAGTCAGTAAACTCCAATACCAGGGCCTCAATATCCCCTTGAGCAATTGGATCTTGGTTTTCCTCACTTGATGATACCAGTCAATTTGGATTGGCAAAGACATCTCCTCCACAATCTCTATCAGTACAGCTACACCACGGGGGTGTGTGGCTAAGTACAGCTCCGACACCATATACAAGTTTGCCAGTGACTCCATTATTGTGGGTCGTGTCAAGGGTGGTGATGAATAAGCATACAGGAAGAAGACTGAAAATCTGGCTGAGTGGTGTCATAGCAACAACGTCAGCAAGACCAAGGAGCTGATTGTAGACTTGAGGAGAGGGAAACTGGAGGTCCATGAGCCAGTAATCATTGAAGGATCAGAGGTAAAGAGGGTCAGTAACTTTTAATTCCTGGGTATCACTATCTCAGAGTAACTGACCTGGACGCATCATATAAATGTAATTGCAAAGAAAGCATGAGGGCGCCTCTACTTCCTCAGGAGTCTGTGGAGATTTGGCATGTCATCAAAAATCTTGACAAACTTCTACAGATGTTTAGTGGAAAGTATATTGATCGGCTGCATTGTGGCCTGGTACAGGGACACCAATGCCTTTGAGCAGAAAATCCTACAAAAGGTAGTGGATTTAGCTCAGTACCTCATAGGTAAAGCCCTCTCAACCATTAAGCATATCTACATGAAACATTGTTGTAAAAAATCAGCATCCATTATCAAAGATCCTCACCATCCAGGCCATGTTTTCTTGCTGCTGCCGTCAGGTAGAAAGTACAGGAGCCTCAGGGCTGAATAAAAGAGGATAACTGCACTCATTTTACCAATTACCTCACTTTAAGGACACTTTCTTATTTCATGTTCTCATTTGCACAGTTGCTACACTCTTGCTCTTTTGATGCTGTTTACAGTTACAGTTCTATAGATTTGCTGAGTATGCACAAAGGAAAATGAATTTCAGGGTTGTACGTCGTGACATGTATGTACTCTGATAATAACTTTTACTTTGAACTTTTGAACTTTAATTATGTCCCATTTGAATAGGACTGTGATATTGTCTTTCGTTAATAGAGCGACTCCTCCCACCCTACCATCCTTTACCTTCTCTTTTCTGAAACCTTGAATTCCGAGAAGATTAAGATCCAGTCCTGTTCCTCTTCTCTCAGATCCCTCAGGAGCCTTCTGTTCAGCAAAGCCAGTCTCAGCCCCTCCATTCTGTACCTATAACTGCAGTCCCTCATTCAGGAACTATACATGTAAATACTCTACTGGACTCTTTTAAGTTCTTCATATCTTTACGGGAAGATAGCAACCATACTCCATCAAATCTCCATCTGCGGCGGGACCAGTATTTTATAAAAGTTCAGCAGGACCTCGTTGCTTTTGTACCTTGTGCCTGTCCTGATATAGCTTAAGGTTGTGTAGGTCTTTTTAACTTTTTTTAACCTGCCTTGTTATTTTCAATGACTTTGCTCCCATGATTGGTTTTGGTTTATCATTATCACATGTACTAAAGTACAGTGTTGTCCAGCCAGGTTGTGGCACACATAATAACAGTAACCCATGAGTGAAGAGTTTGTTTTTAGCAGTATGTGTTGTATTTTTGTATGCAAAGCTTATTCAATGATTACAATATTACAAAAAAATATATACAATACTCTACCACCTTATACTACTTCCTTCCCTCTCCCTACCTTCTTCCTCTAACTCCTCATCTTTCTTTTCAGTCCTGATGAAGGGTCTCTGCCTGTAATGTTGACTGTTTATTCCTTTCCATAGATACTGCCTGGCCTACTGAGTTCCTCCAGCATTTTGTGTGTGTTCCTTGCATGTATGCAATTCTGAAGTCTATGTAAAATATGCTATTTACAATTTCAAATGAAAATGTGGTTAGCACCCTGTGGGGCTCACTGTTTCTGGAAATCCTCCACTGTACCTATGGATACCACATGTTCCTTCTCCAGGGACACCCGTTCATGAACAAACTCTGAAAGAGGGACAGGCAGTTCGTCCAGGCAGAACCCTTGACTGCCCTAGTGTCTGTTGTATCAGCCTTTTGGGAAAAGTGAATCTGGTTGGAGCTGGATAGTTTATGAGAAACATTTTGCACTTGTGGGGCAATTGGAGTAGGAAGTGACAAGGCAAGGAACTGGCATGTTATAAATCAGTCACAGTGAATGATGGTGCAACACTGAGTGGGTGATTTATGGCTTAGTATTATGTACTCTTTCAAGGTTGAAGACAGCATTTTGCAACTGGTCCTTAGAGCCACAAAATGTCTGTAGTATCTTTTTATTAAGAGCGCTTTATAACTAAAGTGACAAGTGATGTAAGGCTGGTCGGTAGCTCTGGGCTCTGCTGTCATCTCAGCAACTGCTTAAGTGTAAAAGTAGCTGGCCGATTATTAATATGTTGATTGATCATGTCAAATATGGTGTCAAGTTATGACCTGTCCCCTGGTGCCAAGTCTATTAGCATGGCTCATTTGGAAATACTAACTGCTGTTGCTAATGTCAGATACAAGCTGTGATGTTGTCAATCATGGCTGTCGGTTTCTGTTGGTTTTTCACAGAAAATTACCCAATACAAAAGGAAAACATTCTGAATTTTATCTATTATAAATAAAAAGATCATTGTGTTTTTTATAGATGATCTGCTTTTTCCAGTTATTTACCAACGTGATCAATAATTCTGTAATCTAAAGAAGGAGATAGTACCAACAAACAACGTGACCAAGGTGACATCCTCCAGATGGTTTACAAAAGTACTTCTTTCGCTTCGTTTATGTCTCCTTTATCTTTCCAATGTGGCTCTGCTACTGTTGGAGCCTGTGATCTACACTTTAGTGGTGCAGACTGATTGAGCGTCCAGCGCTTTGCTGTCTCTGAGGGTGTTTGGTGAGGTTTCAAGCGATGTATGTGGCCTTGAGGGAGGGAATCCTGATCAAAGTTTCAAAGGTTCATTTATTTATTATCAAAGTACAGGCAGTCTCTGGGTTATGAATGAGTTCCATTCCTTAGTCCGTCTTTTAGTCCGATTTGTACGTAAGTCGGAACAGGTACATCCGGTATTATTTACCGTCAGTTAGTCAAACGTTTGTCTTAGTGTATAGTATATATTTTACCTTTCTATGCATATAAAACTCATAAGAAGCGTATGTATTTCAATAATTAAATCACTGCGTTGCTTAGTAATAACTGTAGCTTTCATCGGGGCAGGGCCTTTCACATGCTCCATGATTCTCACTTTATCCTTTATCTTTTAAAATTGTTCAGATCGTTGACGGACTGTAGCCTAAAGCTTTTCCAATGACCGATGGCATTTCACCTCTTTCCGATCGCTTTATTATTTCCACTTTATTTTC
Source organism: Mobula hypostoma (assembly GCF_963921235.1). Classification (NCBI taxonomy): domain Eukaryota; kingdom Metazoa; phylum Chordata; class Chondrichthyes; order Myliobatiformes; family Myliobatidae; genus Mobula; species Mobula hypostoma. Next base: position 46,230,735 of record NC_086121.1, on the reverse strand, counting down.
AATTGTGATCGTTTTCCGTCAACGGAACAGAAACACTGCGGATTCAGCAGCATGTCCTGTGTTTACCCAGATGCTAAAGTCCACCCGCATTGAGACAGATTAAATGGGACAAGTGGGGGGCGGTGCTGACTGGAAAAGCGGGGAGGGGTCAGGGTGAATTTTGCTAAGAAATATTTAAGCCAAATACAAAGTTACACACTCAACACAGTGTTAACGGCAACGGCTTAAAATGGCGGACGGCATCGTGATCGGACTTAAAATGGTGGACGGTGTTCTCCTTCCTCCGTTCATAAGTACGAGTTGTTTGTAAGTTGGACGTTCGTAACTCAGGGACTGCCTGTATACAAATCTGAAATTCTCCGTCTCCAGATAGCCATGAAACTAAGAAAGAAAAGAATGGCAACACCATCATTAAATCCCAAATTCCGCCTCCCCCGCACAAAAAAACGAGAAAGATCTGGCGAGAAACGCAGAATATGAAAAGCTATAAGACTGAGGAAGTCTCCATAGCCCAGGTCCATACCCATATCCAAAATGCAGAAAACTCCGGGCACAGCGGCAGGCCACACAGTCTTTCCTGTCCGGTAGCAGAGCGATCCCACCAGCGGTCAAAAGGCAGGCAGCCGGCCGGCACTCACCTTTCTCATTCGCCTTGATGTTTTAATCTCCCTTGTCACTTTAATTGGCAGGCATTGGAAGCTTTAATCAGATTAGCTGTCAGACATTAGCTCGCGCCCCATCCCACGGCCTCCACACATGAAGCTCACGCTCGCTGCCTTTGCCTCCCAGAATCTTCTCGGAGACCACAAAGTGATGGATCACCCAAGCAATCTTCAAACTGCAAATCACAGGCTCCATTTGACACCCCTCTCGTTGATTAAAGTGCCAAGGAAGATTGAAATTATTGAGGCAAGCGTAGGGGGTGAGTGTTGAATTTCATCTACCAGTCTCTCACTTGCTGCTGCCGAAGGATTGTTAGGAGCGCTCTCTCCCTCTTGCTCACTGCTCCCGGAGGAAGGTCCTCGCATTCGAATGGTTTCTCTCTTCCTCTTGCTCCCTGCTCCCGGAGGAAGGTTCCCGCATTTGAATGGTTTCTCTCTCCCTCGAGACGGTTGGAGGATGGTGCCAGAGTTTGGGTCTGGGCAAGGTTTAATTGACGCAGTTTGTAGAGTAGACTCTGTAGTTCACATTATGATGTGTTTCTGGTTTCTGGGCACTCCTTCTCTTGTTTATATTTTGGGTGATTTTGAGTCAGAGCACCCAGCAGATAACGAACACTAATTTGAACTGTAAATGCCTGGACTCTTTTGACTTTGTGTTTAATATTCTCTTATTCACTCGGTTTTTTGTGGCGTTTGTACAACTTGTTTTTCTGTTGCGGGTGGTTGATGCTTTTGTCTGAATGGGTTCCATGGTTTTTCTTTGTTTTGTGCCTATCAATGGGGAAGACTAATTAGATTAGATTAGATAGATTAGATTCAACTTTATTGTCATTGTGCCGAGTACAGATACAAAGCCAATGAAATGTAGGTGAGATCCTCGGAAGTGTGGACACCAAGGAATTTGAAGCTTGATACATGCTCCACGACAGCTCCGTTGATGTAGATGGGGACGTGAGTGTGGCTCCCAGCATGCCTGAAGTCCCTAATGATCTCCTTAGTCTTCTAAGTGTTAAGGGCCAGGTTGTTGTCGGCATACCACGTGGCCAGGTGCTGGACCTTGTCCCTGTAGGCTGTCTCATCATCCCCTCTGATCAGGCCAACCACCGTGGTGTTGTCTGCGAACTTGATAATGGAGTTAGAACCATGTACAGGAATGCAGTCAAGGTGTTGTATACTGCATACATACTTTGATAATAAATGTACTTTGAATCTTTAATCCAGATACGTTTGGGAACAAAGAGGTCAGTGAGACACCTGAACTGCATTCCATCTAACTATCCTTACTTCGTACACTATGAATCCCACCTTGTAATCTTAGAACCATAGAACCATAGAACATTACAGCACAGAAACAGGCCTTTTGGCCCTTCTTGGCTGTGCCAAACTATTTTTCTGCCTAGTCTCACTGACCGCACCTGGACCATATCCCTCCATACACCTCTCATCCATGTACCTGTCCAAGTTTTCATAACTGTTAAAAGTGAGCCCGCATTTACCACTTCATCTGGCAGCTCATTCCACACTCCCACCACTCTGTGTGAAGAAGGCCCCCCTAATGTTCCCTTTAAACTTTTCCCCCTTCACCCTTATAGACAATAGACAATAGACAATAAGTGCAGGAGTAGGCCATTCGGCCCTTTGAGCCAGCACCGCCATTCACTGTGATCATGGCTGATCATCCACAATCAGTATCCAGTTCCTGCCTTATCCCCATAACCTTTGATTCCGCTATCTTTAAGAGCTCTATCCATCTCTTTCTTGAAAGCATCCAGAGACTTGGTCTCCACAGCCTCCTGGGGCAGAGCATTCCATATATCTACCACTCTCTGGGTGAAAAAGTTTTTCCTCAACTCCGTTCAAAATGGCCTACCCCTTATTCTTAAACTGTGGCTCTGGTTCTGGACTCACCCATCAGCGGGAACATGCTTCCTGCCTGCAGCGTGTCCAATCTCTTAATAATCTTATATGTTTCAATAAGATCCCCTCTCAGCCTTCTAAATTCCAGAGTATACAAGCCCAGTTGCTCCAATCTTTCAACATATGACAGTCCCACCATCCCGGGAATTAACCTTGTGAGCCTACGCTGCACTCCCTCAATTGCAAGAATGTCCTTCCTCAAATTTGGAGACCAAAATTGCACACAGTACTCCAGGTGTGGTCTCACCAGGGCCCTGTACAGCTGCAGAAGGACCTCTTTGCTCTTATACTCAATTCCCCTTGTCATGAAGGCCAGCATGCCATTAGCTTTCTTCACTGCCTGCTGTACTTGCATGCTTGCTTTCAGTGACGGATGTACAAGAACACCTAGATCTCGTTGTACTTCCCCTTTTCCTAACTTGACTCCATTTAGATAATAATCTGCCTTCCTGTTCTTACCACCAAAGTGGATAACCTCACACTTATCCACATGAAATTGCATCTGCCTTGCATCTACCCACTCACCCAGCTGGTCCAAGTCACCCTGCATTATCATGACATCCTCCGCATATTTTACATTGCCACCCAACTCTGTCCCATGCTTAACCCATGTCCTCTGGTTTTTTTCTCCCCTAGCCTCAGTGGAAAAAGCCTGCTTGCAGTCACTCTTATCTATACCCATCATAATTTTATATACCTCTATTAAATCTCCCCTCATTCTTCTACACTCCAGGGAATAAAGTCCTAACCTATTCAACCTTTCTTTGTAACTCAGTTTCTCAAGTCCCGGCAACATCCTTGTAAACCTTCTCTGCACTCTTTCAACCTTATTTATATCCTTCCTGTAATTTGGTGACCAAAACTGCACACAATACTCCAAATTCGGCCTCACCAATGCCTTATACAACCTTACCATAACATACCAACTCTTATACTCAATACTTTGATTTATAAAGGCCAATGTACCAAAAGCTCTCTTTATGACCCTATCTACCTGTGATGCCACTTTTAGGGAAGTTTGTATCTGTATTCCCGGATCCCTCTGTTCTACTGTACTCCTCGGTGCCCTACCATTTACCTTGTATGTTCTACCTTGGTTTGTCCTTCCAAAATGCAATGCCTCACACTTGTCTGTATTAAACTCCATCTGCCATTTTTCAGCCCATTTTTCCAGCTGGTCCAAATCCCTCTGCAAGCTTTGAAAACCTTCCTCACTGTCCACTACACCTCTAATCTTTGTATCATCAGCAAATTTGCTGATCCAATTTACCACATTATCATCCAGATCATTGCTATAGATGACAAATAACAATAGACCCAGCACTGATCCCTGTGGCACACCACTAGTCACAGGACTCCACTCAGAGAAGCAATTCTCTACTACCACTCTCTGGCTTCTTCCATTGAGCCAATGCCTAATCCAATTTACTACCTCTCCATGTATACCTAGCGACTGAATCTTCCTAACTAACCTCCCATGCGGGACCTTGTCAAAGACCTTACTGAAGTCCATGTAGACAACATTCACTGCCTTCCCTTCATCCACTTTCCTAGTAAACTCCTAGAAAAACTCTAATATGTTTGTTAAACATGACCTACCACACACAAAGCCATGTTGACTCTCCCTAATAAGTCCCTGTCTATCCAAATACTTGTAGATCCTATCTCTTAGCACTCCTTCCAATAATTTACCTACTACCGACGTCAAATTTACCGGCCTGTAATTTCCCGGAATACTTTTAGAGCCTCTTTTAAACAGCGGAACAACATGAGCTATCCTCTAGTCCTCCAGCACCTCACCCGTAGATACCGACATTTTAAATATATGTTCTAGGGCCCCTGCAATTTCGACACTCGTCTCCTTCAAGATCTGCGGGAATACCCTGTCAGGTCCTGGGACTTACCTACTCTGATTTGCCTCAAGATAGCAGGCACCTCTTCCTCTTCAATCTGTGTAGGTTCAAGACCTCACTACTTGTTTGCCTTATTTCCATAGACGAAATGCCAGTTTCCTTAGTAAATACAGACGCAAAAAACACATTTAAGATCCCCCCCATTTCTTTTGGTTTCATACATAGCCGACCACTCTGGTCTTCAAGAGGACCAATTTTATCCCTTACTATCCTTTTGCTCTTAATATACCTATAGAAGCTCTTTGGATTATCCTTCACCTTGACTGACAAAGCAACCTCATGTCTTCTTTTAGCCCTCCTGATTTCTTTCTTAAGTTTTTTTTGCACTTTTTATACTTCTCAAGCACCTTATTTACTCCCTGTTTCCTATACATGTCATACATCTCTCTCTCCTTCTTTATCAGAGTTCCAAAATCCCTTGAAAACCAAAGTTACCTGATACTTATTCATTTTGCCTTTAATCCTGACAGGAACATACAAACTCAACACTTTCAAAATTTCAACTTTCCAAGTTATAGTGGCTATAGTGTCGTAATTCCGTGTTTCAATCCACGCCCTCAGCTCGTCAGCCTTCCCCACAATACTCCTTGCATTGAAATAGACACACCTCAGAAGATTATTACCACCACACACAACCTTTCTATTTGTGACTTTGCATGAACTTTTAACGTCATTTATTTTCACCCCCACTGCACTATCTGCTCTGGTACTATAGTTCCAACCCCCCTGCAAATCTAGTTTAAACCCTCCCCAAAAGAACTAACAAACCTCCCTGCAAGGATATTGGTCCCCATGTAGTTCAGGTGTAACTCGTCTCTCTTGTACAGGTCCCACCTGCCCCAGAACAGGTCCCAATGATCCTGAAATCTGAAACCCTGCCCCCTGCACCAGTTCCTCAGTCACATGTTTATCCGCCAGAGCATCCTATTCTTACCCTCACTGGCACCTAGCACAGGTAGCAATCCTGAGATTACCACCCTCAAGGTCCTGCTTTTTAACTTCCTACCAAGCTCTCTATACTCACTCTCCAGGACCTCCTCACTCTTCCTTGCTATGTCATTGGTACCGATATGCACCACGACATCTGGCTGATCACCCTCCCACTTCAGAATGTTGTGCATGCGATCAGAGACATCCCTGACCCAGGAGGCAACAAACCATCTGGGAGTCTCTGTCACGACCACAGAACCTCCTGTCTGTACCTCTAACTATCGAGTCCCCTATCACTACCGCTCTCCTCTCCTTCCACCCTCCCTTCTGCACTGCAGAACCAGACTCAGTGCCAGAGATCTGGCTGCCACAGCTTGTCCCAGGTAAGTCATCCCCCCGCCCCCCCCAACAGTATCCAATGTGGTATACTTGTTGTTGAGAGGAATGGCCACAGGGGAACCCTGCTCTGCCTGCCCTTTCCTCTTCCCTCGCCGGGCGGTAACCCAATCACCTGTGTGCTGCTCCTTTGGCGTAACAACCTCCCTGAAGCTACTATCTATAAACTCCTTATTCTCCTGAATGATCCGGAGGTCATCCAGCTCCTGCTCCAGTTCCTTAACGAAGTTTGTTAGGAGCTTACATCCTATTTTAGAGTATTACCATCACAGTCTCCAAAATCAGAATCAGGTTTATTATCACCAGCATGTGTTGTGAAATATGTTACCTTAGTTAATGCAATGCATGATAATATAGAAAGAATGAATAAACAATTAAATAAATAAATTACATGAGTAATTACATGTATATTGAACAGATTAAAAATAGTGCAAAAACAGAAATTAAAAATTAAGTGAGATTGTGTTCATGGGTTCAATGTCCATTTAGGAATCATATGGCAGAGGGGAAGAAGCTGTTCCAGCCATCAATATTTCTGGGTTTATTTATCACTGCTCAGAAACTTAATTCCAATCCCCATTCCCATTCTATCATGACCTTCCTGCCACGATGAGGCCACACTCAGGTTGATGGAGCAACGCCTCATATTCCATCTGGGTAGCCTCCAATATGATAGCATGAACATTGATTTCTCCAACTTCTGGTAACTCTGGCCTCTCTATTTCCTTGTCTCTTTATCTCACCACATATCATCCTTCCTTCTCTCCTCCTTCCCCCTTCTCCAGCCCTGTATCTCTTTCACCAATCAACTTCCCAGCTTTTTACTTCACCCCTCCCCCACCTCATGGTTTCACCTCTCACTTTGTGTTTCTTCCTCCCCTTCCCCCATCTTCTGACTCTGCCTCCTCCTCTTTTATTCTCCTGCCCTGATGAAGGGTCTCTTCCCAAAACATCGACTGTACTCTTTTCCATAGATGCTGCCTGGCCTTGTGAGTTCCTCCAGCATTTTGAGCATGTTGCTTGGATTGCCAACATCTGCAGATTTTCTCTTGTTTGTCAATAACTGCTCACCCATTTGCTCATCAGGTACTTCCTATTCCCACTGTGGAAGAGTCTTGACCTCCTCAGTTGCCTCAGGACCCAGAGAAATAGAGAGAAACAACCTTGATACTGAGAGACAGTATAGGAGGCAGCAGAGACTATGTTGTTTATTTAGAGATACAGCATAGAACAGTCCCTTCCAGCTCACCGATTTAGCTCTAGCCTAATCACAGGACAATTTGCAACGATCAATTAACCTATTAACCCAGGGCTGGCCAGCCTTTTACAGTCCATGCATCAATTCTTTCACGCACGAGTTCAGATGCACCATACAACTCTTGTATCCCCATTCAATTCTTGTAAAAATATGTTAATATAGACATATTTAGCATTTTTACGTGATATATTGATTTAATATAAAAACAAGATAAACATTACTTACCTTAATGAGACTTTTAACAAATATATTTTGTCTTCTTTTGATTTCTTCCTTTCTCTTAATCACATATTCTTTCCATAACTCAGACCCAAGCACTAGCTTCAGTTTTCCTTCTATGTCTGATGTTGTGTTTTATAGTGTCTATTAAGATCATGTCTTCTATTATGTGAGGAAGTGTTTTCACAAACAATGCACAACGGTTTTCCTGATGGACCCGATATAAATAAGAGCTCATTTTCCCACCGTTCATTGAATTCACACTTACTATCACTTTCTGCTTTTCTTTCCCTCATTTTTCTTTTGCACTCTGATGGGTAACTGAATGTAAAAACAAGGCTTAATTTTTGAAGAAGTACAACACTGCAAATGTTCACAAATGACGAACAAAGCACAAGTCTGTAGTGCACGAGTGTCAATTGTAACCTGACTGGCAAAAACCTGCGACGCACCGCTGGTGCAGACACCTGGTGCCTCAGGATCAAACGTGCATTGAACAGTTATGGAACGACTACAGAACAAAAGTCCTTCTTTCCTAGTTTGACTCATTGAATATTTTTTAAAATTGAAAACAGATTAATGTGAAAGAAGATAACATTCTCCAAAGGATGTGCACGGAATAATAAAATTGCTAAAAATAATTGCTAAGTTTTAGATTATTCTCAGTAAAACCCATTTCTAGCTTTAAACTACTTGAATTCCTGTTATAGATTTTTTTTCTACAAGTCGGTTTTTGGTTAATACTTTTTGCATGAGTAGGCTTACTTTTTTATTATTATCACCAGGGTGCAATGCGCCATAGGCTGGCCATCCCTGTACTAACCGATACATCTTTCAAGATGGGAGGAAACCAGGGCTCCTGGAGGAAACACATGTACACATGGGAAGAATATACATACTTCCATACAGAGGACATTGGAACTCAACTCCAAACTCCGACACCCTGAGTTGTAATAGCATCATGCTAACTGCTAAGCCACAGTGGCACCCACTTCATTAAGTGCAATGAATATCTATGACCCTGTATTGGTTTAACATTAAAGACAATGAGCAGATGCCCCACCTTAATCTTGGTTCATATTGGTTATAAAAACACAATTTTAAGTGAGAGCAGGTAACGTTTCCCGTCCCTGCTAAATATTACTTGCTCCTAGTCATCAAATGGAGTCTTTCCATTTGGCTGCATTATCCTGCAAGTTAATATTGAAAATAATCCAGCCAGTATTTCACAGGGCAGCAATGGCTAATAGCAGAATACATCTATTTAAGGTGAGTGTTGGAAAGTTTAGAGGAGATATCAGAAGTACTTTTTTTATTCAGAGAGTGGTGAATATCTGGAACTGCCAAGGATTGTAGTAAAGGCTGATACAATAGGGAATTTAAAAGGCTCTTGGATAGGCATATTTATGTAAGAAGAGTTGAAGGTTTTGAGTTGTGCAAGAGGGTAGGGTTAAATTCGTCGTGGAGTAGGTTAAAAAGTCAGAACAGCATCTCGGGCTTAATTGTCTGTAAAGTTCTGTGTTGTGTGTTCTATACCTTTGGTCACTTCATTATTCTTGACATGATATTTTCCAGTGTCCTATCACAGAGGGCAGAGAAGACCACTGCTTGCATTCTAGCATGTTGTTGATTCTGGTCAAAAATGACCTTTGGATCTGAGTGCGGATAATTGGATCCAAGTTGGCTGGGTAATGAGAAGTAAAGGGTAATGGAAATGTATTATGGCTGGAGAGGTGTTTCCAATGTGTCCCATGGAAAACACTGCCACAACCCTTGCTTTTTGTTCTATATATTACTGATTTGGATTATCATAGGTGGCATGTGAAAATTCAAGTAAAAGTTAGTTATGTGGTTAAGGATGATGAGGAAAGCTTCAGGCCACAGAAAGCTAGAAACAGTCTGACTGGCTGCACAGAAATGTGGTGAATGGAATGTAACTCAGAAGTGTAAGGTGAGGGATGGTGATGTGAAGTAAGTTGAAGAATACTGATGGACATGTCGGATGGGGTAGGCATATGCTCACAGGAGGAGTGACATGTTGATGTGCTAACCCATGTAAGAATTATCCTGTGTGGTTAAAAAGCCACTCAGGATATTTCCCTTTATTAGCCAAGGCGCTAATTCTAGGGACAGTGAGGTTATGCTAGAATTGTTTACAACAATATTTAAACTGCAGCTTGGAGAACTGTGTACATGTCTGGGCCACCACATTACGGAAAAGACGTGATTGTACGAAGATAGATTTACAGTGATGCAGTGATGTGAAGCATTAACCGTTCCTCTTGCCAGAGATGTGGACTGACCTGCTCAGAATTTCCAATATTTTCTGTTTGTATTTTAAATTTGTGTGGATATTGCCAGGACTAGAAAGTTATGGCTTCATTAAAGATTTTATCATAGATCATTGGGCTGTCTTCCAGGACAGGGGTAACCTGTGAAATAGGGATGGGTGGCACCTCACAAAGAGAAAGGGTTGCATGACAATAGGAAACAGAAGAGCAAGACAGCAAATGGAGGGGTTAAATGGAAGGAGTGATCACCACCAATAGCCTGTACTTTTCCAACCATGTAAATGCCATTGCAAAGAAAGCTCACCAGCACCTCCTTTTCGTTAAGAGTCTAAATAAATTTGGCATCTTTGCCAATTTTTATTGACACACCATAGAAAGCATCCTATTGGAATGCATCATGGTATGGCAACTGCTCTGCCCATGATCACAAGAAACACTAGAGAGTTGTGGACACACCTCAACACATAATGGAAACCAGCCTCCCCTCCATAGACTCTGTCTACACTTATCACTGGCTTGGCAAAGCACTCAGCAAAGACCCCACCCACCCTGGACATTCTCTCTTCTTCGCCTTCCATTGGGCACAGGATACAAATTCCAGAAAGCATGTTCCACCAAATTCAAGGACAGCTTTTATCCTACTATTATAAGACTATTGAATAGTTCCCTCGCATGATTAGAAGGACTATTAATCTCACAATCTACCTCATTGTGACCTTGCACCTTATTGTCTGTCTATACTGCAATTTTTCGGTAACGCTTGTTCTGTATTCTAATATTGTTTTCCCTTGTATTACCTCAATGTACTGTTGTAATGAATTGATCTGATTCAAGACAAGTTTTTCACTGGTACATGTGACAATAATAGATCAATATAGCAATGTAGAGGTTAGGATGAGTGAGTCGGTATGGAAGAACAAACAGGGCCAAATTAATGAACACAGTAGGACTATGAGTTGAAATATGTTTATCTAAATGCAAGGAATGTTAGAGAAACATAGAAACATAGAAAATAGGTGCAGGAGTAGGCCATTCGGCCCTTCGAGCCTGCACCGCCATTCAGTATGATCATGGCTGATCATCCAACTCAGAACCCTGTACGTGCCTTCCCCCCATACCCCCTGATCCCTTTAGCCACAAGGGCCATATCTAACTCCCTCTTAAATATAGCCAATGAACTGGCCTCAACTGTTTCCTGTGGCAGAGAATTCCACAGATTCACCACTCTCTGTGTGAAGAAGTTTTTCCTAATCTTGGTCCTAAAAGGCTTCCCCTTTATCCTCAAACTGTGACCACTCATTCTGGACCTCCCCAACATCGGGAACAATCTTCCTGCATCTAGCCTGTCCAATCCCTTTAGGATTTTATATGTTTCAATAAGATCTCCCCTCAATCTTCTAAATTCCAATGAGTATAAGCCTAGTCGATCCAGTCTTTCATCATATGAAAGTCCTGCCATCCCGGGAATCAATCTGGTGAACCTTCTTTGTACTCTCCCTATGGCAAGGATGTCTTTCCTCAGATTAGGGGACCAAAACTGCACACAATACTCCAGGTGTAGTCTCACCAAGGCCTTGTACAACTGCAGTAGTACCTCCCTGCTCCTGTACTCGAATCCTCTTGCTATAATTGCCAGCATACCATTCGCCTTTTTCACCGCCTGCTGTACCTGCATGCCCACTTTCAATGACTGGTGTATAATGACACCCAGGTCTCGTTGCACCTCCCCTTTTCCTAATTGGCCACCATTCAGATAATAATCTGTTTTCCTGTTTTTGCCACCAAAGTGGGTAACCTCACATTTATCCACATTAAATTGCATCTGCCATGAATTTGCCCACTCACCTAACCTATCCAAGTCACCTTACATCTTCTTAGCATCCTCCTCACAGCTAACACTGCCGCCCAGCTTCGTGTCATCCGCAAACTTGGAGATGCTGCATTTAATTCCCTCATCTAAGTCATTAATATATATTGTAAACAACTGGGGTCCTACCACTGAGTCTTGCGGTACCTCACGAGTCACTGCCTGCCATTCTGAAAAGATCCCGTTTATTTCCACTCTTTGCTTCCTGTCTGCCAACCAATTCTCTATCCACATCAATACCTTACCCCCAATACCGTATTGTTTTAAGTTTGCACACTTATCTCCTGTGTGGGACCTTGTCAAAAGCCTTTTGAAAATCCAAGTATACCACATCCACTGGTTCTCCCCTATCCACTCTACTAGTTACATCCTCAAAAAATTCTATGAGATTCGTCAGACATGATTTTTCCTTCACAAATCCATGCTGACTTTGTCAGATGATTTCACCGCTTTCCAAATGTGCTGTTATCACATCTTTGATAACTGACTCTAGCATTTTCCCCACCACCGATGTCAGGCTAACCAGTCTATAACTCCCCGGTTTCTCTCTCCCTCCTTTTTTAAAAAGTGGGGTTACATTAGCCACCCTCCAATCCTCAGGAACTAGTCCAGAATCTAAAGAGTTTTGAAAAATTATCACTACTGCATCCACTATTTCTTGGGCTACTTCCTTAAGCACTCTGGGATGCAGACCATCTGGCCCTGGGAATTTATCTGCCTTTAATGCCTTCAATTTACCAAACACCACTTCCCTACTAACATGTATTTCCCTCAGTTCCTCCATCTCACTGGACCCTCTGTCCCCTACTATTTCCGGAAGATTATTTATGTCCTCCTTAGTGAAGACAGAACCAAAGTAGTCCTGACGAAGGGTCTCGGCCTGAAACGTCGACTGCGCTTCTTCCTATAGATGCTGCTTGGCCTGCTGCGTTCACCAGCAACCTTGATGTATGTTACCAAAGTAGTTATTCAATTTGTCTGCCATGTCCTTGCTCCCCATAATCAATTCATCTGTTTCTGTCTGTAGGGGACCTACATTTGTCTTAACCAATCTTTTTCTTTTCACATACCTATAAAAGCTTTTACAGTCAGTTTTTATGTTCCCTGCCAGTTTTCTCTCATAATCTATTTTCCCCTTCCTAATTAAGCCCTTTGTCCTCCTCTGCTGGACTCTGAATTTCTCCCAGTCCTCAGGTGAGCCACTTTTACTGGCTAATTTCTGCACTTTTAATTCATCCACCTTGTTAGAAATGCTTCTTGCATTGACACACAAAGCCTTCAGGCTCGCTTTTACAACACTCTTAGCCCTTATACAATTATGTTGAAAAGTGGCCCTTTTGCCCTGGATTTGCCAGCCTGCCACTTTTACTTTTCACCTTACTACTTTTTGCTTCTACCCTCATTTTACACCCCTCTGTCTCTCTGCACTTGTCCCCATCCCCCTGTTGTGAACTAACCTCCTCTCTCCTAGTCTCTTTAATTTGATTCCCACCCCCCAACCATTCTAGTTTAAAGTCACCTCAGTATCCCTGGCAAATCTCCCCACCAGGATATTGGTTCCCCTAGGATTCAAGTGTGACCCGTCCTTTTTGAACAGGTCATACCTGTGCCAAAAGAGGTCCCAATGATCCAAAAACTTGAATCCCTGCCCCCTGCTCTAATCCTTCAGCCACACATTGATCCTCCACCTCATTGCATTCCTACTTTCACAGTCGCGTGGCACAGGCAGTAATCCCGAGATTACTACCTTTGCGGTCCTTTTTCTCAACTCCCTTCCTAACTCCCTATATTCTCCTTTCAGGACCTCTTCCCTTTTCCTACCTATGTCATTGGTACCTATATGTACCACGACCTCTGGCTCCTCACCCTCCCACTTCAGGATATCTTGGACGCGATCAGAAATATCCCGGACCCTGGCACCAGGGAGGCAAACTACCATCCAGGTCTCTGGAATCGCCTATCTGACCCCCTTACTATCGAGTCCCCTATTACAACTGCCCTCCTCTTCCTTTCCCTACCCTTCTGAGCTACAGGGCCGGACTCTGTGCCGGAGGCACGGCCGCTGTCGCTTTCCCCGGGTAAGCTGTCCCCCCCAACAGTACTCAAACAGGAATACCTATTGTCAAGGGGCACAGCCACCGGGGTACTCTCTATTACCTGACTCTTCCTCTTCCCCCTCCTAACTGCGACCCACTTGTCTGCCTCCCGTGGCCCCGGTGTGACCACCTGCCTGTAACTCCTCTCTATCAACTCCTCATTCTCCCTGACCTGACGAAGGTCATCGAGCTGCAGCTCCAGTTCCCTAACGCGGTCCCTTAGGAGCTGCATCTCGATGCACCTGGCGCAGCTGTGGACGTCCGGGAGGCTTGGAGACTCCAGGGTCTCCCACATCCGGCACCGAGAACAACAAACTGCCCTCACACTCATACTGCCCCTCTCCTCAAATAACAAAAAAATGAATACCAAACCTTCCTCGCCTCACCCGTTTCCGCCTAAGCCCGTTGAGCCGAAGCCCTTAAGCCTTCACTCTGCTCCCGGCTCTCTCCGCAGCCCGCAAACTACACTGCCCGCTGTATGAGGCTCTGTTCCTTTTAAATCTTCCGTGCTTCACTGCCTGACGTCACACACCTGCGCAGTCCCGCCTCTCTGAACACCGATGGAAAAAAAACCGAAAAATTCAAAAATGGCTTCCTCCGCACTCCTGATCCGATTCTCAGACTTCCTTCTTCGAATATGGGTAAGGCAGATGAACATTGATCCAGATCAGTGCATGGAACTATGGTGCGATAGTGATTACAGAGACTTGTTATGGGAGGGATAGGACTGGCATCTCAATGATCCTGGGTTTTGATATTTTAGATGAGAAAGTAGGGATGTAAAGGAAGTGGAGCTGCACTGTTGATCGGAGAGAATGTCACAACTGCTCTCCGAGAGGACATCCTGGTAGGTACATCCAGTGAGGCAATATGAGAGAGCTCAGACATAAGCAGTACGCAGTCACTCTGATGGGCTCACAATAGCCAACAGGAGATAGAGGCACAAATAGATAGATCGATAGATAGACATACTTTATTGATCCCTAGGGAAAATGGGTTTTGCCACAGGCGCACCAACCAAGAATAGAGTACAAACATAGCAACCTAAAACCACAAATAACCAAATAACAATATGTAAATTATGCCAGATGGAAATAAGTCCAGGACCAGCCTGTTGGCTCAGGGTATCTGACCCTCCAAGGGAGGTGTTGTAAAGTTTGATGGCCACAGGCAGGAATGACTTCCTATGACACTCCGTGTTGCATCTCGGTGGAGCCAGAGTCCAACAGCAACCAGTTCAATATCAGGGCTATAAACTCGCTCCTTGATCATAATATGACCAGGATTGCACCATCTGTTGTTAACCAGAACAGCAAGCCCCCCTCCTTTGTGCTTACCGCTCTCAGTGCACTTCCAGTCAGCCCGACCGGTCTGGAAGCCCTCTATGGAAACGTTTTGGTCGGGTATGTCTTCATGCAGCCATGTTTCAGTAAAACACATAACATTGCTCTCCGGAAATGTTCTCTGACTCCTGCTAGCGCCGTCAACTCAGTGTATATATAGATATATAGATAGCTATGGAAAGATGTAAAAGCAACACAGTTATTGTACTAACTTCCCCAATATTGACTGGGATTCCTCAGTGCAAGAGGCTTAGGCTGGGTAGAGTTTCATCAATGCATGTCATAGTCATAGAAAAGCACAGTGCAAGACAGGCCATTTGGACCATCTAGTCCATGCAGACCCATTTAAACTGCCTACTCTCTTCGACCTGCCCTGGAACAATAGCCCTCCATACCTTTACCATCCATGTATCTATCCAAACACTTCTTGAAAGTTGAAATCAAGCTTGTATGCACCACTTGTGCTGGTAGCTCGTTCCAAACTCTCACAACCCTCTGAGTGAAGAAGTTTCCCCTTATGTTCCCCTTAAACTTGTAGCCATTCACTCTTAACAATGACCTCTATTTGTTCCACCAGGAGGGGTTATTGAAACAGTACGTGGATAGGCTAGAAGAGGGATTATCATGGATCTCGTTTGGGAAATGAGTACGGCCAGGAGACTGATACTTTAGCAGAAGTGTATTTTGAGAATATTGATCAGAGCTCCTTAAGTATTAAAATACAATCTGATAAGAGGAAGCCTAGAATTTGTGGGAAAGTGCTAAATTGGGGAAGGCAAGTACAATGATATTAGACAGGAGCTGGAGGAGTTAATTGGTAGTAGCTATTATCATGCAAGTCCACTTATGACATGTGGGAGATGTTTAAAGACAAGCTCAGGCCTGACAGGTTCCAGCAAGGAGGAAGGACAAGGAAGGCAATGCAACACAATATTGGATGATGAGAGTGGCTGGAAACACAGTCAAAACGAAAATGTGTAAGGTTTCGGAAACTAAAACCACAGAGAGTTATGTATAAAGGGAAGGAGGTCCTGTGTAAATGGCAGAAGGAGCAGACTGAAGGAGATTCTGTGTACAGGGCGGGAGCAGATGGAGGTCCTGTGTAAAGGGTGGAAGGAGCAGATGGAGATTCTGTGTAAAGAGTGGAAGGATCAGATGGAGGTTCTGTGTAAAGAGTGGGAGCAGATGGAGGTCCTGTGTAAAGAGTGGAAGGAGCAGATGGAGGTCCTGTGTAAAGGGTGGGAGCAGATGCTGGTCCTGTGTAAAGGGTGGAAGGAGCAGATGGAGATTCTGTGTAAAGAGTGGGAGCAGATGGAGGTTCTGTGTAAAGGGTGGGAGCAGATGGAGGTTCTGTGTAAAGGGTGGGAGCAGATGGAGGTTCTGTGTAAAGGGTGGAAGGAGTAGATGGAGATTCTGTGTAAAGGGTGGAAGGAGCAGATGGAGGTTCTGTGTAAAGGGTGAGAGCAGATGGAGGTCCTGTGTAATGGGTGGAAGGAGCAGATGGAGGTTCTGTGTAAAGGGTGGGAGCAGATGGAGGTTCTGTGTGAAGGGTGGAAGGAGCAGATGGAGGTTCTGTGTGAAGGGTGGAAGGAGCAGATGCTGGTCCTGTGTAAAGGGTGGGAGCAGATGGAGGTCCTGTGTAAAGGGTGGGAGCAGATGGAGGTTCTGTGTAAAGGGTGGAAGGAGTAGATGGAGATTCTGTGTAAAGGGTGCAAGGAGCAGATGGAGGTTTTGTGTAAAGGGTGGGAGCAGATGGAGGTCCTGTGTAATGGGTGGAAGGAGCAGATGGAGGTTCTGTGTAAAGGGTGGGAGCAGATGCTGGTCCTGTGTAAAGGGTGGAAGGAGCAGATGGAGGTTCTGTGTGAAGGGTGGAAGGAGCAGATGCTGGTCCTGTGTAAAGGGTGGGAGCAGATGGAGGTCCTGTGTAAAGGGTGGGAGCAGATGGAGGTTCTGTGTAAAGGGTGGAAGGAGTAGATGGAGATCCTGTGTAATGGGTGGAAGGAGCAGATGGAGGTTCTGTGTAAAGGGTGGGAGCAGATGGAGGTCCTGTGTAATGGGTGGAAGGAGCAGATGGAGGTTCTGTGTAAAGGGTGGGAGCAGATGCTGGTCCTGTGTAAAGGGTGGAAGGAGCAGATGGAGGTTCTGTGTAAAGGGTGGGAGGAGATGGAGGTTCTGTGTAAAGGGTGGAAGGAGCTGACTCACCAACTACCTACTCATCCATCCTTCAGGCATCTCCTGTTCCCGCTGTGGGAGAATATTGACCTCAAAACAGAGAGAACTACAATTATCATCCTTTATAACGAGAAACTGCCCAAGGGACAGAAGAACTTTGATTGCTGTAGTATTCTACGTTCTACAATGGTGGATTGTTTTCTTGGGAGTGGCAAAAAATAATTGATGTGCATAAAATTATTCAGAGTCCAGAGAGAGCAACCTGAAAGAATCTGTTTCCCTTAGTAGACAATCAGAAATGCGGGGACGAAGCATTAAAGTGAAAGGTAGAAAGCCAAGAGGGAAGATGAGTTCAGCTTTGTTCCACTCAGAGGGTTTCTGTATACAGTATTTGAATACAGCAAATTTGGGTGCAATATGCAGCATCCAAAGTTAGCAGCTCTGAAAATGAATTGTTCAAAGGGCCACTTACACTCAACCTGCAGATCGATATAGAGCACTCTGCACATTTTCGCAATGCACGCAGACCATTCACAAATCACTGCTACTGTGCAGGAATTTGAAATACTGTAATCACTCAACACGTCAGGCAGCACCTCTGGATAATGTATCAGGTTGAAATGCTCTTAACAAATCTGGAAATAAGACCTATTTTATTTAGCAGAGAAAGATGGAGATAGTGGTATGCAAACGGTGTATAAATGGTACTGTCAGATAGTAAAGGCTGCCTTGTGAAGGCTAATATCTTAAAGAGATGTAAAGAAAGAAACATTAAAAATTGTCCAAGCAGGAACTGTGAAATCAAAATGTGAAAGAGAGAAGAATGCTACAAAAAAGGTTTGTCAGCATCAGTGTTGAGAAGACAGAGTCAATGCTCGTGTCAATTCCCATATCATACAGGTCATTGATGTGAAATCCCAACAGTAAACCTTCCCACCAATGCCACCCGATCCCCCATACATTCGAACTCGGACATCAGAGCCAGTCAGTTCTACGCCCATTGCGGAGGTGAGTTATCTGAGTGTTGAGGGACACCCCTTCAGACTGATTGGCGGTACCTTGCATGGTGCTCAACCAGTATTGTTTCATTTCTGCATCTAGTTTCCTGGTCTGATCTTCACCATGGGCATCCAGACACCTCAACCCCACAATGAGATGCCTCGACAGCCCTTCAGCTCCTCCTGGAGCAGAGGCACAACCAGTCGCCCTGCACCCTGGCTGAACTCTTCCTAGCCTCCTCCTTGAAAACCGTCTATTTCCTTCAAATCAAAGGTAAATCTGTGGAAACCCAGACTGATTCAGACACAAGGTCTTGTTTGTGTTTAGAAGGAAATGCATCATCTGCAAGTAGAAGGGATTAGTCTTTTTGGCAGCGACATGGTCAGCCGAAAGGCCTGGTGCTTGCTGTAGGTTAGCAGTCGTACCTCTCATGCTTTCATATAGCCACGTACACTCGGTAAAATGTATCACGTGAAAACCCCAGCAGCAACCTTCGTGGCACACCACTGTCAACTAGGAAAGGACACGTTGCCCATAGGGCAAAAACAAGCTGTTGGAGGAACTCAGCAGGTCAGACAGTGTCTGAGGAACTGAACTGCAGAGGCTGGGGTCTGGAGTTCCAACAGCTTGTTTATCTGCTCCAGACCCCAGCACCTGCAGCCTCTTGTGTCTTTCTGCAACACCATGTAAATTAACAGTTTCCCAAATGTCTTCTGGAAATCTAAGCATAATTTATTTGTTCCCCAAAGGGATCCTGTGGGGACTGAAACCAGTGCCACAGAGCGAGGTTATACAGGCCCCACTCACTAAACTCCCTTCCCTGTTGAACAAAGTAATCAAGGCAGCTCCCCTCCTATAAATTGGTCAAACATAATTTCCCTTTCACAAGCTTGCCTTGACTTTCTGCTGCCATCCGAATGACAAATGTCAGTCTGACTGGTCTGGAGTTTCCTGCGCTCTCTCCCCCTCCCATTTTGGATAAAGTTCTTTTCCAATCTAATGAGACTTGCCTCCAGTTTGCAGAACATCTCTTTTGAGTCTGGTTGGGAGATGTTGAATTTACATTTACAGCTGTGAGACATTTTGAATGTCACTGATGTAGAAAACTAGAATGCATCGCCACACGGGGCAGAACATTGTGCCTTTTTCTTTAATTTCTGCATCTTCTGGGTCTGGCTTGTGTAGTTACAGCGGTGGGGCAGAGGCTATAATACTGGGTTAGTAATCAAGAGAACTGATACAAATTAAACTGCTGCAGGTGAAAGTTTACATTTAATGAACTCCAGATTTTATAAAAATATATAATCGTGACTGCGAATTTGCCTGGTTACAGCAGAGAAGATGATTGTTCAGCCTAGCCTATTAGTGCTGAATCTATCGGTGCAACACACTACTTCCCGGACTGGTCCTTTATCAGAATCGGATTTAATATGACTGGCATATGTCATGAAATTTGCTGTTTTGTGGCAGCAGTACAATGCAATACATAATAAAAGCTATAAATTACATTAAGTACATATAAAAAAATTGAATTTAATAAGTAGTGCAAACAGATAGGAGAAAAAGAAAAAAAATACTGAGATAGCGTTTATGAGTTCAATGCCCATTCAGAAATCTGATGGTAGAGTGGAATAAGCTGTTCCTGAAACATTGGGTGTGGGTCTTCAGGCTCCTGTGCTTCCCCCTGGATGGTAGCAATGAGAAGAGAGCATGTCCTGGGCAATGGGGGTACTTAATGATGACTGCCGTCTTTTTGAGGCACTACCTTTTGAATGTGCTCTGGATGCCGAAGAGACTAGTACCCATGGTGGAGCTGGCTGAGTTTGCAACTTCCTGCAGGTTTTTCTGATCTGTTGCAGTGGCCCTCCATACCTCACGCTGATGCAACCAGACAGAATGCTGTCCACTGTACATCTTTAGAAATTTGCCAGTGTCTTTAGTGACATATCAATTCTCCTCAGGCTCCTAATGAAATAGCTGCTGTCATGCCTTCTTTTGTAAATGCATCAATATATTGGTTCCAGAATAGATCCTCAGAGACATTTACACCCAGGAACTTGAAAATGATCACCTTTTCCACTTCTGATCCCTCAATGAGGACTGGTGTGTGCTTCCTTGACTTCCTCTTCTTGAAGTCCACAATCAGTTCCTTGATCTTACTGATGTTGAATGCAAGTTTTTTATCTGCAACAACACTTAACCAGCTGATCTATCTCTCTCCTGTATGTCTCGTCGTCATCATCTGAAATTCAGCCAATAATAGTTTTGTTTTTGGCAAGTTTATGGATAGCATTTGAGCTGTGCTAGCCACACAATCATAGGTCCTCAAACTTGCAGACATTCTCTCACAATATACATTCACTTTTTTACATGATATAGGTCATGTTCTATATCACTGATCTGGATGGTAGAATTGAGGGCTTTGTGGCCAAGTTTACAAATACTATGAAGATAGGCAGTGTTGAGGAAGCAGGGCGTTTGTACAGTGTTGAAGGACGTGGACAGATTAGGAGAATGGGCGGAGAAGTGGCAGATGGAATACTGTGTGGGGAAGTGGGTGCTCATGCACTTTGGCGGAAGGCATAGACTAATTTATTTCCTCTATTAAATACCGCTAACAAAATGGGGCTTCGTAGGGCAGCTGTGTTGCGAACTCCATACCAACTTTATAATGTACTGCCAATTCCTGCAATTTCCTTCGCATTTCTTGTTCAAGAAACTGATAGTCACATCAGATATGATAGATTGACTCTTTTGAACATTGGGAAGGTGGCATTTATCCACAGCCTTTTCTACACTGAGAACCCCTACTTACACGATCTATGGAAGGTTTATTTATTACACCACCGCTACCTCGGAAGTGGCGCCAGAGGCGAGGGAGAAGGGCCGGCGTGTTGGTGAGGTTGAGACGGTGTGCTAATTGGCCGCTGCTCCCCAGCATACTCCTGCCTAACGTTCAGTCTCTGGATAACAAGCTGTGTGAACTGAGAGCCAGAACCTCCTATCAGCGGGAGACAAAGGAATGTAACGTTTTGTGCTTCGTGGAGACCTGGCTGATGGAGGAGGTACTGGATAATGCCATACTGGGTTCTCCCTGTTCTGAGTGGACAGGTCAAAAAACTTCTCTGGGAAGAGTAAAGGAAGAGGGGTATGCTTCATGGTCAACAATGCTTGTTGTGACCCCCAGAATGTGCATGCACTCAAATCCTTTTGTTCCCTGGATCTGGAGTACCTTGTGCTGCTGTGTAGACCTTACTGACTGCCCAGGGAGTTCATGGCTGTTATTATCACAGCTGTGTATATTCTGCTGCAGGCTGATACCTGGCTCTCAAGGATCCGTACGAGTCCATCAGCACCTTGGAGACTGTATACGCGGAGGCTGCCTTCATTGTCACCAGAGACTTTAATAGACAGTCACTCTCTAAAGTCTCTCTGAAGTTTTGTCAACACATCCAAGCGAGCACACGGGGAGATAGCAAACTCGACCACTGCTACTCTCCCTTCCACAACACTTACAAAACAGTCCTCTGTCTGCCGTTTGGAAAGTCGGATCACCCCTCCATCTTGCTTCTGCTGATGTACAGGCAGAAGATGAAACAAGGGGTGGCCATGGTTAAAACCGTGCACTGTTGGTCTGAACAATCAGTCTCCATGCTACAGGACTGCTTTGATGACATTAACTGGAATGTCTTTCATGACGAGGATGTCTTCAAGTTCAGGGATGGGGTCACAAGCTTCTTCTGGAAGTGCATCGAGGATGTTGTCCCCCAAAAATTGGTCAAGGTGTATCCAAACCAGAAACACTGGATCAACAGTTCCGTGCGAGTAGCACTTACTGTGAGAGACAGAGCTGACGTTGCCTGTGAACAACAGGAACTCAAGAACTGCAGCTACGATCTACGCAAAGTCATCAAGGCAGCGAAACGACAATACAGGGACAAGTTCCAGACACAACTCTCCATCAACAACACGCAGCTTATGGCAAGGTCTGTACACCACTGCAGACTTCAAAGCTAAACGCAGTGGAGTTTCTAACATCGCTGCCTCTCTCCCAGATGAGCTAAATCTTTTTCATGCTCGGCTCAGTGTTGCTAACACTGAGTATCTGAGGAGAGCCACCAAAATGACCTGCACCTTGGTTATCTCTGAGGCTGAAGTATGCAGATGTTTCCAATGAGTGGACAGTCGCAAGTCTGCGGGATCTGATGGCATCCAAGAGTGGATACTCAGGATGTGCACGGCACAATTGGCAGGTGTGTTTACAGGCATCTTTAATCTCTCCCTGTCCCAGTGTAGAGTGCCCTCCTGCTTCAAAACATCCACCATTGTTTCTGTACCTAAAAAAGACCAAGGTAACTTGTCTGAACAATTGGTGTCCTGTTGCAGTCACCTCAATAATAAGCAAATGCTTTGAGAGGCTAGTCAAGGACTACACCTGCAGCTTGCCTCTACCCACACTGGATCCCCTTACATTTCAAGTACTGACACAACTGATTGACAGATGACACAATAGCCACAGCTCTACACACTGTCCTAGCGAAGAAGGATACTTATGTGAGAATGCTGTTCTTGGACTGCAGTTCATCATTCAACACCATAATTCCCTCCAGGCTTGACAAGAAGCTCACAAACATCAGCCTTCACCCTGCCTTGTGCAACTGGATCCTGGACCTCCTGTCAGATCGCCAGCAGGTGGTGAGAGTGGGCTCCCTCACCTCCACCCCTCTGACCCTCAACACAGGTGCCCCTCAGGGCTGTGTCCTAAGCCCCCTCCTTTTCTCATTGTACACCCATGACTGTGTCGCTACCCACAGCTCCAATCTGCTAATTAAATTTGCTGACGATACTGCATTGATTGGCCTAATCTCAAATAATAATGAGGCAGCCTACAGAGAAGAAGTCATCACCCTGACACAGTGGTGTCAAGGAAACAACCTCTCCCTCAATGCTGCAGAAACAAAGGAACTGGTTGTGGACTACAGGAGGAATGGAGACAGACTGACCCCTATTGATATCAATGGATCTGGGGTTGAGAGGGTGAACAGCTTTAAGTTCTTCAGTATACATATCACTGAGGATCTCACGTAGTCTGTACATAACGGCTGTGTGGTGAAAAAGGCACAACAGCGTCTCTTTCACCTCAGACGGTTGAAGAAGTTTGGCATGAGTCCCCAAATCCTAAGGACTTTCTACAGGGGCACAATTGAGAGCATCCTGATTGGCTGCATCATTGCCTGGTATGGGAACTTACTTCCCTCAGTCGCAGGACTCTGCAGAGAGTGGTGCAGACAGCCCAGTGCATCTGTGGATGTGAACTTCCCACTATTCAGGACATTTTACAGTGACAGGTGCATAAGAAGGACCTGGACGATCATAGGGGACCCAAGTCACCCCAACCACAAACTGTTGCAGCTGCTACCATCAGGGAAACGGTACTGCAGCCTAAAAGCCAGGACCAACAGGCTCCGGGACAGCTTCTTCCACCAGGCCATCAGACTGATTAATTCACGCTGATACAATTGTATTTCTATGCTATATTGACTTTCCTATTGTACATACTATTTTTTTACAAATTACTATAAATTGCACATTGCACATTTAGACAGAGATCTGATGTAAAGATTTAGTCTGTGAGCCAGGACCCCAAATTTGGGTCACTGGTACCATCTGGGGGGAATAATTCTTATTGTGATTTTTGGCAAGGTATACACCCCTAGTACTAGAAAATATGTGATAGCATTGCAGCAGTGGGAGCTTTCTGCCTCCATCAAGCCTCATGTCTTCACCAATCTTGCATGGGACAATATTGATAAACTTGAGGAGACTGTCACTGGAAAGGGTACATCACATAGAGTCAGTGGCATAGTGGTACAGGCCAATGTCTATGGACCACATCGGCCAAGAGCCGAGCTTCCACACATGAGAAACTGAAGCAGGGATCAGTCACCATTGACGACTAAGAACCGGAAGTATAAGTAGCAGGTGCACATGTGGGCCACAGCCTCTCCCAACCGGGGAACACTGTCCAGGAATTCATGGAATCTGCCGTTCTTGTCTACAAGAAGAACCTGGTGTGGACACTTGCAAGGCAAACAGATCCAGAGAATCAGACAATCCCAAGTTGGACTGATTTTAATAACAGCACCAGGGACGAAGAATCAATCTTACAAGATTTTGTTGGGTATCTGCCACCATCAATTCACCAGCCACAGAGTTGACAACAGTATTTGAAATCCTGAACCAATCAAGCTAATCAGGAAGGAACTTCATCTAGAAACAATTGTGGTAGTCTTGGATCAAACACTCTCTGCAAAAGCCACTGAAATTGCCTGGAAGCACAAAGAGCGCTTCTCCAACATTCTTCTCAGATCGGGACATTCCATACCATAGGTAATGCCTTAGCCATCCTAGGAAAGCGATTTCAGGATGCTGGGCTAAAGGACGTATGCATAGAGGCTGGAATTGTCGCAGAGGGGTCCATCAATGGAGTCCTTGATGGTAAACTCTACAATCGTGCTGTCAGGGTCCACAAGTACATCTAGGAAGCACTGATGAGACTCGCATGGGCAGAGTTCACACTATGGGTTGAGGACAGGAGAAGATTCTGTATGCAACTGTGAATGACAAATGTTACAAAATCACATCTTAAGACAGTGAGGTGTCAGCTCTTCAGTGTCAACAAGAAGAAGCAGATGGCCACCTACTTCTCCATGCTGCCCATGCCACAAGAGAGGGATACCAATCTGTAATGATCTGCTCAGAAGACACAAATAAATGTCTTTAGCATTTTGTGACAAGATTGAGGCCCCGTTGTTCCAGAAGTGTGGCACTAGAACCCATACAAGGCTTGTAGACATCAAGAAGGTTGCTGCCACTGTTGGCATAGAAATTTGTAGGGCTCTTATCGGGTTGCATGCATATACAGGAAGTGACACAGTAAGCGCTTTTGTAGGCAAAGGGAAGACAAGTGACCTAAAACTTCTGACCAGGGAAACTCAGGACACTTTCTAATCCCTTACTCACTCTTCCTTCAGTTAGTCCTGACGAAGGGTCTCGGCCTGTAACGTCGACAAATGCACCTCTTCCTACAGATGCTGCCTGGCCTGCTGCGTTCACCAGCAACTTTGATGTGTGTTACACATTCTTAGAGTTGGGTCAGGAATGGGACTTCTCCCCAGAACTGATGGATAAACTGGAGGCATTTACATGTCTCCTGTATGCCCCAAAGCATCAACCATCAAGGTCAATGAGCTCAGGTATCACCTTTTCTGTGCCGAAAAAGGCAAAATCGAAAGTCATCAACTCCCACCATGGAAGGACTGCTTAACAAAACATGCACAGCGAGCCAACTACCAGGCTGGTATATAGAGAAGATGTTTGGAGAAGGACCCACAAGTGCCAAGCCCTGTTGGCAGAGGATGGAAGATGGAGAGAGAAGAGGAAGCTGAACAATTGGTGGTGCACTGGATGGAAGGCCAGCCAGCACCCAGTGCCGTCCTGGATCTACTGGCCTGTAACTGTCCAAAAAAATGTTCATTCCCAAGATGTACGTGTGTTGCAAATGGCCTCAGGTGTACTGACATGTGTAGACTGGCAGACTGTGAGAACCAGGCATCCACCTCAGAGAGTGTGGAAAGTTCAGATGAAGATGTGGAAGACGTGGAAAAATTGGGAAATTATTATCATTATTAATAGGTTATGAAAGTATGGAAAACAAATTATGGAAAGCAGTCTTTGATTAAATATATTCATTTTACAACCAAAGGGGGCCTAGGTTATGGCCGTGTGGAACCCCACGTTTGAATTATTGTACTCTAATTCCATATGCTATGACAAAAGCTTAAGATTGTTTGATTTGATACAACAATATGAAAATATCATGACATTGATAAAACTCCAGAAATTTCTCCAAATGAGGTTTTTTACCTTTTGAGGGGTGGGGTAACATTTTCTGCTGCACTGATGTTAATATGGAATATATACAAAAAGTTATTACTTATTTGAAGTAATAAAGCCACCACTGGTGCAATGCTGTCACATATTTTCTTACTGTAGAGATGTATACCTTGCCAAAAATCACAATGAGCATTATTCCCCTCAGATGGTGCCGACCAACCCTACTGGCTTACGGACTAATTTTACTCCTCATGTACGTGAAGGATGTAAGAAATAAAGTCAATTCGATTCAATAATCAGAAAGGGGAGCAAATTTAGAAAGAGATTTGGGAATCCTAATGCAGGATTCCATGAAGTTTAACTTGCAAGTTGAGTTAGTTGTATGGAATGCCTCTACTTTCTGAAGAGGCGAAAGGGAGCTGGACTATGAACATCACTACTCACAACCTTCTACAATTGCGCAGTAGAGAGCGTCGTAACATGCTGCATCACTGCAGGGTATGGAAACTGCTTTGTGGTGGACAACAAGGCTCGACAACAGGTAGTCAAAACTGCCTAATTCATCACTGGCATCAGCCTACCCACCATCAAGGACAAGTATAAAGAAAGGTGCTGGAAAAAGGCTACCAATATGATGAAAGATCTCACACTCCACTCCCATCAGAGTGGAGGTTATGTAGCATCCACGCCAGGACCACCAGACTCAAAAACTGTGACTTTCCTTGAGCGGCAAAGTTGATCAATACCTTCTTCCACTGATCCACCCCTCCACACCCTTAACCACCACTACTTTATAATTTCCTGTCAGTCACCTTATATTAGATTAGATTAGATTATGAGGACACGTAGTCCTCTTTTATTGTCATTTAGTAATGCATGCATTAAGAAATGATACAATGTTCCTCCAGTTTGATATCACAGAAACACAAGACAAACCAAGACTAAAAAACTGACAAAAACCACATAATTATAGCATATAGTTACAACAGTGCAAAGCAATACCGTAATTTGATAAAGAACAGACCATGGGCACAGTAAAAAAAGAGTCTCAAAGTTTCTTGAAAGTCCCAACATCTCACACAGACGGTAGAAGGGAGAAACTTTCCCTGCCATGAACCTACAGCGCCGCAAACTTGCCGATACAGCACCTTGGAAGCACTTGACCACAGCCAACTCTTGAGTCCATCTGAAAATTTCGAGCCTCCGACCAGCCCTCCGAGCACTGAGCACCATCTCTGCTGAGCACATCGACCCCACCCCCGGCAACAGGCAATAGGCAAAGCCGAGGATTTGGGGCCTTCCCCTCTGGAGATTCTCGATCGCACAGTAGCAACGGCAGCGAAGCAGGCATTTCAGAAGTTTCTCCAGATGTTCCTCCACGCTTCTCACATCTGTCTCTGTCAAATCAGGATTGTGCACGGTACCTACTTAACAAATACTAATATCATTTCGGAGCGGCTGCACACGCTGCGTCGCGCCGCCATCTTCTCCTCCCCTCACAGACACAGGAGTGTCTTATATACAGACACTCCTGTACCTAGTGTCACTGTGCATACAATACTTATAAAAATATTATGTATTTATATTTATTGTGATTTTCATTATTGTGTTCTTTATCTTATGGTTTTGTACTACATCAGATATGGGGTAACAATTATGTATTGGAAATAACATTAAACCATCCTAAATCTATAACAAAATGCATTCATTTCAAGAAGACTGGTATATAAAATCAATGATGTAATGCTGAGGCTTATTAAGGCATTGGTTAGACTACATTTTGAGTATTGTGAACAGTTCTGGTAAGAGAGCATATGCTGGCATTACAGTGTGTCCAGAGGAGATTCATGAGAAAGGGTAGATATATGAGGAGTATTTGGTACTTACTGAGGTTTAGAAGAATGGGGGGAGGGTGGAATCTCATTGAAAGTCCTAGATAGAATGGATTGGAGCAGATTTTTCCATTAGTGGAAGAGTCTAGGACCAGAGGACACAGGCTCAAATTTGAAGAATGTCCCTTTAGAACAGAGATGAGGAGTAATTTCTTTAGACAGAAGGTGGTGAATCTGGAATTCCTTGCCACAGATGGCTGCAGAGGCCAAGTCATTGTGGATATTTAAAACAGAATTTGATAGGTTCTTGATTAGTAAGGGCGTCAAAGGTTATGGGGAAGAGGTAAAAAGAAGGATAATAAATAAGCCAGTAATAAATAAATAAGTAAGCTTGAATGTTATCACTTCTTACAAAGTAAAATCAAGCGACATAGTCAGCAACAGGGCTTTGCTCCCGGAGGAACTCACTGCCTTCTTTGCTCACTTTGACCATTGAAACATGGAAGAACCTTCACAAACTCCCACAGCCCCCAATGATCCTGTGATTTCAGTCTCTGAGGTGAAGCGTGAGCAACCTTCAGGAGGGTGAACCCACGGAAAGCATCTGACCCAGATGGGGTAGCTAGCCAACTGCTAAAGTTCTCTGGTCTAGGCTCACCCATTATCAGAAACATATTCTCCACATCCACTCTACCTAACCCTTGCAATATTTGATAGGTTTCAATGACATCCCTCCTGATCTTCTAAACTCCAGAGCCATGAAACTGTCCTCATATCTTAACCCTTTAATTCCCAGAATCATTCTGCTAAACCTCCTCTGTAACCCTCTTCATTGCCAGCACTGCTTTTCTTGGATAAGAGGCCAAAAGCTGCTCATAATACTCTGCAGGTGTTCTGACCAATGCCTCATCATTATATCCTTGCTCTTATAGACTAGTCCTCATGAAATGAAAGCTAACATTTATTTGCCTTCCTTACCAACAACTCAACCTGCAAGTTAATCTATGGGGAAAACTGCACAAGGGCTCCAAAGCCCATTTGCACCCCTGAATTTTGAATTTTCTCCCTGTTTAGAAAATAGCCTGTGCCTTTATTCTTTATACCAAAGTGCATGACCATACACTTCCCTAAACTATACTCTATCTGCCACTTCTTTGCATTCTCTCAATCTGTCTGCAGGCACCCTGTTTCCTCTACACCTGCCCCTCCTCTTATATTTGCATCACCTGCAAACTTGGCTACAAAGCCATCATTTCCATTCTCCAAATCATTGACATATAATGTGAAAAGAAAAATACCAACCTTTGCGGGAGATCACTGATCACCAGCAGTCAACCAGAATAGCCTCCCATTATTCCCATCCTTTGC
Organism: Mobula hypostoma; assembly: GCF_963921235.1. NCBI lineage: Eukaryota > Metazoa > Chordata > Chondrichthyes > Myliobatiformes > Myliobatidae > Mobula > Mobula hypostoma. Next base: position 46,201,576 of record NC_086121.1, on the reverse strand, counting down.
CTCCTGCCAATCACTCACTGCTTTATCCATGCTAGAAGCTTTCCTGTAAATACCATGGGCTCATAGCTTATTAAAGCAGTCTCACATGAGCACCTTGTCAAAAGCCTTCTGAAAATACATATAAACAATATCCGCAAATACGAGGAAATCTGCAGATGCTGGAAATTCAAGCAGCAGACACAAAAATTGCTGGTGAACACAGCAGGCCAGGCAGCATCTGTAGGAAGAGGTCCTGACAAAGGGTCTCGGCCCGAAACGTTGACTGTACATCTTCCTATAGATGCTGCCTGGCCTGCTACGTTCACCAGCATTTTTTGTGTGTTGGTTGTATAAACAATATTCACTGACTCTCCTTGGTCTATCCTGCCTGTGATTTCCTTAATGAATTCAAACAGATTTGTCAGGCAAGATTTCCCCTCAAGGAAGCCATGCTGACATTGGCCTCTTTTATTATGTGCCTCAAAATATCCTGAAAGTTCATCCTTCGTAATAGACTCCTGCAGCTTCCCATCAACTGAAGTTAGATTAACTGGCATATAATTTTCTTTCTTCTGCTTCCCTCCAATCTTGAAGACTGGAATGACTTCTACAATTTTCAGTCCTCTGAAACCATTCCAGGATCTAGTGATCTTTGAAAGATCATTACTAATGCCTCCACAATCACTTTAGCCACCTCCCTGGGGTGCAATCCATCTGGTTTATCTACCTTTAGAGCTTCCCAATCATCTTCTCCCTAGTAATAGCAACAACCCTCACTTTTGCCCACTGACACTCTCGAACTTCTGGTGTGTAACTGGGTCTTCTACAGCGAAGACTGACGGGGCAGCATGGTAGTGTAGTGGTTAACATAATGGTTTACAGTACCAGTGACCCACCACTGCCAGTAAGGAGTTTGTTTATTCTCCCTGTAGGTTTCTTCTGGGTGCTCTGGTTTGGTAGATTAATTGGTGATTGTAAATCTTCCTGTGATTAGGGTAGGACTAAATAAGCTCATTGCTGACCGGCATGGCATGAAGGGCCAGAAGGGCCTATATATGTCAATACATAAATAAATAAATCCTCACGCTCTGTGATTCAGGAACTGCTACTTTCCTTCTGCCGTGAGATTTTCTGAATGGACATTGAACCCGTGAATACTACCTCACTAAGAAGAGAAAATCTACAGATGTTTCTTACAATAGTTCTTCATCCTTGGGATATATCTATCCTGTACCTTCCGAATTGCTCCCAGAAACTCTAGCCATTACTGTTCTGCCTTCATCCCTGATAGTGTCTCCTTCAAAGGACCACAGTGGCTTAGCAGTTAGCAGTTAAGTAAAGATAGATTGCTGGGTGTACGGCTCTTTGGGCTGGAAGGCCCAGTTCTACGTGCAACTCGAAAGAAATAAAAATAATTTTGCCTATCTTCTCTCTCATGTCTCTTTGATTCCCTTTATTCCATTGTAATACTGATACAGCTGACTTAACTCTCTTAAATTGCAGGCGAATTCTATTGTATTATGATCATTGCCTCTGAAAGGTTCATTTATCTTAAGCTTGCTAATCAAATTTGGTTCGTTACACAACATCCATTCTAGAAATGCCTTTCCTCTGGTGGCTCTACCATAAGCTGCTCGAAAAGGCATTCTACACATTTCCTCTCTTGGGATGCACAGTCCTTGTGCGTAGATTTTCACTGATTCTGTTTTATTTTGTTCTACTCTGAATTCCTGCAAGAAAATGAATCTTAGGGTGGTATATGGTGACATATACGTACTTTAATTATACATTTATTTTGAACGTTGAATATATTACCAACAACTCTCATTAAGCTCACCACCCTCCCTGTTCAGAGGAGTCCATCTGATTGGCAAGCTCTGGCTCTGTGGCAAGGTTTGCATACAATTGGTTCCTATAAGGCAAAAGCTAACAGCATAAACGGCAACAATGCTTCGTTCCTTGATGAGTTCAATGCCTTTTAAGTGCACTTTCAAAGAGAAAATTGCACTACTCCTGTGTGAATCTCCACAGCATCTGGCGAGCTTGTGATGTCTGTTCCAGAAGCCCAATTTGGAACATCCTGAAAGAAGATGAACCCTTAAAAGGCAACGGTTCCAGATGGTATAGCCTACAGGATACTGAAATCCTATGTTGACCAACTGGCTGAAATGATCAAGGACATTGTCATCCTCTCACTGCTGCAGTTTAAGGTTCCACCTGCTTCAAAAAGGCCATCAGTCATTCCATTGCCCAAGAAGGGCACAATGATGAATATCATCCCAGTGGCACTCACATCGACTGTGATTAGGTGTTTTGATAGGTTGGTCATGGCTAGAATTATCGCTGCAAATGGCCAAAGTGCTACACCTGCCTATTCACCACCTCCTTCACCTGCATTTAGAGCCCCAGACAGTTCATTGAGATGAGGCACCACTTCACCTGCAGTCTGTTGGAGTCATCACCGGTGCCCATGATGCAGCCTTCTCTATGTTGTTGAGACCCATCGTAAATTGGGGGACCGCTTCGTCAGGCATCTCTGCTCTATCCACCAAAAGCGGAGCTTTTGCTGGCCAAGCATTTTAATTCACCATTCCCATTCTAACATGTTGATCCATTGCCCCCTGTTGTGGCACAATGAGGCCAATCTCAGGGTGGAGGAGCAACACCTCATATTTCATCTGGGTAGCCTGCAAGCTGATAGCATAAACATCGATTTCTCCTTCTGGTAGTTTATTTTCCCCCTCTGCTCTCTTCTTCTATTCCCCACTCTGGCCTCTTACCACTTCCTACCTGCCTATCACCTCTTCCTGGTGCTCTCCTTATCCTTCTCCTCCTCCTATGGTCCACTCTCCTCTCCTATCAGATTCCTTCTTCTCCAACTCTTGAGCTTTCCTGCCCACCTATCTTCACATCACCTTCTAGCTATCCCCCCACTCTTTTATTCTGGTGTCTTCTTCGTTCTTTCCAGTCCTGAAGAAGTGTCTTGGCCTGAGAAGTTGACTGTTTATTCATTTCCATAGTTGCTGCCTGACCTGCTGAGTTCCTCCTGCAATTTGTGTGTGTTACTTTGCATTTTCACCATCTGCAAAACGTATTGTGTTTAGAATTAACTCCCGCCCAAGCAAGGACCTGGAGCTACTGAAGTTTGCCTACTGCCACAGTAAGTCTACAGCAGAAGTAACTTGGCTGGCTCTCTACTTGCCTTTGGACCACATGGTAAACCGCAATTTGTAAGGCAGTCTGCTGTTCATTATTTTCAGGTCAGCATTCAGCATCATCATCCCTTCAGTAACAATCAACAATCTTCAATACCTGGACATCTTGGCCTCCCTCTGCAACTGGATCCTTTTCTTCCACATCAGAGACCCAGTTGGTGAGGATTGGTAAAAACATTTCCTCCTCACTGAAAGTCAAGACAAGCACACCTTAAGGATCACACATCAAAGTTGCTGGTGAACGCAGCAGGCCAGGCAGCATCTACAGTCGATGTTTCAGGCCGAGACCCTTCGTCAGGACACACCTTAAGGATGTGTGCTTAGCCCATTGCTCTAGTCTCTCTACCCTCATGACTGTGTTGCTGGGCACAGCTCAAATATTCATTTGCCAATGAAATAACTGTTGTTGGCTGAATCTCAGATGGCGACTTGGGGGCATACAGAAATGGTTGGTTGAGTGTAGTCACAACAATAACATTGTGCTCAAAGGCAGTAAGACCAAGGAATTGATAGTGGACCAGGAAGGAGAAGTTGAAAGAACACACGTTGAGAGATCAGCAGTGGAAAGGGTGAGCAGCTTCAGGTTGCTGGGTTTCAACATCTCTGAAGGTCCATCCTGAGCTCAACATCTTGATTGAATCACAAAGGTACACCAGCAGTTAGACCATAAGACCATAAGACAAAGGAGCAGAAGTAGGCCATTCGGCCCATCGAGTCTGCTCCGCCATTTTATCATGAGCTGATCCATTTTATCCTATTTAGTCCCACTGCCCCGCCTTCTCACCATAACCTTTGATGCCCTGGCTACTCAGATACCTATCAATCTCTGCCTTAAATACACCCAATGACTTGGCCTCCACTGCTGCCTGTGGCAACAAATTCCATAGACTCACCACCCTCTGATTAAAAAAATTTTTTCGCATTTATGTTCTGAAAGGGCGCCCTTCAATCCTGAAGTCATGCCCTCTCGTACTAGACTCCCCCATCATGGGAAACAACTTTGCCACATCCACTCTGTCCATGCCTTTTAACATTCGAAATGTTTCTATGAGGTCTCCCCTCATTCTTCTAAACTCCAAGGAATACAGTCCAAGAGCGGACAACCGTTCCTCATATGTTAACCCTCTCATTCCCGGAATCATTCTAGTGAATCTTCTCTGTACCCTCTCCAACATCAGCACATCCTTTCTTAAATAAGGAGACCAAAACTGCCCACAGTACTCCAAGTGAGGTCTCACCAGCGCCTCAACATCACATCCCTCCTCCTATACTCTATTCCTCTAGAAATGAATGCCAACATTGCATCCGCCTTCTTTACTACCGACTCAACCTGGAGGTTAACTTTAAGGGAATCCTGTATGAGGACTCCCAAGTCTCGTTGCATCTCAGAACTTTGAATTCATTCCCCATTTAAATAATAGTCTGCCCGTTTATTTTTTCTGCCAAAGTGCATAACCATACAATTTCCAGCATTGTACTTCATTTTCCACTTCTCTGCCCATTCTTCCAATCTATCCAAGTCTCTCTGCAGACTCTCCGTTTCCTCAGCACTACCAGCCCCTCCACCTACCTTCGTATCGTCAGCAAACTTAGCCACAAAGCCATCTATTCCATAATCCAAATCGTTGATGTACAATGTAAAAAGAAGCGGCCCCAACACTGATCCCTGTGGAACACCACTGGTAACTGGCAGCCAACCAGAATAGATCCCTTTATTCCCACTCTCTGTTTCCTGCCAATCAGCCAACGCTCTATCCACGTATGTAACTTTCCCGTAATTCCATGGGCTCTTATCTTGTTAAGTAGCCTCATGTGTGGCACCTTGTCAAAGGCCTTCTGAAAATCCAAATATACAACATCCATTGCATCTCCCTTGTCTAGCCTACTGGTAATTTCCTCAAAAAATTGTAATAGGTTTGTCAGGCAGTTGTACGTCATTAGGACTTTGAGAAAAGACTGTAACAAATTTCTATGTCAATGTCAATGGTGCTCCTTTAAAACGCAGTTAAGATGGGAAGGGATATTCTTGCCTGCATCAGTCTCCTCAGGAAATAGAGGAGCTGCTGTGCCTTCTTTTTGAGGAGGTGATATTGAGGGAACAGGTGAGGTCATCCATGACCTCGGTGAACTTAACCCTCTCTACAGAGGAGCCATGTATGAGCAGAGGGGAAATATGGAGTCACTTGAGGGCAAATGTTACAAAATATCATGGAATGCCTCATCCATGATAAAGCAAATCACCCTAAAAAGCATCTGGTTTAATTTACACTGTGATGTAAACAACCCAGAAATAGTCATTACGATGTGCCACCCTGCAATGTAGTTGATTTTCAATCATATAATGTTGACTTAAACAGCAGTACTGATCATAATTATAGACCCTGGGGAGCACCTTGATTCTACCAGCAAATATTTTTCCTGCTATTCACTTCATTTATCATTCCAAATTTCCAAATTCCTCCTCACTTTCTGAAATAAAAGCAACAAAGCTGGAAATGCCCATGGAAAGAGAAACAATGTTACTGTTTTGAACTTGAAATGTTAACTCTATCTTTATCTCTGCAGAATCTGAACTCACAGTCTCATCTCCTCAAACTAGTCCCATTATTCTCATACTAATTCCCTTCTAATTCTTTTTGGGTTAACTATCCTAGTCTCGGGTTGTGGAATTCACCATCTCCCAGATGAGATGTATTACTCCTGCCCAATCTTTTTCTCCCATAAATCTAGTTGCATTTGGTTAAAATGTGATCACTATTGCCAACATGTTCTTCCACTATCCCTTCCATTTACCCAACTTCATTAAAAAATTATATCCAGAATTACACACCCCTCCCTTGAAAATGACAACTGCAGAAAATGAAAAACTAAAATAAAAAAAAGAGAAAATGGCAAAACCACTCAAAAGTTCAGGCAGGAGGTGTGCAAAGACAACCATTAACATTTCGGGGACAAGACTTGATGAAAATTTCGAAGGGTCGAGTAAGGGCTGAATCGAGGTGGAGAGGCACCAGCCTGAGAGCCTATCAAAGTGGTAGTGCCCGAGTCCAAGAGCAAGGAATGGCCCGAGGATTGGATAATTTAAGTGTCGGGCCAGATTGAAAAGGTCAGAGTGTTAGGCCGGAGGTGAGTGCCGGGCTGGTTCAGCTAGCTGCTCAGCAAGGTTTTCTTGTCTCTGTGCTGAACGGAGGCTATGGCCTGCTGCTGAATCAGCTGCAGTGATGCTTGGGCTGTGGACTCACTTTCATAAACTTCAGTTCAGAATACTATTTGCTTACTTTTATTATTTGAATGATTTGTTTTTCTTCTTCACATATTGGGTATTTGACGGTCTTTTTCAATGGGTTCTACTGGGCTTCTTTGTTTTGTGGCTGCCTGCAGAGAGACAAATCTCACGGTTGTATGAAGAATACGTACTTTGATAATAAATATACTTTGAATTTTGATCTTTAAAAGAGATATTCCAGGTTAGCATCCATGTGTTTGGTTAGTTTACTGACGTGTATAACGACGTCTCTTGCAAACTGGCGAAACTAGATGATCACTTTGCGGAATACCTAGTGTTCAGTCCATGGGAGCGACCTCGAGTTGCCTGTTGCCCGCCCCTTTAATTCATCACTCACTGACCTCCTTAACTGTCAAAACAAAATCTGATCAAACTTGGGGAATAGCATTCATCTTCCATCTGAGCACATAACAACCTCCAGGACTCAATATTTTATTCGCTATAATTTAGATAATCCATTCCTCTGTCTGTCGTCATCTTGGCTCAGTTTTGCTTTTATGATTGGTAGCTCCTGACCTGCTGGGAGGTCCCGCAGTGCTGCTATTAGCAGTATATTACACAGACAAAGCAGCATCATTAATCCTAACTGCTACTCTCACTGTTATATTAACTTTGATTTCTCCCTATCAGATATCTTCCCTTCTGTTCTACCTATCCCTTTCCTGCATTCTTCTTTTCCTGGTTTTCCATTTTCCCAGTTCTCATGAAGGAGTTCAGACCAGGAGCATTAACTCTGTTTCTGTTTCCATTGGTACTGCCTGATCAGTTGAGTTTTTCAAAATTTGCTGTGTTTATTGTCCTCTCTCTGATTGGTTTTGCTATGAACTGATTTGAAGGCATTTAAAGTGTCCTCTATACTCTTGCATGAGGAATTCTGCAGATGCTGGAAATTCAGGCAACAAACATCAAATTTGCTGGTGAACGTAGCAGGCCAGGCAGCATCTCTAGGAAGATGTGGCCCGAAACGTCGACTGTACCTCTTCTTAGAGATGCTGCCTGGCCTGCTGCGTTCACCAGCAAATTTGATGTGTGTTGCTCTATATTTTTCCCATTATTTCTGTCCCATATTCTGTGTCATGAAAAAGTCAAAAAGGTTTTGCTTTCAAATTTGCTTTTCTTCCTCCGTTTGATATACACTTCATATGGAATTTATCCGACCTTGCCTGCAAATCACCCTTATTTCAGTGGCAGTGTGTATTTAAACAACTTTGTCTCAATGTACCTCAGATTTTAAGGCATGCACATCGGAAATCATCATAACCATCCATGCTAAGGGCAGTCACATTACTGCATACTTGGCTCAGTAGCTACAGTCCTTTAAAAGCCTGAACTCACTCTAATAACACAACGCAGATTATTCCAGGTGGATGTGTAACTCTTTAACATTGCTTAAATAACTAACCTTTCACAAAATAAATTCATATGATATGTTTTGGTACAAACTATAGATGACATGAGACAGACGTATGCAAGCAGATTTGTGTATGTACAAGCCCCTGCAGTAATCACACTCCGGTAATTACATTGCTACAAAGGAACAGGTAGAGTGACATTTAATTACAGCCTTAAGTCAATATTCATCAGCTCCTGAATTAAGCACAATTGCAGGCCTCTGCAGATCACTGACACTTCTCCCTTCCCTTTGAGTGTGAGGAAGCGAAGCCAATTCTGCAAGAACATCTTGTGCTCACGATAATATCACCACTGTCAATGTACAAACCAGAGAGCAGTACTGGCAATTACTGCTCAGTACTCAGTGACAGAAACTCAATTTTAGACATTGTTTTAAACAGTTTAATTAGGAGCCTGAGTACGTTACCAAATTCAGCCCTCTTCTGGATTTCTGCAAAAAAAAACTGAAAAGGCTCATTTTGCAGAATGGGGATCGGGTCTATCGTCTCTGACATATGTGAAGAAATGTATTGTTTAGTGGCGGTAATACAGTGTAAGCAATAAAAATCACTGTAAGATACAAAAATGAATGAATAAGCAGTGCAGAGAGCCCGTGTTCATGCACTGTTCAGAAATCTGATGGCAGAGGGGAGAAAGCTATTCCTGAAACACTGCCTGAAAGTTGACTTTCAGGGTCTTGTACCTCCTTGTCAGAGGTAGTAATGAGAAGAGGGCATGACCCAAATAGTGCGGGCCCTTCAAGATGGACGCAGCACCATTTGGAGATATCCTCATTGGTGGGGTGGTCTGAAGGTGAATGTCTTCATTCAGAGTGTATGAGAGTGTGGAACAATCTACCAGCAGAAGTAGAGAGTGTGGGTTTAATTTCAACATTTAAGGGAAATTTGGATAAGTACATAGGTAAGAGGGGTATAGTCCATGGGACTAGGTAGAAGTACAGTTCAGCACAGACTGTATGGGCCAAAGGGGCTTCCTCTGTGCTGTAGCGCTCCAAGACTGTATGGTTGTTCCTGTGATGGAACTGACTGCCTCTACAACCCTCTGCAGCTGCTTTTGATCCTGCGCACTGGGGCCTCCATACCAGGTGGTGATCCAACCAATCACAATCCTCTCCATCATATGTCTGTAGAGTTTTGCTGACATATCAAAGCTCTTCAGAATCATGGATTCTAGTGTGTCTTCCCCAGAATTGCTGGACCCAAGATTGATCCTCTGAAATAACTGTAATGCCCTGGTTCACATTTTTACTGTTATGCTGTAGGTATTTCATTTAGCAGCTCTGAGAGAGTAGTCTGTTCTGCTTTCAGCCTGTTTGGGTTATTGCTGAAGACAAGGAATGATGCGGAATGTGTGCCATCCAATTAGGATGGTGGAACTGGGGGGAGTTTTTTTGGTGAGGGCCACTAAGGTTGGTCTTGGGACTTTTGTTCAGTGGGAGAGGGAGAGAGAAGACGCTGGAGAGCACAGGTCGTAGGATTCGACCCAGTGCGGGACCATGATCAAGCCAGGGGCAATGATCAATTGAGAATCGGTGAATATGGTGAAACGATGATACTAAGATAGGTGGAGTTGTGGATAATGAAGTAGGTTTTCAAAGCTTGCAGAGAGATTTAGGCCAGTTAGAAGAGTGGGAAAGATGGCAGATGGAGTTTAATGCTGATAAATGTGAGCTGCTACATAGGACATTCATGGTAAATGGTAGGGCATTGAAGAATGCAGCAGAACAGAGCGATCTAGGAAGAATGGTGCATAGTTCCCTGAAGGTGGAATCCTGACAAGTTCCATCTCCATCTGGTATGGGAGCAGCTGAGTATCGGACCGGAAGTCCCTACAAAGGACTGTGAGAACAGCCGAGAGGATCAGAGGGGTCTCCCTACTCTCCATCAGGGACATTTATCTGGAGTGCTGTGTACGCAGGGCCTTAGTATTACCAAGGATCCCACCCGTCCATCCAGCATCCTCTTTGACTTTCTATCATCAGGCAGAGATTCCAATGCATAAAAACAAGAGCGTTCTGGATGGGAAACATCCTTTCACCATAGGCCGTTAGTCTTCTGAACTCCCTGCTGAATCGCATGCAGGAAGTGTCACCAGATAATTTGTACTGTACTCTACAATATTTAATTTGTGCACTTTACTTTGTTTATCTATGCATAATTCATTTGTAGATTTAATTCTTACTTTCCTAGGTTATTGTGTGTGTGTGTGACCATGAATGTTGCATCCGAGCAGTCCAGGTTTGCAAGCCTCTGCAGCACGATACGGAGAGCAAGCTGTTGCCCATATAACAAGCTCCCCCTCTCCATGCATCTGATGAACCCAAAGGAACAGCAGAGACCAATCAAATTTGATACCAATAGCATCCCAGGAGTTGCCAGTCAGCGTTGAACTCAACGGGAGACTGCCTTAGGGACTCCAGCTCCGGATTTTTACCTCGGTGTTTACTTCTAAAGCCTTCCCCACGTGTGGGTACAGCCGCAAGGCAGTGGCGGCTTGAGATCAGAGTATTCCTTCTCTTAGATGAGCTGCCAACCATAGCTGATGAGCCATATCTGCCCAAAGCAACTTGCTTTAAGGCACCAATAACCTGTCTTTGCCTCTTCTGTCAGTAGAAGTGGTTCCATCCAATTAGTAGCTGAGCCACATGTCGAGTTCAGGAGCTGTAGTTGGTTGTCAGAGGCTATCTGAGGCGCCCACCTTTGGGAGCATTTAATACGTAGCAGGAGCTTGTCCCCATTACCACCCCCGGCTGTAACAACATTAAGGAACTTAAGTGTATTACTGTGCTTTACACATGGTTAGGAAAAATGTCGTCTCATTTGTCGTATCATATACATGTATATAGATAAATCACAATAAACCTCACTATTATATTTTTGATTGCCATTGGTAACTTCACAAGTAGGTTTGTCTAAAAGCACTTTCCATGCAGCTGTGAACGGTAAAGGGACACGTATGTATTCACCCTGCTGTTTGCAGCACAGCATTTCGGGGTAATAGGACTGTCTCTGAATCTCTGGCACCCAGTATCACTCTGGAGCAATGGGGCCGTCTCTGTCTCCCTGGCACCTTGTATCACTCTGGGTCAATGGGGCTGTCTCTGTCTCCCTGGCTCCTGTATCAGTCTGGGACAACGGGACTGTCTCTGAACTTTCTGGCACCCTGTATCACTCTGGGGTAGCAGGACTGTCTCTGTCTCCCTGGCACCTTGTATCACTCTGGGTCAATGGGACTGTCTCTGTCTCCCTGGCACCCTGTATCAATCTGGGGTAATGGAAATGTGTCTGTCTCCCTGACACCTTGTATCACTCTGGGGTAATAGGACTGTCAATGTCTCCCTGGCACTCTGTATCACTCTGGGGTCATGGAACTGTCTCTGTCTCCCTGGCACCGTGTATCACTCTGGGGTAATAGGACTGTCTCTGTCTCCCTGGCACCCTGCATCACTCTGGGGTAATGGGACTGTCTCTGTCTCCCTGGCACCTATAATCACTCTGGGGTAATGGAACTATGTTTGTCTCCCTGGCGCCCTGTATCACTCCGGGGTAACAGCACTCTCTCTGTCTCCCTGGCACCTTGTATCACTCTGGGGTAATGGAACTGTCTCTGTCTCCCTGGCACCCTGTATCACTCCGGGGTAACAGGACTGTGTCTGTCTCCCTGGCACCCTGTATCACTCCGGGGTAATAGGACTGTCTCTGTCTCCCTGGCACCTTGTATCACTCTGGGGTAATGGAACTGTGTCTGTCTCCCTGGCACCCTGTATCACTCTGGGGTAATGGAACTGTGTCTGTCTCCCTGGCACCCTGTATCACTCTGGAGCAATGGAGTTGTCTCTGTCTCCTTGGCACCTATATCACTCTGGGGTAATGGGACTGTCTCTGTCTCCCTGGGACCCTCTATCACTCTCGGGTTTGGAACTGTCTCGGTCTCCCTGGCACCCTGTATCACTCTGGGGTAATGGAACTGTCTCTGTCTCCCTGGCACCTATATCACTCTGCGGTAATGGAACAGTGTTTATCTCCCTGGCATCCAGTATCACTCTGGGGTAATGGAACTGTCTCTGTCTCCCTGGTACCCTGTATCACTCTGGGGTAATGGGGCTGTCTCTGTCTCCCTGGCACTCTGTATCACTCTGGGGTAATGGAACTGTCTCTGTCTCCCTGGCACCCTGTATCACACTGGGTCAATGGGGCTATCTCTGTCTCCCTGGCACCTATATCACTCTGGGGTAATGGAACTGTGTTTCTCTCCCTGGCATCCTGTATCACTCTGGGGTAATGGAACTGTCTCTGTCTCCCTGGCACCCTGTATCACTCTGGGGTCATGGAACTGTGTCTGTCTCCCTGGCACCCTGTATCACTCTGGGGTAATGGGACTGTCTCTGTCTCCCTGGCACCCTGCGTCACTCTGGGGTAATGGAACTGTCTCTGTCTCCCTGGCACCCTGTATCACTCTGGGGTAATGGAACTGTGTCTGTCTCCCTGGCACCCTGTAGCCCTCTGGGGTAATAGGGCTGTCTCTGTCTCCCTGGCACCTATAATCACTCTGGGGTAATGGAACTATGTTTGTCTCCCTGGCACCCTGTATCACTCTGGGGTAATGGAACTGTGTCTGTCTCCCTGGCACCCTGTACCACTCTGGGGTAATAGGACAGTGTCTGTCTCCCTGGCACCTTGTATCACTCTGGGGCAATGGGGCTGTCTCTGTCTCCTTGGCAGCTATATCACTCGGGGGTAATGAAACTGTCTCTGTCTCCCTGGCAACCTGTATCACTCTGGGTCAATGGGGCTGTCTCTGTCTCCCTGGCACCTGTATCACTCTGGGACTACAGGACAGTGTCTGACTTACTGGCACCCTGTATCACTCTCGGGTAACAGGACTGTCTCTGTCTCCCTGGCACCTTGTATCACTCTGGGGCAATTGGGCTGGCTCTGTCTCCCTGGCACCTTGTATCACTCTGGGGTAATGGAACTGTCTCTGTCCCCCTGGCAACTATATCACTCTGCGGTAATGGAACTGTGTTTGTCTCCCTGGCATCCTGTATCACTGTGGGGTAATGGAACTGTGTCTGTCTCCCTGGCACTCTGTATCACTGTGGGGTAATGGAATTGTGTCTGTCTCCCTGGCACCCTGCATAACTCTGGAGCGATGGGGCTCTCTCTGCCTTCTTGGCACCTATATCACTCTGGGGTAATGGGACTGTCTCTGTCTCCCTGGGACCCTCTATCACTCTGGGGTATTGGAACTGTCTTGGTCTCCCTGGCACCCTGTATCACTCTGGGGTAATGGAACTGTCTCTGTCTCCCTGGCACCTATATCACTCTGGGGTAATGGAACTGTGTTTGTCTCCTTGGCATCCTTATTCACTCTGGGGTAATGAAACTGTCTCTGTCTCCCTGGCACCCTGTATCACTCTGGATCAATGGGGCTGTCGCTGTCTCCTTGGCACCTAGATCACTCTGGCGTAATGGGACTGTCTCTGTCTCCTTGGGACCCTCTATCATTCTGGGGTATTGGAACTGTCACGGTCTCCCTGGCACCCTGTATCTCTCTGGGGTAATGGAACTGTCTCTGTCTCCCTGGCATCCTTATTCACTCTGGGGTAATGGAACTGTCTCTGTCTCCCTGGCACCTATAATCACTCTGGGGTAACAGGACAGTCTCTGTCTCCTTGGCACGTTGTATGACTCTGGGGTAATGGAACTGTGTTTGTCTCCCTGGCACCCTGTATCACTCTGGGTCATGGGACTGTCTCTGTCTCCCTGGCATCCTGTATCACTCTGGAGTAATATGACTGTCTCTGTCTCCCTGGCACCCTGTATCACTCTGGGGTAATGGAACTGTCTCTGTCTCCTTGGCACCTATATCACTCTGCGGTAATGGAACTGTGTTTGTCTCCCTGGCATCCTGTATCACTCTGGGGTAATGGAACTGTCTCTGTCTCCCTGGCACCCTGTATCACTCTGGGGCAATGGGGCTGTCTCTGTCTCCCTGGCACCTATAATCACTCTGGGGTAATGGAACTGTCTCTGTCTCCCTGGCACCCTGTATCACTCTGGGTCAATGGGGCTGTCTCTGTCTCCCTGGCACCTATATCACTCTGGGGTAATGGAACTGTGTTTCTCTCCCTGGCATCCTGTATCACTCTGGGGTAATGGAACTGTGTCTGTCTCCCTGACACCTTGTATCACTCTGGGGTAATAGGACTGTGTCTGTCTCCCTGGCACCCTGTATCACTCTGGGGTAATGGGACTGTCTCTGTCTCCCTGGCACCCTGCGTCACTCTGGGATAATGGAACTGTCTCTGTCTCCCTGGCACCCTGTATCACTCTGGGGTAATGGAACTGTGTCTGTCTCCCTGGCACCCTGTAGCCCTCTGGGGTAATAGGGCTGTCTCTGTCTCCCTGGCACCTATAATCACTCTGGGGTAATGGAACTGTGTCTGTCTCCCTGGCACCCTGTATAACTCTGGAGCAATGGGGCTGTCTCTGTCTCCTTGGCACCTATATCACTCTGGGGTAATGGGACTGTCTCTGTCTCCCTGGGACCCTCTATCACTCTGGGGTATTGGAACTGTCTCGGTCTCCCTGGCACCCTGTATCACTCTGGGGTAATGGAACTGTCTCTGTCTCCCTGGCACCGATATCACTGTGGGGTAATGGAACTGTGTTTGTCTCCTTGGCATCCTTATTCACTCTGGGGTAATGAAACTGTCTCTGTCTCCCTGGCACCCTGTATCACTCTGGGGCAATGGGGCTGTCTCTGTCTCCCTGGCAGCTATATCACTCTGGGGTAATGGAACTGTCTCTGTCTCCCTGGTACCCTCTACCACTCTGGGGTAATAGGACTGTGTCTGTCTCCTTACCACCTATATCACTCTAGGGTAATGAAACTGTCTCTGTCTCCCTGGCACCCTGTATCACTCTGGGGTAATGGGACTGTCTCTGTCTCCCTGGCACCCTGTATCACTCTGGGGTAATGGAACTGTGTCTGTCTCCCTGGCACCCTGTATCACTCTGGGGTAATAGGACTGTCTCTGTCTCCCTGGCACCTACAATCACTCTGGGGTAATGGAACTGTCTCTGTCTCCCTGGCACCCTGTATCACTCTGCGGTAATGGAACTGTGTTTGTCTCCCTGGCATCCTGTATCACTGTGGGGTAATGGAACTGTGTCTGTCTCCCTGGCACTCTGTATCACTGTGGGGTAATGGAATTGTGTCTGTCTCCCTGGCACCCTGCATAACTCTGGAGCGATGGGGCTCTCTCTGCCTTCTTGGCACCTATATCACTCTGGGGTAATGGGACTGTCTCTGTCTCCCTGGGACCCTCTATCACTCTGGGGTATTGGAACTGTCTTGGTCTCCCTGGCACCCTGTATCACTCTGGGGTAATGGAACTGTCTCTGTCTCCCTGGCACCTATATCACTCTGGGGTAATGGAACTGTGTTTGTCTCCCTGGCATCCTGTATCACTGTGGGGTAATGGAACTGTGTTTGTCTCCCTGGCATCCTTATTCACTCTGGGGTAATGAAACTGTCTCTGTCTCCCTGGCACCCTATATCACTCTGGCGTAATGGGACTGTCTCTGTCTCCTTGGGACCCTCTATCACTCTGGGGTATTGGAACTGTCTCGGTCTCCCTGGCACCCTGTATCTCTCTGGGGTAATGGAACTGTCTCTGTCTCCCTGGCATCCTTATTCACTCTGGGGTAATGGAACTGTCTCTGTCTCCCTGGCACCTATAATCACTCTGGGTCAATGGGGCTGTCTCTGTCTCCCTGGCACCTGTATCAGTCTGGGACAACGTGACTGTCTCTGAACTTTCTGGCACCCTGTATCACTCTGGGGTAACAGGACTGTCTCTGTCTCCCTGGCACGTTGTATGACTCTGGGGTAATGGAACTGAGTTTGTCTCCCTGGCACCTGTATCATTCTGGGTCATGGGACTGTCTCTGTCTCCCTGGCATCCTGTATCACTCTGGAGTAATATGACTGTCTCTGTCTCCCTGGCACCCTGTATCACTCTGGGGTAATGGAACTGTCTCTGTCTCCCTGGCACCTATATCACTCTGCGGTAATGGAACTGTGTTTGTCTCCCTGGCATCCTGTATCACTCTGGGGTAATGGAACTGTGTCTGTCTCCCTGGCACCCTGTATCACTGTGGGGTAATGGAACTGTGTCTGTCTCCCTGGCAGCCTGTATCACTCTGGAGCAATGGGGCTGTCTCTGTCTCCTTGGCACCTATATCACTCTGGGGTAATGAAACTGTCTCTCTCTCCCTGGCAACCTGTATCAATCTGGGTCAATGGAAATGTGTCTGTCTCCCTGACACCTTGTATCACTCTGGGGTAATAGGACTGTCAATGTCTCCCTGGAACTCTGTATCACTCTGGGGTCATGGAACTATCTCTGTCTCCCTGGCACCGTGTATCACACTGGGGTAATAGCACTGTCTCTGTCTCCCTGGCATCCTGTATCACTCTGGGGTCATGGAACTGTCTCTGTCTCCCTGGCACCCTGCATCTCTCTGGGGTACTGGAACTGTCTCTGTCTCCCTGGCACCTTGTATCAATCTGGGGTAATGGAACTGTGTCTGTCTCCCTGGCACCCTGTAGCCCTCTGGGGTAATAGGACTGTCTTTGTCTCCCTGGCACCTATAATCACTCTGGGGTAATGGAACTATGTTTGTCTCCCTAGCACCCTATATCACTCCGGGGTAACAGGACTGTCTCTGTATCCCTGGCACCTTGTATCAATCTGGGGTAATGGAACTGTCTCTGTCTCCCTGGCACCTATATCACTCTGCGGTAATGGAACTGTGTCTGTCTCCCTGGAACCCTATATCACTGTGGGGTAATGGAACTGTGTCTGTCTCCCTGGCACCCTGTATCACTCTGGAGCAATGGGATTGTCTCTGTCTCCTTGGCACCTATATCACTCTGGCGTAATGGGACTGTCTCTGTCTCCTTGGGACCCTCTATCACTCTGGGGTATTGGAACTGTCTCGGTCTCCCTGGCACCCTGTATCTCTCTGGGGTAATGGAACTGTCTCTGTCTCCCTGGCATCCTTATTCACTCTGGGGTAATGGAACTGTCTCTGTCTCCCTGGCACCTATAATCACTCTGGGGTAACAGGACAGTCTCTGTCTCCCTGGCACGTTGTATGACTCTGGGGTAATGGAACTGTGTTTGTCTCCCTGGCACCCTGTATCACTCTGGGTCATGGGACTGTCTCTGTCTCCCTGGCATCCTGTATCACTCTGGAGTAATATGACTGTCTCTGTCTCCCTGGCACCCTGTATCACTCTGGGGTAATGGAACTGTCTCTGTCTCCCTGGCACCTATATCACTCTGCGGTAATGGAACTGTGTTTGTCTCCCTGGCATCCTGTATCACTCTGGGGTAATGGAACTGTGTCTGTCTCCCTGGCACCCTGTATCACTCTGGGGTAATGGAACTGTGTCTGTCTCCCTGGCACCCTGTATCACTCTGGAGCAATGGGGCTGTCTCTGTCTCCTTGGCACCTATATCACTCTGGGGTAATGAAACTGTCTCTCTCTCCCTGGCAACCTGTATCAATCTGGGTCAATGGAAATGTGTCTGTCTCCCTGACACCTTGTATCACTCTGGGGTAATAGGACTGTCAATGTCTCCCTGGAACTCTGTATCACTCTGGGGTCATGGAACTATCTCTGTCTCCCTGGCACCGTGTATCACTCTGGGGTAATAGCACTGTCTCTGTCTCCCTGGCATCCTGTATCACTCTGGGGTCATGGAACTGTCTCTGTCTCCCTGGCACCCTGCATCTCTCTGGGGTACTGGAACTGTCTCTGTCTCCCTGGCACCTTGTATCAATCTGGGGTAATGGAACTGTGTCTGTCTCCCTGGCACCCTGTAGCCCTCTGGGGTAATAGGACTGTCTTGTCTCCCTGGCACCTATAATCACTCTGGGGTAATGGAACTATGTTTGTCTCCCTAGCACCCTATATCACTCCGGGGTAACAGGACTGTCTCTGTATCCCTGGCACCTTGTATCAATCTGGGGTAATGGAACTGTCTCTGTCTCCCTGGCACCTATATCACTCTGCGGTAATGGAACTGTGTCTGTCTCCCTGGAACCCTATATCACTGTCGGGTAATGGAACTGTGTCTGTCTCCCTGGCACCCTGTATCACTCTGGAGCAATGGGGTTGTCTCTGTCTCCTTGGCACCTATATCACTCCAGGGTAATGGGACTGTCTCTGTCTCCCTGGGACCCTATATCACTCTGGGGTAATGGAAAAGTGTCGGTCTCCCTGGCACCCTGTATCACTCTGGGGTAATGGAACTGTCTCTGTCTCCCTGGCACCCTGTATCACTCTGGGGCAATGGGGCTGTCTCTGTCTCCCTGGCACCTATAATCACTCTGGGGTAATGGAACTGTCTCTGTCTCCCTGGCACCCTGTATCACTCTGGGTCAATGGGGCTGTCTCTGTCTCCCTGGCACCCTGTATCACTCTGGGGTAATGGAACTGTGTCTGTCTCCCTGGCACCCTGTATCACTCTGGGGCAATGGGGCTGTCTCTGTCTCCTTGGCACCTATATCACTCTGGGGTAATGGAACTGTGTTTCTCTCCCTGGCATCCTGTATCACTCTGGGGTAATGGAACTGTCTCTGTCTCCCTGGCACCGTGTATCACTCTGGGGTAATGGAACTGTGTCTGTCTCCCTGGCACCTTGTATCACTCTGGGGTAATAGGACTGTCTCTGTCTCCCTGGCACCCTGTATCACTCTGGGGTCATGGAACTGTCTCTGTCTCCCTGGCACCCTGTATCACTCCGGGGCAATGGGGCTGTCTCTGTCTCCCTGCCACCTATAATCACTCTCGGCTAATGGAACTGTGTCTGTCTCCCTGGCACCCTGTATCACTGTGGGGTAATGGAACTTTGTCTGTCTCCCTGGCACCCTGTATCACTCTGGAGCAATGGGGCTGTCTCTGTCTCCTTGGCACCTATATCACTCTGGGGTAATGGGACTGTCTCTGTCTCCCTGGGACCCTCTATCTCTCTCGGGTATTGGAACTGTCTCGGTCTCCCTGGCACCCTGTATCACTCTGGGGTAATGGAACTCTCTCTGTCTCACTGGCACTTATATCACTCTGGGGTAATGGAACTGTGTCTGTCTCCCTGGCACCTTGTATCACTCTGGGGCAATGGGGCTGTCGCTGTCTCCTTGGCACCTATATCACTCTGGGGTAATGGATCTGTGTTTCTCTCCCTGGCATCCTGTATCACTCTGGGGTAATAGGACTGTCTCTGTCTCCCTGGCACCCTGTATCACTCCGGGTGAATAGGACTGTCTCTGTCTCCCTGGCACCCTGTATCACTCTGGGGCAATGGGGCTGTCTCTGTCTCCCTGGCACCTGTATCACTCTGGGGTAATGGAACTGTGTCTGTCTCCCTGGCACCCTGTATCACTGTGGGGTAATGGAACTTTGTCTGTCTCCCTGGCACCCTGTATCACTCTGGAGCAACGGGGCTGTCTCTGTCTCCTTGGCACCTATATCACTCTGGGGTAATGGGACTGTCTCTGTCTCCCTGGGACCCTCTATCACTCTCGGGTATTGGAACTGTCTCGGTCTCCCTGGCACCCTGTATCACTCTGGGGTAATGGAACTGTCTCTGTCTCCCTGGCACTCTGTATCACTCTGGGGTAATGGAACTGTGTCTGTCTCCCTGGCACCCTGTATCACTCTGGGATAATGGGACTGTCTCTGTCTCCCTGGCACCTTGTATCACTCTGGGGTAATGGAACTGTGTTTGTCTCCCTGGCACCCTGTATCACTCTGGGGTAATGGAACTGTCTCTGTCTCCCTGGCACTCTGTATCACTCTGGGGTAATGGAACTGTCTCTGTCTCCCTGGCACCGTGTATCACTCTGGGGTAATGGAACTGTGTCTGTCTCCCTGGCACCCTGTATCACTCCGGGGGAATAGGACTGTCTCTGTTTCCCTGGCACCCTGTATCACTCTGGGGCAATGGGGCTGTCTCTGTCTTCTTGGCAGCTATATCACTCTGGGGTAATGAAACTGTCTCTGTCTCCCTTGGAACCTGTATCACTCTGGGTCAATTCTGCTGTCTCTGTCTCCCTGGCACCTGTATCACTCTGGGACTACGGGACAGTCTCTGAATTTCTGGCACCCTGTATGACTCTCGGGTAACAGGACTGTCTCTGTCTCCCTGGCACCTTGTATCACTCTGGGATAATGGACTCTCTCTGTCCCCCTGGCAACTATATCACTCTGCGGTAATGGAACTGTCTCTGTCTCCCTGGCACCCTGTATCACTCTGGGGTAATGGAACTGTCTCTGTCTCCATGGCACCTATATCACTCTGGGGTAATGCAACTGTGTTTGTCTCCCAGGCATCCTTATTCACTCTGGGGTAATGGAACTGTCTGGGTCTCCCTGGCACCCTGTATCACTCTGGGGTAATGTAACTGTCTCTGTCTCCCTGGCACCTATATCACTCTGGGTTAATGGTACTGTGTTTGTCTCCCTGGCATCCTGTATCACTCTGGGGTAATGGAACTCTCTCTGTGTCCCTGGCACCCTGTATCACTCTGGGGCAATGGGGCTGTCTCTGTCTCCTTGGCAGCTGAATCACTCTGGGGTAATGGGACTGTCTCTGTCTGCCTGGCACCCTCTATC
This sequence comes from Mobula hypostoma, assembly GCF_963921235.1. Classification (NCBI taxonomy): domain Eukaryota; kingdom Metazoa; phylum Chordata; class Chondrichthyes; order Myliobatiformes; family Myliobatidae; genus Mobula; species Mobula hypostoma. The sequence continues at coordinate 46,180,990 of NC_086121.1, read as the reverse complement.
ACTCTGTGGTATTGGAACTGTCTCGGTCTCCCTGGCACCCTGTATCACTCTGGGGTAATGGAACTGTCTCTCTCTCCCTGGCACCTGTATCACTCTGGGGTAATGGAACTCTTTTTGTCTCCCTGGCATCCTGTATCACTCTGGGGTAATGGAACTGTGTCTGTCTCCATGGCACCCTGTATCACTCTGGGGTAATGGAACTGTGTCTGTCTCCCTGGCGCCCTGTATCACTCTGGTGCAATGTGGCTGTCTCTGTCTCCTTGGCACCTATGTCACTCTGGGGTAATGGAACTGTGTTTGTGTCCCTGGCATCCTGTATCACTCTGGGGTAATGGAACTGTCTCTGTCTCCCTGGCACCCTGTATCAGTCTGGGTCAATGGGGCTGTCTCTGTCTCCCTGGCACCTGTATCAGTCTGGGACAACGGGACTGTCTCTGAACTTTCTGGCACCCTGTATCACTCTGGGGCAACAGGACAGTCTCTGTGTCCCTGGCACCTTGTATCACTCTGGGGCAATGGGGCTGTCTCAGTCTCCCTTGCACCTGCATCACTCTGGGTGTAATCGAAATGTCTCTGTCTCCCTGGCACCCTGTATCATTCTGGGGCAACAGGACAGTCTCTGTCTCCCTGGCACCTTGTATCACTCTGGGGTAATGGGACTGTCTCTGTCTCCCTGGTTTCCTGTATCACTTGGGGGAATGCAAATGTGCTGCCTGGTTTATGTGCGAGTCTGGTGACCCAGTCTGAGGAAGAACATCTGTTTGAGGGACTTGTAACAAAGATCCACTAGGTTGATGGTGAGTTTTTCAGATGGGATGTTTCACCGTACATGTGACAAATAAAGTTAATATATAAAGAGGTCTTTCTAACCTCTTTTCACCTCTGCATTCTGAGTCCTGATGCAGGGTTTCAAGCTGAACCCCAACAGTTCCTTTTCTCCCACCAGTGCTGCTTTGCTCACTCAGTTCTTCCAGCAGATTGTTTTAGGTCTTGAGGGAGGGTCTCAGTCTGAAGTGTTGACTCTTTGTTCATTTCTGTTGCTGCTGCCTGACCTGCTGAGTTCTTCTAGCATTTTGTGTCTGTTGCTTTGGATTTCCTGCATTGTTTTGTCTTTGAGATTATCAAGATGCCACATTCACCCCCAACACTTTTGACACCTACTCCATGATCAATCCAATGCTTTCCTCCCATATAACCCCCGTTAGTCTTTCAACCATGTGCCAATTTGAGTCTCTTAAATCTCCCTACTCCAGCAGTGCGCTCCATGCACCCACCATCACTATGTAAAAAAAACTACTTCTGACATCCCCCTATGCCACCAATCATTATTTTCTGTCTTTATTTTAGAGTTTAGCTATTTCTTATTCTAAAACCTGTTCACTGACTTCTGTAAATTGTAGTATGAACTGTTGCTCAGCCGTGTATTGTGGAATATGTGGTTGCTGTATATTGTGGAATTAATCACTGCTGACAATTATTGCTGTTTGCAGTCACGAATTCATATCGTAGAATGGACCACATCAGCTAATTATTATTATGCAGGGCCTCATGTGACGGGCTGTCCTGTAGGCCTTTAAACCAGGTAACCCCTACCTACTTCCTACTTGTCCATTGATAGGACCCCAACTGTGCTACATCTATCCCCTTGTCCTAGAAGATAAGCATCTCTTACCCATACTTCCTCCAGGACAAGGGAGGAGGGAGGGACAGTTATTTCTCATGCTGCCTTTGCTAACTAAGTTTTCAGCCTGATGGCCCAGGATATTGAACCATGGGGTACCTGCAAACAGACATGTGGTAGCTTGCACAGTGATTCAGCCTGCCAACTGTTTCAGCTGCTTTTGGACCTCTCTACAAATTGATTTCATAGGACCTTAACTAGCTCTGAATTATGGCATTGATAGTAATCAGTTGATCCAATAATTGGAGAGAAACATTTCCTTGTTGGAACATGAGTGCCACTGCTTGAGGTCTGATGAATGAAGCAGCTTGCAGATGAAAAGTGGCACATGTTTCATCGCTGATGTTTTTGGAGCCACAGGTTGCAATCTTTGGTAACAAGGGGAATGGTGTGTACATGTGTCACTGTTTTCTAATGCCCAGGAGAACCAGAATCTCTCCCTATCGGGGCACGAGGAGACCAAAGCACCGTGGCCCAGTGGGAAACCTTCTGCACACAGTCCATGTGGCTGGAAAAGTTATTAAACAGGTGGATCAACTTAAACAGCAATCTGTTAAAAAGGTACAAGTGCTGAGTAAATGAAAAACTGCAGCTTCTCCTTCCCTTTTCTGAGGAAGGACCATTGACCTGAAATGTTTAATGTGTCTCTTTCCACAGATATTACCTCACCCACTGAATATTTCAAACTCATTTTTATTACAAGTATCTGAGTACCACGTGGGAGTAAAATAATGGAGATGAATTCAGAATCAGGTTTATTATCACCGGCATCTGATGTGAAATTTGAAATTTGTAATTTGTTAACTTAGCAGCAGCAGTTCAATGCAATACATAATATAGAAGAAAGAAAATAATAATAATAAACAAGTCTTATTCAGTATACTTTATACAGTATATGTATATTGAATAGATTGAAAATCATAGAAAAAACAAATACTATATATTAAAAGGTAGTGTGCAAGGGTTCAATGTCCATTTAGTAATCAGATGACAGAGGGGAAGAAGCTGTTCCTGAATCACTGTGTGCTCACCTTCAGGCTTCTGTACCTCCTACCTGATGGTAACAGTGAGAAAAGGGCATGCCCTGGGTGCTGGAGGTTGTTAATAATGGAAAATGCCTTTCTGAGACACCGCTCCTTGAAGATGTCCTGGGTACTTTGTAGGCTAGTATCCAAGATGGAGCTGACTAAATTTATAATCCTCTGCAGCTTCTTTTGGTCCTGTGCAGAAGTCGCCCCCCCATACTAGACAGTGATGCAGCTTGTTAGAATGCTCTCTGCAGTACATCTGTAGAAGTTTTTTGAGTGTATTTGTTGACATACTAAATTGCTTCAAATTCCTAATAAAGTATAGCTGCTGTCTTGCTTTCTTTATAACGACATCGGTATGTTGGGACCAGGTTAGATCCTGAGAGATCTTGACACCCAGGAACTTGAAACTGTTCACTCTCTCCATTTCTGATCCTTCTATGAGGATTGGTACGTGTTCCTTTGTCCTACCCTTCCAGAAGTCCACAATCAACTCTTTCATCTCACTGACATTACTCTTCCTTCAGTTAGTCCTGACGAAGGGTCTCGGCCTGAAACGTCGACTGCACCTCTTCCTATAGATGCTGCTTGGCCTGCTGCGTTCACCAGCAACTTTGATGTATGTTACTAAGCACTCTTACATACTTATTAGGATGTCACTTATACTCATAACACTTGGAATTGACAAGAACATTCCAAGACCGTGTGGCAAGGAATGAATTCACAATGTGTGGTTGATGATATTGGTTTCGGAGTGTATAAAGGGGAACCTGCAAACTCCAGAGTGCTTTTTAATGCAGAACACAAGGGCTGTAGGAGGAGAAAAGAGAACACCCTCATACTGAGATCGAAGTCAGTCCTTGAGTGCAGGAAGGAACCCAACTATAACCACCTCAGGTAGCAGCATAAGAGGAGAACAAATATATTTGTTTGATATGCAATGTTAAATACATGAGTTATGACCAAAGAAAAAAAAAGTGGCTGGAGTTGCTTAGCACTTCAGTGCAAGGGTGCTTATTAGTGCAATATTTCCATTTAATATCAGAGAATGTATATAATATACAACCTAAAGTTCTTGTTCTTCCCAGATGTCCACAAAAACAAAGTGTCTCAAGGAATGACTAATAGTAAAAAACACAAGAACCCCAAAGCTCCCCCACTTCCTCCTCCCATGCACAAGCAACAGCAAAGCAACAGCTCTCCCCTTCCCCAACTTCAGCAGATAAAAGGCATCAGCCCCCTCTACCCACCAAGCATGCAATAGCAAAGCCCCCAATAAAGACCATGACCTGCAGTACAACAAAGAAATAATAATTCACTTGACAATTTGACACAGGCTTTCTCTCTCCCTAGAAAAGAGATGTCACCCTTTCATAGTAACAGGGGAGACCAATAAAGACAAACAACTTACAAATTTATGGTGTTAAAATCTGCCATGTCACTTTTCACCCCCCCTCACCCCGAGCTCTCGGAGATGAGAATTGGCAACCAAAGCTCTCCCCCACCAATGAGAGAAAGAGAGAGATAATGCGATCTGAGTACAGAGCCCCGACAGTTGATCTGCTATTCCTGATGCTCGATTTACTCCTGCAGTGTTTCAGTCGGTGGCACCAGCATAGAATCGACTTGTCCCCAGGGCTGCAAATTGTCAGAATCCCAAAGGTCTCCTAGGCTGCATCCTCGGGATATCAAAAAGTGGTTGGTCAATGAGACCTGGAAGCAGGTCCCATTACCGCAAAGGACTGAAATTTGAGTGTAGCTCTAGATCAGGGTCTTCAGCAGAACCCCAACTACCTTGAAAAGGAAAAAGGGAGACATTAAAGGTAGAATTTAAGTTGTTCCCGCAGATGATTCGAAGAAGTCACTGTCAAGTGCCTTCGTAACTCCGCCCCAACTATTAGGCACGTCAAAAATCAAACTTACAAAAATTAGTGAAAATAGTGAAAAGAAATCTGCCAATAGTTGCAAACAGATATCTACCAGAAAACACAATAATAGTTGGCCAGCGCGAATTCTTGGCAGACCCAACTTCTCTCTTACTGAGTGCATCAGCTTGGTTTAGGACTCATTAGGAGAATATACAGTAGGGAAGACATTGAAGTGCGTACTGCCAGGGCAACGACAGCAGAATTACAAGGGTGTTTGTGTAGTGCATTTACCAGGTTCTCCTTGTCCCAGCACTGGTCCAGTGCCTACTCCTGAGGCACCAACCTGGACAAGGAACTGTTTGGGCTCTGTAGAACTGGTGAAGAATATATGTGAGCTTTAAGGGCTTGAGAAGCGTTTCCACACTCATTTGTCCATGTCACTGAGTTGTTAACATGCTTACCAGTAAGATTAGTCAGAGGTGCAGCTAGTGTGGTGAATTGGGGAATGAACCTGTGATTCCACCTACCAAACCCAGGAAGGACTTCACTTCCTTCTTAGTGTGAGGTTGAGGACTGTTGTGGATTGCTTCCACTTCGTTCACCTGTGCTCCAACCTCTCCATGTCCCTGCTGGTAGTGAGGGCATTTGGTTTCCCTTGCTGTCTGCTCACGTTTTTGTAGATTGAGAGTGACTCCAGCTGCATGAATATTCCCTAAGATGCTGCACAGATGGTCCAGATGCTCTGGCTGTAGACAACCACGGCATCTAGATAGGCTGCACTGCAGTCCTCACTGCCTTGGCATTCAGATCTCAGGGTACTATCCCTCATGGGGTCAGTTATAATAGAAACATAGAAAATAGGTGCAAGAGTAGGCCATTCAGCCCTTCGAGCCTGCACCACCATTTATTATGATCATGGCTGATCATCCAACTCAGAACCCCGCCCCAGCCTTCCCTCCATACCCCCTGACCCCCGTAGCCACAAGGGCCATATCTAACTCCCTCTTAAATATAGCCAATGAACTGGCCTCAACAGTTTCCTGTGGCAGAGAATTCCACAGATTCACCACTCTCTGTGTGAAGAAGTTTTCCCTAATCTCGGTCCTAAAAGGCTTCCCCTCTATCCTCAAACTGTGGCCCCTCGTTCTGGACTTCCCCAACATTGGGAACAATCTTCCTACATCTAGCCTGTCCAATCCCTTTAGGATCTTATACGTTTCAATCAGATTCCCCCTCAATCTTCTAAATTCCAACGAGTACAAGCCCAGTTCATCCAGTCTTTCTTCATATGAAAGTCCTGCCATCCCAGGAATCAATCTGGTGAACCTTCTTTGAACTCCCTCTATGGCAAAGATGTCTTTCCTCAGATTAGGGGACCAAAACTGCACACAATACTCCAGGTGTGGTCTCACCAAGGCCTTGTACAACTGCAGTAGTACCTCCCTGCTCCTGTACTCGAATCCCCTCGCTATAAATGCCAGCATACCATTCACCTTTTTCACCGCCTGCTGTACCTGCATGCCCACTTTCAATGACTGGTGTATAATGACACCCGGGTCTCGTTGCACCTCCCCTTTTCCTAATCGGCCACCATTCAGATAATAATCTCTTTTCCTATTTTTGCCACCAAAGTGGATAACTTCACATTTATCCACATTAAATTGCATCTGCCATGAATTTGCCCACTGACCCAACCTATCCAAGTCACCCTGCATCCTCTTAGCATCCTCCTCACTGCTAACACTGCCACCCAGCTTCGTGTCATCCGCAGACTTGGAGATGCTGCATTTAATTCCCTCATCCAAGTCATTAATATATATTGTAAACAACTGGGGTCCCAGCACTGAGCCTTGCGGTACCCCACTAGTCACCGCCTGCCATTCCGAAAAGGTCCCGTTTATTCCCACTCTTTGCTTCCTGTCTGCTAACCAATAGGACCGCTCTACTCACTGTTTAAAAGCTCAATGACTCCTAGCTCCAGCATGGTCTGAATCTCATCCTCCAGAGCGCTTTGTAACAGTGTTGGCAGGTCTGAACCCTGGTCAGGTCTGATCCTGATGGAGTGTTATAGGATTTTTGTCAGTCCTAGTCTCTGCAGGAACAGCTGCGAAGAATCAGCAAACACCCTCTGCAGCTTCACTGGTTGATGACCATCGAGATGGGAGAGGTCAACATTACCAGCCCCTTCCAAGCCTCCATGACCCCTTCTGAGTCATCATCAATGAGTACTTCATCTGTATAAATATCAGAGGCAGGGGAACTGGCATAATTCTCACACCACCATTGCCAGCATGTCTTTCTAGGCCTTTTGGTTCCTCCCTCGCAAAGACTAGCATCCCAGTCTGCTCCTATATCTTACAGTCTTATGGAATGATGGCTGTGATAGTGCCCCCTTGAGGGGATTGAGGTACTGCAGGGTAAGTCGGGCTGCCATGAATCCACCTGGCTTATGTTCTGGTGTCTGGAGGAAGAACCTATAGCAGCTGCTCTAGAACAACGACCTCACCAATCTCCTCCTTGGACTCCTGCTCTGGTTGAATCGATCGGCAGTAGTGACCCCTCAGGCAATGATACAACTCCGTGGGTGGTAGAGTACTGGAACAGAACTATTGGTTCTTGCCAAGATAGCAATCTTAGCCAGCAGCACCTTCTTCAGGTCAGGATAGTTGTGGGACCATTTTATCTATTGCAGTGCAGGCCTTGAGAGGTTAACCCATCAGTAGTGGCACTAGCTAGCACTCTTCCTTTGGCCAATTTCATATCTGGGCCATCCTCTCCATCCTGAGGAGATAGTCCACGATATCGTCACTCTGTTGATAAGACGGCATCGTGTTACCCTTCCGCGATCTTTGGAGTTCCTTTCTAAAAGTATCACCTCTCCTCTGCTGGGCAGACAGAAAGTCTCTGAACAGAGTTTGCAGGGTAGATTGGAGGTGGTGCCACTTGAAGGCCCTTCAGATTCTGGCCTGAGTTTGACCCTGGGCTGAAGTTCTTCCTCCTCTGAGGTCTCCGCTATTTCCCCGGGCAGCTGCTTCGCTTTTAGTCTTGGGGGTTTCCTGACTTGTGACCACAATCCCACCCCTCTGAGTTAGACACACTCCTTTGTGACTGGCCATCCCACTGTTGCCACCACATGTTAGATACATGCGTCATGTTGAATCTTTGTGGGTGGAGTTCAGTAATTGCAAGGGTAAAAAAAACATAATGGGAATCATACCCAGGCCTTCAAATAGTAGCCAAGATGTGGGGTTAAGATTATAAAGGGAGCTGGAAAGGTCATCATGTAATAAAGGTAATGAAACAATTGTAATGGGGGACTTCAATATGCAAGGGGATTGGGAAAATCAAGTTGGTATCAGATTGCAAGAGAGGGAAGTTGTTGAATGCCTACAAGATGCCTTTATAGAGTAGCTTGTGTTTAAGCCTACTCGGGGAAAGGCCATCTTAAATTGGATGTTGTGTAATGACCTAGATTTTATTAGTGAGCTTAATGTAAAAGAACCTTTAGGAGGCAGTGATCATAATAAGATTGAATTCATACTGCAAATTGAGAGGGAGAAGCACAAGTCACATGTATCAGTATCGCAGTGGAATAAAGGGAATTATAGAGGCACGAGAGAAGAGCTTGCCCAGGTGGATTGGAGGAGGATACTGGCAGGGTTGACAGCAGAGCAGAGTTGGCAGGAGTTTCTGCGAATAGTTCACAAGGTACAGGATGGATATGTTCCAGAGAGGAAGAAGTTCTCAAATGGCAGAGACAGGCAACCATGACTGACAAAGGAAGTTAAAGAATGCATGAAGGCCAAGGAAATGGCATAGAAGTAAGCAAAAATGAGTGGGCAGTGGGACGATTGGGAAGCTTTTATAATCCAAACAAAAGGCAACTAAAAAGCTAAAAAAGGGAAAAGATTAAATATGAGGGCAAACTAGCTGAAAATATAAAGCAGGATACCAAAAGGTATTTTTTCTCCCCCAGTTATATAAAGAATAAAACGGAGGTGAGAATTTATATTGAAAGTGATGCTGTTGAGGTAGTAATGGGGGATGAAGAAATGGCAGATGAACTTAATGGGTGCTTTACAGGTCTGCAAGTGTCAGGGAGCAGGCATGAGTGCCATTGCTATTACAAAGGAAAAAGTGCTAGGCAAGCTCAAAGGTCTTAAGGTGGATACATCACCTGGGCCAGGTGGACTAGACCACAGTCCTGAGAGGTTGCTGAAGAGATAATGGATGCATTGGTCATGATCTTCCAAGAATTCAGAAAAGGAAGATTGCAAATGTCACTCCACTCTTCAGAAGGGAGGAAGGCAAAAGAAAGGAGAGAAAGGCCAGTTAGCCTAACCTCAGTGGTTGGGACAATGTTGGAGACTATTATTAAGGACAAGGTTTTGGGGTACTTTGAGACTAATGATAAAATAAGTCAAAGTTGGCATGGTTTCTGTAAAGGGAAATATTGCCTGACAAATCTTCGAGGAAGTAAGAAGCACAGTGGACAGAGGAGAGGCAGTGGATGACATTTACTTGGATTTTCAGAAGGCATTTGATAAGGTGCCACAGAGAAGGATGCCTAACAAGATAAAATCCCATGGCATTACAGGAAAGATACTGGCATGGATAGAGGAGTAGCTGACAGGCAGGAGGCACTAGTCAGGCCGCACTTGGAGTATTGTCAACAGTTTTGTGCCCCATATCACAGAAAGGATGTGTTGTCATTGGAGAGAGTCCAGAAGAGGTTCGCAAGGATGATTCCAGGAATGAAGGAGTTAACATATGAGTACAACTTTGGACCTGTACTCACTGAAATTTAGAAGAATGCCAGGAGATCTCATTGAAACCTACCGAATGATGAAAGGACTAGATAGCATGGATTTGGAGAGATGTTTCCTGTGGTGGGGGTATCCAGAACTAGGGGGCACAGGCTCAAAATTGAGGCAGCCATCTTTTAGAACAGACGTAAGGAGGAATTTTTTTTGACCAGAGAGTTGTGAATCTGTGGAATGCTCTGTCACAGACTGTGGTGGAGGCCAGGTCCATAGGTATATTTAGGGTGGAAGTTGATCTTTTCCCGGTCGGTCAGGGCATCAAAGGACATGGTAAGAAGACAGGTGTATGGGGTGGAGTGGGATCCGGGATCAGTAATGATGGAATGGTGGAGCAGACTCGATGGGCTGAATGGCCTAATTCTGCTCCTATGTCTTATGATTATGACTGAAGAAAAAAGATGGCTGGAGTCACTGAGCATTTTAGTGCAAGGGTGTTCATTAAGTGCATCAAAATTTAGCGAAAATACTGACAAAAACCAGCAACATTTACAAAAGTGTGTTTTCCGGTAGATAGTAACAGTTCCGTACTTATACTTCGCCACTGTGAACTTCTGGCGGCCATAATCTTTCAGTCCTACTGAGAGTGATCCGCCCTGTTTATAGGCACTAGGATATACAATCTGTAATTACCGACAAAATTAACTTAAGGCTACACATGAATTAGAATACGATGCACCTCACAATGTAGTTACAACCATATTAAAAAATAAACAGAAGTATCGACCTTAAATACGGTATTCAAACAAGATATACACCTTGACATGTCCCCATTCCTAAAGAAATAAAATGTGTGGTGGGAAAGGCACTGTAAAACCAACCTGAGCACATCAGGTTCATTTTATTATCAAAGTATGTACTCAGAATGCAACTCTGAGATTTGCCTTCACCAATAGCCATGAAATACAGAAAAATGATGGAGTTGTTGAAAAGACATCAGAACCCCCTCCCCACTGTGCATGAAAAAGGAAAAGGAACTAAATGCGTAAAGCCCAAACCCTCCCTCGCACAAAAACTAACAGTTACTCACCCTGATAGGCAGCGAGACATCAAACCCCTAATCCCTCCCATGCAAAAAAAATCAGTGACAATAATGTCAAACCCCCAACTCCTCTCTTGCATTCAATGATCTGAGATGGAAAATCACCAACAAGAACATCAGTCCCCAGATCCCCAACCCCTCCCTTGTCCAAAAAAAGGGACATATCGCCCACCCGCTATTTGTCAACAAGAAAGAAAACACAAAAATTGGAGCACAATTTACACTGCAGTCCACACCAATAATTACATACGACTCAGAATCTCGACATTATCTTTCGTCAACATCGAGCAGAATGACAGCTCAAACTCTGGCCTTCTGTGGGGAATGCCTACCAACTGTGGCCTCTTACCCTCTGGCCTTCTGTGGGGAATACCTACCAACTGTGGCCTCTTACCCTCTGGCCTTCTGTGGGGAATACCTACCAACTGTGGCCTCTTACCCTCTGGCCTTCTGTGGGGAATACCTACCAACTGTGGCCTCTTACCCTCTGGCCTTCTGTGGGGAACGCCTACCAACTGTGGCCTCTTACCCTCTGGCCTTCTGTGGGGAATACCTACCAACTGTGGCCTCTTACCTTCTGGCCTTCTGTGGGGAACGCCTACCAACTGTGGCCTCTTACCCTCTGGCCTTCTGTGGGGAATACCTACCAACTGTGGCCTCTTACCCTCTGGCCTTCTGTGGGGAATGCCTACCAACTGTGACCTCTAATCCTCAGGCCTTCTGTGGGGAACGCCTACCAACTGTGGCCTCTTACCCTCTGGCCTTCTGTGGGGAACGCCTACCAACTGTGGCCTCTTACCCTCTGGCCTTCTGTGGGGAACGCCTACCAACTGTGGCCTCTTACCTTCTGGCCTTCTGTGGGGAACGCCTACCAACTGTGGCCTCTTACCCTCTGGCCCGACGCGACCTCCCATGGAGAGTGACTGCCTGCCTGCCCAGCTTCTTCTGCATTCTCCCTGCTGTTTCAATCTTCCTCGACGCTTCTATTGGTGAGAAATGGAGTCACAGTGTCTGGTCTCGTGCTCGAGACAGCCCATGCTCATGGTTCTCTCCTGGAAATTTCTTGGGGACAGCAGAGTGCTAGATCACTTGATTCAACTCCAAACTGTAAGTCACACGCTCCAAGAGTTTTCAAAACACAATTAAGATAAAAAGAATAAGTAAAAGACATAGAAATAGTGAAATAATTGACTATCTGGAAGATGTCACCCAAGAAATTATTGTTGACTGGCGCCATCTTGACTGGAAATATCAGCTTGGTTTAGGACCCATTATCAGAATACACGAGGGAAGACATTGAAGTGCATCCATTCAGCACAACAGCAGCAGAATGGCAAAGGTGTGTCTGTGTCTGTGCATAGTGGGTTTACCAAATGCTCACTCACATTCAAGCAGTAGAACTAGTCAGCATTTTCTGAGATGGGAATGATATGAGGCATGGGGGATGAGTATCTTGTGATCCCCAGACATCTCAGGTGGAAAAGAATGTTTGAGAACATAAGGGCAACACATGGAAGGAGGGTAATCAACATCAGGCTTTTACAAGAATTGCTATCATGTGTAATTGTCTAGTTCTAAATCAGAATGGCATTCAAGGCATCTGTGACAGCCATAAGGTTGTGGGAAGACAGAGGTAGGAGGTGCGATTACTTTAACAGCCTGCATGGAGCTTGTCTCTGAGAAAGGAACTGATAGCCAAAAATGCCAACGTGTAACTTGCTGTTCTGATACAAGGTCATCTAAACTCAAATCCTGTCAGGACGCTGGAGCAGGGATCCAATCACAGACCCAGTACTGTGCAGACAGTGATATTGATTGAATAACAAATCCCGAGGTGCAAACAAAGTTGGCGTCAAAGTTCAGGGAAAGATTAAAACATCCAGAAAAATCCAAAAACCAGAATCAGGAAACAGGCAGAGTCGATATTCAGACAGACAGTGTACAGATACAAATGCTGGAAAGGATCAGGAAAATTCACTGGCACAATCTGGCAACAAACAGGTGAAAACACAGGACTGAAATACATTGATCAATAAATGGAGAGGCAGATGATAGGTGGAGCACAATGAGACACAGGCAGTAGCAATACAGGTAATAATGAGAAACAGGTGAGAGACAGAGTACTCAGTAATACAGGGGCTGGAGTAGGGCAGGAGTGGGGACAGTCTATGGCAATACAGAACTGCAGACTGACAGCTGGGGAGGAAACACACAAAAAGACAGTTCAACTTGAGGTACTGACAATAACCCCCCACTTTATGGACACCTGGCGTCACGGCAGGTAGAGCTGGGTGCTGCTGATGGAAGTCCCTGATGAGAGAGGGGTCCAGGATGTTATGGGTGGGGACCCAGCACCTCTCCTCAGGACCGTAGCCCTCCCAGTCCATAAGGCATTGGAGGCCACAGCCCTGGCAACAAACGTCCAGCAGTTGACTCACCCATCCATGAGCTGTGGCTGGGGGGGGAGACACAGGGGGTGGCTCATGAAAAGCTTGGTGCAGGATACATGGAAGGTGGGATGAATGCGGCAGAGAGTGGAGGGAAGCTTGAGACGGACGGCAGCAGGGCTGATGGCTTTAGCGATGGGAAAGGGGCTGATGAAGCGAGGGATGAGCTTTCAGAATCCACCTTGAGGGGCAGGTCTCGGGTTGAAAGCCACACACACTGTCCCTGGCGGTAACGTGGGGCCTTGGAGTAATGACGGTCAGCTTGATGCTTGTTCCTAGCAGAGGCACAGAGAAGGGCAGAGCGAGTGCACCTCCACACCCGCTGACAACGGTGGATGAATGTCTCAGCAGATGGAACACCAACCTCCTCCTCCTGGGCAGGAAACAGTGGAGGTTGGTAGCCAAGGTAACACTCGAAAGGGGACAGACCAGTGGATGAGGATAGATGAGAGTTTATGGCGTACTCGGCCCAGGGTAGCTGCTGACTCCACACAGAGGGGTTCTGGGAGACCAGACACTGAAATACAGTCTCTAGCTGTTGGTTGGCCTGCTCGGTCTGGCCATTGGTCTGTGGGTGGAATCCCGTGACAGACTCACGGATGCACCCAGAAGGTTACAGAATGCCCTCCAGAAGTTGAATGTGAATTGAGGGCCCCTGTCTGACAACATCTACAGGTAAACCATGCAATTTAAAAACATGCAGTACTAGTAATTTGGTTGTTTCTTTAGCTGAGGGGAGTTTAGGTAAAGGAATGAGGTGTACAGACATGGAGAAACGATCAACTACTCTGAGAATGCTGGTAGTACCATCTGATGGGGGTAGACCGGTGACAAAATCCAGGACAATGTGGGACCAGGGTCTCTTGGGGATAGACAGGGGTTGTAACAGACCAGCAGGTGACCGGTTAGAGTTCTTGCCTTGAGCACAGACTGACCAGGCTGAGACAAAGTTGTGGATGTTATCTCCCATGGAGGGCCACCAGAACTGCGGACTGATGAAGGCCTGAGTACACTTGGTTCCGGGGTGACAGGATAACGGAAGAATAACCCCACTGCAATACCTGTGAGCAGACAGAGCTGGGAACATAAATAGGGTCAGTAGGGCAATGACTAAGGGCTGCCTTGCTCTGTTGGGCAGCTTGCACAATGGATTCAATGTCCCATTGCACTACACCCACGAGACATTGAGCAAGGAGAATGACATTGGGGACCCCAGGGGTCTCAGAAGAAGGAAACCTTTGGGAGAGGGCATTACATTTTCCATTCTTGGAACTGGGACGGAAGGAAAGAGTAAAGTTGAATCTTGAGAAAAACGAGCTTGACGGGAGTTGAGACGCTTGGCCATATGGATATATTCCAGATTCTTGTGATCAGTCCAGGCTAAGAATGGCACCTTTGCCTCCACTCCTCCAGAGCTCCCGGTTTATCCGGCAACCCTCTCCCGGTTTCCGACATAGTCATTCCACTCTGTGGGAGTGAGGTGGTGAGAGAAGGTGGTACAGGGGTGTACCTTCTCATCCTTGGCTGAGTGCTGAGAGAGAACAGCTCTTACACCAATGTCAGACGCATCCACCTCCACAATGAACTGCCGGTCAGTATCTGGTTGAATCAGGATGGGAGCAGAGGTCAGAGAATGCGTTTTCAGCAGCAGGGGACCAGGAGAATCTGACAGCCGATGAGGTAGGAGCAGTGAGTGGTGCAGCCAGTGTACTGTAATTTCTGGTGAAGCGGCGATAGAAGTTAGCAAAGCTCAAGAAGCGTTGCAACGAGTCAAGGGTTGGAGCCATACGACCACCACCTTGACCTCCTATTGGTCCATCTGAATGGAACCACCTGAAATTACATACTCCAGGAAGGAGACGGTATTGTGACAAAACTCACATTTCTCAGCCTTCACAAAGAGCTGGTTCTCGAGAAGGCACTGGAGAACTCTGTGGACGTGACCTGTGTTTTCAGCAAGGGACATAGAGGAGAAAAAAAATCAAAATGTTGTCAAGATACACAAAAACAAATTGGTTTAGAATGACCCTGAGAACATCATTTACCAAGGCTTGGAAGTCGGCAGAGGCATTGGTGAGACCAAACGGCATGACCAGATACTCGTAATGGCCTGGGCTGGTGTTGAAGGCTGTCTTCCACTCGTCCCCTTCGCGGATGCGGACAAGATGATAGATGTTACGGAGATCAAGCTTGGTGAAAACTGAGGCTCCTTGTATAGTTCAAATGCCGAGGTCATGAGTGGAAGAGGGCATCAGTTGTTAACAGTGACTTCATTCAGTCCCCAGTAATCAATGCATGGAAAACACCGGCACCAGCAGGGGAGGAAGATGGCTGGATGATGCCTGCAGCCAGAGACTCTTGAGTGTACTTATTCATGGCTTCTGTTTCAGGTATGGACAGGAAATACAGGCGGCCCCTTGGGGGAGATGTGCCAGGCAAGAGGTCAATAGCACAATCATATGGACGATGAGATGGTAGGGAAGTGGCTCAAGACTTGCTGAACACAGCCTTGAGGTCCATGTATTCAGGAGGGATGGCACGAAGGTCCGGAACTTCCTTGGAGGGATCTGGGCTTGGAGACAAGGGGCTTGGAGACAAGAGCATGGCGGATGCAGTGGGAGTGACAGAATAGGCTTCAGTCTGCAATCTCGCAACTGAGCCAGTCAATGTGGGAGTTGTGTTTAACTGACCAGGGATGTCCCAGGACAATGGGAGCTTGAGGAGAGTCAAAAACATAAAGGGTTAACTGTTCATGATGGTTGCCAGATAAACTGAGACTCACCGGTGCCGTGACATGGATGATGTTAGCCAGTCTCTGACCGCTCAAGCATTGGCTATTAATGGTGACTGGAGAGCAGACGTGGGCAATCCCCACTGGGCAGCCAAGCCAGAATCGATAAAACACCCCTCCGCACCAGAATCAACCAAGATGGGGACTGCTTGCGGTTGGATGCTCCACTCCAGAGAAGCAGGTATGAAAGTGATTGGTGTCAAGGAGGGCCGGACAGGGGTCACGCTCACCAGTACTCCTCGTCCTACTGGTGAGCGCTTGGCTTTTACTGGGCATGTGGAGATGAAATGGCCTGTCTGTATTGTGGCCAAACAGGAGTGAGTACTGATTCTCCTTTCTCTTTCAGTCAGCGTCAAGCTGGTACGGTTAACATACATAGCCTCCGGTTCTGGAACAAGAATTGTAGATGGGGGCAAACGGCAGGGCAATGTAGACTGACGAACTTGAAACTCACCCAGTGCCCCCAAGGACCCTCTGCCGCGCTCCTGAAGGCGAACATCAATGCGGGTGGCCAAATCCACCAGGGCTTTAAAGGTGGCAGGAAGGTCCTGGGTGACCAGCTCATCTTTGATGTCTTCGGTGAGGCCATTCAGGAAGGTGTCATACTGTGCTTCCGAGTTCCAGCTACTGGAGGTGGCTAGGGTCTTGAACTCTATGGTGTAATCTGACTCAGGTCTGTGCCCCTGGTGCATGTACAGTATTTCACAGGCAGCCTCGCTCCCATGTTTGGAGCAAACACTTTTCTCATCTCCCCAGAAAATACTTGAAAACTACTGCAGAAAGGGGAGCCTGCCTCCCAGACGGCTGTTCCCCATTCTTTCACCCGACCATTGAGTTGGGTGATGACATAGTCTACCTTGGCTTTATCAGTCAGAAACGTTGTTGGTTGTAATTCAGAAATGAGGGTGCAGTGTGAAAGAAAAGAGCAGCGGGTACCAGGCTCACCTGAGTACTTTTCTGGAGGAGGCAGACGGGGCTCTTGGACGGGAGGAGTGAGCGAGAATACGGAGGGCGAGGCAGAAGATGAAGTCGCAGAATGTTAATGGGCACTCTGGGACAGTTGGAGTGACTGAGTCTGGGCGAAAAGATCGGCTACATTGGCAGAAAGCAACTCTACTGCCCTGAACATGGAGTCCAGCTGGTTCTGGTGTCTCACCAGCATCACTCCCTGTTGTTCCAGGGCAGCTCTCAGACAGTCAGGGTCTGCTGGATCCATTCTGGCCAGATTGTACTGTCAGGACACTGGAGCGGGGGTCCAATCACAGACCCGGTACTGTGCACACACTGATATTAATTGAGTAACAAATCCCAAGGTGCAAACAAAGTCAGCATCAAAGTTCAGGCAGAGATCACAACATCCAGAGAAATCCAAAAACCAGAATCAGGAAACAGGCAGAGTCAATATTCAGACTGACAGTGTACAGATACAAATGGTGGAAAGGATCAGGAAAATTCACTGGCACAATCTAGCAACAAACAGGTGAAGACACAGGACTGAAATACACTGTGCAATAAACAGGGAGGCAGATGGTAGGTGGAGCACAATGAGACACAGGTGGCAGCAATACAGGTAATAATGAGAAACATATGAGAGACGGAGTACTCAGTAATACAGGGGCTGGAGTAGAACAGGAGCAGGGACAGGAGCATATGGCAATACAAAACCACAGCCAGGGGGAAACACACAAAAAGACTAGAGTTCATCTGGAGGTACTGACAAATCCCACCAAGAATACCAGTTCTAATGACATCCTGGTTTTGATTTCAACAGAAAAAGTGTTGAATCAGTTTATTTTTGCAGATTTTGTATTGTAAAACAATCTACTTAATCCAGTTCCAGCGGTGTATTGTAGAAGGCACCATTTGTGGGTTTGTTACCACTCTGTAGGGCAGAATGAGCTACTGGAAGTATTACGACAGAATGTTCCATTGCAGCTCATTTCACATTCGATGTAACAGTTGCCACTCTGGTTTGTGACTTTGATGAAGTTGAATGCTATTTAGCTATTGCTAGGCATTGAATAATGAGACCACTAAATTTATGGCTGTGTAATATGGAATGAGTCATTACAGTTTAGATAATGACTCATTCCATATTACACAGCCATAAATTAAGATTATGTCACTAGATTTTAGGTGGAACTGAAATATGCCACAGCAATTAACTAACTTGTGTATGTTGTAGAATGTTCCACTGTAGATTATGTACTGCAGTGTATTGAGGGATAAACTACTGATGTTTAATTTACTACTGTAGTATAAAATGAACTTCTGTAGTTCAGTTGCAGCATTTTATTGTGGAATGAGCCATTACATTTTCAATTATGTTCAGTAATTAAGCTACAGAGGCTAATTCTACAATCTATGGCAGTAATTAAGATATTACAGATATCTGCTGTAGAACAGGCCACTGTTGTTAGCTCGTTCCATATGTTGTAAAAGCCAATATATTGCAATTACATATATTTATTTCTAAACTTGCTGCTATAATTTGCTTACGCCTACATAGTCCAGTGTATTTCATTGTAGTGTGGTAGGGCCATGGTTCAGTTCTATTAATTGTCTGCTATTCAGCTAGTGGTACACATTGTAATATGAGTTACTGTAAGTTAGCTACACCTACACTCAGGAGCCATTTTATTGGGTTAAATCCAGTGTGGTCTTCTGCTGTTCTAGTCCATCCACTTTAAGGTTTGATGTGCTGTGTGTTCAGAGATGCTTTTCTGCATACCACTGTTGAAACACATGGCTATTTGAGTTACTGTCACCTTCTTGTCAACTGAACCAGCCTGGTCATTCTCCTCTAGCCTCTCTCATTATTAAGGCGTTATCAATGGCCTCAAACCACTCCATCTGGCACTAACAATCATTCCACAAAGTCATTTAGATCACATTTCTTTCCCATCCTGATGTTTGGGCTGAACAACAACTGAACCTCTTGACCATGTCTGCCTGCTTTTATGCATTGAGTTGCTGCCACATGATTTTAGGCACTTGGATTAATGAACAGGTATACAGGTGTATGTAACAAAGTGGCCACTGGGTGTATATAGCTATAGAAGTCTACAATATATATATTCTAGAATGATCTAATATAGTGCAATCCCTGCAAAAACATGGGCAATTAAAGCAGGAGCCCAAGTGCCCCTTTGACCTGTTCAGTTGTTCATGACATCAGCAGCATATCCATATTCACTGATTCCCTCAAAGTCCAGGAATCTAATCCTCTCTGCTTTGAATGAACACAATGATTGAATGCTCGGACGGAGAATGCCAAAGGTTTACTACATTCTGAGGGAAGAAATGTCTCAGAACTAAATGGCTGACTGTTTATTTTAAGACTTTGCCCTGGGGGTAGACTTGTCAAAATAGGAAAGAATTTTCTCTGCATTTATCTCTTGAAGAATTTTGAATCAGAATCAGGTTTAGTATCACTGACATATGTCAGGAAATTTGTTGTTTTGTGGCAGAGTACAGTGCAAAACATAAGAGTTACTTAAGTTACAATTAATAATAAATAAATTAATTAATTAATAGTGCAAAAGAGGAATAGCGGTAGTGTTCATGGTTTCATGGATCATTCAGATATATGGATGACAGAGGGGAATAATCTGTTCCTAAAGCATTGAATGTGGGTCTTCAGGCTCCTGTACTTGGTGGTAATGAGAAGAGGATATATATGCTGGAAGGTGAGGGTCCTTAATGAGATACTGAACTTTGAAGATGTCCTCAATGGTAGGAAGGCTTCTGTTGGATTTTACTGAGTTCATAATTTTCTGCACCCTCTTGTGATCCTGCACATTCACTTCTCCAACAGCCCCTCAGGCCATGCATTCCAGATTCCTGCCACTTTGTGGCTGAAAGATTGCCCTCCTTAAACCTGGTACTGTAGCCCCATCCTAAAGCTATGTCATTTACTTACATACACCTCTGTCGCAAGAAAATGTTTGCTACTGCCTGCTCTACCTACAGTATGTTTTTATGCTTTCTTTTATAACTGTCATGTTCTCCCATAGTCTTCTTTGCTCCAAGGAAAGAAAACCCAATTTGTCCAGGAAATATTCTGGTGAACCTTCCTGTGTCCATCATGTCTTTGCTGTAGCATGTTTATCTCCACTCTGGCCAAACCTATGTTTCATAAAGTTGCAACACAACTTCCTTGAACTTTCTGTTCTGTGACACAAGAGGTTCTGCATATGCTGGAATCTTGAGCAACACACACACAAAGTGTCGGTGGAACTCAGGAAGTCAGGTTTTTGGATCATTCCAAAATTTTGGATCTCTTCTGGGGAGGTATGACCTGTTCAAAAGTGACATGTTGCACCTGAACCAATATTCTCATGGGCAGGTGTGTTAGAGCTGTTGGGGGGTGGGTGGGGGGCTTTAAATTAATTTGACAGGGGGGTAAGAACCAGAGTGAAGGGACTGAGGATAAGATGGATGGTAAAAAAGCTAAGTGTTGTATCTCAATGCAGGAATATAAGAAATTAGGTGGATGATGTTGTTGCACTATTGCAGATTGTCAGGTATGATGTTGTGGCTATACTGGATTGGGTATTATGTAATGAACTGGAGATGATTAGGGAGCTTAAGGTAAAAGAACCCCTAGGAGGCAGTGATCACAATATGATTCAGTTCAACCTAAAACTTGCTAAGGAAAAAGTAAAGTCTGATATAGCAGTATTTCAGCGGAGTAAAGGAAATACAGGGGTATGAGGGAGGAGTTGGCCAAAGTAAATTGGAAGGAGCTGCTGGCAGGGATGACAGCAGAACAGCAATGGTGTGAGATTCTGGGAAAGATGAGGAAGGTGCAGGATAGATGTATTCCAAAAATGAAGTAGTCAAATGGCAAAATAATACAATTGTGGTTGACAAGGGAAGTCAGAGCTAATGTAAAAGCAAAAGAGAGGGCATTCAACAAAGCAAAAATCAGTGGGAGGACAGTGGATTGGGAAGCTGTTAAAACCCTACAGAGAGCAACTCAAAGTATCATTAGGAGGGAAAAGATGAAATATGAAGGCAAGCTGGCAAACAATTTCAACGTGGATAGTAAGGGCTTTTTCAAATACGTAAAAAATAAAAGAGAGATGAGGTGGTTATAGAACTGCTAGAAAATGAGGCCAGTGAAATAATCATGGGGGCAAGGAGATGGCAGGTCAACTAAATGAGTATTTTGCATCAGCCTTTACTGTGGAAGACACTAGCAGTATGCCAGATGTTGAGGGGCGCAAGGGAAGAGAAGTGTTAGTGCAGTTAGTATTACAAGGGAGAAGGTGCTCAAAAAGCTGATAGTTCACGGGTACACAGGTCACCCAGACCAGATGAACTGCACCCTAAGATTCTGAGAGAGGTAGCATTAGAGATTGTAGAGGCATTAACAAAGATCTTTCAAAAATCATTGGACTCTGACATAGTGCCAGAGGACTGGAAAATTGCAAATGTCACTCCACTCTTTAAGAAAGATGCAAGGCAGCAGAAAGGAAATTATAGACCAGTTACCCTGATCTCAGTGGTGGGAAGATGTCAGAGTCAATTGTTAAGGATGAGGTTATGGAATACTTGGTGACACAGGACAAGATAGAACAAAGCAAACATGGTTTCCTTAAGGGAAAATCTTGCCTGACAAACCTGTTGGAATTCTTTGAGCAGATTACACCTGAGTAGATAAAGGGAATGCAGTGGATGTTGTATATTTGGACTTTCAGAAGGCCATTGACAAGGTGCCACACATGAGGCTGCTTACCAAGTTAAGAGCCAACAGTATTACAGGAAACTTATTGGCATGGCTAGAGCATTGGCTGATTGGTAGGAGGCAGCAAGTGGGAATAAAAGGATCATTTTCTGTTTGAATGCTAGTGACTAATGACATTCTGGTAGGGTTGGTGATGGGACTGCTTTTTATTCTGTATATCAGTGATTTAGATGATGGAATAGATGGCTTTGTTGCCAAGTTTGCAGATGATATGAAGATTGGTGGAGGGGCAGGTCGTGTTAAGGAAACACATAGGCTGCAGAAGGACTTAGATTAGGAGAATAGGCAAGAGAGTGGAAAATGAAATACAATGTTGGAAAATGCATGGTCGTGCACTCTGGTAGTAGAAATAAATAAATGCAGACTATTTTCTAAATGGAGAGAAAATCCAAAAATCTGAGATGCAAAGGGACTTGGGAGTCCTTGTGCAGAACACCCTAAAAGTTAACTTGCAGGTAGAGTCGGTGGTGAGAAAGTCAAGTGCAAAATTAGCATTCATTTCAAGAAGTTTTTAATACAAGAGCAGGGATGTGATGCTAAAGCTGTATCACTGGTGAGGCCTCACCTTGATTATTATGAACAGATTTAGACCATAACACCATAAGTCATAGGAGCAAAATCTGGCCCATCAAGACTGCTCTGGTATTCAATCATGGCTGATTCTTTTTTTCTATCTCCACTTCAATCCCAGTTCCCAGCCTTCTCCCCTGTAACCTTTGATGCCATGTCCAATCAAGAACCTATTCATTTCATTTTTAAATTTTTATTAATTATTGAAAATCAACAGTAAAAAAATACATTAATCAAGTCAACATATCAATATGAACAATAAGAGTTAAACTATCAGCCAAACTAAACAATATATCAATAAGAAGAAAAAAAACAAAATGTTAAAGCTATTTTTGTTGGAAAAAAAGAAAGAAGGAAAAAAGAACCCCTACTAACTAAAACAAAAAAAACCCCTACTAACAAAAACAACCGAAAAAAAACCCATTTGGAGCAGAGACCCGGAGCTATAAGCCATACAAGCTTCTATAAAAGAACAAGAATCAGAAGGGGACCACCTTAATTAACTCAAATCAAATGATAGTAGCAGGCAATAGAACCCCACCTTTTCTCAAAGTCAAATTGAGGATCAAAAGTTTGACTTCTGATTTTCTCCAAACTAAGGTATATCACTTGGGAAAACCATTGTATCAAAGTGGGAGCAGAAGCATCTTTCCATTTTAATAAAATAGCCCTTCTGGCCAATAATGTGACAAATGCAATTACATGTTGGTCTGATATAGAAATACCATGAATATATTGAGGGATTATACCGAACAAAACTGTCAATTTATTAAGTTGTAAATTAATTTTAAAGCTTTAGAAAGAGAACCTATTAACCTTTGCCTTAAAAACACCCAATGACCTGGCCTCCACAGCTGCATGTGGCAACAAATTCCATAAATTCACCTTCAATGCTTTAGCCATGCCAGTAACTTTCCTGTAATACCATGGGCTCTTAACTTGGTAAGCGGCCTCATGTGTGGCACCTTGTCAAAGGCCTTCTGAAAATCTGAGTATTATTATGATAATGAGGACACACAGTCCCCTTTTATTGTCATTTAGTAATGCATGCATTAAGAAATGATAAAAATGTTTTTCCAGAATGATATCATAAAAACACATGACAAACCGACTTAAAAACTAACAAAAACCACATAATTATAACATATAGTTACAACAGTGCAAAGCAATACTGTAATTTGATAAGAACAGGCCATGGCACAGTAAAAATCTCAGAGTCTCTTGAAAGTCTCATCATCTCACGCAGATGGTAAATCCTCAGTGCCGCCAACTTGCCGATGCAGCATCCCAGAAGCATCCGACCACAGTCCGACTCCGAGTCTGTCCGAAAAAATCCGACCACCTATTCAACACCGAGCGCCGAGCACCATCTCTGCTGTGCGTTTCGACCCCGGCCCCGGCAACAGGCGATGCGCAAAGCCGAGGATTTGGGGCCTTCGTCTCCAGAGATTCTCGATCGCACAGTAGCAGTGGCAGCGAAGCAGGCATTTCAGAAGTTACTCCAGATGTTCCTCTGTGCTTTCACGGCTGTTCCCATCAAATCCGGATTGATGCACGGCACCCCTAGTTACACATATCGATATTCATTCAGAACGGCCACACGCGCTGCGTCTCGCCGCCATCTTCTCCTCCCTTCCTTCATCCACTGCATCCCCTTTATCTATCCTACTTGTAATCTCCTCGAAGAATTCCAACAGGTTTGTCACACAGGATTTTCCCTGAAGGGAACTGTGCTGACTTTGTACTATCTTGTCCTGTGTCACCAAGTACTCCATCACCTCATCCTTAACAATTGACTCTAACATCTTCCCAACCACTGAGGTCAGGTTAACTGGTCTATAGTTTCCTTTCTGCTGCCTTCCTCCTTTTCTAAAAAGTGGAGTAACATTTGCAATTTTCCAGTCTTCTGGCACCATGGTAGGGAGTCCAATGATTTTTGAAAGATCATTTCAAATGCCACCACATGTCATAAGGTGGTGGCTGGGAATGGACCCAAGTGCTAGACACAGACACTGAAGTACTAGGGACAGGACTAGGATACAGGGTGAGGGCTAGGACATGGACACGAAAACCGGGAACCCGGAACAGGACTGGACAAGAGAGCTAGGAGCCCGGGCTTGGATTCCGAGCCAGAGACTGGACAAGGACCCAGAACCTGGGTCTTGCCTCTAGCTCGGACCCCAGAACTAGGCAAGGACGTGACTTGGCTGGCAGGCAGGATGAGGCTGGAGACCAGAAACTTGAGACTAGAGGCTTGAGGCTTAAGGCGAAGCTCGGCTAGAGACTTGAGGTGAGGCTTGAGACCAGAGACCAGAGGCTTGGGGTCTTGAAGCTTGGCTTGCGGCGAGGTTCGGCTAGAGACTTGAGGCAAGGCTGGAGACCGGAGACTTGAGGCGAGGCTTGAAGCTTAGGGTCTCAAAGCTTAACGAGGCTCGGCTAGAGACTTGGGGTCTTGAAGCTCCTCCTGGGTAGGGCGCGGATTACCTGGGCAGGGCGTGGAACTCCACCCAACGGAGGCAAGGGACAGGAAGGGACAGAACCAACCATAGGTAACAGCAAGACGGCCTGGCTTCCCCGACAGAGGCAAGGGACAGGAAGAGACAGAACCAACCGCAGGGTAATGGCAATATGGCCTGGCTTACCCGACAGAGGAAAGGGACAGGAAGGGAGCTAGGTACAGGGTGGCTCCGGGACAAGACTTTGGGAGAGACGAGGCGAGAGTTACCAGCAAGACAAGGCAAGGCTTCAGGCAATGCAAGTTGAGACAAGAACTTCAGGCGAGGCGAGAGTTACCGGCAAGACAAGGCAAGGCTTCAGGCAATGCAAGGCAAGGCGAGGCGAGGCGAGAGATACCGGCAAGACAAAGCAAGAACTTCAGGCGAGGCAAGAGATACCGGCAAGGCAAGGCAAGGCTTCAGGCGAGAAAACAGAAGGTAGGGGAAGGGATACAAAGAGTAAGAACAAGAACAATCCAGCCGCCATGCCCTGGTCTCTGGAGGTATTTATGCAGAATCAGCTGCCTCAATTAGTGTTCAACAGGAACAGAAACAGGGTAGACAGGAAAACCTGGAACAAGGGTCGATGGACCGGACTGTGGACTGGAATGTGGACTTCACGGACCGGACCAAGACACCACAATCTCTAACGCTACCTCTTTCAGAACCCTAGGGTGCAGTTACTCTTGTCCGGGTGACTTATCTACCTTTATGTCTTTCAGCTTTTTGAGCATTTTCTCTCTTGTAACAGTAACTGCACCCACTTCTCTTCCTTCACACACTACAACATCAAGCATATCGCTAGTATCTTCCACAGTGAAGATTGACGCAAAATACTCATTTAGTTCATCAGCCATCTCCTTGTCCCCTGTTATTATTTCTTCTGACTCATTTTCTAGTGGTTCTATATACACTCTCATTTCTCTTTTATTTTTAACATTCTTGAAAAAATTTCTACTATGCACTTTGATATTATTTGCTAGCTTGCTTTCATATTTCATCTTTTCCCTTCTACTGATTTTTTTAGTTGTCTTCGTAGGTTTTGAAAAACTTCCCAATCCTCTACCTTCCCACCTATTTTTGCTTTGTTGTATGGCCTTTCTTTTATTTTTACAATAGCTTTGACTTCCCTTATCAGCCATGGTTGTACTATTTTACCATTTGAGTATTTCGTCTTTTTTTGGAATACACACGTCCTGCACCTTCCTCATTTTTTCCCAGAAACACACGGCATTGCTGCTCTTCTGACCTCCCTGCCAGTAGCTCCTTCCAATTTACTTTGGCCAAATCCTCTCTCATGCCACTGTAACTTCCCTTATTTCACTGAAATACTTCTACATCAGACTTTACTTTCTCCCTATCAAATTTCAAATTGAACATAATCATATTGTGATCACTGGTTCCTTAGGGTTCTTTTACATTAAGCTCCCTAATTGCCTCCAGCTCATTACATAGCACCCAATCCAGTATAGCTAATTCCCTATTTGGGCTGAACGACAAACTGCTCTAAAAAGCTATCTCTTAGGCATTCAACAAATTCACTCTCTTGAGATCCATTTGGGCTCCTCATCTGAGAAAAGATGTGCTGGCATTGGAGAGGGTTCAGAGGAGGTTCACGAGGAATGAAAGTGTTATCACACAAGTAACATTTGATAGCTCTGAATCTGTACTCGTTGGAATTTCGAAAGATGAGGGGGATGTCATTGAAACCTTTTGAATGTTGAAAGGCCTGGACAGAGTAGATGTGGAAAGGATGTTTCCCATGTTGGGGGAGTCTAGGACAAGTGGACACAGCTTCAGGATAGAGGGGCGTCCATTTAAAACAGAAATGTTGTCTCTAGTCTCCAGCCTCAACTCAAGTCTCTGGTCTCCAGCCTCATCCTGCCTGCCAGCCAAGTCACGTCCTTGTCTAGTTCTGGGGTCCGAGCTAGAGGCAAGACCCAGGTTCTGGGTCCTTGTCCAGTCTCTGACTCGGAGTCCAAGCCCGGGCTCCTAGCTCTCTTGTCCAGTCCTGTTCCGGGTTCCCGGTTTTCGTGTCCATGTCCTAGCCCTCACCCTGTATCCTAGTCCTGTCCCTAGTACTTCAGTGTCTGTGTCTAGCACTTGGGTGCATTCCCAGCCACCACCTTATGACGTGTGGTGGCATTTGAAATGATCTTTCAAAAATCTTTCAAAAATACATGAATGGGAGGTGCATGGAGGGATATGGTCCGTGTGCAGGTCAGTGGGACTAGGCAGAAAATGGTTCGGCACAGCCAAGAAGGGCCAAAAGGCCTGTTTCTGTGCTGTAGTTTCTATGGTTTCTATGTTTCTTTAACCAGAGGGAGGTGAATTTGTGGAATTTATTACCACAGGCAGCTGTGGAGGCCAGGTCATTGGGTGTACTTAAGGCAGAGTTTTATAGGTTCTTGATAGGATACGACATCAAAGGTTATGGGGAAGAGACTAGAGATTAGGGCTGAGGAGGGGAGAAAAGGATCAGCCATGATTGAACTGTTAAGGAGACTCAATGGGCCAAATGGTCTAATGCTGCTCCTATGCCTTATGGTTGAAATAAAAGTAACGAGGTCGTGTTCATGGGTTCAATGTCCATTTAGAAATTAGATGGCAGAGAGGAAGAAGCTGTTCCTGAATCATTGAGTGTGTGCCTTCAGGTTTCTGTATCTCGTTGGTAACAATGAGAAGAGGGCATGTCCTTGGAAGTGGGCGTCCTTGATGATGGAAGCCACTTTTCTGAGGCATCGCTCATTGAGGATGCCTTGGATACTAGGGAGGCTAGTAAGCTTGATGGAACTGTCTAATTTTATAACTGTACGCAGCTTATTTTGATTCTGTGCAGTAGACCCTCCCCCCACACCAGAGGTACCTGATCACGATGCCTCTGCGGTACATCTGCAGAAGTTTTCAAGTGTTTTCAGTGACAAAGCAAATCTCCTCAAGTTGTCTTGCCTTCTTTTGGAATGATGGTGTTAAACGCTGAGCTATAGTCAGCAAACAGCATCCTGACACAGTTTTTTGTATTGTCCAAGTGATCATGGCTGTGTGGTGAGCTGCTGTAGACCTATTGTGACAATAGGCAAATTGCAGTGGGTCCAGTTCCTTTAAATTCCGAGGTGTTGTCATTTCAGAGGACCTATCCTGGGCCCAACACATAAGTGGCAATTCTTAAGAAAACGTGCATTGCCTCTACTTACTTAGGAGTTTGTGAAGCCTTGGCATGACATCTAAAACTTTGATATACTTCTATAGATGTGTAGTGGAGATTATATTGACTGGTTGCATCACACCCTGGTGTGGAAACACCAATGCCCTTGAATGAAAATCCTTCTAGAAGTAGTGGATAAGGTGTCCATCATGGATAAAGATGCATTGGTGATCATTTTCCAGTGTTCCTTAGATTCAGGATCAGTTCCTGAGGATTGGCGAATGGCTAATGTTATCCCACTTTTTAAGAAAGGAAGGAGGGAGAAAACAGAAAACTATCGCCCTGTTAGCCTAACATCAGTAGTGCGGGGGGAAGATGCTAGAGTCCATTATTAAAGATGAAATAGTGGCATATCTTGATAGCAATGATAGGATTGGGCCGAGCCAGCATGGATTTACAAAGGGCAAATCGTTCTTGACTAATCTTTTGGAGTTTTTCGAGGATGTAACCAGGAAGATAGATGCGGGAGATCCAGTGGATGTGGTATACCTTGACTTTCAGAAGGCATTCGATAAGGTACCACATAGGAGATTGGTGGGTAAAATCAGAGCTCATGGCATTGGGGGGAGAATATTGACATGGATAGAAAACTGGTTGGCAGATAGAAAACAAAGGGTAGCAGTGAATGGGTGTTTCTCAGAATGGCATAGTGGGGTGCCAAAGGGCTCGGTATTGGGACCACAGCTGTTTACGACTTACGTCAATGATTTAGAGGAAGGCATTGTGAATAACATCAGCAAGTTTGCTGATGATACTAAGCTGGGTGGCAGTGTGACATGTGATGAGGATGTTAGGAGAATTCAAGGTGACTTGGATAGGCTGGGTGAGTGGGCAGAAACTTGGCAGATGGCGTTTAATGTGACTAAGTGTGAGGTTATTCACTTTGGGAGCAAGAACAGGAAGGCAGATTATTATCTGAACGGTGTGGAGTTAGGTAAGGGAGAAATACAAAGAGATCTAGGAGTACTTGTTCATCAGTCTCTGAAGGTGAATGAGCAAGTGCAGCAGGCAGTGAAGAAGGCTAATGGAATGTTGGCCTTTATTACAAAGGGAATTGAGTACAAGAGCAAGGAAATCCTTTTTCATTTGTACAGGGCCCTGGTGAGACCACACCTGGAGTATTGTGTGCAGTTTTGGTCTCCAGGGTTAAGGAAGGACATCCTGGCTGTGGAGGAAGTGCAGCGTAGGTTCACTAGGTTAATTCCTGGGATGTCCAGACTGTCTTACGCAGAGAGGTTAGAGAGACTGGGCTTGTACGCGCTGGAATTAAGGAGATTGAGGGGGGATCTGATTGAGACATATAAGATTATTAAGAGATTGGACAAGATAGAGGCAGGAAATACGTTCCAGATGTTGGGAGAGTCCAGTACCAGGGATGGTTTAAGAATAAGGGGTAGGTCATTTAGGACAGAGTTGAGGAGGAACTTCTTCTCCCAGAGAGGTGTGGAACGCGCTGCCTCAGAAGGCAGTGGAGGCCAATTCTCTGGATGCTTTCAAGAAGGAGCTAGATAGGTATCTTATGGATAGGGGAATCAAGGATTATGGGGACAAGGCAGGAACCTGGTATTGATAGTAGATGATCAGCCATGATCTCAGAATGGCGATGCAGGCTCGAAGGGCTGAATGGTCTACTTCTGCACCTATTGTCTATTGTCTATTGCCAAACAACATATACACATCCTCATTTCTGAAGGAATGGAATATTACACCGTCTGTGGCAGGGAAGGGACCATAAAGCCAGCCTGAGTGCAGCAGCTTAGTTTAGGACCCAGCAGCTGTCACGTGATGTCTGTGTCTGCATAAAACAACAAAACGCTCGACACAACTGCACATTTACAGTTCAGTGCAAATAAAGGATGAAATTAAACTATGCTCTGGGATCTGACTCAGTATGTATGTGGCATGCAGGGGAAAATCTGTGAGTTAATTATGAGAATATACTGGGGAGAAGACATTGAAGTGTGTATGCTCATCACAATGACAGCAGAATGACAAGGCAATGTTTTTGTGAGTGCGTGTTGTGTGTGGTTGTGAGTGAGTGAGTGTGTGTGTGTATTTTGAGTGTGAGAGTGTATTGTGAGTGTGTGTGTGTTGTGAGTGTGAGTGTGTGAGTGTGTGTGTTGTGAGAGTGTGTGTGTATTGTGAGTTTGTGTGTGTTGTGAGTGTGTGTGTAGTGTGTATGTGTTGTGAGTGTGAGAGTGTGTGTATTGTGAGTGTGTGTTGTGTGTGTGTATTGTGAGAGTGAGTGTGTGTGTGTTTACTGAGTGCTCTCCATCACATTACCACCCTTCTTTCCTGTGACGACGAAGCTCAGCAAATGAGGAGCTCTATCACATGAGCAGGGAGTAGGCCCCTCAGCCCACCTGGCCCAGGCCTAAGCCTAACTGTTATACTGCCTAGTTCCAGCGACCTCAACTGGACCATAGTTCTGCATATCTTTCCATCCATGTACTTATCCAAACTTCTCTTAAGTATTGCAATCAAACCCACATCCACTACTTCCACTGGCAACTCATTCTGTAGATATGGGGATGCAACTGGAAAATGGTGTGAGGGAGAAAACTAACTGATTTCATTGAATGGTGGAGCTGGCTCATGGGGACACATGTTCTACCCTGTTATGATTTCTGATATTTCTGTTTTGAGATTGTGACCCATGATTTTAAACACAGCTTCCTATTGTAAAACACCCACAGATTTGTAAGCCTCCCATCCAAACCAGCAAAGCACCTTGGGATTCCATGGGTTCCATTTTATCACATTACATTTTACAAAGGTTACAAATTCAGGGTTACAGATATATTTCCATGCAACCCTATTTATAGTGACACTGCATCACCCGGGCTGCTATTTCAGTTTATTGTAACCTGAGTGAATATAACATCTTAAGCAAAATGAGGATGATTTTGGGATTGGATCTGGGGCAGATGACCACAAACCCTGCCCTGACTGGCCGTGCCGATCTGTTTCCAGAAATGACACCTTTCGACTCTGGTTCACCTCCCCAGTCCCCGATGCTGGAAGCAAAGTGTGGGAATAAACAGGACCTTTTCAGAATGGCAGGCAGTGACTAGTGGGGTACCGCAAGGCTCAGTGCTGGGACCCCAGTTGTTTACAATATATATTAATGACTTAACGAGGAAATTAAATGCAGCACCTCCAAGTTTGCGGATGACACGAAGCTGGGCGGCAGTGTTAGCTGTGAGGAGGATGCTAAGAGGATGCAGAGTGACTTGGATAGGTTGGGTGAGTGGGCATATTCATGGCAGATGCAATTTAATGTGGATAAATGTGAGGTTATCCACTTTGGTGGCAAAAACAGGAAAACAGATTATTATATGAATCACGCATCAAAGTTGCTGGTTGTGTGCGTTATTATATGAATGGTGGCCGATTAGGAAAAGGGGAGGTGCAACGAGACCTGGGTGTCATTATACACCAGTCATTGAAAGCGGGCATGCAGGTATAGCAGGCGGTGAAAAAGGTGAATGGTATGCTGGCATTTATAGCAAGAGGATTCGAGTACAGGAGCAGGGAGGTACTACTGCAGTTGTACAAGGCCTTGGTGAGACCACACCTGGAGTATTGTGTGCAGTTTTGGCCCCCTGATCTGAGGAAAGACATCCGTGCCATAGAGGGAGTACAAAGAAGGTTCA
Source organism: Mobula hypostoma (assembly GCF_963921235.1). Taxonomy (NCBI): domain Eukaryota; kingdom Metazoa; phylum Chordata; class Chondrichthyes; order Myliobatiformes; family Myliobatidae; genus Mobula; species Mobula hypostoma. The sequence continues at coordinate 46,149,635 of NC_086121.1, read as the reverse complement.
CCAGATTGATTCCTGGGATGGCAGAACTTTCATATGATGAAAGACTGGATCGACTAGGCTTATACTCGTTGGAATTTAGAAGATTGAGGGGGGATCTTGTTGAAACATATAAAACCCTAAAGGGATTGGACAGGCTAGATGAAGGAAGATTGTTCCCGATGTTGGGGAAGTCCAGAACAAGGGGTCACAGTCTGAGGATAAAGGGGAAGCCTTTTAGGACCGAGATTAGGAAAATCTTCTTCACACAGAGAGTGGTGAATCTGTGGAATTCTCTGCCACAGGAAACAGTTGAGGCCAGTTCGTTGGCTATATTTAAGAGGGAGGGTTAGACATGGCCCTTGTGGCTAAAGGGATCAGGGGGTATGGGGGGAAGGCTGGTACAGGGTTCTGAGTTGGATGATCAGCCATGATCATACCGAATGGCGGTGCAGGCTCGAAGGGCTGAATGGCCTACTCCTGCACCTATTTTCTATGTTTCTATGTTCTAGAGAACTGCCTTAGTCCTCATGGAGATAGTGACTGGTCACAGGTCCCTCTGTTTTAGTTTCTGTTCACAGTATATACAGGAATGAATGACCAAAGTTGTGCCAATGAAACAAGCAGTCATAATAATATCTACAAATCCCATACAACTGCCCCGATGTTACTCGGTCCATTGTCAGTAGAATGGACTAGGGTTGTTCATGTTTTGTTGTAAAAGTACCACCTTTGCTGGATGCATTGGGTTGATGAGATAGATTCTGGTTTCTGCCAGAACACTGATGATAACTGGTTTTCCTCCACTCACTCATTCATTGTCTTCAGTTGGATCATTTGGATCAATAGGAAACAGTCACATGGTAAATAAGAACATTATTCAAGATTGTTTGTCATTTCCAGTACACAAGTGTAAGGAGAGCAAAATAATTGTTACTTTGAAATGAATCTCCAAGTAACAACTGCCCTAGCTCTTGTACAGTGCTAGCAGGAGGGAAGTAAGATGTGAGCGCTGTTCAGGCTTGATCACTTCTACTAACACTCAGCATCAAATCTCTAACCCAATCCCAGTGACAAAATCTTCAGCATCAATTACTGCACTGCATTACTATGTATTGTAGCACACGATTATACCAGTACTAACTAATCCATCAAAGCTGCCCTGCCTCCTTATACCCTTTACTTACCACCTTATTGTCCCTGCAACATTAAAGGAGAGGTCTAAAACAAAGTACAACTCGGGCTAGTAAGGGGAAACTACACTTGGAAATAACTCTTCAATTCTCTCAAGCATCTAGACCACCCATGTAATGTGACGGAATTCACTCTTAGTGAGGACTACCAGAGCTTGCTGTGGAACAGGAGCAGGCACTACATCCCTATGTAACTCACTGGAGAGAGCAAACAGTGGTTGGCCTCCAGTCTGCTCTTCCTCATGTTAATTTTTGACTCAGTACTATGCCTGCCCTGATTACACAGGAATGAAGTGACAGTGGCAGTATTAATTTGTTTTTAAAACACATTTCCAAGTAAAACAGCTCACATTCACTTAAGTAACAACAAGGTAGAGTGGAATTGGTTTATTATTGTCACAAGTAATGAGATACAATGAAAAACTTTTCTTGCAGACAGTTCATACAGATTGGATCATTTCGCAGTGCATTGAGGTAGAACAAGGTAAAACAATAACAATGCAGAATCAAGTGTAACAACTACAGAGAAAGTGCAGTGCAGGTAAACAATAAGAGGCAAGGTCATAATGAGGTAGATTGTGAGGGCTAGAATCCAACTAAGGAATTATTTAATGATCTTATTACAGAAGGGTAGAAGCTGGCCTTGAGCCCGGTGGTTGGTGCTTTCAGGCTTTTGTATCTTCTTCTCGATGGGAAGAAGAGAAGAGAGAATGTCTGGAGTATATGGGCACTTTGATTCTGCTGATTGCTTTACTGAGGCAGGAGGAGTAAGCAGAGCCCATGGGGGTGGGGGTGGTCGTCGCTGTTTCCATGATGTGCTGAGCTGTGAGCACAACACTGCGGTTTCTCCTAGTCATGTGTAGTGCAGTTGCTGTTACGTATCAAAATAAAATTTACTCTGAAGTTGGACCCAGAGTGTACCATTAGAAGTCATTTATAGGTGTAGTTGAGGAAGGTAAGAAATGCTCGGATTAAGTAAACAGCCCATGTACTTGCCTGGACTTTGTGCTTGTAGCATTCGTGGTTGTTTATCATTGTCACTGACAGCAATTTTTTGATTATTGTTAATGCATAACTTAACATAGAAATCCCAATACTGGTGCGAATGATCACCCTCAAGCTGAGATAAAAGAGAAAATGCTGGAAGTTCTTGGCAAGTCAGGCAGCATCTGTGGAAAAAGAAGGTGCATTGTTTCAATTGATTGTCACTAATGAAAACCAGTAAAGCTGGGAATTAGAGGCAGATAGGAGATGGGGTGTTGGTGATAGGGACACCGCTGTGATACGAGTGACATCCACAGCATCCATTCTCCTTCTCTATGGTTTAATTTCTTTTCATATTTCCTCAGTTCTGTAAGTTCTGGTGACTTGTAACATTAACTGTCTCTATCTCTGCAGAAGCTGACTGACATTGGGAGTACTTACAGAATTTTTTGTTTTTATTTCAGCTTTGTAGCATATGATGTAGAAAGATGTCACTTAGTTCACCAAGTGTATTAATGAAGTGTGGTTTCTTCATTAATTTCCTATCTAATCCAATCTCCCAACATTATCTTCATCGTCTCCCCCTCCCTAAATTCTACCCCTGAACCTCCCACTCAGAGCAATTTTCAGTTGCCATTTAACCTTCTTACCTGCAGAACTTTGAGGGTTGGAGAAAACAGAAGCATCTGGAGCAGGATTTCCCAACCTTTTTTATGCTATGGACCCCGACCATTAACCTAGGGGTCGGGGGATCCTAGGCTGGGAACCCCTGATTCTGGAGAAATGTAATGTACTTTCTGGAAGAATGTGTAAAGGACACCCTGACAGCGCTCAAAGTCAGAATTGAACCAAGGCAGTAAGGCAGATGTGCCACTCTGCCTTCCAATGTGCTTTCAGGTTATGTTCAGTTCTCTGTACCATTTGAGCAATGCCCATACCGAATGACCTCTGTTCCGGTTGGTCTATTACTTTGCTCGTCCTTAGCAGGATGTCTTTACCTTCTAGATTTCGAGAAGATGTTAAACAAGACTTGCTCTGGACCGTGCTGGCGGTGACTGTGTCACCTGGGTTCTCTCTACCTCTCCATCTGATGCTGCCTTGTCCCTCGCCTTTGTTCTCTCCTTCCTCATCCTTCTCAGCAGCTGAAATCATTCCCTATACTGTTAAAAGATTATGGACTTGAAATATTTACTCTATTTTTTCTTTCTACATTTCCAGAATATTGTTTTTATTTAAGATTTGCAGCTTTGCTTTTATCGCTTTTTGCAGGTACTTTGTAATTCTCTTAGCTTAACATTATGAAATATAATGAATTGAAAATCTTAATTTTTTTGAATATATGTTTGTCCCAGTTTTTAGTTGGCAGGCTAACAAAATGTTAATGGAATTGGGTATAATGTACTGACGTGCCCCGAGGATTGGTTATGGGACAGAAAGAAAACAACGAGAAGCAGACCCACCTCAGGGTGGCAGACTGTGTGTAATTAGTGAAGTATTTCAGGTAGCAGCACTTGGAACACAGCTGCTCCAGTGAGTCAGCTAAAGGGAACAGCGGTCCTATTCTGATGTTTGTTAAAACTCGGTAGGTTTGTGAGCCGATGAAGGGTGCAAAAGCACCTGATGTGAATATGGACAAACTGCAGAGGACCCGGACTCAGCAGAGGGAACAATGTGAAGTCGCCCACTCTGGCGAACGTTACAGAAAAGCTGACTGTTTGTTCAATGGCACTGTTGATGCTCAGACACACACAATTCACTTAGGCTGACATGAGCATGCAGTAGTGACCAGGAAGTTGTGTTTGCCTTTGTAACAAAGAGGTTTGACATCAGTCAGGGAGTTTCATCATAGTTGTATAGGGTCTTAGCTAGCCTGTACCTGCAGTGTTGTAGGCGATTACCCGAGCATATATGAGCGCAATGTGACTCACTGAGCTGTTCCAGGGAAGGCCGAATTGCCATATTAGCAGAGACTGAGTCAATTGATTCAGGAGGAGGAACCCAGAGATCCATGAGCTAGTTCTCATTGGTGGAGAGGGTCAGCAATATTAAGTGCCTCAGTGCTATCTATTCAGAGGATTACTGGGGATTTCAGAGGATTATCTTTAACTGAGCCATGCACGTTAAGTGCAATTACGAAGAAAACACAGCAGTGCCTCTACTTCCTTGGGAGTTTGTGAAGATTTGGCACGACATCTGAAAATTTGACAAACTTCAATAGGTGTAAAAGTGCAAAGTATATTGACTGGCTACATCATAGCCTGATATGGAAACACCAATGCCCTTGAATGGAAGATCCTGCAAAAAGTAGTGGATATGGCCCAGTCCATCATGGGTAAACCCCCCCCCCACAACCATTGAGCCTATTTACATGGAGCATTGGCACAGGTAAGCAGCAGCCATTATCAGGGACCCCCACCACCCAGTGTCATCTTCCGGTTGCCATCAGGAAGAAGGTACAGGACCCTCAGAACCCACACCACCAGGTATAGGAAAAGTTGTTACCCCTCAACCATCAAGCTCTTAAACCAAAGGGGATAATTTCATTTGCCCCATCACTGAAACGTTCCCATACCCAATGGACTAACTTTCAAGGACTCTTCATCTCATGTTCTTGGTATTTATTGCTTACTTATTTTTTATTATTATTTTTTCTCTTTGTATTTGCACAGTTCGATCTCTTTTGCACACTGGTTGAACAACAGACAAATGGTGCTTCACTGATTCTATTAGGGTTTTGTTATACTATTATGGATTTATTGAGTATGCCCATAAGAAAATGAATCTCAGGGTTAAATATGGTGAGATATATTTACTTTGATAATTTACCTTGAACTTTTGAACTTTGATTGGGGCAGAATTCTCTGAATAAGATAACATCTGATAAAAACTTTTTTAAAAATTGAAAGGCTTCATAAGCTAGTTTCAGGGACAGTGTTTCCTTGGTTGGGGAGTCACAGACTCGGGGCACAGTTTGAGATTAAGAAAGAATCAAGATGAGGAGTTTGGTAAAACTTTGGAACTCTCTATTGCAGAGAGCTGTGCACATTTAGTCACTGGGTTTATTTCATACAGAGATGCTTGGATTTTTGGACATTAAGGGAATTTAAAGTGAAGATTAATATTTTAAAGATGATGTATACCACCACTAGATTCTACAAAGTGTATGCTTAGCATTCACACATGACAGTACTCGTGCTGGATCCCTGAACTGATACCCTTCCACAGATGATGTTAGACAAGGGGAAGTATATTCTTCAGAGAATGCATTGCGTGTGGTCATCAGCCAGAGCCACCTCTTCAGTACTGACCACCACATTCACATTGCCGCCTCACTTTATGATTTTGGAATATAATATGAACTGTGGCTATTAATCTATTTCCCAGTGACATTGGCTTAATGAATTTCCTCTTTTGTACAGAAACCTTGATGGATTCTACAACAGCAACAGCGGAGCTGGGGTGGACAGCCCATCCTTCCACTGGCGTGAGTACCTTCTCTGCACAAACAATTTGTTTGCCATTGGAGCACAGGAGTATTGCAATAACAAGGGACAGTAAGGTATGTTGTACATTGAACCAATGGATTGAGAAGAGAGAGACAATATAATACTTAGCAGTGAGTAGCTCCAGGCCTTGTTTGCAAGGGGCCAACATAATGTTCAGTTTCTCAGACACTTGCTACTACCCTGAACATTCAAACTCTCACAGTTATGGCCATAGTTGAGTTAGAGGTGAATGGAGGGACAAGGAGGGTTAGGGACGTGGGAGAAGTGAGGCTGAAGTGGGCTGAGGAGATAAGATTAAGCATTAGGGCTATAGTTTGTAATGTTCATCCCAGCCGTGACCACCCCCATCCTAGTGTGGATGTGAACGGGACACTTGGGACATCAGGGATAGCGTCCACAGCTGTTTAGCGAGGGAGGGAGAGTAGTCAAATGTCATGGTTCATATGACATAGGAAGGAAGAGCAAAGAGAATTGAGAGAGCTAGGCAGAAAGCTGAGAAACAGGACCTCCGGGATTGTAAGTTCTGGAATTCTACCTGTGCCACGTGCTAGTGAGGGTAGAAACAGCATGACTTAGCAGATAAATGTGTGGCTGAGAAGCTGGTGCAGGGGGCAGGGCTTCAGGTTCTTGGATCAGGGCTCCACCACCAACTTACAACAACAGATCCAGGGGAAGATGAGCAACACAGTTAAATTACAAAATCTTACTATTGTATCATTTAATGTTAGAGGTTTAAACTCTCCCTGCAAGCGTTCAAAGGTTTTAGATTTCTTATGTAGAAAGACATCAGATATTGCGCTGTTACAGTAAACACATCTTAAACCTAATGACATTCCCAGGGTTCAAAACCATTTTTATAAACCCGTTGTGGCATCAACTGATGGTACTCTTACAAAAGGAGTTATGACAGTAATGAGACGTAATATTAATGTATCAATTGAAAGGACGGGCGCCGACAATAAAGGACGTCTAGCTTTTTGCTGCACATCCATTCAGGGTAAAAAAGTTGCATTCATTAGCCTATATGCCCCAACTATATTCATGGTTGAATTTTTTCCCTCAATTACCTCACAATTACTGAAGTTAAGTGACTACCAACTATATGTTGGTTCGGACATGAATGCTTTGGTAAATATTAACCTCGATAAATCTTCCTCAACTATATCAAACTCTCAAGAATCTGCTTCCAAAGCACTTAACCTTTTTCTAACGGATTTAAATTTAACGGATGTATGGAGGGTGCATAATCCATCTGCTAAAGACTATACCTTCTTCTGCACAAGACATAAAACGTTTTCTCGAATAGATTACATTCTTATAGCCTCCGGTCTGCTGCCTTTAGTACACTCAATAGAATTTTTGCCCAGACATCTATCTGATCACAACCCAGTCATATCTACTTTTAATTATAGCAAAATTAAAAATAAGGCTACTAGGTGGAGGCTTAACTCCACCCTTCTAAAAAACGATGAATTTCTATCACAACTGAGAACAAAACTGACAGAATTTATAAATTTAAATAAAAATAGTGTCTCAGATGTGACAGTGATTTGGGCCTCCATCAAGGGTTTCTTACGAAAAAACGCCATATAGTTCAGTTCTCACCTACATAAAAGCCGGCTTCAAAAGATTTCCACCTTAGAAGACAAATGTAAAGTTTTGGACAATGATCTCAAAAGGAGATACACCATAACAAAAGAAAACAAGCTCAAAACAAAACAAGCAGAATTAAATGATCTATTAAGAAGCAGGGCAGAATATATGATCCATATAACCAAACATAAGTATTACGCAGAAGGCAGCAGACGGAGCCATCTTTTAGCTCTAACGTTCAAACAACAGGAAACTAAAAGGTCTATACCAGTGATTAGATGTGCTAAACGTGGAATAGTATCTTCAACAGAGGAAATAAATGAGACATTCAAGAATTACTTTAAAGAATTGTATACAAGTGGCTCAGTTCCTTCTGAGAATGAGACGGTTTTTTTTAGTGGATTAGACCTCCCTATGTTGTCATTAGAGGACACCAAAACACTAGACTCTCCTATTACACTGCATGAGCTACTCAAAGCAGTTAAAGCTACAAATAAGGGCCGTATGCCAGGCATAGATGGCATACCTGTGGAACTTTACCTAGCACTTTGGGATATTCTTGGACCAGTATGGTTAGAAACATTAAATTATGCTTTTGGAAATGGTGCTTTCCATAGAGATCTAAACACAGTCCTGATCACAGTTATACCTAAGCCCGGTAAGGACCCCTTGGAATGTGCTAATTACCGTACAATCTCCTTGATAAGTGCCGACCTCAAGATATTTTCCAAAGCCTTAGCCAGTAGACTTGAGACAGTAGTTGGGAAAATAATTAGCCCAGATCAAACAGGCTTTATCAAGGGGCGTCTCGCATCTGATAATATTCGCCGGCTCTTACACGTACTGAGTCTAACTCATAAAATCCCACCTGCCTGTGGCCTGTTATTTCTCGATACTGAAAAAGCGTTCGATCGCCTTGAGTGACCATATCTTTGGAGAGTTCTAAAGGAATTTAAGTTCGGCGATAAATTTATCAATATGATTCAAACACTGTATGCTAATCCTTCAGCCCGGGTATGTGTAGGAGGAGGTTTCTCAGAGTTATTTGACATAGGACGGGGCACATGACAAGGGGACCCTTTGTCTCCTTTAATTTTTAATATATCTATTGAAACGCTTGCACACTTAATTAGAAACTGTCCTCAGATCTCCCCTATTACAATAGATACACCATCGCATTCAATATCACTTTACGCGGACGACACACTAGTTTATATGGCGAATGTGCAACGAGACCTGGGTGTCATTATACACCAGTCATTGAAAGTGGGCATGCAGGTACAGCAGGCGGTGAAAAAGGCAAATGGTATGCTGGCATTTATAGCGAGAGGATTCGAGTACAGGAGCAGGGAGGTACTACTGCAGTTGTACAAGGCCTTGGTGAGACCACACCTGGAGTATTTTGGTCCCCTAATCTGAGGAAAGACATCCTTGCCATAGAGGGAGTACAAAGAAGGTTCACCAGATTGATTCCTGGGATGGCAGGACTTTCATGTGAAGAAAGACTGGATGAACTGGGCTTGTACTCGTTGGAATTTAGAAGATTGAGGGGGGATCTGATTGAAACGTATAAGATCCTAAAGGGATTGGACAGGCTAGATGCAGGAAGGTTGTTCCCGATGTTGGGGAAGTCCAGAACGAGGGGTCACAGTTTGAGGATAGAGGGGAAGCCTTTTAGGACCGAGATTAGGAAAAACTTCTTCACACAGAGAGTGGTGAATCTGTGGAATTCTCTGCCACAGGAAACAGTTGAGGCCAGTTCATTGGCTATATTTAAGAGGGAGTTAGATATGGCCCTTGTGGCTACGGGGGTCAGGGGGTATGGAGGGAAGGCTGGGGCGGGGTTCTGAGTTGGATGATCAGCCATGATCATAATAAATGGCGGTGCAGGCTGGAAGGGCCGAATGGCCTATTCCTGCACCTATTTTCTATGTTTCTATGTTTCTAAACTCTCCCCGATGTTTTAAAATCACTGGAGCAATTTGGATTTCTTTCAGGATACAAAGTTAATTTGTTAATATCAGCACTGATGCTGATTAATATGGATAAAAGTAAGGTGTCTCTTCCTCCCCAGATTAAAGTTACAAATTAAGTCCTCTACTTGGGTATTAAAATTAATACTTCCCTATCAGCTGTGGCTAAAACAAATTACTCTTTAATTCTGAAAAAAATAGAAAAAGATATTAATAGACGGAGACACCTACCAGCATCAGTCCCGGCCTGTATATCGGTCATTAAAATGAACATCTTACCCTGCATTAATTTTATCAGCTCAATGATCCCACTTGCACCTCCAGCAGGATATTGGCAAAAACTGGACTCTTTACTACGATACTATGTTTGGAATGGTAAAAGACCCAATATAAAATGGTCAGCTCTACAATTCAAAAAGTCGAATGGGGGATTGGCATGTCCAAATTTTAAATAGTATCACTGGGCATTTGTATTAAAAAGTCTTAGCTATTGGATGGAGGAGGATAGTTTCATCCTGGAAAAATATAGAACAAAAGCTAATAGCACCAATAAAGTTGAAGGACTTTCTCCTTATAGGTATGTCTACCAAAAAATATGATTTGTATTACGGTCCAATTTTAACCCATACACTACAAGTGTTTAGAGCAGCAGAAAAATTCCTAAAATTTAAAAGCATATGGTGTAAATCATCTCCATTATGGAACAATAATCGTTTTCTATCTGGGGGGAAACGGTTCATTAACAGAACTTGGGAGGATAAAGGTATTACTACTCTTCAAGATATTAATGGGGCAAGTACTATCCTTAGCCTTCAAGAACTGATATCTCTATATAATATTGATAAACATTCTCTTTTCTTCTACTTTCGAGTAAGATCAGCTTGTAAAGCCTACGGCGTTCCCTGGGGGTAAGATTTAAAGGACCATCCCATTTTAAGTTGGATACAGAGTGCTCCAGGACAGACAGTGTCATATATCTATGATAAATTAAATTCCCAGAATTATATGCCCACATCGGGAATGAAAGCTTGGGATAGGGACATAGGATTAGTGCGCATGCGCCGGTCGTGCATGCAGCCTGGTACAGCCATTCCAATCTATTCTTACTTTCTTCTTCTTACTTTTTAATTTACGTTATTTTTTGTTTTTTTTTCTCTTGTAACACGTCGAAGCTGCACCCTCTCTAACATGCTGGTAGAGAAAGTTTTATCTGGGTTTTCTTTAGCGCTGGAAGTGGTTACATCCCGACACACGGGACAGAAGCAAGGTCGTATTGTGTATTTCACGGACCAGCAAAGACCACCCGGCTTAGCGAACAGAGCAGTGGACACCCCTGCTGAAATCTGGAGGAAAACACCCAGAGGGGGATCACAAAGCCGAGGAAAGATGACCGGGCCGAGACAACGGAGACTTTTGGAGAAGAGGAGTTCCGTGGGTAATACCGTTCCGGCTGACCGGAAGTGCACTGAGAGCGGTAAGCGTAAAGGAGTTGGGTGCTTACTGTTCTGGCCAACAATGGATGGTGCAATCCGGGGTATATTACGATCGAGGAACGTGTTTGCAGACTGGATATTGAACTTTTTACTGTTGAACTTCAGCCACATTCCACCGTGATACAACACTTGGCGGCATGGGAGGTCGTTCCTGCCTGTGGCCATCAAACGTGCAGCTCCTCCCGTGGAGGGTCAGACACCCTGAGCCAATAGACTGGTCCTGGACTTATTTTCCATCTGGCATAGTTTGCATTTTGGTGTTTGATTGTTGGGGTTTTTTGTATTGCTATATTTACGTTCTATTCTCGGGATTAATAAAGTATATCTATCTTTCTATCTATCTATCTATCTGAATTGGGACAAGACTTAGACTGGGATGCGATTTGGGATAATGCTGCCGGTGCTTCGAAAAACCCAAATCATCGGTATATACACTTGAAATGTTGTCATACAGCATATTTAACACTGAGAATTAGACATCAAATGGGACTGGTTCCTGACCCTTATTGCTCATTTTGCCCCCATGGAGCCATTGGCTCTTTTATACATGATGTATGGGAATGTCCAGGGGTTTTTGGTTTGTGGGGGAAGGTTATCAGTACTCTTACAGAACTAACAGGGGTACAATTACCAATGGACCCCGCTGTACATATTCTAAATGATGACTCCTACCCTTACTTTACGGAAAAAACACGCAAAATCTGGCTGGCAGGCCTGACTGCAGCTAAGAAGATTGTAGTCCAGTGTTGGAAACCTCCCCATGATATTTCGAACACTCTCTGGCTTCAGAGCTTTTTGGACATTTCTTATCTGGAACTTTCATCAGCAAGAATAAATGATGCACGACCAAACACAATCTTAATGTGGACAAATTTGATATCTAACTTAAAAGATCTTTTGTTAAAATAGGAATGCTATGTCTGTGTATGTACTATTATTCAGTTGATTGGTGGAGGGGAGAGGGATGGGGGGAGAGGGGTGGAGGGGGATGGTGATGAAGGTTAGGGGGTCGCTGGGTTAAACAGTCAAAATATAATTGGCAACTGGTTGTATTGAATGTAATTTGTTGGTATTGCAATAAATAATTAATAATAATAAAAAAACAATATGATTGAGTTCAACTTGAAATTTGATAGGGAGAGTGTGAAGTCTGACATAGCGGTAGTTCAGTGGAGTAAAGAAAATTACAGGGGTGTGAGGGAGGAGGTGGTGAAAGTAAACTTGAAGGAGCTGCTGGCAGGGATGACAGCAATGGCATGTGTTTCTGCGAAAAAATGAGGAAGGTGCAGGATGGATGTATTCCAAAAACAAATAAATATTCAAATGGCAAAACAGTACAACTGTGGCTGACAAGGGAAGTCAAAACTAATGTAAAAATAAAAGAGAGGGCATACAGCAAAGCAAAAATTTGCAGGAAGATAGAGGACTGGGAAGCTTCAAAAAAACCTACAACGAGCAACTAAAAGAATCATTAGAAGGGAAAAGATGAAATATTAAAGCAAGCTAGCAAACAATATCAAAGTGGATTGTAAAACCTTTCTCAAGTATGTAAAAAATAAAAGAAAGATGAGAGTGGACATAGGACCACTAGAAAATAAAGCCAGAGAAATAGTAATAGGGGACAGGGAGATGGCAGGTGAACTAAATGAGTATTTTGCATCAGTCTTCACTGTGGAAGACACTAACAGTGTGCCAGATATTGTAGTGTGTGCAAAGGAAGAGAAGTGAGGCAGTTACTATTACGAGGTAGAAGGTACTCAAAAAACTGAAAGATCTAAGGGTATATAAGTCACCTGGACCAGATGAACTGCACCCTAGGGTACTGAAAGAGGCAGCGGTACACATTGTGGAGGCATTAGTAATAACCTTTCAAAAATCATTGGACTCTGGCGTAATGCCAGAGGACTGGAAAATTGTAAATGTCACTCCACTCTTTAAGAAAGGAGGAAGGCAGTAGAAAGGAAACTATAGACCAGTTAGCCTGACCTCAGTGCTTGGGATGATGCTGCAGTCAATTGGAAAAGATGAGGTTATGGAGTACTTGATGACACAGGACAGGATAGGACAAAGTCAGCATGGTTTCTTTAAGGGAAAATCGTGCCTGACAAATCTGTTGGAATTCTTTGAGGAGATTACAAGTAGGATAGATAAAGGAGTTGCAGTGGCTGTTGTATATTTGGACTTTCAGAAGGCCATTGACAAGGTGCCACACATGAGGCAGCTTACCAAGTTAAGAACCAATAGTATTAGAGGAAAATTACTGGCATGGTTTAGGCATTGGCTGATTTGTAAACACAAATTACTCTGCAGATGCTGGTGTCAAAGCAACACTCACAACACGCTGGAGGAACTCAGCAGGTCGGGCAGCATCCATGGAAACAATCAGTCAACGTTTCAGGCCAGAACCCTTTGTCATGATTGGAGAGGGAAGGGACAGAGGCCCTATAAAGAAGGTGGGGGGAGGGTGGGAAGGAGAAGGCTGGTAGTTTCCAGGTGAAAGACCAGTAAGGGGAAAGATAAAGGGGTGGGGGAGGGGAAGCAGGGAGGTGATAGGCAGGAAAGGTGAAGAAGGATAGGGAAAAACACACTGGGTAGTAGAAGGAGGTGGAACCATGAGGGAGAAGAAGAGGGACCACTTCGTCGAGCACCTCCGCTCCATCCGCCACAACAGACAGGATTTCCCGGTTGCCACCCGCTTCAACTCTGCTTCCCATTCCCATTCGGATATGTCTATACATGGCCTCCCCTATTGCCATGATGAGGCTAAACTCAGGATGGAGGAGCAACACCTCATAGGAAGTCTCCAGCCCCTTGGTATGAACATAGAATTCTCCAACTTCCGGTAATTCCCTCCCCCTCCCTTCCCCTATCCCTATTTCACTCTGCCCCCTCCCCCAGCTGCCTATCACCTCCCTGCAGGTAGGCTGCAGAAGGACTTAGACAGATTAGGAGAATGAGCAAGAAAGTGACAAATGAAATACAACGTTGGAATATGCATGGTCATGCACTTTGGTAGTAGAAATAAATGTACAGACTATTTTCTAAATGGGGAGAAAATCCAAAAATCTCAGATGCAAAGGGGCTTGGGAGTCGATGTGAGGAAGGTAAATGTGATATTAGCATTCATTTCAAGAAGTCTAGAATACAAGAGCAGGGCTGTGATGCTGAGGCTTTATAGGGTCCTGACATGGCTGCACCTTGAATATTATGAACAGTTTTGGACTCATCTAAGAAAAGATGTGCTGGCATTGACGAGGGTCCAGACGCGGTTCACAAGGATGATCTGGAATGAAGGGGTTATCATGAAAGGAACATTAGATGGCTGTGAGTCTGTACTCACTGGAATTTAGAAGGATGAAGGGTGATCTAGGCCTTCTGAATATTGAAAGGCTTAGACAGAATAGATGTTTATAAGGATGTTGCCTGGACTGAGGAGCATGCTTTATGAGAATAGGTTGAGTGAACTCGGCCTTTTCTGCTTGGAGCGATGGAGGATGAGAGGTGGCCTGATAGAGGTGTACAAGATGATGAGAGGCATTGATCGTGTAGATAGTCAGAGGCTTTTCCCAGGGCTGAAATGGCTAACACGAGAGGGCATAGTTTTAAGGTGCTTGGAAGTAGGTACAGAGGAGATGTCAGGGGTAATTTTTTACGGAGAGAGTAGTGAGTGCGTGGAATGGGCTGCCAGCGGTGGCGGTGGAGGCAGAAATGATGGGGTGTTTTAAGAGACTCCTGGATGGCTACATGGAGCTTAGAAAAATAGAGGTCTATGTGTAAAGCCCAGGTAGTTTTATGGTAGGGACGTGTTCAGCACAGCTTTGTGGGCTAAAGAGCCTGTATTGTGCTGTATGTTTTCTATGTTTCTATGTGGAAATGGTATTTCCCATGGTGGGAGAGTTTAGGACAAGAGGGCACAGCCTCAAAATAGAGAGGCATCCTTTTAAAACAAAGATGCCGAGAAATTTCTTTAGCTGGAGGGTGATGAACTTGTGGAATTTGTTATCGCAGGCAGCTGTGGAGGCCAGATTGTTGGGTGTATTTAACGCAAAACTTGATCAGTTCTTGATTGGCACAGCATCAGTGTTACAGGGAAAAGGCCGATGAGTGGAGTTGAGAAGGGGAAAGAAGGATCAGCCATGATTGAATGGTGAAGCAGACTCGATGGGCCAAATGGCCTAATTCTGCTCTTATGTCTTATTGTCTTACGGTCATATGGCATCACTGACATACTTACTGCAGTAATATCAAGGTAGATAACATTACCAGGTCCTTTCTTTCTGAAATGAAGTGCTGCCATTCCATTTGTTTGGAATGAAATTATAACAACATTGCTCTTCAGATAGATAGAAAGAGCTCTCCATACTCCAGTGCCAGTGAGGAGGCCTGAACGTATTCCTCTCTCTGACCAGTTGATAAAACACAGTCAGATTCAATCACGCACTCCAGAAAAGATGTTCAATGTAAGGAGAATCTGCCACATTCTGGCATGTGTCAGATTATCTTGTGTGTCCGAAGCTGGGTAGCATTCTCCTTTCCATCAGAGTAACTCAATGATTTTAAAACAAATGAGGAAAATTAATCTTCAGCCTCAAGTATATCACACAGTCATTTGCTCAGAATTATGATCAGATTATATTTCAGTGTTTGAAATGAAGTCCACATCAGAAGCCTCAGAGGCAGTGAATGAGAGAAAACATTTTAGTGCATTCCTCACATTAAATATTTATAGTTTTACGTAAAAATTCCATGAATTTTGTTCTACTGTAGAATCTAGTTTATTGTGGAATCTAGTACATCGGGACCAGTATGTTTTGGCCCAAAGAAGCAGCTGCTCTAATGAACCGAAGTTTCATGGAAATTGTTAAAAGTGGTATAAAAAAGATAAAACTACCATTTAACTGAGTATTAAATTATGCAGATAAATGAAATATAGAAGAAATCAGAACTTTACCAATAGTACAATAGTAAACAGTGCCTGTTTTTAATTTTGTTTAACTTCAATGACAATCAAAATGGTGCAAATGATACATAGTTCCTGATAGTTACCGAGTGAGGAATTTATCTAGTGTACGCTACTGTGTTCTTATGATTGACTGTAAATGAACAAAACCAGCATAGATACTAGTGTACATAATGGATTGCATCTTCCAAATCTTCATTTTTATTGTAACATTCAAGATGATTGTTGATACCTTCAAATTCTTCTAGTTCCTAAATTGTTGAAGTAGTGAAATCGTTTCATTTTTGCTTACGGCTGTTTCAATGAGCCTGAATGGTTGAACGGCAGTGAGCAAAACAATTCTGAATTGTCTTACTGCTTATTTCTCACCAACCACTGATGACAAAAATTACTGCTCTTTCAACACAAACATGTGCAACTGATGTATTTAAAAACTATTCGCTCTAAGCATGGTGTTGTGTGCAATGGACATGCAAGTGCACACAACTGACACTGGATAGAAACTGGTTGGCAACAATCTCCTATCCCAAAGAAGTGGCTGCCCCGATTAACCGATGGCCCAATTAACCAGAATCCACTATTATTATATAATATTAGATGTTTTTATATCATAAACCTTATTTGTTGGCAGTATGTGGAAATGACAGATAATGAAATTCTACAGGACAGCCTTCAAGTCCAGGGGCCTTACCAGATTGCATCGAAAAAATAGCTTTATGAATTTCGGTTTCAGTACTTCGGGCATCAAGAGTCTTTTGATCCTCAACAGAAATTTTAGGAAAAACAATCTTTCGTAAGAAAGCATTCATTTCAGAAGAATCTACTGGATATTGAGATTTATGAAGTTCAGTATTAAAATCTTGAAAAATCATATTAATTTCTTCATATTCCGAGGCCAGGGTACCATCTTTCCTACGAATTTTCAAAATTTGCCTTTTGACTCTAGCCATTTTTAATTGAGATGCGAGTAGTTTGTTACTTTTATCTCCAAACATATAAAATTGGCTCTTTAACTTAAGCAAATAGCCTTCATTGCGATGAGTTAGTAATAGGTTATATTGTTATTGAAGTTCCACCCTTAGTTTGAATAAATCAATATTAGGGGAAATTGCATAAATATTATCTAAGTCTTTAATTTGTTTTGAAATCTTATCTAATTCTGCTTTAGTCTGTTTTCTAAGCTTAGCTGAATAAGAAATGATCTGACCACGTAAAAATGCTTTAAATGTATCCCATATAATTAACTTGAACATACTACCTATGTCATTAAAAAGAAAAAAAAAAATTCTTTTATCTGGGTTTCAATGAAACTGACAAAGTCAGAGTTTTGCAATAATGTCTGAGACATGCACCATGGTGGGAGGGCAAGAATAACATCATCAAATTCAAAAGATAAACTCAGAGGCGCAGGATCAGATATAGCAATAGCGTCATATTCAAAATTTTTAACACTAGGCAAGAAGCAGGGACCGATTATAATATAATCAGTCCTCGAGTATTTTTTATAAACATGTGAAAAGGAAAAATATTCTCTGTTATCGGGGTGCAGATACCTCCATAATTCGATCAATCCAAAATCGATCAAAAAGAAGTTAATAAGTGGAGCGGAGCGATTTGGAAGTTGCTGATTGGTTGAGCTCTTGTCAATCATAGGATTTAAACAATAGTTAAAATCCCCGCCCATTATCAACATATATTCATTTAAATCAGGCAGTAAAGCAAATAGCTTTTTAAAAAAAGAAGGATCATGTAAGTTAGGACCGTACAGATTGACCAAAACAACTTTTCTGTTACAGATCACTCCTTTAACAATTAAAAATCTACTATTAGAATCTGACTCAACATCCTTTTGAATAAATATACAGGATTTAATAAAGATGGACACATTTTTAGTTTTACTCTGAGAAGTAAAAAAAAACTGAGTGACCTTGTAAGAAAGACAATAAAGTCTCAACAAAAGAAAGTATTTACATTCCAGCATCTATTAAACAAGAAAGAACCAAAATAATGTTATCTCTTAAAAAGAAAAATCAGCACCGTTTTTAAGTTTAACATTAAATCTCCAAACATTAAATCAGTTATAAGACGCTATAATAAAGCAGAAAAAAAGTTAATAGCATATTTAACCCAGATGAATTTTCAAAAGTACTAATTAATAATACCATAAGTAATTGAACCTTCCCAGATATACAGTATATATAAAAAGAAGCCCCATTAGTGGGAAATAAATACCAATTAGTTAATTAAAAAAGAAACAAAAAAAAAATCAAACCAGATATTAGGTTAAAGAAACAAATCCCTTTATCTTCTTTTCTCAGTCGAATGTCCAAGTAACCATTTAAACAGTCATACTTGAACCATAGATCTTCTTTCCAAAATATGAAATAATATGCAATAATGAACAAATCTCCTCATCTTCTTTTATTAGTCCCTCAATGGAATATCCAAGTAACCTTCATAAATCTTCTTTCCAAAATGTGAATAATATACATGTAACCAAACAACCTTTCAGTTAGTTTATCCAGTAGCAGCAGCAGGTATAGTTTGAATGAAGTCCAGTGTGGGTTTTGGATCAAAAAATGTACGAGGAGGAGAGTTAGGAGGAAAAACTTTAATTCTTGTCGGGTAACGCAAAGAAGGAAACAGTTTCTTATCATATGCCTGTTTCATTACCAGAGCAAATCTTGATCTTTGTTCTATTACCTCCTTCGGATAATCTTCATAAAAACGGAGCTCAGATTCTTTGAATCTAAAAACTCTGTTTTCTTGCCTGTCACATTATTTGATCTTTAATTTTAAAATGATGAAAACAAACCAAAAATTGCTTTCTCCGTATATGTTGGAAATGTTTAAAGATTCTTTTGTGAAAGGTGATTTACCCTCTACTTTCTATGAGGCTTCTATTTCTTTAATTCTTAAAAAGGATAAAGATCCTACTGACTGTGCCTCATATAGACCTATTTCATTATTGAATGTCCACGCTAAGATTCTGTCAAAAATAATGACCAATCGGTTGGAGAATATTTTGTGTAAAATTATTTTTAAAGATCAAACAGGCTTTATAAAGGGTTGTTATTCTTTTTCAAATGTTCAGAGACTATTTAACATTATATATTTGTCCTCTTTTAAAACTCCACAATGCATCGTCTCTTTGGATGCTGAAAAAGTGTTTGATCAAGTCGAATGGAAATATTTATTTAATAATTGGATTAGAATGATATATAAAGCTCCTATTGCTGCTGTTGTCACTAACAACTGTAGGTCTCCTTTTTTTCATCTTTCACGGGGGACAAGACAAGGTTGTCCATTAAGTCCTTTGTTATTTAGTTTAATATTAGAACTCCTTGCTATTGCTCTTCATGAAGCTAAAAATATTCATGGGATCTTTGTGAATGTGACCATTCATAAGATTTCACTTTACGCTGACGATTTATTGGTTTATATATCTAATCCCGAAAAATCTATTCCTGCCTTGCTAAAATTATTCAATGAATTTGGGGATTTTTTAGGATATAAAATAAATTTTAATAAAAGTGAATTGATTCCTTTAAATGAATCTGTCTCTATATATGATAATACTCCTTTCAAAGTCACAGATTCTTTTAGATATTTAGGTGTTATAATCACAAAAAATAAGGATCTTTATAAAGCCAATTTTGTTTCCTTGGTAGACTCTATGAAGTATTTATTTAGTAGATGGAGTCCACTTACATTTTCACTTGTCAGTCATATCCATATAGTTAAAATGATGATTTTACCAAAATTTTTAAATTTATTTCAGAATATCCCTGTTTTTTTGACTGAGAAGTTTTTTGATTGGATTGATTCTATTATTTTATCTTTTATTTTGAATAATAAAAAAACAAGAATTAGTAAATGTCACTTACAAAAGTTGAAAAAGGATGGAGGTCTTGCTTTGCCTAATTTAAGAATGTATTACTGGGCTGTTAATGTGCGATACATGTTCTTTTGGTTATATTGGGTTGATAAGAACGATCAGCCAATTTGGGGAGATCTGGAATTGAAAGCTGTGAAACAGTTTTATTTAACCTCGTTATTGGGAGTTGCTTTACCTATACAATTAGCTAAAGCTACTAATTTAAACCTAAACCCTGTGATTAAGCATTCTTTACAAATTTGGCTCCAGTTGCGCAATTTTTTTAATCTTTAAAAATTTAAACTTTGTAGTTTAATTTATCGAAATTACTTTAATTCTTTTTTGGATTTATTTAAAGAAGATAGATTGATATCTTTTGAACAACTAGTTGATAAATATTCTCTTTCATACTCACACTTTTTACAATACCTTCAAGTTAGACATTTCTTACAAAAATATTTAAGAAATTTTCTTTATACATTAGAGGCTGACCTGTTAGATACTATTATGAGTTCGATGAAGAGTTCTATTGGAAGAATTTATAATTTATTATTACAATGGGATGAACGTCCTTTATTTCAGATTAAACAAGATTGGGAAAAGGAACTCAATTTGACTTTTATGAAGGAGGATTGGATGCGGATTCTGAAGCTGGTTAACTCTTCTTTGATCTGTGCTAGTTATTCACTGATCCAATTTAAAATTGTACATCGTTACCATTTGACGAAGGAGAGACTGTCTAAAATATTTCCTAATGTTGATAGTTATTGTGATAGATGTAAAACTGAGACAGCTACACTGACACACATGTTTTGGTCTTGTTCTTTTCTGGAACAGTTCTGGAAGTCAGTTTTTTCAACAATTTCTAAAGCACTTAAAATTAATCTACAACCTAACAAATTAACTGTGCTTTTTGGAATAATTGCTCAAAATATCCACGGTATCTCTGTGTCTGACCAACATGTTATTACATTTGTTACATTGATAGCTAGGAGGGCCATTTTGCTGAAGTGGAAGGATACATCAGCTCCCACTTTGTCACAATGGTTCTCTCAAGTAATGCTATGTCTCAGTTTGGAGAAATTAGAAGTTGAACCTTTGAAACTTTATTTGATTTTCAGAAAAGATGGGGTTCAATTGCTCATTATTATCATTTAAGTTAATTGATAGATTTCCTCCACATCTAATTGTAAATTTTTGTATGTATTTTTTCTTGCAGGCGGTTTGACGTTTATCTTTAGAAGCTTTTTGTATGACACATGGCTCTGGGTTGTACACCTAATGGGGGTTTTCCCCCATTTTTTCTGCTTAGTAGGGTTTTTTAATTATCACCAAAATTTTTCAATCCTTAAAATAATGTTTTTATTTCCTTGAGACATTGTAAATGTTGTTTACTTCGATGTACTCATGTTATTTTTGAATAATATAATAATAATAAAAAGACTTGAAAGAGATCTGAAAGATAATAAATTTTTGAATGTATTCAATTGGCCATTCTGCTCATGCCTATTAGTATAGTCGTCTGCTCCCGAACAAAGATTTCCACCACTTGTGTGGTAAACTAGTAAACATTATTAACTTGACATGTAGTTGTTCAATTAGCATAGCTGAATTAAAATGCACCATGTTAACAACATGGAAGGAATTTTAATTTATCCACATGGCCGGAAACAAGCAATGTTGGGATAGGGACCATCAAATTTCTGTTTGTTTTTAAGTTTGCCTGACTTCAATAAAAAACAAAATGGTGCAAGTGTTACAACCATTTGTAACACTTTGAAAAAGGATGACAAGAGAACTCAAAGCCAAAGTTAAAGCAAAGGAGAGGGCATACAAGGAAGCAAAAACTAGTGGGAAGACAGAGGATTGGGAAGTTTTTAAAAGCTTACAAAAAAAAACGCAGAAGGTCATTAAGAGGGAAAAGGTGAACTATGAAAGGAAGCTAGCAAATAATATCAAAGAGGATACTAAAAGCTTTTTCAAGTATATAAAGAGTAAAAGACAGGTGAGAGTAGATATAGGACTGATAGAAAATGATGCTAGATAAATTATAATGGGAGATAAGGAGATGGCGGAGTCTTCACTGAGGAAGACATCAGCAGGATACCGGACACTCAAGGGTGTCAGGGAAGAGAAGTGTGCGCAGTCACAATTACAACAGAGAAAGTACTCAGGAAGCTGAATAGCCTAAAGGTAGATAAATCTCCCAGACCAGATGGAATGCACCCTCGTGTTCTGAAGGAAGTAGCTGTGGAGATTGCGGAGGCTTGGTTCTGGAGTACTGGAAGATTGCAAATGTCACTCCGCTATTTAAGAAGGGGGCAAGAAACCAAAAAGGAAATTATCGACCTGTTAGCTTGACATCAGTGGTTGGGAAGTTGTTGGAGTCGATTGTCAAGGATGAGGTTACGGATTACCTGGAGGCATATGACAAGATAGGGAGAACTCAGCACGGTTTCCTTAAAGGAAAATCCTGCCTGACAAACCTATTGCAATTTTTTGAGGAAATTACAAGTCGGCCTGACAAAGGAGATGCAGTGGATGTTGTATATTTGGATTTTCAGAAGGCCTTTGACAAGGTGCCACACATGAGGCTGCTTAACAAGATAAGAGCCCATGGAATTACGGGGAAATTACATACGTGGATAGAGCGTTGGCTGATTGGCAGGAAACAGAGTGGAAATAAAGGGATCCTATTCTGGTTGGCTGCCGGTTACCAGTGCTATTCCACAGGGTCTGTGTTGGGGTTGCTTCTTTTTACGTTGTACATCAATGATTTGGATTATGGAATAGATGGCTTTGTGGCTAAGCTTGCTGATGATACAAAGATAGGTGGAGGGGCCGGTAGTGCTGAGGAAACAGAGAGTCTACAGAGAGACTTGGATAGATTGGGAGAACAGGCAAAGAAGTGGCAAATGAAATACAAAGTTGAAAACACTTTGACAGAAGAAATAAATGGGCAGACTATTATTTAAATAGGGAGAGAATTCAAAGTTCCGAGATGCAACGGGACTTGGGAGTCCTCATACAGGATACCCTTAAAGTTAACCTCCAGGCTGAGTCGGTGGTGAAGAAGGCGAATGCAATGTTGGCATTCATTTCTAGAGGAATAGAGTATAGGAGCAGGGATGTGATGTTGAGACTCTATAAGGCAGTGGTAAGACCTCACTTGGAGTACTGTGGGGCGGTTTTGGGCTCGTTATTTAAGAAAGGATGTGCTGACATTGGAGAGGGTTCAGAGCAGATTCACTAAAATGATTCTGGGAATGAGAGGGTTAATATATGAGGAATGTTTGTCTGCTCTTGGACTGTATTCCTTGGAGTTTAGAAGAATGGGGGGGGGGGGGGACCTCCTAGAAACATTCCAAATATTGAAAGGCATGGACAGAGTGGATGCACAAAATTGTTTCCCATGGTGGTGGAGTCTAGTATGAGAGGGGTGTTGACTTAAGGATTGAAGGGCACCCATTCAGAACAGAGATTCAAAAAAATTTTTTTATCCAGAGGGTGATGAATCTGTGGAATTTGTTGCCACGAGCGGCAGTGGAGGCCAAGTCAATGGGTGTATTTAAGGCAGAGATTGATAGGTATCTGAGTAACCAGGGCATCAAAGGTTATGGTGAGAAGGCAGGGGAATGGGACTAAATAGAAGAATGGATCAGTTCATGATAAAATGGTGGAACAGACTCGATGGGCCGAATGGCTGACTTCTGCTCCTTTGTCTTATGGTTTTATGGTTTTATGGTCATTTGACTTGTGCTCTTCTGGCTAGAGGGTATGCTTAAAATACTGAATGAGATACCAAAGATTTTGGAGAAACAAATTCTGGAGAGTGATTATTTCCAAATTATTCATAACTTTGAAGAGGCCGATTTGTTTTTATATTTTGACTTCGTAGGAAAGCAAAGTTCTTGTTGAAGAATTGCAAACACACATCAAACTGATTTTTAAACTATGAAAGAGCACACCATGTTCCAGTAGAAATGTGGTTGGAATAGAAAGGGTGGTGAAGAATCAACCCCAACAATAGATGGCCCATGTTATGGAGATGAACAGCAGGGGATGATGTGGGTCAGTTGTGTTTTCTACAGTGATCAGTTTGTTCAATTTTTCTGTTCTTGGCATTATCCATAGATATGCATTCATTCCCCAATCTGATAATTGTAATTAGCAGTTTAATAGACCTACTTTTATCGGAACTGTGCAAAGGAATGAGGAGGAGTAATTGGCTGATTCTTTTAATTAAATATGAGAAATAGGGAATGTTGGAAGCACACAGCAAATCAATCAGCATCTGAGAAAAGATTGGTCATGTGTTTAATAGGCAAGTCTGGCTTCCCTCTTTTCTTTGGGATTCATTCACCTGCTCTGCACATCCATGAGCTTCTGCTTCTTATTTTAACATATGCTTTAATGAATAAATTAACTCTTCCCAGTCAGAGAGCAATAAATCCATCTCCATCCACACTGTTGCTAAAATCTTGCTTTAAACATCTTGCCTATCCATGGGCAATGATATGTCCTAGTTCATTAATTTATGAATCCTGAGCCTTCGGGAGAACAGAAATGCTGACAGCCAGTCCCTCTTTATGAGTCAAATACTGTCCATGGGAGACTCCTTCGATTCTCCACTTAAAGTTCCTTCCCAATTACAGAGCTTTGCTGAATATTTTACATACAGATAATGCTAATCTGCTGTGACATGTATGGCTCTGTTAAAGGCAACACAGATTAAAATAGTAAAGCATGATTTCCCCAGCAACCTGAATTCAATTATAACCGTTGATGCTGTGCACTGAAAAGTACAAACTGCCTTCCATAAATAATTCATATATCTGGTTACTATTAATCCCATTTTAGTTGTTTGCTGCTGTTCAGGGTTTGACATTGAATCATTGATCATATTTCGTACACCAACTCTATTAGGAGAGGTAGGGGAAATGCAGCTATAAGGAGAGTGGTCATAGAGGAGATTTGGTCTAATTGTAAGAGGAAACATGCTGAGCTGGATGGAACTGACTGCTTAATGTTCCAGTATATTGAAGTTTCAGATGTGACAGAATGGGGTGCAAAAGAGGATGAAAAATAAAACCACTGATTAGGAAATACATCACAATAGTACTGAGAGAGGACGTTCTGGAGGAATCACTCAATGTGGCCATATGGATCGAACATAAGTGATGGACGATCTTTGCTGGGGTCTCCTGATAGTCAATGGGAATTAGAGAAACATTATACAGTATAAGCAAATTGCAATAAAGTATGTAAGGGTTATAATAGTGGGGATTAATGCAAGGGGCCTCAGAAGGAGCAGAATTTTTTAACTGTGTTCAAGAGAGTTTGTTGACACCTTTCAGAGATGGAGCTATACTCCAACTAACTTAGGGAATGAAATTATGTAGATGGTGGAACTGTTGGTGGGGAACACTTAATAACTGTGGCCCCAGGTCTGGAAGTGTCAAGAAGTTGTGGCAAAGATCAGTTCAGTCTTCAACTTGAGGTATTAAATTGGGGGAAAATGATTCAATAGTGTAAGAACTTGACAAAAGTAGATTTCGAACAGATACTTGCAATTTAAATTACATATGACAAGACTCCTCTTTTAAAAAGAGTTGGTATGAGTTCAGGGATGGCATATGATAGAATGGTTGAATATTTAAGGTAGCAAGGCTGGGGAAGCTTGGTTCACAAAGATTATTGAAGCTTTGTTCAGGAAAATAGAATGAAGCAGATGGGACCAAGTGAGTGTGCTGGTGGGTATCGAGGTATAGCAGAGCACATAAAGGAAGAAATGAGGATGATAAAGGACAATGAAATATGCTTGGTAAGTAAAATAAAGGAGGATTCTAAGACATGATATAGGTATATTAGAAGCAGGAGGATAACCAGGCAAAGAGTAGATCCCCTGAGGAAACCAAAGACCTGTCGGTGAGGTCATAAATTAAGTAAAACACAAATGACTTTGAACGGAACATCCGACAAAAAGTATGGATACAGCCCAGTCCATCACAGCTAAAGCCTTCCCCACTATTGAACATATCTACACAAAGCATTGTCACAGGAAAGCAGCATCCGTCATGAGGGATCCCCCACCATCCGGGACGTGCTCCTTCTCACCTCTGCCATCGAGAAGAAGGTACGGGAGCAGGTATTACCTCTCACCCAACAGACTCTTGAGCCAACTTCACTTGCCCCATCATTGAAATGTTCCCACAGCCTATGGACTCCCTTTCAAGGCCTGTTCATCTCATGTTTTTGATATTTATTGCTTATTTATTTATTATTACTTCTTTATTTTTGTATTTGCACAGTTGGACTTTTGGATACAGGCTGAATGCCCAAGTTGGTGCAGTCTCTCATTTAATCTATTATGGTTATTATTCTATCATGGATTTATCGAGTATGCCCAGAAGAAACGAATCTCAGGGATGTATATAGTGATGTATATGTAATTTGATAATAAATTTACTTTGAACTTTGAACTCACAAAGGAGAAGGACATGGAGAATAGCCACTCCACTTCACTCTTGTCAATCCACTCTTCAAGGAGAGAGGAAGAAGAAAGGAAATTATAGGCCAGTTAAGTCTATAACTGGCCTATAATTTAGGCTCAGTGGTTGGGAAGATGTTGGAATCGATTGTTAAGGATGAGGTTTCTGTGTACTTGGAGGAAAATGATAAAATAGGTCAAATTCAGCATTGTTTCCTTAAGGGAAAATCTTGCCCAACAAATCTGTTGGAATTCTTTGAGGAAATAACAAGCAGGATAGACAAAGGAGAATCAGTGGATGTTGTGTACTTGGATTTTCAGAAGGCCTTTGACAAGGTGTTCTACATGAGGCTGCTTAACAAGATAAGAGCCCATGGTATTACAGGAACATTTCTAGTGTGGATAGAACATTGTCTGGAGGCAAATAGTGGGAATAAAAGGAGCCTTTCCTGATTGTCTGCTGGTACTAGTCGTGTTCTGCAGGGGTCGGTGTCGGGACTGCTTCTTTTCACATTGTATGTCAATGACTTCAATGACAGAATTGTTAGCTTTGTGGCCAAATTTGTGGACATTACGAAGATAAGTGGAGTGACAGGTAGTGGTATGGAAGTATAGTGGCTGCAGATGGACTTGGACGTATTAGGACAATGGGCGAGGACATGGCAAATGGAATACTGTGTTGGGAAGTGTGTGGTCTTACAAACACTTTTGTAGAAGAAATAAAGGTGTTGACTATTTTCTAAATGGGGAGAAAATTCAAAAATCTGAAGTGCAAAGGGACTTGGGAGTCCTCATGCAGAATTCACTAAAGGTTAACTTGTAGGTTGAGTCAGTGGTGAGGAAGGCAAATGTAATGTTGGCATTTATTTCAAGAGGACTGGAATATAAATGCAAGGGTTTCTTAGGCAAGGTCTTGCACATGAGGCTGCTGAGCAAGATTAGAGCTCATGGTATTACAGGAGAGATAATAGCATGAGTAAATAAGTGGCTGATTGTCGGAAAGAAAAGAGTGGGAATAAAAGGAACTTTTTCTGTTTGACTGCCGATGACTAGCGAAATTCTACAGGGGTCGGTGTTGGGATCGCTTCTTTTTATGTTCTATGTCATTGCTTTGCATGATGGCATCAACGGCTTTGTGACCAAATTTGTGGAAGATATGAAGAAAGGTGAAGAAAGGTAGTGTCGGAGCAGGGAGGCTACAGAAGAACATAAAGGGATTAGGAAAATGTGCAAAGAAGTGGCAGATGGGATACAGTGCTGGGAAGTGCATATTCACGCACTTTGGTAGAAGGAACAGAAGAATAGACTATAGACTATTTTCTAAAAGGGGAGAAAAATTATAAAATCCAAGGGGCAAAGAGACATGGGAGTCCTCGTGCAGGATTCCTTAAAGGTTAATTTTCAGGTTGAATTGGTGGTGAGGAAGGCAAATGCAATGGTAAAATTCATTTCAAGGTTTTATAATGCTGAGGCTTTAGCAGGCATTTGTGAGCCTTCACTTGGATTATTCTGAGCAGTTTTGGGCCCCTTATCAGATAAGATCATGAGATCATAAGATATCGCAGGAGAATTAGGCTATTTGGCCCATTGAGACAGCCCTGCCATTTCGTTACAGCTGATCTATTTTCCCTCTCAGCCCCAATCTCTTGCCTTCTTCCCATATCCCCTCAAGCCCTAACTAACCAAGAACCTATCAACCTCTGCCTTAAATATACTTAGTGACTTAGCCCCCACAGCTGCCTGTAGCAATGGATTCCACAGATTTATCACTCTGACAAAAGGAATTCCTCCCCAATCTGAAGCTACATTCTCTAGTCCTACCAAAGCCATCAAACGTACCTCATATGATAAACCTTTGTATCCAGGAATCATTTTCGTGTACTTCCTTTGAACCCACTCCAATGTCAACACGTCCTTTCTTAGATAAGGGGCCAAAAACTGCTCACAATTCTCCCAAGTGAGGCCTCACCAGTGCTTTACAAAGGCTCAACATTACATCCTTGCTTTTACGTTCTAGTCCTCTCGAAATGAATGCTGAAATCTCATTTGCCTTTCTCATCACCGAGGGAATCCTTTTATGAGATAGAACATAGAATAGTACAGCACAGTGCAGGCCCTTCGGCCCACAATGTTATGCTGACCCTTAAACCCTGCCTCCCATATAACCCACCACCTTAAATTCCTCCATATGCCTGTCTAGTAGTCTCTTAAACTTCACAAGTGTATCTGCCTCCACCACTGACTCAGGCAATGCATTGCACGCATCAACCACTCTCTGAGTAAAAAACCTTCCTCTAATATCCCCCTTGAACTTCCCACCCCTTACCTTAAAGCCATGTCCTCTTGTATTGAGCAGTGGTGCCCTGGGGAAGAGGCTCTGGCTGTCCACTCTATCTATTCCTCTTAATATCTTGAATACCTCTATCATGTCTCCTCTCATCCTCCTTCTTTCCAGAGAGAAAAGCCCTAGCTCCCTTAATCTCTGAGCATAATGCATGCTTTCTAAACCAGGCAGCATCCTGGTAAATCTCCTCCGCACCCTTTCCAATACTTCCACGTCCTTCCTATAGAGAGGCGACCAGAACTGGACACAGTACTCCAAGTGTGGCCTAACCAGAGTTTTACAGAGCTGCATCATTACCCCACGACTCTTAAACTCTATCCCTCAACTTATGAAAGCTAACACCCCATAAACTTTCTTAACTACCCTATCTACCTGCGAGGCAACTTTCAGGGATCTGTGGACATGTACCCCCAGATCCCTCTCCTCCTCCACACTACCAAGTATGCTGCAGTTTACTTTGTACTCTGCCATGGAATTTATCCTTCCAAAGTGTACTACCTCACACTTCTCCGGGTTGAACTCCATCTGCCACTTCTCATCCCACTTCTGCATCCTATTAATGTGTCTCTGCAATCTTCGACAATCCTCTACACTATCCACAACACTACCAACCTTTGTGTCGTCTGCAAACTTGCCAACACACCCTTCTACCTCAACATCCAGGTCGTTAATAAAAATCATGAAAAGTAGAGGTCCCAGAACCAATCTTTGTGGGACACCACAAGTCACAACCCTCCAATTGAATGTACTCCCTCCACCACCACCCTCTGCCTTCTGCAGGCAAGCCAATTCTGAATCCACCTGGCCAAACTTCCCTGGATCCCATGCCTTCTGACTTTCTGAATAAGCCTACCGTGTGGAACCTTGTCAAATGCCTTACTAAAATCCATGTCGATTACCTCCACTGCAGAACCTTCATCTATATACCTAGTCACCTCCTCAAAGAACTCTATCTGGCTTGTTAGACATGATCTACCCTTCACAAAGCCATGCTGACTGTCCCTGATCAGACCATGACTCTCTAAATGCCCATAGGTCCTACCTCTAAGAATCTTTTCCAACAGCTTTCCCACCGTAGACGTAAGGCTCACTGGTCTATAATCACCTGGACTATCCCTACTACCTTTTGGACAAGGGGACAACATTATAGTCGTAGTCATAGTCATACTTTATTGATCCCGAGGGAAATTGGTTTTCATTACAGTTGCACCTTAAATAATTAAATAGTGATAAAACCATAAATAATTAATTAGTAATATGTAAATTATGCCAGAAAATAAGTCCAGGACCAGCCTATTGGCTCAGGGTGTCTGACCCTCCAAGGGAGGAGTTGTAAAGTTTGATGGCCACAGGCAGGAATGGCTTCCTATGACGCTCTGTGTTGCATCTCAGTGGAATGAGTCTCTGGCTGAATCCCCACAACATCACTGGCCTTACAAATGCGTTTGTTGATTCTGTTGGTGTCTGCTACCCTCAGCCTGCTGCCCCAGCACACAACAGCAAACATGATAGCACTGGCCACCGCAGACTCATAGAACATCCTCAGCATCATCCGGCAGATGTTAAAGAACCTCAGTCTCCTCAGGAAATAGAGACGGCTCTGACCCTTCTTGTAGACAGCCTCAGTGTTCTTTGACCAGTCCAGTTTATTGTCAATTCGTATCCCCAGGTATTTGTAATCCTCCACCATGTCCACACTGCCCCCTCGGATGGAAACGGGTCACCGGTACCTTAGGTCTACCACCAGCTCCTTAGCCTTTTTCACATTAAGCTGCAGATAATTCTGCTCACACCTTGTGACAAAGTTTCCCACCGTAGCCTTGTACTCAGCCTCATCTCCCTTGCTGATGCATCCAACTATGGCAGAGTCATCAGAAAACTTCTGAAGATGACAAGACTCTGTGCAGTAGTTGAAGTCCGAGGTGTAAATGGTGAAGAGAAAGGGAGACAAGACAGTCCCCTGTGGAGCTCCAGTGCTGCTGATTACTCTGTCGGACACACAGTGTTGCAAGCACACGTACTGTGGTCTGCCAGTCAGGTAATCAAGAATCCATGATACCAGGGAAGCAACCACCTGCATCGCTGTCAGCTTCTCCCCCAGCAGAGCAGAGCGGATGGTGTTGAACGCACTGGAGAAGTCAAAAACCATGACCCTCACAGTGCTCGCTGGCTTGTCCAGGTGGGCGTAGACACAGTTCAGCAGGTAGACGATGGCATCCTCAACTCCTAGTCGGGGCTGGTAGGCGAACTGGAGGGGATCTAAGTGTGGCCTGACCATAGGCCGGAGCAGCTCCAGAACAACTCTCTCCAGGGTCTTCATGATGTGGGAGGTCAATGCCACCGGTCTGTAGTCATTGCGGCGTCTTCGGTACAGCGACGAGGCCGGATGTCTTCCACAGCACAGGAACCCTCCGGAGCCTCAGGCTCAGGTTGAAGACATGGCGAAGTACTCCACATAGCTGAGGGGCACAGGCTTTGAGCACCCTGGTACTGACACCATCCGGTCCTGCAGCCTTGCTTGGGTTGAGACGTGAAGCTGTGAAGCCCACGGTGGTGGTTTCGTGTGGGGAAGGGGCATAGTCATGAGAGCAGGGTGGGGGACTGTGAGGAGGGGTGGGGGAGAGACATTCACCTCCCTCTAATCCTCCGGTACCATTCCTGTGGACAACGAGGACATATAGATCCTAGCCAGGGGCTCAGCAATCTCTTCCCTCGCCTCGTGGAGCAGCCTGGGGAATATTCCATCAAGCCTTGGGGACTTATCCATCCTACTGTATTTTAACAACTCCAACACCTCCTCTCCCTTAATATCAACAGGCTCCAGAACATCAACTTCACTCATATTGTCCTCACCGTCGTCAAGTTCTCTCTCATTGGTGAATACCGAAGAGAAGAATTCATTGAGGACCTCGCTCACTTCCACAGCCTCCAGGCACATCTTCCCACCTTTATTTCTAATCGGTCCTATCTTCACTCCTGTCATCCTTTTTTTCTTCACATAATTGAAGAATGCCTTAGGGTTTTCCTTTATGCTACTCGCCAAGGCCTGCTCATGCCCCCTTCTTGCTCTTCTCAGCCCCTTCCTAAGCTCCTTTCTTGCTTCCCTATATTCCTCAATAGACCTATCTGATCCTTGCTTCCTAAACCTCATGTATGCTGCCTTCTTCCGCCTGACTAGATTTTCCACCTCACTTGTCACCCATGGTTCCTTCACCCTACCACTCTTTATCTTCTTCACCGGGACAAATTGATCCCTAACATCCTGCAAGAGATCCCTAAACATCGACCACATGTCCATAGTACATTTCCCTGCTAAACATCATCCCAATTCACACCCGCAAATTCTAGCCTTATAGCCTCATAATTTGCCCTTCCCCAGTTAAAAATTTTCCTGTCCTCTTTGATTCTATCCTTTTCCATGATAATGCTAAAGGCCAGGGAGTGGTGGTCACTGTCCCCCAGATGCTCACCCACTGAGAGATCCTGCATGAGGACTCCCAAGTCCCTTTGCCCCTCAGATTTTTGAATTCTCTCTCTATTTCGAAAAAAGTCTGTACTTTTATTACTTTTTCCAATGTACATGACGATACACTTCCCAACACTATGTTCCACCTCCCACTTCTTTACCCATTCTCCTAATTTGCCTGAGTCCTTCTCTGGTCTCTCTGCTTCCTCAAAACTAACTGCCCCTCCACGCATCTTCGTATCAGAATCAGAATCAGGTTTATTATCACTAACATGTGACGTGAAATTTGTTAACTTAGCAGCAGCAGTTCAATGCAATACATAATATAGAAGAAAAAAGCATAATAATAAATAAGTAAATCAATTACAGTGTACATATTTTGAATAGATTAAAAATCATGCAAAAAACAGAAATAATATACGTTAAAAAATCGATGTAGTGTTCAAGGGTGGTGAGAGCAGTGAGTGTGTTTGAACACCTGTCTGAACATGATAAATACCGGTCGCTGAAGACTCACTTTTTACAGACTTTTGGACAAATGGAGTCTGAGCACGACAAACAGATGTTCTCCTTGCCCGGTCTCGGCGATGCTAGGCCTTCGGAGCCAATAGAGCACGTGCTGTCTCCTGGGAAATCACCAGCTTTGTTTAATTTTTAAAGAACTCTTCATGCAGCAAATGCCTGAACAAGTTTGCATAGCCCTTGCTAATGCACCTGTGGTGGACCATAGGGTGCTTGCTAAAATGGCTGATAGTCTACACTTAGTCGGGCAGCAATGCTTTCTCTACCGAAATAAGCCCGATCAGCAAGGCCCCCATCATAAGGATGCCCACGGCTGTGAAACAGATGAGGCCCAGCCTGTGCTTTTACACCTTGCTCACTTTGATACGAACACTAGGCAGTGCCTACCATCTTGCAGCTTTGACAGAGCCAATGCATCGGGATATCAGAGGTCTGTGAACAGCTGCTAGGGTCATCTACTGACACCTTTCAGGGCAACACTTTCTGTATGACACGGGTACTCAAGTGAGTGTTCTGCCAACATCGCTTGTTGATGAAAAGACAAAGAGTGAAAAAACCTTGCTGGAGGCTGCCAATGGCAACAAAATCCAGACTTACAGGACACGATGGGTGATGCTCTGCTTTGGTGGGTGAGGTTACACAAGGGACTTCGTCCTGGTTAAAGTACCTAGACTCAGTGCCGATTTCTTGTGTGCCCAAGGACTGTTAGTTGATCTTACGAATTGCTGGCTTGTGGAGATCAAGGACATCGGGCTGTTATCTTACTCCCCCAAGTAAGTTCTCCACAATGACTCTGTCAAGCACATGCGCCCCTGCATGTGAGCTTACTTCACTGCTGGGTGAATTCCCAGAACTCACCAACCCACATTCTCCACTGCAGTCTCAAAACAAGGGGTCAAGCACCACATTCCACAAGCAATGAAGCTTGGACCAATCTCCACACGTTTCTCTGTCAAATTTCCACTCTGCATCTGGATTGTCTGCATGATGTCTGCGGAGGAAAGCTGGACTGGTGAATCATGTAGTCTGTGTCAGACATGATGCAGGAACTCATCTGGATGCATGGTTAGCAGGATTATCCTCTGAACGTAAGACCACTGCTCCGGCTACGTGGTCTGATGGATTTGCTGTACCCAATTGTGAACATAGATGCTTGGTCTCATTATAGATGTACCCAAGCACTACTTTGCCATCACAGGTGCATCTAGATTTAGGTCCAGTTCATCCAGTTCTGCCATCTCAGCAGCATAAACAGCTGAGCATAACTCAAGGCAGGGAATGGTTGGCTCAGATTGGTGGGGGGCAGTTGGCTAGCCTTGACGTTCCCAAAACAAATCCCATATCAACCTATCCACCTTCCTGAATGGCTCTTTAATATGCCACAGCAGCAATTGCCTTCATAGATGCGACAGAAAATGCACACAGCTCTGCCTTGGAGAGAGAGTTGCTGTGTAGCTTCGAGGAATGTGCAACTGTTTTAAATCTTGCACGGACTCTCTCCAGGCTTCTCACTTGTGGATTTTCTCCTCTGAGAGGGGTGTGTTCCAGTCACATATGTCTGCGGTGAGTTGCCTAGGGAGAGCTCTGTCTTGGTCAGTAACAGGATCCAGGGGATCAAACACACTTTTCTCTTTGGACAACACTTCGTGTCAAGTGAATGGCTTATTGTAATGATAATTGTCCCATATCGGACCGCAAGGCACTCCAGCGTGTGGTGAAAACTGCCCAGCGGATTATCGACACCCAATTGCCCACCATTGAGAACGTCTACCATAAACGCTGTCTGGGTAGGGTGAAAAGCATTATCAGGGATGCAGCTCACCCTAACCATGGTCTTTTTACTCTCCTCCCATCCGGTAGGCGCTACAGAAGCCTCCACTGAGGCTGTGACCCTGCTGAACCTCTCATCACAGCGCTAAGCAGTATTGCATCCGTATTGTACTGTCTCAGTACTTTTATATTTGTGTGCTGTAGCACTTTTTTTATTTGCAGTTATTTTGTAAATAACACTATTCTTTGCATTTCATTGGCTTTGTATCTGTACTCGGCACAATGACAATAAAATTGAATCTAATCTAATCTAGTCTAATCCAATCTAATCTAATCTATCGCTACCTGATAACGCAGAGGTGAAGGTGTTGGTCACTATCTCCCACATGAGTTCCAAACTGCATTGCACAGTTGTGGCTTCTCAGCTGAGGTCCAGGTCCTAAACAACTGCTGTTAGCTTTCTTTTCAGAGCTCAGATACGGAGGTGAGATGGGTAAGGGCCTGTTACCGATTGTTGTGTAAGTGCTGTCGGGGAACTCTAAAGGGAAGAGGAGCAACACAACTATTTGCCTCATCCCTGTAAACCAGGGGTCCCCAACCTTTTTTGCACGCAGACCCGTTTATTATTGACAATATTCTTGCGGACTGGCCGACCGGGGTGGGGGAGGTGGGATAGGGTTGCCAACGGACAAGAGTAGCAGTCAAATACGTTGTGTTTACCCCGAGAAAGACTACCATGACCATGAAGTCTTACACGGGCACCATTGCGCATGCGTGTACGTGCCGATTTTTTTCTACAAATCGTTTTTGGCAATTCTGTTCGGGGGGTGGGTTTTAATCACGACCGGAATATAGGTGATAAGTGGCTAATACACTCAATTTCGCTTCTAAAAGGGTTTATCTAATGAATTTAATATTAAACACACAGCGCATATTTTCCTCGCATGAATATAGTGATAAGTCAATTATAAGTCACTTATAAGTCAATAGCATCATAACATTTTAAGTAATGTTTAGATATTAAACACACAGCATGTATTTTCCCTGTATGAACATATAAAATCATTGCAACGCACCAATATCGCTGAATCAGTGGGAGCCCTGGGCTTGTTTCCCTGCAACAAGACGGTGCCATCGAGGGGTGATAGAAGACAGCGACACTCGAAGGGGGTTCCTTATGTCCAGTCTATTCTGCAATTTAGTTTTCGTTGCATTCTTTGCAGAGATATGTTGGAAATGGAAGCAACGATTTCTGTGCTTTCGTGGCTATCTCAGGATATTTAGCCTTGACTTTGATCCAGAATGCCAGCAGAGATGCTATGTCAAACATACTTTTCAGCCCGCCATAATTTGCAAGCTCGAGGAGTTGATCTTCTTCCTGCGCTGACATGGATGATGCGCGGGTAATGACCTTGCGTGCGTTCAAGCTCAACAGTGGGCGTGACAAGGAATGAGGAAAGGTGCAGCTGACTCATATCGCCAAATCATATTTCCTCGTGGCCTGGTAGCACATGCTTTACGGCCCAGTACCGGTCTGCAGCCCGGTGGTTGGGGACCGCTGCTGTAAACTTCCTAGTCCATTGTTTTCAGGAAGATTGTGTTTTTGATGGATGGAGCATGGTTGTTGTCAGGCTTTGTCTGGTTGATCACAGTTTATCCAAGTCTCCTCTGTGACCCTTCTAAGCTTGGACGGACAGTTGTGTCGCTCTCTGCTGTGACTGACTTCCTCCTTCAGCAACATGAAGCTGTTGCAAGGGGTGAGGATAGAAACCTTGATCCCCACACTTGGCTTATGTGCATTCCCCAAGCACACATCACCCACCAGTCCTGATCCATTTTCTGTGCAAAAGGGGCATTGCGTGGTCCATTGACCCGCTGCACCCTCACAATGTCTTGCTCAAGCAAAATGAGGAACTCTGCATTGGGGTGGTGTGCTGCCATAACTTCTCAGAAGTGGATGGTGAAGAGCTGCACTTGGCGTTGCTATTTCAGAGCGATTATTGATTATCCTGTTACACACAATTCGTGATGGAAGATAAAGATGGACATTACCATCGAGTGATTCAACCTGAAGCCCTTCTGCCTTCCTCCTAGATGCCTCAATTGTACCAGCGCAGGTTCTCAGTGAGTGTGAAGAGGGGACACTTAACATCAAGCAGTTCAAAGAAGTCTGACCTGGCCAGTAAGTGATTACTTTGGTCGTCGAGTATGATGTCACACTGGCCTTGAGGGTACACTCTAACAAGACAGATCTTTGAGCAAGACCAAGCTACCTGCTCTGCACCATGAACCTCAGTACATTGGGAGTTATCAGGCTTGTTATGAATGGGACAGTTGTTCCCAGGCTCTTCGCTCTATTTTACAGGGGAGTCTATATACAAATGCTTGGACAGATATGTAGCACTTTGTGTTGCAATTTTTGAAGGGAGATCTGTCTGATTTCCCAGGTGCACCGCTGCTACTCGAAACAGTTAACCTGGGGTCATTTCTTTTGTGTGCCTCATGGCAGACGAACCTGAAGAAATAATGCAGGAAAATGGCCACCACTTTCTTCCTTGAGCCTTGAGTCAGCCGAGATCCACTTTTATGGTCCGTGGGGATTTTCTCCACTATGGGGCCAACAGCATGGGCAGTGTCCAGGCAGGTCAAACCCAGCAAGTACTCCTCTTCCTTAGCATACTGTAGTTCTATAAGAAGGCCTCTCAATTCCCTTAACTTGACATGATCCTTGGCAGAGATTCTAGGAAAATCATCTAACTTATTAAATGGAGACTCCTTAATAATTTCTGGTGCAGTGTAACACTCCTGAAGTCATTCCCAGGCCTTCTCTAGATGGCAACATCCTCTTGACGTGCTCACTGGATTCTTTGCCGAGCCACTTTGCTATTGCTATCTCTTCTTTCAGTTAGTCCTGATAAAGGGTCTCGGCCCAAAATGTCGACTGTACCTCTTCCTATGGATGCTGACTGGCCTGCTGCGTTCACCAGCAATTTTTATGTGTGCTGCTTGTAATTCCAGCATCTGCAGATTTCCTGGTGTTTGCCCTTCATCCATTGTCCTTTTTTTTAGTTGCCTGTTGGTTTTTACAAGCTTCCCAATCCTCTAACTCTAATTTTTGCTCTATTATACACCCTCTGTTTGGCTTTTATGTTGGGTTTAACTTTCCTTGTTAGCCATGTATGTGTCATTTGGTCTTTAGAATGCTTTCTCCTCTTTGGGATGGATATATCCTGTGCCTTCTGAATTGCTTCCAGAAATTCCAGCCACTGCTGCTCTGCCATCACCCCTGCCAGTGTTCTTTTCCAGTCATTTCTGGCTAACTCCTCTCTCATGCCTCTGTACTCCATTGATGTATGTAATGTAATGTGATGTGATGACATATGCAATAACCTGTATAACCCATTATTAATTACTTAAACAACCAAGAATGCTGAATCAAACAATATACAGGTATATACAAGATTACTCAAATATTATTGAAATATTAAATACACAATATTCCTCGCTGCTTAGCTCAATCTAGATTGCATCTGATCTGCATTCATGGTATTCTGTATAATACAATTACGATACAGATGTCCACAGCATAGTAAATTTTAAATTGTCCCATTCAGGTCTAAAGATTTAATCACTGTGGAGGATTTTTTGCTGTTGTGGGATAATGTCTTTCCTGACAAGGGGTTGACTCTAATTGTCAGGTGAGACCTGTGGTTGTGAAGACAATCTCAGGTTCGGGGGAGGTTGTAGGAGTTGACTCTGAGACTGCAGGACGTGCTTGTGACCGCTCTGGACACATATCCTCTCCTTTTCTCTCTCTGAATCTATTTTGATCCCTTTCTTTTTCTTTCTCATGTTCTTTCTCTCTTTCACACCTTTCTCTTTCTTGTTCACATTTTTTCTCTCCATCTTTTCCCTCCTTTTCCTTCTAGTTTGTGCACCTTGATCTTGGGAAGGTATATATAGTTCACTGGAGTATTCTCTTATTAATCCTTCTATTGGTTCCTTTATGATCTAATCTCTGCTCTTGGTTTGCTCATCCACAACATCATCTGACGAATCTTCTGTTTTCATATCTCCATTGACTCTTTTTGGCCTTCAATTCATTTTAGCTTTGGTCTTTTACAAGCAGCTTTTTGTCTTCCACTTGAAGTTCATGCACACAGAGTAGATTCTGGTTCTTTATACTCACAAAAACTGAATGCTTGCAACTGTCATGAAGCTCCATGAACTCTCTTCCAGCTTAAAACCAATCTGCATTTTGCAAGTAGCTGCCTGATTAATCTATCAGAAGCTTTCTCAGATATGTTGCTGACAATTAATGTTGTAGTCAGACCACTGCTTTCTTCACAGTCATGCTTCTGAGTAGTATGGTCCTTCTTTCATCCAATCTGCTTTCCGACCGGAGGCACAGAGGTTGGCACCAACACCTGTTTGTCCTCCGTCGGGGAATGGTTCGTGGTGTTCAGCATGGAAACAGTTGTGGCATTATACAGTACCTTTCTTAATCTGCTTTCAGATAACTTTATTGTAGGGGATGTGGCATACAAATAATGGATGGAATTCCAGTCAAGTCGAAGTTGTTTCAGCCAATTACACCCCGAAAATGCTGGTTTTCCTGTTTTTACCACATACAAGCTCAATGTGGCTTGTTGGTTTTTGTATTTCTCACAGGAGTTAACTTTTTTCCGGTATAAGTTCTCAGTGAATATTTGCAGGTTTCAGTCTGGTATCTTTGAAATGCTGTTCAAAACTCATTTTGTGAATGACCAAAACAGCTGAAGCAGTATCTAATTCCATTTTAATTAATTTGCTGTTCACTTCTAGTATAAGCCATATTGCTTGTCAACTGTTAATTTTCACCCTGTAAATCTCACGGCCACAAAGTCCTGTGTCACTCTCATTATTAATCAGATTTTTCATCAGCAGCGTGTAGATCAATGTTCTCTTTGAAACTGTAACCCGACTTTTTATCTTGTTCTCTTCTCTGTGTAGTCCGTTTATATTTGTCTGCCCAACGTGCTCTTTGTATGTACCCTACTTTTCATTTTCTGTACGTTTTGCCTTTAAATATGCATGTGTTTGGTGTATGTGAACCCCTGGCACAATGGTAACACAATTCGTTCAGTTAGGCTCGTTTCTGTTTAGACGTTGCAATTTGATTCACATTGACTTTCATTCCTGACTGCAACTCAATTGTGTCTCTGTCTGTGGTTTTCATTAAAACAGTGATTTCAACTGCTCTTTTAAATATAAATTGTGCTTAAGTAAGGAGCCATTTTTGAATGCTTTCTTGTAAGATTCCACAAGCTAAATGATTACTCAGTGCATATTTTACTAACATTTTCTTGCAATGTCTCGCTGCTTTTGAATGTGTCAGGAGCTGTCCTGGTTCGTTTTAAAAATACCTCATCACCAATGTTATGTTTTGTAACTTCGAAACATTAAATTCATTCAAAGGAAG
This sequence comes from Mobula hypostoma, assembly GCF_963921235.1. NCBI lineage: Eukaryota > Metazoa > Chordata > Chondrichthyes > Myliobatiformes > Myliobatidae > Mobula > Mobula hypostoma. The sequence continues at coordinate 46,110,027 of NC_086121.1, read as the reverse complement.
ACACAGGAGCCTGAAACACCGGTCTAACTTCGAATTTACCTTAAGCGAGGTGCACATGTCATGTGACAATGTGATGATGTAGACAATTAATGTAATTTTTATATATTACCCATAATTAATTATGTAAATGAACAAGAATGCTTAATCAAACATATATACATTACTTAAATATTATTGAAATGTCAAATACACAGCACAAACGAGGACAGATATTCACAGTGAACGTGAAAGTACGCTTTCTTTTAGTGTCAGCTGCACACCTATTAACCATGTTTTGAACATTTTCATCCAACTCATTGATAAAGATGAAAATAGCAATGAATCTAGCACTGTGTCCTGGGATGCACCACTCGTCACGGGTCTCCAGTCTGAGAAACAACCTTATCATTTTTGAAGTCCATAGCCACCACATCCATCACCATCCTTTATTGACCTCCTTGATTATTTCTTCAAAACACTCAAGCAAATTCATGGAACATGATCTCCCATGTACAAAGCCATGCTGATTGTTCCTAATCAATCTGCCTTCCCAAATGCTTGTATATCTTATCCCTCATAATCTCCTCTTTTAACTTATATACAACTGGTTTATGCTTACTGGTCTGTAGTTTCCAGTGCTGTCCTTTGCAGCCCGTCCTAAATAAAGGCAGAATGTTAGCTACCTGCTAGTCTTTTGGCACTTCACCCATTGCTAATGATAATACATGTATCTCAGCAAGGGCTCCTGCAATTTCTTCTCTAGCTTCCAGCTGTGTTTTTGGATATACCGTTTATTTTATCAGAGCACACTGTTTACGTTTGATCAGGTCTCCCACCAGCCTCCAATGTTCTGGAGACAATAGTCCTAGTTTGTTCAGCCTTTGCTTATAGCTCATGCCTTCTAATCCACTCAGCATCCTTGTAACCCACTTCTAAACTTTTTCCAAAGCCAGCACATGCTTCCTTTAGTGTGGTGACCAGAACTGCAGACAACAATCCAATACAACCTACTCACATTTTTAAACAATTAAAAAAAGCTTCCTGACTCTTATTCAATGCCCCAGTGAAGGCAAGTATGCCATATGCTTTCACAAACAAGAGAAAATCTGCAGATGCTGGAAATCCAAACAACACACACAAAGTGCTGGAGGAACTCAGCTGGCCTGCTGAAGGATCTTGGCCCAAAACGACCATTGTACTCTTTTCCATAGAAGCTGCCTGGCCTGCTGAGTTCCTAAAGCATGTTGTGTGTTGCCATATGCTTTTCTTTCACTTCTTGTAATCTTTCTGCTTGTATTGACACTTTCAGGGAGCTATAGACTTGAATCCCAACACTCATCTCTACATTAATGCTGATGAAAGGGTCCTGACATTGACAGAACACTTACATTTGACCTCCCAGAGTGCAGCATCTCATATTTGACCATATTTACTTCATCTGCCATTCTCCACCCATACTTGTAACTGATCTGTATCCTACCGTATGATTTGACAACTTTCTTCACTTGCAAACTTACTAAGCCACTCATGTACGTTCTTGTTAAAGTCATTTTTATAACAAATACCAGAGATCCCAGCACTGATCCCTGCTGAGCACTAGCCAGAATAAAACTCTTCTTCGACTACATTCTGTCTTCTATGGGCAAGCCAGTTCTGAATCTCAACTATCAAAACACCATGGATCTCACGCAGCTTATTCTCCTGATCAACCTACCATGAGGGATCTCATCAAACATATTGTTAAAGTTCATCAGACAACATCTACTGCCCTTTATCAACCACCTTAATCATCTCCCTGAACAATCAGCTAATTTAGTAAGACATGACCTGTCCAGCACATAGCTGGACTGTCCTTAATTAGTCCATGTGCTTCTAAATGAGAGTAAATCCTTTCACTAAGAATCTTCAAGAGACCCAACACTATCTTCTTCTTATCTCAAAATGCCCAAGCACATTAGAATACTCCACATTGCTCTCACTGTTCTTCTTGTCATTCTTTGTAGTGAATTCTGCTTCAAAGTACTCACTTAGTACTTCACTGACATCCTCTGTACTACCCTGTCCCTGGCTTCCCTCTTGTTTTTAAAGTATGATCTCACTCTTAGACAAACAGCAGAATAAGCAAGGTAGAGAAGGATACAGAGCTAATAGGATAGTGAAAATGGGCAAACAGTTTGCTGGAAGGCCAAAGAGGTTGCTGTGCTGTGTAACACTGTGACTCTCTGAATAACAGGTTTGAGGAGCAGAATGGCCTTGTTCCTGTCCCTTGCTCCTGTGGTAACAGTGATGCCTCTCTGACAAGTCAACATTTGATGTAGAGCAACAGGGTCCGTTCTGTGAACCCACTCAAGAACTGGCAGTAAATTGAATCCAGCAAGGATGGTGCTGAGGTCAAGACTGGCTCTATTGACAGGCGATGGGGTCTGAGGGTTGGGACAAAGATTAAGGTTGGGAAATGGAACTAGTGACAGGGAATGGAGCCTGTGGGCTGGGATAGAGACAGGTTGGGACATATCACGAGGCACTGTCCACCTAACTGCCTTCCATGCAGTTTGCTGCTTGCTTCTAAATGTGGGATGTGTACACATTGCAGGATCTGACGGCATAAGTAACATCACTCCCCTCCTCCGATTGTCCAGTGAATCTTTTATAAAGAAGGAGTCTAGTCTCATTTTGAAGCTATAGTATTTTGTCCTTTTCTGTGCTGTTTCTGTGTTGTTAAGTATACTCAGTTATCAGAATACAGTGATTTGGGAAACTAGAAAATAAGATCAGTTTGGTCCAAGGGAAATCCATGCCGGAGAAACCCATAAACTGTAGACAGAGAGGGGCATCATTGGGCTTCGTTCTGCGCTGTATGTTTCACTGGGGTGAAATTTAATCCAAATATGGGTGCTGAGAGTGATGTGAACAATTTCAGTTGCTGTCCCTGCCTCTTTACAGTTTCTGACCCCAGTCCAGAGTTGGCAGTCAATTTCATTGTCAAGTAGGGTTGGGAGACTAGCTTTTCAGATTGAACTCTTGGTGGTTGAGCTGGTAGTGTAAATGTGTGCACTAATATTTGTTATAAATAATGGCCAAGGCTGTGCTCCTCAACAGTGACCAGCCCTGTCACATGTGTGGTTCTTCCAAGCCTCTAGGGTGACATTGAAAAGCAAGTGAGATGAGTCCAATATCCACCAACCCTTGGCAGACACCATCATATCTACCAAACAGTTAGAATCTGTGAATAATGAATGTTCAAATGTGATTAATTCAAAAGGCTTAAAACGTGGTGGAAGAATGTAGTTAACCAAAAAGTAAATTGAATAGATTATAGGAAACAGCAGCTACACAAAACAAGAGGCAGAAGATAAACTATGATGATAAATTAACTTGGGGTGAAAAAATCATTGTTAAGAGAATTCTTACATTATCAAAAATGCCTCAGATGCAAGCATTTTGTAGAATACTGATCAGACTCGCAGAGCATTTACAGCCATTCAGACCACTGGATTTCCTGCCCTTCACAAGGTAGAATACTGTAATGTCCAGTCCTTACTCACATTGTATTGTACAATAACCCTCACATAATCACACTTAAATGTAATGCTGACTACCTGGGGGCACCATTCACATAAAATGAGCTTGAATTCCAATTCCATGAATGCCCACATCTGTATATTAAATATGTTGATTCTACTGCACTGTTGAGATATATCCTTTATACACACATTATGCACACGTGTGCTTCATACACTCAGGCAAACATTACAGTTTGAACCTTAAGCCCATGCTTATGGACAGCTGTCTTCGTACCTCACTTGAGAGAGCACATCTCATGTAAACCCGTGAAACAGTATGTCTTCATTTGGAGAAGATTCTCCATACGCACTCAGGTTACAGGATGTTCATCACTCCGTCACTAACACTCATATTACAACACCTTGACAAACTTTTCACTCTATCTTACTACATGTGACAATAATAAACCAATTCCAATACCAATAAAGAATGTCCCACACACACACACTGATATTACAGAATGTTCCTTACCGGCTTTCATATTACAAAATGTGCCCCACAAGTATTGGTCCTGCAGTATGTCCCTTGTTACTGTGCAGAAGACCATGGGCATTACTCCATGACAGATCTTCAACACCCTTTTCCTGAATTCACCATAGGCTGTTCTGGCACATAAAAGGTGGGAGTGAATTTCATTACTGATGCTGGCCTATGCTGACAATGGTTCAGGAGATATGGGAAATGCTTCGTGTTTTCTGGCTGTGAACCTTTATGATGTGATTCACAGAGGGTGGAGAGTTTATGAAATGGGCTGCAAGAGGAAGTGGTAGAGTGGGTACAATAAAATGATTAGAAGACTTTTGGACAGATATATAGATAGCAATGGTTTAGAAGGATGTGGGCAAACTGCAGTAAACTAGGATTAGCTCGGATAAGCATTGGGGCCAGCCTGAACAAGTTGGGCTAAAGGTCTGAATAACTCTGTCATGATGCCTCTATGACATTGATCTCGCAGAGTTAAAGAGTATTTTCACCTGTGTTTCAGGAAACAATTCAAAGATGTCTTGAAGCTTGGCCTTTGAGTGTAAGAACAAGCAAACCTCCTCTGCATGCCTCAGCTTCATCGCTGGGGTTCTGCAGTTTGGTCATTCTAAGTTAAACAGTTTCCCGTTGATCCTGAAAATTACCTCCACTGCTGAAGAAAGTTTGTTGAAGGAAGTGCTAAGGCAGTGAGGCAGCCTTGTTCGACACTACTCTTTAGAAACTGGCTCTGCTGTCAACCATGTAGGAACATGGATTGCCTGGTGATGCGAAGCAAAAGTAAAATGGTGGTGATTTTTAAAATGCAAACAACAGGAATTCTGCAGATGCTGGAAATTCAAGCAACACACATCAAAGTTGCTGGTGAACGCAGCAGGCCAGGCAGCATCTCTAGGAAGAGGTACAGTCGACGTTACAGGGTCCCGGCCTGAAACGTCGACTGTACCTCTTCCTAGAGATCTGCCTAGCCTGCTGCGTTCACCAGCAACTTTGATGTGTGTTGGTGATGATTCTTACTTCTTTTATGTCTTAAGCTAGAGGAAATGGATAAGATACTAAATGTGTTGACCAAAGAGAAGGACATGGAGGTTAGCAAGATCAAGGAGGGAAGTGCTGATGTTTAGGGGTGTGTTGATAAGAAGAAAGTGATGGGTCCTGTGAAGAGCACTAGGGTAGATAAGAGCCTGGGCCTTGTGAGATCGATCCCAAATGGTTGAGAATGACAGAACTCGCACCACTCGCACCTCTCTTTACATCAGTTGCACAGCAGTCAAAACTGCGAACAACTTCAAGCTCCTGAGAGTGCACATCTCATACAAACACTCACAGTCCCAGAACAAATTCTACACAAACAAGAAAGCACACCAATGTCTCTACTTTCTGAGGAGGCTGAAGAGAGCTAAACTATGCTCATCCATACTCACGATATTCCAGAGATGTGCAGTAGAAAGCATCCTAACATACTGCCGAAACTGCACTGTGGCAGAGAGGAAGGATCTGCAACGGGTAGTCAAAACTGCCCAACACATCACCAGCACCAGCCTACCCACCATTAAAGACATATATACAGAAAAGTGCCGGAAAAAGGTCAGCAATATAACGAAGAATCCTACACACTCTGCTCATGGACTGTTTGCCTCACTCCCGTCAAGGAGGAGGCTGCGTAGCATCCATGCCAGGACTACCAGACTCAAAACCAGTTACTTTCCCCAAGTAGTAAGGCTGATCAACACCGCCATCCACTAATCCACGCCACCAACCCCCAGCATCACTAGTTTATCATTTCCAGTCAGTCACCTTCTGTACAGACACATCTGTACCTAGTGTCACTTTATCCACCTGCATGTAAACATTCTATGTATTTAAGCTTTCTTATGCACTTGCATTTATTGTATTTTTTATTTATTGTGTTCTTTATTTGATTGTGTTTTTTGTGCTGCATCGGAGTGACAATTACTTCATTCTCCTTTACATTTGCATACTGGAAATTACATTAAACAATCTTGAGTCTTGATAAGCAGAGATGGTTGGGGCCTTGTCAGAGGTATTTGTGTCCTCGTTAGCCACTGACAGGGTCTCAGAGGACTGGAGAGTCACCATTGTTGTTTTTCTATTAATTGAGGCCAGGAGAAATAACCAGGAAATTATAGAACTGTCAAAAGAAATCAGTGGGGTGCAGAGCAGCTGGAAATGTGGGCAAGGAAATGATAGATGGGGTTTAATCCGGTCAAGTGTGAGATGTTGCACTTTGGGAGTCAAATATAAGAAGGAAGTATACAGTAAATAGCATGTACAGAGAGATCTTGGGGCACAAGTCCATAGCTCCCCAAATGGGGCAACACAAATAGTTCGGGTGATTAAAAAGGCTGATGGAATCAGTTGGGGTGTTGAGTATAAGAGTCAGGAAGTCATGTTGCAGTAGCATGAGGCCACATTTAGACGATCGTGTGCATAATTCTTTGCTGCATTACATGAAGGATCTGGATGCTTAAGACATGGTGCAGGAAGGGTTGGCTGGGATATTGTCTGGATTAGTGAGTAGTAACTAGAAGGAGAGGTTGGGCAAACTTGGATTTTTTTTTCTGTAGACATAAGAAATTTCAGATCTGGAGCCTAGAGAGGAAACAAACTGCTGGAGGAACTCTGTGTGTCAGACAGCTTTTGAGGATGGAAACGGACTGTGGTCATTTCAGTCAAGACTGCTCACCTGAATTGTTGTCTCTAGAGCATCAGAGAATATAAAAAGACCCCATAAGAAGAAGCTAGGCTTAAGCAGAGTGGCCATAGTGTGAGTGAGCCAGGGATAGAGTGGAAGGACTGAGGCTTTGACTCAAAGGGACTTGTAGTTTCTTTCTCTGGACGTCTATTAGTGTCTACTTAGTGTGATGAGAATGGGTCCAGGGTGTGTTCTTCATGTCAGATGTGAGAATTCTGTGAGACCTCTGAGATACATCCAGGTGCAGCTCATGTTAGGGAACTATGCCTCATAGGGGAGTAGGAGGAGGAGGAGATAGATAAAGGTAGTCACCCATTTGTTGCAGGAGGCAGATAGTGGTTGAAATCAGGAAAGGGAAAAGTTATAGGCAGACAGTACAGAGTATCCCTATGGCTGTTCCCTTCAATAACAAGAATACCACATAGGATACTGGATTCTGCTGGTGGGGACAACCTACCGGGAAAAGCCATGATGACCAGATCTCTGGCACACGGGGTAACTATGTTGCTCGGAAGGGAAGAAGAGAGAAGAGAAGTGCAGTGGTGATAGGGGATTCAATAGTTAGAACATAAAACACAGAACATAGACGACAGGACATTACAGACCCTTCAGCCCACAATGTTGTGCCGAGCATGTAACCTACTCTAGAAATTGCCTAGAATTTCCCTACCGTATAGACCTCTATTATTCTAAGCTCCATGTACCTATCTAAGAGTCTCTTAAAAGACCCTGTTGTATCCTCCTCTACCACCATCTCTGGCAGTACATTCCACACACCCACCACTCTCCGTGTGAAAAACTTACCTCTGACATCCCCCCCCGTACCTACTTACAAGCACATTAAAACTATGCTCCTCCTATTAACCTTTTCAGCCCTGGGAAAAAGCCTCTGACGATCAATGCCACTCATCATCTTATACACCTCTATCAGGTCACGTCTCATCCTCTGTCGCTCCAAGGAGAAAAGGCCAAGTTCACTCAACCTATTCTCATAAGGCACACTCTCCAATCCAGGCAACATCCTTGTAAATCTCCTCTGCACTCTCTCTATTGTATCCACATCCTTCCTGTAGTGAGGTGACTAGACTGAACACAGTTACTCCAAGTGGGGTCTAACTGAGGTCCTATATAGCTGTAACATTACTTCATGGATCTTGAACACAATTCCATGGTTAATGAAGGCCAACACACCATACGCCTTCTTAACTACAGAGTCAACCTGCGCAGCAGCTTTGAGTGTCCTATAGACTCGGACCCCAAGATCCCTTTGATCCTCCACACTGCCAAGAGTCTTACCATTAATTCTATATCCTGTCAGCATATTTGACCTACCAGAATGAGCCACCTTACACTTATCTGGGTTGAACTCGATCTGCCACTTCTCAGCCCAGTTTTGCATCCTATCAATGTCCCACTGTAACCTCTTTCAGCCCTCCACACTATCCACAACACCCCCAACATTTGTGTCATCAACAAACTTACCAACCCATCCCTCCACTTCCTCATCCAGGTCATTTATAAAAATCATGAAGAGTAGGGGTCCCAGAATAGATTCCTGAGGCACACCACTGGTCACTGACCTCCATGCAGAATATGACCCAGAACATCCTGTCTCTTAATGTCTATATGCTCAAGTGTTTACGTCCCCGCTGTAAGTCATCCCCACAATTGCCAAGGTCCTTTTCCCTGGTGAATACTGAAGCAAAGTTTCATTAAGTATCTCTGCTACCTCCTCCGACTCCATGCACACGTTTCCACTATTTCACCTGATTGGTCCTATTCTCACATGGCTCATCTTCTTGCTCTTCACATACTTGTAGAATGCCTTGGGGTTTTCCTTAATCCTGCTCGCCAAGGGCTTCTCATAGTCCCTTCTAGCTCTCCTAATTTCATACTTAAGCATCTTCCTGGCAACCTTGTAATTTTCTAGAGCAGTACCTAGTTTCTTGTACATCTTTTGTACACCGTGGTTCTTTTACCCTACCATCCTTCCCCTGCCTCAATGGAACATGCATATTTGCCACATTTCTCCCGTGCATTTCCCTGAGAATATTTGCTCCCAAGTTCCTGCATTTTTCACCCTATCCCAATTAAATATTTTCCCACATTGTCCTCTCCTATCACTCTCCATTGCTGTGGTAAAGGAAATAAAGTTGTGATCACTACCTCCAAGATGCTCTCCCACCGAGAGATCTGACACCTGACCAGGTTCATTTCTCAGTACCAAATCAAATACAGCACCTGCTGTAGTTGGCTTATCGACATATTGCGCCTGGAAACCTTCCTAAGCACACTTAACAAACTCCACCCCATCTAAACCCCTTGCTGTAAGGAGATGCCAGTCAATATTAGGAATGTTAAAATCATGCATCACAGCAACACTATTATTATTGCACCATTAGGGATGCAGACAGGAAATGCTGTGGATCTGAAAGAGACACCCAGATGGTATGTTGTCTCCCAAGTACCAGGGTCAGGAACATCTTGGACAGGGTCCGCAACATTCTAAAGGGAGAGGGTGAGCAACCAGAAGTTTTGATTGGAGAATCAAGAACAAGAGGGAAGGATTTAATAGGAACCTGGGAGGGCAACATTTTTACGCACTGGGTGATCAATATCAATCGAAACCGAATTCAGTAGCGAATTGAACGTGAAGCAACTGCGTGAGATTTTCGCTGCAATGATAAAGTACGACTTTAATTTTGAAAGGGTACGTAGGTTTAGGGGATATTTGCAAGATGGTTTGAGTGCTTACAAAGAACTGTATGGTAGAAAAATGCGCGAGGCTCGGCAGTCAAGCAAGCCTTCAATATCAGCCACAGCAGACGACAAACCTCGACCTTCGACATCGAGGCGGGCAGTCATAGGAGAAGATGAGCCGCCTGCTCTAATGGAAATAGACGACGATGAGATGTGTCCCACCACCCCAACACCCAGGCCCTGGACAGATACCGATTCACGGGGAATGCAGCAGTAGCCGGGACGCACCGAGCACATCTTTAAGAAAAAAAACGAAATAAACAAGCTAATTAATTAGGTGCTGCCCGACACGTAAATGTCGGCCCAGATCAGAGGCGACGCAATCGGCAATCAGCACTGATCTGGGCCGACAGTTATGTGTCGGGTGGCACCTAATTAATTAGAATGTTTATTTCAGCTTTTTTTTTAAAGATGTGCTGTGTGCCTTCCGGCTACTGCTGCATGCTTCGCGGCAATGTATTGGTCGGCGGCCTGGAGGGTGGGGGCCACTGCACCACCCCAACCTGCAATGACTCAGTCTAACACACCATCATCAGTGTGCTCAGCGCTGTCTTCCCAATTCCAGTAAGTGATACGTCATTTCTACTTTATATAGACTGTGTATTTTTACGTGTTATTTGGTATGATTTGGCAGCTTCATAGCTTAAAGGTTACTGGAGAGAGTGTTTTTGCCGACAGCGCTTGCGTGAGATTTTCGCTTTGGAGAACAGTGCCGGCAATGATTGTGGAAAAGTATTTCTACTTTATATAGGCTGTGTATTTATCATATCATTCCTGCTTTTACTATATGTTACTGTTATTTTAGGTTTTATGTGTTATTTGGCATGATTTGGTAGGTTATTTTTGGGTCTGCGAACGCTCACAAAATTTTCCCATATAAATAAATGGTAATTGCTTATTCGCTTTACGACATTTCGGCTTACGAACTGTTTCATAGGAACGCTCTACCTTCGGATGGCAGGGGAAACCTGAATATGGAAAGAGCATCTGGGAATCTTCGTCAGCATGGACCACTTGGTCTGACGGGCCTGTTTCTCTGCTGTTTGACTCTAGCCCCATGACGTAGAAAAGTCAGTTACTTGTTCAAGCTCATTTTCCAATACCAGGTACAGTATGACTGCTCCTCTCACTGGACTATCCACGTACTGTTCTGAGTAACTCTCATGGATATTTATAAAAAGTTCTGGTATATTTAATCCATTTGCAGTAAGGTTCTAGCCTATATTGGGGAAGTTAATGTCACATGTTACATCTACGTTGTAATTGTACTCTTCCCTAATCTATCTGCATGTCCCAGTGGCAATTATAATCCCATCAAGATCACACCTTTCTTAATTTTGGGTTCTATCTACACAGACTCAGTGGACGAGCCCTTCATTATGCCCTCTCTGAGTGCAGCTATGATATTGTTCCTGATTACTATTGCAACACCTCCCCACACCAGCCTTTATCCCCCTTTCTATATGTTCTGAAGCATCAAACTGCCAGACCTCTCTCACTGTTAACCAAGTCACGCTAAGGGGCTGTCTCTCTGTTAGGGTGATAAATCCCCAGGGTCCGATAGGATCTATCCCAGGATGCTAAGCAAAGAAAGGGAGGAGATTATTGAGGTTTTGATGGAGATTGTTGCATCCTCTTTGGCCTTAGGTGATGCACTAGACTACTAGTGGTGGCATCCGTTAGTCTCGCGAGACCATGGATCTGCGCCTGGAAAGTCTTGCTTCAGTCTGTGTCAGAGCAGCGTCTGTTGTGGCTGTAGAGTCCCACACATGAGAGTGACAGTCTCGGCTGCAGCGACCGCACTTGAAGGCGCTGTCCTCCAGTGTTGTCTTGGTGCTGTTTTTCCGACGAGTGCGCTTTTCTTCAGCAGCAAGCCTCAACTTCTCCTCTTTTTAGACCTTTGTGTAGTTCCAGCTTCCAGTGAGAGCGATCGCTTGCGATGTCCTCCCACGTCTAGACATTCATTTTCAGTGACTTCATGTCTTTCTTGCAAACGTCTTTGAAACGAAGATGGAGCCGCCCTTGTGCTCTCTTGCCGGAGGCTAGTTCCCCGTACAGCAGGTCTTTCGGGATCCTCCCGTCTGACATGCAGTGTATGTGGCCCAGCCAGCGGAGATGGCGTTGTTGGAGCAGGGTGGAGAGGCTGGGTATCTGGGTGCGGGCCAGGACCTCATTGTTGGTGACTCGGTCAGTCCACATCATGTCCAGGATGTGTCTCAGGCTGCGAAGGTGGAAGGCATTGAGACGCCGCTCTTGTCTGTAGTAGAGGCTCCAGGTCTCGCTGCCGTAAAGAAGTGTGCTGAGGACTCAGGCCCTGTAGACTGCAACCTTGGTGTGCGTTGTCAGCTTTCTGTTCTCCCAGACTCTCTTTGTCAGCCTGGTGAATGTTGAGGCTGCTCGTCTGATCCGTCTGTTGATCTCGGGGTCTAGGGAGAGGCTATCCGTGATGGTGGAGCCAAGGTATGTAAACTCGTGAACTACCTCCAGCTTGTAGTTGTTGATGGTAATGGCAGGGGGGTGCTCAATGCCTTGGCCCAACACGTTGGTTTTGTTCAGGCTGATGGTCAAGCTGAAGTCCTGGCAGGCTCTTGAGAAGCTGTCCATGAGGCGTTGCAGTTGCTCTTCAGAGTGTGTTGCCAGTGCCGCGTCGTCTGCAAACAACATGTCCCTGATGAGTACTTCACGAACCTTGGTTTTTGCCCTCAGCCAGAGCAGACTGAACAGCCTCCCATCCGATCTGGTGTGGGTGTAGACACCATCAGTTGATGTTCCAAAGGCGTGGTTTAGCATGACTGCAAAGATGATGCCAAACAGGGTGGGGGCAAGCACACAGCCTTCTTCACACGGCTGTGGATGCTGAAGGCCTCCGAAGAAGAGCCGTCGAACTGAACGATGCCCTTCATGTCTGTGTGGAATGACTGAACTATCCTGAGGAACCTCGGGGGACAACCAATCCTGGCGAGGATTTTCAACAGGCTGTTTCTGCTCACAAGGTCGAAGGCCTTCGTGACGTCAATGAAAGTAACGTAGAGTGGTTGTGTTTGCTCTCTACATTTCTCTTGTAGCTGTCGAAGGGAGAAGATCATGTTGATTGTGGAGTGTTCTGACCTGAAACAGCATTGGGACTCGGGATATACCCTTTCGGCTATTTTCTGCAGTCTGTTCAGGACCACGCTGGTGAAGACCTTCCCAACGATGCTCAGCAAGGAGATTCCCCTGTAGCTGTTACAGTCGCTTCTGTCCCCCTTGTTCTTATATATGGTGACAATGTTGCAGTCTTTCATGTCTTGTGGCACTGCTCCCTCTATCCAGCACTGGCACAGTAATTCATGCAGGTGGTTTAGCAGGGCGCCCTTTACGCACTTGATGGCCTCTGGTGGAATGCCATCCAGTCCTGGTGCCTTCCCAGTGGGCAGGCTGTCGATGGCTTTCCTCAGCTCTTCGGCAGTCGGCAATGCATCAAGTTCCTCCATGACCGGCAGGCATTCCACGGCATCTAGTGCACTGTCCAAGATGCTGTTTCCTCTGGAGAAGAGTTCAGAGTAATCCTCCACCCATCTCTCCATCTGCTTGCCTTTGTCATTGATGGTCTCGCCTGTTATGGTTTCCAATGGTGCTGTCTTGCTCTGGGTTGGCCCGATGGCTTTCTTGATCCCCTCGTACACTCCACGAATGTTGCCTGTGTCAAACGATGACTGAATGCCTTTGCATAGTTGTAGCCAGTAGTCATTTGCACAGCGTCTGGCTGTTTCCTGGGCCTTGCTTCTTGCTGTCCTTAGCGCTTGCAGTGTTGCCTGGGTGGGGTGGCGTTTGTGCTCTAGTAGTGCAACACGCTTCACCTCGATGACAGCGGTGAGCTTACTTGAGCTCGCTTCAAACCAGTCCTGGGTCTTGCCCCGTTTCTTCCCGAAGGCCTTGAGTGCAGTGCTGTGGATAGTGTCCCTGAGAGAGTCCCATCTCTGCTGAGCATCTCCTTCTGGTGGGTCTGCAAGGAGAGCATCCTCCAGTGACTTGATGAACTCCGCCGCTTTGTCTGGGTGTTGTGTCTTACTGACATCGATGCGCTGCTTGCCTGGAGGCTTGGCGCAGTGCATCTTCTTCGGCCGAAGTCTGATCTTGCAGCAAACCAGAGAGTGATCCGTGTCGCAGTCGGCACTCTGAAAGGAGCGAGTCATGAGCACGTTTCTCAGGTGACGGCGTCTTGTGATTATCAGGTCTAGCTGGTGCCAGTGTTTGGAGCGGGGATGTCACCAAGACACTTTGTGCTGAGCTTTGGTCTGGAAGTAGGTGTTGGTGACACACAATTCGTGGAGCATGCAAAGCTTGAGCAGTCATTGCCCATTGTCATTCATGCTGCCAATCCCATACCGCCCCAGGCAGCTTGGCCAGGAGTCGTGGTCAGCGCCCGCTCTGGCGTTGAAGTCACCAAGTAGCAGCAACTGTTCCTGGCTTGGGATCTTCTGTATCATCATTGAGAGCTGGTCGTAGAACTTGTCCTTTGTGTCTTGTGTAGAGTAGAGGGTTGGGGCATAAACGCTGACAAGGTTGACAGGCCCATTGGATGTGTGGAGTCAAAGTGAGAAAATCCGCTCTGTCCCTTTCTCGCTAGGCTCTACCATCTTCAGCAGCGAGTTCTTCACGGCAAAGCCGACACCATGCTCTCTGGTCTCGTCTGAGCCCTTCCCCTGCCAGAAGAAGGTATAGTCTCTTTCATGTAGGGTTTCCGATTCTGCCAGACGTGTCTCTTGGAGCGTTGCGATGTCCACTTGGAGTCTTGACAGTTCGTTGTTAATCACTGCTGTCTTGCGTGTGTCACTGAACTCCCGAAGGTCATCTGATATACCAGTTGTCATGGTCCGTATATTCCAGCATCCTAGTCTGCGTGCTGGCTTCTTTCTTTTGTCTTCTAGTTGTGCCTGGTGCCGCGTTTACAGTCCGCAGTCCGGGCTACTTGTACCCCTGAGCCCCGTGCACCCAGTGGAGCGGGCGGACTGGGGAGGGACAGCCCCTAACTGGCTGGGGGCTGCCCTGCTTGAGGCGGGGGGTAGCTGTCCAGGGAGACACGATGGTCTCTCCCTCCATCGAAAGCAACCCCTGGTACCTTGCTCTACGCAAGTCGAGCGTAGGCTTATAACCGGTAGGCTGCTGCTTTCCGTGTTGTACCGTTGCGGTGAGGCGATGCTGGAGTGTCCTCTCCAGAGCGCAGGCCTGGGCAAGGTTGTATGGAAGACTGGCAGTTGCCCATGCTGCAAGTCTCCCCTCGTCACGACACTGATGTTGTCCAAGGGAAGGACAAGGGCCGATGCAGCTTGGCACCTGTGTCGTTGCAGGAGTTGCCAGAACGAGGTTGAAGGCAACATCGGACTGCCTTAGGGACTCCAGCTCCGGATTTGTCCTCAGGGTTTACTCCCGAAGCCTTTCCCATCAGTGGGTATGGCTGCAAGGCAGCGGAGGTTTGAAATCAGAGTTTCCCTCTCTTAGATGGACTGCCTTCCCAGGCTGACGAGCTCCACCTACCCAAAGCAATGGTTTTAAGGCGCCAGGACCCACCGTCTCCCCTTCTCCTGTCAGTAGAAGCAGTTCCGCCAGGATTAGAGGCTAAGCTACACCAGAAGGCCAGGAGTTGGACTTAGTTGTCAGAAGCTATTTTGAGGCGCATGCCGTGAGGAGCACGTTTAGGTAGTGGGAGCTTGTCCCCACTACCACTCCTCGGCTTGACAACCTTGGAACCATAGACTACTAGAGAATATCTAACAAAGTATAAAACAGTACATTGCAAGAACAGCCTTTTTGGCTCATGATTTGAATTGAATTGAATTGACTTTATTTCTTACATCCTTCACATACATGAGGAGTAAAATCTTTACGTTATGCCTCCAACTAAATGTACAATGTGCAATTTATAGTAATTTATAATAAATAGTACAGGTTTCCCCCGCCATCCGAAGGTAGAGCGTTCCTATGAAATGGTTCGTAAGTCAGAATGTCGTAAAGCGAAGAAGCAATTACCGTTTATTTATATGGGAAAATTTTGTGAGTGTTCGCAGGCCCAAAAATAACCTACCAAATCATGCCAAATAACACATAAAA
The DNA here is from genome assembly GCF_963921235.1 of Mobula hypostoma. Taxonomy (NCBI): domain Eukaryota; kingdom Metazoa; phylum Chordata; class Chondrichthyes; order Myliobatiformes; family Myliobatidae; genus Mobula; species Mobula hypostoma. The sequence goes on along the minus strand of NC_086121.1, from coordinate 46,094,438 downwards.
CCTAAAATAACAGTAACATATAGTAAAAGCAGGAATGATATGATAAATACACAGCCTATATAAAGCAGAAATACTTTTCCACAATCATTGTCGCACTGTCCACCGTAGTGAAAATCTCACGCAAGCGCTGTCGGCAGAAACACTCTCTCCAGTAACCTTTAAACTATGAAGCTGCCAAATCATACCAAATAACTCAGAGAAAACAGCCTATATAAAGTAGAAATAATGTATGTACAGTGTAGTATCACTTACTGGAATTGGGAAGACAGCGCAGAGCACACTGATGATAGTGTGTTAGGCTGAGTCGTCGCAGGTTGGGGTGGTGTAGTGGCCCCCACCCTCCGGACAGCGAACCGATACCAATCCGTGAAGCGTGCAGCAGTGGCCGGGACGCACCCAGCACATCTTTAAGAATAAAGCTGAAATAAACATGATAAATAATTAGGTGCCGCCCGGCAATTGCCGATTGTGTCGCCTCTGATCTGGGCCGACAATTACGTGCTGGCGGCACCTAATTAATTAGCATGTTTATTTCGGCTTTTTTCTCCACAAATCGGTATCTGTCCACGGCCCGTTTGCTACTGCATTTCGTTTCGATTGTTGTCCTTTCCTCTTCCAATTGCATCAGCTCTTCATCTATCAGTTCTTGGTCATGGGATTCCAAAACCTCTTCAACATCATCTTCGTCAACTTCCACAAGCCAAACTCACTTTGTCCTTACTTCGTTCACCACGATCAAAACGCTTAATAAAGTCTAGTTTTACGCTAAGTGTAACACTCTTACAAGCTCTTTTAGGCTTTTCCGATACCTTAGAACTCATCTTGCAAATAGCTGCTCACAGGCACGTGTTTAAGCAACGCCGGCTAGAATGCCATTCCGAATCCAGGGGAGAGCGGTTGCTCGGGGCGCGCGCTTTTTTTTCGCGTGCTGCTTTTTTTTTGCACACTGCTTTTCCCGCGCGCTGCCTTTTTCCATAAAAGTGAAAACACCTTCTGTTAGCGAAAACAGGGAACTAATGTAGGTCTTTTGCAACAGTGAGGTTTCGTAAAGCGAACATTTGAAAAGCGGCGGACATCTGTATGTACAACAAGACAGTCACCATAGCATAGAAATACAATTGTATCAGCGTGAATTAGTCAGTCTGATGGCCTGGTGGAAGAAGTTGTCCTGGAGCCTGTTGGTCCTGGCCTTTATGCTGTGGTACCATTTCCTGAATGGTAGCAGCTCGAACAGTTTGTGGTTGGGCTGATTCGGGTCCCCAGTGATCCTCCAGGCCCTTCTTACGCAATTGTCTCTGTAAATATCCCGAATAGTGAGGAATTCACATCTACAGATGTGCTGGGCTGTCCACACCACTCTCTGCAGAGTCCTGCAATTGTGGGAGGTACAATTCCCATACCAGGCAGTGAAGCAGCCAGTCAGGATGCTCTCAATTGTGCCTATGTAGAAAGTTCTTAGGATTTGGGGGCCCATACCAAACTGTAGGTGGTGACAGAGTCATGGGGATACAGAGAGTAAAGGAGGGGCTTAGTAAACAGCCCTGAGGGGCACCTGAGTTGAGGGTCAGAGGGACCAATGTAAGGGAGACCACTCTTACCACCTGCCAGTGATCTGATAGGAAGTCCAGGATCAGGCTGCACAAGGCAGGATGAAGACCAAAGTCTCTGAGCTTCTTGTCAAGCCTGGAGGGAATTATGGTGTAAAATACTGAACTACAGTCCAAGAACAGCATTCTCACGAAAGCATCCTTCTTCTCCAGATCTGTAAGGAAGGTGTGTAGAGCTGTGGCTATTGCGTCATCTGTTGATCGGTTGTGTCAGTAGGTGAATTGTAGGGGATCCAGTGTGGGTGGTAGCAAGCTGCAGATGCAGTCTTTGACCAGCCTCTCAAAGCATTTGCTTATTATTGAGGTGAGTGCAACAGGATGCCAGTTTTCAGACCTGTTGCCTTGGTCTTTTTTTGGTACAGGGACAATGGTGAATGTTTTGAAGTGGGGGGCGCTCTACACTGCAAGGGGAAGAGATTAAAAATGCCTGTAAGCACACCTGCCAATTGTGCCATGCACATCCTGAATACCCGCCCTTGGATGCTGTCAGATCCCGCAGCCTTGCGACGGTCCACTCATTGGAAACACCTGCGTACTTCATCAGGGCCAAGGTTCAGATAACCAAGGTGCAGGTCACTTCGGTGGCTGTCGTCGGGGCTCAGTGTTGGCGACATGGAACCGAACGTAAAAAAAGATTTAGCTCATCAGAGAGACATCCAGCAGTGTTGGAAGCACCACTGCGTTTAGCTTTGATGTCTGCAATGGTGTGCAGACCTTGCCATAAGCTGCATGTGTTATTGGTGGAGAGTTGTGTCTGCATCTTGTCCCTGTATTGTTGTTTCGCTGCCTTGATGACTGCGCAGATTGTAGCTGCATTTCTTGGTCACCGGCAATGTAAGCTCTGTGTCGTGCTGTAAGTGCTGCTCACATGGAACTGTTGATCCAGGGTTTCTGGTTTGGGCAGACCCTGACCAATTTTTGGGGGGAGCCATGTCCTTGATGCACTTCCAGATGAAACTCATGACCTCTTCGTGAACTCAGAGACATCCTCATCATGAGAGACATTCCAGTTGACGTCATCAAAGCAGTCCTGTAGTGTGGAAACGGATTGGTCAGACCAACAGTGGACAGTTTTAACTGTGACCGCCTCTTGTTTCAGCTTCTGCCTGTAGATCGGCAGAAGCAAGATGGAGGAGTGATCCGACTTACCAAGCGGTGGACAGAGCAGCGCTCTGTAAGCATTGTGGAAGGGAGAGTAGCAGCGATCAAGTATGCTCCTCGTGTGCACACTCGGATGTTTTGACAAAACTTCGGAGCGACCTTTCAGCTCTATTAAAGTCACCGGTGATGATGAAGGCAGCCTCTGGGTGTGCAGTCTCCAGAACGTTGATGGTCTCATACAGTTCCGTGAGAGCCAGGTCAGTAGTGGTCTGAGGTGGAATATATACGGCTGTGATAATAACAGCCCTGAACTCCCTGGGCAGCCAGAAGGGTCTACACAGCAGCACAAGGTAATCCAGATCCAGGGAACAAAAGGATTTGAGGGCATACACATTCTGGGGGTCACACCCAGCATTGTTGATCATGAAGCATACCCCTCCTCCTTTACTCTTCCCAGAGAGGTTTGTTGACCTGTCCGTCCAGAACAGGAAGAACTCTGAGGGCTTGGTGGCGTGGTCCTGTATCTCCTCCATCAGTCAGGTCTGCACAAAGCACAAAACATTACATTTCTTTGTTTCCCACTGCTAGGAGATTATGCCTCTCAGTTCACACAGCTTATTGTCCAGACACTGAACATTAGCCAGGAGTACGCTGGGCAGCAGTGGCCGATTAGCACGCCGGCCCTTCTCCCTCGCCTCCAGCACCGTTTCCAAGGTAGCAGTGGTGTAACAAATGAGCCTCCCATGGACCGTGTAAACAGAGGTTCCCAGTGTCGAAAAGGCGGCACGTTGTGTGTAAATGCCATCTTGCCGATGTTTGGATCTGATGTGATTATCAGCTTCTTGAACAAGAAATGTGAAGGAAATTGCAGAAGTTAGCAGTACACTGTAAAGTTGGTACGGAGCTTGCAACATGGCCAGTGTACATGACACCATCTTGTCTGTTGGTGATTGCCAAATTAAACTAACCTCATCAGCCTGCGCATGGTCTCTATAGCTCTATCTTTGTCTAATCATTTGTCTGTCTGAATGCCTGACAGCAGTTTCCAATCACTTGCCACGAACTGTATAAAAAAACTTCCCCCATACATCAACTGTAAACGTTGCCCCATCACCTTAAATTCATATCCTGATAAAAGATTCTGACTGTATAGTCTATCAATTCCTCTTGTAATTTTATAAACTTCTGTCAAACTGCTGTCATGCTCTGATGTTCCAGTGAGAGCAAGTCAAGTTTGTCCAACCACTGCTGGTAGCACGTGCCCTCTAATCGAGGCAACATTCTGGTAAATCACTTATGCACCCTTTCCAGTGCTTCCACACCCTTCCTGTAATGTGACAACCAGAACTGCATGCGATACTTACAGATGAATTTTCCATTAACACAGCGAGGTCCTTTCCCTTGGCTCCATCTCTTGGTAGCTTAATCCTTCAGGCCATGCTGTCAATGCTTTGTGCCATTGGCTAGTTTGTAACTGTGGCTTTCCATCTCATTTAGGTTATTTAAGGATGTCATGAAGATATTTTCAGAGGCCATTCGGCCCTCCAAGTCCATACAGGTTCTCAGCAAAGTGCTGCAGACATTCCCATTACTTCAATCATTTTGTTAATTATTTTCATTGGATTGCTGTGAGGTGAATTGCTGGTTACCAATCCAAGGAATCTCTAATCAGTTAAAGTTTTCATAATATTCAGACACAGAAGAGATTCTGAAGACTCTGGAAATCTTGAGCAACACATGCAAAATACAGTTTGTTGGTCATGAACTTCTTGACTGCAGACGTTCAGGTGAATGGTCTCTAATTCTTTGCTTTCTCCCTTACACCTTTCTTAAACAGCAGAACCAGCCCAACAATAACCTCAAGGTTGAAATCTTCATGTCTTTTCCAATCTGAAGGAATTGTTTCCACATGCAGGAAATACTGAAAATTTTGTGTTTGAGCATCTGTAAAACTGCGATCTACTGCCATGAAAATCTGTGTTAAAAACTATCCACATCTGGGGCTTGATCATCGCTTGTTTTCATTTCTTTCTTCAATATGGAAACTGGTTTTATGTTATTTTTGATGCTATTTTACAGCAATTGATTTACTTATTTTTTTCAATATTTTCATGCATTGCATTGTACCACTTTGCTAAGTTAACAAATTTCATGATGTATGCCGGTGATTTTAAACCTGATTCTGATTCTGATGTGTACCAAAGGAAATAACAGTTTCCTAACTGGTTAACATCTTCTTCCATGTACTGTTAGTGTAAAAAGATCACTGTCGAGACTGTATTCCTATTTTTGACATTTCTTTCTTCACTTCAACAAATCCCCTAAACTATTTCCGTGTCCTGGGAATTTGCTTGGACACTACTCTGATCTCCCGTTGTTTTGCCCTTTTGCAGGTTTACACATTTTCTGTTGCATTGTATTGAAGTCGGACAATGAAATCTCACAACTTTATAGATCTCCCTTTGGAAAGCTGTGCTGAGCTTCACCATGTTGTGGTCATTAGAGTGTTAACTAAATCCAGTTAATATGTATCTATTATTAAAGAGTATAATGATGTAGCAGTTCGCTGCAAAAAAATAGCTTGAATGCACTTCAAAAAATGCAGTCATTTCAGTGTGCTCACTAATCTACTTGAAATGTAAATGTCCCTCCATACTACTGTCACTTGGCTTTGTCTGATCTCTGCATTTTTTTGCATTATATCACTTCACAGTTGTGGCAGGGGGCTGTGCCAGAGTCCCAAATCCTTTTCTATTTATTAATTCAACCCATGAAGTCCTCACTGTCTGATTGCTTTCCAATGTTGTCTGTCATCATTGAAATGATTTTCTTTGACTATTCCTTCACACTCAGTTTTTATCTATATTTGCTCACATAATCTCCAGGAATGTCGTGCTGCCCCATCCCAGGAATAGCTTCCACATCCAGCTGACTGAGATTACTCTGCTTCTATGATTCATTCAACATTTATATTCCTGTCTGTAGCTTGGCTTTGGATATTTAAGGATGCTTGTGTTTCCATGATTTCCTTTGTTTTATTTGTCTGAAGAATTGAGTTGAATTAGTGAGTAGTCTGCATTTTTCATTCTGAACTCTCTTTAAGGTGCTTACAGTTTTCAACAATACATTCAGGATAGGAAGCCTGGATGCAGGCAGAGAGATTTAGAGAAAAAATAATCTAAAAACCAAGAAAACTGCTGATCCTGAAAATCTGAAAAATCAGAAAGTACTGGGAAAATTCGGCAGGTTAAGTAGTGTCTGCAATGGAAGAACAATTAATCCTTCAAATCTTTCATCACAAGTGGAACAATAAGAAAATAAGGGTGTTAGAGGGGGACACGTGATGAGAACAGGAGGAGTGGCTGTGATCAGGTGACATAGAAGCTACTGTGGCTGTTGCAAATTTGTCTAGACTGCTGATTTGTACTGAAGAGCTGCAGATAGAGAGTGAGGCATGAGGACAGAAGAGAAGTGAGCAGTGCTGGATATAAGGGAGACTACAGATGCTGGAATCTGGAACAAAAACAGATCAGGCAGCATCTGTGGAGGCAAAAGAAAAAGTGAATGTTTTGAGTTGAAACCCTGCAACAGAACTGAGAGAGTACAGGGATCAACTACCTGCCTCTCTCCCACCTGCATACAAATTCTGGTCATCCTAATGCAGGGTTTTGATCTGAAACATCAACTACTTGCTTTAACCTCTAAAGACACTACTTGACCAGCTGAGTTCCTCCGGTGTTCTGGTTTTATTAAAGACAATGCTGGATATGCCCTGCAGGTAGGGCAGTATCTGGGGAGAAGGATATTGTGAGTTAATGAAACAGGCTGATAACCCGGCATCAGAACTGATCCGCTCTGACACAAATTGTAAAGGCAGTTTATCTGTAATTGCTGAATTCGATACTCAGTCTGAAGTGCTGAGTGGCAGTATAGTGAATGCGCCTTAAGTTGGCCTCTGCCAGAACTGGGTAAAATGTAACTGAATCAGTGATCAGAGTGAGAGTGGGATGGGAAGCAAGTGCATTCACTAGCGCTGCTGCCCCTGGCCCCATTGTAATCCTGGCCTCTAGTATACAGAACACATTATGTCTGTGGCGCTGTGGGGTTGTTGCAGGTGCTCAGGTTTGTTCACATCTTCCAGAAGATGCATCCAGGGGTACATTAATGTATTACTTTCAAGGACTAGTTTCCATGACAGATCGTATCTCCTGTACATTAGACAAATGAAAACCAGACAGTCTAGGAGGGAGACCCGTAGAAATTTCTAGCAATTTCTATTTCTGTTTGAGGAGAAATAGTCCTGGTATTTTTTTTGCTCATTGTCATTCCCAGTTTCCTTTCTGTTCAGTGGCATAGTTGACGGTGATATTGGTTCCTAGGCCCAATCATCATCTCCAGCACTGTCTGTGTGGAGCCTGCACGTTTTCCCTGAGACTGCCTGGGCTTCCTTTAGGTCCCTCTCATATCCCAGAGACAGACAGGTTGGCAGGATAATTGGCTGCTGTAAATTGACCCAGTGGGTGGTAGAGTCTGGGGGGGAGGGGAATAGGAATGTGGGGAGAGTGAAATGGGATTGGTGTACATGGGTGGTTGTTGGTCAGCATGGACTAGACGGCCCAAAGTGCCTGCTTCCTTGCTGTACGACTCTAAGTAACTTGAAATCCTAGAGGTTCCAGTGGGTGTGCTGACCACGCCTGGCTGCTCACAGTATTCAACTCTAGAGCTGCCAAAGCGGGTAACAAACCCAGGAGAAAGGCACTTGGTTATTGCCTAATTTGTGTTTGGTTTAGGATATATGTTTGGATTGCCCTCATTTTCACCACCATCAGCAGTATCTGTGATTCTTGTTGTTTGCCGGATCACCATTTTACCTTTTCTGTTCTAGTGGGAAGAAGTTAGCGGATATGATGAGACCATGAACACAATCAGAACATACCAAGTCTGCAATGTATTTGAAGCCAGTCAGAACAACTGGCTCCGCACCAATTACGTCAAACGTAGAGGGGCCCAACGCATTCACGTGGAGATGAAGTTTTCTGTCCGTGACTGCAGTAGCATTCCTAATGTGCCCGGCTCTTGTAAAGAGACTTTTAATCTTTACTACTATGAATCTGACACAGATTCAGCAACCAAGACAACTCCACAATGGATGGAAAATCCGTGGATGAAAGTTGACACAATTGCAGCAGATGAAAGCTTTTCCCAGGTGGATTTAGGAGGGAGAGTGATGAAGATTAACACAGAAATCCGAAGTTTTGGCCCAGTGTCGAAGAATGGTTTTTATTTGGCATTTCAGGATTATGGGGGATGCATGTCACTGATTGCGGTCAAAGTCTTCTACCGAAAGTGCCCATGGGTCATCCAGAACGGAGCGATCTTCCAGCAGACTCTGTCTGGAGCAGAGAGCACATCTCTGGTAGTGGCTCGGGGGACCTGTGTCCCCAATGCTGAGGAAGTGGACGTGCCCATCAAACTGTACTGCAATGGAGACGGCGAGTGGATGGTCCCCATAGGCCGCTGCATGTGTAAGGCTGGCTATGAGTCGGTGGAGAACGGTACTGCCTGTCAAGGTAAGAGCATGTCTGTTCACTTGCTGTGATTGGGCAGTGCGGAGTGGGGAGCTCAGCCAGTGCAAGGGATGGGGTTACTTTCATTTTTTTACATTCTTCCCTGCGTTTGAAGGTTTGCAATTTATTACATTTCCCATCAGGAAATAGAAATTCAAAATTTGGAAACAAATTCAAATATAACAAAGAGTAATTTAATACAGTAGTACAGAACAAATCAGAACAGCCCAGATTCACGGTACCTGTCAATGTTATCATTCATGGAAATGGAACTGTGCAGAATCTGGTGCTGGGCTCTATTAGCATCATTCAAAGTTCAATTATTCAGGATTCCCAGCTATGCAGAGCAATGAACTGCAGGTAAATAACAAATGTATCAGATGGTGCTGGGTGTGTCTTCTTTGTGATTGTAACAGACCATTCTCTGAAGTCTCTACCACCTTCCATATGGTCACACCACCATACACATCTTCCTCTCTCCTCTTTCAGAATTCTGTTTAATTCCCTCCTTGAGTCCATTCCCCCACTCCCCTTTGCATGGCACTTTCCATGCCCTCTTATCTCTCCCCTTCCCACAATCCAAGTGAACAAACATTCCTCATCCCAATAACCATAGTATGGTGACCAGCACTGGAAATTCAGTATTCCAGGGTCATATCCAAAGGAATCATCAACTGGGGAGAAGGTGGTGGAGAGTGACAGTGATGCTGCGGATAATGGTATGGAGTTGGTTTATTATTCCCCTCTGAAGGGAATGAAGAGACAAGTGGGAGCAGTCTGTTGTACCCAAGATGTTCCTCACAACAAGTTCACATACAAATGGGAAAACACCACTGGAACTTGTCACCTCCCTGCTCCTGACAATATTCCCACTCTGCCCTCCTTCTCCATCTGCCTGTTATCTCTCCTTACTGGCACCCACCTATCGTTCGCCAGCAACTGCTTAACCCCTTCCCCTTGCTATCTCCCTTCTACTTCCCGCCCAGATTTTATTCCTAATGCCACAACCGCCTGGTTGGGAACTTGACAGCGTTCCACTCCCCTCAGTAAATTCAATTCTCTTGTACCTATTCCAACCTCCCCTCATGGCGTACAGCACTCTTGCGTTCCTGTTGACCTACATTCTGCCTCGTTTTTTCCATCCACCATGTTGCACACCAGTACCCCCCTAGTCCCCCTTACGATGGCCCGTTCCTCATTTTGGAATGGGGAGAAAAGACTTTTATCACAGATAAGAGGGGTAAACTGAACTATTTTGGTAGATTGCGCCGGCCCACCAGGATTCGGAATATTTTGCTGCCATATCCCAGGCCTCACAATATACCATGAGCATGACAACTCACTTCGAATGACCCAGAGGCACATGCTGTTCCTCCACCCATGGAACATAGGACCCAAGTCAGGTGGCTAGTCCGAGCTACAGACAGGCTCACAATGCCAGTTTTGGTGAATGCTGGAGGTGCCTGTGTACAGTAACGTAATTGGGAGAAATGTAGATAATTTACAATCGCTGCCATTGAGTTGGGGTTTTGATTTAAGAGGTTGGTCTGACATGATGACTTTATTACGGAAAAGGTTGTTTAGTGTACTTTTTTTGTGTCGGTTTTGGAGTTCAATCAAATGTGTTCTGGGTTTTGTTAAATATAAAACACCTCACTTTGTTTTATTTGTGGAAACGTACATGTTCACAGTGCAAACCAAGCTAGTTCCAATTTCCTGCATTCAGACTATGCCTCTCCAGGCCCCACCCCTTAATATTTCCATCCAAGTGCTTCTTAAATGATACTATTGTATCACTTAAATGATATTACTGTCACAATTTGAAGTAGTGAATGAGAGAGCGATATTGTTGCAAGATGGGAGCAATTTTTATTTGAGAAGGAGGTGACAGTGGAGCTGTCATTGTTGGAGTGGGCCAGTGTTAAAGTGGGAGGGTTTGGCAAGAACAGGCGTGGTCAGGCACAGGCAGAGATTCTAATTAAGATTCTGTTAAGTTTTTTTTCACTTTCTTTGTCTGTAAGTACAAGTTCTAGGAGAGCTCCTGTCTCCCTGATAACTACAGCTACACAAAGTGCATCGAGCTGCAGCTTCTTAGAGACTGTCTTAAGGAATTGGACCTGCAGCTCGATGACCTTCAACTCCTACAGGAAAATGAGGAGGTGATAGGTAGGAGGCAGGTAGGTGACTGTAGGAGAGGGAAACCGAATAGGCAGCTAGTGCATAATACCCCTATGGTCAATCCCCTTAATAATAAGTATACCACTTTGGATACGATTGGGAGGAAATGATCTACCGAGGATAAGCTGCAGTGACCAGGTCTCTGGGGAAGAGGATAGAAGAAGAGTGAAGTAGTAACAGGGGATCTCATAGTTAGAGGAGTAGACAGGAAATGAAAAAGAAGTCCAGATTGTATCTTCTCTCTGAGGTGCCAGGGACAGAGATGTGTCAGATCAGGTCCATAGCATTTTACAGGGGAAGGGTGAGCAGCCAGAAGTCATGGTACATGTTGGTACCAATGACATTGGTAGGAAAAGGGAAATGGTCTTGAAGAGGGAATCTCGTGAGTTTGGTAGAAAGCTGAAAAGCAGAACATCCAAGGTAGTAATCTCTGGATTGCTGCCTGTGTATGTGCCAGTGAGGGTAAATATAGGATGCTTTGGCATATGAATGAATTGGTGCAAGGGCCAGTGGTTGAGTTTTCTAACTCATTGGGATCACTTATGGGGAGGGTTTGACCTGTACAAAGAGTACAGGTTGCACCTGAACCCAAACAGGAAGAATATCCTTGTGGGCAAGTTTGCCAGAGCTATTGGAGAGGGTATAAACTAATTTGACAGGGTGATGGGAACTGGAGTGATAGGGCTGAAGATGGGGTAGTTGGTATACAAGAAGATGCAGTGTGTAGTGAGACTGTAAGGAAGGGCAAGCAGATGATAGAGCAAAACTGCAGTCAGTGGAATGAAGTAAACAAGGAGGCAAAGTCAAAAAGGGTGATGAATACAAGACTGAAGGTGTTATATTTGAATGCACTCAGTATATGAAATAAGGTGGATGATCTTGTAGTGCAGCTAGAGATTGGCAGATACGATGTTGTGGGCATCACGGAATCATGGCTGAAAGAAGATTATAGTTGGGAGCTGAACGTTCATGGGTACGCATTGCCAGATTGGTGCAGGATCCCAAGAGAGGGAGTTTGTAGAATGTGGATGGCTTTTTAGAGCAGCTTGTGGTTGAGCCCACTTGGGCAAAGGCAGTTCTGAATTGGATGTTGTTAATTAACCAGATTTAATTAAGGAGCTGATGGTAAAGGAACCATTATGAGGCAGTGATTATAATATAATAGAATTCATTCTGCAGTTTGAATGGGAGAAGATAAAGTCAGATGTATCAGTATTACACTGGAGTTAAGAGAATTACAGAGGCATGACAGAGTGCAGGTCGGTGGGACTAGGTGAGAGTAAGAGTTTGGCACGGACTAGAAGGGCCAAGATGGCCTGTTTCTGTGCTGTAATTGTTATATGGTTATATGGTTATATGACAGAGGAGCTGGCCAAAGTTGATTGGAAGGTGTCACTATCTGGGGGCAATTCAGAAGACACAGGATAGATACATGCCAAAGATGAAGAACTATTCTGAAGGGAAGATGAGGCATCCGTGGCTGACAAAGGAAGTCAAAGACAGCATTAAAGGAGAAGGAAAAGAGAGAATGAACCTAATAAGTATTTTGCATCAGTCTTCACCGTGGAAGAGACCAGCAGTATGCCAGAAATTTGAGAGATTCAGTGGGCACAAGTAGAATTAGTTGCTATTACTAAGGTGAAGGTGCTTGAGAAGCTAAAAAGTCTGAAGTTAGATAGTCACCTGGACCAAATGCCTTTGACAAGGTGCCACACCCGAAGTTGCTAAACAAGATAAGAGCCCATGGTATTACCAGCATGGGTAGAAGATTGGCTAACTGGCAGGAAGCAAAGAGTCAAAGTAACGGGAGTTTATTCTGTTTGGCTACCAGTGCCTATTGGTTTTCCACAGGAGTTATTCTTGGGACTGCTTCTTTTCACATTATATGTTTATGATTTGGATGATGGAATTGATGACTTTGTGGCCAAGTTTGCAGATGTTATGAAGATAGGTGAAAGGGACAGGTAGTGTTAAGGAAACACAGGAGGCAGGGAGCCTGTTGAAGAATTCGGACAGATTGGGAGAATGGTCAAAGAAATGACAGATGGAATACAGTGTAGGGAAGTGTATGACCATAAGACCATAAGATATAGGAGCCATTCAGCCTATTGAGTCTGCTCTGCCACTCCATCATGGCTGATCCTGGACCCCAGTCAACCCCATACACCTGCCTTCTTGCCATATCCTTTGATGCCCTGACCGATCAGGAAACTAACAACTTCTGCCTTAAATATACACATGGACTTGGCCTCCACCACAGTCTTTGGCAGTCCATTCCACAGATTTACTACTCTCTCTGCCCTCTAGTTCTGGATACTCCCGCCATAAGAAACACCCTCTCCACATCCACCCTCTCTAGTCCTTTGAACATTCGGTAGGTTTTAATGAGATCCCCCCCCCCACCCCACATTCTTCTAAATTCCAGTGAGTACAGGCCCAAAGCTGCCAAGCGCACATCATATGTTAACCCCTTCATTCTCGGAATCCTCCTCGTAAACCTGCTCTGGGCTCTCTTCAATGATAACTCATCCTTTCTGAGATATGGAGCCCAAAGCTGTTGACAGTACTCCAAGTGCTGCCTGACTAATGTCTTATAAAGGTTTGGCAATATCTCCTTGCTTTTATATTCTATGCCCCTTGAAATAAATGTCAACATTGCACTTACCTTCTTTACTACAGATTCAACTGTAAATTAACCTTTTGGGAGTCTTGCACGAGGACACCTAAGTCCCTCTGCACCTCTGATGTTTGAACCTTCTCCCCGTTTAGATGATAGTCTGCACTATTGTTCCTTTCACCAAAATGCATTATAATACATTTCCCAACACTGTATTCCATCTGCCACTTTTTTGCCCATTCTTTCGATTTTTCTAAGTCCTGTTGCAATCGCATTGCTTCCTCAGCACTACCTACCCCTCCACCTATCTTCCTATCATCCATGAACTTTGCAATAAAGCCATCAATTCCATTGTCTAAATCATAGTCAAACAACGTGAAAAGTATCAGTTCCAATACTGACCCCTGAGGAACATCACTAGTCACTGGCAGCCAACCAGAAAAGGCCCCCTTTATTCCCACTCGCTGCCTCTTGCTTGTTGGCCATTTCAATATCCATGCCAGTGTCTTTCCTGTAATGCTATAGGACTTTATCTTGTTAAGCAGCTACCTTATCAAATGCTTTCTGAAAATCCAAGTAAATTACAACTACCGCCTCTCCTTTGTCTACCCCACTTATTACTTCTTTGAGGAACTTGTAACAGATTTGTGAGGCAAGATTTACCTTTACAGAAACCATGCTGACTTTGACTTATTTTATTATTAGTCTCCAAGTACCTCGAAACCTCATTCTTAATAACAGACTCCAACACTAACCCAACAACTGAGGTTAGGCTAATTGGCCTATAATTTCCTTTCTTTTGCCTTCCTCCCTTCTTAAAGAGTGGAGTGACATTTGGAATTTTCCAGTCCTCTGGGAGCATGCCAGAATCAAGTGATTCTTGAAAGATCATTACCAATGCATTCATTATCTCTTCAGCAACCTCTCTCAGTACTCTGGGATGTAGTCCATCTGCTCCAGGTAACTTATCCACTTTAAGACCGTTTTCCTTTGTAATAGCAATGCCATCTACTCCCTGACACTCACGGACCTCTGGCACACTACTAGTGTCTTCCACAGTGAAGATAGATGCAAAATACCCATTAAGTTCATCTGCCATTTCTTTATCCCCCATTACTACCTCACAAGCATCATTTTCCAATGGTCCAATATCAACTCTCACCTCCATTTTGCTCTTTATATAACTAAAAAACTTTATGTATCCTGCTTTATTGGCTAATCTGTCCTCATATTTCATCTTTTCCCTTTGTATAGCTTTATTAGTTGCCTTTTGTTGGAATTTAAAAGCTTCTAAATCATCCAGCTTCCCACTCACTTTTGCTACCTTATAAGCCCTTTCCTTGGCTTTTATGCAGTCTTTAACTTCCCTTGACAACCACAGTTGCCCCCCAGTGCCATTTGAGAACTTATTTCTCAGTGGGACATACTTATCCTGCACCTTGTGAACTATTCCCAGAAACTTCAGCCATCTCTACTCTGCCAACATCCCTGCCAGTATCTTCCAATCCACCTGGGCAACCTCCTCTCTCATGCCTCTGTAATTCCCTTTATTCCATTGCAATACTGATACATGTGATTTATGCTTCTCCCTCTCAAATTGCAGTATGAATTCAAACATATTGAGTTGAGAGTGAAGGGGCAAAAGTTTAGGGGTGACACGAGGGGGAACTACTTTACTCAGAGAGTGGTAGCTGTGTGGAACGAGCTTCCAGTAGAAGTGGTAGAGGCAGGTTCGATTTTAGGAATATGGACAGGAAAGGAATGGAGGGTTATGGGCTGAGTGCAAGTAGTTGGGACTAGGTGAGAGTAAGCATTTGGCACGGACTAGAAGGGCTGAGATAGCCTGTTTCCGTGCTGTAATTGCTATATGGTTATATTATGATCACTGCCTCGTAAGTTCCTTTACGTTAAGCTCCCTAATAAGATCTGGATTATTATACAACACCCAATCTAAGATTGCTTTTCCCTGTGTTGGCTCAAACACAAGCTGCTCTAAAAAGCCACCTTGTAGGCATTCAACAAGTTTGCAATCTGACACCAATCTGATGTGTCCAAACCCCTTGCATATTGAAATCCCCCATTACAATTATTTCATTACCCTTATTACATGCCTTTTCCAGCTCCCTTTGCAACCTCAATCCTACATCTTGGCTACTATTTGGAGGCCTATCTATGATTCCCATAATGGTTTTCCACCCTTGCAGTTTCTCAACTCCACCCACAAAGATTCACATTTCTCTGACCCTATGTCACCTCTTCCTGAAGATGTAATTCTTTCTCTTACCAACAGAGCCACACCACTGCTTGTGCCTTCCCTCCGTCCTTTTGATATGAAGTATATCCTCTGATGTTAAGCTCCCAACTATGGCCTTCTTTCAGCTATGACTCAGTAATGCTCACAATGCCATGCCGAGTTATTGTGTCACGAGTTTGTCCACCTTATTCCAAATGCTACACGCATTTTAATACAGTACCTTCAGTCCTGCATTCTTTGCCCTTTTCAATTTTGTCTCTGTGGTACAATTTAACTCTTTATTCTGTCTGCATTTTTGCCCAGTTATTGGCTTGTCCTTCCTTACATTCATGCTACATCCACAATCTACTTGTAAACTTGTTGGCTCATCCTGGTTCCCATTCCCCTTCCATATTAGCTTAAGTCAGTCTCAACAGCTCTATGGTCATGCACTTTATTAGAAAGAATTAAGGCATAGACTATTTTATAATCTGAGATGTAGAGGGACTTGGCAGTGTAGGATTCCCAAAAGGTTAACGTGCATTTAGAGTCTGTGTTAAGGAAGGCAAATTCAATTTTAACTTTCATTTTGAAAGGACTAGAGTATAAGAGCAAGGCTTTAATTCTGAGTATTTATAAGTTATTGGTCAAACCACACTTGGAGTATTGTGAGCATTTTCGGGCACCTTCTCTTAGAAGAGATGCAATGATATTGGAGGAGGTCCAGAGGTCGTTCATGAAAATGATTCTGGGGATGATAGAGTTAACTTGTGAAGAATGTTTGATAGCTCTGGGCCTGTACTTGCTGGAGTTTAGAAGAATGAGGGAGGACTTCATTGAAACCCATCAAGGATTGAAAGGCTTAAATAGAGTAGATGTGGGAAGGATGTTTCCTATTGTGGTTGAGGTAGGATGAGAGGGCACAGCTTCAGAATAGAAGGATGTCCAATTAGAACAAAGATCAGGAATTTCTTCAGCCAAGGGGCAGTGAATCTGTGGAATTCACCGCCACAGTTGGCCGTGGAGGCCAAATCATTGGGCATATTTAAGGCAGCGGTTGATAGGTCATTGATTAATCATGGCATCGAAAGTTACAAGGGAGATGGCATGAGAGTGGGATTGAGACGGATAATAAATCAGCCAGAGCAGATTCCATGTCTGAATGGCCTAATGCTGCCCCTATGTCTTATGGCCTCATGGTACAGTACATGCCTCAACCACTTCCTTTGACAATTCATTCCATACACCCACCACCCTTTGCCTCTCTGGTCATTTTAAATCTTTTCCCTCTCACCTTAAATCTCCCCTTCCCTTGGGATAAAATCATCATGGTCCTTATTTGTGCCTCTCATTATTTTGAACATTTCTATCAGGCCTTTCATCATTCTCCTACGATCCAAAGAATAAAGCCTAGCCTTTTCCAAGCTCTCCCTATAACTCAGGCCTTCTAGACTTGATAACATTCTCATAAATCTTTTCTGTTCTCTTTCTAGTTTAATCACATTTTCCTATAGCAATGTAACCAAACTGTTGACAGTATTCCACGCACAACTTCAACATTGACTTAAATGTCTCTTAAACATAGTGATTATATCTGGTTCCAACATCAATCTTCCAGAAATAGTAGGGGACAGAGGGTCCAGTGAGATGGAGGAACTGAGCGAAATACTTGTTAGTAGGGAAGTGGTGTTAGGTAAATTGAAGAGATTGAAGGCAGATAAATCCCCAGCGCCAGATGGTCTGCATCCTAGAGTGCTTAAGGAAGTAGCCCAAGAAATAGTGGATGCATTAGTGATAATTTTTCAAAACTCGTTAGATTCTGGACTAGTTCCTGAGGATTGGAGGGTGGCTAATGTAACCCCACTTTTTAAAAAAGGAGGGAGAGAGAAACCGGGGAATTATAGACCGGTTAGCCTAACGTCGGTGGTGGGGAAACTGCTGGAGTCAGTTATCAAAGATGTGATAACAGCACATTTGGAAAGCGGTGAAATCATCGGACAAAGTCAGCATGGATTTGTGAAAGGAAAATCATGTCTGACGAATCTCATAGAATTTTTTGAGGATGTAACCAGTAGAGTGGATAGGGGAGAACCAGTGGATGTGGTATATTTGGATTTTCAAAAGGCTTTTGACAAGGTCCCACACAGGAGATTAGTGTGCAGACTTAAGGCACACGGTATTGGGGGTAAGGTATTGATGTGGATGGAGAATTGGTTAGCAGACAGGAAGCGAAGAGTGGGAATAAACGGGACCTTTTCAGAATGGCAGGCGGTGACTAGTGGGGTACCGCAAGGCTCAGTGCTGGGACCCCAGTTGTTTACAATATATATTAATGACTTGGATGAGGGAATTAAATGCAGCATCTCCAAGTTTGCGGATGACACGAAGCTGGGCGGCAGTGTTAGCTGTGAGGAGGATGCTAAGAGGATGCAGAGTGACTTGGATAGGTTGGGTGAGTGGGCAAATTCATGGCAGATGCAATTTAATGTGGATAAATGTGAAGTTATCCACTTTGGTGGCAAAAACAGGAAAACAGATTATTATCTGAATGGTGGCCGATTAGGAAAAGGGGAGGTGCAACGAGACCTGGGTGTCATTATACACCAGTCATTGAAAGTGGGCATGCAGGTACAGCAGGCGGTGAAAAAGGCGAGTGGTATGCTGGCATTTATAGCGAGAGGATTCGAGTACAGGAGCAGGGAGGTACTACTGCAGTTGTACAAGGCCTTGGTGAGACCACACCTGGAGTATTGTGTGCAGTTCTGATCCCCTAATCTGAGGAAAGACATCCTTTCCATAGAGGGAGTACAAAGAAGGTTCACCAGATTGATTCCTGGGATGGCAGGACTTTCATATGAAGAAAGACTGGATGAACTGGGCTTGTACTCGTTGGAATTTAGAAGATTGAGGGGGGATCTGATTGAAACGTATAAAATCCTAAAGGGATTGGACAGGCTAGATGCAGGAAGATTGTTCCCGATGTTGGGGAAGTCCAGAACAAGGGGTCACAGTTTGAAATTAAAGGGGAAGCCTTTTAGGACTGAGATTAGGAAAAACTTCTTCACACAGAGAGTGGTGAATCTGTGGAATTCTCTGCCACAGGAAACAGTTGAGGCCAGTTCATTGGCTATATTTAAGAGGGAGTTAGATATGGCCCTTGTGGCTACGGGGATCAGGGGGTATGGAGGGAAGGCTGGGGTGGGGTTCTGAGTTGGATGATCAGCCATGATCGTAATAAATGGCGGTGCAGGCTCGAAGGGCCGAATGGCCTACTCCTGCACCTGTTTTCTATGTTTCTATCCCTGGCAATGAGTTTCAGATTAAACTGCTCTTCCTGCAATAAAATAAAACTCACCCTGTGACCTCAGCCCTTTTGTTTTGATCTCCCTACCATGAGAATAAACACTTTGACTATCTTCATAGCTATGCCTCTTATTACAAACCTCTAGCAGGTCACCCCTCGGCCACCTTTGTCCCGGGAAATCAATCCCAGCCTATCCAATGTCTCCACCTAACCAGTGTTTTCCAATCCAGTCAACATGGTGGCAAATCTGTATTCTGTAGGACAACCATATCCTTCTTCATCAATCAGAAATGCTTCAAGTGCAGTCTTTCGAGTGTTTTGTGACATGCCAGCTCTTGTATTCTGTACTGCTACCATGCTTAGGGAGGGAGTAGGACAAGAATCAGGAAACATATATGCTTTTTATATTAATATCTGGTGTTGCAAAGGTTCTGGAGTCAAATTTCCAGAAAGGGATAGCTGGTCATTTGGAAAAGCTTAATGTAATCAAACCAAGAGCACTTGGTTTTTGAAAAGTAAGTATTGGGAGAAGTACTGTATCTTAACAAGGAATGAATATTGATTATTATATCAAAGATAAGGAGGGAATAAACAGATCTTTTTTGTGTTAGAAAGATATGACTAGATCTCAGCCATTCACTATTTATATCAATGACCTGGATGAATGAAGAGTGCAGGGTATCCAAGTCTGCCAATGACACAAAAATAGGTGTACAGCTCATTCCCACAAGGATATTGATAAATAGGTGTACAGCTCATTCCCACAAGGATATTGATAAATAGGTGTACAGCTCATTCCCACAAGGATATTGATAAATTGAATGAGTGGGGGGAAAGCTGAGCAAATGGAGTTTAATGTGGGAAAATTATGAGTTTGTAAATTGGTAAATTGGTTCGTCATTGTGACATGTACCAAGGTACAGTGAAAAATATAGCTTGCATATCGTCCTTACAGATCAATTCATTACACAATGCATTGAAATAGTACAAGATAAAACAACAGAGTACAGAATAAGGTGTTAAAATTACAGCGAAAAGCAGTTCAGCCAGACAATGAGGTGCAAGGCCATAATGAGGTAGATGGTGAGGTCAATAGACTGCCTTATCATGTTACTACCTTAGAGAGTGGGATGGAAGCAGTCCTTGGGCCTGGTGGAATATGTTTTTGGACTTGTACAATAGAGGGTGGGGGTGGAGAAGAGAGAATGTTTGGGGTGGTTGATGTCTTTGATTATGTTGGCTGGTTTACTTGAGGCAGTAAGAATTATAGACAGAGTCCATAGGCGGAGGCTCATTTCCACGATGTTCTGAGCTGTGTTTTCAACTCTCCGCAATTTCTTGTGATGATGGGCAGAGCAGTTGCCATACCAAAACATGATGTGTCTGGATTGGACTGGATGCATTGATAAAATTGCTGAGGGCGAAAGGGGACATGCGATATTTCTTCAGCCTCCCAAGTAGTAGATGTACTGATGGTGGTGTCTATCTAGTTGGACTACGGGATATTGGTGATATTGACTTCTGAACCTTCTCAACTTCAGCACCATTGATGTAAACAGGACTGTGTGCATCACCTCTCCCCTGAAGTCAATGACTAGCTCTTTTGTTTTGCTGACACTGAGGGGAATGTTATCATGATAGGATACACTAGGCTCTCTATCTCCTTCCTATAGTCTGATTCATCATTACTTCAGATGCAGTCCACTACGCTAGTATCATCTACAAACTTGTGGGTGGAGTTAGAGCAGAATCTGGCTAGCCTGTCATGAGTGTCAGGGAGTAGAAGGCTGAGAATGTAGCCTTGTAGGGCACTGGTGTTTAGGATAATCATTGCAGAGGTGCAGTTGCCTAACCTTACTGATTGTGATCTGTTCGTCAGGAAGTGAAGCATCCAGTTGCAGAGAAAGGTGTTGACCCAGTGGTCCGGAGTTGAACATAGAACATACAATAATACAGCTCCATACAGGCCCTTCGGCCCCCAATGTTGTGCCGACCCTTAAACCCTGCCTCCCAAATAACCCCCCACCTTAAGTTCCTCAATATACCTGTCTGTAGTCTCTTAAATGCCTCCACCACTGACTCAGGCAATGCATTCTACGCATCAATCACTCTCTGAGTGAAAAACCTTCCTCTAATATCCCCCTTGAACTTCCCACCCCTTACCTTAAAGCCATGTCCTCTTGTTCTGAGCAGTGGTGCCCTGGGGAAGAGGTGCTGGCTATCCACTCTACCTATTCCTCTTAATATCTTGCACACCTCTATCATGTCTCTTCTCATCCTCCTTCTCTCCAAAGAGTAAAGCCCTAGCTCCCTTAATCTCTGATCATAATGCATACTCTCTAAACCAGGCAGCATCCTGGTAAATCTCCTCTGTACCCTTTCCAATGCTTCCACATCCTTCCTATAGTGAGGCGACCAGAACTGGACACAGTACTCCAAGTGTGGCCTAACCAGAGTTTTATAGAGCTGCATCATTACCTCGCAACTCTCAAACTCTTATCCCTCGACTTATGAAAGCCAGCACCCTATAAGCTTTCTTAACTACCCTACCTAACTGTGAGGCAACTTTCAGGGATCTGTGAACATGTACCCCAGATCTCTCTGCTTATCCACACTACCAAGTATCCTGCCATTTACTTTGTACTCTGTCTTGGAGTTTGTCCTTCCAAAGTGTACCACCTCACACTTCTCCGAGTTGAACTCCATCTGCCACTTCTCAGCCCACTTCTGCATCCTATTAATGTCTCTTTGCAATCTTCGACAATCCTGTACACTATCCACAACACCACCAACCTTTGTGTCATCTGCAAACCTGGCAACCCACCCTTCTACCCCCACATCCAGGTCATTAATAAAAACTATGAAAAGTGGAGGTCCCAGAACCAATCCTTGTGGGACATCACTAGTCACAACCCTCCAATCTGAAAGTACTCCCTCCACCACGACCGTCTGCTTTCTGCAGGCAAGCCAATTCTGAATCCACCTGGCCAAACTTCCCTGGATCTCATGCCTTCCAACTTTCTGAATAAGCCTACCCTGTGGAACCTTGTCAAATGCCTTACTAAAATCCATGTAGATCACATCCACTGCACTACCCTCATCTATATGCCTGATGCCTGTTCACCTCCTCAAAGAACTCTATCAGGCTTGTTAGACACAATCTGCCCTTCACAAAGCCACGCTGACTGTCCCTGATCAGACCATGATTCTCTCAATGCCTATAGATCCTATCTCTAAGAATCTTTTCCAACAGCTTTCCCACCATAGGCGTAAGGCTCACTGGTCTATAATTACCTGGACTATCCCTACTACCTTTTTTGAACAAGGGGACAACATTTGCTCTCTCCAGTCCTCCAGTACCATTCCCATGGACAACGAGGACATTAAGATCCTAGCCAGAGGCTCAGCAATCTCTTCTCTTGCCTCGTGGAACAGCCTGGGGAATATTCCGTCAGGCCCCGGGGACTTATCTGTCCTAATGTATTTTAACAAATCCAACATCTCCTCTCCCTTAATATCAACATGCTCCAGAACATCAACCTCACTCATATTGTCCTCACCATCATCAAGTTCCCTCTCGTTGGTGAATACCGAAGAGAAGTATTCATTGAGGACCTCGCTCATTTCCACAGCCTCCAGGCACATCTTCCCACCTTTATCTCTAATCGGTCCCACCTTCACTCCTGTCATCCTTTTATTCTTCTGTTATATTGGCTCGTGTATGTCTCGAGGAAATCCAGCCCAGCACCCGCCTCAACGCTCCGCACAGGGTTGGTCGCTGCCCGAATCAATCACAAACATCAATCATCAGCCAGCACACCCAGTAAATTTTAACAAATACACTTTATAGATATTACTAATTCTATGACGTTAATATACATTTGATACAGAGAGGAAAGTAATGAAAAAAAAAGGCGCCAACTCTAATCAAAGTCCAAGTTCTTCGCGCGCTATCGTTGGAGCTCAATCGATTCCCAACGACCACCCAGATCCTGTCGACTCACGGCTCGGGACCACCCTGAGTGATCGACCGAAGCCTCTCCGCACGTCCGCGGTCCTCCCCGTCTCTCCACCGACTCCCCGTCTCTCCGCCGACTCCCCGTCTCTCCACCGTCCTCCCAGTCTC
This sequence comes from Mobula hypostoma, assembly GCF_963921235.1. NCBI lineage: Eukaryota > Metazoa > Chordata > Chondrichthyes > Myliobatiformes > Myliobatidae > Mobula > Mobula hypostoma. The sequence goes on along the minus strand of NC_086121.1, from coordinate 46,071,705 downwards.
TCCTCCGACTCCCCGTCTCTCCTCCGTCTCCCCATCTCTCCTCCGACTCCCCGTCCCTCCTCCGACTCCCCGTCTCCCCTCCGTCTCCCCGTCTCTCCTCCGAATCCCCATCTCTCCACCGTCCTCCCCGTCTCTCCTCCGACTCCCCGTCTCTCCTCTGACTCCTCCTCGTCTCTCCACGGTCCTCCTCGTCTCTCCTCCGACTCCCTGTCTCTCCACGGTCCTCCTTGTCTCTCCCCCGACTCCCTGTCTCTCCACAGTCCTCCTCGTCTCTCCTCCGACTCCCCGTCTCTCCTCCGACTCCTCGTCTCTCCACCGTCCTCCCCGTCTCTCCTCCATCCTCCCCGTCTCTCCACCGTCCTCCCCGTCTCTCCCCCGACTCCCCGTCTCTCCACCATCCTCCTCATCTCTCCTCCCACTCTCCGTCTCTCCACCGTCCTCCCCGTCCTTCCTCCGACTCCCCTTCTCTCCCTCGACTCCCTGTCTCTCTTCCAACTCCCCGTCTCCCCTTCGTCTCCTCGTCTCTCCTCCGTCTCCCCGTCTCTCCCCCAACTCCTCATCTCTCCTCCAACTCCCCATCTCTCCCCCGACTCCCCGTCTCTCCACAGTCCTCCCCGTCTCTCCTCCGACTCCCCGTCTCTCCACCGTCCTCCGCGTCTCTCCTCCGACTCCTTGTCTCTCCACCGTCCTCCCCGTCTCTCCACCATCCTCGTCGTCTCTCCTCCCACTCTCCGTCTCTCCACCGTCCTCCCCGTCCTTCCTTCGACTCCCCGTCTCTCCCTCGACTCCCTGTCTCTCTTCCAACTCCCCGTCTCCCCTTCGTCTCCTCGTCTCTCCTCCGTCTCCCCGTCTCTCCCCCAACTCCTCATCTCTCCCCCGACTCCCCGTCTCTCCACAGTCCTCCCCGTCTCTCCTCCGACTCCCCGTCTCTCCACCGTCCTCCGCGTCTCTCCTCCGACTCCTTGTCTCTCCACCGTCCTCCCCGTCTCTCCACCATCCTCGTCGTCTCTCCTCCAACTCCCCGTCTCTCCACCGTCCTCCTCGTCTCTCCCCCGACTCTCCGTCTCTCCCCCGACACCCCGTCTCTCCTCCGACTCCTCCCCATCTCTCCTCCGACTTCCCATCTCTCCTCCGACTCCCCGTCTCTCCACGGTCCTCCGCGTCTCTCCTCCAACTCCCCGTCTCTCCACCACCCTCCTCGTCTCTCCACCGTCCTCCTCGTCTCTCCCCCGACTCCCTGTCTCTCCCCTGACTCCCCGTCTCTCCTCCGACTCCCCATCTCTCCTCCGACTCCCCGTCAAAAGTCATATCATACAGCATGGTATCCGAAAACAAAACAATACATAACCACCCATTGGCTAATAAAAGGCTGCTATCTCAATTTAAAGTAAAACAAACTGCTAGCGCAAACTCTCTTCAACGTTAAAGCACAACAAAGCGGCATTCCCCAGATTAACATCACAAGGTCGCCATTTTAAATGTAACAAAAGAAAGACCCCATACACAGGGAAGGTAAAACCTGTACAGAGAGGATGATTGCACCTGAACAGCAGAGGGGCTAATATTCTTGTGGGAAGGTTTTCTGGTGCTGCTCTAGGAAGTTGAAACTATAGTTTCAGGGAGATGGAAACCAGAGAGCAATGCAATAAGTATTATGGGTGAGGCAGACGAGCTCGGAGTTTGGATCAGCCTATACAGAAATAAACTGTGGGGGAAAAAAATCTACCTAGAGCTTTTTGCTTTCTCTGACTGAAGCCTCAAAGAGCTAAAGCCTCAAAATCCCAACTCTAACACTGTCCACTCCAGTGATGGCCGCTCCACTTGCCCCTAACTAATTTTAATTTGTTCTTGCCAATCAATCCCGATTACTGACTGGCCACTGCTCAAAACAGCAGACCGCCATGATTAGCTGCCTTACGTACTCAATAGGCGAACCTGAGATACATCTTCTCACACTTGGTTTCAGGAGCAGGAGGACTGGCAGCTCAATATTCTGGGATTTTGATATTTCAGACATGATTAAATGGAATGGACTAAAGGTGGAAGGATCGTATTCCTAGTCAGGGAAAATGTTACAGAACAGACTGGAGGCTGTATGGGTGGAACTGAGGAATAAGAAAAGGATGACCAGGTGAGCAGAGTTTAGCAAAGCAAATCGCAGAGAGATAGCAGACAGTTGCAAGAAAAATAAGATAGTGACTGGAACTCTCATGCTGTAAAAGGGCTGGAAGGAAAAGTGTTTGTCAAATGTGTTCAGAAAAGTTTCCTGAATCAATATACGTATAGATGTCCCAAATAGATTACATGCGATACTGGATCTCCTATTGCATGTATGGAATGAGATGGGATGTTTTCTGGCAAAGGCATGCTTGGTGAGTGAGATGCCTTCAGAAGTGATATTTTGAGAGTATAGAATTTGCAAGGCTAACAGGTTTAGGGAACCTAGGATTTCAAGGAATACTGAGGCTCTGGTTAAGAAAAAGAAGGAGAAGCATAGCAGGTATAGGCAGAAAAGAACAAATGTGGTACCTGAGGAGTATAAGAAATGGAAGAAAATACTTAAGAGAGAAATCAGGAGGACTAAAAGAATGCATGAGGTCGCTCTAGCAGACAAGCTGAAGGAGAATCCCAGGGGCTTCTACAGATATATTACAAGCAAAAAGATAGCAAGGGACAAAATTGGTCATCTTGACCATCTATGCATGGACCCAAAAGAGAAGGGTGAGATCTTAAATGGAATTTAAGAGGGAAGAGATTGCTGAGCCTCTGACTAGGATCTTAATGTCCTTGCTGTCCACGGGAATGGTACCGGAGGATTGGAGGGAGGTGAATGTTGTCCCTTTGTTCAAAAAAGGTAGTAGGGATAGTCCAGTGAGCCTTACGTCTGTGGTGGGAAAGCTGTTGGAAAAGATTCTTAGAGATAGGATCTATGGGCATTTAGAGAATCATGGTCTGATCAGGGACAGTCAGCATTGCTTTGTGAAGGGCAGATCGTGTCTAGCAAGCCTGATGGAGTTCTTTGAGGAGGTGACCAGGCATCAGGCATATAGATGAGGGTAGTGCAGTGGATGTGATCTACATGGATTTTACTAAGGCATTTGACAAGGTTCCACACGGTAGGGCTTATTCAGAAAGTCAGAAGGCATGGGATCCAAGGAAGTTTGGCCAGGTGGATTCAGAATTGGCTTGCCTGCAGAATGCAGAGGGTCGTGGTGGAGGGAGTACATTCAGATTGGAGACAAACAACAGGAATTCTGCAGATGCTGGAAATTCAAGCAACACACATAAGAGTTGCTGGTGAACGCAGCAGGCCAGGCAGCATCTCTAGGAAGAGGTGCAGTCGACGTTTCAGGCCGAGACCAATTGTCAGGACTAACTGAAGGAAGAGTGAGTAAGGGATTTGAAAGTTGGAGGGGGAGGGGGAGATCCAAAATGATAGGAGAAGACAGGAGGGGGAGGGATGGAGCCAAGAGCTGGACTGTTGTGGGCCGAAGGGCCTGTACTGTGCTGTATAATTCTATGTTCTATGTTCTATAACTGTAAAATGCCTTGTTTGCTATCGGCTTTCTAAATATTACATATTACATATGCTTCCTTTATCTTCTTGATTAATTTCACCACCTTTCATAATCCAAAAATCTCTTACCTTGCCACCCTTGTCCTTACTTCTTAATGAAACAAGCCCGTAAAGATGTCACCTGATACAGGTCACATCTATCCTAGAAGAGGTTCCAATGATCCTTTAATTTAGATCTTGCACCCTGCACCAATTCCTCAGACATGCATTCAACTATTCTATCTTTCTATTTTTGTCCACTGGGAGTAATCGGGAGATGAAAATCTTTGTGATTCTACTTTCATCCTTTCCTAATTCCCTCTAATCACCAAACAGGGACCTGCTCCCCTTTTATCCATGTTGATGGTACCCATGTGCACCACAACCTCTGGCTGCTCGCCTCCTGCTTGAAAATGTCCTGTAGCCACTCTGAGCCATCCTCAGTGCTGGCACCAGAGAGGCAATACATCATCCTAATTTCTCTTTCACAGCCACCGAATACTCTGCCTGTCCCTAGTTAGCGTCTTATATCATGATTGCTCTTCCTGACTTCATCCTTTCCCACTGAGCCTGAGAGCCAATATCAGTGCTACTGACATGACTCTGCTGCTGCCCCAACATAGTTCATCCCCTTCAGCAGCACCCGAAGGGATATACTCATTATTGAGGGGAACAGCCGCAGGGGAATCCTTCAGTCTGTCTGCCCCCTCTGCCTCTCCTGGTGGAGACCTATGTAACTACCTGATACCTATATCTTAGACGTGACCACCTCACTAACGTTCTTATCTGTGACGCTCTCACTTTCTTAGATAATCCCAGGTATGTCCAACAGCAGCTTCAGTTCCTTCACGTGGTCAGTCAAGAGTTGCAGCTGAACACACTTCCTTCAGGTGAAGTCACCTCGGACATCCTGCAGGAGGAGTATGCCGCTGTCCTGACTGCCATCCCAAATACTCCAGTAATAACTCTGAGGGAAACCTTACCAACACATACCTGCTTATCCTCCTCTCACTGAAGCCTTCCGAACCAAAACCTCAGCATTTATCCTCACACTCTTCACCTGCAACTCAAACGCAGCCACTCCACTAAAAGCTTGCCTTGCTTTTACTTGCTGATGGTCTGCCTCTGGACTCACTAAGCAGAGTAGAGACAGAAAGTGAGTAAAATGATACCATTGAATGGTTCAGAGATGAGGGAATGCCGCTGTTTAGAAAATCTGGACACAAAGATTAAAGAAATAGGAGAGTAAGCTGTCCAGTTCTTTTAGTATGCTGTGCCATTCATCAAGATTGTAGCTGATTATCTGCCTCAGTGCCTTCTCCAGCACTATCCCCGTGTCCCTTGACTAACTTAATGTCCAGAAATAAGGCAAAAGAGCAGAATTAGGCATTTTGGCCCATCAAGCCTACAATGCCATTCCATCACAGCTGATTTATTATCCTTCTCAGTGTCATTCTCCTGTCTTCTCCCAAAGCCTTTGACACCCTTACTAATCAGGAACCTATCAACCCCCACTATTAAGCCTATCTAATGACTTGGCCTCCATAGGTAAAGGTGCTGAGGAAGGGGATTTCTTGGAATGTATGGGGGATGGTTTTTTGAACCAACATGTCGAGGAACCAACTAGAGAGCAGGCTATTCTAGACTGGGTATTGAGCAATGAGGAAGGGTTAATTAGCAATCTTGTCTTGAGAGGCCCCTTGGGTAAGAGTGACCACAATATGGTGGAATTCTTCATTAAGATGGAGAGTGACATAGTTAATTCAGAAACAAAGGTTCTGAACTTAAAGAAGGGTAACTTTGAAAGTATGAGACGTGAATTAGCTAAGATAGACTGGCAAATGACACTTAAAGGGTTGATGGTGGATATGCAATGGCAAGCATTTAAAGATCGCATGGTTGAACTACAACAATTGTTCATCCCAGTTTGGCAAAAGAATAAATCAAGGAAGGTAGTGCACCCGTGGCTGACAAGGGAAATTAGGGAGAGTATCAATTCCAAAGAAGAAGCATACAAATTAGCCAGAAAAAGTGGCTCACCTGAGGACTGGGAGAAATTTAGAGTTCAGCAGAGGAGGACAAAGGGCTTAATTCGGAAGGGGAAAAAAGATTATGAGAGAAAACTGGCAGGGAACGTAAAAACTGACTGTAAAAGCTTTTACAGATATGTGAAAAGAAAAAATTGGTTAAGACAAATGTAGGTCCCCTACAGACAGAAACAGGTGAATTGATTATGGGGAGCAAGGACATGGCAGACCAATTGAATAATTACTTTGGTTCTGTCTTCACTAAGGAGGACATAAATAATCTTCCAGAAATAGTAGGGAACAGAGAGTCCAGTGAGATGGAGGAACTGAGGGAAATACATGTTAGTAGGGAAGTGGTGTTAGGTAAATTGAAGGGATTGAAGGCAGATAAATCCCCAGGGCCAGATGGTCTGCATCCCAGAGTGCTTAAGGAAGTAGCCCAAGAAATAGTGGATGCATTAGTGATAATTTTTTACAACTCTTTAGATTCTGGACTAGCTCCTGAGGATTGGAGGGTGGCTAATGTAACCCCACTTTTTAAAAAAGGAGGGAGAGAGAAACCAGGGAATTATAGACCGGTTAGCCTAACATTGGTGGTGGGGAAACTGCTAGAGTCAGTTACCAAAGATGTGATAACAGCACATTTGGAAAGCGGTGAAATGATCGGACAAAGTCAGCATGGATTTGTGAAAGGAAAATCATGTCTGACGAATCTCATAGAATTTTTTGAGGATGTAACTAGTAGAGTGGATAGGGGAGAACCAGTGGATGTGGTATATTTGGATTTTCAAAAGGCTTTTGACAAGGTCCCACACAGGAGATTAGTGTGCAAACTTAAAGCACACGGTATTGGGGGTAAGGTATTGATGTGGATAGAGAATTGGTTGGCAGACAGGAAGCAAAGAGTGGGAATAAATGGGACCTTTTCAGAATGGCAGGCAGTGACTAGTGGGGTACCACAAGGCTCAGTGCTAGGACCCCAGTTGTTTACAATATATATTAATGACTTGGATGAGGGAATTAAATGCAGCATCTCCAAGTTTGCGGATGACACGAAGCTGGGCGGCAGTGTTAGCTGTGAGGAGGATGCTAAGAGGATGCAGGGTGACTTGGATAGGTTAGGTGAGTGGGCAAATTCATGGCAGATGCAATTTAATGTGGATAAATGTGAAGTTATCCACTTTGGTGGCAAAAAGAGGAAAACAGATTATTATCTGAATGGTGGCCGATTAGGAAAAGGGGAGGTGCAATGAGACCTGGATGTCATTATACACCAGTCATTGAAAGTGGGCATGCAGGTACAGCAGGCGGTGAAAAAGGCGAATGGTATGCTGGCATTTACAGCAAGAGGATTTGAGTACAGGAGCAGGGAGGTACTACTGTAGTTGTACAAGGCCTTGGTGAGACCACACCTGGAGTATTGTGTGCAGTTTTGGTCCCCTAATCTGAGGAAAGACATCCGTGCCATAGAGGGAGTACAAAGAAGGTTCACCAGATTGATTCCTGGGATGGCAGGACTTTCATATGATGAAAGGCTGGATGAACTAGGCTTATACTCGTTGGAATTTAGAAGATTGAGGGGGGATCTGATTGAAACGTATAAAATCCTAAAGGGATTGGTCAGGCTAGATGCAGGAAGATTGTTCCCGATGTTGGGGAAGTCCAGAACGAGGGGTCACAGTTTGAGGATAAAGGGGAAGCCTTTTAGGACTGAGATTAGGAAAAACTTCTTCACACAGAGAGTGGTGAATCTGTGGAATTCTCTGCCACAGGAAACAGTTGAGGCCAGTTCATTGGCTATATTTAAGAAGGAGTTAGATATGGCCCTTGTGGCTAAAGGGATCAGGGGGTATGGAGGGAAGGCTGGTGCAGGGTTCTGAGTTGGATGATCATCCATGATCATACTGAATGGCGGTGCAGGCTTGAAGGGCCGAATGGCCTACTCCTGCACCTATTTTCTATGTTTCTATGTTTCGACAACAATCTGTGGCAATTAATTCTCTCCACCTGTGCTTTGATCAGATGGGGAAACTCTCATTGTTCTCTTTCAAGCAGAGAATGTGGAGAGGAGATAAGATGGTGATGCTTAAAATACTGAGCGGTCTAGACAGAAAAAGAAAAGGGGAATTTGTTGGAAATATTGAGAACTATTGGTAAATAGCATGATGTGAAGATAGACGGGCTTACAGAAAGTGTGAGGTGCATTTTCAGTTTTATGTCACTGGCAATATTATAATAAACTAAGTTGTATAAATATGTGAAACAGCAGCAATAAAAGATGAAAAGTGGCCAGTGCAGGGGGAGAGTGTGCTGCAGACTGGGAGTTGTGGGGGGGAGCAGAGCACTTGGGCAGCTTGGGGCAAAATGTTGTTACCCAGCCTGACAGTTCTGGGTCTTTCGCCTGATAGCAGGAGGTCAAAGAGATTGGGGAAGGTTAGATTCCCTCTCCCGTCACTGTACGTAAGCAGCACTCTCCAGTAGTTACTTGTGTCTCTTAAGAGGTTGGCTTTGGAGCTGAAGCTGCACAATTGTACAATGGATCAACACCCAAACTGGCAGATTGGGCTTTGTAGACACAAGAGAAGCTGGAACTCCTGAGCAGCACTACTTCCCGCCACTGCCCGTAAGGAGTTTGTACGTTCTCCCCATGGCCGCGTGGGTTTCCTCTGGGTGCTCTGGTCTCTTTGCGCATTTGAAAAATGTATGGCTTAGTAGGGTAATTAGTCACATGGGTGTAATTGCGTGGTGCAGACTAGCTGGACTGAAAGGGCCAGTAACCGTGCTGCAAGTGTCGAAAAAACACACACACACACAAAATGCTGGCGGAACTCAGCAGGTCAGGCAGCATCTATGGAGGGAAATGAGACTAGGGGAGCCCAGTGATGCTGGTAGGGGCACTTCCAATAGAAGATTCTGATCCCTGAGAGACAGTGTTAGCCTCTATGTAGCCCTCTTCTAGTGTCAGTAAAACATGAAAGAGATTTCTGGTGAATGCTTGTGATTCCTATTCATACATTAGCAGAGTTCACATTTTCGGGGAATGACAATAGATCAGGACGAATTGAGGTAAGAGACACAATCTCCACTATTGTGGAGGGTTATCTTAACTTTGATTTAGGGTCTCAAGATTGTGTTGGAACGAACAGATTTCGGCTTCTTTGTGAGCAAATCAGACTATCCCTCAATTTATTGAAGTTTGGGTAATGGAGAGGGTTACAGTGGACAAAAATTGTGGGATTAGCATTTAAATCAAAATAATCAAGATGCAGGGAGCATGGATTAATTTGAAGGTGCACATACAAGGGTACTGTGCAAAGTCAGGGTATTCCCATCAGTGAGAATTTATCCGCTCGCTAATGACCTGTTATATCGGAATACGTGAGTAATGATCACAGCACCTGGGACTGCTTGGGAACATGTGAATCTGACAACCTGAGAGAATTTATTCAGACATCAACAGTGCCTGATCCTTATAATCGTGACTTTTTTTGTTTTGTTCCTTAATATAAAACATCTGGATACAGGAAGTCTGATGTTAAAATAAGTCATAAATCTTTGCAGCAATTCAATTTTAATATCCTCTCTAAACTGACTTGACAAAGCACCCTGGAATGTCCAGTTTTGCTGGGCCCAATCTTCTAGAGTTTGTAAGCAGCCAAGTAGTGGCATGTCAGTGGGTTGTACTTCAGGGACAGGCACCAGAATGTGGAGGTTTCAAACATTTAATGGAATGGCATACAGATGGTCTAGAAGTTAAAGAATTAGAATCATGTTTACTATCCTGTGCCCATGATGACGCTGGCTGAGCCTATAATATGTCTCCGTACCTCCTTTCCCCTTTATTACCCACTTTCTACTTGTCTCCTTTTCTGTTTTAGTCCTTTCCTCCTCCCCCTTTGCCCTCACCCCTTTTCATCTTCCTCCCCCTTCCCCCCACAGTACTCCCTTTGTTCATCCACTTTTAGCCTTCCTTTATCTCTCTCTTCCTTTCCCTTTCCTCTTTCCCTCCATTCTCTCTTGTTTCTCCACTCTCCCTCCATTCTCCTACCTTTGCATTTTCATTGCTATTCCTCATTCTTTCTTCCCTCCACTGTTCCTCCATTCCAATTTATTTCCTCTGCTTTGTCTTTCCCTTTAATCCCACTTCCCACACTTCCTGTTCCTTTCTAACATTTTCCCTGTTTTTCAGCCTGTCCATTGGGATCATTTAAGCCTCTGCAAGGAGACAATCTCTGTCTGAACTGTCCAATCAACAGCCGGACCACCAGTGAAGGGGCCACAAATTGCATCTGCCGGAATGGGTACTATCGTTCAGACTCCGATCCACACAACATGCCCTGTACCAGTAAGTTCACTGTAACAATCTCCTATTGTGTAAACGAGGAGTAGACCCAGGTAAACTCAAGAGACACAAACATTGTAGACAAACAGTTTCAGATATGGTGGGGGGGGGTGGGGGGGAATACTGGGGTAGAGCTGATACAGTCCTGTCAGTCTGGAAGATTTGGACTGAACTCAGAGACACACAGAGACTAGCTTTGATTAACACACAGCCCATGAGCTGTATTAAAACAAGACTTTTAATTAACTGTTCAGGCAAACCTACCCAAGCTCACTCTATAGACAAATGTGGTTAGTATCCAAATACCTCTGGCATCAGCAGTCAAAGATACCTGTGGCCACCAATAAAGCCCAGCTGTAGTTACCAGGTTAATGAAAATAGTGATCTACAATATTGCAATGTGGGAAACTGTCAAATATGAATGGAAGTGATTTCCAAATCAACAAAAGTGATATCCTGTGATGAAACTAACAGCCTATGTTCCTATGAGACGTTGTTGTCTGATTACTGTGAGGAGGGTACATGGAAAGAGGTTTATTTTTTCCAAAATTGGTTCCTCTTTGAGTTTAATAGTATTTCTGAAAACTCGTTGTTATTACAGTCTGTGATATCATAACTCAGGAATAGGATAGGAATGGAGAGGGAAAGGAGAGTAACTACAGTGGATAGGGAAGGAATGAGGAATAGAGATTAAAAGGGCCAACGTGGTGTAAAGGAGGGACAATAAAGAGGGATATGAGAGAGAATGGAGGGAAAGAGGAGGGGGAAAGCAGGAAGGAGAGAAAGGAGGCATTGATTCTAATCATTAAAAAAACACATTCGTGAGAGCATACAAAATTAGGTCCCTTGGTCCCTTAATACAGTGTGGTCATTCAGTACAGTTTTGACTCAGGGCTCAATTCCTCTTCTCTGCTGTATGCCCTATCCCTAATCTTCCAGAAATTAATGTGTCTCATGTTTAAATGCCTCAAGATCTGTCCCTAACCCTGCAGCTAGATTTGTTATTCAAGATCAAACGAGCCAGTGATTATTTATTTATCTTATTTATTGACATACAACGTGGAATTGGCCCTTCAAGCCACGCTGCCAAGCAATTGCCCAATTTAATCTTCGCCTAAGCATGGGACAATTCACAGTGACCAATGAACCTACCTACCAGAGCATGAGGAATTCTGCAGATGCTGGAAATTCAAGCAACACACATCAAAGTTGCTGGTGAACGCAGCTGGCCAGGCAGCATCTCTAGGAAGCGGTACAGTCGACGTTTCGGGCCGAGACCCTTCGTCAGGACTAACTGAAAGAAGAGCTAGTAAGAGATTTGAAAGTGGGAGGGGGAGGGGGAGATCCAAAATGATAGGAGAAGACAGGAGGGGGAGGGATGGAGCCAAGAGCTGGACAGGTGATAGCAAAAGGGATATGAGGGGATCATGGGACAGGAGGCCCAGGGAGAAAGAAAAGGGGGAGGGGGGGAAAAACTCAGAGGATGGACAAGGGGTATAGTCAGAGGGACAGAGGGGGAAAAAGGAGACAGAGAGAAAGAATGTGTGTATATAAATAAATAATGGATGGGGTACGAGGGGGAGGTGGGGCATTATCAGAAGTTAGAGAAGTCAATGTTCATGCCATCAGGTTGGAGGCTACCCAGATGGAATATAAGGTGTTGTTCCTCCAACCTGAGTGTGGCTTCATCTTTACAGTAGAGGAGGCCGTGCATAGACTTTGATGTGTGTTGCTACCAACCAGAATGTCTTTTGGAGCGTGGGAGGAAACTGAAGCACCCGGAGGAAACTGGAGCGTGGGAGGAAACCAGAGCACCCAGAAGAAACCAGATCACCTGGAGGAAACCAGAGCGCCTGGGGGAAACCGGATCACCCGGAGGAAACTGGAGCACCCGGAGGAAACCGGAGTACCTGGAGGAAACTGGAGCACCCGGAGGAAACCAGAGCACCCAGGGGAAACTGGAGCACCTGGAGGAAACTGGAGCACCCGGAGGAAACTGGAGCATGGGAGGAAACTGGAGCACCCGGAGGACACTGGAGCACCCGGAGGAAACCCGCACGGTCACAGGGAGCACATGCAAACTCCTTACAGACAGTGGCAGGAATTGAACCTGGGTCGCTTATATTGAAAACTGTTGTGCTAACCTGCCATCGAGCTGTCAGAAACACCTGTATTCAGTGGTGAAATATATCTGCATTCAAACCTGGAACACATTTAGTGCCATCCACGGATCAATATACAAAATAAAAACTGAAGTATTGCCCCTGGCCCCTTGAGTCTGCTGTCCAGTGATCCCTCTCCCCACCAATTTCCTCCTCCATCACTTATATGCCTCCCTCCCTCCCCAGGCGCTTACCCTGTAACTGCACTAACTGTTACACCTACCCCTACGCTTGCTCCCTCCCCCCTTCACAGTCCTTCCAGCTGAGGAACTCCTTCACATAAGAATCAATTGGTCTTATTCCTTGTCAGCCAGGTCCCAGCCAAACCAAACTTAGAGGAACAACACCTCATACCTGCATATTCTCCAACCTAGCAGCTTGAACATCAAACTTTCAAACTTCCGGTAACTGCTCCCCCTCTGTACTTTATCTGTTTTTCTGTTCTTTATCATTTCCTGATCCAGCTGGGCCCCATCACCCTATCTCTTTCCCCTCCACCCTCTTCATAGAAAACCATAGAAAAACTACAGCACAGGAACAGGCCTTTTGGCCCTTCTTGGCTGTGCCAAACTATTTTCTGCCTAGTCCCACTGACTCGCACATGGACCATATCCCTCCATACACCTCCCATCCATATATCTGTCCAATTTATTCTTAAATGTTAAAAAAGAACCTGCATTTACCACCTCGTCTACCACCATCCACGCAGTCCTGCCACTGGCTCACCTCCCCATCTGTATTCCATGCTCAACCAACTTCTATCAAATTCCAGCATCTGTAGCCATTTGTCACTTCCACTTATCACTTACCACTTTCTAACATCATACCTGTCACTACTTTCACCTGAATCCACCTATCACCTGCCAGCTCTTGCTCCACCCCTTTCCCTCTCTTCTTTATATTGGTTATCACCCTCTTTCTTTCAGTCCAGGTGAAGGGTCTGACCCAAAACATCAAAGTTCAAGGTAAATTTTTTATAAAACTACTTATATGTCACAATATACCATCTTGCAGGCATAGTCAAGCACCTTTTCACTATTTCTTATGACAAACAACAATTAACTCAGAGTGGATAAATCATAAGCAAATTTATTTTACTTACAGCAAGGGAAGACTAGCAGTTTGCGAGAGCTGGTGATAGCTTTGTAAAAAGAGACAGCATCATCAGTCCTTTATTCACAAGTGTTGGCTACTTACGCCAATTCAAGGACAGGGTATATTCTGTTCATCTGCTTATCAGTATACTTGGCATTCTAACAGTAACGGATCCACTTGTCTTTCTGCAGTTTGTCATATACTCAAGGTCCATCGGTATAATGTTTGCATGAACACAATTAGCCTAGCATTCTGGTACAATACAGGTTCCATTTTGTTACTACCTGTACAAGTAAAGTACATTTCCACAGCATTCACAGTAGAACTGAGAAACACAATATAATCAACGAAAAGCAACACACAAGCTAAGACAGATGAACACCCAATGTGCAAAAAGAAGAAAAACTGGGCAAATAATAAATAAATAATGAGAACATGAGTTTTAGAGTCCTTAAGGTGAGTTCATGGGTTTTGGAATCAATTTAGAGTTGAAGTGAGTGAGGTTATCACACTGGCTGGATGGTTAAAGGGTTGAACTGTTCCTGAACCTGATGATGTAGGACCTAAGGCTTCTATACCACTTTCTTGATGGCAAAAGCAAGAAGAGAGCATGGGCTGGATGGTGGGGGTTTTGAAGATGGATGTTGTTTTCCTGTGGCAGCACTCAGGTAGATATGCTCAATGGTTGAGAGGGCTTTTCCTGTGATGGGCTCTTTTCAGTTTTTGGACATTGATGCAACAGTCAGGATCCTCTGCACTGTGCATCTATAGAAGTCTGTCAAAGGTTTAGAAGACATGCCACAAAGATGTAAGTATAAAGTGAGGAGAGCAAGGGGCTAAGCCCCCAGCCCTGTGGGGTACTTGTGCTGAAGGTTATTGTGGAGGAGACATTGTTGCCAATCCATTCTGACTGGGGTCTACAAGTGAAGAAATCGAGGATCCAGTTGCAGGAGGGAGTATTGAGGCCCAGGTCTAGGTACTTGGTGAGTAGATCTGGGGATGATAGTGTTGAGCTGTAGTCAACAAATGCATCTTCTCTGTCCAGATGTTCCAGAGCTGAGTGTGAGCCAATGGTGGTATTTGCTGTTGACCCATTGTGATGATAGGCAAATTGAAACATCAACTATCCATTTCCCTCCACAGGTGCTGCCTTTCATGGTGAGTTTCTCCAGCATTTTGTGTGTTGCTCCAGATTTCAGCATCTGCACCCTCTTGTGTCTACATCATAAAAGATAATATTTTAAAAGAGATGCTGTATGATTGAGCTGGTGTGTGGGTGCACAGAGCATACGAGGAAGCACACTCTATTCATTATCAGTAGAATGCAAAACCTTCAGAAGACACTGATCTGGCTTCAGCTGCAATATCCAGCACTAATATTGTGGTCACTTTGTGAACAGCAGAATGCAAAGGTATTGGAGAGGATCGAGAGGAAATTTATAAAGATGGTTCCTGGAATGAGGGACTGCAGGTACATGGATACATTAGAGAGAATGGGATTGTTCTCTACCAAAGAGCAATCTGAGGGGAGATCAGCTGGAGTATAAAATGATGAGTGGTCTGGAGTGTGAGTAAGGGAAACTGGTCTCTGATGAAGGTTCAGGTACAAGTGGTCACTGGTATAAATTAAAAGGGAGAAGAATGAAGGTTTACATGAGGAGCATGAGCAGTATGTAGCTGAAATCTGGAATGCCCTGTGGTGGATGCAGTTTCCCTATGGCCTTCAGGAGAGATGCGGTGAAATTTATGATGAGGAACAACTTGCAGGAGATGGGGGAGGAAGCTGGTATCCTGCACAGACAAAGTGAGTCAAATGGCTGCCTTTTTCGCTCAACCATTCTCTTAACATAGAATATACACCGAATGCAATCTTGAAGAGGAATTTCGTTATGTTATAGAAATAGTAGAAAAATATGCCAAGTACTATTGCTTTTCAGTCATGTTTTTATAATTTGTGTTATGTGAGTCGAATAATTTTATCTTTATCTTTTCCAAGCAACGCCATCTGAACCGCAGACTGTTATTTCCAGTGTAAATGAAACATCCCTGAACCTGGAATGGACATCTCCACACGAGACAGGAGGCAGGGAAGATGTAGTTTACAACGTGATCTGCAAGACCTGCAAATCTGGACACGGACGCTGTACTCGATGTGGGGATCACGTGCAGTTTGTTCCACGTCAGCTGGGTTTGGCTGAGCCGCATGTTTACATCAGCGATCTGTTGGCACACACACAGTACACCTTTGAGATCCAAGCTGTGAATGGAGTCTCCGATCAAAGTCCTTACTCACCCAGCTTTGCATCCATCAATATCACCACTAATCAAGCTGGTAAGGGAGTTGTTACTTTCCATTCATGCTTAAGCAGGTGTTGTGTAATTCCTACCTCTGTGATTAGAATAACTTGAAAGAATAACACTGACCTTCATCTAGAACAGCAGCTTCCTAAATTTCATGTTTTGTTTCTTTAGTTCTTGCCTGTTACATTTTATACAATACTATTCCATTGTTGCATTCTTGCCAGAATGATCAGCACAATGATTTTGTGTGGACTCTGACTATGACACTGGAGTTCAGCAGTCTAGTTGCATCTGATGCAGAGAAATCTCTTCACTGATTTCATTGAAAGGGAAAGCTGTGAGAATTGAAGGGTATTTTTAGATTTTGTTTTTATTGCTAAAACTTATTGGATTTTTAAAAATTGTTACATTTTTAAATATTCTAGTTTTTATTTATTAATTTTACTGGCTTAATCAGCAATGAATAATTCTGCATATATTATCCAAGTTGAGAGCCAGCTTTGCCAGGTCTCTCTGATAATTTGGGATTTTATTGGCAGGTTTTGCTCAGCAGAGCTTCTCCCCACACATGTCCTTTTGGTTGAGGAACTCACTGGCTTTGTCCAACAGGACTTATACTTTATCCTTTATTGTCACCAAACAATTGATACTAGAACGTACAATCATCACAGCGATATTTGATTCTGCGCTTCCTGCTCCCTGGAGTACCAATCGACAGTAAATATTAAAAATTTAAATTATAAATCATAAATAGAAAATAGAAAATGGAAAGTAAGGTAGTGCAAAAGAACCAAGAGGCAGGTCCGGATATTTGGAGGGTACGGCCCAGATCTGGGTCAGGATCTGTTCAGCAGTCTTATCACAGTTGGAAAGAAGCTGTTCCCAAATCTGGCCGTACGAGTCTTAAAGCTCCTGAGCCTTCTCCCGGAGGGAAGAGGGACGAAAAGTGTGTTGGCTGGGTGGGTGGTGTCCTTGATGATCCTGGCAGCACTGCTCCGACAGCGTGCGGTGTAAAGTGAGTCCAAGGATGGAAGATTGGTTTGTGTGATGTGCTGCACCGTGTTCACAATCTTCTGCAGCTTCTTCCAGTCTTGGACAGGACAACTTCCATACCAGGTTGTGATGCACCCTAGAAGAACGCTTTCTACGGTGCATCTATAAAAATTAGTGAGGGTTTTAGGGGACAGGCCAAATTTCTTTAGTTTTCTCAGGAAGTAAAGGCGCTGGTGGGCCTTCTTGGCAGTGAACTCTGGTACAAGATTTGGTTCTTTAGCTTCATCTGAGGCCACGCCTTCAGTAACAAGGGCACTGAGATGTGTTTCGCCTTCTCAGCCTGAGCGATATCCCCCTTTTTAGCCGTGTATCAGATAGTGCCAATGCTCGGGTCATCATACTGAGCCGCCCCCACTTCCTCGGGGCTCAACTCCGGCAGCTGCCTGTTCCTCAGAGCAGTCAAATTACAGTAAACAGTGGGTAGTGCGTCATCATCAACCCCCATTAGGTCTCTGGCTTTAGCGTTGCTCGCAAAGTGACACCTGGTCTTCACTCCCGGGGCAGGGATGCTCTCCCACTCCTCGTCCGTGCCCAATCCCTCATGCGCCTGATGAGATAAAGCATCTGCATCGATGTTCCGGCTCCTTCGCTGATACTTCAGGCTGAACTCATAGGCAGACAAGGCCACCAACCACCGATGCCCTGTAGCATCCAGTTTCGCCGAGGTCAGAATATAAGTGAGAGGATTGTTGTCTGTCCTCACCATAAACTTGGCCCTGTATAGATAGTCACTCAGCTTGTCCACCACTGCCTATTTCAGCGCCAGAAACTCCAACTTGTGAGTGGGATAGTTTCTCTCAGAAGGTGACAAACTTCGGCTGGCAAACGCCACTGGCCTTAATCCATTGCCCTGTTCCTGGTACAGGACAGCCCCCAGACCCTCATGACTGGCATCAGTATGTAGCACATACGGCTTCCAGGGTCAGCAAAGCTAGCACCGGGGCCTGTGTCAGCGCCTTTTCAGCGATTGGAATGCCTCCTCGAATTGAACATCCCACCTTGGTCCAAAGGGCTCCGACGGGTTCAGATATCATCCTGCCTCCTGCCCTCGGTCCCCCTTCCTTTTCTTCCCCACGGGGGGATAACCACACAAAAGCTGGTTCAGTGGGTGACTCATTTTAGCGTATCCTTTCACGAATCGCCGATAATACCCACAGAACCCCAAAAACGAGCGCAGGGCGCTCACAGCCTGGGGTCTCGGCCAGGTGGTCACCATGTCTATCTTAGCCGTATCAGTAGCCACTCCCTCTCGCGAGATTATGTGTCTGACATAGCCGATAGACGTCTTGCAGAACTGGCATTTGCCCAGGGAAAGTTTCAACCCTTCCTCCCTCAGCCGGTTTAATACCGCCAGCAGCCGCTCCTCATGCTCCTCCAAAGTAGATCCAAACACTATCAGGTTATCCAGATACACCAACACCTCGAGCAAGTTCATATCCCCCACTGTCCTCTCCATGACCCCCTGGAAGGTGGCTGGGGCCCCCGATATGCCTTGGGGCATTCGTTCAAACTGAAAGAATCCCAGGGGACAGATGAAGGCTGTCTTCTCTTTATCGGCCCCACTCATCAGAATCTGGTAATACCCACTCCGCAAATCCAATACACTAAACCACTGGGCACCACTCAAACAGGCCAATGCGTCTTCAACCCCCGGGACCATATACTGGTCAGGGACAGTGTGCCGGTTCAGGGTCCTATAGTCCATGCACATACGTACCTTCCCATTTTTCTTCCGAGCCACTACTATGGGGGACACATAGGGGCTCCGGGACTCCGCGATAATCCCTGCATCCTTCAACTGGCGCAAGTGCTGCAGCACATCTTCCACGTCAGACGGGGCCAGCCGCTGCGACCTTTCTCTAAGCGGGGTGTCATTTGTCACCCAGATAGTGTGACAAATGCTCTTGGAACAACCCACATCAAACTCGCCCTGAGAAAAGACATCCCCTAGCTTCAACATCTTCTCCACTAGCCTTCCGTTACACTCCGGCGGCACAGTAGAGTCCTCAAAATTAAAGGCCTACTCATTCAGCCGCCCCCTTTCCTCCAATAATTTTCCTCCAGTGGGCCTCACGGGGGGCGCTAGACATCACCGTCGCTGGGAACAAGTGCGTGAGGGGCATCCCGCGCTTAAATGATCTCCCTCTCTGTTGTGTTCCTTACAATCACCCCTACCCAGTATGCCTGTACAACTCAGGACCTCTGCAGTTCAGGTCTCACCAGCACCCCAGCTGGGAACCGGGACTCCCCTTCAAGGTCTTCTGGGTCGTCTACTAACAGGGCCTCTCCTGCCAGTACTCCAGGGAATCTGGGGGTCCCCAACACTAGCGCCACCTCCCCTGGCCGTATCACTTTAGGCCTCGCCTGAGTACACCACACCGTCCCTCTTTTGAACTCAGGGTCCAGCCTTCTGTGACCACCCGCTTCTTCGAACGTCGCTCGAAACACTGGGTGTACCGAGAGGGTCTCCAGAAAGTTCTCCCCCACTTTCTCCTTACAGGCTCCCAGGAGCCGTCGCACCAGAG
Organism: Mobula hypostoma; assembly: GCF_963921235.1. NCBI lineage: Eukaryota > Metazoa > Chordata > Chondrichthyes > Myliobatiformes > Myliobatidae > Mobula > Mobula hypostoma. The sequence goes on along the minus strand of NC_086121.1, from coordinate 46,052,644 downwards.
GGGAGTTAGTCCCCACCAGAAGGGCAGTGTCAACTGTTTCCACCGGATCCAGACAAACCAACACCAACGTCTCAAGGGCTTCAGACACTTCCACATTACCCTCCGAGAATTCCAGTCTCACTGACAGGTACCCATCGTACGGGTAATCACCATTACTTACACCCCAAATCTCCAGGGCATTAAACGGGGTTACGGGCAAATGCTTTAGGTATTTGTTGTAGAACGACCAGTATAATAAGGTGACCTGCGACCTGGTATCAAGGATGCTCCTTGCAAAGATTCCCTCTATCCGTAGGGACACACTGGAGCGGGGTCCCACTAATCCATCTGGGCTTGGGCTTGCGGGGGTCCCATGGCAGATTTCTGGGAACATGTTCCTCCAGAGATCTCTGTCCGTTCCCTCACTGAGTCTCTCCTATGTTTCCCATCACCTCTCCCTTCTTAGTCGCCCGGGGGCTTGCCCTCCGCGGGGTGTCTTTACTCTCACAATCCCCCTGGAAGTGTCCCTCTTCTCCACAGCTGTAGCACACCTCCTGCCACTCACATTCCCACTGGAAATGCCCCTCTTTCCCACAGTTATAGCACACGCTATCTGCCACTCCCACCCCTGAAGGGGGTGCTCTCCCTGTCAAACCACTCATGCGACGGGTCCCTACCCACTTGGGCCCCCTTGGGTCGCTCATTTCTCAACCCTACCACCACCTCCTGTACTGCTGAGGATCGTTCCCAGTGGCCAGAGTCCATTTTCCAGCCCAACGCGCTTTCATCCTCCCGCACCTCTCTATTCAGCTGACCGAATGATGGAGGGGGGCTTCTTTTATAGGACTGCTGGAGACTCCAAGCCACCTTGTCCTCCCCCAGGGAACCCCTAGATATCTGATTCATCCTCAACTTCACCACCTCATCCATCTTCACTAGTCCTCAGCACCACAACCCATTAAGCATTATCTCCAGCTGAAAAATGTATTCTGAGAGCTTTATCCCTCTTCCCTGCCACATGTTTTGAAACTCCGCTAAAAGCTCTCAGGAACCTCCCGTCAATCCAAAAGCACCCTCCAAAGCTTCCAGATACTCTGCCGGGGAAGCCGAGGACTGTTCAGCTTTCAGCCCCCGGACGACTCCAGCCACCACTCCCCGCAAACTTTCCACCGATCTCTGTCTATTCTCATCTGAGCCTGGCCACTCCGCTAACAACAGGGATGTGTTTTTGAGCCATGTCTCATAATCGTTCTCCCCTCCCGGGGTGTGCATGGCTCCTGAGAAAATTCTCAGCTTCGGAGGTCGGGGGGGCGGGGGGGTCCTCGGCCCTTCTCACCAGGGAGGTAATGGCGGCTGCCAACTCGGAGGTCTCACCTCTAACTGGGGGTCGGAGCCTGACCAATCCTTCCCACTCTGACCCCTCTTCCCTTATTACCCCGAGAACTTGTTCCCTTGCAAATTCCTTCAACCCTCCACCACTGGCTACTGGCACCTCCCCTGACTTCTCCTCAAGCTCCTCCTCCGGTGTCTCTTCTTATTCATCCTCCGAGAGGGAGTGGAAGTCCCACGGCCCCACCTCCCCCGGACGCTAACCATTGCTGGCAGTTCCAACATCATGACATCAGCACTCGTATGAACCAACACTCAGCTGGATTCCACTTCTTTACCGCACCTTCTAGCTATCAGTTCTACCTTGCCGATAGCTTTAATCAGACTCAACCCTCGCACTAGCACTTCTTCCGAAGTGCAGAAATCCACCCACTTAACAGGCTCACATGATTAACCGGTACATCCTTGAACTCACAGCAGCTTACAATCTTATCTCGATCCATCTCCGCACTACTTAACATGGTGATTTATACAGCTTACACAGAATCCAATCCCAGACGAGCCCCCACAAATGCAATGCTCAGGTCTATCGGCTCATCCGCCCGCCCAACTGTGTCTCACGTTTGTGTAGTTGCTGTGTAATGCCACCTGATGCAAACTCACACATCAAATATCAGACAGCACACAATGTACAATTTTCAGATTACACTTTATAAATCTTACTAGAACTATGTAATTAATAGAGGTACAGTATAAAAGGGAAAGTAAAAGGCGCCAAACTTATCAGAGTTCAACTACTTCGTGTACAACCGTTGGAGCTCAATTAATGGGGTCCTCTTTCCACCAGGCTAATCTCCTCCGACCCCCTCGACTCGCCGCTCAGGACCACAGCGCGTCCAGCACATCCTTCTTCTTTGGGTCTCCTCCTGAAAAGCCCCCCAAACCACACGGTTCCCAGCCATATGAGATAGAATATCACCCACAAAAAGAATAACATGGACACTCATTGGTTCGTTCACTCTCTTATCAATAATATAACCCAAACAAGCAGAGAGAGAGAGAACTCCTTACATCACAGTTATTATTACAGAAAAGCCTTTTTATTCTAACGTAACAAAGAAGCCATTTTATGAGCCTTCGCAATAACATAAAAGAAGAAACCCCTGACATACACAATATCCACCAATTCTGCTTGTTCTATCCCGCCTCAGCAATTGCAAGCTGTCCAGGCCCTGAGGCAGCAAAGCAGCCCTAAACCATGACGCTCCTTCCACCATGCTACATTGTTGTTATGAGGTTATGGTGTTGGTGTAATTAATGAAGAAAACCATGTAATTACAAAGGATTCACAAACTTTTTCTTGCAACTGTGTTTATCCTATGTCTTCCGAATAGCTTCCAGAAACTCCAGTTGTGGCTGCTCTGCCATCATCCCTGCTAGTGTCCCCTTTCAATTAACTTTGGCAGCTCCTCTCTCTTGCCTCTGAAATTCTCTTTACTCCACTATAGTACTGATACACCTGACTTCAGCTTCTCCCTCTCAGACTTCAGGGTGAATTCTGTTATTAGTATCACACACAAAATGCTGGAGGCCAGGTAGCATCTATGGAAAAGAGTACAGTTGATGTTTGAGGCTGAGACCCTTCAGAAGGACAGTTGTTTCTATTATTAGTATGATCACTGGCTTCTAGGAGCCCTTTATCTTCAGCTCCCTTGTCAAATCTGGTTCATTACACAACACACAATCCCAAATAACTGATCCCCAAGTGAGCTCAACCTCAAGCTGCTCTAAAAAGCCATCTTGTAGGCATTCTACAAATTCTCAGTCCTGGGATCCTGTACAAACCTGATTTTCCCAATTTACCTACATATTGAAATTCCCCAAGACTATCGTAACATTCCCCCTTTGACAGGCATTTACAATGAGTACTCAGATGAAGAAAGACCATTTAGGGTAGAACTGAAAGCCTCAAGTCCTTGCACCAGGTAATCAGTGCAAAGCAACACTCACAACACGCTGGAGGAACTCAGCAGGTCGGGCAGCATCCGTGGAAACGATCAGTCAACATTTCGGGCTGGAACCCTTCATCAGGACTGAAGAGGGAAGGGGCAGAGGCCCTATAAAGAAGGTGGGGGGAAGGTGGGAAGAACACAACACCTCACCAGTTATCTTTCCAGCAGTCACATCGGACATTTCTTGCCCCTTTTGTGCCTGGGGTTTCCACACTGGCCTTATCAGACACCTGAGAATCAGAGTGGAAGTAAATCATTCCTGATCCTGAATGAACTGTCTGAAAAGAAGTGTGAGTAAGCACTCATCCTGCAACCAATAATATCCCAGAGTTCAGGCTGTCCCAGCCTGAACTCTCTGCCTTTAGTAATATTTTTGTTCTTTAATCTAGAGTACAGAAACAAGCCCTTCCAGCCCAATAAGACCCACGCTGCCGTGTTACACCCATGTGACCACTTAACCTACTAACTCATACATCTTTGGAATGTAGGAGGAAATCAATGCAACCAGGCGGACCTCATAAGGTCATGGGGAGAACATACAAACTCCTTACAGACTGGGTCACTGGTGCTGTAACAGTGTTATGTTACGTCTACACTATATATAATAACTAAGATTCAAAGGACCTGGGCTGTGTGGGTGCATAGGCAGACGAAGCAGAGTCCACAGTGATCTTATTCATCAACTGAGTGCATGTAAGGGGCTGAACAGTTGACTCCTGCTTCTGTTACTTTGAGTCAAGGTTTGCTTCTACTCCACAATGTACACCTGTATGAAGAGGCTGGAACAATGGTACTTCAGAAGAAATTTACAACCATCTTTTCATTATTATTCCTGATGGGTTCCTAACAGATTGGTGTACAGATTGTTAATGATTCGATCAGCATGAGATCTTTAGTACTCTTTAGAACTTTAGTAAATTATTTAGATAGTAACAGAACTTTAATCTAGTTTACTTTAAGTCATTGGTTGTGGTATCAACAGTTTATTGTTTAGTTAATTTGTTATAAGGAGAAAGGAGTTCTATATGATCAGTACGAGGGGTTGGGCACCAAATTAGAAATAATGTAGATTGTTATCTGAACTGTATGAAAATTGACAGATAAATAAGATTAGAGAAAGAAATAGAAGTGGATTCCATAAACCATAGAAACATTATATCTGGATGCATCATGCCTTGGTATGGCAACTACAATAAACTGCAAAGAGTTGTGGAGACAGCTCAGCACATCACGGAAACCAGTCTCCCGTCCAAAGACTCTGCCTATACTTCTCAGTGCCTTGGTAAAGCAGCCAGCGTTATCAAGTACCCCATTCACCCCATTCTGTCTTCTCTTCTCTTCCATCGGACAGAAGACTCAAAAGACTGAAAGCACATACCACTAAGCTCTAGAACGGTTGCTATAAGACTCTTGAATGGTTTCCTCTTGCAAGACAGACACTGTACTTTGGTACATGTGACAATAATAAACCAATTCTAATTCCAATTTCAGTTCATGGGGCTCAGGCCAGCTTGCATTTAGTAGCAGATGTACCAATGTGATGGTCTGCAGCTGGATCACTCTAACAAGCTTCCTGACTAAGTAAAGATGATTTTAAATCAATTATAATAAAAATCTTAAATCCCATGAGCCGACCATTTGGAAATCCCAAGGAATTGGCATCTGGCCCACATTCGTCGTCCACCCATCAGCACTCCGATTGCCAATCTCACTGTCCAGTACTCCCAGCTGCCAGCATTAGGCCCATATTCATTGGTCAAATGTCTTTTAAATGTTGTAATTAAATCTGTCTCAACCACCTCTGTGTGAAAAACATCCCTCAGATCCCCTTTAAGTTTTTTCCCTCTTATTTTAAACCTGTTCCCTTTGGTTCTAGACTCCCCTACCTGGGGAAATAAATTTAACTATCTACCTTATATATACTCTTCATAATTTCATAAACCTCCATAAGACCCCCCTTCAGCCCCCTTCATTCCAGTGAGAACAAACTTGTCTTATCCAATCTCTTGGGATGGAATGGCCCTCCATTCCAAGCAACATCTTGGCAAATCTCTTCTGCACTCTCTGTGTTGCTACCACATGCTTCCTATCTTGGGGTGTCCAAAATGGTATATAATGCTACAAGAGCATTTAACCAATACTTTATATAGCCGCAACACAAAGTCCAAAGCCTTGTACTCATTGGTATGCCAGTACTTGATCTTGCAATTTGCGAGACTTCACACTTGTCCAGATTAAGTCAGCGCTACTCCATTGAACTCCCTAGAGCATCTATGTCCCTCTGTATCTTCTGACAACTTCACTATCTATGGCTCACCAATTTTTGTCTTGTCTGTAAATATACTAATCACACCACCTACATTTTCATCCAAGTTATCGGTATACATATTACCCAGGGGACTGTCTCCCTTTTTTGTCTTGTCTCCCTTTCTCTTCACCATTTACACCTCGGACTTCAACTGCTGCACAGAGTCTTGTCATCTTCAGAAGTTTTCGGATGACTCTGCCATAGTTGGATGCATCAGCAAGGGAGATGAGGCTGAGTACAGGGCTACGGTAGGAAACTTTGTCACATGATGTGAGAAGAATTATCTGCAGCTTAATGTGAAAAAGACTAAGGAGCTGGTGGTAGACCTGAGGAGAGCTAAGGTACCGGTGACCCCCGTTTCCATCCAGGGGGTCAGTGTGGACATGGTGGAGGATTACAAATACCTGGGGATACGAATTGACAATAAACTGGTCTGGTCAAAGAACACTGAGGTTGTCTACAAGAAGGGTCAGAGCCATCTCTATTTTGTGAGGAGACTGAGGTCCTTTAACATCTGCCGGACGATGCTGAGGATGTTCTACGAGTCTGTGGTGGCCAGTGCGATCATATTTGCTGTTGTGTGCTGGGGCAGCAGGCTGAGGGTAGCAGACACCAACAGAATCAACAAACTCATTCGTAAGGCCAGTGATGTTGTGGGGATGGAACTGGACTCTCTGACGGTGGTGTCTGAAAAGCGGATGCTGTCCAAGTTGCATGCCATCTTGGACAATGTCTCCCATCCACTACATAATGTACTGGTTGGGCACAGGAGTACATTCAGCCAGAGACTCATTCCACAGAGATGCAACACAGAGCGTCATAGGAAGTCATTCCTGCCTGTGGCCATCAAACTTTACAACTCCTCCCTTGGAGGGTCAGACACCCTGAGCCCATAGGCTGGACCTGGACTTATTTCCTGGCATAATCTGCGTATTACTATTTAACTATTTATGGTTTTATTATTACTATTTAATTATTTATGGTGCAACTGTAATGAAAACCAATTTCCCCCAGGATCAATAAAGTATGACTATGACTATGACTAAACAGCAAAGGCCCAGCACCGACCCCTGTGTACATCACTGCTTACAGACTTCTAGTGGGAAAAATATCCATCCACCACTACTTTTTGCCAATGCCAATGTGGGATCCAGTTTGATTTGCTTTTATCAGAGAGTTGGGGGATGTGGTGATGAGAGATTACCACGGTGTTTGGACAACACTCACAACACGCTGGAGGAACTCAGCAGGTCGGGCAGCATCCGTGGAAAAGATCGGTCGACGTTTCGGGCCGGAATCCTCTGCAGATTATTTTGTGTTTGTGACCACTGTGTTTGGAATTGGAGTAACATGTGACCCATGTCTGCTCCTAGCTTATCTGGTCACAAGCATGCACCCTGTTGTGATGGAATCGTTACCTGAGCATTCCCCTGTAGAGATACCCTGCCTCAACAAGCCGTCTGGCTGAGTTCATTGCCTGTGAGGAGCGATCGGTGGGTCTGCTGATGTTCTAGTGATGCCTTTGCCAAGCTGCTGCATAGCTGAGATTATTGTTCAGGTTCCTTGTATCCACTGCTTTATCTTCCACTGAGCTGAGTTACTCACTGACAGAGTCCCATGTACTTTATAATCTATTGTCGCCAAACAATTGATACTAGAACGTACAATCATCACAGCGATATTTGATCCTGCGCTTCCTGCTCCCTGGATTACAAATATTAAATATTAAAAATATTAAAAATAGTAAAAATTAGTAAATATAAAAATTTAAATTATAAATCATGAATAGAAAATAGAAAAATGGAAAGTAAGGTAGTGCAAAAAAAACTGCGAGGTAGGTCCGGATATTCGGAGGGTACGGCCTAGATCCGGGTCAGGATCCGTTCAGCAGTCTTATCACAGTTGGAAAGAAGCTGTTCCCAAATCTAGCCGTACGAGTCTTCAAGCTCTTGAGCCTTCTCCCAGAGGGAAGAGGGACGAAAAGTGTGTTGGCGGGGTGGGTCGTGTCCTTGATTATCCTGGCAGCACTGCTCCGATGGCATGCGGTGTAAAGTGAGTCCAAGGATGGAAGATTGGTTTGTGTTTTGTGCTGCGCCATGTTCATGATCTTCTGCAGCTTCTTTTGGTCTTGGACACAACAACTTCCATACCAGGTTGTGATGCACCCTAGAAGAATGCTTTCTACGGTGCATCTATAAAAATTAGTGAGGGTTTTAGGGGACAGGCCAAATTTCTTTAGTTTTCTCAGGAAGGAAAGGTGCTTCTTGGCAGTGGACTCTGCTTGGTTGGACCAAGTCAGGTCATTTGTGATATTGACCCTGAGGAACTTAAAGCTTTTGACCTGTTCCACTTGCGCACCACCGATGTAAATTGGGTCCTATGGTCCGCTACTCCTTCTGAAGTCAACAACCAATTCCTTCGTCTTGCTGATGTTGAGGGATAGGTTATTGTCTTCGCACCATGCCATCAGGTTCTTAATTTCCTCTCTGTACTCAAACTCATCATTACCCAAGGTACGGCCTACAATTGCTGTGTCATCAGCAAACTTATATATTGAGTTTGATGGAAACTTGGCTACACAATCATGGGTGCAAAGTGAGTACAGCAGGGGGCTGAATACACAGCCTTAGGGGAACCGGTGCTCAGAGTGATTGTAGAGGAGAGCTTGTCCCCTATTTCTACTGTGAGGAAGTTGAAGATCCAGCTGCAGATCTGAGTGCTAAGGTCCAGGTTCTGGAGCTTAAGAAACAGTTTATTTGGCATGATGGTATTAAAGGCAGAGCTGTAGTCAATGAAAAGGAGCCTTACGTATGCGTCTTTATTCTCCAGGTATTCTAAGGAGGAATGTAAGGCCAGAGAGATGGCATCTGCCGTTGACCTGTTGCTCCAGTAGGCGAATTGCAAAGTGCCAAGGTTGACTGGTAGGCCGTGGTTGATGTGTGCCATAACCAATCACTCGAAGCACTTCATAGCAATTGATGTCAGAGCCACAGGTCGATAGTCATTCAGGCATGCCACCCTGCTCTTCTTCGGCACTGGGATTATCGTTGCCTTCTTAAAACATGAGGGGATCTTAGACTGAAGCAAGGAGCAGCTGAAGATGTCAGCAAACACTCCAGCTAGCTCACTTGCACAGGCCCGGAGAACCCGTCCTGGGACGCCATCTGGGCCCGTCGCCTTCCTTGGAATTATCTTCAGGAAGGCCCTTCTAATGTCCTCCTCAGTGACAATGAATCTCGATGTCACCAGGTCTGGTTCATCCGGAGGGAGCGGGACGCTCCTCTTCTGTTCGAATCTTGCGTAGAATACGTTAAGTTCATCAGGAAGAGAAGCGCCACAGTTATTGATATTTCCAGCCTTTTCTTTGCGCCCAGTGATCTAATTTAGACCCTGCCACAGTCTACTGGCATCCCTCTGGTTAGCCTGGGCTTCTAACTTGGCTCGATATTCACTCTTGGAGCCCTTAATGGCTTTCTGGAGTGCACGCCTGGATTCTGTGTAGCGACTGGTATCCCCGGACCTAAAAGCCGCAGCTCTAGCCTTTAAAAGGGACTTGACCTCATAATTCATCCAAGGTTTCCGGTTAGGGAATACCCGGATCATCTTGCGAGACACACAGTCCTCCGTGCATTTCCAAATAAAGTCCGTGACAAATGAGGCATACTCATCGAGGGTAGCTGCCGAGTCCTTGAATACTAACCAGTCCACCGATTCAAAACAGTCACGGAGGACCTCATCCATTTCCTCCGTCCAACACGACACTACTTTTGACACCGTGACCTCCCGCTTCAGTTTCTGTTCGTAAGCCGGGAGGAAGAGTACGGCCTGATGGTCCGATTTTCCGAAGTGAGGTCGTGGGACGGAACGGTAGGCATCCTTGACTGCTGTGTAGCAGTGGTCAAGTATATTCAGGCCTCTAGTGGGGCAGGAGACATATTGGTATAACTTTGGCAGCGCCTTTCTGAGGTTGGCCTGGTTAAAGTCCCCAGCTGTAATGATCAAAGCCTCCGGATACCTGGTCTCAAATTCACTGCTGTTGGCAAACAGTATGTTCAGAGCACACTCCACGTCCGCCTGGGGGGGGATGTAGACCGCTGTCAGTATGACCGAGGTGAATTCCTGTGGCAGATAGTAGGGACGACACTTCACCGACAGGTGTTCCAGGTCCGGGCTGCAGGAGCTTGTCAGTGCCACTGTGTCCGAGCACCACCCAGTGTTGATCAGTAGGCAGACACCACCTCCCCTCGTCTTGCCTGAAGACGCCATGCAGTCCATCCGATGGATCGAAAATTCCTCTGGTCGGATGGCACAGTCAGGGGTGGCAGGGGAGAGCCAGGTCTCGGTGAAACAGAATATCAAAGGAAAGGAGCGGGTCCAGAGGAGGTTCATGAGGATAATCCCAAGAATGAAAGGCTTAGCATATGAAAAGCTATTGGTGTCTCTGAGCCTGTACTCCATGACTGTCTTCCAGATGCTGAAAGATCTGCATAGGGTAGGTACAGAGAGGATGTTTACATTAATAGGAGAGTCTAGGATTCACCTCAGCCTCAAAAGAAAATGACATCCCTTTAAAACAGATATGAAGAGGAATTTCTTCAGCTAGAAGATAGTGAATCTGTGGAATTCATTGCCACAGAGGGCTGCCTGCGGAGGCTAAGTCACTGAGCCTCTTTAAGGTAGAGGTTGCACATTGCACATTGGATATTTGTTTGTTTTTTATTGATTCAATTGTGTGTCTTTGTTTTATGGGTGCCTGCAAGAAGATGGCTTTCAAGACTGTAGATGGTATAACAAATTTACATTAAACTTTGAAATTTGATAGGTTTTTCTGTTGGTAACTGAGTTAATGGTTATGAGGAAAAGGCTGGAGAGTGGGGTTGAAAAACCATCAGCCATTATTGAATGATGGAGTGGACCCAGCCCGAGTGCCCTGTTTATTCCACCTATATCTTAGAGTCCATTGCTCATTATTCAAATTGATCTTTCTTAAAGTACAATGATGATGCTGATGACTATACAACAACTTCAAAGTTAGCAGGAAACATATTGGAGGCAGAAAGAACCGTAAAAAGAAATTTAAAAAGAAACAAGGTTAGGCAGTGAGGGAAAGGAAGGCAAATAAGATTTATTGCTGAGAAATACAGTGACATATTTGAAAAGAGGAGGATGAGAAGAGGCAGCAAACATTAGAGGGCACAGTTTCTATGAGGGAGAGGAGCAGTGAGATATCAGATTATGTGCAGTGGTATGCAAAAGTTTGGGCACCCCGGTCAAAATTTCTGTTACTGTGAATAGCTTAGCGAGTAAAAGATGAACTGATTTCCAAAAGGCATAAAGTTAAAGATGATACATTTCTTTAATATTCTAAGTGAGAGAATTTTTTTTATTTCCATCTTCTACAGTTTCAAAATAACAAAAAAGGAAAAGGGCCCAAAGCAAAAGTTTGGGCACCCTGCATGGCAGTACTTAATAACATCCCCTTTGGCAAGTATCACAGCTTGTAAACGCTTTTTGTAGCCAGCTAGGAGTCTTTCAATTCTTATTTGGGGGATTTTTGCCCATTCTTCCTTGCAAAAGGCTTCTAGTTCTGTGAGATTCTTGGGCCGACTTGCATGCACTGCTCTTTTGAGGTCTATCCACAGATTTTCGATGATTTTGCGGCCAAAAAGTTCTACTCAAAACGTTCAAAGGAACATCTAAACAAGCCTGATGCAGTTTGGAAACCAGTCCTGTGGACTGCCGAAGTTAAAGTAGAACTTTTTGGCCGCAATGAGCAAAGATATGTTTGGAGAAAAAAGGGTGCAGAATTTCATGAAAAGAACACCTCTTCAACTGTTAAGCACGGGGTGGATCGATCATGCTTTGGGCTTGTGTTGCAGCCAGTGGCATGAGGAACATTTACTGGTAGAGGGAAGAATGAATTCAATTAAATACCAGCAAATTCTGGAAGCAAACATCACACCATCTGTAAAAAAGCCGAAGATGAAAAGAGGATGGCTTCTACAACAGGATAATGAACCTAAACACACCTCAAAATCCACAATGGACTAACTCAAGAGGCGCAAGCTGAAGGTTTTGCCATGGCCCTCTGTCCCCTGACCTAAACATCATTGAGAATCTGTGAATAGACCTCAAAAGAGCAGTGCATGAAAGACGGCTCAAGAATCTCACAGAACTAGAAGCCTTTTGCAAGGAAGAATGGGCGAAAATCCCCCAAGCAAGAATTGAAAGACTCCTAGCTGGCTACAAAAAGCGTTTTCAAGCTGTGATACTTGCCAAAGGGGGTGTTACTAAGTACTGCCATGCAGTGTATCCAAACTTTTGCTTTGGGCCCTTTTCCTTTTTTGTTATTTTGAAACTGTAAAAGATAGAAATAAAGAAGTTTTCTTACTTAAAATATTAAAGAAATATGTCAGCTTTAACTTTATGCCTTTTGGAAATCAGTTCATCTTTTACTCGCTTAGCTATTCACAGTAACAGAAATTTTGACCGGGGTGCCCAAACTTTTGAATGCCGCTGTACATGTGCTTTGTCATTGAAGGAGACAGAGCCGGTGAGAAAGTGGTTTAAAGAAAGCAGCCAGGAACATGGGCTTCATAAATAGAGGCAGGTAGTACAAGTACAAGGAAGATGGGATAAATCTTTATAAAATACTCTCCGCCACACTGGAGTATTGTGTCAGAGCTGGGCACCACTGTTTAGGTAGGATTGCAGGTGGTGACCTTCAAGAAAGTGTGCAACTGCTTCTTGAATGATTTTACTCAGCATGCACTTGCTAAAGGAATGTAAAATGAACAAAATTTAAACAATCTGCAAGGAAATGTCTTTTTTCACAAACATGATTAACCCCAGGATGCTCTTTAAGCTCTCCTGGCTGCCTGTGGAATGTCAGGAGGGCAGGAGCTTCTATTGTTGCTGATAAACTCTTCTCTAACAAAGTGACCTTTCTGTGAAAGTTAACAGCAGGAGAATAGTTGGGTTAGGTTGCAAATCAACCAGGTATGGAAGAATAGTCACATGGGAGATTTTTTTTACAGAATCAGAGTTAGAGCTAATTGCATGCGATTGAAGAATGCATTTAGACTGAAGAATTGAAAGCTTAGTAAAATTGTTAGGAGAGTGCAGGGTACATTTCTGTGATCTGTAATATTTGTCAGGATAATCCTATATATAATTGAAGTTTATTGATTAAGGATATTTTTTAATGTTTGGCTTCATTCAGGTAGTAATGTTATTTAGTTTAAATAAACATTTATAAAGTGGTTCTGATTTTTGAACCTTAGCTCACTTTACCCTAGTAAGACACAGGTAATACATATCAGGGAGGACTACCTAAGTATATTGAAATATTTCAAGGGATAATGGGCACATGTATAGACTAGAGAGGTTACAAGGGAGCAGGTGGTGAGTGTTTAGAGCAAGCGACCCAGGGAGCTGTGAAGGTAGATTCAATTGTGGATTTCAAAAGGGAGCCGAGTGGTTTTCTGAAAAGAAAGAATTGGCAGTGTTCAGCACAGGGGAGAGAGGGGTGTAGGAGTAAGCAGTTGGGTCCTTCCTACATTAACCTAAGGCAGAGTGAAAACCCAAAATGCTCTTCTTTCTTGCTGGAATAATTCTGTGACTGAAACGTCACCCACTCCAAATGGTGTTGGATAATCTGAATCCTTCTGATCAATAGACTTATTCTTTGGCAACTTATTTAGATTTTTATATACATTTGTGCCTGTTTTTAATATGTAAAACATGCAGAGAACTGATTTAACTTGAAGTAGATTGTCCGAGGGATAATCTATGTGCACATTTCAGCTACTAAATGTTTCCTTCCTGACTGATGTAAATTGTGACATGTTTGAACTTTGCTGAGCAGCCATAAGAATAATCAGGGGACATGTGACAGGACCATTAATGAGATGTTAATTAAAGGGATTACTCTTCTGATATTAATCTCATGCATACAGTATCTACTAACATTACATTTCAATTTCAACATTGCTTGAAGCTGACTAGATCCTTTTTGTACTATTCATATTAGAGTTGTCATTTCTGTCTTACTGATCATCACAGTGGTGAGGGACCATTCAGAACTCAGATCCAATCAGGACAGATGATCTCTTCTGTATATTCTCTCACCTTCACTGAAGCCATTATACATGGAGAAACTTACTGAAAGGTTTGAGTTGTCCTTCCCAAGCGAAAATGTAGTGGATAGGAGCTTCGCATGCAGCTCCTGTCAGAAAGCAGCTGGTAGAGATTAAGTGCAGGTTTCTTGGGAAAAACAACAGGAGCACTGGTTCTTATATAACAAGCATGCTGGAAGGTATCAGCAGGTCAGAGAAATAAAGAGAAATAAGGAGAGAAATAAACAATTGAAATTTTGGGGCAAGAGTCTTCCTCCTGATGAAGTTCTGATGAAGGATCTCCGCCCAAAATGTGTTTTATTTCCCTCCACAGATGCTGCCTGACCTACTGAGTTCCTTCAGTATTTTGAGTGTGGTGTTCAAGATTTGCAACATCTGGAGAATCTCTTGTGTCACTGGTTATCATATATCTTTGTCCAATTTTACAACTGTTTTTAGGGAATCCACTTGTTCATCCAAAGTGCGTGTATGTCAAAAAAAATAGAAACTATTTCCTTGCCATTTAATTCCTAGATCCACAGCCTGAACAAGAGTGTAAATAATGGAATGCTGCTTTAACTGGAATGCATCATCATTGTCACTGTGTGCAAATGTGCTTATGAGTGTAAGGATGTTCCATGAGTGCTGGTATCGTTTATTCTCCAGTGGGATTGATCGATTGTTCATTTTCCTTTGCAGCACCATCTCCAATTTCATTTATACAGCAAGTGAGCCGAACAGTGGATAGCATTACGCTGTCCTGGGCTGATCCTGACCAGCCCAATGGAGTCATCCTGGACTATGAGCTCCAATATTATGAGAAGGTATGTAATCTCGGAGTTACAGAGGAATTTGAAGTAAACAATCTTCAATCTTGAAAGAGGGAGGGAAATCAGGGAGGTGAAAAAATAAAAAGTGGTTTACAGTGGAGGATGAACTGTTTGGTATTGAGGGCTTCATGTTATGGAGTCAGTGGATAAGGCCCTGAAGCAATTTGGCAGAGACACAGCAGAGAACGGGAGCATAAGTTTCCACAACTGGTCCATCGATGCAGTGATAGTTATCAGTGCTATCTGCCTACCAAAGAGTGCCACCTCTAAATAAGTATACATGAGCTGGTAACGATAAAAACATGTCCTGGTACAGCTCCTTTAGTTCACGTACGGGCCGTGACTGCTCTGTTGTTTGACTGTGAATGAAGAGTGAAGGCTGCACCTGTAGGCCGTGGCCCATGCTGCTTGTGGACACCATGGGACCTGTGAAAAATGATGGGCAGTTAATGACTATGTTAGGGTGAATGGTAATAGAGTGTGAGGGTCAGTTCCCAAAGGGCTGGACATGCGTGGGAATTGGACTCAAAGCCTTCACATGATAGCTCTGCACAAAACGTATACATGTGGTTTTCATTAATCTACTTTCTGGGCTATTGGTTTTAATACAGAGCAACTTATGGTTGAATGTTGTAAATTACCATTTATAGAGAATTTACAGCATGGGGCAGACCAGTCTGTAACCTCACCTTCACTCCACACAAACTTCTCACATTCTTCTCCCTCAGATTCCAGCTGCATGTCCTTCAGTTCCATTCTTCTTCCTGTGTTTCACAGTATTTCACAAAATTACATTTATGAAATTCCCTGAACTGTTAGAGTTCCACATTCTCACCACAGTCTGGGTAAAGATGTTTCTCTGATACTGTTAATAGTAACCATTGCTTCCTAGTGCTTCATCCCACAAATGGAAGTACCATTTTATGGCAGTATACATCAAGAGTTTTTTTGTGGTGTATGTTAGAGCTCTCATCAACTAGAATTAATGTATCTGAATGAGAATTGGTTATGGGAAAATGATATCAAAGCTTTTAAAAATATTGTTTTAGAATGTTCTGTACTTAATATTCATTCAGACATATCACTGAACATCTCAGTCTTTGCTGTTTGGCCACTCAAAGTTTTCCCTTCCTCCCACCTTCCCTCTTATCAGACATCCCATTCCCCCATCTCAATGGTGCAGGAATAAAGAAAACATGCACCTAACCATGACAACTGTAGGTCAGTGAGTTCTATCTTGTGTCACTGTGAAACTGCTGTAAAATGCATTCATCAAAGAGGGGGTGGTGAGACACGGGAATGAAGATGTCAGTGTAAAGAGAGAGAGAGAGAGAGGAATAGGGATCAGGGCAGGGGTGACAAGCCTATAGAACATGTGCCAAAGATGGCAGACACCAGTTTTGTTGACACGTGAAAAACAGTGCTGTCCCTCGATTCTTTAAACCCCGACCTAATAAAAAGATACATAATGATTACCTTACTGCCAAATGAAAGAGCAAATAATTTTCACAAACAAGCGAAAATCTGCAGGTAGTGGAAAAACTAGCAACACACACAAAATGCTGGAGGAACTTGGGCCAAGACCCTTCTGAAGGGTCTTGGCCCGAAACATCGACCATACTCTTTCCCATAGATGCTGCCTGGCCTGCTGAGTTCCTCCAGCATTTTGTGTGTGTAGCAAATAATTTTCAGAGGAGATGTCTCATGCCTGCTTGGCATCAGCTATTCATTTGCAAGAACACATGATGCTGGATGATATGTTAAGAAATCTTCACAGACCTGGTGTGCAGATCAGTATTTGGATAGTAAATAGTTACAATAACAAGACTGTTTAGAAGTTGTATTCATTTCAATTGATTTTAAAAATGAATTTTAATAATTTTCACAGGATTTCAAAAATGCTTCATTTATTTCAATCTGTCTGTTATACTTTTCAACAATGAATGCACATAAATAAGCTTTTCCTCAAAAATCCATACTTATTGTTACAAATGTATTAATTAGTGATAATCTCTGCTCAGAATTACCATGACACATGAGAACATTTTTTAGAAAATTACCATCAATTTAGGGACAAAAGATTTGCCACCTCTGATTAGGGAAAGCTGCTGGAACGATAGAGTGAGACTTTGATCTGTTCTGCTTGTGTTGCTCAACACCTCCCTCTACTGGTTGGATAATGACACATAAATAAAGTAGGCATAGACATAGAATAGTACAGCACATTACAGGCCCTTCGGCCCACAATGTTGTACCGACCCTCAAACCCTGCCTCCCATATAACCCCCCCCACCTTAAATTCCTCCATATACCTGTCTAGTAGTCTCGTAAACTTCACGAGTGTATCTGCCTCCACCACTGACTCAGGCAGTGCATTCCACACACCAACCACTCTCTGAGTAAAAAACCTTCCTCTAATATCCCCCTTGAACTTCCCACCCCTTACCTTAAAGCCATGTCCTCTTGTATTGAGCAGTGATGCCCTGGGGAGGAGGAGCTGGCTATCCACTCTATCTATTCCTCTTAATATCTTCTACACCTCTATCATGTCTCCTCTCATCCTCCTTCTCTCCAAAGAGTAAAGCCCTAGCTCCCTTAATCTCTGATCATAATGCATACTCTCTAAACCAGGCAGCATCCTGGTAAATCTCCTCTGTACCCTTTCCAATGCTTCCACATCCTTCCTATAGTGAGGTGACCAGAACTGGGCACAGTACTGCAAGTGTGGCCTAACCAGAGTTTTATAGAGCTGCATCATTACATCGCGACTCTTAAATTCTATCCCTCGACTTATGAAAGCTAACACCCCAAAAGCTTTCTTAACTACCCTGTCTACCTGTGAGACAACTTTCAACAACATGTACCCCCAGATCCTTCTCCTCCTCCACACTACCAAGTATCCTGCCATTTACTTTGTACTCTGCCTTGGAGTTTGTCCTTCCAAAGTGTACCACTTCACACTTCTCCGGGTTGAACTCCATCTGCCACTTCTCATCCCACTTCTGCATCCTATCAATGTGTCTCTGCAATCTTTGACAATCCTCTACACTATCTACAACACCACCAAACTTTGTGTCATCTGCAAACTTGCCAACCCACCCTTCTACCCCCACATCCAGATCGTTAATAAAAATCACGAAAAGTAGAGGTCCCAGAACAGATCCATGTGGGACACCACTAGTCACAAGCCTCCAATCTGAATGTACTCCCTCCACTATGACCCTCTGCCTTCTGCAGACAAGCCAATTCTGAATCCACCTGGCCAAACTTCCCTGGATCCCATACCTTCTGACTTTCTGAATAAGCCTACCATGTGGAACCTTGTCAAATGCCTTACTAAGATCCATATAGATCACATCCACTGCACTACCCTCATCTATACGCCTGGTCACCTCCTCAAAGAATTCCATCAGGCTTGTTAGACACGATCTGCCCTTCACAAAGCCATGCTGACTGTCCCTGATCAGACCATGATTCTCTAAATGCCCATAGATCCTACCTCTAAGAATCTTTTCCAACAGTATTCCCACCACAGACGTAAGGCTTACTGGTCTATAATTACCCAGACCATCCCTACTACCTTTTTTGAACAAGGGGACAACATTCGCCTCCCTCCAATCCTCCAGTACCATTCCCATGGACAATGAGGACATAAAGATCCTAGCCAGATGCTCAGCAATCTCTTCCTTCGCCTCATGGAACAGCCTGGGGAATATTTCGTCAGGTCCCGGGGACTTATCCGTCCTAATGTATTTTAACAACTCTAACACCTCCTCTCCCTTAATATCAACATGCTCCAGAACATCAACTTCACTCATATTGTCCTCATCATCATCAAGTTCCCTCTCGTTGGTGAATACTGAAGAGAAGTATTCATTGAGGACCTCGCCCACTTCCACAGCCTCCAGGCGCATCTTCCCACCTTTATCTCCAATCAGTCCTACCTTCACTCCTGTCATCCTTTTGTTCTTCACATAATTGAAGAATGCCTTGGGGGCTTTCCTTTACCCTACTCACCAAAGCCTTCTCATGCCCCCTTCTTGCTCTTCTCTGCCCCTTCTGAAGCTCCTTTCTTACTTCCCTATATTCCTTAAAAGACCTAGCTGATCCTTGCTTCCTAAACCTCATGTATGCTGCCTTCTTCCACCTGACTAGATTTTCCACCTCACTTGTCACCCATGGTTCCTTCACCGTACCATTCTTTATCTTCCTAACTGGGACAAATTTATCCCTAACCTTTTGCAAGAGATCTCTAAACATCGACCACATGTCGATAGTACATTTCCCTGCAAAAACATCATCCCAATTCACACCCGTAAGTTCTAGCCTTATAGCCTCATAATTTGCCCTTCCCCAATTAAAAAACTTCCTGTCCTCTCTGATTCTGTCCTTTTCCATGATAATGCTAAAGGCCAGGGAGTGGTAGTCACTGTCCCCCAGATGCTCACCCACTGAGAGATCTGTGACCTGACCCGGTTCATTACCTAGTACTAGATCTAGTATGGCATTCCCCCTAGTCGGCCTGTCCACATACTGTGACAGGAATCTGTCCTGGACACACTTAACAAACTCTACCCCATCTAAACCCTTGGAACTAATCAGGTGCCATTCAATATTAGGGAAGTTAAAGTCACCCATGATAACAACCCTGTTATTTTTGCACCTTTCCAAACTCTGCCTCCTAATCTGCTCCTCTGTATCTCTGCTGCTACCAGGGGGCCTATAGAATACCCCCACCTGCTCCCTTCCTGTTCCAGACTTCCACCCATACTGACTCAACAGAGGATCCTGCTACATTACCCACCCTGTCCCTGACCAGTAATGCCACCCCTCCTCCTCCTCCCCCCCCCCGCATCCCTTTTAAAGCACTGAAATCCAGTAATATTGAGAATCCATTCCTGCCCTGGTGCCAGCCAAGTCTCTGTAATGGCCACTACATCATAATTCCATGTATGTATCCAAGCTCTCAGTTCATCAACTTTGATGAGAAAGTGACTGCATTTTGAGAAACAAAGCTGTGATTGTTGTTTCTGGAGTTGTGCAGATCCTGAATTGGGGCTGTTAGAGTAACCAGTGACAAGGATGTAGACATTAACCAGAGTGATTACAGAAGTGTTGCCTGCAATCTAGGAGATATTTTTTGGACTCTGGAGCTGTGGGATGACTTAATGAGGACTGAATTAATTCACTGATGAGTTTCCATTCATTCTGTTCTGGCACAGTGCAAGTCAACATGACCACAGCCAGTACTTTATTTTCTTTCAGTAGTTCAGTGAGCTGGAGTTGAATATGTAAAACTTCGCTGTAACTGACATCATAGGAAGAAAGAAATAATCCATTTTGTTCTGGATATCTGTTCTACGATATACCATAAACACTTTGCTACTTCCAGTGAAATCCGGAGATAAGATATTAAAGGATTAGTCAGACAAGTTAAACCCTCAAAATTAATAGTTAAATGAGTGCCTCACCCCTACTCCTCCAACAGTGCAGTTTTAACTACTGACATCTGCATGCGGATGAAACAGCTGCAGACCCATGGCCACTTTGAGAAGAATTGCTGAACACAGGTTAGAACCCACACAAGAAGCTGCATTGTAAAATGAGCATTTAATTTAGTCCAGGAAATGGAGACATGATCAAACAAACACAGCAGCTGTCCCAATGAAGGCTCTGGGTGTTATTGAATTGGGGGTCGAGCTTGGGGCATTTTGGGAGAATGGAAAGATTATTGAAGAGGAGTTGTTATCATTGCGCCAACAGCAACACCAAGCTAATTAGTGCAGACACAGAGTGAGAAGGCATAATGTAGTTTCAAGACTTAACAGTCAACAGTTTGCCTATAAGCAAAGGAGCACCACAGCAGTGTGAAGCTAATTGGAAAGAACACTGACAGGAATTTACTCATGAATATTGTGAAGAAGGTGGTGATCTAGCTAGATTGTGTACACGATTCATAATGTTAGAAGTCTATTGAATCTGTCTATAAATCTGTACTTACAGAAGTAGAGAAACTGTCAATGATAATTGCATGATAGTGATATTCAGTCAGGAATCTGTTACATCAGTCAGATGGTAGAGTGAAGCTCATGGAACGACCCACTTTCTTCCCTGCCCACACTGGGGAAGAATCAAGATAGCAGGGAGTGTGAAATGATGAAAAGTTTCCTCTTCTGTTTACTTAAGCCAATTTGAAATGCCTCTCTCAAAAACAGGTGTAGATTGAGGAGAGACTCAGAGTAAAAGAAATTATTTGTATCAGCTGAACTCCGAGGGGGTTAGTGATGATTTTTGTAAAATTCATAGCAACATCTCAGTTAATCAAAGTGCAGTCTGTACTGTACAGTATAAAGAATTGGCTGGAGCAGAGACACTGTGACAGTGGGAAACAATATTATCGAACCATTTGTTCCTGCAGTGAAGACAGATGGCACCATTAGGATCTCTGGAGATAATAAGATAACAATCAGCAGAGAACTAAAGGTTGTCAGGTACCTCTTAATCCTGATGACTTGTTTGCTCAACCAGGTGGAAGGCAGCTTCTCACCAGCTTTAATATATCAGATATCTGCAAATCAGGTTCGACTGAATCTCAAAGAACTATTCTAGCACAACAGACTCTGTTTAGGACAGTATCAGATCATCAGTGTTCCAGGGGACAGTGAGTAGTCTGATCTACAGTATTCTGGTATCTGATTAATAGTGTAGGAACATGAGGAGAATTTACTGATGTACTTCTCAAGTTCCAGAAGCAGGAATTTGGTTGAAGAATGACAAGTTGTATCTTTGCTGCCCCCAAAATAGTCTACATTGTTTATAAGGTAGATAAAGGACTCCATCCAACTAAAGAATAACTCATAGCATTGTTGCCTGCATTCACTCCAGCCAGTTGAACAGAACTGAGGCCCAACTCAAATTCCTTCACTGCTACGGATGTTACCTGTTCTCTTTCAGCAGTGTTAGGAACAGTAGTCAAAAGAGGAAAATGCTTGGGAAGAGATCAAACATTTGCTGAATTCATAGGCTCCTGAAAACAAAGATTTTGCTTCACAAATACTTTTGGGTGTATCTTACGGACTTTGGGCTGCTGAATATGAAAATCACCAGGAAATTTCCCTATCATGCATCTTTTTTTAAATCACCTATATTTGTTATTTCAATTCACAATTCAAGTCAATTAAACTGTTGCCCACAATGTAAGTTGAGAAGTTTTCTATCTTATCCAGGCATGCTTAGGTAGGGTAGATGCTGCATGGTAGAACAGGTTTTAGAAAGGCTAGAAAAGCATCTCTTTCTCTCTCTCTCTCTCTCTTTGTCTCCCTCACACACACACACACACACACACACACACACACACACACACACACACACTTCTTCAGTTGTCCATCAAAATCCGATGACGACGTCCACTCCTTTAACGGTGAGATCTTTGATGACTATACAGTCCTATCCTGGACCCACAAGCTCTATTGCAGGTGGGACATGTATATGTGGTAGTCGTGGTGGCAACCATGGCTGCATTTCTCCTGGCTCTCTTCTGCTGTCTTCTGGTTGTTCTTTCCATCTCCAGAATACGAACCCCGTCCTTACACAGCTGTCTCCAAGTGGTACGGTCAGCAGCAACATCCTCCAGGTCCTCGGGTCTGATCTTGCACTTCCTTAAAGCATTCTTCATCTGATCCTTATAGCATTTCTTCAGCCCTGCTGCTGAGCGTCGACAATAATGTAGCTGGCTGTATAACACACTGCGGGGTTGCCGACATGGGGGCATCCTTATCACGTGCCCCAGCCACTGCAGCTGGCGCTGGGTGATCATGGCCTCAATACTCCTGCAGTTGATCTTTACAAGTATTTCAGTGTGAAGCATCCACTCACGCCAGGTAATTCCCAGGACGCGCTGGAGACAGCTTATGTGGAAGCGCTCCAAGGACTTGATGTGACGGCTGTAGGTTACCCAAGCTTCACAGCTATAAAGGAGGGTGGTGACATAGACCACTTGGTATACGGTGGCCTTTGTGGAGGGACAAAGGACAAAGGCTCCTTACAAAGGTGGCCATGTACCAAGCGGTCTGCGTCACCACCTTCATCCCTACACACACACACACACACACACCGTTCTCAGCATTGTGTTTACAGATAGCGTCTGTGATCATGTGGTGTGAATGCTCTATGCTCATAGCTTATTGTAATAAAGTAATTGTATTTTCAGGAGTATTTGTGTTAGCAAAATGTCTCGCCAATGTTGCAACAGCTTAAATCTCAAAGGTGGAGCACAACTTCTCTTATTAAAGAAAGCCTATGAGCTCTGCTTTGAGTGTAAAATTGATGACCAAGACAAATCCTGGGCTCCTCATACTTGTTGTGCAACAAACACTGTCGAACGTAGAGCTGGCTCAGAGGTACTCAGGAGTCAATGCCATTTGCTGTCCTGATGATGTAGCGAGAGTAGAAGGATCATGCGGCAGACTGCTACTTTTGTCTGACCAGTGTGTTTGGTTTCTCTGGTAACAAAAGAAATCCATGGAATACCCCAATCTCCCTTCAGCCTTGGGACCTGCGCCACATGGTGATAGTGTTCTAGTACCAAAGTCACCAGAGGCATGGAGTTTACAGGAGGTAGACGAAAATTCCGTGATGCACGAGTCAGGAGTGCTAAGAACAACACTGATGCTGATACAGTACAGAACCCTTTATGTTGAGTGAGCCTCATCTGATAACTCAATCTAAGTTAAATGACCTGGTCAGAGACTTGGGTTTGTCAAAGGCAAAAGCAGAATTACTAGGTTCAGGACCGCAAGGATGGAATCTACTGTCACCAGGCACAAAACTTTCCACGAAGGAGTTTGATATTTGAGACAGATGTTTCCCAGAATAACTGATACCAAGATAAAGGAAGGCACTTTTCTTGGTCCACAAATCAAACAGGTTATTCAAAGAACTTCTAATGGGACCAGTAAAAAACACATGGAAGGGAACAGAAGACAATTTTTAAAAAGCTGTAAGAAGAGAAAAGGGGTACTTGAAAGCACATGATACAATAGGCCAAAGTCAGCATGGTTTCCTTAAGAGGAGATCTTGCATGACAAATCTGTTGGAATTCTTTAAGGAAGTACAGGCACAGAATAGACAAAGGAAAGTCAGTGGATGTTTTTACTTGGATTTTCAGAAGGTCTTTGACAGGGATCTGCACACAAGGCTGCTTAACAAGATAAGAGCCCATGGTATTACAGAAAAGATACTGGCATGGATAGGAGATTGACTGACTGGCAGGAGGGAAAGAGTGGAAATAAAGGAGTCCTTTTATGGTTGGCTGCTGATAACTAGTGGGGTTCCGCAGGGGAAGGTGTTGGGACTGCTTCTTTTCATGGTATCGGTCAATAAATTGAATGACAGAATTGATGACTGTAGACGATATGAACTTGGGTGAAGGGGCAGGCTGTGTCGAGGAAACGGAGAATCTGCAGTAGGAGTTGGACAGATTGGGAAATGGGCAAAAAAGTGGCAGCTGGAATATAGTGTAGTGAAGTATATGGTCATGCGCATTGGTAGAAGGAGTAAAGGCATAGACTATTTTCTAAGCAGGGAAAAAAAATCAAAATACAGAGGTGCAAAGGGACTTGGGAGTTATCATGTTGGATTCACTAAAGATTAACCTGCAGATAACTATCTTTGAAGTCTTGCTTTGTAATTTAGCTCTTAATTGTAAATCTTGCAGGATTTCACTCTCTTTTCATACCTGTGCTGTTGGTACCAACTTGTACCGTGATCACTGGCTGTCCCCCTACCTGTCCAGAATGCCCACCCAGCCACTGAGGTTTCCTTGACCATGGCACCAGTGGGGCAAAATACATGATTGGATTCTCATTCACAGCCAGAGAAATGTCCCTTATATTTCATTACTACAGCTCTCTCCCTGTCTTTTTTTCTTCCCTCCTTTATAGCAGACCTATCTGTTGCAATTCTACTCACTTGAATTTAGAGGAAAGGGAGACACTCTTATTGAAATACATGAGATACTTGGGGACTGGACCTTGTAAATACTGAGAAGATGTTTCATTTCAGAGGTAGACAGCCTGGTCTTGGATTAAGGTAATTACTGAGATGTTTCACTTCAGAGGTAGACAGCATGGTCTTAGATTAAAGGGACATTGGAAGGAGGTGAGGAAGAATTTCCATTTGGATTATAGCAAATTATTGGAACTTCTTGTTCCAGAGAACTGGGGAGCAGAAACCTTTTGATTCTAAGACAAACCTAGACACATTTTATAAACAGCAAATGATCAAAAGTTAAAGGGAAAGACAGGAAAATCAACTTGGTGAATATTAGATCAACAATGATCCTCTTGAATGATGGGGAAGGATCAAGGGACTGGTTTCACGATGTGCAGTATCGGATCCCGAGTGTGAGGAAAAGACAGGCTCTGTTGTAGAGACAGTGACAAGGGTTTATTCATAATAATTCCAAAAGAACATCAGTGGCTCAGCCGAGCAACATCGTTAGAAGTAACATTCTCAAAACTAGGACCCCATGATTAGCGCTAATCAGGCATCCGCTTAAATAATACAAGTAACATGGAATCCCTTTTTATCCCAAAATAAACTTAACAAGCTTAAGCAGAAGGCAGCAGAGACCACATTACAAAGAGTGAGTCATTCAAGAAAAACACAAGGAACTCTAAATGATCAGTGACTCTCATTAAACAATAATTAAGCAATTCAGCTGCTTTAAAACCCTCGGATCCCAACACTCTCTGGCATCCTGCACAGGCCCAAAGAGGTCATTAAAGTATCCCCATCCTTATAGGCAACACCTGACAGCCCAGGGAGACCTGCAAACTTGAGATCCAGGGAAGACTTGAGAGACCTGGGGACCGCGATAGGCAGAGTGACCTGAGGGATCCTCGAGATGGGAAGAACATTGAAAAAACCTTGGAAGAACTGAAATGTCATGGGAAACATTGTGAGCACCATGGGAAACCTTGAGAGCTTTAGGAACCTTGAGAACTGAACTGAAGAGATGGAGGAAGAGGTTCTTTCTCACAAACAGAGAAAGCTTGTAGGCAGCCTGAGAGGGAGGAGAGGCAAATGATAGAGAAGGGACGTGCTCAGACCGATGGTTTGAGATGTGTCTATTTTAATGCAAGGAGTATTATGAACTAAGTGGATGAGCTTAAAGCGTAGATCAGTACTTGGAGCAATGATGTTGTGGCCATTACAAAGACTTTGATGGGTCAGGGGCGGGAATGGTTATTTCGAGTGCCAGGCTTTAGATGTTTCAGTAAGGACAGGGAGGGAGGCAAAAGAGGTGGGGGCGTGGCACTGTTCATCAGAGATAGTGTCACAGCTGCAGAAAAGGGGAAAGTCATGGGGAAATTGTCTACAGAGTCTCTGTGGGTGGAAGTTAGGAAGAGGAAGGGGTCAATAACTCTACTGGGTGTTTTTTATAGACCACCCAATAGTAACAGGGACATCGAGGAACAGATAGAGAGACAGATTCTGCAAAGGTGTAATAATAACAGGGTTGTTGCGGTGGGAGATTTTAATTTCCCATATATTGATTGGCATCTCCCTAGAGCAAGGACTTTAGATTGGGTGGAGTTTGTTAGGTGTGTTTAGGAAGGTTTCTTGACACAATATGTAGATAAGCCTACAAGAGGAGAGGCTGTACTTGATCTGGTATTGGGAAATGAACCTGGTCAGGTGTCAGGTCTCTCAGTGGGAGAGCATTTTGGAGATAGTGATCACAATTCTATCTCCTTTACTGTAGCATTGGTTAGGGATAGGAACAGACAAGTTAGGAAAGAGTTTAATTGGAGTAAGGGGAAATATGAGGCTATCAGCAGGAACTTGGAAGTATAAATTGGGAACAGATGTTCGTAGGGAAATGTATGGAAGAAATGTGGCAAATGTTCATGGGATATTTGCGTGGAGTTCTGCATAGGTACATTCCAATGAGACTGGGAAACGATGGTAGGGTACAGGAACCGTGGTGTACAAAGGCTGTTGTAAATCTAGTCAAGAAGAAAAAAAAGCTTACGAAAGGTTCAAAAATCTAGGTAATGATAGAGATCGAGAAGATTATAAGGCTAGCAGGAAGGGGCTTAAGAATGAAATTAGGAGAGCCAGAAGGGACCATGAGAAAGCTTTGGCGGACAGGATTAAGGAAAACCCCAAGGCATTCTACAAGTATATGAAGAACAAAAGGATAAGACGTGAGAGAGCAGGGCCAATCAAGTGTGACAGTGGAAAAGTGTGTATGGAACTGGAGGAGATAACAGAGGTACTTAATGAGTACTTTGCTTCAATATTCACGATGGAAAAGGATCTTGGCGATTGTAGGGATGACTTACAGCGGACTGAAAAGCTTGAGCACGTAGATATTAAGAAAGAGGATGTGCTGGAGTTTTTGGAGAGCATCAAGTTGGATAAGTCACCGGGACAGGATGAGATGTACCCTAGGCTGCTGTGGGAGCAAGGGAGGATATTGCTGAGGCTCTGGCAATGATCTTTGCATCATCAAGGGGAATGGGAAAGGCTCCGGAGGATTGGAGGATTGCAGATATTGTTCCCTTATTCAAGAAAGGGAGCAGAGATAGCCCAGGAAATTATAGACCAATGAGTCTTACTTCAGTGGTTGGTAGGTTGATGGAAAAGATCCTGAGAGGCAGGATTTATGAACATTTGGAGAGGCATAATATGATTAGGGATAGTCAGCATGGCTTTGTCAAAGGCAGGTCATGCCTTACGAGCCTGATTGAATTTTTTTGAGGATGTGACAAAACACATTGATGAAGATAGAGCCAGAGATGTAGTGTATATGGATTTCAGCAAGGCATTTGATAGGGTACCCCATGTAAAGCTTATTGAGAAAGTAAGGAGGCATGGATCCAAGGAGACATGGCTTTGTGGATCCAGAACTGGCTTACCCACAGAAGATAAAGAGTGGTTGTAGCCAGGTCACGTTCTGCATGGAGGTTGGTGACCAGTGGTGTGCCTCAGGGATCTGTTCTGGGACCCTTACTCCTCGTGATTTTTATAAATGACCTGGACGAGGAAGTGGAGGGGTGGGTTAGTAAGTTTGCTGATGACACAAAGGTTGGAGGTGTTATGGATAGAGTGGAGGGCTTTCAGAGGTTACAGAGGGACATCAATAGGATGAAAAACTGGGCTGATAAATGGTAGATGGAGTTCAACCCAGGTAAGTTTGAGGTGGTTCATTTTGGTAGGTCAAATATGTTGGCAGAATATAATATTAATGGTAAGACTCTTGGCAGCGTGGAGGATCAGAGGGAGCTTGGGTTCAGAGACCACAGGACACCCAAAGCTGCTGCGTGGGTTGACTCTGTGGTTAAGAAGGCATATGGTGCATTGGCCTTCATCAATCGTGGAATTGAATTTAGGAGCCGAAAGGTAATGTTGCATCTATATAGGACCCTGGTCAGACCCCCTGGGAGTACTGTGCTCAGTTCTGGTCACATGAAAACCATAGAAAGGGTGCAGAGGAGATTTACAAGGATGTTGCCTGGATTGGGGAGCATGCCTTATGAGAATAGGTTAAGTGAACTCGGCCTTTTCTCCTTGGAGCAACAGAGGATGAGAGGTGACCTGATAGAGGTGTATAAGATGATGTGAGGCATTGATCATGTGGATAGTCAGAGGCTTTTTCCCAAGGCTGAAGTGGCTAGCATGAGAGGGCACAGTTTTAAGGTGCTTGGGAGTAGGTACAGAGGAGATGTCAGGGATAGATGTTTTACACAGAGAGTGGGGAGTGCGTGGAATAGGCTGCCGGCGACAGTGGTGGAGGCGGAAACGATAGGGTCTTTTAGGAGACTCCTGGATAGGTACATGGAGCTTAGAAAAGTAGAGGGCTATGGGTAGCCCTAGGTAATTTCTAAGGTAAGAAAGTGTTCGGCATAGCTTTGTGGGCCGAGGGGCCTGTATTGTGCTGTAGATTTTCTATGTTTCTAACCTGAGATACTTAGTCTGGGACACTTAGACCAGGAAATAGCCTTGAGACCTGGAAACTTGCATCCTTGAAAACATAAAACTCAAAACCTAGAGAAGGATTCTGGAAAGATATTACTCACAATTAGGATACAGAAGGCTGTACTCACAATTTTAAAGATTGAGACAGGTTTTCTTATTACTGAGCTACCTGGCTCTGTTTGATCTGTATCTGAAAGTTCAATTTTCACAGTCTGTACAATGACTTTCATCAAGAGGTTCAATGTAAGGTAGCTTACTCAGAGCCAAATGCTGTCTGGTGCCCTACAGAGGACCAAAGAGCTCATTACAACTGAATAGTCTGCTCTTCGTCCTATTTCTTATGACCCTGAGGGAGACAAACTGGCAGAGCCTTGGAGACAGAGTGGAGGAAAGGGCCAGACTGGGAGATGGCATTGACTTGATAGGACAATGGCTTCCATGCTATAATATCTTTATGACATTATAGACATTTTGTCTCTACATTGCAGCACTTTTTCAACCTCACTAATTCACCACTTAATTTATACTACTGTCCTCACATGACAGGAGGATGGGATTTGAATAATCTTAAATATATACACTGGAAGAAAAGGCTTTAAATTAAGGAAGGCAGAGAATACTGTTGCCCTCAACTGGATTAAAGTATAAAATTATAAACACCTTATGAAAGGACTTGGAGGAACTAGGGAGAGTGTGGAGGACATTTATGAGAATGCTTCCTTGGCTGAGGACAGTTTTTAGGATGTTTTGGAGGGCTGTGACTGCTTTCTTTGGAAAAGTGAAGTTTGAGGGAAGATGTGATAAAAAGTGTATAAAATGATGACAGATCTGGACAGAGTGAACTGTGGAAGCTCTCAGAGTGAGACATCACAGAAACAGACCCTTTGGCCCATTGATTATAGCTGACTATGTTGTCCATCTAGCTAATCCCAATTTCCTCTGTTTGGTCCATATCCCTCTAAGCTCCTCTTCTCCATGTATCTATGAAAGTCCTTTTTAAATGGTGCAATTATACCTGCCTCAACTACTCCTTCTGACAGGCCATTCCATATACTCACCACCCTTTGTATGAAAAAGTTGCCCCTCAGGTTCTTTTTAAACCTTTCCTCTCTCACCCTAAACTGATAGTCCGTAATTTTGGACTGTTAACATCTAATTTATAAGGTTATCATAATTTTAAACTCTTTTATAATGTCACTCCTCATTCTCCCACATTCCAAGGAATAGAGACCTAACCCAGGAAACCCCTTCTTGTTACTCATTCTGTAAACCTGGAAGCATCCTCGTAAATCTTTTCTTTACTCCTTCCAGTTTGGCCATATCTTTCCCATAACAGGGTGAACGCCGTACTCCAAGTGCAGATTCACCAACGATTTACACAACTGTAACATAATGACCCAGGTCCTACACTCAGTGAGGGCCAAGTGCCAAACACTCTTTTCACCACCCTGTCTAACAGAAATGCCACTTTCAATGAACTATGCACTTCTACTCCCAGGTCCCTCTGTTCCACTATTCTTCCTAGTCTTGTTGGAGTCTAAGAACAGAGGTCATTTAAAGTTAAATTGGATAGATATATGGACAGGAAAGGAATGGAGGGTTATAGGCTGAGTGTAGGTCGGTGGGACTAGGTGAGAGAAAGAGTTTGGCACAGACTAGAAGGGCCGAGATGGCCTGTTTCCGTGCTGTAATTGTTATATGGTTATATAGTCATGGGTGTAAATTAAACAGAATTAAGAGTAAACTACTTTTGTGCAGTGGTTGAAAGACATTGTCTGCAGATGTGCTGGACACAGGTTCCACTGTGGCCTCCAGGCAATTACATAAATAAACACTGAGGAAAGATTTTACACAGAAAGGGCTGGGGAACTAATGAGTTACTCGTGAAGAAAGCCAGTATGGACAGAATGGGCTGAATAATCTTCCATGCTGTAACCATTCTGTGATCCCATGAATTAATACAGACCAAGCTGAGAGAGGTTTCTTCGTTGTGTAGGATCAAACCAAGTACAACTTCTCAACTGTGAAGAGCCAAACGAACACAATCACCATCCGCAATCTTCATGTTGGCACCATCTACGTCTTCCAAGTACGAGCACGGACTGTGGCAGGCTTTGGGCAATTCAGTGGGAAGATGTATTTTCAGACAATGACAGAAGGTAAGCAGGCACCTTCTTGCCTTAGATGGAAGAACTGTTGATGTGGCTGTATGTGGACATACTTCCTGATTGATTTCAAACCTTAGAAAAGCAATTATCTCCACATTAAAAAAGAGTCTCAAAGTCAAAAACAGAAATGCTGAAAATACTCAGCAGGTCAGGACACCATGTGTGAGAAAATAAACAAAATTAACACTTCAAATTGAAGATTCCAAATAGCTGTGCAGCATACCTGTGTCTGTATGCCTGAGTAACAGTAATTCACTGTAACCTACATTTACATTTTCGAAAGAATGTGTTTAATTTGATGTTTAGTCGTTGCACCCCAGCAGCAGTAGTTCATCTGATCCTTGTCTGGATTGCTACCAATAAAAGCTATGATTGGGAAACAAAACCAAGCAGCTAGTAAAGTCATAGCCATAGTCATAGTCATACTTTATTGATCCCGGGGAAACTGGTCTTCGTTGTGGCATTATTAGCTTGTTACTGATCTCCTGCTATTTAGGTGTATTTCATCGGGGACATCAACTGAAATTACCTTGCGCCTCATCAGATATATACATCATGTGCAGACTGGTAGTTTCTTTGCTAAAAAAGAGAGATGCCACTGGTCAGTCTGAACCGTTTCTCATCTCCCTGCAGATTCACTGAGTATTTCCAGCACTTCTTTTTATTTCTGAAATCTGAATCAAGATTAAGAGGGTGTAATTAGAGACAGAACACTAATGCAGCTACAAATTAAGAAATTATACAAAATTGAAGAAAAATTACAGCCTTGCAGATCCATGAAAATTGGAAACTTTCATCATTCAAATATAGAGGGAGTGTAATCCTTGCAAAAGGAGGGAGTGTTCACTCATGTACCTTCCAGATCAGTCAAATTTTAGTTAAACTGGACTGAATATTGCTGAATTTAGAAACAGATAAAGAGTTAGGAAATGTAGAGATGAACTCATGGAGAATTGTGTTATCAGACCAAATGTGCTAAGAAAATCTCCTTTTGATCAGCATCCACCACTGACATTTGACAGATGTATCATCATTTAATTACTTGAAACTGGCTCAGAGAGCAGCCAGGTCAGGGAATACTCCTGGTAAACAATACTAAATTTACCAAGGAGGCTCTGGGTCCCCAGTGCTGACTGAACTGACCAGCAAAGCTGAAAGACACAACTTCCAAGGTGGACTTCTGTGGCTAATGAGAGAAACAGCAAAAGAGAGTAAAATATTTAACCACTTCCTCCCTGATCCATCAGCCACAGATAACTGTACGTGATATTTTCAGTAGGTGTAACTACAGCAGAGTCCTCATGGGGATGGTTCCAGCTAAATACTGATGAAGGATTCATGAAAAATTAGATGGATTCAGAATAACTAACAGCTCAAGACAGGGAAGCACAGTGTTTGGGACTATATGTAGTAGAAGAACTGTGGTAATAAAATTCTCATCCAATCAAAGACCAAACACAGCTCAATGAATCACAGAAATGTAAGCATATTTAGTGCATCATACCCTTTTTAAGATATATTTTTTACCATATGAGATTTCTGCCTTATTCATCCTTTCAGTTCCAGTTAGTTATCGCTCAGTGAGAGATATTTTTCCACACTCCACTAATCCTTTAATTTAAAACAATTACTAATCTCTGCCAGGGTAAATAAATCCTGCCTGCTTAACCGAATATGGTCTGCAATAATTGTATACACTTCAGCTGAATTTCCCCTCCGTTTCTTTTGTTCTAAGGCAATCACCCCAGAGTGATTGTCTCTTCATAACTGTACACCTGGTTACAATCCCTTTAATCCTCTCTCCACTCGCTCCAGTGCTATAGCACCTTTCCTGTAATGCAGTGAACAGAAATGTGCACAGTACTCCAGCTTTAGCCTCCAGGATGTTAAATAACTTTCCAGCTGCAGATCAGATGATGTTCGATACAATTCTAGCTGTGGTCTTGATGGTATTCTATACAGTTTTAATATGACATCCTTACTTTTGCCTTTGGTGCCTCAGCTAATAAAGACAAACATCTAAAATTCCTACTTAATCACCTTATCTCCTAGCCCTGCTCCATTCTGAGATCCGTGAAGATGCTCTCCAACATCATTCTGGTCTCCTGTTGTATCCCATCATTTATTGTATGTTTTCTGCCATACTTGCCTTTCCTAAACATACCATCTCTGATTTATAGTCATAAAAGGGAACGATATAGAAATAGGCCCTTTGACCCAACAAGTCAACGTCGACCCATTTCTCCGGAGTGGATTCTGACATGAATGGGTCCACGTCGACCCATTTTTCCGGAGTGGAGTCTGGAGTGAATTGGTCCACATCGATCTATTTCTCCGGAGTGAATTCCATTTGGTACTTGTTTGCATACTTAACTAATCAATAGATCTGACTCTGCGCCCGAGAAATCTCTCCCCCCCATTATCAACCACACTGCCAGTTGTGGAGTCATTGGCAAGCTTCTTTGTTGTGGCCTGTACATTTATACCAATTCGTTTAATCAAAATCAAGAAACCTAGTACTGGACCTCACTGCACACAGCCCTGTAGTCACTAACATTCCTGTCTTTCACCCTGCTAAGTTTTAATACAGCTTTTCCTTTGGTATTCCAGATCAATCAGCCAAATTTGACTTACGAAATATGCTGTTCTTTTGATATTCTATGATACTGCCCAAAAAAAATCAACGAAGATAGTAAAACTCAACCTTTCCTTAACAAACGTACACTGCTTTCCTGACTTACGCT
Source organism: Mobula hypostoma (assembly GCF_963921235.1). NCBI lineage: Eukaryota > Metazoa > Chordata > Chondrichthyes > Myliobatiformes > Myliobatidae > Mobula > Mobula hypostoma. The sequence goes on along the minus strand of NC_086121.1, from coordinate 46,019,171 downwards.
GTCACTGAGAATGTCTTCCATTACCTTAACCACTTCCACTTTCCCTGATCTGTACTGTCATCTTCTCTCCATTGGCACCACATCAGCAATCTTCTGGTCCTCCCTCATCCTATCTATTGTTAAACATTATTACTGCTTCTTTTGTTTCTTTGTTCAGGGGCCAGAGATACATTCTGTTCCGGTCTGGCAATACGCCCACGTTGCAGGAATGTTAGAAGTAATTTGTCATTTTTAATGTTCGACATTCTTTCCATTTATTGACAATACCTATAACAGCCATCTCTTTAAACCAATCTGCAAGGTATTATTTCAGAACTTTGCACATTCCAGTTGCTATGTGCTCTAATAGAACACACACTTTCTCTTTTCTTCCATTTATTCATGAAGTATCTTAAAATTTTCATTGATTTTACTTGCCAATACTTTCATTTGCACCTTCTTTAACTTCCTAATTTCCTCCTTTTACTCCAGTGAATTCCACCCACTACTGAGCTCTAAAGTAACTGTCATAATCTTCTAATGTTTACCTTATCCTACTCCGTATATTTGTTAATACTCAAGGGGGTCTAGAATTTAATCGGGAACATTTTTGTTCAAAACGTTCATTACCTTCTCCTGGAATGTTTCCACTTATTTTCACATTGCTGTCCTTCCTTGCAAGATCAGAATCGGAATCAGAAATCAGAATCAGGTTTATTATCACCAGCATGTGACATGAAATTAGTTAACATAGCAGCAGCAGTTCAATGCAATCCATAATATAGAAGAAAAAAAACAAAATAAATTAATAAATCCGGATAATTATAGACCAGTGAGCCTTACATCTGTGGTGGGAAAGCTGTTGGGAAAGATTCTTAGAGATAGGATCTATGGGCATTTAGAGAATCATGGTCTGATCAGGGACAGTCAGCATGGCTTTGTGAAGGGCAGATCGTGTCTAACAAGCCTGATAGAGATCTTTGACGAGGTGACCAGGCATATAGATGAGGGTAGTGCAGTAGATGTAATCTACATGGATTTTAGTAAGGCATTTGACAAGGTTCTACCTGGTAGGCTTATTCAGAAAGTCAGAAGGCATGGAAGTTGAAGTCAGAAGGCATGGAACATCCAGGGAAGTTTGGCCAGGTGGATTCAGAATTGGCTTGCCTGCAGAAGGCAGAGGGTCGTGGTGGAGGGAGTACATTCGGATTGGAGGGTTGTGACTAGTGGTGTCCCACATGGATTGGTTCAGGGACCTCTACTTTTCGTGATTTTATTAACGACCTGGATGTGGAGGTAGAAGGGTGGGTTAGCAAGTTTGCAGATGACACAAAGGTTGGTGGTGTTGTATATAGCGTAGAGGATTGTCAAAGATTGCAGGGAGACATTGTTAGGTTGCAGAAGTGGGCCAAGAAGTGGCAGATGGAGTTCAACCTGGAGAAGTGTGAGGTGGTACACTTTGGAAGAACAAACTCCAAAGCAGAGTAGAAAGTAAATGGCAGGATACTTGGTAGTGTGGAGGAGCAGAGGGATCTGGGGGTACATGTCCACAGAACCCTGAAAGTTTCCTCACAGGTAGATAGGGTAGTTAAGAAAGCTTATGGGGTGTTAGCTTTCGTAAGTCGAGGGATAAAGTTTAAGAGTCGCAAGGTAATGATTCAGCTCTATAAAACTCTGGTTAGGCCACACTTGGAGTACTGTGTCCAGTTCTGGTCGCCTCACGATAGGAAGGATGTGGAAGCATTGGAAAGGGTACAGAGGAGATTTACCAGGATGCTGCCCGGTTTAGAGAGTATGGATTATGATCAGAGATTAAAGGAGTTAGGGCTTTACTCTTTGGAGAGAAGGAGGATGAGAGGAGACATGATAGAGGTGTACAAGATAATAAGAGAAAGAGATAGAGTGGATAGCCAGCGCCTCTTCCCCAGGGCGCCACTGCTCAATACCAGGGGACATGGCTTTAAGGTAAAGGGTGGAAAGTTCAAGGGGGATATTAGAGGAAGGTTTTTCACTCAGAGAGTGGTTGGTGCGTGGAATGCACTGCCTGAGTCAGTGGTGGAGGCAGATACACTCGTGAAATTTAAGAGACTACTAGACAGGTATATGGAGGAATTTAAGGTGGGGGGGTTATATGGGAGGCAGGGTTTGAGGGTCAGCACAACAATGTGGGTCGAAGGGCCTGTACTGTGCTGTAGTATTCGATGTTCTATGTTCTTTAATAAAATAAATAAATGCATCAATTACAGTATAGATATATTGAATAGATTAAAAATCATGCAAAAAGTGGAAATACTGTATATTACTATGTATTCCTGAGGTGAATCTCCATGGCCAACACGCTAACGTTTGAATGGAAAATGGAGACAGATTATATCAGCCTCATCCAACTGACCAGGAAGACGCAACCAAAGATTTAATAGAAATTCTGAAACTATGATTCCATCTTTGAGAGCTTTGCACAGTAATCAGTATTCATACAATCATGAATTGTGAATCTGTATGCAAAACTTCAAAAGTACAAGTTATATTGTTGAAAACTACATTAATATGGCTTGAAGAAATTTTACAGTTTCCTTCTACTGGCTCAGAGATACAGGTATGCCTCAGGATGTCTTCAACAGACTGGTCCAGTGTACAAGGCACCAGTTTAACAAGCTGACAGTTCAGCTTGTCTGAGAGTCAGTGCTTGCAGGAATCAAAATCGGAATCAGAATCAGGTTTATTATCACCGGCATGTGACGTGAAATTTAATTGCAGCAGTTTAATGCAATACATAATATAGAAGGGAGAAAATAAAATAATAATAAATAAGTAAATCAATTACAGTATACATATATTGAATAGATTAAAAACGTGCAAAAAACAGAAATACTGTATATTTTAAAAAGTGAGGTAGTGTCCAAAGGTTCAATGTCCATTTAGGAATCAGATGGCAGAGGGGAAGAAGCTGTTCCTGAATCGCTGAGTGTATGCCTTCAGGCTTCTGTACCTCGTACCTGATGGTAGCAGTGAGAAAAGGGCATGCCCTGGATTCTGGAAGTCCTTAATAATGGACACTGCCTTTCTGAGACACCGCTCCTTGAAGATGTTCTGGGTACTTTGTAGGCTAGTACCCAAGATGGAACCAACTAAATCAAACCTCAGCTCAGAGAAATTGACCTTGCCCTAATCGATGACTTGAATTCTGGTTCTTGATTTCCCAACCCTGGGAAAATGTGTGTCCACGTCCACTCATAATTTTATACACCTCTATTCTCATCCCTCATTCTCCTATGTTCCTATGAATAAAGGGGAGGGGAAGGAGGGAACGTTGATTCAGACCATGAGAGGCCTGCGTCGGGCATTTTCATGCCTTACAAGGCGCAGATTGGAAGTGTGTGTGGAGTGCCACTCCTCGCACAGACTAGAGCAATGTGTGATTAAGTGCCTTGCTCAAGGGCACAAACACGCTGCCACAGCTGAGGCTGGAACTAGCGACCTTGAGATAACTAGACGAACGCCTTAACCACTTGGCCATGTGCCCAACCCGAACTGAATCGAATTGGCTGTTTAACTTTTAGAGTCATAGAGTCATATAAATCTACAGCACAGAAACAGACCCTTTGGCCCATCTAGTCCATGCCAAGCCACCTAAACTGCCTACTCCCATCAATCTACACTGGGACCATCGCCCACCATACCCTTATCATGTACCTATCCAAACTTCTCTTAAACGTTGAAATCAATCAGCATGCACCACTGTGCTAGCAGTTTTTCCACGCTCTGAGTGAAGAAATTTCCCCTCATTTTCGTCCTTTAGATTAGATTAGATTAGATTCAACTTTATTGTCATTGTGCCAAGTACAGATACAAAGTCAATGAAATGCATCTGACCAGAAATGCAAAGAATGGTGTTATTTACAAGATAACTGTGAATAAAAAGGAAATGCTACAGCACTCAGATATAAAAGTACTGAGACAGTACAATATGGGTGCAATACTGCTTAGCGCTGTGACGTCAGATTCAGCGGGGTCACAGCCTCAGGGAAGAAGCTCTTCCTGTGCCTGCTGGTGCAGGAGTGGAGGCTCCTGTAGTGCCTACCAGATGGGAGGAGAGTAAAAAGTCCATGGTTAGGGTGAGACGCATCCCTGATAATGCTTTTCCCCCTGCCCAGGCAGCGTTTATGGTAGATGTTCTCAATGGTGGGCAATTGTGTACCAATAATCCGCTGGGGAGATTTCACCACACGCTGGAGTGCTTTGCAGTCCGATACGGGACAATTGCCATACCACACTGAGATGCAGATGGTGAGTATGCTCTCAATAGTACAGCGGTAAAAGTCCATCAGTATTCTGGGACAGAGGTGAGCTTTCTTCACGCTCCGCAGGAAATAAAGGCGCTGTTGCACCTTTTTGATCAGGATGGAGGAGTTCAGGGACCAGGTGAGATCCTCGGAAATGTGGACACCAAGGAATTTGAAGCTTGATACATGCTCCACTACAGCTCCGTTGATGTAGATGGGGACATGAGTGTGGCTCCTAGCATGCCTGAAGTCCACAACGATCTCCTTGGTCTTCTGGATGTTAAGGGCCAGGTTGTTGTCGGCACACCAAACAGCCAGGTGCTGGACCTCGTCCCTGTAGGCCGTCTCGTCATCTCCTCTGATCAGGCCAACCACCGTGGTGACCTCTGCGAACTTGATTATGGAGTTAGAACTATGTACAGGAACGCAGTCATAGGTGAAAAGGGAGTACAGAAGAGGGCTCAGCACACAGCCTTGAGGTTCAGGGTGAGAGTGGAGGAGGAGAGGTTGTCTAACTTAACTGATTGGGGTCTGTTAGTCAGAAAGTCCAAGGTCCAATTGCAGAGGGATGAGCTGATACCAAGCTGGCAAAGTTTGGCGATCAGCTTGGAGGGGATCACAGTGTTGAATGCCGAACTAAACTCAATGAACAGCATTCTGACGTAAGAGTTGGGGCCATCCAGGTGGGTCAGGGCAGGGTGAAGTGCCGTGGAGATGGCGTCCTCTGTTGACCTGTTGGTGCGATAGGCAAATTGATGGGGGTCCAGTGTAGTGGGCAGACAGGATTTCTGCCCACTACCCTGGACCCTTTACCTTTAACCCATGACCTCTAGTTGTAGTCCCACCCAACCTCAGTGGGAAAAAGTCTGCTTGCATTTACGCTTTCTATACCCCTCTGTTACAACATGTGGGTTTTGACCAAAGGAAAATATAGGTGGCTGGCGTCACTTAGCACTTCTGTACAAGTGTGTTTATTAGATGCGTCAAAATCAAACTTACGACAATTAGTGAAAGTAGTGAAAAGAAAGCTGCCCATATTTACAAAAGGTATTTACCAGAAAACACGATAAATTGCTCTATGCTATTTTCTCGAGTATGAACACCTGGCACTCGATCTCTCTCTCGTACTGAGAGCAATCTGTCCTGTTTCTTAGGCACCAGGACATACCATCTTTAAGTACCTACAAAGTTAATATAGGACTACATATGAATTAGAATATGATGTATCCCACAATGTATTTACAATCATACTACAAAATAAACAGAGGTACCTACCTTAAATACAGTATACAAACAACAGATACATATTACTCATTACTAAAGAAATGGAATATTCCACTGTCTATGGCAGCAAAGCCAACCTATTATAAGAATATGCCAGCAGAAAGACAATAAAGCGTGTACACTCAGTGCAACGACAGCAGAATGACAAGGCAGTGTGTGTGTGTGTGTGTGTGTGTGCGCGCGCGCGCACGCGCGCGTGTGCATACAGACTGCATTATCAAGCATTCACTATCACACCATCATAATTTAGTATACCTCTATCAAATTTCCCCTCAATCTTCCAAGAATAACGTCCTAACCTAATGAATCATTCCTTATAACTCAGGTCCTCCAGCCCCAGCAACATCCTTGTAAATTTTCTCTGTACTCTTTCAAATTTATTTACATCTTTCCTGCAGGTAGGTGACTAAAGCTGCACACAATATCCAAAGTAGGCCTCACCAACGTCTTACACGACTTCAACATAACATAACATCCCATCTCCTTACTCAGTACATTGATTTATGAAGGATAATGTGCCAAAAGCTTTCTTTACAATCCTATCTACATGTAACACCACTTTCAATGAACTATGGACCTGTATTCCCAGATCCCTTTGTTCTCCAGCACTCCTCAGTCCCGTATCATCCACTGTGTAAGACCTACCCTGGTTGGTCCTACCGAAATGCAATCCCCTCACACTTGTCTGCATTAAATCCATCTGCCATTTTTCAGCCCACTTTTACAACTGGTCCAGATCCCACTGTAATCTCTGATAGTCTTCCTCACTGTCCACTACATCCCCATTCTTGGCGTCATCTGCAAATTTGCTGATCCAGATTATCATCCAGATCAGTGATGACTTGCAGCAGACTGAAAAGCATGAGCATGTGGATATTAAGAAAGAGGATGTGCTGGAGCTTTTGGAAAGCATCAAGTTGGATAAGTTGCCGGGACTGGATGAGATGAACCTCAGGGTACTGTAGGAGGTGAGGGAGGAGTGTGCTGAGCCTCTGGCGATGATCTTGCATCATCATTGGGGACGGGAAAGGTTCCAGAGGATTGGAGGGTTGCAGATGTTGTTCCCTTCTTCAAGAAAGGGAGTAGAGATAGCCCAGGAATTTATAGACCAGTGAGTCTTACTTCAGTGGTTGGCAAGTTGATGAAGAAGATCTTGAGAGGCAAGATTTATGAACATTTGGAGAGGTATAATATGATTAGGAATACTCAGCATGGCTTTGTTAAAGGCAGGTCGTGCCTTACGAGCCTGATTGAATTTTTTGAGGTTGTGACTAAACACATTGATGAAGGCAGAGCAATAGATGTAGTGTATATGGATTTCAGCAAGGCATTTGATAAGGTACCCCATGCAAAGCTTATTGAGAAAGTAAAGAGGCATTGAATCCAAGGGGACATTGCTTTGTGGATCCAGAACTGGCTTGCCCACAGAAGGCAAAGAGTGGTTGTAGACGGGTCATGTTCTGCATGGGGGTTGACCAGTGGTGTGCCTCAGGGACCCTTACTCTTCGTGATTTTTATAAGTGACCTGGATAAGGAAGTGGAGGGATGGGTTAGTAAGTTTGCTGATGACACAAAGGTTGGGGATGTTGTGGATAGTGTGGAGGGCTGTCAGAGGTTATAGCAGGACATTGATAGGATGCAAAACTGGGCTGAGAAGTGGCAGATGGAGTTCAACCCAGATAAGTGTGAAGTGGTTCATTTTGGTAGGTCAAATATGATGGCAGATTGTAGTGTTAATAGTAAGACTCTTGGCGCTGTGGAGGATCAGAAGGATCTTGGGGTCCGAGTCCATAGGACGCTCAAGCAGCCGCGCAGGTTGACCCTGTGGTTAAGAAGGCGTGCGGTGTATTGGCCTTCATCAATCGTGGAATTCAATTTAGGAACTGAGAGGTAACGTGCAGCTATATAGGACCCTGGTCAGATCCCACTTGGAGTACTGTGCTCAGTTCTGGTTGCCTCACTACAGGAAGGATGTGGAAATGGTAGAAAGGGTACAGAGGAGATTTATAAGGACGTTGCCTGGATTGGGGAGCATGCCTTATGAAAACAGGTTGAGTGCACTCGGCCTTTTCTCCTTGGAGCGACAAAGGATAAGAGGTGACCTGATAGAGATGTGTAAGATGATGAGAGGCATTGATTGTGTGGATAGTCAGAGGCATATTCCCAGGGCTGAAATGGCTGCCAGAAGAGAGCACAGGTTTAAGGTGCTGGGGAGTAGGTACAGAGGAGATATCAGGGGTAAGTTTTTTACTCAGAGAGTGGTGAGTGCGTGGAATGGGCTGCTGGCAACGGTGGTGGAGGCGGATACGATAGGGTCTTTTAAGAGACTTTTGGGTAGGTACATGGAGCTTAGAAAAATAGAGGGTTATGGGTAACCCTAGTAATTTCTGAGGTAGGGACATGTTCGGCGCAAATTTGTGGGCGGAAGGTCCTGTATTGTGCTGTAGGTTTTCTATGTTTTTGTGTTTTTTCCTGACTGAGAACTGCCGTGACATTTTTCCTGACTCGTAATGGCACCCCTCCTCCTTTAATCCCTCTTGCTCTGTTACGTCAAAAACAATAGAACCCCAAAATATTGAGCTGCCACTCCTGGTCCTCCTGCAATCGTCTCACTAATGGCTACAGTATCATAATTCCATGTGTTGATCCATGCTCAGAGCTTATCTGCCCTTCCTACGATACCTCTTGCATTGAATTACACACAGGTAATGACATTACTTACACCATGCTCAGCCTTTACAAAATCTGTCTCCACAATCTCTCTCCTTTTCAAATCTCTATTCTGGTACACTGGTTCCAATCCACTTGCAACTGTAGTTCCCCACCCCACACCCTCATTCAGCACTAGCAAACCTTTCCCTAGGATATTAGTCCCCTTTTAGTTCAGGTGCAAACCATCTTCTGTACAGGTCACACCTACCCAGGAAGAGAAGCCAACGATCCAAAAAGCTTATGCTCTACCTCCTGCAACAACACTTAGTTAAGCATTTCACTGTGTAAGCTTCCTATTTTTGGCCTCACTAACCCATGCATGGGCAGCATTCCTGAGATCACCCACTGAAGGTCTTGCCCTTTAACCTAGCACCCAACTTCCTGAATTCACTTTGCAGAACCTCAGCATGCTTCCAACCTTTGTCATTGGTACCTAAAACCATAAGGCCATAGGACATAAGGAGCAGAATTAGGCCATTCAGCCCTTTGAGTCTGCTCTACCATTCCATCATGGCAACCCCCCTTACACCTGCCATAACCTTTGATGCCCTGACCAATCAGGAAACTGCCCGCTTTCTATATACCCATGGACTTGGCCTTCACCACAGTCTGTGACAGAGCATCAGAGCATTCCACAGATTCGCTACTTTTCTGGCTAAAAAAATTACTCCTTACCTCTGTTCTATAAGGTTGCCCCTCTGATTCTGGATACCCCTACCAGAGGAATTTCCTCTCCACATCCACCTTATCTGGCTCTTTCAACATCTGGTAGATTTCAATGAGATCCCCCCATATTAGAAACATAGAAACATACAAAACCTACAGCACAATACAGGCCCTTCAGCCCACATAGCTGTACCGAACATTCTGCTAAGTTCCGGTGAGTACAAAATGCTTCAAAATGCTCCTCATATATTAACTCCTTCATTCCCAGAATCATCCTCATTAACCTCCTCTGGACTCTCTTCAATGACAACACATCTCTTCTGAGATATAGTGCCCAGAACTGCTGACAATACTCCGTGCAGCCTGTCTAGTGTCTTATAAAGCCTCAGCATTATCTCCTACGCTTTTATGTTCTATTCCCCTTGAAATAAATGCCAACATTGCATTTGATAGGTGGCAACCTCTTTGACATCAGGAGGCTTCAGACTGTAACATGTAGAGAACAATCGATTATGGATCCTTTGGTCTCTCTATTCAACAACATTCCCTAGTTCCCTGCTATTTGCTGTATATGACTTGCTTCCATTTGACTTCTCAATCTGCATCACCTAACACTTTCTGGAATTAAATTCCATCTGTCAATGCTTTGCCCCAGATTTCCAACTCATCTATATTTGGAGAAGCTAAAATCAGATTGATAAGTGTTTTTGTGGGGTAAAGGGAGTTACAGAGGCATGAGAGAGGAGTTGGGCAGATTTGATTGGAAAAGAATACCAGCAGGGCTGACAGCAGAGCAGTCTAGCCACAGCTGGTATTTCTGGCAGTGATTTGAAAGGCGCAGAATATATATACCCCAAAGAGGAAAACGTGTTCTAAAGGAAAGATGGCAAACCATGGCTGACAAGAGAAATCGAAGCCAAGATATTTTGCATCAGTCTTCACTGTGGAAGACACTAGTAGTCTGGTGGAAGTTCCAGATGTCGGGGGCATGAAGTGTGTGAAGTTACCATAACTAGAGGAAAGGTTCTTGGGAAACTGAATGGTCTGAAGGTAGGTAAATCATCTGGACCAAATGGTGCATACCCCAGAGTTCTGAAAGAAGTGGCTGAAGAGGTCATAGAGGCATTAGTAATGATCTTTAAAGAATCACTAGATTCTGCTATGGTTCCAGAAGACTAGAAAATTGCAAGTGTCACTCCACTCTTCAAGAAGGGAGAGAGCCAAGAGAAAGGAAACTATAAGCCAGTTAGTCTGACCTCAGTGGTTGGAAAAACTGTTGGAGTCGATTATTATGGATGGGATCTCGGGGTACTTGGAGGCACATGATCAAATAGGCTATAATCAGCATGGTTTCCTCAAGGAAAAATCTTACCGGACAAAACTGTTGGAATTCTTTGAAGAAATATCAAACAGGATAGACAAAGGAGAATCAGTTGATGTTGTGTATTTGGATTTTGAGAGGGCCTTTGACAAGGTGCCACACTTGCAAGCCCATGGTATTGCAAAAAAGATTCTAACATGGATAAAGCAGTGGCTGATTGGCAGGAGGCAAAGAATGGGAGTAGAGGGAGCCTTTTCTCATTGGCTGCTGGTGACTAGTGGTATTCCACAGGGGTCTGTGTTGGGACCGATTCTTTTTACGTTATACGCCAGTGGTTTGTATGATGGAATGATGGCTTTATTGCAAAGTTTGCAGATGATATGAAGTTAGGTAGAGGAGCAGGTAGTTGTGAGGAAGTAGAGAGGCTACAGAAGGACTTGGATTAAGAGAATGGGCAAAGAAATGGCCGATGGAATAAGAGTTGGGAAGTGTATGGTTATGCACTTTGGTAGAAGAAATGAAAGGGTAATTATTTTCTAAATGGGGAGAAAATGCAGAAAAACTGAGGTGCAAAGCGACTTCGGCATCCTCATGCAGGATTCCTTAAAGGTTTATTTGCAAGTTGAGTCTGTGCTGAGGAAGGCAAATGCAATGTTAGCATTTGTCACAAGAGGACTAGAATGTAAAAGCAAAACTGTAATGTTGAGACTTTATAAAGCACTAGTGAGGCATCACTTGAAGTATTGTGAGCAGTTTTGTGCCTTTTGTCTTAGAAAGGATGTGCTGAAACTGAAGAGGGTTCAAAGGAGTTTCACAAACATGATTCTAGGATTGAATGGCTTGTCATTTGAAGAGCTTTTGATGGCTCTAGCCTATATTCACTGGAATTCAGAAGAATGAGGGGTGACCTCATTGAAACCTATCGAATGGTGAAAGGTCTTGATAAGAGTGGAAGTGGAGGTGTCCTTTTAGAATGGAAATGAGGAGGAATTTCTTTAGCCAGAGGGTGGTGAATCTGTGAACTTCTTTGCCATGGGCAGCTGTGGAGGACAAGTCTTTACGTATACTTAAGACACAGTTTGATAGATTCTTGATTGGTCAGGGCATGTGGAAAAGGCAGAAGACTGGGGCTGAGAGGAAAATTGGATCAACCATGATGAAATTACAGAGCAGACTCGATGGGCCAAATGGCCCAATTCTGCTCCTATTTCTTATGGTCTGATCCTGCTGTAACTTTAGACACCCTTCCTCACCATCCACAACACCTCCAATCTTTGCCACCTGCAAACTTATTAAATTACCTCTTATGTTCACATCCAAATTGTTAATATATATAAAACAAACAACAACAGTTCAACATCAGTAAGACACAAAGTACTGGAGGAACTCAGCAAGTCAGGCAGCATCTATGGAGGGGAATAAAAAGTTGGTATTCTAGGCTGAGATCTTTCATCAGGACTAGAAAGTAAGAGGGTACAAGCCAGGATGAGAAGAAGGAGTAGAACCTGACAGGTGTAGGTGAGACTAGGTGAAGGATGCATGTGGGTGAGGGAAGTAGGAGGAAGTAAGAATTTGGGAGGTGATATCTGGAAGAGGTAAAAGGCTGAAGAAGAAAGAATCTGATAAAGTACAGTGGACCATGGAAGAAGGGGAAGGAAGAAGGGAACGAGAGAGAGGTGATGGGCAAGTGAGGAGAAGAGAAGGTGTGAGTGAGGAACCAGAATGGGGATTGGGGAAAGAGAGAAGAGGGAGGGGGTGAGATTATTGGAAGTTAGAGAAATTGATATGCCATCAGGTTGGAGGCTACACAGATGGAATATGAAATGTTGCTCCTGTTGGGACCTGAGTGTAGTGGCAGTAGAAGAGGCCATGGACTATGGACCATGAAATGGGTGCCACTAGGAAATCCTTGCGTTTATGGCAAACAAAGCAAAAGTGCTCAACAAATCAATTCCCAAATCTACATCGGGTCTCACCAATGTGGAGCAGGCCACAACCAGGAGCTCTAGATAAAGTAGATGAACATGACATACTCTCAGGCAAGGTGTTACCTCACCTGTAAGGATTGCTTGTGGCCCTGAATGGTGCTGAAGCAGGAGGTGAACATAGAACATAGAACATAGAATAGTACAGCACAGTACAGGCCTTTCGGCCCAGAATGTTGTGCCGACCCTCAAACCCTGCCTCCCATATAAGCCCCCACCTTAGATTCCTCCATATACCTGTCTAGTGAAGGGGCAGGTGCAGCACTTATCCCGTTTTCAGAGATATATGCCAGGAGGGAAATGAGTGAAGAGGATCAAGTGGACAATAGTCTCATAGAGAATGGTCTCTTTGGAAAGCAAACAGTGGCGGGAGGGAAAGATGTGCTCAGTAGAGGATCACATTGTAGATCGTGGAAGAATGATGGAGGCTCGTGGGATGGTAAGTATGGAGAAGGGGAACCTTGTCCTTTTTATGACAGTGGTAGGATGTGGCGAGGGCTGATATGTGGGAAATGGAGCAGATGCAGCTGAGGGCAGCATGAAGTTGGTGTGAGGGTAACCCCATTCTTTGAAAAAGGAGGGCATTTCAGATGTTGTAAAATGGAAAGCCTCTTACAGAGAACAGATGTGTGCTCAGGCTTCAAAATCGGTCTTTGTAGTATACCGCAAGTAACAGGCTTCCAATCAAAAATCTACTGCTTCCCCCTGTGCCTCCAATCATACAGGTAATGTTTGATTCAATTAGCCGGTTTACCTGGGTTTCTACTGTGCCTTAATGTTTTGAACCAATCTACGATGTGAAACCTTGTCAAATCCCCTACCAACGTCCATGCAGACATCTATTGCCCTGCCTTCCTTGGTTCCCTCCTCAAAAGTTCAGTCAGCTTAGTGAGAAAGCATTTAGACCATAAGACCATAAGACATAGGAGCAGAATTAGGCCATTCAGCCCCACAAATATTCTCTGCCATTCCACCATGGCTCATTTATTACCCTTGTAAACCCATTCTCTTTCCTTCTTCCCTTAACCTTTGACACCCTGATTGATCAAAAACTTATCAATGTCAGTTTTAAGTATACCCCAATGACTTGGCGTCCACAGCTGTCTGTGGCAACGAATTCCACAGATTCACTGCCGTCTGGATAAAGACATTCCTCCTCATCTCTGTTCTAAAGAGAGGCCCCTCTATTCTGAGGTTGTGTCCTCTGGTTTTAAACTGTCCAAGCGCACTCGATCAAAGTCTTTCAATATTCAATCACCTTCCATCACCTTCATCCTTCCAAACTCCAGTGAGTACAGGCCCAGAGCCATCAAACGCTCCTTGTGCATTAACCTTTTCATTCCTGCAAGCATTCATGTGAACTTCCTCTTGATCCTCTCCAATGCCAGCACATCTTTTCTTAGATAAGGGGCCCAAAACTGCACACTATGCTCCAAGTGCAGTCTGAACAAAGTCTTAGAAAGCCTCAGGATTACATCCTTGCTTTTATATTCCCGTAACCTCAAACTGAGTGCTAACATTGCATTTGCCTTCCTTACCACCGGCTCAACCTGCAGGCTAAACTTTATGAATCCTGCACGAGTCCCTTTGCACTTATCATTTCTGAATTTGCTCCCTGTTTATGAAAATAGTCTATTCCTTTATTCTTTCTTCTTTCTACTGAAGTGCATGACCATACAGTATATTGCATTTGCCACTCCTTTGCACATTCTTCCAATATCAGTCCTTCTGCAACTCCCTGCTTCCTCAACACTACCTGTTCTGTTGTATATTTAATATTTCAGTAATCTTGTACATATATCTGATTTTTGTTTATTTAAATAATTCATTACGGCTTATATGTATAAATACATGGATTGCATATGTTATCACACTACCATGTGATATGTGAGTGCCTTGCTTAAAGTAAACTTGAAGTTAGACTTACATTTTGGACTCCCATGTCTTCCTTTGAATTAGTTTAATGTTTTGAAGTTACAAAACATAACAGTGGCGATGAGGTATTCTTTTAAAATGAACGTGAGATGGCTACTGACCTGTTAAAGCGCAGCAAGATGTTTGAGCTAAAAAAAGCAGTGAGAAACAGTGAGTAAAAATGCAGCCCACCATATGCAGAAATAGTCGAGTTAAAAAAAGATGCACAGTGCGAGTTCTTTGGAAGGGAAAACACAACTAAGTTTTAACAAAAAAAGTCAGAAAACAGAGGAATTCACAGATTTGTAAACAGTGAGAACTGGGTGATAATAATCATTTTAAAAAAGAGCAGAAATGGATGGTTACATTAGAAAAATTCCATAAGAGATAACTTGCTCATGAATACTGAGCTAATTGAACAGTATTTTAAAGCAAATGAAATAGCTAATAAGAAACAGCTACCAACTTTGCTGAGTGCGTTGGGTTTAAAGCCATATAGTTTGCTTCAAAGTTTAACTGCTCCAACCAAACCATCTGATATGAGCTTTGCTGATATTGTGAAAGTGATTAGGAACATTTCAAACCGAAGCCATTGTTGATTGCAGAACACATTAGGATTCATAAGCAGCTGAATTGAAGAGATTATCTGACCATTGTCAGTTCAATGATGCACTGAGAGATCATTTAGTTTGTGGAATCTTACAAGAAAACATTCAAAAATGGCTGTTAGCAGAAGCACAACTTACAGCTATTTCAACTGCTCTTTTAACTGTATCAATGGAAAAAGCAGAAAGAGATGCAGTTGAGTTGCAATCATGAGTGAAAGTGAGTGCGAACAAAATTGGCAACATCTAAACAGAAACTGGCCTGGCTGAACAAATTATGTTACTGTTGTTGCAGGGGATCACATACACCAGATCAATGCAAGTTTAAAAATGAAACTTGCAGAAAATGCAGCAAAGTAGCACACATAGAAAGAATATGTCAAGAAGACAAAAAGAAATGGACTGCACAGAGAAGAGAAAAAGATAAAAAGTCAAGTTGCAGTTTCAAAAAGAGCACCAATCTGCATGCTATTAATGAAAAATCTGATAATGATGAGAGTGACATGGTACTGAAGAGCCTTGATTAACAGTGTGAAAAGTAACAACAGACAAGCAATATGGCTTACACGAGAAGTGGAATTGGACACTGGTTCAGCTGTTTCAGTCTTTACACAAAATGAGATTGAATGGCATTTCAAAGATACTAAATTGAAGCCTGCAGGTACCCAACTAAGAACTTATACCAGAGAAAAGTAATTCCTATGAGTATCACATTTGTGACCGTGAAAGACAACAACCAACAAGCCACATTGAGCTTGTATATGGTAAAAACAGGAGGACTAGTATTGTGGGGACATGATTGGCTGAGACAGGTTGGACAACTTGATTGGAGATTCATCTACCATTTGCATGCTACATCCCCTCATGTGCGGCAACTTGTCAAAGGCCTTCTGAAAATCCAAGTAAACAACATCCACTGTCTCTACTTTCTCTGTCTTGGTTGTTATTTCCTCAAAACCCAACAGATTTGTCAAGCAAGATTTCGCCTTAAAGAAACCACATTGACTTTGACCTATTTTATCATGTGCCTCCAAAACTTC
This sequence comes from Mobula hypostoma, assembly GCF_963921235.1. NCBI lineage: Eukaryota > Metazoa > Chordata > Chondrichthyes > Myliobatiformes > Myliobatidae > Mobula > Mobula hypostoma. The sequence continues at coordinate 46,003,382 of NC_086121.1, read as the reverse complement.
ATTCTTAATAATGGACACCAACATTTTCCCAAACACTGAAGTTAGGCTATGCTAGTTGTTGGTGTAGTGGCATCCACACTGGACTTAGATGTGAGTGGTCCCAGGTTCAAATCCATTCGCCTGCTTAAGCACTGTCCATCCGTGCTGGTTTGATCGTTCAGCTAGCAGCTCAGCTCCATGAAAAACAGAGAAATGCTAAAGAAGCAGCAAGGTTGTCACCTGAGGCTAACTGGCCCCCCTCCCTTCTTAAAGAGTGAAGTGACATTTGCAATTTTTAAGTTCTCCAGAACCATTCCAAAATGCAGTGATTCCTGAAAGATCACGACTAACGTTTCCACAATCTCTTCAGCCACCTCCTTCAGAACCTTGGGTATAGTCCATCCAGTCCAGGTGACTTATCTACCTTCAGACCTTTCAGATTCAAAAGTATCTTCTCCTTAGTACTAGCAATTACTCTCACATTTGCCCATTGACACTCTCAAATTTCTGGCATACTGCTAGTGTCTTCCATTGTGAAAATTGATGCAAAATACTTTGTATTTTCATTCGCCATTTCTTTGTGCCCTATTACAACCCTTCCAGTGTCATTCTCTAGCACTCTGATATCCACTCTCACCTCTCTTTAACTCTTCATACTGTATTTCATCTTTTCTTTTCATATTGCTTTTTTAGTTTGTTACGTACCCCGTAACTGGGTTGCCAAACCAGCAGAAATGGATCACTCAGTTGGAGTCTGGAGTACTAGAACTATGAAAGTTTTATTAAAGAAACAAGCAACACAGTAATCGAAAGGATAATAAATGCAACAGTTCAGCGATGATAAACACACATGTGCACAGAATTAAGATAACAGCATCAATCAAGCTCTATCGTTGTCTAGGGGTAAATGACCAAAATTTCAAAGTGACTCAAAGTTCAGTCCAGATAGTAGTTCAGTTCGCAGTAATCGTTGCCATGGCGATGGACAACGTGGGGGAAGAGAGAGAGAGAACAGGAACAACTGATCATTCAGACACTGCTTCACTCACAGACCGGCGAGATTGCTCACAAGCAACTTTTGGGCGGGTCCTTGGTGATGTCACCTGAGGTCACCGACTGTGACCCCTCCTCCAGATGCAGTCAATCCTCTGCAGTGAACCCGGCACCCAGGCAAGGGCGGACACACACCGGGTTCCCGCTGATCGTACCTTTCCACCCTGGCCGTTGTCTGGTACTTCTCACCCACTCGTGAGAGGCGCACCGCTTCCAGGGTCTCGTTACCTCGGGTGGCGTGTGTCCTGCCTTAGCGAACCTGTCCCTTTTTATCCCCCTGCTGGGGCATCGCCTGTCCACCACTTCAAACAGTTCGGGGTTCAAAGGGGGAGCCGCTCCAGACAGCTCTCTCTCCCCCGTTCCTTCATTACACATCTCCAGACGCTGCTCCATTGTTCCTTATCTCTCCTTCCCCTGAGGGCAGGTGGCAGACCACTTGCTGATGTCACTGATGCTAACCCAGGCCAGCAAACATCTTAATTTTATGTGTATTCTCGTCACAAGTTGTCTTCTGTTGGTTTTTAAAAGCTTCCCAATCCTCCAACTTCCCACTACTTTGTGCTATATAATATGCCCTCTCTGTTACTTTTATACTGCCTTTGACTTCCCTTGTCAAACCTGGTTGCATCATCCTCCCTTTAGAATGTACCTTCCAAATTGCTCCCAAAAACTCCAGCCATTGCTATTCTACCATCATCCCTGCTAGTGTCCCCTTTCAGTGAACTTTTACCAGCTCTTCGCTGAATGGACATTGAACCCATGAACGCTACTGTACCACTTTTTTATTTTTATTTTTACACTTCTTATTTAATTTAACTATTTAATATATACATTTACTGTAATTCACATTTTTCTCTATTATTATGTATTGCACTGTACTGCTGCCTCAAAGACACAAATTTCACAACATGTCATGGATGGTAAACCAGATTATGATTCTCATGCTTCTGTAATTCCCTTTGCTCCATTGCGATATTGACACACATCTGACTCTCAGACTGCAGGATGAATTCTATCATATTATGATCACTGTATCCTAAGAGTTCCTTTTCCTTGAACTTCCTTATCAAATCTAGTTCATTACACAGCACCCAATCCAGAATTGCCTTTCCCATGGTGGGTTCAGTCACAAGCTGCTCTAAAAAGCCATCTCATCAGTATTCTACATATTCTGTCTCTTGGGATCTAGCACAAACCTAATTTTCCTAATATACTTGCATATTGAAATACCCCGTCACTATTTCAAAATTGCCCTTTTTATATGCCTTTTCTGTATATAACTTCCTTCAGGGTCTTTTTACCCTTGCAATTTCTTAACTCTTCCCGCAAAGAATTTTATATTTTCTGATCCTATGTTACTTTCTTCTAAGGAATTAATTTCATTTTTTACCAACAGAGCCACCCCACGCCCTCTGTCCTTTTGATACAATATGTATCCTTGGATACATAGCTCCCAACTATCATCTCTGGCAACCATGACTCAGTGATCCCAACAACGTCATACCTGCCAATCTCTACACCACAAGATCATCTTCCTTATCCCGTAAACTGTATGTATTCTAATAACACCTTCAGTCCTGTATTCATCACCCATTTTGCCCCCCATCTGAGATTTGAACTCATCGGACTGACTGCAGTTTTGCCCCATCATCTGCCTGTCCTTCCTCACAGTCTTGCTACACCCTGCATCTTCTTGTATACCAACTGCTCCATCCTCAGCCCTATCACTCCTATCCCCCTGCCAAAGTAGTTTAGGTCCCCAACACTAAAAACTGGCCTGTAAGGATACTGGTCCCTCTCAGGTTCATGTGTTACCCGTCCTTTTTGTACAGGTCATTCCTTCCCCAGAAGAGATATATAACAAACATTAGAAGGCCCAGTATTGATCCCTATGGTACAGCACTGGCAACAGACTTCCAGGCACAAAATTACCCTCCACCGTTGCCATATCTCCTATTACCTAGCTGCTTTTGGATCCTGCTTGCACTGGATGCCATGGGCTGTAACCTTTTAGACCAGTCTCCCATGAGGAACCTTGTCAATGGCCTTGCTGAAGTCTATGAAGACAATGCTAACTTTACAGCTGAATATTAATTGTACATCTATACTTTTTCTTCCTGTTTGAAAAATTAAATCTATTTGGTCAGACAGCATCTCTCTCCCTGCTAACAAAGCCAATCTTATCTTTAAACCCTTCTTTTTTAATAGTAAATTAATCTTTTCTTAAGATTTTACTCCCCAGTAATTTTCCTATAATTCACGTCAGACTCAGTCTGTAATTACCTGGCTGATCCCTGCTGCTGTTGGCAACCACATTTGCAGTCCTCTAATCACATGCAATTTACAAATTCCTATCAAGTCCACCCTTGCCTACCAGAGCAGCCTAGAATAACTTCTATCATTCCCTAGGGATTTATCCACATTTAAGCTTCTCAAGGCATCTAAAATACCTCCTTTTTAAATGATAACGTATTCTAGAATTTCACATGAAGATCTCTGAATTGTCCAAATACAATACACCTTACCCAAGGAAAAAGTGTTAAAAATATTAATTTAAAACCTCACAGTCCTCTGATGCTAATGTGCCCTAAATTTCTAAACCAGTGGTCCCCAACCTCCGGGCCGCGACCAGTATGTTGCTGCGAAGAATGCAGCGGTGGCCGGAACGCACCCAGCACATCTTTAAGAAAAAAGCCGAAATAAACAAGCTAATTAATTAGGTGCTGCCCGACATGTAAATGTCAGCCCAGATCAGAGGCAACGCAATCGGCAATCTTAAAGATGTGCTGAGTGCATTCCGGCCACCGCTGCACTGCAGTATTCTTTGCGGTAATGTATCGGTCCGCAGCCCGGAGGTTGGGGTCCACTGTTCTTAACCATCCTTTTTCCCTTCCATAACTACTCTGAAACTCACAGCATATGGTTACTACCTTCAAAACGCTCTCCCTCTGACATTTCAACCTCTTTACCAACTGCTTTCCGTTTGAGTTGGTCCGGTCCTGAACCTTCTCCAGTGAGACGGCTACATCCCTGGGGAATGCAGTTTACAAATTCCACCCTGTCAATGTCTTTCACTGTTGGTGATCCCAATTAATAATGGGGACATTGCAGTCCCCTACTACTCTAACTCTACTGCTCTGACTACTCTCTATGATGTGTTTATGAACCTTCTGCTAACTGTTAGGAGGCCTAACAAAATGACTGTCTCCTTTTTGTTCTTCAGATCTAGCCATATGGCATCACTTGAAGAGCCTTCTTGAACAACCTCCATCATAGAGGAAAGATGGGCTTCTTAATCAATACTGCAATGCCACATCCCCAATGTTCCCTTGCATACTGAACTCCCAGAAATATCAATCATATTCCCATGTGATGATCAAAACTCTCAATTCATCTGCCTTACTGCAACTTCCTTTCAGATACAATTTAACCTTCCAATCCACCAATGTGCCTGCTCTGTCTATTGGACTAATGTAGCTCTCCTACATTGCATTACATTCTTCGTCACCGCCCCCCCACCACCTTTAATGTTGTGTCCTGCCAGATTAGTTTACAACCCTCCCCAACAACACCAGGAAACTTTGCTGCAAGGCTCTTAATGATATTCTGGTTCAGGTGCAACCAGTGTGGCTTCTGCAGCCCCCATCTTTCCCAGAAACAGTCCAGGTAATCTATACAGCTAAAACCTTTCTCTTACACATCCCTTTAGTCATACATGTAAATACCCTGTTCTCTTGTCCCTATTCTCACCAGCACGTATTATCTGAAGTAAGATAGAGATTGCAACCTTCGGGATTCTGCTTCTTAATCTGCAATTTAGCTCCCTAAATTCATGTTTCAGGACCTCTTCCCATTTTTAAACTATGGAAACAAAGTTTTCAACCCATTGAGTGCACTGACCATCAAGTACCCATTTACACCGATCCTATTTTACTCTCTCCACGTTGCCAACGGCCTCCCCCAAAATTCTGCCACTCACTTGCATATTATCCTCCCGATCCACAGGTCTTTGACAGCACCTGGAGGAAATCCAAGTAGTTACAGGAAGAATGTGCAAACTCCACATAGGCAGCACCAAAGGTCAGATTTGATCACAGGTCCTTGGAGCTGTAAAGAGGCTCTACTTTATTTATTTGTTAAGATACAATGTGGAACAGACCCTTCCGGTCCTTCAAGCCACACCACCGAGCAACCCCTGATTTAACCCTAGCCTAATCACGGGGCAATTTACATTGACCAATTAACCAACCAGTTTGTCTTTGGACTGTGGAAGGAAGCCGGAGCACCTGGAGGAAACTCACGTGCTCACATTCAATGTACAGATTCCTTTCGGACAGTGGCGGCACTTGAACCCAGTTCGCTGGTACTGTAAAGCATTGTGCTATCGTGGCGCTGTGCCATTTCATCCTGATAAAGACAGTTCTCATGAACACCTTTCAGGAAGTCTTTATCCTTCTGTTATAGAATTGAAGTTTCCTAATATTACCATTCTACAATTATTGCATTTTTCTCTGCACTTATTTAGTCTTCCTCTCACCATTTGATATTCTTTTAAATATCCTCCATTGTGGAGTAGTGCTGTTTATCATTACCAACACAATCCAGTGGAGCCTTTGACCTCCCCAAGACATCCTCCCTCTCCAACACCTCCTTGCTCAGTACTGAAAATCTTCTTTTGGCTGTTTTGCATTGTGTGCAAAGATTGTCCATCCAAAAATATTAAACATCTAATCATGTTCATTTTTGAACTATGTTATTGGCACAATTTGTTTCCCACAATACTTCTTTTATGAGTGTATCTCCAAGGCTACTGGTTTTTGCAGGAACACTAATGACCAGTATCCCTGGCTGCTATAGTAGGCAAGGATGGAGATTGCTGGGACAGTCTCACAAAGACTATGCCATCTTCATTAGTCATTGATGAGGACAGAAAATACGGTTCCTTGATTCAAGTAGCAGGGTAAGCCAGGTAATTACAGGCTGATGAGCCTTATGTCAGTGGAAGGGAGGTATTAAAAAAAATTCTCAGGGATAGGATCAATCTATACTTAGAAAAGCTGGTGTGTGGGACAGTGACTGACCCAGGAGTGTGGGCAGTTACTCACCCAGTGTGTGGGGGCAATGAAAATCTAGTGTGGAATATGAAGAGGCTGACTAGGTGTGGCTCTGTCTCCTGTAGGACCACATGATCCGTAAGTGCAACTGGGGCATAACTGGAACTGCAGCTCAATGTCTTTCAACTCATGCAGGAGAATGAGGAGGTGATAAACAAGGAGCTACGGGGAGGTAGATTGCAGGAGACAGGTAACTGTGTGACTGTCAGGAGAAGGAGGGGAAATGCACAGCCAGTGCAGAGTACACCTGTGGACATTCCCCTCAATAATATGTATACAACTTTAGACAATATTGAGGGGACGACCTACCCGGGGCGATCCACAGTCATCAGGTCTCTGACACCGAGACTGGTGCCCTGGCTCAGAGGTGAAGAGGACTGCAGTGTTGATAAGAGATTCCTTAGTCAGAAGAACAGAGATGAGATTCTAAGGGCACGATAGAGACACCTGGATGGTATGTTGCCTCCCAGGTGTCAGGGTCTGGGATGTCTCAGGTCATGTCCATGGCATTCTGAAAGGCAAGGGTGAGCAGCCAGAAGTCTTGATACGTATTGGCACCAATGATCTCAAGGGCTCTAAGACAAGGTGAGAAGGTCCTGAAAAGAGATTTTAGGGAGCTACACAGAAAGTTAATAAACAGGACCTCCAGGGTAGTAATCTCTGGATTGTTGCCTGTGCCATGTGCCATTGAGGGTAAGTATAGGGTGATTTGGCACGTGAATGTGTGGTTGAGGAACTGGTGCTGGGGTGAGGAGTTCAGATGGATCATTGGGATCTCTTCTGAGGAAAGTCCAATCTGTACAAAAGGCAAACACGAGGAAATTTGCAGATGCTGGAATTTCAAGCAACACACATAAAAATTGCTGGTGAACGCAGCAGGCCAGGCAGCATCTATAGGAAGAGGTACAGTCGACGTTTTGGGCAGTATTTTTTTTCTCTCTCTCCTTTTTCTCGCTCTGTCCCTCTCACTATACTCCTTGCCCATCCTCTGGGCTTCCCCCCTCCCCCTTTCTTTCTCCTTAGGCCTCCGGTCCGTCCCATGATCTTCTCATATCCCTTTTGCCAATCAGCTTTCCAGCTCTTGGCTCCATCCCTCCCCATCCTGTCTTCTCCTATCATTTTGGATCTCCCCCTCCCCCTCCCACATTCAAATCTCTTACTATCTCTTCTTTCAGTTAGTCCTGACAAAGGGTCTTGGCCCGAAACGTCGACTGTACCTCTTCCTGTAGGCTGCCTGGCCTGCTCTGTACAAAAGGGAGGGGATACACCTGAACCCAAGGGGATCCAACATCCTTATGAGCAGGTTGGCTAGAGTTGCTCAGGATGGTTTGAACTACTTTGGCAGGTGGATGGGAACCGGAGTGATGGTGCTGAAGATGAGGTAGTTGGTTTACAAACAAAGGCAATGAGGAGAGGCTGATGACAGGGCAAAACTGCAGTCAACAGGATGAGGTGCAAAGTAAAGGGAAGACAAAATCGAAAAGAGTGAATACCGGACTGAATGTGTCATATTTTAATGCGTGCAGTATATGAAATAAGGTACATGAACTTGCAGCACAGTTACAGAATGGCATGTATGACATTGTGGGCATCACTGCATCATGGCTGAGAGAAGATTATAGCTGGGAGCGTAATGTCCAAGAATACACATTGTATCGAATAGACAGGCAGGAAGGCAGAGAGGATAGTGTGGCTTTGTTGGTAAGAAATGAAATCAAATCATCAGAAAGAGGTGACATAAGGTTAGAAGGTGTTGAATCGTTGTGGAACTGCAAGGGTAAAAAGACCCTGATGGGAGTTGTAAACAGACCCCAAAACAGTAGTAAGCATGTAGTCTAAAAATTACAACTGGAGATAGAAAATGCATGTCAAAAGGGCATTGTTACAATAGTCATGGGGGATTTCAATATGCAGTAGATTGGGAAGATCAAGTTTGTGCTGGATTCCAAGTGGATTCCAAGTTCTAGCTGGATTCCTCTAGAATGCCTACTGAAATTGATTAGAGAGCTTAGGGTAAATGAACCCTTAGAGGAAAGTGATCATAATATGATTGAATTCACCCTGCACTTTGAGAAGGGGAAACTATAGATGGATGTATCAGTATTACAGTGAAGTAAAGGGAATTACAGAGGCATGAGAGAGGAGTTGGCCAGAACTGATTGCAAAACAACACTGGTAAAGATGATGGCAGAGCAGCAGTGGCTGGAGTTTCTGGAAGCAATTTGGAAGACACAGGATATATACATCCCAAAGAGGAAAAGTATTCCAAAGGCAAGATGACACAACCATGGTTAATAAGGGAAGTCAAAGTCAAAGAGAGGGTATATTATAGAGCAAAAATTAGTCGGAAGGTAGAGAATTGGGAATCTTTTAAAAACCAACAGAAGGTAATTAAGAGTCATCAAGAAGGTAAAGATGGAATATGAAAGTAAGCTAGCCAATAACATTGAAGAGCATACCAAAAATATCTTTAGATACATAAAGTGTAAAAGAGAGGCTAGAGTGGATATCAGACCGCTGCAAAAGGATGGTGGAGAGGTAGTAGTAGGGACAAGAAAATGGTGGACAAACTGAATAAGTATTTTGCGTCAGTCTTTACTTTGGAAGACACTAGCAGAATGGTGGAAGTTCCAGGTGTCAGGGACCATGAATTGTGTGAACTTACCATTACCAGGGTAAAGATTCTTGGGAAACTGAAAGGTCTGAAGGTAGATATGTCACCTGGACCAGATGGTGTCAGCCCAGAGTTCTGAAAGAGGTGGTGAAGAGATTGTGGAGGCACTAGTAATGACCTGAATCAGAATCAGGTTTATTTATCACCTGCGTATGTGGTGAAATTTGTTAACTTAGCAGTGGCAGTACAATGCAAGACATGATAATATAGAAAGAAAAGAAAATTAAATCAATTACATTAAGTGTATATATCTATATTAAATAGTTAGATTAACAATAGCGCAAAACAGAAATAATATGTATTTTAAAAATTTTAGGTAGTGTTCAAGGGTGCAATGTCCATTTAGGAATTGTATGGCCGAGGGGAAGAAGCTGTTCTTGAATTGTTTAGAGTGTGCCTTCAGGCTTCTGTTCCTGATAACTGAGAAGTGGGCATGTCCTGAGTGATGGGGGTCCTTAATAATGGACACTACCTTTCTGAGGCACCGTTCCTTGAAGGTGTCTCGGATACTACGGCGGCTAGTACCCAAGATGGAGCGGAATAATTTTACAACACTCTGCAGCTTCTTTCAGTCCTCTGCAGTAACCACCCCCCCACCCCACCCCCATACCGGACAGTGATGCAACATGTCAGAACGCTCTCCACGGTACATGTTTTCAAGTGTTTTCCAGAATCACTAGATTCTGCAATGGTTCTGGAAACTGGGAAAATGCAAATATTAATCCTCTGTTCAAGAAGGGACCAGTTAGTCTGACATCAGTGGTTGGGAAGATGTTGGAGTCGATTGTTAAGGATGAGATCTCAGGGTACTCGAAGGCACATGATAAAATAGGCCATAGTCAGCATGGTTTCGTCAAGGGAAACCTCGCCTGACAAATCTGTTGGAATTCTTTAAAGAACTAACAGGCAGGATAGACAAAGGAGAATTGGTTGATGTTGTGTACTTGGATTTTCAGAAAGCCTTTGACAAGCTGCCACACTTGAGGCTGCATAACAAGCTACGGGTCTATGGTATTACCGGAAAGATTCTAGCATGGATAAAGTGGTAGCTGATTGGTAGGAGGCAAAGAGTGGGAATAAATGAGGCCTTTTCTGGTTGGCTGCTGGTAACTAGTGGTGTTCCACAGGGGTCTGCGTTGCGACCAATTCTCGTTACATTATATGTCAATGATTTGGATGATGAAATTGATAGCTTTGTTGTAGTTTGCAGACTACACAAAGAGAAGTAGAGGGGCAGGTAGTTTTGAGGAAACAGAGAGGCTACAAATGTACTTAGACAGATTAGGAGAATGGGAAAAGAAATGGCAGATAGAATATAGTGTCAGGAAGTGTATGATCATGCACTTTAGTAGAAGAAATGAAAGGGTTGACTATTTTCTAAATGGAGAAAACATACAAAAATCAGAAGCGCAGATTTGGGAGTCCTTGTGCAGGTGGAGTTCCTGAAGGTTGATTTGCAGGTTGAGTCTGTGGTGAGGAAGGCAAATGTGATGTTAGCATTCATTTTGAGAGGATTAGGTGTAATGTTGAGACTTTATAAAGCACTGGTGAGGCCTTACTTGGGCCTTTTAACTTAGAAAGGATGTGCTGAAATTGGAGTGGGTTCAACGAAGGTTCATGAAGATGATTCTAGGATTGAATGATGTCATATGAAGAGTGTTTGATAGCTCTGGGCCTGTATTCACTAGAATTCAGAAGAATGAGGGGTGACCCAATTGAAATCTAACGAATGGTGAAAGATCCTGATAGAGTGGATGTAGAGTGGATGTTTCTTATGGTGGGTGTATCTAAGACCAGAGGACACAACCTCAGAATAGAAGGGCTTCCTTTTAGAATGGAGGTGAGGAATTTCTTTATCCAGACAGTGGTGAATCTATGGAATTCGTTGCCACAAGCAGCTGTGGAGGCCAAGTCTTTATGTGTATTTGAGTTAGCGGTCCTTAGATTTTTAAATGGTCAGGGCATGAAGAGATATGAGGGCAAGGCGGAAGATTGGGACTGAGAGGAAAAATGGATCAGCCTTGATGAAATTGCAGAGCAGACACAATGGGCCAAATGGCCTAATTCTGCTCCTATATCTTATGGTCTTATAATACACTTCTTTTTGCATTTACCCTGTTGGTATCAATATCAATGAGTGTGTGAGAACCATTTGACTTTCAAATTAAATAACGTGTAAGTACAGAACAGCAATGAGTAAATAACTTAGGCTGTGACTACCTTTGATGATATCCTCCAAAGCTGTGGCTGTGTTGTGTCTGTCTGTTTTGTGTCCTCCCACTCCAAGCCCAACTCCACTTCCAGCCGCATCTCCATGTATGGTGAATTGTGGATCAGATTGGTGTGGTTTGGGTGTGTCAATGCGTAGGGAAGGTCTTCAGTCTTGGGGTGGGGTGGGGCTGAGGAGAAATGGAATCAGAACCTCAGGGGTGAAGTATTAATTAGGGCAGATGATCAGGGGTCTTTTGAAACATTGGTCTGGGGATGCAGTTGTGTGGAGGAGTGCCTGTGGATGTGCATAGAAAGCGCAAGGGACTGTAAGCAAAGCTCTAAGTATAGATGTTGAAAGGACACAACCCCGCGCCGGTGCACTGGATCAGGGTTATCATTGTGGAAATGAACAGAGCTGGGCCTTATTCGCCTTGTGTGCAATTGGACCAGGCAATTCACAAGATACACTGATGCAAATGGACTGAACAACTGAATATCAGAACATCATTTGTTTGATGTTGTGTGACATCACTGTGCACATTTGGATAGCTCCATACAAATATTTCACACATGCCAACATCTTGCCTTTCCTAAATGATAGATACCTTTGTCTTGAAGGTACAGGAACAGTTGTGGTGGTTATAGTGTACATGGGAAACCAGAGAGAGAGAGAGTCAGAGCAAGTAACTGTTGGCCTTACCCACTTATCAGTCACCTGTGGGAAGCTGTGGGCTGCAGACAGGGAGGTGTCCATGCAGTCAGATACTGGAACTGCCGATAGGGATCAGAGAGAGAGTGAAGGCCAGTGAGGACATCAGCTGCAGTCTGTCATGTGGCAGAGCCGGGGCTGTTGGCCCTCCTGCGTCTCCTGGTTCTCATGTTCTGTTCTTGATTGTCTCCAGCAGAGCCCCCTGGAAGGACCGTTGAGAGACGGGTGGACACGAGGTTCAGCAAGCAGCAAGTCTTCTTCCAGGAGGCTGCAGATGTCTGCCGGCACCTGATGTGAATCCTGTGCCACACCAGTCACTGCTGCTCTGATATGTCAAAGAAAATCAGCCTCTACCTGTCCTCCCGGTGTCACGGGCAGTGACTTTAAGCTGTGCTCTGCTATTCCTGTCTCTGCTGCCCCCCCCCCCACCTTGTGTTGCTTCAGCTGCCCCCTTTGCCACAGCCTGCCCGCTCTGCTACTGCCCTACTGCCCGCACTGCGTCTGGCCCTCTGCTGCTGCTGTCCCTGCAGGCCCCCTCTCTGCTGCTTCCTTCACTGCTGTCTGGCTACAGGTCATTGCCCAAGAGCCTGGTGCTGTTGTGCCTATTTTGTTCATTGGACAAGGTCCGTTCAAAGGCAGCCAACATGCCACCTGTCCAGCTGTGACTGAGGAAAGCTCCAAAGGGTGGAAAACATCCTATTAGCAAAACATGTGAATAACCTTTCCCTACTTGTAGGTAAGAAGTCAGTTGTGAGTACTGTATTGAGCAGATCTTAAAATATTCATGAATTTGAATCAGCCGTGTCAATTGCTCTTCTGTTTTCACCTCACTCCCATTGGTCAGTTTTAGGAAGCCTAAGAAACCCAAGGATTCAAATGAAATTGGAAAGGAGCTGAAATTCCATCTAAATGTGTACCTGGAGCCAGAGAATGTGGGTGAAGTACTAAGCAAGTACTTCACATCAATATTCACCAAGGAGAAGGGCAGAAGGATAGTGAGATCAGTGCACCAAGGAGGATGCTAATGATCAAGAGCATGGTGAAATCAAGAACAAGGCAGTGTTGGGTCAGTGGAAGACTATTATCAAGGTCTGACTAGATCCATCCAAGGTAATTGAGAGAGATAGAAAAGGAGATCAAAACAACCTTGACAGAAATCTTTGTATCTACTTTAGACATAGGCAAGGTCCAAGAGATCTGGAGAATAGCCAACAGTATTCACAAACAAGAGAAAATCTGCAGATGCTAGAAATGCAAGCAACACACACAAAATGCTGGAGGAACTCAGCAGGCCAGGCAGCATCTATGGAAAAGAGTACAGTCAATGTTTTGGGCCAAAACCTTTCAGCAGGACTGGAGAAAAAAAGCTGAGGGGTAGATTTAAAAGGTGGGGGGGTGGGTAGAGTGAAACACAAGGTAATAGGTGAAATCTGAAGGGGGAGGGATGAAGTAAAGAGCTTGCAAGTTGATAGGTGAGAGATGGAAGGCCATGGAAGAAAGAAAAGGGGGGAAGAGCGCCAGAGGGAGTTGATGGGCGGGCAAGGAGGTAAGGTGAGAGAGGGAAAAGGGGATGGGAAATGGTGAAGGAGAGGGGGCGTGGGAGGCATTACCAGAAGTTCGAGAAATTGATGTTCATGCCATCAGGTTGGAGGCTACCCAAATGGAACATAAGGTGTTGTTCTTCCAACCTAAGTGTGGCCTCATCATGACAGTGAAGGAGGCCATGGATGGACATATCAGAATGGGAATGGAAAGTGACACTTATCCTTGCAAGCAGAACAAGTGCTACACCTGCCCCTACACCTCCTCCCTCACTACCATTCAGGGCACTAACAGTCCTTCCAGGTGAGGCGACACTCCACCTGTGAGTCTGTTGGGGTCATTTCCAGCGTGGCCTCCTGTATATCAGTGAGATCTTATGTAAATTGGGAGATCGCTTCGTCGAGCACCTACTCTCCGTTTGGCAGAAAAAGCGTGTTCTCCCAGCGGCCACACATTTTAATTCCACTTCCCATTCCCATACTGATATGTCCATCCATAGCCTCCTCCATTGCTGCGATGACAGATTGGCTTGGCCTTTGAGGACAAGTGAAGAGTGCTATTGTGACTGTGTTGACTATAAGAGTAGGAATTCATGTTGCAGATTTAAAAAACTTTAGTTCGGCCAGATTTGGAGTATTGTGGCCGGAGGTGTTGACTATGAGAGTCAGGATTTCATGTTGCAGCTGTATAAAACTTTAGTTCGGCCAGATTTGAAGTATTGTGTGCAATTCTGGTTGTTCTATTATCGGGAGGATGTGGAGGCTTTGGAGAAGGTGCACAAGAAGTTGACTGGAATGTTGCCTGGATTAGAAGGTAGAACTGTAAGGAGAAATAGGACAAACTTGAATTTTCTCTGAAGCAGCGAAGGCTAAGGGGAGACCTGATAGAGGCTTTAAAAATTATGAGCGGTATAGAGAGGGTAGATAGTCTTTTTCCCAGGATAGAAATGTCAAATATTAGAGGACATGATATGTAAGGTGAGAGGCAGGAAATTTAAATGAGATGTGTGAGATAAGTTTATTTTACTCAAAGAGCAGCCAATGCCTGAAATGTGCTGCCAGTGATAGAAGCAGGTATAATCATGGCTTTTAAGAAGAATTTAGACAGGCAAATGAATGGGCAGGGAATGGAGGGATATGAATCGTGCAGGCAGTTGGGACTATTTTAATTTGATGTTATGGTCAGCAAAGAGACATTGAGTCAAAGGGCCTGTTCCTGTGTGGTACTGTTTTATGTTTTATGTATTTTTCAGTTGAGTTCTGCAAGCAGCTAGCACACTTAAAGTTAGGCAAGTAGAGTTCACTTCCCAAGATATCTTTATCTGTTCTAACCCCTCTCAACTTCAGCCAAGCCAACCAGCTTACTTCAGTCTCCAAGATGCTTCACCTGCAGTTATTTAGTAATTTGTATGTCCGGTTTCCAACAATGACATTATTTTGCAGCAAGTTCCATCTTCTGTGAGAAACTCGTTCTTCTTGTCCCCGCTAATCCTTCTACAAGAACATTAATTTATGCCCCCTGGACTTTGACCCCTCTGGAAATGGAAATTAATCCTTCCTATTGACCTTGCCATTTTAGAGGCCTGAACTATCCCCTAAGATCTCTGTTTCAATGGAAACACGACCTGATCCAGTTTTTCTATCACATATATTCTCTGCACCCACTACAGTGTAATCGCATCTTTTCTGTGCTGTGTGACCAGAACTGTATGGAATGCTCAACATGAATCTAATTTGTGTTTACTGTTCCAGCATAAGCATCATGTTCTTCTATGTAATGGCCAGGCTAATAAACAAAACAATCCTTATGTCAGTGTAACCACCTTGTTGACTTGTTCTGCTACCTTCAAGAAACTTATGCTGGAAGTTTGGTGGAAAGTTGTTTTGGCGATTGGTAGAGTATTGCTTTTGTATTTGGGAGCCTGTGATAGGGATCTCACTGTTGTTAAGCACATAAACAATGTCAATGCTATGTAGCAAGTACAATTAGTATGTCTGCAGATGACACCAAAATTTGTGATGTAGATGTGAGAAGGATATGCTACAAAAAGATATTGATCAGCTGATACAGAGGACAAAGCAAAGACAGATGGAGTTTCACCATGATAAATGTGAAACGATGCATTTTGGAAGTCATCTAACAGTAGAACAAACACAGTGAATGGTAGGGCCTTAGGGAGTATCGAGAAACAGGGAAACCTTTGTATACAAATCCAAAGATCCATGAAAGTGGCAACACAGTTAGGAAGGAGAGTAAAGATGGTGTTTGGAATGCTGGCTTTCATTAACAGGGGATATAGAATTGAAGAATGGGGTTTATGGTAAAGATTTATAAACACTGGTGAAGCCATAATTGGAATGTTTAGTGTAGCCTTGGTTGTCATGATATGGAAAGGACATGATTGCTTTGAGAGAGTATTGAAAAAATTCACCTGGATATTGGAATGCTTCCCTTATGAAGGGAGACTGGATAGGCTGGGTTTGTTTTCCTTGGAGGAGAGAAGACTGAAGGGGACTTGATAGAGTTAAACAATGTCACAAGGGGCAAGGATAAAGGTAGACAGTAGTAAACTTTTCCCTTTACAGTAGACACTTATGCAGGTCAAATGTCTGCTATGCTCTGTGCCTTAGTAGAGTGACCCTGCCTTCACAGATCTTTGGATAGGGAATTCCCAAGATTCATGATGTGTCAGAAGATATTCCTTTTTAAATGTGTGAGAGCTTATTTTGTAACTATACTTCTTAGTTCTTAATACCCTCAGGAGAGAAAGCAATCTCAGCATTCATCTATCAGATCAATATATCTTTCAGTAAGATCACCTCTTGGTATCTAAACTCCTGTGGGTGCAAGCTAATCTGTTTAGTCCCCCAGCATTCCAAATGTCAGTAGAGTGAGCCTTCCCCGCTGTACCTCCAATGCATCCTTCTTCCTACTCTGTACCCCAGCAGTGTTCATAGCTTGTAAAGTGAGTTTTAAAATTTCCTATGTTTATGCTCCAATCTCTTTCAACATTCCATCATTTTTCTGTAAAACTTGCTGTAACTGCAGTGCTAGCTTTTTGGTTGTCATGTACTTGGACTTTCAGAGCCCTTTGTAGACTGACTCTGTTCAAAGTAAAATGTATTATCAGAGTATGTACATGTCATCACATACAACCCTGAGATTCCTTTTCCTGTGGGCATGCTTGGCAAATATGTAGAACAGTAACTGTAAACTGGTTCAATGAACAACGAACTGTGCAAATGCAAACATAAATAAATAGCAATAAATAACGAGAGCATAAAATAACAAGATAGAATCCTTAAAGTTGTGGGAACACCAGAAATAGAATGAGTGTAGTTAACCCCTTGTGTTCAAGAGCGTGATGGTTGAGGGGCTGTAACTGTTCTTGAGCCTGGTGCTGCAAGTCCTGAGGCACCTGGTGACAGCAGCGAGAAAACAGCACTGCCTGGGTAGTGAGGATCTTTGATGGATGCTGCTTTTCTACAGCAATGCTTCGTGTAGATGTGCTCAGTGGTTGGGAGGGCTTTACCTGTGAAGGTAATCATTTTGCTCTGTCATTCCCCTTTCAGAGTGTATGGCCTTGCACTTTTCCACAAGATCCCGCATCAACAGAATGGTCTTCTTGTCCATTCACTTACTCTATCTGTATCCACTTCTGAGTCAAATTACATTTGCCATTTCTCCACTCAACCAGATATTTCTATTTTCCTATAGTCTAACATTCATGATGAACCAGTATTACTCACAATGTTTGTGTCACTTGCAACATCTTTCCCATACAACCTCCATCTATATCCAAATGATAAATTTATGCTTCAGGAAGTTAGACACCAAAAATTAAAAACCCCATTGAACCTGTTGGATCCTGGTACTTTTACATCAAAAAGTTCTTCAGAAGTCTAGAATGAGGCATAAAATTGTTGCTTACAATTATTTTATTAAATGTTACAAGAACAAAGAACAAGCAAAGAGTGAGAGATGAGAGAACAAAGGAAAGACAAAGGAAAAAGTAGTCATGGCCATCTCATATCTCAGACTAGAGATAACACAAATTCCAGTGATAACAACCTATAAAATAGCCAGATTCAAATGGTTTGACAACAGCTACTGAAAGCTAGTAAGTTTCTTGAAAAATACAGAAGCTACTGAACTGTAATTACTGAGACAATTACATGTACATAGGTGATTATATATAAACTCAAGCAAGCATAGGATACTTAAACTACAAGAAAAATAACAATTTCACAGCCCAATCTAACAACCCTCGTCATTAACAGACCCACAGTCACTCAAAGATCTTGCTTTTCCTTTCTGTTACTGCCATTGGACTCCAGTAATTCAGCTGAATGACAGATATTTTGCCATCTGTCACACAGTGAGCACTGGCAGTCACAAACCTCACCTGACAGCAAGTGGAACCGACTGCCAGCTCCAGCCGGCAGATTCAGCCCTGTGCTAAAATGTGGTTAGATCATGTATTAAAAATTCTTCAGGAAATTGCATTAAATCTGGCTGAAGTTTGTACGAACAACCCATTTAATGTGTTTGTTTTTGTTTGCAGCGGAATACCAGAGCAGTCTTCAGGAGAAACTTCCTCTTATCATTGGATCAGCAGCTGCTGGCCTGGTCTTCATAATCGCTGTTTTAATCATTTTCATCGTTTGCAACAGGTAACTCAAAGGATCTATCTACTCTGTAATGCATAACACTTTATAAAATTTAATCCTCTGGCTAGTATAATGTGCTTTCCTTTGAAAACTAATAACAATATTCATGTTTTTCAATGGCTTTTAGCCATTGAATTTAGTTTGATGCAGGAACTGCTTAGATTTCTTCCTTGACTTTCTACATGCTCTGATTAATGAAAACTTGTTGCATTGATAGAGACTTTGTTGCTCTGTGGGATTGCTTCATGGTCGATACTTAGTCTCCCACTTAACTGCTCTGTAGAATCAAAAATGTTTTTAGCACAGACAGAGACGAGTCAGCCCACCATGCCAATGTTGCCCAACAATTAACTTTAGATCAATCTTACTTCCTTGTTTTAGTCTGTTGCACTGTGGCTTTAAGATCATTAAGTGCTCCTCCAGGTATGTTTAAACATGATGTAGGTTTTCCTGTCACCACCCTTGCAGACAGTGGGCTCTATGTTCCCACCATTGCTTGAAAGAAGGAATATTTTCTTTGTTCCTTTGAAATCTTTCTCTCTATTAAATAGATGCCTCCAGTTACGAATCTGTGCTAAGAGCAAATTTGGTTCTTGCTGCTTCCTGTGACTTGCCAAGTGAGTTTGTGGGCACTGCAGGAAATTGTCTGATAGCAGATTATTAGAGCTTTACTGTGGAACTAGTCTCTTCCCAGATTCTTTTATTCCACAATCTCAGCATTGGCAATCCTTCCTCATGGAAACAGTCTCCTCCCTTCAAAACAATCTGTTGAGTCACCTCTGCACCCTCAGTACTCCATATGTTGCTTACCTAGAAAACTAAAGCACAGGAACAGGCTATTCGGCCCACAATGTTGGGCCAAACCAGCTAAAAAGCAAATCAAAAACACCCAAATGCTAATATGTCCTACCTACACCATCTCCATGTTCCTGCTCCTTCCTTACATGCATGTGCCTATCCAAACATCTAATGCATTTGCTGCTACTACCATACCAGTCATCCACCACTGAGTAAAAAACTTACCCTCAAATCCCTCTTGAACATACCGCCTCTCACTTTCAATGCATGCCCTCTGGTATTACACATTTCTCCCCTGGGAAATGGATACTCTGTCCACTATCTATGCCTCTCAATCTTAAACCTCTATCAGATCTCCCCTGAGCCTCTGAGGCTCCAGAGAAAACAACCCAAGTTTATCCAGCCTCTTGTGATAGCACATTCTCTCTAAGCCAGGCAGCATCTGGTGAACCTCTTCTGCACCCTCTCCAAAGCCTCAACATCCTTCCTATGGTGGGCTGACCAGAACTGTACACAATAATCCAGATATGGGCTAACCAGAGTTTTATAAAGTTGCAGCATTACCTCCCAACTTGACTTTTGAATTCAATGCCTTGACTAACAAAAGCAAGCATTCCATAATAAGCCTTCTTAATCACCTTATTGGCCTGTGTAGCCATTTTCAAGGAGCTATGAACTTGGATGCCATGTCCTCTCTGCTCAGCAACACTGTTTAAGGTCCTTGCCCTTAACAGTGTACTGTCTCCTTGTATTTACCTTACCAAAGTGCAGCCCCCCATTTATCTGCATTAAACTCTATCTGCCATTACTCTGCCCAGATCTGCAACCAATCTATATTGTGCAGTGTTCTTTGTCAGTCTTCTGCACTATCCACAACTCCACCAATCTTGGTATCATCCACAAATTTATTAATCCACCCATCTACATTTTCAATCAGGTCATTTAGATACATCACCAACAGCAGAGGTCCCAGTGCAGATCCCTGCGGAGCTCCACTAATTACAGACCTCCACTTCAAATAAGTCCCTTCATGTCAGTGCACTGGAGCAGGGATCCAATCGCAGACCCAGGGATATTAATTGAGTAACAAATCTCAAGGTGCAAACAAAGTCAGTGTCAAAGTTCAGGCAGAGATCAAAACATCCAGAGAAATCCAAAAACCAGAATCAGGAAACAGGCAGAATTGATATTCAGATGGACAGTGTACAGAGACAAATGCTGGAAAGGCTCAGGAAAATTCACTGGCACAATCTAGCAACAGGAGTAAAATACACTGAACAACAAACAGAGAGGCAGATGATAGGTGGAGCACAATGAGACACAGGCAGCAGCAATAATGAGAAGCAGATGAGAGACGGAGTACTCAGTAATACAGGGGCTGGAGTCGAGCAGGAGCAGGGACAGGAGCACATGGCAATACAAAACCACAGACTGACAGCCAGGGGGAAAACACACAAAAAGACAGAATTCAACTGGAGGTATAGACAGTACACCCCCCTCCAACAGACACCTCCTGGCATCACAGCAGGTAGAGCTGGGTGCTGGTGAAGATAGTCCCTGATGAGAGAGGGGACCAGGATGTTACAGGCCGGGACCCAACACCTCTCCTCAGAACCGAAGCCCTCCCAGTCCACGAGGTACTGAAGGCCATGGCCCCAGCGACGAACGTCCAGCAGTTGACACACCGTGAAAGCCTCTGACCCATCAATAAGCTGTGGGGGAGGGGTGGGACAGGACACAGTGGGTGGCTCATGAAAGGCTTGATACGGGACACATCAAAGGTGGGATGAATGCGGCGGAGAGTGGAGGGAAGCTTGAGACAGACGGCAGCAGGGCTGATGAATTTAGCGATGGGAAAGGGGCTGATGAAGCGAGGGGCAAGCTTGCAGGAATCCACCTTGATGGGCAAGTCTCGGGTTGAAAGCCACACACGCTGTCCCTGGTGGTAACGTGGGGTCTTGGAGCAATGGCGGTCAGCTTGATGCTTGATCCTAGCAGAAGGGCAGAACGAGTGCACCTTCATGTCCGCTGACAATGACAGATGAATGCCTCGGCAGATGGAATGCCAACCTCCTCCTGGGCAGGAAACTGTGGAGATTGGTAGCCAAGGCAACACTCGAAAAGAGAACAGACCGGTGGATGAGAGTTTATGGTATACTCGGCCCAGGGTAGCTTCTGACTCCACGCAGAGGGGTTCTGGGAGACCAGACACTGCAATACAGTCTCTAGCTGTTGGTTGGCCCGCTCGGTCTAGCCATTGGTCTGTGGGTGGAATCCTGAAGACAGATTCAGAGGCACCCAGAAGATTACAGAATGCCCATCAGAAGCTGGATGTGAATTGAGAGCCCCTGTCTGACACAACATCTACAGGTAAACCATGTAATTTAAAAACATGCAGTACTAGTAATTTGGCTGTTTCTTTGACCAAGGAGAGTTTAGGTAAAGGAATGAAGTGTACAGACTTAAAGAATTGATCAACTACTGTGAGAATGGTGGTATTACCATCAGATGGGGGAAGACCGGTGACAAAATCCAGGACGATGTGGGACCAGGGTCTCTTGGGGATAGACAGGGGTTGTAGCAGACCAGCAGGTGACCGGTTAGAGTTCTTGCCTTGAGCACAGACTGAGCAGGCTGAGACAGAGTTGCGGATGTCAGCTCCCATGGAGAGCCACCAGAACTGCGGACTGATGAAGGCCTGAGTACACTTGGTTCCGGGGTGACAGGATAACGGAAGAATGACCCCACTGCAATACCTGTGAGCAGACAGAGCTGGGAACATAAACACGGTCAGTGGGGCAATGACTAAGGGCTGCCTTGCTCTGTTGGGCAGCTTGCACAATGGATTCCATGTCCCATTGCACTACACCCACGAGACATTGAGCAAGGAGAATGACATTGGGGACCCCAGGGGTCTCAGAAGAAGGAAACCTTTGGGAGAGGGCATTACATTTTCCATTCTTGGAACTGGGACGGAAGGAAAGAGTAAAGTTGAATCTTGAGAAAAACAGGGATCAACGAGCTTGACGGGAGTTGAGACGCTTGGCCATATGGATATATTCCAGATTCTTGTGATCAGTCCAGGATAAGAATGGCACCTTTGCCTCCACTCCTCCAGAGCTCCCGGATTATCTGGCAACCCTCTCCCGGTTTCCGACATAGTCATTCCACTCTGTGGGAGTGAGGTGGTGAGAGAAGGTGGTGCAGGGGTGTACCTTCTCATCCTTGGCTGAGTGCTGAGAGAGAACAGCTCCTACACCAATGTCAGACGCATCCACCTCCACAATGAACTGCCGGTCAGTATCTGGTTGAATCAGGATGGGAGCAAAGGTGAAACGTTGCTTCTGATCAGAGAATGCGTTTTCAGCAGCAGGGGACCAGGAGAATCTGACAGCCGATGAGGTAGGAGCAGTGAGTGGTGCAGCCAGTGTTCTGTAATTTCTGATGAAGCGGCGATAGAAGTTAGCAAAGCTCAAGAAGTGTTGCAACTCCTGACGAGTCAAGGGTTGGAGCCATACGACCACCACCTTGACCTCCTATTGGTCCATCTGAATGGAACCACCTGAAATTACATACTCCAGGAAGGAGACGGTATTGTGACAAAACTCACATTTCTCAGCCTTCACAAAGAGCTGGTTCTCGAGAAGGCACTGGAGAACTCTGTGGACGTGACCTGTGTTTTCAGCAAGGGACTTAGAGGAAAAAAAAATCAAAATGTTGTCAAGATACACAAAAACAAATTGGTTTAGAATGACCCTGAGAACGTCATTTACCAAGGCTTGGAAGTCGGCAGAGGCATTGGTGAGACCGAACGGCATGACCAGATACTCGTAATGGCCTGGGCTGGTGTTGAAGGCTGTCTTCCACTCGTCCCCTTCGCGGATGCGGACAAGATGATAGATGTTACAGAGATCAAGCTTGGTAAAAACTGAGGCTCCTTATATAGTTCAAATGCCGAGGTCATGAGTGGAAGAGGGCATCAGTTGTTAACAGTGACTTCATTCAGTCCCCAGTAATCAATGCATGGAAAACACCGGCACCAGCAGGGGAGGAAGATGGCTGGATGATGCCTGCAGCCAGAGACTCTTGAATGTACTTATTCATGGCTTCTGTTTCAGGTATGGACAGGAAATACAGGCGACCCCTTGGGGGAGATGTGCCAGGCAAGAGGTCAATAGCACAATCAAATGGACGATGAGGTGGCAGGGAAATTGCCCGGGACTTGCTGAACACAGCCTTGAGGTCCATGTATTCAGGAGGGATGACACTAAGGTCGGGAAGTTCCTCGGGGGAGATCTGGGCTTGGAGACAAGGGGATCTGAGCATGGTGGAGGCAATGGGAGTGACGGAATGGGCTCCAGACTACAATCTTATGACTGAGCCAGTCAATGTGGGGGTTGTGTTTAACTAACCAGGGATGGCCCAGGATGATGGGAGCTTGAGGAGAGTCAATAACATAAAGGGTTAACTGTTCATGATGGTTGCCGGATAAACTGAGACTCACCGGGGCCGTGACATGGGTGATGTTAGACAGTCTCTGACTGTTCAAGGCATTGGCTATTAATGGTGACTAGAAAGCAGATGTGGGTAATCCCCACTGGGCAGCCAGCCGGAATCGATAAAACACCCCTCCGCACCAGAATCGACCAAGATGGAGACTGCTCGGTGTTGGACGCTCCACTCCAGAGAAGCAAGTATGAAAGCAAGTGGTGTCAAGGAGGGCCGGACAGGGGTCACGCTCACCAGTACTCCTCGTCCTACTGGTGAGCGCTTGGCTTTTACTGGGCAGGTGGAGATTAAGTGGTCTGGTTGGCCACAGTACAGACAGGAACGGGTGCTGATTCTCCTTTGTCTTTCAGTGGGCATCAGGCGGGTACAGTCAACCTTCATAGCTTCGGGCTCTGGAACAGGAATTGTAGATGGGGGCAAACGTCAGGGCAATGTAGACTGATGAGAAGGTTGGAACTCGCCCTATGCCCCCAGGGACCCTCTGAAACCCCTCCCTGCGGCACTGCTGAAGGCGAACATCAATATGGATGGCCAAATCCACCAGGGCTTCAAAGGTGGCAGGAAGGTCCTGGGTGACCAGCTCAACTTTGATGTCTTTAGAGAGGCTGTTCAGGAAGTTGTCGTACTGTGCCTCTGAGTTCCAGCCGCTGAAGGTGGCTAGGGTCTGGATCTCTATGGCGTAACCTGCACCCCTGGTGCATGTGCAGCATTTCACGGGCAGCCTCTCTCCCATGTTTGGAGCGATCAAACACTTCTCTCATCTCCTCAGAAAATAACTGAAAACTACTGCAGAAAGTAGTTCTGTTCCCCATTCTCTCACCTGACCAGACAGTTGGGTGATGACGTCGGCTACCCTCGCTCGATCAGTCAGAAACGTTGTTGGTTGTAATTCAAAAATGAGGGTGCAGTGTGAAAGAAAAGAGCAGCGGGTACCAGGCTCACCTGAGTACTTTTCTGGAGAAGGCAGACGGGGCTCTTGGACGGGAGGAGTGAGCAAGAACACAGAGGGCGGGGCAGAAGACACAGTCGCAGAATGTTAATGGGTGCTCTGGGACAGCTGGAGTGACTGTGTCTGGGCGAAAAGATCGGCTACATTGGCAGAAAGCGACTCCACTGCCCTGAACATGGAGTCCAGCTGGTTCTGGTGTCTCCCCAGCATCACTCCCTGTTGTTCCAGGGCAGCTCTCAGACAGCCAGGGTCTGCTGGATCCATTCTGGCCAGATTGTACTGTTAGGACACTGGAGCAGGGATCTAATCGCAGACCCAGTACTGTGCACACAGTGATGTTAATTGAGTAACAAGTGCCAATGTGCAAACAAAGTCAGCATCAAAGTTCAGGCAGAGATCACAACATCCAGAGAAATCCAAAAACCAGAATCAGGAAACAGGCAGAGTTGACAGACAGACATGCTGGAAAGGCTCAGGAAAATTCACTGGCACAATCTGGGAACAAATAGGTGAAGACACAGGACTGAAATACACTGAGCAATAAACAGAGAGGCAGATGATAGTTGGAGCACAATGAGACACAGGCGGCAGCAATACAGGTAATAATGAGAAACAGATGAGAGACGGAGTACTCAGTAATACAGGGGCTGAAGTAGAACAGGAGCACATAGCAATACAAAACCACAGACTGACAGCTGGGGGGAAACATACAAAAAGACAGAGTTCAACTGGAGATACTGACACTTCAACTACTACCCTCAACCAATTCTGAATCTAAACAGCAATTCGCTGCAGATCCCATGCACCTTAATCTTATGGATTAGTGTTCCATGAGGGACTTTGTCAAACTCCTTACTAAAATCGATGTAGACAAAATTCATTTCCCTACCCTCATCAATCGCTTTTGCCACCTTGTCAAATAACTCAATAAAGTTGGTAAGGCATGACCTGCCATGGACTAAACCACGCTTGCCTTCCCTAATTAGGCCAAGGGTTTCCAAATGCACATATATCCTACTTCTAATAATTTTCTCCAGCAATTTCCCTACAACAGTTGTGAGACTCACTGGTCTATAGTTCCCAGGATTTTCCCTTGTTCCCTTCTTAAATAGAGGTACAAAATCAGCCACTCGATAGTCCTCTGGGATCTCACCTAGAGAGGACACAAAGTTACTGATCAAGGGCCCAACACTTACTTTCTTTGACTTCTAAACACCCTAAAGTAATTATGCACTCAGCATTTATCTCCTGGTCTTCCATGTCCTTTTCGGTATTCCTTGGTAAATACTGAAGCAAGCTACTCATTAGGTACCTCACTCACATTCTTTGCATCCGAGCTACTATTCCCCCTTTTTCCTAGAGTGGTCCCACTCTCTCCCTAGTTTTCCTCTTACTCTCGATGTATAAATAGAGTACCTTAGGTTTCACCTTAATTCTACCTGACTTTTCATGACCCCTCCTGGCTTTGGTAATTCCCTTCTTTCATTATTTTCTGGCTTCTTTATAATCTCATGTGCTTCATTTGACCCTGACTTTCAAAGCTTTACATACTTTTTGTTTTTAACTAAATTCATCACCTCTCTGGACATTCAAGGTTCTGTTTTCTTTCCATACTTGTCCTTCCTTCTCACAGTACCTTTCCTGTACTCTGTGCAATTGATCTTTAAACGCCCTCCACATGTCTGCTGTGGACTTGCCAGAGAAAATATCTACCCAATTAATGCCCTCGTAATTTGCCCTACTCCAAATTAAAACTCTCCCACAAAGATCATCCCTATGTATAGCTAGCCTGAAAATTACGGAGATGTGTTCAACCACTGAAAGTTCATTCTCCTGGCCATGGCTCATTACCCAACACCAGGTTCAGTATGGCCCCTCCTGTTGTTGGATCATCCACATATTGATTTAAGAAACTTTCCTGGATACACTGAACAAGTTCATCCCCATCTAAACCCTTTACACCAAGAAGGTCCCAGTTTATATAAGGTAAGTTGAAATCCCCCATGACAACAGCCCTATCATTTGTTTACACAGTTCCTTAATCTGATTACATATCTGTTGCTCAATATCCTGGTGATTATTTGGTGGTCTGTAGTACAATCTCATTCGTGTGATTGCACCCTTCCTATTCCTGAGTTCCATCCAAATGGACATTGTGTTTGACCTCCCCATTATGTCTCCTCTGAGTGCAACTGTGATATTGTCCCTGATTAGTACTGTAATGTCACCCCCTCTTTTACCTCCCCCTCTATCTTTTCTAAAACTTCAAAAAACTGGTACATTAATCACCCATTCCTTCCCCTCTCTCAAACAAATTTCAGTAATGGCCAGAACATCGTAGTTCCGTGTATTGACCCATGCTCTGAGTTATTCACCCTTGCCATAATGCTCCTAGCATTAAAATATACAAACTTCAAACAACGGGATTCATCACACCTGTTTTTTTTTTCAATATTGCCTTTCAATCCCTCCCCTAACATCTGCCTTTCAGTCCGATCCTTCCCTTCGGGTTTCAGCCCCCTGCAAAACTAGTTTAAACTCACCGAAGCAGCATGAGCAAACCTCTCGGCCAAGATTGTAATCTGTGCTATTTCCCCCATTCATACCTGCACTCGCCCATGGCACAGATTACAACCTTGGAGGTCCTTCTCTTCAACCATTTTCCTAACTCTTTATACTCACTGTACAGGGCCTCTCCTCCTTTTGTGCCTATGTCATCGGTGCCAATATGCACCACAGCCTCTGGCTGATCCCCCTCCCCTTGAGAATATCCTGCAGCTGCTCCAATATGTCATGAACCCTATCACCCGTGAGGTAACACACCCTCCTGGTGTCTCTTTTGCGGCCACAGAATCTTCTTTCTGTCCCCCTATCGAGTACTACACTGCCTGACTTTACATTCCCCTGTCAAGCCTCAAAGCCAACCACATGGGCACCAGCCTGGCAGCTGCTGTCATGCTTTGATGGGTCATCCCCCCAGTAGTCCAAAGGCATATACCTGTTGCTGTGGGGAATGGCCACAGGAAACCATTCCTGGCAGTCACCCAACATTAGGAGTTTGAAGAGATTTGGTATGTCAACAAAAACACTCTTAAACTTCTATAGAGGTACCGTGGAGAGCATTCTGCATCACTGCCTGGTATGGGGGGGAGGGGACCGAAAGAAGCTGCAGAGGATTGTAAATCTAGTCAGCTCCATCTTGACTACTAGCCTACAAAGTACCCAGGACATCTTCAAGGAGCGGTGTCTCAGAAAGACAGCGTCCATTGTTAAAGACATCCAGCACCCAGGGCATATCCTTTTCTCACTGTTACCATCAGGTAGGAGGTACAGAAGCCTGAAGGCACACACTCAGTGACTCAGGAACAGCTTCTTCCCCTTTGCCAAGAGATTCCTAAATGGACATTGAACTCGTGAACACTACCTCACTTTTTCAATATATATTTCTGTTCTTGCATGATTTTTAATCTCTCCAATATACATATACTGTAATTGATTTACTTATTTATTTATTTCTTCTATATTATGTATTGCATTGAACTGCTGTTGCATGAACTACACAAATTTCATGACACATGCCAGTGATAATAAACCTGATTCTGATTCCGCCTACTATCCAATGCCTGTACTCTGGGTGTGACCACATCTTCAAAAGTCTTGTCCATAATATCTTTGCCTCCTGTATAATCCTGTGTGCATCCAACTGCAGTCAGTCAGTCAGGTGCTGAAGTTGGATGCACTTCCTACAGATGTCACGATCAGGGAAAGCATCAGGTATCCTGAATTCCCAGATCTGACAGGTGGAGCATTCCATCCCAAAAAAGAGAAAAGCAAACGTTGCTCATATGATAACATCTTGGTCTAGGAACCATTCTTGTGAACCTCCTCTGGACCCTCTCCAATTCCAGCACATCTTTTCTAAAATGAGGAACCCAAAACTGTTCACAATACTCAAGGTGAGACCTTACCAGTGCCTTACAAACCCTCAGCATCATATCCCTGCTCTTGTATTCCAGACCTCTTGAAATGAATACTAACATTGCATTTGCCTTCCTCACCACCAACTCTACCTACAAGTTAATCTATAGTGTGTTCTGCACAAGGACTCCCAAGTCCCTTTGCATCTCAAATTTTAGGATTTCCTCCCTATTTAGAAAATAGTCTGCACATTTATTTCTACTACCATACATTTTCCAACATTGTATTTCATTTGCCACTCTCTTGCCCATTCTCCTAATCTATCTAAGTCCTTCAACAGCCCACCTGTTTCCTCAACACTACCTGCCCCTCCACCAATCTTCGTATCATCTGCAAACTTGGCAACAAAGCCATCTATTCCATAATCTAAATCATTGATTCTTAAAAAGAAGCGGTCCCAACATCAACCCCTGTGGAACACCACTAGTCACTGGCAGCCAACCAGAAAAAGATCCTTTTATTTCCACTCACTGCCTCCTACCAGCCAATGCGCTAACCATGCCAGTAACTTTCCTGTCATTCCATGGTCTGTTAACTTGGTAAGCAGCCTCGTGTGGCACCTTGTCAAAGGCCTTGTGCCAGGATTCCATGATATCTTGGATCAAGTTCTCAGTATTATCAGGAAGGAGGGTGAGCAGCCAGATGTCGTGGTCCATGTAGCGACCAATGACGTGGATAGGAAGGAGGAGGAGGTCCTGCAAAGAGAGTTTGGGGAGTTAGGTGCAAAATTAAAGGACAGGACCTCCAGGATTGCAATCGCAGGCTCCGGGTAGTGAGGCTAGAAATAGGAAGATAATGCAGCTAAATACATGGCCAAGGAAATGGTGCAGGAGGGAGGGCTTCATGTTTCTGGACAATTGGGCCTTGTTCCAGGGAAGGTGGGACCTGTTCTAACGGGACGATTTGCACCTGAACTGGAGGGGACTAACATCCTTGGGGGTAGATTTGCTAGTGCTGCTCCGGAGGGTTTAAACTAGATTTGCGGGGGGGACTTCCGGGTCATCAAGGGAATGGCGGCATAAGGAAAAGGTCTCTCGACAAAAAAGGTAAACTGCCCCATAATCGAATTTAGACAAATACTTAATATTGCATAACTATATTAATAAAAGGGGCAAGGATGATGTCTAAGAACAAGAATAAAAAGTCCGCTTCGAAGGCTGATAAACATAAAGTGACGCAGCAAGGCGACGGGCCTAGCTCCCCCACGGCAAGCCAGGACGGAGAGAATGAGGGGGAATCGGTGACTCTGTCTTTGATTCTCGGAGAGATTCGCGAGTTCTGACAAGATAACAGCAAACAGCTGGAAGATATTAAAGGAGAAATAGTAAAAACTAACTCGCGGATAGATGAAGCCGAAGCGAGGATTGTTGGAATTGAAGAGAAGCTACAAAACGCCGAGGAAGTGATAGCAGAAATGCTGAAGCTACAAGACCAGCTCCAGTGGAAACTAATAGATCAAGAAGGCCGCTCGAGAAGGGAAAATGTGAGGAGTTCCCGAAGGAACCGAAGGTAAACCCGGATTGATGATTCCCTTCGTGGAGAAGCTGCTTAGAGAGAACCTTGATATACCGGCCGCAAAAGACCTACAGATAGAAAGGGCTCACCGCGCGTTGGCACCACAGCCTCCGGCAGGCGCCCAGCCCAGATCGATTCTGATCAGATTTCTCAGTTACAGAACGAAGGAAGAGGTGCTTAAAAGAGCATGGCAAAAGAAATGTTTCATGTGGAACAACTGCAAAATCAGTTTAGACCACGACTACGCACCGGGGATTCTTGCCAGATGGAAGGAATATACGGAAACACGGAGCGTCCTGAAGGAAAACAACATCAGATTCCAGACCCTGTATCCAGCTCAGCTGAGAGTCTTTTACGACGAAGGGACAAAAACTTTCGC
Source organism: Mobula hypostoma (assembly GCF_963921235.1). NCBI lineage: Eukaryota > Metazoa > Chordata > Chondrichthyes > Myliobatiformes > Myliobatidae > Mobula > Mobula hypostoma. The sequence goes on along the minus strand of NC_086121.1, from coordinate 45,973,302 downwards.
TACGGTGGAGGAGGCAACATTGGACCTGGCGGACCGGGGACTACCTATTAAAGTTATCACCCAACCGGAGTCGCTACTGGAGAGGATTCGGCAGAAGTCGTGGCAGTTAGTGGGGCGAGGACGCTCCACTCGAACCAGAGTGTCAAACTACAAGGAAAAGCTGCAAATATTCAGACGCGAATGTACAGAGAATACAGATTAATTAAGAGAAATGACTGAAAAGAGTAAATCGGACTTAAAAGTAAAATGAAAACTGGTAACTGAAAATAAACTAGGCGGAATAACTTGAATGATAGCAATATGGTCGAGACATAAATAGGAGAAAATTCTCTATGATTATTCAAACTGCTGAGGGCCCTCTAACACAGGGTGAAGATAGAGGTTATCCCTCTGAACTGAGGCAGGTCGGTGCTCAGGCCTCACTGTGGGAAGTCGGGAAAAATTTTCAAATGTTATACGTTCAGAAATGTCTAGGGTGTGGTTATATGTCTTGGTTTACTGTTGAGAAGGAATTGCTTACTGTTTGGTTAGAAAAGGAGAGTGTTTTTTTTCTACTAGAGAAAAATGCAAACTGAATTGGTAAAAATAATTTCCTATAATGTTAATGGGGTTTTGAATCCAATTAAAAGAAATAAGATTATGTCTAAATTGAAAAAAGAGAGGGCACAAATAGCTTTCCTCCAGGAAACACATATGAACCAATCTGAACATGGAAAATTAAAAAGGATGGGCTTTAAGCATGTATTTTATTCATCATATAAATTGAGTCACAAAAGAGGGGTAGCTACTTTAATATCAAGTACTCTTAATTATGAACATATTTCAGAGACTAGAGACAAAGGACGGTTTGTAAAAATCACAGGAAGAATAGAAGGTACAGAAATAACATTGCTGAATGTTTATGCTCCTCCAGGTAGTGAATGGTCATTTTATAGACACATTTTTGACCTAATGGTCAGTTCTCGAGGGGTAGTAATTTGTGGAGGGGATTTTAATATTAGATTAAATCCTATATTAGATTCTTCAAGAATAGTTACTCAGAATAAACCTCTGACTCGGAAAGTGAATTCATTGATGGAGGAGTTGGGAATTATAGATGTCTGGAGGGAATTACACCCTACTAGTAAAGATTATACATATTACTCTTTCCCTCATTCAGCCTATTCAAGGATAGACTATTTCTTTATCTTTAATACAGGTAGACTCAGGATAAAAAACTGTAATATTGCAGCAATTGATCTGTCGGATCATAGCCCAGTCTCTATGTCTCTAATCCTGGAAAGGAAAATGAGGAAAACACTATGGAGGCTAAACTCACATATACTCAATAACCCGAAAGTAATGGAGAGATTAAGGGGAGAAATCAAAGAATATCTGGACCTTAATGACACGGGAGAAACATCGCCAGTGATTTTATGGGATACATTGAAAGCTGTACTGAGAGGGAAAATTATTTCCAATACTACTCACATGAAAAAAATCAATGCACAAAAATTAGCAGACCTTCAAGGAAAATTAAAACAACTTCAAGTTGTAGATAGCAACAAAAGTAATTCAAATCGAAAACAGGAAATTAGGAAATTGCAAAGTGAAATTGATGATATTTATACGTTGGAAACTCAAAGAAATTTTCTTTACCTGAGACAAAAGAATTATGAAGTAGGAGGTAAATCAGCTAGATTATTAGCATATAAATTACGAAAACAACAAGCAGACAATACAATTCATAAAATAAAGAATCCAAAGACAAAGCTTATGGAGAGTACAATAGGGAAAATTCAAGAGAGTTTTGAAACATATTATCGAGAGCTATACTCCCAACCCCGGGCCCCCAATGAGCCCTATATAGACAGTGTATTGAATTTTTTAGATCTACCTAAACTTACAGATTTACAAAATGAAAGTTTATTAGAACCAGTAACTGTCAAAGAACTGAACGTGGCCATCTCTAGGTTAAAGGCTGGAAAGTCCCCGGGTTCTGATGGGTTTACCTCAGAGTGGTACAAGTCCCTGAAGACACAGTTAGCCCCATTACTACTTAACACCTTTAATTGGATCTTGCAGAGAGGAGAAACTCCACCTTCCTGGAGAGAAGCAATTATTTCAGTTATTCCTAAAGAGGGTAAAGATACACTAGAATGTGGCAATTATCGGCCAATTAGTGTTCTTAATTTAGATTACAACTATTTACATCTATATTAGCGCGCAGATTGGAAAAGCTTTTACCTGGCCTAATCCATTTAGACCAGACTGGATTTATTCAACAAAGACAAACACAGGACAACATAAGGAGAACTCTGCACATATTAGAACAGGTTAATAAGAACGAGACAGAGACAATGGTAGTAGGATTGGACGCTGAGAAAGCTTTTGATTCGGTTAGTTGGGTATTCCTATACAGAGTGTTAGGAAGATTCGGCTTTCAAGAAAGGTTTATTAAAGTAATTCAGACTCTATATGACAGCCCTACAGCCCGAATTAAGATAAATGGGGACCTCTCTGACTCCTTCATTTTAGAGAGAGGCACTAGACAGGGATGCCCAATTTCTCCTCTCCTTTTTGCGCTATATATTGAACCACTTGCCCAACTAATAAGACAGAGCGAAATCGTAAAAGGTATCAAGGTGGCAGGGATTGAACAGAAAGTGGCGTTATTCGCAGATGATGTTTTGGTCTATCTGAGTGAACCAGAAAAATCATTTATAGGATTGTTTACACTGTTGGATGACTTTGGGAAAATATCAGGTTATAAAATAAATGTAAAGAAAACGCAGGTTATGTCCCTAAATTATACACCATCCAAAAAATTGCAGGATACATACGATCTTAAGTGGGAAGCTAAATCATTAAAATATTTAGGAATAACCCTGCCGAAGGATCTTTCAACACTGTCTCAGGTAAATTATGGGCCATTAATCTCAGAGATAAAAGCAGATATGCATAGATGGAATCTTATCCCCTTTTTAAGTTTAAATTCAAGGATAAATACTATAAAAATGAATATTCTTCCTCGGTTATTATATCTTTTCCGTACTTTACCAGTGGAGGTGGATGATAATCAATTCAGGGAATGGGACAAATGGATTTCCCGCTTCATTTGGCAAGGAAGGAAACCTAGAATTCGATATAACACCTTACAGTTAGGGAAGGAAGGAGGAGGTATGGTTCTTCCTTGCCTGAGAAATTATTTTTATGCCTCACAGATAACCCCTCTGTTATATTGGTGTAATAGGGAATATAAGGCTAGATGGAAGGAAATAGAATTTGGATTAGTTGACAGTTTTCCTCTTCAGGCCTCAATAGCTGACAAAGGATTGATGGCCCAGTTGGAAAAATTTAATAATGCTTGGATAAATCTTACATTAAAAGTATGGCAGAAGGTGGTTAATTCATGTGGAATTAATAACATGTTAAAACTCTTTAGATGGTGTGCATATGATACCGAATTCCTTCCCAACAGAGGAGATAAAAGATTTGAGCTATGGATAAAGAAAGGTCTTACAACCTACCTCTCATTTATAGATAAAAGAGTATTACAAAGTTTCCAAATCCTGCAGGACAAACATGGCCTAGAACATAATGACTTTTTTAGGTACCTTCAAATACGAAACTATGTTAACCAGAGTTGTAGATATACAGACCTATCAACAGTAGAATTAGAATTTTTCAAGATTCTGAATTCGGCCTGCAGTTCAATACCTAGTAAATCAGTTTCTCGCCTATATAATGCACTCTCCCATGCTAAAAATGTAAATACACTGTATATTAAAGAGAAGTGGGAGAAAGAAGCGGGGTTGGTACTTTCAGAGGAGGCTTGGGGGAAAATCTGCAGCTTTCAATGGTCCTCGACTAATTCTTTGACTTGGAGAGAACATTGTTGGAAAAACATTATAAGATACTTCAAGACCCCATATCAGGAAAAATATAAAGATACAAATGTGATGTGTTGGAGAAGGTGCGGCTCCAAGGAGGCAAATCATTTTCATATTTTCTGGGATTGCCCTAAATTAAGTCTATTTTGGGAAGGTATTCATAGAACATTAGTTAAGGTACTTAGGTCCCAGATACCTCTGAACTTTGAGACGCTCTATTTGGAGCATGTATTGTTCCTTGAACAGAAGGAAGATATAAAGTTGCTGCAGGCCCTCTTAGCGGCAAGTAAGAAATCAATCACTAGAAAATGGCTAAATCCAATACCACCTACATTAGAAGATTGGTACGAAATTATCTTGGAAATATTTAAAATGGAAAAGTTGACTTACTCCCTGAGAACTCAAAAAGAAACATTTTATCAAATCTGGAATAAATGGATTGAATATATAACCCCAATGCGAGCAGACTTTAGATGACTCTCCTAATGATTTATATTGCTCTTCTCATCAACACAGTAATATTGCTAACGTAAGCACCCCCAGTCTAAATGTTTGTTTTTTTTTGGAAAACAGAGAATTAACACAAGTAAAGGGAAAGATTTGGGAAAGGGATAAAAAAAATGAAAAAATTAAGTAAATAAGTACATAGGGATTGGATAATTATGTCTGCGGGCAGGAACAAGCACGAACAAATTGGGATATAAACACCTACAATGGTTGGTATATAGGCTTGTATGCAACATTTTGGACCAGTGGAAATGGTCCAGAAGGGTTGTATGGAAACTATTATTACCATTTTTCTTAACAACTAATTTCATTACTTAGCCTAATAGGTTAGATTTACCACAGTACATAATTATCTATTTAAATGTTTATTTTCCTTTTATATCATCTCAATGTGTACTTAAGAATGTATATATAATTGTAGTTTTATACATATAAAAAATGGAAAAGGTTATATGTGTGAAAAAAGTACATGATAATTGTGAATTCCTTATCCAAATAAAAATAAAATTAAAAAAAAATAAACTAGATTTGCAGGGGGAGAGGAACCAGAGGTTTAGAGCAGATAGTGAGGTGGAGGAGGATAAAGGCCATGTGAGGATTGCATGTATAGACAGAAATCAAAGGTTTGTACATGATAGAAATGTTCTCAGTTGCATCTATTTCAATGCAAGGAGTATTGTAGGTAAGGCAGATGAGTTTAGGGCGTGGATTGGCACGTGGGATTACGACATTATTGCTATTAGTGAGACTTGGTTGCAGGAGGGGCAGGACTGGCAGCTTAATGTTCTGGGGTTCCGTTGTTTCAGACGTGACAGAGGGGGATAAATGAAAGGAGGAGGAGTGGCATTACTAGTCAGGGAAAATATCACAGCTGTGCGTAGACAGGACAGCCCAGAGGGCCTGTCTACAGAGGCCATATGGGTGGAGCTGGGGAATGGGAAAGGTGTGATCATACTAATAGGGTTGGATTATAGACCGCCCAATAGTCAGAGAGAATTGGAGGAGCAAATCTGTAGAGAGATAGCAGACTGATATAAGAAACAGAAAGTTGTAATAGTAGGGGATTTTAACTTTCCACATATTGACTGGAACTACCATACTATGAAAGGGCCAGATGGCTTGGAGTTTGTCAAATGTGTTCAGGAAAGTTTTCTAAATCAATATATAGTGGTACCTACGAGAGAGGATGCAATACTCGATCTCCTATTAGGGAACCAGACAGGTCAGGTGACAGAAGTATGTGTAGGTGAACATTTTGGGTCCAGTGACCATAATGTCATTAGTTTCAAGTTAATTATGGATAAAGATAGTCAGGTCTTCAAGTTGAGGTTCTAAATTGGAGAAGGACCAATTTTGCAGAAATGAGTAAGGATCTAGGAAGAGTGGATTGGGATAATTTGTTTTCTGGGGAAGGATGTGTTCAGTAAGTGGAAGGCCTTCAAAGGCGAAATTTTGAGAGTGCAGAGTTTGCATGTTTCTGCCAGGATTAAAGGCAAAGTTAACAGGCATAGGGAACCTTGGTTTTCAAGGGATATTGGCGATCTGGTTAAGAAAAAGGGAGAGATGTATAGCAGGTATAGGCAACAAGGAACAAATGAGGTACTTGAAGAGTATAGAAAATGTAAGAAAATACTAAAGAAGGATATCAGGAAGGCAAAAAGAAGACATGAAGTTGCTTTGGCAAATAATATGAAGGTAAACCCAAAGGCTTTCTACAAGTATATTATGAGAAAAAGGATAGTAAGGGACAAAATTGGTCCCCTAGAAGATCAGAGTGGTCATCTACGTGTGGAGCCTCACGAGATGGGGGAGATCTTAAACAGTTTTTTGCATCAGTATCTACTCAGGAAACTGGCATATGGAAGGAAGGGAAACAAGCAGTAGTGTCATGGAACATATAGAGGTTAAAGAGGAGGAGGTGCTTGCTGCCTTACAGCGAATAAAGGTAGATAAATCCCTTGGGCCTGATATGATATTTCCTTGGACCTCGAGAGAGGCTGGTGTAGAAATTGCAGGAGCCCTGGCAGAAATATTTAAAATGTCCTTAGCCACGGGTATGGTGCCGGAGGATTGGAGGGTAGCTCATGTTGTTCCGTTATTTGAAAAAGGCTCCAAAAGTAATTACAGGCCGGTGAGCCTGACATCAGTAGTAGGTAAATTATTGGAAGGTGTTCTGAGAGATCGGATATGCAAGTATTTGGATAGCCAAGGGCTGCTTAAGGATAGTCAGCATAGCTTTGTGCGTGGTAGATAGTGTTTAACGAATCTTGTAGAGTTTTTCGAGAAGGTTACCAAGAAAGTAGATGAAGGAAAGGCTGTGGATGTTGTCTACATGGACCTTTGACAAGGTCCCACATGGGAGGTTAGTTCAGGAGGTTCGGACACTAGGTATCCGTGGAGACATTGTAAACTGGATTCAAAATTGGCTGTGTGGGAGAAGACAGAGAGTGGTAGTGGATGATTGCTTCTCGGACAGGAGGCCTGTGACTAGTGGTGTGCCTCATGGTTCTGTGCTGGGACCATTGTTGTTTGGTGTCTATATCAATGATCTAGATGGTAATGTGGTAAATTGGATCAGCAAGTTTGCGGATGACACTAAGATTGGAGGTGTAGTGGACAGCGAGGAAGGCTTTCAAAGCTTGCAGAGGGATCTGGACCAACTGGAAAAATGGGCCAGAAAATGGTAGATGGAATTTAATGCAGACAAGTGTGAGGTGTTGCATTTTGGAAAGACAAATCAAGGTAGGACATACACAGTAAATGGTGGGGCACTGAAGAGTGCGGAGGAACAAAGGGATCTGGGAGTTCAGATACATAATTCCCTGAAAATGGTGTCACAGGTAGACAGGGTTGTAAAGAAGGCTTTTGGCATCCTGGCATTCATAAATCAAAGTATTGCGTGTTGGAGTTGGGATGTTATGGTGAGGTTATATAAGACATTGGTGAGGCTAAATTTGGAGTATTGTGTGCAGTTCTGGTCACCTAACTATAGGAAGGATATCAGTAAGATTGAAAAAGTGCAAAAAAGATTTACTAGGATGTTGCCGGGTCTTCAGGAGTTGAGTTACGGGGAAAGATTGAACAGGTTAGGACTTTATTCCTTGGAGCGTAGAAGAATGAGGGGGGATTTGATAGAGGTTTACAAAATTATGAGGGGTATAGACAGAGTAAATACGAGTAGGCTCTTTCCACTTAGATTAGGAGAGATAAATACGAGAGGACATAGCTTTAGGGTGAAAGGGGAAAGGTTTAGGGAGAACTTCTTCACGCAGAGAGTGGTGGGAGTGTGAAACGAGCTGCCATCTGACGTGGTAAATGCGGGTTCACTCTTAAATTTTAAGAATAAATTGGAAAAATACATGGATGGGAGAGGTCTGGAGGGTTATGGATTGGGTGCAGGTCATTGGGACTAGTGGAATAAAATTTCGGCACAGACAAGAAGGGCCAAATGGCCTGTTTTCTGTTCTGTAGTGTTCTATGGAAAGTCCAAATATACAACATCCACTGCATCCCCTCTATCTATCCGATGTGTAATCTCCTCAAAGAATACCAATAATTTTCCTTTAACGAAACCATGCTGACCTTGTTCTATCTTGTCCTGCATCATCAGGTACTCCATAATCTCATCATAATATATCTCCAACATCTTCCCAACGATTGAGGTCAGGCTAACTGGTCTATAATTTCCTTTCTACTGCCTCCCTCCTGTCTTAAAGAGTGGAGTGACATTTGCAATTTTCCAGTCCTCTGGCACCATGTCAGAGTCCAATGATTTTTGAAAGATCATTACTAATGCCTCCACAATCTCTACTACTACCTCTTTCAGAACCCCAGGGTGCAGTTCATCCGGTCCGGGTGACTTACATACCCTTAGATCTTTCAGCTTTTTGAGTACCTTCGCCCTTGTGATAGTAGCACTTCTCTTCCCTCACACCCTTCAACGTCTTGTAGACTGCGAGTGTCTTCCACTGTGAACACTGATGCAAAACCAAATTCATGGTTAGCAGAATGAAATTTCAGTGCCAGCGACCCAGTTTCAAAAGACCACCATCTGCAAGAACTTTATATGTGCTTGCCGTGAGTTGGTTCCCTCTGGGTGATCTGGTTTCCTCCTGCATTCCAAAGACATACAGGTTAGTAGGTTAATTGGTCACATGGGTCAGAAGGGCCTATTACCATGCTGTAGCCCTTAATAAAAAAAAAGACCAGTTAACTACTCCATTCAGAATCTACCTATTTAATAGTTACCCTGCATTTCTATACTTTGGGCTTAAGTGGATGATGTATGCTTTTTTCCACATGGTATTCTGTCTGCCACGGCTTTGCCTTCAGGTGATGATATCCCCCTGAAGCCTCTCTCATTATCGTCACAGTCTATTCTGCTACTCACCTCCATATCAGCATCAAATATAGACATAATATACCCCCGAAGCCTCTCTCATTATCGTCACAGTCTATTCTGCTACTCACCTCCATATCAGCATCAAATATAGACATAATATACCCCTGAAGCCTCTCTCATTATCGTCACAGTCTATTCTGCTACTCACCTCCATATCAGCATCAAATATAGACATAATATACCCCTGAAGCCTCTCTCATTATCGTCACAGTCTATTCTGCTACTCACCTCCATATCAGCATCAAATATAGACATAATATACCCCTGAAGCCTCTCTCATTATCGTCACAGTCTATTCTGCTACTCACCTCCATATCAGCATATTACACTTCAAATGTGGACATATTTCACCTGAGCCTGCATCTAAATATTGATACCGGTGTGACAGGACTGATCCTTGTGGCATTAGGTTATCTGAAAATGACCTGTATATTCCTGCCAGCTGTTTGCTGTAACTGAACATGGAATATAAAACAGTGCAGACTATGATGTCTGTGTCAGAGTAATCAAACTAGTAACAACTACTCGCTTCTGCCTGTGCACTGTCCCTATCCTTCCATTCTCTGTACTTTGGCATACCTATCTCAGAGCCTCCTAAGTGCCTGCATCGTATTTGCCATTACCCTTAACCCTGTAGTGCATTACAGGCGCTCACCACTCTGTGTCTGTGTGACAACTTGCCACACATATCCACTTTGAATTTACCCCTCTCAACTTAAATGCAAGCCTATTATTAGTCATTTTGATGCTGGGAGAAAAGATTCTGTCATAATCTTATACATCAATATCAGGTTTCCCCTCAGTCTCAGTTGCTGCAGATAAAACGTCCCAACTTTGCCCAAACTGACCTTTGTAGTACATACTCTCAAACCCAGGCAGCATTCTTGAAAACCTCTTCTGCACCCTCTCTTTGCAGAGAACTTCCAGGAAGGTGGCAGCGTGTTTGATCACAGCAGCTTCTCTGGGATCAACCAAAGGTCTTACTGTCCTTTTTAACATATTTTTTATGATCCTAAGACCCTACCGGACATTAAGAACTTAGAGTACTCAGGTCTACCCCATCAGCGAGTTGCTTGTTGGCAGAGAAACTGAAGGAGCTGGACTTGGTGCAGGTGGTGCTGCTGCCTACATCATAGAGTCGTCGGTTTGCAAAGGAGGTGTGAATTCTAAAGCAAGTGATTGTCTTAGTTGCTTTTCTTGTGATCGCAAGACCCCCATTGGATTTTGTTAATGTGGAATGTTGCAAGTAGGGGACTTCAATATGCAGATTGATTAGGAAACTCAGTTTGGTGCTGGGTTACATGAGGGGGAATTTCAAGAGTACCTATGAGATAGCTTTTTAGAGCAGCTTGTGGTTGAGTCCACTAGGGGATAGCTATTCTGGATTGGGTGTTGTGCAATGAACCAGAATTGATTAGAGAGCTTAAAGTAAAAGGTAAGTCACTGAAAGAGGTGGCTGTAGACAGGCTACAGAAAGACTTTGCCAGATTATGAGAAAGTGCAAAGAAATGACAATACAGTATTAGGAAGTGCATGGTCGTGCACTTTGGTAGAAGAAATGAAACGGTTAACTATTTTTGAAATGGACAGAAAATACAAAAAACTGAGGTGCAGAGGAACTTGCAAGTCCTTATGCAGGAATCCCTAAAGGTTAATATAGGTTAATATGCGGGTCGAGTCTGTGGTGAGAAAGACGAATGTAGTGTTGGCATTCATTTCAAGAGGATGAGAATATAAAAGCAAGGATGTAATGCTGAGACTTTATAAAGCACTGGTGAGGCATCATTTAGAGTATTGTGAGCAATTTTGTGCCCCTTATCTTAGAAAAGATGTTCTGAAACTGGACAGGGTTCAGAGGATATTCACAAAAATGATTCCAGGATGAATGGCTTGTCATGTGAAGAGCGTTTGATGGCTCTGGGCCTGTATTCACTGGAACTCGGAAGAATGAGAGGTGGCCTCATTGAAACCTATCGAATGATGAAAGGCCTTAATAGAATGGGTGTGAAGAGGATGTTTCTTATGGTGAGAATATCTAAGACCAGAAGGCACAGCCTCAGAATAGAGGGGCTTCCTTTTAGAATGGAGATGAGGAGGAATTTCTTTAGGCGGAGAGTGGTGAATCTGTGAAATTCATTACCACAGGAAGCTGTGGAGGCCAAGTCTTTATGTATGTTTAAAGCAGAGGTTAATAGATTCTTGACTGGCCAGGGCATGAAGGGATATGGAGAGAAGGCAGGAAATTGGGGCTGAGAGGGAAATTGGAGCAGCCATGATGAAATGTCAGAACAGATTTGATGGGCCAAATGGCTTAATTCTGCTCTTACATCTTATGGTCTTATGGTGTTATGCATAGTTGAGTATATCCTAACTGATAGCATTGCGACCTGGTATGGAAATCTACAGAAAGTGATGGATACAACCCAGGACATGACAGGCAAAGCCCTCCCTCATCACTGAGCACATTTGCAAGGAACACTGCCACAAGAAAGCAGAATCCATCATCAAAGAGCCCTGCCATTCAGACAATGCTGTCTTCTCACTATTACCATCAGGCAGGAGATTCAGGAGTCTTGGGTTTTTCACAACCAGTTTCAGGAACATTATTATTCTACAACCATCAGGCTCCTGAACCGGTGTGCATAACTTCACTCACCACAACTCTGAACTGATTCCACAATCAACAGATTTACTTTCAAGGACTCTACAACTCATGTTCTCAGCATTACTTACTTCTTTTATTTGCACAATTTGTCTTCTTTTGCAGATTGGTTGCTTGTTAGTTTTTGTTTGTGTATAGTTTTCATGCAAATTGTATTTCCTTATTTTCTTGTAAATGCCTACAAGAAAATGAACTCAGGGTAGCATATGGTGACATGTATATACTTTGCTAATACATTTGCTTTAACATTGACTTTTTGCTGAACAAAAACTAGAACCACTTGAGGAAAACAGCCAATCCCTCAGGTGCATGAAAGCAGGTCTCTTTGTCTTTAACAAACGCTTGCACAGGTTTATTTAAAGTTATAGCACAAGAGATCCAAGGTGAGCAGGCTAATTTGGCATGGTGACACAAAGCAGAGTGTAGGGGAAGTCGATGATCACGGGTATACTACAGTAATCAGTGTGGACCCTTTACACTTTCTGATGTTTTTTAACAACTTGGATATGAATGAAGAAGATCTGCTTAGTCAGTTAGTTGACGACTCAAATGTTATTACAGTTGTCGATAGAAAGGATGCCCACAGCTACAGAGACCATAAAACCATAAGACATAGGAGCAGAATTAGGCCATTCAGCCCATTGAGTCTGCTCCACCATTCCATCATGGCTGATCCTGGATCGCACTCAACCCTATACACCTGCCTTCTCACTATATCCTTTGATGCCCTGACCAATCAGGAAACGATCAACTTCCGCCTTAAATATGTGCACGGATTTGGCCTCCACTGCAGTCTATAGCAGAGCATTCCACAAAGTTACTACTCTCTGGTTAAAAAAATAAATAAATCCCCTTTATCTCTTGCAAAAGGGTCACCCCTCAATTTTGAGGCTGCGCCCTCTGGCTCTGGATACCCTCACCGGAGAGAACATCATCTCCACATCCACCTTATCTAGTCCTTTCAATATTCGGCAGGTTTCAATGAGATCCCCATGCATTCTTCTAAATTCCAGTGACTACAGGCCCAAAGCTGCCAAATGCTTCTGATATGTTAACCCCTTCATTCATGAACCTCCTCTGGACTCGCTCCAATAACAACACATCCTTTCTGAGATATGGGGCCCAAAACTGTTCACAATACTCCGTGCGGCCTGACTAGTGTCTTTTAAAGCCTCAGCTTTATCTCCTTATTTTTATATTCTATTCCCCTGGAAAAAAGATGCCAACATTGCATTTGCCTTCTTTACCACAGACTCAACCCGTAAATTAACCTTCAAGGAGTCTTGCATGAGTCCCTCTGCACCTCTGATGTTTGAACCTTCTCCCCCTCTTAGATAATAGACCGCATTATTGTTCCTTTTACCAAAATGCATTATCATACATTTCCTGACACTGTATTCCATTTGCCACTTTTTTGCCCATTCTTCCAATTTGTCTAAGTCCTGCTGCAGTCGCATTGTTTCCTCAGCACTACCTAGCCGAAAACCATCAATTCCATTATCTGAATCATTGACAAACAAAGCAAAAAGCAGCAGTCCCAATACTGACCCCTGAGGAACACCACTAGTCACTGGCAGCCAACCAGAAAAGGCTCTTTTTGGCCGCGATATACGATGGGCGTGGTTGAGCAATGGAGGATCGTTAGGAAATACTGAATTAAACGTATCCTTTAAAAGTTGAGCAAAGAATATTAAAGGATCTCCATCCTCAACATCCTCATGTCAAGCAGCCTCATGTGTGGCACCTTATCTAATGCCTTCTGAAAATCCAAGTAAATGACTTTCGCTCCCTCTCCTTTGTCCAGCCTGCCTGTTACTTCCTCAAAGAACTCTAACAGATCTGTCAGGGAAGATTTCCTTTTACAGAAACCATTCTGACTTGCACTTATTTTCTCATTAGTTTGCCGGTATCTCAAAACCTCATCCTTAATAATAGACCAACACTTTCCCAACCATTGAGATTAGGCTAATGGGCTGTAATTTCCTTTCTTTAGCCTTCCTCCCTTCTTAAAGAGTGGAGTAACATTTGCAATCTTCCATTCCCCTGGGACCATGCCAGAATCAAGTGATTCTTGAAAGATCTTGAACAATGCATCTGTTATCTCTTCTGCAACCTCTCTCAGGACCCATAAGACCTTTCAGTTTGCCTAGTACTTTTTCCTTTGTAATAGCAATGGCACTCACCCCTGCTCCCTAACACTCATAGACCTCTGGCACACTGCTAGTGTCTTCCACCCAGAAGACAAAGTACCCAACAAGTTCATCTGCCATTTCTTTGGCCCCCATTACTACTTCACCAGCATCATTTTCCAGTGGTCCAACATCAACTATCACCTCACTCTTTATATGTATGAAAAAAAAAACTTTTCGTATCCTGCTTTATATTATTGGCTAGTCGGCCCTTATATTTCATCTTTTCCCTTATAGCTTTTTTAGTTGCCTTTTATTGGATTTTAAAAACTTCCCAATCATCCAACTTCCAACTCACTTTTGCTGCCTTATATTTCCTTTTCTTGGTTTTTATGCAGAACTTTCCTTCCCTTGTCAGCCACGGTTGCCTATTCCTGCCATATGAGAACTTCTTCCTCTGTGGGACATATCTATCCTGCGCCTTGTGAACTATTCCCAGAATCTTCAGCCATCTCTGTTCTGACTTCATCCCTGCCAATATCCTCCTCTGATCCACCTGGGCAAGCTCCTCTCTCACGCCTCCGTAATTCCCTTTATTCCATTGTGATACTGATACATGTGACTTATGCATCTCCCTGTCAAATTCCAGTATGAGTTCAATCACATTATGTTCACTACCTCCTCAGGCTTCCTTTACATTAAGCTCCCTAATAAGATCCAGGTTATTACATAGCACCCAATCTAAGATGGCCTTTCCCCAAGTAGCCTTGAGCACAAGCTGCTCCAAAAAGCCATCTTGTAGGCATTCAACAGACTCCCTCTCTTGCAATCTGACACCAACCTGATTTTCCCAATCCCCTTGCAAATTGAAGTACCCCATTACAGTTGTGACGTTACCCTTATTACATGCCTTTTCAAGCTTCCTTTGCCCCACTTCTTGGCTACTATTTTGAGGCCTATGTATGATTCCCATAATGTTTTTTTCACCCTTGTAATTTCTTAACTCCACCCACAAAGATTCAACATTCTCTGACCCTATCTCAGTTCTTTCTAAAGATGTAATTCTGTCTCTTACCAACAGAGCCACACCACCGCCTATGCCTTCCTGCCTGTGCTTTTGATACAAAGTATATCCTTTGACGTTAATTTCCCCCTGATCCCAGGGGAAAACCAATTTCCCCCGGGATCAATAAAGTATGACTATGACTATGACTAAGCTCCCAACTATGGCCTTCTTTCAGCCACAACTCCATGATACCCACAATGTCATACAGACTAATCTCTAATTGCACCACGAGTTCGTCCACCTTATTTCGAATATTACGTGCATTTAAATACAGCACCTTTAATCCTGCATTCTTCACCCTGACAGACATAGGCAAGCGTAGATCAGTTGGAAAGTTGGGTGGAACATTGCAGATGAAATTTAATCCCGACAAGCATAAGATGATAAATGATGGGAGATCAAATAAGGTTAAAAGTAAATGGTAGGACATTAAAAATGTTGATTATCAGGAAGCCCAATGGGTCCAAGGCCATACTTCCCGGAAAGAAACAATGCAGGTGGTAAAAACAGTACATATGGCATGCTCGCCTATAAATAGGCGAGCCACAGAATTTAAAAATTAAGATGTTGTGTCAGAACTTTTCAATCCCCTTAGCTATTTTGTGCAGTTCTAACAAATTACAGATATGGTAAACACTACAATACGAATACTAATGTGGTTTTCATTTGGTTCACATTTTCCAGGAGGCAAGGATTTGAACGGGCAGACTTGGAATATACGGACAAATTGCAACATTATACAAGTGGTCATGGTTAGTGCAGATACCATCTTTTTATTTATTTATTCACTATGAACTAAAATTGGCAGAAAATTGGTGAGTAAATTGTTACACTTAGATCCTAGTATATTTCCAGATTTGACGCTACAGCTAAGGATAGGTGATGCTTTAAAAAAAAATCAGTAAAACTACTGATGTATTAATGATTGTAACTTGCCTTAAAGGCGAAAGCAATGTGTATTACTGTTGCCCACACTGTAATAACTTCAAGTATGGAAATTTGCCTCCGAATCGTCTTAGCTGTTTTAAGCACCGTGTCAGTTGCTGCCATTTCTGACTCATTTATTGTACATATATACTAATGTTATGCATCTGATTAGAATGACCTTACACTAAGCTTACATTACACTATGGATGTTCATTATTAGCAATGGTAGCTCATATGGTAACATTTTTAACAATGAGAGACAAATGTTCCATGAAATATAAAGCTGATTCATGTTTACAACACAGCACTGGCACAGCAGGATGGTACAGTGATGCAGCTGCAAGAGCCACTGTCTTACAGCCCTGAAATCTGGGTTCAAAGCAGACCTAACAAGAACGTGGGAAAAATTTTTTTAAAAACTTAAAATTAATGTAGGATCAGTGTATGTGGGTGGCTGATGGCCAATTCAAGTTCTATGGGCTGAAGGGCCTCTTTATGACTCTGACATAGTTAGCAAGAAAGGGCATAAAAAGATCTAAAGCAATCTTTCTGTAACCTAGAGCTGAATGTACTGTCATCACATTGTAATGTGAATTTATGCTTGAGGGAGTGCAGGAGGTGTTACACAATACATTTCTCAGACAATGAAAAACTCCGAAGAGTAAGAGGGCAGTACTGTGAGTGAGGCGTGTTCATCCATTTAATCACAGAATCAAGGTTGTGGGCCCGGTTTGGGTTTACTGTCAGGCGTCACCCGGATTGCACTGGGGACTGGATAGAAAAGCGAGGTTGATACAAACTCAGAGACAAGGACCATGCTTTCAGGTTTTGTGGTTATGCTTTCAGGTTTTTGTACTTTCTGCCCAATATATGACGGGGGAAGGGAGAATGTCTGAGAGGGGTGGAGTCTTTGATTATGCTGCCTGCTTTTCAGGGGTATCGAGAAGTAGATAGAATTCGTAGAGGGGAGTTGTTTTTTCTGATGTGCTGAGCTGTGTCCACAGCTCTCTTCGGTTTCCTGTGATCACACGCAGAGCTGTTCCCATACCATGCCATATGAATCCAGAGTGAGTGCTTTCTGAGCTCAGACATGTCCTGCGATAGGGAAGCAATTGGAAGCCCTGCAAGTGGTTGCATTCTCATAAGGGCTGGTGAATAGTGAGGACAACTCTGGCAGATGAGATTCATTCTTCCATGCCAGGCCCCACGTATCACAATGGGGGGGCATTGGGAGCAAGGGTGGACCCAAATGCAAGACACATCTTGTGAGGTTAATTAAATTTAGTTTATTGTTCGATACCAGGAGAGCAAGGCAGAAGCAGGAAATAGCGACTGGACAAGGACTCAGGACTAGGACTGGGCTGGGACCAAGGGTCTGGGCTTGGACTCGGAATCGGCTCCCAGAGCTAGAGGAGACATGGAGAGGCTAGGGTATGGACTCCAAGCCCGAGACTGGGCAAGGACCCAGTACCTGGGTCTTGCCTCGGGCTCGGACCCCAGAACCAGGCAAGGACATGACATGGGCTAGGGAGAGGAGGAACATGGGAACACAGAACCTCGGTCTCGGGAGAGCAGGTACATGGAACGATGGACACATACACAGAACACAATGCCGGGACCCCTCCTTGGGTACAGGACATAGGGCCGGAACTTACACACAGAACACAATGCCGGGACCCCTCCTTGGGTACAGGACATAGTGCCGGGACACACACACAGAACAGAGCCGGGACCCCTCCTTGGGTACAGGACATAGTGCCGGGACTCACACACAGAACAGAGCCGGGACCCCTCCTTGGGTACAGGACATAGGGCTGGGACTCCCACACAAAACAGAGCCGGGACCCCTCCTTGGGTACAGGACATAGGGCCGGGACTCATATTCAACAGGACACTAACATGAGACTGGACAGTACAAAACAGTGACAGACAGATCCTATCTAGCTCCGGCGATAGAACTAGACAGGGGTGCAGACGAGGGCTACAGATGAGGCGAGGCAAGGCTTCAGGAGGGGGGTCAGAGAAGGGATTCAGACAGGGGGGTAGGACAGGAATCACAGACCGCCAGAGCCAGGGTTTGACTCGGTACTTGGATGCCGCCAGGTAGTGGCAAGCTCTCGGCTCAGTCCGGGAACAGTAGACAGCAGTTCTTGATTCCCTCCGGCAGGTTAACTGACCTCGGTGAGGAAACTTTGCAGGCTCGCTTTGGCGAGGTAACTGGACAGGGTTGCTCCGGTGAGGAAGGGCGAATTACCGGCACTCGCTTCGGCAGAGACTAGGCTTGCTCCAGCCAGATGACATCGGCACACCGTACCTTTGGTGACTTTGCAGATGCTCTCGCGCCGAATGGCTGAAAGCCGGAGACTATAAACCGAGTTCAACCGAGAACAAATTGCCACCAATCACCAAGGCCGAGGGTCACGGGAAAACAGGGAATCAACGGTCCGGATCGTAACGTAAACAAAGTAAATCCGGACCATGACACCACGGGGTTCTGCCGAACACACCCTGAACAATCTGACTACAAAGAAAAGCCACAGCAGCAAGATGTCAATGCTGTTCTCAGGGGAATAACAGGCACATTCCAGAGTTTAGTTGTCATGGTATGGTTCGGGAAGCTGTGACATGTGCAGTGCCAGATCTGCAGGCCACTGTTTACCTCCTGCCGCCAGAGTCCAGTGGCAATGCAGGAACTGAATTCCTGCTGTATCTTAGGATGTCAGGGTTGCTCCTGGAAGCACGGACTCTCAGACACCATCACCACCAGTGCATACAATCCTGAAATGCCAGATTGTTAAGCTGGTGCCTCACACACTGGACCAGTCTGTTGAAGACATCCCGTGGTACACCCATATATCCGAGCCAGCACTAGAGCCAGAATACAGAAATTGTAAAATTTCTTCAAGCCATATTAATGTAGTTTTCAACAATATAACTTGTACTTTCGAAGTTGTGCATACAGATTCACAATTCATGATTGTGTGAGTACTGATTACTGTGCAAAGCTCTCAAAGATGGAATCATAGTTTCAGAATTTCAATTAAATCTTTGGTTGCGTCTTCCTGGTCAGTTGGATGAGGCTGATATAATCTGTCTCCATTTTCCATTCAAACGTTAGTGTGTTGGCCATGGAGATTCACCTCAGGAAGTTCTTAGATTCCAGACAGAACATAGAATAGTACAGCACAGTACAGGCCCTTCAGCCCACAATGTTGTGCCAACCCTCAAACCCTGCCTCCCATATAAGCCCCCATCTTAGATTCCTCCATATACCTGTCTAGTAGTCTCTTAAACTTCACTAGTGTATCTGCCTCCACCACTGACTCAGGCAGTGCATTCCACGCAAGAACCATTCTCTGAGTAAAAAACCTTCCTCTAATATCCCCTTTGAACTTCCCACCCCTTACCTTAAAGCCATGTCCTCTTGTATTGAGCAGTGGTGCCCTGGGGAAGAGGCGCTGGCTATCCACTCTATCTATTCCTCTTACTATCTTGTACACCTCTATCATGTCTCCTCTCATCCTCCTTCTCTCCAAAGAGTAAAGCCCTAGCTCCCTTAATCTCTGATCATAATGCATACTTTCTAAACCAGGCAGCATCCTGGTAAATCTCCTCTGTACCCTTTCCAATGCTTCCACATCCTTCCTATAGTGAGGTGACCGGAACTGGACACAATACTCCAAGTGTGGCCTAACCAGAGTTTTATAGAGCTGCATCAGTACATCACGACTGTTAAACTCTATCCCTCGACTTATGAAAGCTAACACCCCATAAGCTTTCTTAACTGCCCTATCCACCTGTGAGGCAACTTTCAGGGATCTGTGGACATGTATCCCGAGATCCCTGTGCTCCTTCACACTACCAAATATCCTGCCATTTACTTTGTACTCTGCCTTGGAGTTTGTCCTTCCAAAGTGTACCACCTCACACTTCTCCGGGTTGAACTCCATCTGCCACTTCTCAGCCCACTTCTGCATCCTATCAGTGTCTCTCTGCAATCTTGGACAATCCTCTACACTATCTACAACACCACCACCAACCTTTGTGTCGTCTGCAAACTTGCCAACCCACCCTTCTACCCCCACATCCAGGTCGTTAATAAAAATCACAAAAAGTAGAGGTCCCAGAACAGATCCTTGTGAGACACCACTAGTCACAACCCTCCAATCTGAATGTACTCCCTCCACCACCACCCTCTGCCTTCTGCAGACAAGCCAATTCTGAATCCACCTGGCCAAACTTCCCTGGATCCCATACCTTCTAACTTTCTGAATAAGCCTACCGTGTGGAACCTTGTCAAATGCCTTACTAAAATCCATCCACTGCACTACCCTCATCTATATGCCTGGTCACTCCTCAAAGAACTCCATCAGGCTTGTTAGACACAATCTGCCCTTCACAAAGCCATGCTGACTGTCCCTGATCAGACCATGATTCTCTAAATGCCTATAGATCCTATCTCTAAGAATCTTTTCCAACAGCTTTCCCACCACAGACGTAAGGCTCACTGGTCTATAATTACCCGGACTGTCCCAACTACCTTTTTTGACAAGGGGATAACATTCGCCTCCCTCCAATCCTCCGGTACCATTCCCGTGGACAACGAGGACGTAAAGATCCCAGCCAGAGGCTCAGCAATCTCTTCTCTCGCCTCGTGGAGCAGCCTGGGGAATATTCCCTCAGGCCCCGGGGACTTATCTGTCCTAATGTTTTTTAACAACTCCAACACCTCCTCTCCCTTAATATCAGCATGCTCCAGAACATCAACCTCACTCATATTGTCCTCACCATCATCAAGTTCCCTCTCATTGGTGAATACCGAAGAGAAGTATTCATTGAGGACCTCGCTCACTTCCACAGCCTCCAGGCGCATCTTCCCACCTTCATCTCCAATCAGTCCTACCTTCACTCCTGTCATCCTTTTTTTCTTCACATAATTGAAGAATGCCTTGGGGTTTTCCTTTACCCTACTCACCAAGGCCTTCTCATGCCCCCTTCTTGCTCTTCTCAGCCCCTTCTTAAGCTCCTTTCTTGCTTCCCTATATTCCTCAATAGACCCAGCTGATCCTTGCTTCCTAAACCTCATGTATGCTGCCTTCTTCCTCCTGACTAGATTTTCCACCTCACTTGTCACCCATGGTTCCTTCACCCTACCATTCTTGATGTGTGTGAACTCACAAAACATCATGAAAGAATATTTTGGGTTCTTTTTTTTTCACTTTACTGATGAACTCTAGATCAATAGTACTACCTGAATACTTCCACAGTCGAGTTCTTAGCAACTACAACATCCCAGTGATACCTTGATGGAATATCTTCACAGTTCCATTTTCTCTTCACAGTGACACCTGGTATGAAGATTTACATTGACCCTTTCACATACGAAGATCCCAATGAGGCTGTAAAGGAATTTGCAAAAGATATTGACATATCGAGTGTGAAGATTGAACAAGTCATTGGTGCAGGTATGCATATGTTCTGTGGGCATATTTTCTTTTGAAGCAGTAGGATAATGCTTCCTCTGTTTTATCAGGTTAGAATAACTTGCTGGTATAACTAAACATAGCAAGTGCTGCACTCAGCGATTTTGAGCCTGCTGAAAGAGTGAGAAGCAAAAATGAAGTTTCAGGTCAATGATTTTTATAAGAGCTGAGATCTGGTAACTTTTCAGTCAAAGAGGAGTTTTCAAGATTAATAGAAAATTGCAAACAGAACAGAAGGCCGCAACAATCAAATGATTTGGCAGACTGACAACACAAAAGGATGGTAACTAAGAATGGATAGCTCAGCAGGTTAAAAGGGACCCACCAGCGATGTAACACAGACCCATCATTTAATAAAAGGGAAAGAGACAAGACATGTGGAGAGTGGGTCCGGGGTGGAAAGGGTGTGGAGAGTGAGTCCGGAGCGGAAAGGGTGTGGAGAGTGAGTCCAGGGTGGAAGGGGTGTGGAGAGGGTGGCCAGGGTGGAAAGGGTGTGGAGAGTGGGTCCGGGATGGAAAGGGTGTGGAGAGTGGGTCCGGAGTGGAAAGGGTGTGGAGAGTGAGTCCGGGGTGGAAAGGGTGTGGAGAGTGGATCCAGGGTGGAAAGGGTGTGGAGAGTGAGTCCGGGGTGGAAAAGGTGTGGAGTGTGGGTCCAGGGTGGAAAGGGTGTGCAGAGTGAGTCCGGGGTGGAAAGGGTGTGGAGAGTGGGTCCAGGGTGGAAAGGGTGTGGAGAGTGGGTCCGGGGTGGAAAGGGTGTGGAGAGGGGTCGCCGGGGTGGAAAGGATTTGGACAGTGAGTCCAGTGTGGAAAGGGTGTGGAGAGTGAGTCCGGGGTGGAAAGGTTGTGGAGAGTGAGACCAGTGTGGAAAGGGTGTGGAGAGTGGGTCCGGGGTGGAAAGGGTGTGTACAATGAGACCAGGGTGGAAAGGGTGTGGAGAGTGAGTCCGGGGTGGAAAGGGTGTGGAGAGTAAGTCCGGGGTGGAAAGGGTGTGGAGAGTAGGTCCGGGGTGGAAAGGGTGTGGAGAGTGGGTCCGGGGTGGAAAAGGTGTGGAGAGTGAGTCCGGGATGGAAAGGGTGTGGAGAGTGGGTCCCGGGCGGAAAGGGTGTGGAGAGTGGGTCCGGGGTGGAAAGGGTGTGGAGAGTGAGTCCGGGATGGAAAGGGTGTGGAGAGTGGGTCCGGGGTGGAAAGGGTGTGGAGAGTGAGTCCGGGGTGGAAAGGGTGTGGAGTGTGAGTCCAGTGTGGAAAGGGTGTGGAGAGTGGGTCCGGGGTGGAAAGGTTGTGGAGTCTGAGTCCAGTGTGGAAAGGGTGTGGAGAGTGAGTCCGGGGTGGAAAGGGTGTGGAGTGTGAGTCCAGTCTGGAAAGGGTGTGGAGAGTGAGTCCGGGGTGGAAAGGGTGTGGAGAGTGGATCCAGGGTGGAAAGGATGTGGAGTGTGAGTCCAGTGTGGAAAGGGTGTGGAGAGTGGGTCCGGGGTGGAAAGGGTGTGGAGAGTGAGTCCGGGGTGAAAAGGGTGTGGAGAGTAAGTCCGGGGTGGAAAGGGTGTGGAGAGTGGGTCCGGGGTGGAAAAGGTGTGGAGAGTGAGTCCGGGATGGAAAGGGTGTGGAGAGTGGGTCCCGGGCGGAAAGGGTGTGGAGAGTGGGTCTGGGGTGGAAAGGGTGTGGAGAGTGAGTCCGGGATGGAAAGGGTGTGGAGAGTGGGTCCGGGGTGGAAAGGGTGTGGAGAGTGAGTCCGGGGTGGAAAGGGTGTGGAGTGTGAGTCCAGTGTGGAAAGGGTGTGGAGAGTGGGTCCGGGGTGGAAAGGTTGTGGAGTGTGAGTCCAGTGTGGAAAGGGTGTGGAGAGTGAGTCCGGGGTGGAAAGGGTGTGGAGTGTGAGTCCAGTCTGGAAAGGGTGTGGAGAGTGAGTCCGGGGTGGAAAGGGTGTGGAGAGTGGATCCAGGGTGGAAAGGGAGTGCAGTGTGAGTCCAGTGTGGAAAGGGTGTGGAGAGTGGGTCCGGGGTGGAAAGGGTGTGGAGAGTGGGTCCGGGGTGGAAAGGGTGTGGAGAGTGAGTCCGGGATGGAAAGGGTGTGGAGAGTGGGTCTCGGGCGGAAAGGGTGTGGAGAGTGGGTCCGGGTTGGAAAGGGTGTGGAGAGTGAGTCTGGGATGGAAAGGGTGTGGAGAGTGGGTCCGGGGTGGAAAGAGTTTGGAGAGTGAGTCCGGGGTGGAAAGGGTGTGGAGAGTGTGTCCGGGGTGGAAAGGGTGTGGAGAGTGAGTCCGGGGTGGAAAGGGTGTGGAGAGTGAGTCCGGGGTGGAAAGGGTGTGGAGAGTGAGACCAGGGTGGAAAGGGTGTGGAGAGTGAGTCCAGGGTGGAAAGGGTGTGGAGAGTGAGTCCGTGGTGGAAAATGTGTGGAGAGTGAGTCCAGTGTGGAAAGGGTGTGGAGAGTGAGTCCGGGGTGGAAAGGGTGTGGAGAGTGGATCCAGGGTGGAAAGGGTGTGGAGTGTGAGTCCAGTGTGGAAAGGGTGTGGAGAGTGGGTCCGTGGTGGAAAGGGTGTGGAGTGTGAGTCCAGTGTGGAAAGGGTGTGGAGAGTGAGTCCAGGGTGGAAAGGGTGTGGAGTGTGAGTCCAGTGTGGAAAGGTTGTGGAGAGTGAGTCCGGGGTGGAAAGGGTGTGGAGAGTGAGTCCGGGGTGGAAAGGCTGTGGAGAGTGAGATCGGCGTGGAAAGGGTGTGGAGAGTGGGTCCGGGGTGGAAAGGGTGTGGAGAGTGAGTCCTTGGTGGAAATGGTGTGGAGAGTGAGTCCGGGGTGGAAAGGGTGTGGAGAGTGGATCCGGGGTGGAAAGGGTGTGGAGAGTGAGTCCGGGATGGAAAGGGTGTGGAGAGTGGGTCCGGGGTGGAAAGGGTGTGGAGAGTGAGTCCGGGATGGAAAGGGTGTGGAGAGTGGGTCCCGGGCGGAAACGGTGTGGAGAGTGGGTCCGGGGTGGAAAGGTTGTGGAGAGTGAGTCTGGGATGGAAAAGGTGTGGAGAGTGGGTCCGGGGTGGAAAGAGTTTGGAGAGTGAGTCCGGGGTGGAAAGCGTGTGGAGCGTGAGTCCGGGGTGGAAAGGGTGTGGAGAGTGAGTCGAGGGTGGAAAGGGTGTGGAGAGTGAGACCAGCGTGGAAAGGGTGTGGAGAGTGGGTCCGAGGTGGAAAGGGTGTGGAGTGTGAGTCCGGGGTGGAAAGGGTGTGGAGAGTGGATCCAGGGTGGAAAGGGTGTGGAGTGTGAGTCCAGTGTGGAAAGGGTGTGGAGAGTGGGTCCGAGGTGGAAAGGGTGTGGAGTGTGAGTCCAGTGTGGAAAGGGTGTGGAGAGTGAGTCCGGGGTGGAAAGGGTGTGGAGTGTGAGTCCAGTGTGGAAAGGTTGTGGAGAGTGAGTCCGGGGTGGAAAGGGTGTGGAGAGTGAGTCCGGGGTGGAAAGGGTGTGGAGAGTGGGTCCGGGGTGGAAAGGGTGTGGAGAGTGGATCCGGGGTGGAAAGGGTGTGGAGAGTGAGTCCGGGATGGAAAGGGTGTGGAGAGTGGGTCCCGGGCGGAAAGGGTGTGGAGAGTGGGTCCGGGGTGGAAAGGGTGTGGAGAGTGAGTCCGGGATGGAAAGGGTGTGGAGAGTGGGTCCGGTGTGGAATGGGGTGTGGAGAGTGAGTCCGGGGTGGAAAGGGTGTGGAGAGTGAGTCCGGGGTGGAAAGGGTGTGGAGTGTGAGTCCAGTGTGGAAAGGGTGTGGAGAGTGAGTCCGGGGTGGAAAGGTTGTGGAGTGTGAGTCCAGTGTGGAAAGGGTGTGGAGAGTGAGTCCGGGGTGGAAAGGGTGTGGAGAGTGGATCCAGGGTGGAAAGGGTGTGGAGAGTGAGTCCAGTGTGGAAAGGGTGTGGAGAGTGGGTCCGGGGTGGAAAGGGTGTGGAGAGTGAGTCCGGGGTGGAAAGGGTGTGGAGAGTGGATCCAGGGTGGAAAGGGAGTGCAGTGTGAGTCCAGTGTGGAAAGGGTGTGGAGAGTGGGTCCGGGGTGGAAAGGGTGTGGAGAGTGAGTCCGGGATGGAAAGGGTGTGGAGTGTGAGTCCAATCTGGAAAGGGTGTGGAGAGTGAGTCGAGGGTGGAAAGGGTGTGGAGAGTGAGACCAGGGTGGAAAGGGTGTGGAGAGTGAGTCCAGGGTGGAAAGGGTGTGGACAGTGAGTCCGTGGTGGAAAATGTGTGGAGAGTGAGTCCAGTGTGGAAAGGGTGTGGAGAGTGAGTCCGGGGTGGAAAGGGTGTGGAGAGTGGATCCAGGGTGGAAAGGGTGTGGAGTGTGAGTCCAGTGTGGAAAGGGTGTGGAGAGTGGGTCCGAGGTGGAAAGGGTGTGGAGTGTGAGTCCAGTGTGGAAAGGGTGTGGAGAGTGAGTCCAGGGTGGAAAGGGTGTGGAGTGTGAGTCCAGTGTGGAAAGGTTGTGGAGAGTGAGTCCGGGGTGGAAAGGGTGTGGAGAGTGAGTCCGGGGTGGAAAGGCTGTGGAGAGTGAGATCGGCGTGGAAAGGGTGTGGAGAGTGGGTCCGGGGTGGAAAGGGTGTGGAGAGTGAGTCCTTGGTGGAAGTGGTGTGGAGAGTGAGTCCGGGGTGGAAAGGGTGTGGAGAGTGGATCCGGGGTGGAAAGGGTGTGGAGAGTGAGTCCGGGATGGAAAGGGTGTGGAGAGTGGGTCCGGGGTAGAAAGGGTGTGGAGAGTGAGTCCGGGATGGAAAGGGTGTGGAGAGTGGGTCCCGGGCGGAAACGGTGTGGAGAGTGGGTCCGGGGTGGAAAGGTTGTGGAGAGTGAGTCTGGGATGGAAAAGGTGTGGAGAGTGGGTCCGGGGTGGAAAGAGTTTGGAGAGTGAGTCCGGGGTGGAAAGCGTGTGGAGCGTGAGTCCGGGGTGGAAAGGGTGTGGAGAGTGAGTCGAGGGTGGAAAGGGTGTGGAGAGTGAGACCAGCGTGGAAAGGGTGTGGAGAGTGGGTCCGAGGTGGAAAGGGTGTGGAGTGTGAGTCCGGGGTGGAAAGGGTGTGGAGAATGGATCCAGGGTGGAAAGGGTGTGGAGTGTGAGTCCAGTGTGGAAAGGGTGTGGAGAGTGGGTCCGAGGTGGAAAGGGTGTGGAGTGTGAGTCCAGTGTGGAAAGGGTGTGGAGAGTGAGTCCGGGGTGGAAAGGGTGTGGAGTGTGAGTCCAGTGTGGAAAGGTTGTGGAGAGTGAGTCCGGGGTGGAAAGGGTGTGGAGAGTGAGTCCGGGGTGGAAAGGGTGTGGAGAGTGGGTCCGGGGTGGAAAGGGTGTGGAGAGTGGATCCGGGGTGGAAAGGGTGTGGAGAGTGAGTCCGGGATGGAAAGGGTGTGGAGAGTGGGTCCCGGGCGGAAAGGGTGTGGAGAGTGGGTCCGGGGTGGAAAGGGTGTGGAGAGTGGGTCCCGGGCGGAAACGGTGTGGAGAGTGGGTCCGGGGTGGAAAGGTTGTGGAGAGTGAGTCTGGGATGGAAAGGGTGTGGAGAGTGAGTCTGGGATGGAAAGGGTGTGGAGAGTGGGTCCGGGGTGGAAAGAGTTTGGAGAGTGAGTCCGGGGTGGAAAGCGTGTGGAGCGTGAGTCCGGGGTGGAAAGGGTGTGGAGAGTGAGTCCGGGGTGGAAAGGGTGTGGAGAGTGAGACCAGCGTGGAAAGGGTGTGGAGAGTGGGTCCGAGGTGGAAAGGGTGTGGAGAGTGAGTCCAGTGTGGAGAGTCAGTCCGGGGTGGAAAGGGTGAGGGTGTGGAGTGTGAGTCCGGGGTGGAAAGGGTGTGGAGAGTGGATCCAGGGTGGAAAGGGTGTG
This sequence comes from Mobula hypostoma, assembly GCF_963921235.1. NCBI lineage: Eukaryota > Metazoa > Chordata > Chondrichthyes > Myliobatiformes > Myliobatidae > Mobula > Mobula hypostoma. The sequence goes on along the minus strand of NC_086121.1, from coordinate 45,946,483 downwards.
GAGTGTGAGTCCAGTGTGGAAAGGGTGTGGAGAGTGGGTCCGAGGTGGAAAGGGTGTGGAGTGTGAGTCCAGTGTGGAAAGGGTGTGGAGAGTGAGTCCGGGGTGGAAAGGGTGTGGAGTGTGAGTCCAGTGTGGAAAGGTTGTGGAGAGTGAGTCCGGGGTGGAAAGGGTGTGGAGAGTGAGTCCGGGGTGGAAAGGGTGTGGAGAGTGGGTCCGGGGTGGAAAGGGTGTGGAGAGTGGATCCGGGGTGGAAAGGGTGTGGAGAGTGAGTCCGGGATGGAAAGGGTGTGGAGAGTGGGTCCCGGGCGGAAAGGGTGTGGAGAGTGGGTCCGGGGTGGAAAGGGTGTGGAGAGTGAGTCCGGGATGGAAAGGGTGTGGAGAGTGGGTCCGGGGTGGAAAGGGTGTGGAGAGTGAGTCCGGGGTGGAAAGGGTGTGGAGAGTGAGTCCGGGGTGGAAAGGGTGTGGAGTGTGAGTCCAGTGTGGAAAGGGTGTGGAGAGTGAGTCCGGGGTGGAAAGGGTGTGGAGAGTGAGTCCAGTGTGGAAAGGGTGTGGAGAGTGAGTCCGGGGTGGAAAGGGTGTGGAGTGTGAGTCCAATCTGGAAAGGGTGTGGAGAGTGAGTCCGGGGTGGAAAGGGTGTGGAGAGTGGATCCAGGGTGGAAAGGGTGTGCAGTGTGAGTCCAGTGTGGAAAGGGTGTGGAGAGTGGGTCCGGGGTGGAAAGGGTGTGGAGAGTGAGTCCGGGATGGAAAGGTTGTGGAGAGTGGGTCTCGGGCGGAAAGGGTGTGGAGAGTGCGACCAGTGTGGAAAGGGTGTGGACAGTGAGTCCGTGGTGGAAAATGTGTGGAGAGTGAGTCCAGTGTGGAAAGGGTGTGGAGAGTGAGTCCGGGGTGGAAAGGGTGTGGAGAGTGGATCCAGGGTGGAAAGGGTGTGGAGTGTGAGTCCAGTGTGGAAAGGGTGTGGAGAGTGGGTCCGGGGTGGAAAGGGTGTGGAGAGTGAGTCCTTGGTGGAAGTGGTGTGGAGAGTGAGTCCGGGGTGGAAAGGGTGTGGAGAGTGGATCCGGGGTGGAAAGGGTGTGGAGAGTGAGTCCGGGATGGAAAGGGTGTGGAGAGTGGGTCCGGGGTTGAAAGGGTGTGGAGAGTGAGTCCGGGATGGAAAGGGTGTGGAGAGTGGGTCCCGGGCGGAAACGGTGTGGAGAGTGGGTCCGGGGTGGAAAGGTTGTGGAGAGTGAGTCTGGGATGGAAAAGGTGTGGAGAGTGGGTCCGGGGTGGAAAGAGTTTGGAGAGTGAGTCCGGGGTGGAAAGCGTGTGGAGCGTGAGTCCGGGGTGGAAAGGGTGTGGAGAGTGAGTCGAGGGTGGAAAGGGTGTGGAGAGTGAGACCAGCGTGGAAAGGGTGTGGAGTGTGAGTCCGGGGTGGAAAGGGTGTGGAGAGTGGATCCAGGGTGGAAAGGGTGTGGAGTGTGAGTCCAGTGTGGAAAGGGTGTGGAGAGTGGGTCCGAGGTGGAAAGGGTGTGGAGTGTGAGTCCAGTGTGGAAAGGGTGTGGAGAGTGAGTCCGGGGTGGAAAGGGTGTGGAGTGTGAGTCCAGTGTGGAAAGGTTGTGGAGAGTGAGTCCGGGGTGGAAAGGGTGTGGAGAGTGAGTCCGGGGTGGAAAGGGTGTGGAGAGTGGGTCCGGGGTGGAAAGGGTGTGGAGAGTGGATCCGGGGTGGAAAGGGTGTGGAGAGTGAGTCCGGGATGGAAAGGGTGTGGAGAGTGGGTCCGGGGCGGAAAGGGTGTGGAGAGTGGGTCCGGGGTGGAAAGGGTGTGGAGAGTGAGTCCGGGATGGAAAGGGTGTGGAGAGTGGGTCCGGTGTGGAATGGGGTGTGGAGAGTGAGTCCGGGGTGGAAAGGGTGTGGAGAGTGAGTCCGGGGTGGAAAGGGTGTGGAGTGTGAGTCCAGTGTGGAAAGGGTGTGGAGAGTGAGTCCGGGGTGGAAAGGTTGTGGAGTGTGAGTCCAGTGTGGAAAGGGTGTGGAGAGTGAGTCCGGGGTGGAAAGGGTGTGGAGAGTGGATCCAGGGTGGAAAGGGAGTGCAGTGTGAGTCCAGTGTGGAAAGGGTGTGGAGAGTGGGTCCGGGGTGGAAAGGGTGTGGAGAGTGAGTCCGGGGTGGAAAGGGTGTGGAGTGTGAGTCCAATCTGGAAAGGGTGTGGAGAGTGAGTCCGGGGTGGAAAGGGTGTGGAGAGTGAGACCAGGGTGGAAAGGGTGTGGAGAGTGAGTCCAGGGTGGAAAGGGTGTGGAGAGTGAGTCCGTGGTGGAAAGGGTGTGGAGAGTGAGTCCAGTGTGGAAAGGGTGTGGAGAGTGAGTCCGGGGTGGAAAGGGTGTGGAGAGTGGATCCAGGGTGGAAAGGGTGTGGAGTGTGAGTCCAGTGTGGAAAGGGTGTGGAGAGTGGGTCCGAGGTGGAAAGGGTGTGGAGAGTGGGTCCGGGGTGGAAAGGGTGTGGAGAGTGAGTGAGTCCAGGGTGGAAAGGGTGTGGAGAGTGGGTCCAGGGTGGAAAGGGTGTGGAGAGTGAGTCCGGGGTGGAAAGGGTGTGGAGAGTGAGTCCGGGGTGGAAAGGGTGTGGAGAGTGAGTCCGGGGTGGAAAGGGTGTGGAGAGTGAGTCCGGGGTGGAAAGGCTGTGGAGAGTGAGTCAACGATGGAAAGGGTGTGGAGAGTGGGTCCGGGGTAGAAAGGGTGTGGAGAGTGAGTCCGGGATGGAAAGGGTGTGGAGAGTGGGTCCCGGGCGGAAACGGTGTGGAGAGTGGGTCCGGGGTGGAAAGGTTGTGGAGAGTGAGTCTGGGATGGAAAAGGTGTGGAGAGTGGGTCCGGGGTGGAAAGGGTGTGGAGAGTGAGTCCGGGGTGGAAAGGGTGTGGAGAGTGAGTCCGGGGTGGAAAGGGTGTGGAGAGTGAGTCCAGGGTGGAAAGGGTGTGGAGAGTGAGACCAGCGTGGAAAGGGTGTGGAGAGTGGGTCCGAGGTGGAAAGGGTGTGGAGTGTGAGTCCGGGGTGGAAAGGGTGTGGAGAGTGAGTCCAGGGTGGAAAGGGTGTGGAGAGTGAGTCCAGTGTGGAAAGGGTGTGGAGAGTGAGTCCAGGGTGGAAAGGGTGTGGAGAGTGAGTCCGGGGTGGAAAGGGTGTGGAGAGTGAGTCCGGGGTGGAAAGGGTGTGGAGAGTGGGTCCGGGGTGGAAAGGGTGTGGAGAGTGAGTCCGGGGTGGAAAGGGTGTGGAGAGTGTGTGGAGAGTGAGTCCGGGGTGGAAAGGGTGTGGAGAGTGAGTCCGGGGTGGAAAGGGTGTGGAGAGTGAGTCCAGTGTGGAAAGGGTGTGGAGAGTGAGTCCGGGGTGGAAAGGGTGTGGAGAGTGAGTCCAGTGTGGAAAGGGTGTGGAGAGTGAGTCCGGGGTGGAAAGGGTGTGGAGTGTGAGTCCAGTGTGGAAAGGTTGTGGAGAGTGAGTCCGGGGTGGAAAGGGTGTGGAGAGTGAGTCCGGGGTGGAAAGGGTGTGGAGAGTGGGTCCGGGGTGGAAAGGGTGTGGAGAGTGGATCCGGGGTGGAAAGGGTGTGGAGAGTGAGTCCGGGATGGAAAGGGTGTGGAGAGTGGGTCCCGGGCGGAAAGGGTGTGGAGAGTGGGTCCGGGGTGGAAAGGGTGTGGAGAGTGAGTCCGGGGTGGAAAGGGTGTGGAGAGTGGGTCCGGGGTGGAAAGGGTGTGGAGAGTGAGTCCGGGGTGGAAAGGGTGTGGAGAGTGAGTCCGGGTGGAAAGGGTGTGGAGAGTGAGTCCGGGGTGGAAAGGGTGTGTGGAAAGGGTGTGGAGAGTGGGTCCGGGGTGGAAAGGTGTGGAGAGTGAGTCCGGGGTGGAAAGGTGTGGAGAGTGAGTCCGGGTGGAAAGGGTGTGGAGAGTGAGTCCGGGGTGGAAAGGGTGTGGAGAGTGAGGGTGGAAAGGGTGTGGAGAGTGTGTCCGGGGTGGAAAGGGTGTGGAGAGTGTGTCCGGGGTGGAAAGGGTGTGGAGAGTGTGTCCGGGGTGGAAAGGGTGTGGAGAGTGGGTGGAAAGGGTGTGGAGAGTGAGTCCGGGGTGGAAAGGGTGTGGAGAGTGAGTCCGGGGTGGAAAGGGTGTGGAGAGTGAGTCCGGGGTGGAAAGGGTGTGGAGAGTGAGTCCGGGGTGGAAAGGGTGTGGAGAGTGAGTCCAGTGTGGAAAGGGTGTGGAGAGTGAGTCCGGGGTGGAAAGGGTGTGGAGAGTGAGTCCAGGGTGGAAAGGGTGTGGAGAGTGAGTCCGGGGTGGAAAGGGTGTGGAGAGTGGGTCCGGGGTGGAAAGGGTGTGGAGAGTGAGTCCGGGGTGGAAAGGGTGTGGAGAGTGGTCCGGGTGGAAAGGGTGTGGAGAGTGGTCCGGGGTGGAAAGGGTGTGGAGAGTGAGTCCGTGGAAAGGGTGTGGAGAGTGAGTCCGGGTGGAAGGGTGTGGAGAGTGAGTCCGGGGTGGAAAGGGTGTGGAGAGTGGGTCCGGGGTGGAAAGGGTGTGGAGAGTGAGTCCGGGGTGGAAAGGGTGTGGAGAGTGAGTCCGGGGTGGAAAGGGTGTGGAGAGTGAGTCCGGGGTGGAAAGGGTGTGGAGAGTGAGTCCGGGGTGGAAAGGGTGTGGAGAGTGGGTCCAGGGTGGAAAGGGTGTGGAGTGTGAGTCCGGGTGGAAAGGGTGTGGAGAGTGGGTCCGGGTGGAAAGGGTGTGGAGAGTGAGTCCTTTGTGGAAAGGGTGTGGAGAGTGAGTCCGGGGTGGAAAGGGTGTGGAGTGTGAGTCCAATGTGGAAAGGGTGTGGAGAGTGAGTCCGGGGTGGAAAGGTTGTGGAGTGTGAGTCCAGTGTGGAAAGGGTGTGGAGAGTGAGTCCGGGGTGGAAAGGGTGTGGAGAGTGAGTCCGGGGTGGAAAGGGTGTGGAGAGTGAGTCCGGGGTGGAAAGGGTGTGGAGAGTGGGTCCGGGGTGGAAAGGGTGTGGAGAGTGAGTCCGGGGTGGAAAGGGTGTGGAGAGTGAGTCCGGGGTGGAAAGGGTGTGGAGAGTGGGTCCGGGGTGGAAAGGGTGTGGAGAGTGAGTCCGGGGATGGAAAGGGTGTGGAGAGTGGGTCCGGGGTGGAAAGGGTGTGGAGAGTGGGTCCGGGGTGGAAAGGGTGTGGAGAGTGAGTCCGGGTTGGAAAGGGTGTGGAGAGTGGGTCCGGGGTGGAAAGGGTGTGGAGAGTGAGTCCGGGGTGGAAAGGGTGTGGAGAGTGAGTCCGGGGTGGAAAGGGTGTGGAGAGTGAGTCCGGGGTGGAAAGGGTGTGGAGAGTGAGTCCAGGGTGGAAAGGGTGTGGAGAGTGAGTCCAGGGTGGAAAGGGTGTGGAGAGTGAGTCCGGGGTGGAAAGGGTGTGGAGAGTGGATCCGGGGTGGAAAGGGTGTGGAGGTGAGTCCGGGTGTGGAGAGTGAGTCCGGTGGAAAGGGTGTGGAGAGTGGGTCCGGGGTGGAAAGGGTGTGGAGAGTGAGTCCGGGGTGGAAAGGGTGTGGAGAGTGAGTCCGGGGTGGAAAGGGTGTGGAGTGTGAGTCCAGTGTGGAAAGGGTGTGGAGAGTGAGTCCGGGGTGGAAAGGGGTGGAGAGTGAGCCCAGTGTGGAAAGGATGTGGAGAGTGAGTCCGGGGTGGAAAGGGTGTGGAGAGTGAGTCCAGTGTGGAAAGGGTGTGGAGAGTGAGTCCGGGGTGGAAAGGGTGTGGAGAGTGAGTCCGGGGTGGAAAGGGTGTGGAGAGTGAGTCCGGGGTGGAAAGGGTGTGGAGAGTGGGTCCGGGGTGGAAAGGGTGTGGAGAGTGAGTCCGGGGTGGAAAGGGTGTGGAGAGTGGGTCCGGGGTGGAAAGGGTGTGGAGAGTGAGTCCGGGGTGGAAAGGGTGTGGAGAGTGGGTCCGGGGTGGAAAGGGTGTGGAGAGTGAGTCCAGTGTGGAAAGGGTGTGGAGAGTGAGTCCGGGGTGGAAAGGGTGTGGAGAGTGAGTCCGGGGTGGAAAGGGTGTGGAGAGTGAGTCCGGGGTGGAAAGGGTGTGGAGAGTGAGTCCGGGGTGGAAAGGGTGTGGAGAGTGAGTCCGGGGTGGAAAGGGTGTGGAGAGTGGATCCAGGGTGGAAAGGGTGTGGAGTGTGAGTCCAGTGTGGAAAGGGTGTGGAGAGTGGGTCCGGGGTGGAAAGGGTGTGGAGAGTGAGTCCGGGGTGGAAAGGGTGTGGAGAGTGAGTCCAGTGTGGAAAGGGTGTGGAGAGTGAGTCCGGGGTGGAAAGGGTGTGGAGAGTGAGTCCGGGGTGGAAAGGGTGTGGAGAGTGAGTCCGGGGTGGAAAGGGTGTGGAGAGTGAGTCCGGGGTGGAAAGGGTGTGGAGAGTGAGTCCGGGGTGGAAAGGGTGTGGAGAGTGAGTCCGGGGTGGAAAGGGTGTGGAGAGTGAGTCCGGGGTGGAAAGGGTGTGGAGAGTGGGTCCGGGGTGGAAAGGGTGTGGAGAGTGAGTCCGGGGTGGAAAGGGTGTGGAGAGTGAGTCCGGGGTGGAAAGGGTGTGGAGAGTGAGTCCGGGGTGGAAAGGGTGTGGAGAGTGAGTCCAGCGTGGAAAGGGTGTGGAGAGTGGGTCCGGGGTGGAAAGGGTGTGGAGAGTGAGTCCGGGGTGGAAAGGGTGTGGAGAGTGGATCCAGGGTGGAAAGGGTGTGGAGAGTGAGTCCAGTGTGGAAAGGGTGTGGAGAGTGGGTCCGAGGTGGAAAGGGTGTGGAGAGTGAGTCCAGTGTGGAAAGGGTGTGGAGAGTGAGTCCGGGGTGGAAAGGGTGTGGAGAGTGAGTCCAGTGTGGAAAGGGTGTGGAGAGTGAGTCCGGGGTGGAAAGGGTGTGGAGAGTGAGTCCGGGGTGGAAAGGGTGTGGAGAGTGGGTCCGGGGTGGAAAGGGTGTGGAGAGTGGATCCGGGGTGGAAAGGGTGTGGAGAGTGAGTCCGGGATGGAAAGGGTGTGGAGAGTGGGTCCGGGTGGAAAGGGTGTGGAGAGTGGGTCCGGGGTGGAAAGGGTGTGGAGAGTGAGTCCGGGATGGAAAGGGTGTGGAGAGTGGGTCCGGGGTGGAAAGGGTGTGGAGAGTGAGTCCGGGGTGGAAAGGGTGTGGAGAGTGAGTCCGGGGTGGAAAGGGTGTGGAGAGTGAGTCCAGTGTGGAAAGGGTGTGGAGAGTGAGTCCGGGGTGGAAAGGTTGTGGAGTGTGAGTCCAGTGTGGAAAGGGTGTGGAGAGTGAGTCCGGGGTGGAAAGGGTGTGTGAGTCCAGGTGGAAAGGGTGTGGAGAGTGAGTCCGGGGTGGAAAGGGTGTGGAGAGTGATCCAGGGTGGAAAGGGTGTGGAGAGTGAGTCCAGGGTGGAAAGGGTGTGGAGAGTGGGTCCGGGGTGGAAAGGGTGTGGAGAGTGAGTCCGGGATGGAAAGGGTGTGGAGAGTGGGTCCGGGGTGGAAAGGGTGTGGAGAGTGGGTCCGGGGTGGAAAGGGTGTGGAGAGTGAGTCCAGTGTGGAAAGGGTGTGGAGAGTGAGTCCGGGGTGGAAAGGGTGTGGAGAGTGAGTCCGGGGTGGAAAGGGTGTGGAGAGTGAGTCCGGGGTGGAAAGGGTGTGGAGAGTGAGTCCGGGGTGGAAAGGGTGTGGAGAGTGAGTCCAGTGTGGAAAGGGTGTGGAGAGTGAGTCCGGGGTGGAAAGGGTGTGGAGAGTGAGTCCGGGGTGGAAAGGGTGTGGAGAGTGAGTCCGGGGTGGAAAGGGTGTGGAGAGTGAGTCCGGGGTGGAAAGGGTGTGGAGAGTGAGTCCAGGGTGGAAAGGGTGTGGAGAGTGAGTCCGGGGTGGAAAGGGTGTGGAGAGTGGATCCAGGGTGGAAAGGGTGTGGAGTGTGAGTCCAGTGTGGAAAGGGTGTGGAGAGTGGGTCCGGGGTGGAAAGGGTGTGGAGAGTGAGTCCAGTGTGGAAAGGGTGTGGAGAGTGAGTCCGGGGTGGAAAGGGTGTGGAGAGTGAGTCCAGTGTGGAAAGGGTGTGGAGAGTGAGTCCGGGGTGGAAAGGGTGTGGAGAGTGAGTCCGGGGTGGAAAGGGTGTGGAGAGTGAGATCGGCGTGGAAAGGGTGTGGAGAGTGGGTCCGGGGTGGAAAGGGTGTGGAGAGTGGATCCGGGGTGGAAAGGGTGTGGAGAGTGAGTCCGGGGTGGAAAGGGTGTGGAGAGTGGGTCCGGGGTGGAAAGGGTGTGGAGAGTGAGTCCGGGATGGAAAGGGTGTGGAGAGTGGGTCCCGGGCGGAAAGGGTGTGGAGAGTGGGTCCGGGGTGGAAAGGGTGTGGAGAGTGAGTCCGGGATGGAAAGGGTGTGGAGAGTGGGTCCGGGGTGGAAAGGGTGTGGAGAGTGAGTCCGGGGTGGAAAGGGTGTGGAGAGTGAGTCCGGGGTGGAAAGGGTGTGGAGAGTGAGTCCAGGGTGGAAAGGGTGTGGAGAGTGAGTCCAGGGTGGAAAGGGTGTGGAGAGTGAGTCCAGGGTGGAAAGGGTGTGGAGAGTGAGTCCGGGGTGGAAAGGGTGTGGAGAGTGAGTCCAGGGTGGAAAGGGTGTGGAGAGTGAGTCCAGTGTGGAAAGGGTGTGGAGAGTGGGTCCGGGGTGGAAAGGGTGTGGAGAGTGAGTCCGGGGTGGAAAGGGTGTGGAGAGTGGATCCAGGGTGGAAAGGGTGTGGAGAGTGAGTCCAGTGTGGAAAGGGTGTGGAGAGTGAGTCCGGGGTGGAAAGGGTGTGGAGAGTGAGTCCAGTGTGGAAAGGGTGTGGAGAGTGAGTCCGGGGTGGAAAGGGTGTGGAGAGTGAGTCCAGTGTGGAAAGGGTGTGGAGAGTGAGTCCGGGGTGGAAAGGGTGTGGAGAGTGGGTCCGGGGTGGAAAGGGTGTGGAGAGTGTGAGTCCAGTGTGGAAAGGGTGTGGAGAGTGAGTCCGGGGTGGAAAGGGTGTGGAGAGTGAGTCCGGGGTGGAAAGGGTGTGGAGAGTGAGTCCAGTGTGGAAAGGGTGTGGAGAGTGAGTCCGGGGTGGAAAGGGTGTGGAGAGTGAGTCCGGGGTGGAAAGGGTGTGGAGAGTGAGTCCGGGGTGGAAAGGGTGTGGAGAGTGGGTCCGGGGTGGAAAGGGTGTGGAGAGTGAGTCCGGGGTGGAAAGGGTGTGGAGAGTGGGTCCGGGGTGGAAAGGGTGTGGAGAGTGAGTCCGGGTGGAAAGGGTGTGGAGAGTGGGTCCGGGGTGGAAAGGTTGTGGAGAGTGAGTCCGGGGTGGAAAGGTGTGGAGAGTGAGTCCGGGGTGGAAAGGGTGTGGAGAGTGAGTCGAGGGTGGAAAGGGTGTGGAGAGTGAGACCAGCGTGGAAAGGGTGTGGAGAGTGGGTCCGGGGTGGAAAGGGTGTGGAGAGTGAGTCCGGGGTGGAAAGGGTGTGGAGAGTGGATCCAGGGTGGAAAGGGTGTGGAGAGTGAGTCCAGTGTGGAAAGGGTGTGGAGAGTGGGTCCGGGGTGGAAAGGGTGTGGAGAGTGAGTCCAGTGTGGAAAGGGTGTGGAGAGTGAGTCCGGGGTGGAAAGGGTGTGGAGAGTGAGTCCAGTGTGGAAAGGGTGTGGAGAGTGAGTCCGGGGTGGAAAGGGTGTGGAGAGTGAGTCCGGGGTGGAAAGGGTGTGGAGAGTGAGTCCGGGGTGGAAAGGGTGTGGAGAGTGGATCCGGGGTGGAAAGGGTGTGGAGAGTGAGTCCGGGATGGAAAGGGTGTGGAGAGTGGGTCCGGGGTGGAAAGGGTGTGGAGAGTGGGTCCGGGGTGGAAAGGGTGTGGAGAGTGAGTCCGGGGTGGAAAGGGTGTGGAGAGTGGGTCCGGGGTGGAAAGGGTGTGGAGAGTGAGTCCGGGGTGGAAAGGGTGTGGAGAGTGAGTCCGGGGTGGAAAGGGTGTGGAGAGTGAGTCCAGTGTGGAAAGGGTGTGGAGAGTGAGTCCGGGGTGGAAAGGGTGTGGAGAGTGAGCCCAGTGTGGAAAGGGTGTGGAGAGTGAGTCCGGGGTGGAAAGGGTGTGGAGAGTGAGTCCAGTGTGGAAAGGGTGTGGAGAGTGAGTCCGGGGTGGAAAGGGTGTGGAGAGTGGATCCGGGGTGGAAAGGGTGTGGAGAGTGAGTCCAGTGTGGAAAGGGTGTGGAGAGTGAGTCCGGGGTGGAAAGGGTGTGGAGAGTGAGTCCGGGGTGGAAAGGGTGTGGAGAGTGAGTCCGGGGTGGAAAGGGTGTGGAGAGTGAGTCCGGGGTGGAAAGGGTGTGGAGAGTGAGTCCGGGGTGGAAAGGGTGTGGAGAGTGAGTCCGGGGTGGAAAGGGTGTGGAGAGTGAGTCCGGGGTGTAAAGGTTCTGGAGAGTGTGTCCGGGGTGGAAAGGGTGTGGAGACTGAGTCCGGGGTGGAAAGGGTGTGGAGAGTGCGACCAGTGTGGAAAGGGTGTGGAGAGTGAGTCGAGGGTGGAAAGGGTGTGGAGAGTGAGTCCGGGGTGGAAAGGGTGTGGAGAGTGAGTCCAGGGTGGAAAGGGTGTGGAGAGTGAGTCCGGGGTGGAAAGGGTGTGGAGAGTGAGTCCAGTGTGGAAAGGGTGTGGAGAGTGAGTCCGGGGTGGTAAGGGTGTGGAGAGTGAGTCCAGGGTGGAAAGGGTGTGGAGAGTGAGTCCAGTGTGGAAAGGGTGTGGAGAGTGGGTCCGGGGTGGAAAGGGTGTGGAGAGTGAGTCCAGTGTGGAAAGGGTGTGGAGAGTGAGTCCGGGGTGGAAAGGGTGTGGAGAGTGAGTCCAGTGTGGAAAGGGTGTGGAGAGTGAGTCCGGAGTGGAAAGGGTGTGGAGAGTGAGTCCGGTGTGGAAAGGGTGTGGAGAGGGAGGTCCGGGGTGGAAAGGGTGTGGAGAGTGAGTCCGGGGTGGAAAGGGTGTGGAGAGTGGGTCCGGGGTGGAAAGGGTGTGGAGAGTGAGTCCGGGATGGAAAGGGTGTGGAGAGTGGGTCCGGGGTGGAAAGGGTGTGGAGAGTGAGTCCGGGGTGGAAAGGGTGTGGAGAGTGGTCCGGGGGAAAGGTGTGGAGAGTGGGTCCGGGGTGGAAAGGGTGTGGAGAGTGAGTCCGGGTGTGGAAAGGGTGTGGAGAGTGAGTCCGGGGTGGAAAGGGTGTGGAGAGTGAGTCCGGGGTGGAAAGGGTGTGGAGAGTGAGTCCGGGGTGGAAAGGGTGTGGAGAGTGAGTCCGGGGTGGAAAGGGTGTGGAGAGTGAGACCAGGGTGGAAAGGGTGTGGAGAGTGAGTCCGGGGTGGAAAGGGTGTGGAGAGTGAGTCCGGGGTGGAAAGGGTGTGGAGAGTGGGTCCGGGGTGGAAAGGGTGTGGAGAGTGGGTCCGGGGTGGAAAGGGTGTGGAGAGTGGGTCCGGGGTGGAAAGGGTGTGGAGAGTGAGTCCGGGGTGGAAAGGGTGTGGAGAGTGAGTCCAGGGTGGAAAGGGTGTGGAGAGTGAGTCCAGTGTGGAAAGGGTGTGGAGAGTGGGTCCGGGGTGGAAAGGGTGTGGAGAGTGAGTCCAGTGTGGAAAGGGTGTGGAGAGTGAGTCCGGGGTGGAAAGGGTGTGGAGAGTGAGTCCAGTGTGGAAAGGGTGTGGAGAGTGAGTCCGGGGTGGAAAGGGTGTGGAGAGTGAGTCCGGGGTGGAAAGGGTGTGGAGAGTGAGTCCGGGGTGGAAAGGGTGTGGAGAGTGGGTCCGGGGTGGAAAGGGTGTGGAGAGTGAGTCCAGGGTGGAAAGGGTGTGGAGAGTGAGTCCGGGGTGGAAAGGGTGTGGAGAGTGAGTCCGGGGTGGAAAGGGTGTGGAGAGTGAGTCCGGGGTGGAAAGGGTGTGGAGAGTGAGTCCAGTGTGGAAAGGGTGTGGAGAGTGAGTCCGGGGTGGAAAGGGTGTGGAGAGTGAGTCCAGTGTTGAAAGGGTGTGGAGAGTGAGTCCGGGGTGGAAAGGGTGTGGAGAGTGAGTCCGGGGTGGAAAGGGTGTGGAGAGTGAGTCCGGGGTGGTAAGGGTGTGGAGAGTGAGTCCAGGGTGGAAAGGGTGTGGAGAGTGAGTCCAGTGTGGAAAGGGTGTGGAGAGTGAGTCCGGGGTGGTAAGGGTGTGGAGAGTGAGTCCGGGGTGGAAAGGGTGTGGAGAGTGAGTCCAGTGTGGAAAGGGTGTGGAGAGTGAGTCCGGGGTGGAAAGGGTGTGGAGAGTGAGTCCAGGGTGGAAAGGGTGTGGAGAGTGAGTCCGGGGTGGAAAGGGTGTGGAGAGTGGGTCCGGGGTGGAAAGGGTGTGGAGAGTGAGTCCGGGGTGGAAAGGGTGTGGAGAGTGAGTCCGGGGTGGAAAGGGTGTGGAGAGTGGGTCCGGGGTGGAAAGGGTGTGGAGAGTGAGTCCGGGGTGGAAAGGGTGTGGAGAGTGGGTCCGGGGTGGAAAGGGTGTGGAGAGTGAGTCCGGGGTGGAAAGGGTGTGGAGAGTGAGTCCGGGGTGGAAAGGGTGTGGAGAGTGTGTCCGGGGTGGAAAGGGTGTGGAGAGTGAGTCCGGGGTGGAAAGGGTGTGGAGAGTGAGTCCAGTGTGGAAAGGGTGTGGAGAGTGAGTCCGGGGTGGAAAGGGTGTGGAGAGTGAGTCCAGTGTGGAAAGGGTGTGGAGAGTGGGTCCGGGGTGGAAAGGGTGTGGAGAGTGAGTCCGGGGTGGAAAGGGTGTGGAGAGTGAGTCCGGGGTGGAAAGGGTGTGGAGAGTGAGTCCGGGGTGGAAAGGGTGTGGAGAGTGGGTCCGGGGTGGAAAGGGTGTGGAGAGTGGGTCCGGGGTGAAAAGGGTGTGGAGAGTGAGTCCGGGGTGGAAAGGGTGTGGAGAGTGGGTCCGGGGTGGAAAGGGTGTGGAGAGTGGGTCCGGGGTGGAAAGGGTGTGGAGAGTGAGTCCGGGGTGGAAAGGGTGTGGAGAGTGAGTCCGGGGTGGAAAGGGTGTGGAGAGTGAGTCCGGGGTGGAAAGGGTGTGGAGAGTGAGTCCAGTGTGGAAAGGGTGTGGAGAGTGAGTCCGGGGTGGAAAGGGTGTGGAGAGTGAGTCCAGTGTGGAAAGGGTGTGGAGAGTGAGTCCGGGGTGGAAAGGGTGTGGAGAGTGAGTCCAGTGTGGAAAGGGTGTGGAGAGTGAGTCCGGGGTGGAAAGGGTGTGGAGAGTGAGTCCGGGGTGGAAAGGGTGTGGAGAGTGAGTCCGGGGTGGAAAGGGTGTGGAGAGTGAGTCCGGGGTGGAAAGGGTGTGGAGAGTGGGTCCGGGGTGGAAAGGGTGTGGAGAGTGAGTCCGGGGTGGAAAGGGTGTGGAGAGTGGGTCCGGGGTGGAAAGGGTGTGGAGAGTGAGTCCGGGGTGGAAAGGGTGTGGAGAGTGAGTCCAGGGTGGAAAGGGTGTGGAGAGTGGGTCCGGGTTGGAAAGGGTGTGGAGAGTGAGTCTGGGATGGAAAGGGTGTGGAGAGTGGGTCCGGGGTGGAAAGGGTGTGGAGAGTGAGTCCGGGGTGGAAAGGGTGTGGAGAGTGAGTCCGGGGTGGAAAGGGTGTGGAGAGTGGGTCCGGGGTGGAAAGGGTGTGGAGAGTGGGTCCGGGGTGGAAAGGGTGTGGAGAGTGGGTCCCGGGCGGAAAGGGTGTGGAGAGTGGGTCCGGGGTGGAAAGGGTGTGGAGAGTGAGTCCGGGATGGAAAGGGTGTGGAGAGTGGGTCCGGGGTGGAAAGGGTGTGGAGAGTGAGTCCGGGGTGGAAAGGGTGTGGAGAGTGAGTCCGGGGTGGAAAGGGTGTGGAGAGTGAGTCGAGGGTGGAAAGGGTGTGGAGAGTGAGACCAGGGTGGAAAGGGTGTGGAGAGTGAGTCCAGGGTGGAAAGGGTGTGGAGAGTGAGTCCGGGGTGCAAAGGGTGTGGAGAGTGGATCCAGGGTGGAAAGGGTGTGGAGTGTGAGTCCAGTGTGGAAAGGGTGTGGAGAGTGGGTCCGAGGTGGAAAGGGTGTGGAGTGTGAGTCCAGTGTGGAAAGGGTGTGGAGAGTGAGTCCGGGGTGGAAAGGGTGTGGAGAGTGAGTCCAGTGTGGAAAGGGTGTGGAGAGTGAGTCCGGGGTGGAAAGGGTGTGGAGAGTGAGTCCGGGGTGGAAAGGGTGTGGAGAGTGGGTCCGGGGTGGAAAGGGTGTGGAGAGTGGATCCGGGGTGGAAAGGGTGTGGAGAGTGAGTCCGGGATGGAAAGGGTGTGGAGAGTGGGTCCTGGGTGGAAAGGGTGTGGAGAGTGGGTCCGGGGTGGAAAGGGTGTGGAGAGTGAGTCCGGGGTGGAAAGGGTGTGGAGAGTGGGTCCGGGGTGGAAAGGGTGTGGAGAGTGAGTCCGGGGTGGAAAGGGTGTGGAGAGTGAGTCCGGGGTGGAAAGGGTGTGGAGAGTGAGTCCGGGGTGGAAAGGGTGTGGAGAGTGAGTCCAGTGTGGAAAGGGTGTGGAGAGTGAGTCCGGGGTGGAAAGGGTGTGGAGAGTGAGTCCAGTGTGGAAAGGGTGTGGAGAGTGAGTCCGGGGTGGAAAGGGTGTGGAGAGTGAGTCCAGGGTGGAAAGGGTGTGGAGAGTGAGTCCGGGGTGGAAAGGGTGTGGAGAGTGGGTCCGGGGTGGAAAGGGTGTGGAGAGTGGGTCCGGGGTGGAAAGGGTGTGGAGAGTGAGTCCGGGGTGGAAAGGGTGTGGAGAGTGGGTCCGGGGTGGAAAGGGTGTGGAGAGTGGGTCCGGGGTGGAAAGGGTGTGGAGAGTGAGTCCGGGGTGGAAAGGGTGTGGAGAGTGGGTCCGGGGTGGAAAGGGTGTGGAGAGTGGGTCCGGGGTGGAAAGGGTGTGGAGAGTGAGTCCGGGTGGAAAGGGTGTGGAGAGTGAGGATGGAGTGTGAGTCCAGTGTGGAAAGGGTGTGGAGAGTGAGTCCGGGGTGGAAAGGTTGTGGAGAGTGAGACCAGTGTGGAAAGGGTGTGGAGAGTGGGTCCGGGGTGGAAAGGGTGTGGAGAGTGAGTCCAGGGTGGAAAGGGTGTGGAGAGTGAGTCCGGGGTGGAAAGGGTGTGGAGAGTGAGTCCAGGGTGGAAAGGGTGTGGAGAGTGAGTCCAGGGTGGAAAGGGTGTGGAGAGTGAGTCCGGGGTGGTAAGGGTGTGGAGAGTGAGTCCGGGGTGGAAAGGGTGTGGAGAGTGAGTCCGGGGTGGAAAGGGTGTGGAGAGTGAGTCCAGGGTGGAAAGGGTGTGGAGAGTGAGTCCAGGGTGGAAAGGGTGTGGAGAGTGAGTCCGGGGTGGAAAGGGTGTGGAGAGTGAGTCCGGGGTGGAAAGGGTGTGGAGAGTGGGTCCGGGGTGGAAAGGGTGTGGAGAGTGGGTCCGGGGTGGAAAGGGTGTGGAGAGTGGGTCCGGGGTGGAAAGGGTGTGGAGAGTGAGTCCAGTGTGGAAAGGGTGTGGAGAGTGAGTCCGGGGTGGAAAGGGTGTGGAGAGTGAGTCCAGTGTGGAAAGGGTGTGGAGAGTGAGTCCGGGGTGGAAAGGGTGTGGAGAGTGAGTCCAGGGTGGAAAGGGTGTGGAGAGTGAGTCCGGGGTGGAAAGGGTGTGGAGAGTGAGTCCGGGGTGGAAAGGGTGTGGAGAGTGAGTCCGGGGTGGAAAGGGTGTGGAGAGTGGGTCCGGGGTGGAAAGGGTGGTGAGAGTGAGTCCGGAGTGGAAAGGGTGTGGAGAGTGAGTCCGGTGTGGAAAGGGTGTGGAGAGTGGGTCCGGGCTGGAAAGGGTGTGGAGAGTGAGTCCAGGGTGGAAAGGGTGTGGAGAGTGGGTCCGGGGTGGAAAGGGTGTGGAGAGTGAGTCCGGGGTGGAAAGGGTGTGGAGAGTGAGTCCGGGGTGGAAAGGGTGTGGAGAGTGAGTCCAGGGTGGAAAGGGTGTGGAGAGTGAGTCCGGGGTGGAAAGGGTGTGGAGAGTGAGTCCGGGGTGGAAAGGGTGTGGAGAGTGAGTCCGGGGTGGAAAGGGTGTGGAGAGTGGGTCCGGGGTGGAAAGGGTGTGGAGAGTGAGTCCGGGGTGGAAAGGGTGTGGAGAGTGGGTCCGGGGTGGAAAGGGTGTGGAGAGTGGGTCCGGGGTGGAAAGGGTGTGGAGAGTGAGTCCGGGGTGGAAAGGGTGTGGAGAGTGAGTCCGGGGTGGAAAGGGTGTGGAGAGTGAGTCCAGTGTGGAAAGGGTGTGGAGAGTGAGTCCGGGGTGGAAAGGGTGTGGAGAGTGGATCCAGGGTGGAAAGGGTGTGGAGTGTGAGTCCAGTGTGGAAAGGGTGTGGAGAGTGAGTCCGGGGTGGAAAGGGTGTGGAGAGTGAGTCCGGGGTGGAAAGGGTGTGGAGAGTGAGTCCGGGGTGGAAAGGGTGTGGAGAGTGAGTCCAGGGTGGAAAGGGTGTGGAGAGTGAGTCCGGGGTGGAAAGGGTGTGGAGAGTGAGTCCGGGGTGGAAAGGGTGTGGAGAGTGAGTCCAGTGTGGAAAGGGTGTGGAGAGTGAGTCCGGGGTGGAAAGGGTGTGGAGAGTGGGTCCGGGGTGGAAAGGGTGTGGAGAGTGGGTCCGGGGTGGAAAGGGTGTGGAGAGTGGGTCCGGGGTGGAAAGGGTGTGGAGAGTGAGTCCGGGGTGGAAAGGGTGTGGAGAGTGAGTCCGGGGTGGAAAGGGTGTGGAGAGTGAGTCCGGGGTGGAAAGGGTGTGGAGAGTGAGTCCGGGGTGGAAAGGGTGTGGAGAGTGAGTCCGGGGTGGTAAGGGTGTGGAGAGTGAGTCCGGGGTGGAAAGGGTGTGGAGAGTGAGTCCGGGGTGGAAAGGGTGTGGAGAGTGGGTCCGGGGTGGAAAGGGTGTGGAGAGTGGGTCCGGGGTGGAAAGGGTGTGGAGAGTGGGTCCGGGGTGGAAAGGGTGTGGAGAGTGAGTCCAGTGTGGAAAGGGTGTGGAGAGTGAGTCCGGGGTGGAAAGGGTGTGGAGAGTGAGTCCGGGGTGGAAAGGGTGTGGAGAGTGAGTCCGGGGTGGAAAGGGTGTGGAGAGTGAGTCCAGTGTGGAAAGGGTGTGGAGAGTGAGTCCGGGGTGGAAAGGGTGTGGAGAGTGAGTCCAGGGTGGAAAGGGTGTGGAGAGTGAGTCCAGGGTGGAAAGGGTGTGGAGAGTGAGTCCGGGGTGGAAAGGGTGTGGAGAGTGAGTCCAGGGTGGAAAGGGTGTGGAGAGTGAGTCCGGGGTGGAAAGGGTGTGGAGAGTGAGTCCAGTGTGGAAAGGGTGTGGAGAGTGGGTCCGGGGTGGAAAGGGTGTGGAGAGTGGGTCCGGGGTGGAAAGGGTGTGGAGAGTGAGTCCAGTGTGGAAAGGGTGTGGAGAGTGAGTCCGGGGTGGTAAGGGTGTGGAGAGTGAGTCCGGGGTGGAAAGGGTGTGGAGAGTGAGTCCGGGGTGGAAAGGGTGTGGAGAGTGAGTCCGGGGTGGAAAGGGTGTGGAGAGTGAGTCCGGGGTGGAAAGGGTGTGGAGAGTGAGTCCGGGGTGGAAAGGGTGTGGAGAGTGAGTCCGGGGTGGAAAGGGTGTGGAGAGTGAGTCCGGGGTGGAAAGGGTGTGGAGAGTGAGTCCGGGGTGGAAAGGGTGTGGAGAGTGAGTCCAGGGTGGAAAGGGTGTGGAGAGTGAGTCCGGGGTGGAAAGGGTGTGGAGAGTGAGTCCAGTGTGGAAAGGGTGTGGAGAGTGAGTCCGGGGTGGAAAGGGTGTGGAGAGTGAGTCCAGGGTGGAAAGGGTGTGGAGAGTGAGTCCAGGGTGGAAAGGGTGTGGAGAGTGAGTCCAGGGTGGAAAGGGTGTGGAGAGTGAGTCCAGGGTGGAAAGGGTGTGGAGAGTGAGTCCGGGGTGGAAAGGGTGTGGAGAGTGAGTCCAGTGTGGAAAGGGTGTGGAGAGTGGGTCCGGGATGGAAAGGGTGTGGAGAGTGGGTCCGGGGTGGAAAGGGTGTGGAGAGTGGGTCCCGGGCGGAAAGGGTGTGGAGAGTGAGACCAGTGTGGGAAGGGTGTGTAGAGTGAGTCCGGGGTGGAAAGGGTGTGGAGAGTGGTTGCGGTTTGGTAAGGGTGTGGAGAGTGAGTCCGGGGTGGAAAGGGTGTGGAGAGTGAGTCCAGTGTGGAAAGGGTGTGGAGAGTGAGTCCGGGGTGGAAAGGGTGTGGAGAGTGAGTCCGGGGTGGAAAGGGTGTGGAGAGTGAGTCCGGGGTGGAAAGGGTGTGGAGAGTGAGTCCAGTGTGGAAAGGGTGTGGAGAGTGAGTCCGGGGTGGTAAGGGTGTGGAGAGTGAGTCCGGGGTGGAAAGGGTGTGGAGAGTGAGTCCGGGGTGGAAAGGGTGTGGAGAGTGAGTCCGGGGTGGAAAGGGTGTGGAGAGTGAGTCCGGGGTGGAAAGGGTGTGGAGAGTGGGTCCGGGGTGGAAAGGGTGTGGAGAGTGGGTCCGGGGTGAAAAGGGTGTGGAGAGTGAGTCCGGAGTGGAAAGGGTGTGCAGAGTGAGTCCAGTGTGGAAAGGGTGTGGAGAGGGGGGACCGGGCTGGAAAGGGTGTGGAGAGTGGGTCCGGGCTGGAAAGGGTGTGGAGAGTGGATCCAGGGTGGAAAAGGTGTGGAGAGTGAGTCCGGGGTGGAAAGGGTGTGGAGACTGGGTCAGGGGTGGAAAGGGTGTGGGGAGTGAGTCCAGTGTGGAAAGGGTGTGGAGAGTGGGTCCGGGTTGGAAAGGGTGTGGAGAGTGAGTCTGGGATGGAAAGGGTGTGGAGAGTGGGTCCGGGGTGGAAAGAGTTTGGAGAGTGAGTCCGGGGTGGAAAGGGTGTGTATCGTGAGTCCGGGGTGGAAAGGGTGTGGAGAGTGAGTCCGGGGTGGAAAGGGTGTGGAGAGTGAGACCAGTGTGGAAAGGGTGTGGAGAGTGAGTCCGGGGTGGTAAGGGTGTGGAGAGTGAGTCCGGGGTGGAAAGTGTGTGGAGAGTGAGTCCAGGGTGGAAAGGGTGTGGAGAGTGAGTCCGGGGTGCAAAGGGTGTGGAGAGTGAGTCCAGGGTGGAAAGGGTGTGGAGAGTGAGTCCAGTGTGGAAAGGGTGTGGAGAGTGGGTCCGGGCTGGAAAGGGTGTGGAGAGTGAATCCAGGGTGGAAAAGGTGTGGAGAGTGAGTCCGGGGTGGAAAGGGTGTGGAGAGTGAGTCCGGGGTGGAAAGGGTGTGGAGAGTGAGTCCGGGGTGGAAAGGGTGTGGAGAGTGAGTCCGGGGTGGAAAGGGTGTGGAGAGTGGGTCCGGGGTGGAAAGGGTGTGGAGAGTGGATCCGGGGTGGAAAGGGTGTGGAGAGTGAGTCCGGGATGGAAAGGGTGTGGAGAGTGGGTTCCGGGCGGAAAGGGTGTGGAGAGTGGGTCCGGGGTGGAAAGGGTGTGGAGAGTGAGTCCGGGATGGAAAGGGTGTGGAGAGTGGGTCCGGGGTGGAAAGGGTGTGGAGAGTGAGTCCGGGGTGGAAAGGGTGTGGAGAGTGAGTCCGGGGTGGAAAGGGTGTGGAGTGTGAGTCCAGTGTGGAGAGTGAGTCCGGGGTGGAAAGGTTGTGGAGTGTGAGTCCAGTGTGGAAAGGGTGTGGAGAGTGAGTCCGGGGTGGAAAGGGTGTGGAGAGTGAGTCCGGGGTGGAAAGGGTGTGGAGAGTGAGTCCGGGTGGAAAGGGTGTGGAGAGTGAGTCCGGGTGGAAAGGGTGTGGAGAGTGGGTCCGGGGTGGAAAGGGTGTGGAGAGTGGATCCGTGGTGGAAAGGGTGTGGAGAGTGAGTCCGGGGTGGAAAGGGTGTGGAGAGTGGGTCCTGGGGAAAGGGTGTGGAGAGTGGGTCCGGGTGGAAAGGGTGTGGAGAGTGGGTCAGGGGTGGAAAGGGTGTGGAGAGTGAGTCCCGGGTGGAAAGGGTGTGGAGAATGAGTCCGGGGTGGAAAGGCTGTGGAGAGTGAGATCCGGCGTGGAAAGGGTGTGGAGAGTGGGTCCGGGGTGGAAAGGGTGTGGAGAGTGGTCCGGGGTGGAAAGGGTGTGGAGAGTGGGTCCGGGTGGAAAGGGTGTGGAGAGTGGGTCCGGGGTGGAAAGGGTGTGGAGAGTGAGTCCGGTGGAAAGGGTGTGGAGAGTGAGTCCAGGGTGGAAAGGGTGTGGAGAATGAGTCCGGGGTGGAAAGGCTGTGGAGAGTGAGATCGGGGCGGAAAGGGTGTGGAGAGTGGGTCCGGGGTGGAAAGGGTGTGGAGAGTGAGTCCGGGTGGAAAGGGTGTGGAGAGTGAGTCCGGGGTGGAAAGAGTGTGGAGAGTGAGTCCAGTGTGGAAAGGGTGTGGAGAGTGGGTCCGGGATGGAAAGGGTGTGGAGAGTGGGTCCGGGGTGGAAAGGGTGTGGAGAGTGGGTCCGGGGGAAAGGGTGTGGAGAGTAAGACCAGTGTGGGAAGGGTGTGTAGAGTGAGTCCGGGGTGGAAAGGGTGTGGAGAGTGAGTCCGGGGTGGAAAGGGTGTGGAGAGTGAGTCCAGTGTGGAAAGGGTGTGGAGAGTGAGTCCGGGGTGGAAAGGGTGTGGAGAGTGGATCCAGGGTGGAAAGGGTGTGGAGAGTGTGAGTCCAGTGTGGAAAGGGTGTGGAGAGTGGGTCCGAGGTGGAAAGGGTGTGGAGTGTGAGTCCAGTGTGGAAAGGGTGTGGAGAGTGAGTCCGGGGTGGAAAGGGTGTGGAGTGTGAGTCCAGTGTGGAAAGGGTGTGGAGAGTGAGTCCGGGGTGGAAAGGGTGTGGAGAGTGAGTCCGGGGTGGAAAGGGTGTGGAGAGTGGGTCCGGGGTGGAAAGGGTGTGGAGAGTGGATCCGGGGTGGAAAGGGTGTGGAGAGTGAGTCCGGGATGGAAAGGGTGTGGAGAGTGGGTCCGGGCGGAAAGGGTGTGGAGAGTGGGTCCGGGGTGGAAAGGGTGTGGAGAGTGAGTCCGGGATGGAAAGGGTGTGGAGAGTGGGTCCGGGGTGGAAAGGGTGTGGAGAGTGAGTCCGGGGTGAAAGGGTGTGGAGAGTGAGTCCGGGGTGGAAAGGGTGTGGAGTGTGAGTCCAGTGTGGAAGAGTGTGAGTCCGGGGTGGAAAGGTTGTGGAGAGTGAGTCCAGTGTGGAAAGGGTGTGGAGAGTGAGTCCGGGGTGGTAAGGGTGTGGAGAGTGAGTCCGGGGTGGAAAGGGTGTGGAGAGTGAGTCCGGGGTGGAAAGGGTGTGGAGAGTGAGTCCGGGGTGGAAAGGGTGTGGAGAGTGAATCCAGGGTGGAAAAGGTGTGGAGAGTGAGTCCGGGGTGGAAAGGGTGTGGAGAGTGAGTCCGGGGTGGAAAGGGTGTGGAGAGTGGGTCCGGGGTGGAAAGGGTGTGGAGAGTGAGTCCAGGGTGGAAAGGGTGTGGAGAGTGAGTCCGGGGTGGAAAGGGTGTGGAGAGTGAGTCCGGGGTGGAAAGGGTGTGGAGAGTGAGTCCGGGGTGGAAAGGGTGTGGAGAGTGAGTCCAGGGTGGAAAGGGTGTGGAGAGTGAGTCCGGGGTGGAAAGGGTGTGGAGAGTGAGTCCGGGGTGGAAAGGGTGTGGAGAGTGGGTCCGGGGTGGAAAGGGTGTGGAGAGTGAGTCCGGGGTGGAAAGGGTGTGGAGAGTGGGTCCGGGGTGGAAAGGGTGTGGAGAGTGGGTCCGGGGTGGAAAGGGTGTGGAGAGTGAGACCAGTGTGGAAAGGGTGTGGAGAGTGAGTCCAGGGTGGAAAGGGTGTGGAGAGTGAGTCCAGGGTGGAAAGGGTGTGGAGAGTGAGTCCGGGGTGGAAAGGGTGTGGAGAGTGAGTCCGGGGTGGAAAGGGTGTGGAGAGTGGGTCCGGGGTGGAAAGGGTGTGGAGAGTGAGTCCGGGGTGGAAAGGGTGTGGAGAGTGGGTCCGGGGTGGAAAGGGTGTGGAGAGTGGGTCCGGGGTGGAAAGGGTGTGGAGAGTGAGTCCGGGGTGGAAAGGGTGTGGAGAGTGAGTCCGGGGTGGAAAGGGTGTGGAGAGTGAGTCCGGGGTGGAAAGGGTGTGGAGAGTGAGTCCGGGGTGGAAAGGGTGTGGAGAGTGAGTCCGGGGTGGAAAGGGTGTGGAGAGTGAGTCCGGGGTGGAAAGGGTGTGGAGAGTGAGTCCAGTGTGGAAAGGGTGTGGAGAGTGAGTCCGGGGTGGAAAGGGTGTGGAGAGTGAGTCCGGGGTGGAAAGGGTGTGGAGAGTGAGATCCGGGGTGGAAAGGGTGTGGAGAGTGGGTCCGGGGTGGAAAGGGTGTGGAGAGTGAGTCCGGGGTGGAAAGGGTGTGGAGAGTGAGTCCGGGGTGGAAAGGGTGTGGAGAGTGGGTCCGGGGTGGAAAGGGTGTGGAGAGTGTGTCCGGGGTGGAAAGGGTGTGGAGAGTGGGTCCGGGGTGGGAAGGGTGTGGAGAGTGAGTCCGGGGTGGAAAGGGTGTGGAGAGTGAGTCCAGGGTGGAAAGGGTGTGGAGAGTGAGTCCGGGGTGGAAAGGGTGTGGAGAGTGAGTCCGGGGTGGAAAGGGTGTGGAGAGTGAGTCCGGGGTGGAAAGGGTGTGGAGAGTGGGTCCGGGGTGGAAAGGGTGTGGAGAGTGGGTCCGGGGTGGAAAGGGTGTGGAGAGTGAGTCCGGGGTGGAAAGGGTGTGGAGAGTGAGTCCGGGGTGGAAAGGGTGTGGAGAGTGAGTCCGGGGTGGAAAGGGTGTGGAGAGTGAGTCCGGGGTGGAAAGGGTGTGGAGAGTGAGTCCGGGGTGGAAAGGGTGTGGAGAGTGAGTCCGGGGTGGAAAGGGTGTGGAGACTGAGTCCGGGGTGGAAAGGGTGTGGAGAGTGAGTCCAGGGTGGAAAGGGTGTGGAGAGTGGGTCCGGGGTGGAAAGGGTGTGGAGAGTGAGTCCGGGGTGGAAAGGGTGTGGAGAGTGAGTCCGGGGTGGAAAGGGTGTGGAGAGTGAGTCCGGGATGGAAAGGGTGTGGAGAGTGGGTCCTGGGCGGAAAGGGTGTGGAGAGTGGGTCCGGGGTGGAAAGGGTGTGGAGAGTGGGTCCGGGGTGGAAAGGGTGTGGAGAGTGAGTCCGGGATGGAAAGGGTGTGGAGAATGAGTCCGGGGTGGAAAGGCTGTGGAGAGTGAGTCCGGGGTGGAAAGGGTGTGGAGAGTGGGTCCGGGGTGGAAAGGGTGTGGAGAGTGAGTCCGGGGTGGAAAGGGTGTGGAGAGTGGGTCCGGGGTGGAAAGGGTGTGGAGAGTGAGTCCGGGGTGGAAAGGGTGTGGAGAGTGAGTCCAGTGTGGAAAGGGTGTGGAGAGTGAGTCCGGGGTGGAAAGGGTGTGGAGAGTGAGTCCAGGGTGGAAAGGGTGTGGAGAGTGAGTCCAGGGTGGAAAGGGTGTGGAGAGTGAGTCCAGGGTGGAAAGGGTGTGGAGAGTGAGTCCGGGGTGGAAAGGGTGTGGAGAGTGAGTCCGGGGTGGAAAGAGTGTGGAGAGTGAGTCCAGTGTGGAAAGGGTGTGGAGAGTGGGTCCGGGATGGAAAGGGTGTGGAGAGTGGGTCCGGGGTGGAAAGGGTGTGGAGAGTGGGTCCCGGGCGGAAAGGGTGTGGAGAGTGAGACCAGTGTGGGAAGGGTGTGGAGAGTGAGTCCGGGGTGGAAAGGGTGTGGAGAGTGAGTCCGGGGTGGAAAGGGTGTGGAGAGTGAGTCCGGGGTGGAAAGGGTGTGGAGAGTGAGTCCAGTGTGGAAAGGGTGTGGAGAGTGAGTCCGGGGTGGAAAGGGTGTGGAGAGTGAGTCCAGGGTGGAAAGGGTGTGGAGAGTGAGTCCGGGGTGGAAAGGGTGTGGAGAGTGAGTCCGGGGTGGAAAGGGTGTGGAGAGTGAGTCCGGGGTGGAAAGGGTGTGGAGAGTGAGTCCGGGGTGGAAAGGGTGTGGAGAGTGGGTCCGGGGTGGAAAGGGTGTGGAGAGTGAGTCCGGGGTGGAAAGGGTGTGGAGAGTGAGTCCGGGGTGGAAAGGGTGTGGAGAGTGAGTCCAGTGTGGAAAGGGTGTGGAGAGTGAGTCCGGGGTGGTAAGGGTGTGGAGAGTGAGTCCGGGGTGGAAAGGGTGTGGAGAGTGAGTCCAGGGTGGAAAGGGTGTGGAGAGTGAGTCCAGGGTGGAAAGGGTGTGGAGAGTGAGTCCGGGGTGGAAAGGGTGTGGAGAGTGAGTCCAGTGTGGAAAGGGTGTGGAGAGTGAGTCCGGGGTGGAAAGGGTGTGGAGAGTGAGTCCGGGGTGGAAAGGGTGTGGAGAGTGGGTCCCGGGCGGAAAGGGTGTGGAGAGTAAGACCAGTGTGGGAACTGTGTGTAGAGTGAGTCCGGGGTGGAAAGGGTGTGGAGAGTGGTTGCGGTTTGGTAAGGGTGTGGAGAGTGAGTCCTGGGTGGAAAGGGTGTGGAGAGTGAGTCCGGGGTGGAAAGGGTGTGGAGAGTGAGTCCGGGGTGGAAAGGGTGTGGAGTGTGAGTCCAGTGTGGAGAGTGAGTCCGGGGTGGAAAGGTTGTGGAGTGTGAGTCCAGTGTGGAAAGGGTGTGGAGAGTGAGTCCGGGGTGGAAAGGGTGTGAAGAGTGAGTCCGGGGTGGAAAGGCTGTGGAGAGTGAGATCGGCGTGGAAAGGATGTGGAGAGTGGGTCCGGGGTGGAAAGGGTGTGGAGAGTGAGACCTTGGTGGAAATGGTGTGGAGAGTGAGTCCGGGGTGGAAAGGGTGTGGAGAGTGGTCCGGGGTGGAAAGGGTGTGGAGAGTGGATCCGGGGTGGAAAGGGTGTGGAGAGTGAGTCCGGGGTGGAAAGGGTGTGGAGAGTGGGTCCTGGGCAGAAAGGGTGTGGAGAGTGGGTCCGGGGTGGAAAGGGTGTGGAGAGTGGGTCAGGGGTGGAAAGGGTGTGGAGAGTGAGTCCGGGATGGAAAGGGTGTGGAGAATGAGTCCGGGGTGGAAAGGCTGTGGAGAGTGAGATCGGCGTGGAAAGGGTGTGGAGAGTGGGTCCGGGGTGGAAAGGGTGTGGAGAGTGTGTCCGGGGTGGAAAGGGTGTGGAGAGTGGGTCCGGGGTGGAAAGGGTGTGGAGAGTAGGTCCGGGGTGGAAAGGGTGTGGAGAGTGAGACCAGTGTGGAAAGGGTGTGGAGAGTGAGTCCAGGGTGGAAAGGGTGTGGAGAGTGAGTCCGGGGTGGAAAGGGTGTGGAGAGTGAGTCCGGGGTGGAAAGGGTGTGGAGAGTGAGTCCGGGGTGGAAAGGGTGTGGAGAGTGAGTCCGGGGTGGAAAGGGTGTGGAGAGTGAGTCCGGGTGGAAAGGGTGTGGAGAGTGGGTCCGGGGTGGAAAGGGTGTGGAGAGTGAGTCCGGGGTGGAAAGGGTGTGGAGAGTGAGTCCAGTGTGGAAAGGGTGTGGAGAGTGAGTCCGGGGTGGAAAGGGTGTGGAGAGTGAGTCCGGGGTGGAAAGGGTGTGGAGAGTGGGTCCGGGGTGGAAAGGGTGTGGAGAGTGAGTCCGGGGTGGAAAGGGTGTGGAGAGTGAGTCCGGGGTGGAAAGGGTGTGGAGAGTGGGTCCGGGGTGGAAAGGGTGTGGAGAGTGGGTCCGGGGTGGAAAGGGTGTGGAGAGTGAGTCCGGGGTGGAAAGGGTGTGGAGAGTGGGTCCGGGGTGGAAAGGGTGTGGAGAGTGGGTCCGGGGTGGAAAGGGTGTGGAGAGTGGGTCCGGGGTGGAAAGGGTGTGGAGAGTGAGTCCGGGGTGGAAAGGGTGTGGAGAGTGAGTCCGGGGTGGAAAGGGTGTGGAGAGTGAGTCCGGGGTGGAAAGGGTGTGGAGAGTGGGTCCGGGGTGGAAAGGGTGTGGAGAGTGTGTCCGGGGTGGAAAGGGTGTGGAGAGTGAGTCCGGGGTGGAAAGGGTGTGGAGAGTGAGTCCGGGGTGGAAAGGGTGTGGAGAGTGAGTCCAGGGTGGAAAGGGTGTGGAGAGTGAGTCCGGGGTGGAAAGGGTGTGGAGAGTGAGTCCAGGGTGGAAAGGGTGTGGAGAGTGAGTCCAGGGTGGAAAGGGTGTGGAGAGTGAGTCCAGGGTGGAAAGGGTGTGGAGAGTGAGTCCAGGGTGGAAAGGGTGTGGAGAGTGAGTCCGGGGTGCAAAGAGTGTGGAGAGTGAGTCCAGTGTGGAAAGGGTGTGGAGAGTGGGTCCGGGATGGAAAGGGTGTGGAGAGTGGGTCCGGGGTGGAAAGGGTGTGGAGAGTGAGTCCGGGGTGGAAAGGGTGTGGAGAGTGAGTCCAGTGTGGAAATGGTGTGGAGAGTGAGTCCGGGGTGGAAAGGGTGTGGAGAGTGAGTCCGGGGTGGAAAGGGTGTGGAGAGTGAGTCCGGGGTGGAAAGGGTGTGGAGAGTGAGACCAGTGTGGAAAGGGTGTGGAGAGTGAGTCCGGGGTGGAAAGGGTGTGGAGAGTGAGTCCAGGGTGGAAAGGTGTGGAGAGTGAGTCCAGGGTGGAAAGGGTGTGGAGAGTGAGTCCGGGGTGGAAAGGGTGTGGAGAGTGGTCCAGGGTGGAAAGGGTGTGGAGAGTGAGTCCGGGGTGGAAAGGCTGTGGAGAGTGAGATCGGCGTGGAAAGGGTGTGGAGAGTGGGTCCGGGGTGGAAAGGGTGTGGAGAGTGAGACCTTGGTGGAAAGGGTGTGGAGAGTGAGTCCGGGGTGGAAAGGGTGTGGAGAGTGGTCCGGGGTGGAAAGGGTGTGGAGAGTGAGTCCGGGGTGGAAAGGGTGTGGAGAGTGAGTCCGGGATGGAAAGGGTGTGGAGAGTGGGTCCTGGGCAGAAAGGGTGTGGAGAGTGGGTCCGGGGTGGAAAGGGTGTGGAGAGTGGGTCAGGGGTGGAAAGGGTGTGGAGAGTGAGTCCGGGATGGAAAGGGTGTGGAGAGTGAGTCCGGGGTGGAAAGGGTGTGGAGAGTGAGTCCGGGGTGGAAAGGGTGTGGAGAGTGGGTCCGGGGTGGAAAGGGTGTGGAGAGTGAGTCCGGGGTGGAAAGGGTGTGGAGAGTGGGTCCGGGGTGGAAAGGGTGTGGAGAGTGAGTCCGGGGTGGAAAGGGTGTGGAGAGTGAGTCCAGTGTGGAAAGGGTGTGGAGAGTGAGTCCGGGGTGGAAAGGGTGTGGAGAGTGAGTCCAGGGTGGAAAGGGTGTGGAGAGTGAGTCCGGGGTGGAAAGGGTGTGGAGAGTGGGTCCGGGGTGGAAAGGGTGTGGAGAGTGAGTCCGGGGTGGAAAGGGTGTGGAGAGTGAGTCCGGGGTGGAAAGGGTGTGGAGAGTGGGTCCGGGGTGGAAAGGGTGTGGAGAGTGAGTCCGGGGTGGAAAGGGTGTGGAGAGTGAGTCCGGGGTGGAAAGGGTGTGGAGAGTGGGTCCGGGGTGGAAAGGGTGTGGAGAGTGAGTCCGGGGTGGAAAGGGTGTGGAGAGTGAGTCCGGGGTGGAAAGGGTGTGGAGAGTGAGTCCGGGGTGGAAAGGGTGTGGAGAGTGAGTCCGGGGTGGAAAGGGTGTGGAGAGTGAGTCCAGTGTGGAAAGGGTGTGGAGAGTGAGTCCGGGGTGGAAAGGGTGTGGAGAGTGAGTCCGGGGTGGAAAGGGTGTGGAGAGTGAGATCGGCGTGGAAAGGGTGTGGAGAGTGGGTCCGGGGTGGAAAGGGTGTGGAGAGTGAGTCCGGGTGGAAAGGGTGTGGAGAGTGAGTCCGGGGTGGAAAGGGTGTGGAGAGTGGGTCCGGGGTGGAAAGGGTGTGGAGAGTGGATCCGGGGTGGAAAGGGTGTGGAGAGTGAGTCCGGGGTGGAAAGGGTGTGGAGAGTGGGTCCGGGGTGGAAAGGGTGTGGAGAGTGAGTCCGGGGTGGAAAGGGTGTGGAGAGTGGGTCCGGGGTGGAAAGGGTGTGGAGAGTGAGTCCGGGGTGGAAAGGGTGTGGAGAGTGAGTCCGGGGTGGAAAGGGTGTGGAGAGTGAGATCGGCGTGGAAAGGGTGTGGAGAGTGGGTCCGGGGTGGAAAGGGTGTGGAGAGTGGGTCCGGGGTGGAAAGGGTGTGGAGAGTGGGTCCGGGGTGGAAAGGGTGTGGAGAGTGGGTCCGGGGTGGAAAGGGTGTGGAGAGTGAGTCCAGTGTGGAAAGGGTGTGGAGAGTGAGTCCGGGGTGGAAAGGGTGTGGAGAGTGAGTCCAGGGTGGAAAGGGTGTGGAGAGTGAGTCCAGGGTGGAAAGGGTGTGGAGAGTGAGTCCAGGGTGGAAAGGGTGTGGAGAGTGAGACCGGGGTGGAAAGGGTGTGGAGAGTGAGTCCGGGGTGGAAAGGGTGTGGAGAGTGAGTCCAGTGTGGAAAGGGTGTGGAGAGTGGGTCCGGGTTGGAAAGGGTGTGGAGAGTGGGTCCGGGGTGGAAAGGGTGTGGAGAGTGGGTCCCGGGAGGAAAGGTTGTGGAGAGTAAGACCAGTGTGGGAAGGGTGTGTAGAGTGAGTCCGGGGTGGAAAGGGTGTGGAGAGTGAGTCCGGGGTGGAAAGGGTGTGGAGAGTGAGTCCGGGGTGGAAAGGGTGTGGAGAGTGAGACCAGTGTGGAAAGGGTGTGGAGAGTGAGTCCAGGGTGGAAAGGGTGTGGAGAGTGAGTCCAGGGTGGAAAGGGTGTGGAGAGTGAGTCCAGGGTGGAAAGGGTGTGGAGAGTGAGTCCGGGGTGGAAAGGGTGTGGAGAGTGAGTCCGGGGTGGAAAGGGTGTGGAGAGTGAGTCCAGTGTGGAAAGGGTGTGGAGAGTGGGTCCGGGGTGGAAAGGGTGTGGAGAGTGAGTCCGGGGTGGAAAGGGTGTGGAGAGTGAGTCCGGGGTGGAAAGGGTGTGGAGAGTGAGTCCGGGGTGGAAAGGGTGTGGAGAGTGAGTCCGGGGTGGAAAGGGTGTGGAGAGTGAGTCCGGGGTGGAAAGGGTGTGGAGAGTGAGTCCGGGGTGGAAAGGGTGTGGAGAGTGAGTCCAGGTGTGGAAAGGGTGTGGAGAGTGAGTCCGGGGTGGAAAGGGTGTGGAGAGTGAGTCCGGGGTGGAAAGGGTGTGGAGAGTGAGTCCGGGGTGGAAAGGGTGTGGAGAGTGAGTCCGGGGTGGAAAGGGTGTGGAGAGTGGGTCCGGGGTGGAAAGGGTGTGGAGAGTGAGTCCGGGGTGGAAAGGGTGTGGAGAGTGAGTCCGGGGTGGAAAGGGTGTGGAGAGTGAGTCCAGTGTGGAAAGGGTGTGGAGAGTGAGTCCGGGGTGGAAAGGGTGTGGAGAGTGAGTCCGGGGTGGAAAGGGTGTGGAGAGTGGGTCCGGGGTGGAAAGGGTGTGGAGAGTGAGTCCGGGGTGGAAAGGGTGTGGAGAGTGAGTCCGGGGTGGAAAGGGTGTGGAGAGTGGGTCCGGGGTGGAAAGGGTGTGGAGAGTGGGTCCGGGGTGGAAAGGGTGTGGAGAGTGAGTCCGGGGTGGAAAGGGTGTGGAGAGTGAGTCCGGGGTGGAAAGGGTGTGGAGAGTGAGTCCGGGGTGGAAAGGGTGTGGAGAGTGAGTCCGGGGTGGAAAGGGTGTGGAGAGTGAGTCCAGTGTGGAAAGGGTGTGGAGAGTGAGTCCGGGGTGGTAAGGGTGTGGAGAGTGAGTCCGGGGTGGAAAGGGTGTGGAGAGTGAGTCCGGGGTGGAAAGGGTGTGGAGAGTGAGTCCGGGGTGGAAAGGGTGTGGAGAGTGAGTCCGGGGTGGAAAGGGTGTGGAGAGTGGGTCCGGGGTGGAAAGGGTGTGGAGAGTGAGTCCGGGGTGGAAAGGGTGTGGAGAGTGAGTCCGGGGTGGAAAGGGTGTGGAGAGTGAGTCCGGGGTGGAAAGGCTGTGGAGAGTGGAGTCCGGGGTGGAAAGGGTGTGGAGAGTGAGTCCAGGGTGGAAAGGGTGTGGAGAGTGAGTCCGGGGTGGTAAGGGTGTGGAGAGTGAGTCCGGGGTGGAAAGGGTGTGGAGAGTGAGTCCGGGGTGGAAAGGGTGTGGAGAGTGAGATCGGCGTGGAAAGGGTGTGGAGAGTGGGTCCGGGGTGGAAAGGGTGTGGAGAGTGAGTCCGGGGTGGAAAGGGTGTGGAGAGTGGGTCCGGGGTGGAAAGGGTGTGGAGAGTGAGTCCGGGGTGGAAAGGGTGTGGAGAGTGAGTCCAGTGTGGAAAGGGTGTGGAGAGTGAGTCCGGGGTGGAAAGGGTGTGGAGAGTGAGTCCGGGGTGGAAAGGGTGTGGAGAGTGAGTCCGGGGTGGAAAGGGTGTGGAGAGTGAGTCCGGGGTGGAAAGGGTGTGGAGAGTGAGTCCGGGGTGGAAAGGGTGTGGAGAGTGAGTCCGGGGTGGAAAGGGTGTGGAGAGTGGGTCCGGGGTGGAAAGGGTGTGGAGAGTGGGTCCGGGGTGGAAAGGGTGTGGAGAGTGAGTCCGGGGTGGAAAGGGTGTGGAGAGTGGGTCCGGGGTGGAAAGGGTGTGGAGAGTGAGTCCGGGGTGGAAAGGGTGTGGAGAGTGAGTCCGGGGTGGAAAGGGTGTGGAGAGTGAGTCCAGTGTGGAAAGGGTGTGGAGAGTGAGTCCGGGGTGGAAAGGGTGTGGAGAGTGAGTCCAGTGTGGAAAGGGTGTGGAGAGTGAGTCCGGGGTGGAAAGGGTGTGGAGAGTGAGTCCGGGGTGGAAAGGGTGTGGAGAGTGAGTCCGGGGTGGAAAGGGTGTGGAGAGTGGGTCCGGGGTGGAAAGGGTGTGGAGAGTGAGTCCAGGTGGAAAGGGTGTGGAGAGTGAGTCCGGGGTGGAAAGGGTGTGGAGAGTGGGTCCGGGGTGGAAAGGGTGTGGAGAGTGAGTCCGGGGTGGAAAGGGTGTGGAGAGTGAGTCCGGGGTGGAAAGGGTGTGGAGAGTGAGTCCGGGGTGGAAAGGGTGTGGAGAGTGAGACCAGTGTGGAAAGGGTGTGGAGAGTGAGTCCAGGGTGGAAAGGGTGTGGAGAGTGAGTCCGGGGTGGAAAGGGTGTGGAGAGTGAGTCCGGGGTGGAAAGGGTGTGGAGAGTGAGTCCGGGGTGGAAAGGGTGTGGAGAGTGAGTCCGGGGTGGAAAGGGTGTGGAGAGTGAGTCCGGGGTGGAAAGGGTGTGGAGAGTGGGTCCGGGGTGGAAAGGGTGTGGAGAGTGGGTCCGGGGTGGAAAGGGTGTGGAGAGTGAGTCCGGGGTGGAAAGGGTGTGGAGAGTGGGTCCGGGGTGGAAAGGGTGTGGAGAGTGAGTCCGGGGTGGAAAGGGTGTGGAGAGTGAGTCCGGGGTGGAAAGGGTGTGGAGAGTGAGTCCGGGGTGGAAAGGGTGTGGAGAGTGAGTCCGGGGTGGAAAGGGTGTGGAGAGTGAGTCCGGGGTGGAAAGGGTGTGGAGAGTGAGTCCGGGGTGGAAAGGGTGTGGAGAGTGAGTCCGGGGTGGAAAGGGTGTGGAGAGTGAGTCCGGGGTGGAAAGGGTGTGGAGAGTGGGTCCGGGGTGGAAAGGGTGTGGAGAGTGAGACCTTGGTGGAAATGGTGTGGAGAGTGAGTCCGGGGTGGAAAGGGTGTGGAGAGTGGGTCCGGGGTGGAAAGGGTGTGGAGAGTGAGTCCGGGGTGGAAAGGGTGTGGAGAGTGAGTCCGGGATGGAAAGGGTGTGGAGAGTGGGTCCTGGGTGGAAAGGGTGTGGAGAGTGGGTCCGGGGTGGAAAGGGTGTGGAGAGTGGGTCCGGGGTGGAAAGGGTGTGGAGAGTGAGTCCGGGATGGAAAGGGTGTGGAGAATGAGTCCGGGGTGGAAAGGCTGTGGAGAGTGAGATCGGCGTGGAAAGGGTGTGGAGAGTGGGTCCGGGGTGGAAAGGGTGTGGAGAGTGAGTCCGGGGTGGAAAGGGTGTGGAGAGTGAGTCCGGGGTGGAAAGGGTGTGGAGAGTGGGTCCGGGGTGGAAAGGGTGTGGAGAGATTGACCAGTGTGGAAAGGGTGTGGAGAGTGAGTCCAGGGTGGAAAGGGTGTGGAGAGTGAGTCCAGGGTGGAAAGGGTGTGGAGAGTGAGACCAGGGTGGAAAGGGTGTGGAGAGTGAGTCCAGGGTGGAAAGGGTGTGGAGAGTGAGACCCGGGTGGAAAGGGTGTGGAGAGTGAGTCCGGGGTGGAAAGAGTGTGGAGAGTGAGTCCAGTGTGGAAAGGGTGTGGAGAGTGGGTCCGGGATGGAAAGGGTGTGGAGAGTGGGTCCGGGGTGGAAAGGGTGTGGAGAGTGGGTCCCGGGAGGAAAGGGTGTGGAGAGTAAGACCAGTGTGGGAAGGGTGTGTAGAGTGAGTCCGGGGTGGAAAGGGTGTGGAGAGTGAGTCCGGGGTGGAAAGGGTGTGGAGAGTGAGTCCGGGGTGGAAAGGGTGTGGAGAGTGAGTCCAGTGTGGAAAGGGTGTGGAGAGTGAGTCCGGGGTGGAAAGGGTGTGGAGAGTGAGTCCGGGGTGGAAAGGGTGTGGAGAGTGAGTCCGGGGTGGAAAGGGTGTGGAGAGTGAGTCCGGGGTGGAAAGGGTGTGGAGAGTGAGTCCAGGGTGGAAAGGGTGTGGAGAGTGAGTCCAGTGTGGAAAGGGTGTGGAGAGTGGGTCCGGGGTGGAAAGGGTGTGGAGAGTGAGTCCAGTGTGGAAAGGGTGTGGAGAGTGAGTCCGGGGTGGAAAGGGTGTGGAGAGTGAGTCCAGTGTGGAAAGGGTGTGGAGAGTGAGTCCGGGGTGGAAAGGGTGTGGAGAGTGAGTCCGGGGTGGAAAGGGTGTGGAGAGTGAGTCCGGGGTGGAAAGGGTGTGGAGAGTGAGACCAGGGTGGAAAGGGTGTGGAGAGTGAGTCCGGGGTGGAAAGGGTGTGGAGAGTGAGTCCAGTGTGGAAAGGGTGTGGAGAGTGAGTCCGGGGTGGAAAGGGTGTGGAGAGTGGGTCCGGGGTGGAAAGGGTGTGGAGAGTGAGTCCGGGGTGGAAAGGGTGTGGAGAGAGAGACCAGTGTGGAAAGGGTGTGGAGAGTGAGTCCGGGGTGGAAAGGGTGTGGAGAGTGGTTGCGGTTTGGTAAGGGTGTGGAGAGTGAGTCCAGGGTGGAAAGGGTGTGGAGAGTGAGTCCGGGGTGGAAAGGGTGTGGAGAGTGAGTCCGGGGTGGAAAGGGTGTGGAGAGTGAGTCCGGGGTGGAAAGGGTGTGGAGAGTGAGTCCGGGGTGGAAAGGGTGTGGAGAGTGAGTCCAGTGTGGAAAGGGTGTGGAGAGTGAGTCCGGGGTGGAAAGGGTGTGGAGAGTGAGTCCGGGGTGGAAAGGGTGTGGAGAGTGGGTCCGGGGTGGAAAGGGTGTGGAGAGTGAGTCCGGGGTGGAAAGGGTGTGGAGAGTGAGTCCGGGGTGGAAAGGGTGTGGAGAGTGAGTCCGGGGTGGAAAGGGTGTGGAGAGTGAGTCCGGGGTGGAAAGGGTGTGGAGAGTGGATCCAGGGTGGAAAGGGTGTGGAGAGTGAGTCCGGGGTGGAAAGGGTGTGGAGAGTGAGTCCGGGGTGGAAAGGGTGTGGAGAGTGAGTCCGGGGTGGAAAGGGTGTGGAGAGTGAGTCCGGGGTGGAAAGGGTGTGGAGAGTGAGTCCGGGGTGGAAAGGGTGTGGAGAGTGAGTCCGGGGTGGAAAGGGTGTGGAGAGTGAGATCGGCGTGGAAAGGGTGTGGAGAGTGGGTCCGGGGTGGAAAGGGTGTGGAGAGTGAGTCCGGGGTGGAAAGGCTGTGGAGAGTGGGTCCGGGGTGGAAAGGGTGTGGAGAGTGAGTCCGGGGTGGAAAGGGTGTGGAGAGTGAGTCCGGGGTGGAAAGGGTGTGGAGAGTGAGTCCGGGGTGGAAAGGGTGTGGAGAGTGAGTCCGGGGTGGAAAGGGTGTGGAGAGTGAGTCCGGGGTGGAAAGGGTGTGGAGAGTGAGTCCGGGGTGGAAAGGGTGTGGAGAGTGAGTCCGGGGTGGAAAGGGTGTGGAGAGTGAGTCCGGGGTGGAAAGGGTGTGGAGAGTGGGTCCGGGGTGGAAAGGGTGTGGAGAGTGGGTCCGGGGTGGAAAGGGTGTGGAGAGTGAGTCCGGGGTGGAAAGGGTGTGGAGAGTGGGTCCGGGGTGGAAAGGGTGTGGAGAGTGAGTCCGGGGTGGAAAGGCTGTGGAGAGTGAGATCGGCGTGGAAAGGGTGTGGAGAGTGGGTCCGGGGTGGAAAGGGTGTGGAGAGTGAGTCCAGGGTGGAAAGGGTGTGGAGAGTGAGTCCGGGGTGGAAAGGGTGTGGAGAGTGAGTCCGGGGTGGAAAGGGTGTGGAGAGTGGGTCCGGGGTGGAAAGGGTGTGGAGAGTGAGTCCGGGGTGGAAAGGGTGTGGAGAGTGAGTCCGGGGTGGAAAGGGTGTGGAGAGTGAGTCCGGGGTGGAAAGGGTGTGGAGAGTGAGTCCAGGGTGGAAAGGGTGTGGAGAGTGAGTCCGGGGTGGAAAGGGTGTGGAGAGTGAGTCCGGGGTGGAAAGGGTGTGGAGAGTGAGTCCGGGGTGGAAAGGGTGTGGAGAGTGGGTCCGGGGTGGAAAGGGTGTGGAGAGTGGGTCCGGGGTGGAAAGGGTGTGGAGAGTGAGTCCGGGGTGGAAAGGGTGTGGAGAGTGGGTCCGGGGTGGAAAGGGTGTGGAGAGATTGACCAGTGTGGAAAGGGTGTGGAGAGTGAGTCCAGGGTGGAAAGGGTGTGGAGAGTGAGTCCGGGGTGGAAAGGGTGTGGAGAGTGAGTCCAGGGTGGAAAGGGTGTGGAGAGTGAGTCCGGGGTGGAAAGGGTGTGGAGAGTGAGTCCAGGGTGGAAAGGGTGTGGAGAGTGAGTCCGGGGTGGAAAGGGTGTGGAGAGTGAGTCCAGTGTGGAAAGGGTGTGGAGAGTGGGTCCGGGGTGGAAAGGGTGTGGAGAGTGAGTCCGGGGTGGAAAGGGTGTGGAGAGTGGGTCCGGGGTGGAAAGGGTGTGGAGAGATTGACCAGTGTGGAAAGGGTGTGGAGAGTGAGTCCGGGGTGGAAAGGGTGTGGAGAGTGAGTCCGGGGTGGAAAGGGTGTGGAGAGTGAGTCCGGGGTGGAAAGGGTGTGGAGAGTGAGTCCAGTGTGGAAAGGGTGTGGAGAGTGAGTCCGGGGTGGAAAGGGTGTGGAGAGTGAGTCCAGGGTGGAAAGGGTGTGGAGAGTGAGTCCGGGGTGGAAAGGGTGTGGAGAGTGAGTCCGGGGTGGAAAGGGTGTGGAGAGTGGGTCCGGGGTGGAAAGGGTGTGGAGAGTGAGTCCAGTGTGGAAAGGGTGTGGAGAGTGGGTCCGGGGTGGAAAGGGTGTGGAGAGTGAGTCCAGTGTGGAAAGGGTGTGGAGAGTGAGTCCGGGGTGGAAAGGGTGTGGAGAGTGAGTCCGGGGTGGAAAGGGTGTGGAGAGTGAGTCCGGGGTGGAAAGGGTGTGGAGAGTGAGTCCGGGGTGGAAAGGGTGTGGAGAGTGAGTCCAGGGTGGAAAGGGTGTGGAGAGTGAGACCCGGGTGGAAAGGGTGTGGAGAGTGAGTCCGGGGTGGAAAGAGTGTGGAGAGTGAGTCCAGTGTGGAAAGGGTTTGGAGAGTGGGTCCGGGATGGAAAGGGTGTGGAGTGTGGGTCCGGGGTGGAAAGGGTGTGGAGAGTGGGTCCGGGGTGGAAAGGGTGTGGAGAGTGAGTCCAGTGTGGAAAGGGTGTGGAGAGTGAGTCCGGGGTGGAAAGGGTGTGGAGAGTGAGTCCGGGGTGGAAAGGGTGTGGAGAGTGAGTCCAGTGTGGAAAGGGTGTGGAGAGTGAGCCCAGTGTGGAAAGGGTGTGGAGAGTGAGTCCGGGGTGGAAAGGGTGTGGAGAGTGAGTCCAGTGTGGAAAGGGTGTGGAGAGTGAGTCCGGGGTGGAAAGGGTGTGGAGAGTGAGTCCGGGGTGGAAAGGGTGTGGAGAGTGAGTCCGGGGTGGAAAGGGTGTGGAGAGTGGGTCCGGGGTGGAAAGGGTGTGGAGAGTGGGTCCGGGCTGGAAAGGGTGTGGAGAGTGAATCCATGGTGGAAAAGGTGTGGAGAGTGAGTCCGGGGTGGAAAGGGTGTGGAGACTGGGTCCGGGGTGGAAAGGGTGTGGAGAGTGAGTCCGGGGTGGAAAGGGTGTGGAGAGTGGATCCAGGGTGGAAAAGGTGTGGAAACTGAGTCCGGGGTGGAAAGGGTGTGGAGACTGGGTCCGGGGTGGAAAGGGTGTGGAGAGTGAGTCCGGGGTGGAAAGGCTGTGGAGAGTGAGATCGGCGTGGAAAGGGTGTGGAGAGTGGGTCCGGGGTGGAAAGGGTGTGGAGAGTGAGTCCGGGGTGGAAAGGCTGTGGAGAGTGAGATCGGCGTGGAAAGGGTGTGGAGAGTGGGTCCGGGGTGGAAAGGGTGTGGAGAGTGAGTCCGGGGTGGAAAGGGTGTGGAGAGTGAGTCCGGGGTGGAAAGGGTGTGGAGAGAGAGACCAGTGTGGAAAGGGTGTGGAGAGTGAGTCCAGGGTGGAAAGGGTGTGGAGAGTGAGTCCAGGGTGGAAAGGGTGTGGAGAGTGAGACCAGGGTGGAAAGGGTGTGGAGAGTGAGTCCGGGGTGGAAAGAGTGTGGAGAGTGAGTCCAGTGTGGAAAGGGTGTGGAGAGTGGGTCCGGGATGGAAAGGGTGTGGAGAGTGGGTCCGGGGTGGAAAGGGTGTGGAGAGTGGGTCCCGGGCGGAAAGGGTGTGGAGAGTGAGACCAGTGTGGGAAGGGTGTGTAGAGTGAGTCCGGGGTGGAAAGGGTGTGGAGAGTGGTTGCGGTTTGGTAAGGGTGTGGAGAGTGAGTCCAGTGTGGATAGGGTGTGGAGAGTGAGCCCAGTGTGGAAAGGGTGTGGAGAGTGAGTCCGGGGTGGAAAGGGTGTGGAGAGTGAGTCCAGTGTGGAAAGGGTGTGGAGAGTGAGTCCGGGGTGGAAAGGGTGTGGAGAGTGAGTCCGGGGTGGAAAGGGTGTGGAGAGTGAGTCCGGGGTGGAAAGGGTGTGGAGAGTGAGATCGGCGTGGAAAGGGTGTGGAGAGTGAGTCCGGGGTGGAAAGGGTGTGGAGAGTGAGTCCGGGGTGGAAAGGGTGTGGAGAGTGGGTCCGGGGTGGAAAGGGTGTGGAGAGTGAGTCCGGGGTGGAAAGGGTGTGGAGAGTGGGTCCGGGGTGGAAAGGGTGTGGAGAGTGGGTCCGGGGTGAAAAGGGTGTGGAGAGTGAGTCCGGGGTGGAAAGGGTGTGGAGAGTGAGTCCAGTGTGGAAAGGGTGTGGAGAGTGAGTCCGGGGTGGAAAGGGTGTGGAGAGTGGGTCCGGGCTGGAAAGGGTGTGGAGAGTGAATCCATGGTGGAAAAGGTGTGGAGAGTGAGTCCGGGGTGGAAAGGGTGTGGAGAGTGGGTCCGGGGTGGAAAGGGTGTGGAGAGTGGGTCCGGGGTGGAAAGGGTGTGGAGAGTGAGTCCAGGGTGGAAAGGGTGTGGAGAGTGAGTCCGGGGTGGAAAGGGTGTGGAGAGTGGGTCCGGGGTGGAAAGGGTGTGGAGAGTGAGTCCGGGGTGGAAAGGGTGTGGAGAGTGAGTCCAGTGTGGAAAGGGTGTGGAGAGTGAGTCCGGGGTGGAAAGGGTGTGGAGAGTGAGTCCGGGGTGGAAAGGGTGTGGAGAGTGAGTCCGGGGTGGAAAGGGTGTGGAGAGTGGGTCCGGGGTGGAAAGGGTGTGGAGAGTGAGTCCGGGGTGGAAAGGGTGTGGAGAGTGAGTCCGGGGTGGAAAGGGTGTGGAGAGTGAGACCAGTGTGGAAAGGGTGTGGAGAGTGAGTCCAGGGTGGAAAGGGTGTGGAGAGTGAGTCCAGGGTGGAAAGGGTGTGGAGAGTGAGTCCAGGGTGGAAAGGGTGTGGAGAGTGAGTCCGGGGTGGAAAGGGTGTGGAGAGTGAGTCCGGGGTGGAAAGGGTGTGGAGAGTGAGTCCGGGGTGGAAAGGGTGTGGAGAGTGGGTCCGGGGTGGAAAGGGTGTGGAGAGTGAGTCCGGGGTGGAAAGGGTGTGGAGAGTGAGTCCGGGGTGGAAAGGGTGTGGAGAGTGAGTCCGGGGTGGAAAGGGTGTGGAGAGTGAGTCCAGTGTGGATAGGGTGTGGAGAGTGAGCCCAGTGTGGAAAGGGTGTGGAGAGTGAGTCCGGGGTGGAAAGGGTGTGGAGAGTGAGTCCAGTGTGGAAAGGGTGTGGAGAGTGAGTCCGGGGTGGAAAGGGTGTGGAGAGTGAGTCCGGGGTGGAAAGGGTGTGGAGAGTGAGTCCGGGGTGGAAAGGGTGTGGAGAGTGAGTCCGGGGTGGAAAGGGTGTGGAGAGTGGGTCCGGGGTGGAAAGGGTGTGGAGAGTGGGTCCGGGGTGGAAAGGGTGTGGAGAGTGGGTCCGGGGTGAAAAGGGTGTGGAGAGTGAGTCCGGGGTGGAAAGGGTGTGGAGAGTGGGTCCGGGGTGGAAAGGGTGTGGAGAGTGGGTCCGGGGTGGAAAGGGTGTGGAGAGTGGCTCCGGGGTGAAAAGGGTGTGGAGAGTGGTTGCGGTTTGGTAAGGGTGTGGAGAGTGAGTCCAGTGTGGATAGGGTGTGGAGAGTGAGCCCAGTGTGGAAAGGATGTGGAGAGTGAGTCCGGGGTGGAAAGGGTGTGGAGAGTGAGTCCAGTGTGGAAAGGGTGTGGAGAGTGAGTCCGGGGTGGAAAGGGTGTGGAGAGTGAGTCCGGGGTGGAAAGGGTGTGGAGAGTGAGTCCGGGGTGGAAAGGGTGTGGAGAGTGAGATCGGCGTGGAAAGGGTGTGGAGAGTGGGTCCGGGGTGGAAAGGGTGTGGAGAGTGGGTCCGGGGTGGAAAGGGTGTGGAGAGTGAGTCCGGGGTGGAAAGGGTGTGGAGAGTGAGTCCGGGGTGGAAAGGGTGTGGAGAGTGGGTCCGGGGTGGAAAGGGTGTGGAGAGTGAGTCCGGGGTGGAAAGGGTGTGGAGAGTGGGTCCGGGGTGGAAAGGGTGTGGAGAGTGAGTCCGGGGTGGAAAGGGTGTGGAGAGTGGGTCCGGGGTGGAAAGGGTGTGGAGAGTGAGTCCGGGGTGGAAAGGGTGTGGAGAGTGGGTCCGGGGTGGAAAGGGTGTGGAGAGTGAGTCCGGGGTGGAAAGGGTGTGGAGAGTGAGTCCGGGGTGGAAAGGGTGTGGAGAGTGAGTCCGGGGTGGAAAGGGTGTGGAGAGTGAGTCCGGGGTGGAAAGGGTGTGGAGAGTGAGTCCGGGGTGGAAAGGGTGTGGAGAGTGAGTCCAGGGTGGAAAGGGTGTGGAGAGTGAGTCCGGGGTGGAAAGGGTGTGGAGAGTGAGTCCGGGGTGGAAAGGGTGTGGAGAGTGGAGTCCAGGGTGGAAAGGGTGTGGAGAGTGAGTCCAGTGTGGAAAGGGTGTGGAGAGTGGGTCCGGGGTGGAAAGGGTGTGGAGAGTGAGTCCAGTGTGGAAAGGGTGTGGAGAGTGAGTCCGGGGTGGAAAGGGTGTGGAGAGTGAGTCCAGTGTGGAAAGGGTGTGGAGAGTGAGTCCGGGGTGGAAAGGGTGTGGAGAGTGAGTCCGGGGTGGAAAGGGTGTGGAGAGTGGGTCCGGGGTGGAAAGGGTGTGGAGAGTGGATCCGGGGTGGAAAGGGTGTGGAGAGTGAGTCCGGGGTGGAAAGGGTGTGGAGAGTGGGTCCGGGGGAAAGGGTGTGGAGAGTG
Source organism: Mobula hypostoma (assembly GCF_963921235.1). Classification (NCBI taxonomy): domain Eukaryota; kingdom Metazoa; phylum Chordata; class Chondrichthyes; order Myliobatiformes; family Myliobatidae; genus Mobula; species Mobula hypostoma. The sequence goes on along the minus strand of NC_086121.1, from coordinate 45,907,176 downwards.
GGTCCGGGGTGGAAAGGGTGTGGAGAGTGAGTCCGGGGTGGAAAGGGTGTGGAGAGTGGGTCCGGGGTGGAAAGGGTGTGGAGAGTGAGTCCGGGGTGGAAAGGGTGTGGAGAGTGAGTCCGGGTGGAAAGGGTGTGGAGAGTGATCCGGGTGGAAAGGGTGTGGAGTGTGGAGGTGAGTCCAGTGTGGAAAGGGTGTGGAGAGTGAGTCCGGGGTGGAAAGGGTGTGGAGAGTGAGTCCAGGGTGGAAAGGGTGTGGAGAGTGAGTCCGGGGTGGAAAGGGTGTGGAGAGTGAGTCCGGGGTGGAAAGGGTGTGGAGAGTGAGTCCGGGGTGGAAAGGGTGTGGAGAGTGAGTCCGGGGTGGAAAGGGTGTGGAGAGTGGGTCCGGGGTGGAAAGGGTGTGGAGAGTGGGTCCGGGGTGGAAAGGGTGTGGAGAGTGAGTCCGGGGTGGAAAGGGTGTGGAGAGTGGGTCCGGGGTGGAAAGGGTGTGGAGAGTGAGTCCGGGGTGGAAAGGGTGTGGAGAGTGGGTCCGGGGTGGAAAGGGTGTGGAGAGTGAGTCCGGGGTGGAAAGGGTGTGGAGAGTGAGTCCGGGGTGGAAAGGGTGTGGAGAGTGAGTCCGGGGTGGAAAGGGTGTGGAGAGTGGGTCCGGGGTGGAAAGGGTGTGGAGAGTGAGTCCGGGGTGAAAAGGGTGTGGAGAGTGAGTCCGGGGTGGAAAGGCTGTGGAGAGTGGGTCCGGGTTGGAAAGGGTGTGGAGAGTGAGTCCAGTGTGGAAAGGGTGTGGAGAGTGAGTCCGGGGTGGTAAGTGTGTGGAGAGTGAGTCCGGGGTGGAAAGGGTGTGGAGAGTGAGACCAGTGTGGAAAGGGTGTGGAGAGTGAGTCCAGGGTGGAAAGGGTGTGGAGAGTGAGACCAGGGTGGAAAGGGTGTGGAGAGTGAGTCCGGGGTGGAAAGAGTGTGGAGAGTGAGTCCAGTGTGGAAAGGGTGTGGAGAGTGGGTCCGGGGTGGAAAGGGTGTGGAGAGTGGGTCCGGGGTGGAAAGGGTGTGGAGAGTGGGTCCCGGGCGGAAAGGGTGTGGAGAGTGAGACCAGTGTGGGAAGGGTGTGTAGAGTGAGTCCGGGGTGGAAAGGGTGTGGAGAGTGGGTCCGGGGTGGAAAGGGTGTGGAGAGTGAGTCCGGGGTGGAAAGGGTGTGGAGAGTGAGTCCAGTGTGGAAAGGGTGTGGAGAGTGAGTCCGGGGTGGAAAGGGTGTGGAGAGTGAGTCCGGGGTGGAAAGGGTGTGGAGAGTGAGTCCAGGGTGGAAAGGGTGTGGAGAGTGAGTCCGGGGTGGAAAGGGTGTGGAGAGTGAGTCCGGGGTGGAAAGGGTGTGGAGAGTGAGTCCGGGGTGGAAAGGGTGTGGAGAGTGAGTCCAGTGTGGAAAGGGTGTGGAGAGTGGGTCCGGGGTGGAAAGGGTGTGGAGAGTGGGTCCGGGGTGGAAAGGGTGTGGAGAGTGGGTCCGGGGTGGAAAGGGTGTGGAGAGTGAGTCCAGTGTGGAAAGGGTGTGGAGAGTGAGTCCGGGGTGGAAAGGGTGTGGAGAGTGAGTCCGGGGTGGAAAGGGTGTGGAGAGTGAGTCCGGGGTGGAAAGGGTGTGGAGAGTGAGTCCGGGGTGGAAAGGGTGTGGAGAGTGAGTCCGGGGTGGAAAGGGTGTGGAGAGTGAGTCCGGGGTGGAAAGGGTGTGGAGAGTGAGTCCGGGGTGGAAAGGGTGTGGAGAGTGAGTCCGGGGTGGAAAGGGTGTGGAGAGTGGGTCCGGGGTGGAAAGGGTGTGGAGAGTGAGTCCAGGGTGGAAAGGGTGTGGAGAGTGAGTCCGGGGTGGAAAGGGTGTGGAGAGTGAGTCCGGGGTGGAAAGGGTGTGGAGAGTGAGTCCGGGGTGGAAAGGGTGTGGAGAGTGAGTCCTGTGTGGAAAGGGTGTGGAGAGTGAGTCCGGGGTGGAAAGGGTGTGGAGAGTGAGTCCGGGGTGGAAAGGGTGTGGAGAGTGAGTCCGGGGTGGAAAGGGTGTGGAGAGTGGTCCGGGGTGGAAAGGGTGTGGAGAGTGAGTCCGGGGTGGAAAGGGTGTGGAGAGTGGGTCCGGGGTGGAAAGGGTGTGGAGAGTGAGTCCGGGGTGGAAAGGGTGTGGAGAGTGAGTCCGGGTGGAAAGGGTGTGGAGAGTGGGTCCGGGGTGGAAAGGGTGTGGAGAGTGAGTCCGGGGTGGAAAGGGTGTGGAGAGTGAGTCCGGGGTGGAAAGGGTGTGGAGAGTGGTCCGGGGTGGAAAGGGTGTGGAGAGTGGGTCCGGGGTGGAAAGGGTGTGGAGAGTGAGTCCGGGGTGGAAAGGGTGTGGAGAGTGAGTCCGGGGTGGAAAGGGTGTGGAGAGTGAGTCCGGGGTGGAAAGGGTGTGGAGAGTGAGTCCGGGGTGGAAAGGGTGTGGAGAGTGAGTCCGGGGTGGAAAGGGTGTGGAGAGTGAGTCCGGGGTGGAAAGGGTGTGGAGAGTGAGTCCGGGGTGGAAAGGGTGTGGAGAGTGAGTCCGGGGTGGAAAGGGTGTGGAGAGTGAGTCCGGGGTGGAAAGGGTGTGGAGAGTGAGTCCGGGGTGGAAAGGGTGTGGAGAGTGAGTCCGGGGTGGAAAGGGTGTGGAGAGTGGGTCCGGGGTGGAAAGGGTGTGGAGAGTGAGTCCGGGGTGGAAAGGGTGTGGAGAGTGAGTCCGGGGTGGAAAGGGTGTGGAGAGTGAGTCCAGGGTGGAAAGGGTGTGGAGAGTGAGTCCAGGGTGGAAAGGGTGTGGAGAGTGAGTCCAGGGTGGAAAGGGTGTGGAGAGTGAGACCAGGGTGGAAAGGGTGTGGAGAGTGAGTCCGGGGTGGAAAGAGTGTGGAGAGTGAGTCCAGTGTGGAAAGGGTGTGGAGAGTGGGTCCGGGATGGAAAGGGTGTGGAGAGTGGGTCCGGGGTGGAAAGGGTGTGGAGAGTGGGTCCCGGGCGGAAAGGGTGTGGAGAGTGAGACCAGTGTGGGAAGGGTGTGTAGAGTGAGTCCGGGGTGGAAAGGGTGTGGAGAGTGGTTGCGGTTTGGTAAGGGTGTGGAGAGTGAGTCCGGGGTGGAAAGGGTGTGTAGAGTGAGTCCAGTGTGGAAAGGGTGTGGAGAGTGAGTCCGGGGTGGAAAGGGTGTGGAGAGTGAGTCCGGGGTGGAAAGGGTGTGGAGAGTGAGTCCGGGGTGGAAAGGGTGTGGAGAGTGAGTCCAGTGTGGAAAGGGTGTGGAGAGTGAGTCCGGGGTGGTAAGGGTGTGGAGAGTGAGTCCGGGGTGGAAAGGGTGTGGAGAGTGAATCCGGGGTGGAAAGGGTGTGGAGAGTGAGATCGGCGTGGAAAGGGTGTGGAGAGTGGGTCCGCGGTGGAAAGGGTGTGGAGAGTGGGTCCGGGGTGGAAAGGGTGTGGAGAGTGGGTCCGGGGTGGAAAGGGTGTGGAGAGTGAGTCCGGGGTGGAAAGGGTGTGGAGAGTGAGTCCGGGGTGGAAAGGGTGTGGAGACTGGGTCCGGGGTGGAAAGGGTGTGGAGAGTGGGTCCGGGCTGGAAAGGGTGTGGAGAGTGGATCCAGGGTGGAAAAGGTGTGGAGAGTGAGTCCGGGGTGGAAAGGGTGTGGAGACTGAGTCCGGGGTGGAAAGGGTGTGGAGAGTGAGTCCGGGGTGGAAAGGGTGTGGAGAGTGGGTCCGGGGTGGAAAGGGTGTGGAGAGTGAGTCCGGGGTGGAAAGGGTGTGGAGAGTGGGTCCGGGGTGGAAAGGGTGTGGAGAGTGAGTCCGGGGTGGAAAGGGTGTGGAGAGTGAGTCCGGGGTGGAAAGGGTGTGGAGAGTGAGTCCGGGGTGGAAAGGGTGTGGAGAGTGAGTCCAGTGTGGAAAGGGTGTGGAGAGTGAGTCCGGGGTGGTAAGGGTGTGGAGAGTGAGTCCAGGGTGGAAAGGGTGTGGAGAGTGAGTCCGGGGTGGAAAGGGTGTGGAGAGTGAGTCCGGGGTGGAAAGGGTGTGGAGAGTGAGTCCGGGGTGGAAAGGGTGTGGAGTGTGAGTCCAGTGTGGAAAGGGTGTGGAGAGTGAGTCCGGGGTGGAAAGGGTGTGGAGAGTGAGTCCAGTGTGGAAAGGGTGTGGAGAGTGAGTCCGGGGTGGAAAGGGTGTGGAGAGTGAGTCCAGTGTGGAAAGGGTGTGGAGAGTGAGTCCGGGGTGGAAAGGGTGTGGAGAGTGAGTCCGGGGTGGAAAGGGTGTGGAGAGTGGGTCCGGGGTGGAAAGGGTGTGGAGAGTGAATCCGGGGTGGAAAGGGTGTGGAGAGTGAGTCCGGGGTGGAAAGGGTGTGGAGAGTGGGTCCGGGGTGGAAAGGGTGTGGAGAGTGGGTCCGGGGTGGAAAGGGTGTGGAGAGTGAGTCCGGGATGGAAAGGGTGTGGAGAGTGGGTCCGGGGTGGAAAGGGTGTGGAGAGTGAGTCCGGGGTGGAAAGGGTGTGGAGAGTGAGTCCGGGGTGGAAAGGGTGTGGAGAGTGAGTCCGGGGTGGAAAGGGTGTGGAGAGTGAGTCCGGGGTGGAAAGGGTGTGGAGAGTGAGTCCAGTGTGGAAAGGGTGTGGAGAGTGAGTCCGGGGTGGAAAGGGTGTGGAGAGTGAGTCCGGGGTGGAAAGGCTGTGGAGAGTGAGATCGGCGTGGAAAGGGTGTGGAGAGTGGGTCCGGGGTGGAAAGGGTGTGGAGAGTGAGACCTTGGTGGAAATGGTGTGGAGAGTGAGTCCGGGGTGGAAAGGGTGTGGAGAGTGGGTCCGGGGTGGAAAGGGTGTGGAGAGTGGATCCGGGGTGGAAAGGGTGTGGAGAGTGAGTCCGGGATGGAAAGGGTGTGGAGAGTGGGTCCTGGGCGGAAAGGGTGTGGAGAGTGGGTCCGGGGTGGAAAGGGTGTGGAGAGTGAGTCCGGGGTGGAAAGGGTGTGGAGAGTGAGTCCGGGGTGGAAAGGGTGTGGAGAGTGAGTCCGGGGTGGAAAGGCTGTGGAGAGTGAGATCGGCGTGGAAAGGGTGTGGAGAGTGAGTCCGGGGTGGAAAGGGTGTGGAGAGTGTGTCCGGGGTGGAAAGGGTGTGGAGAGTGGGTCCGGGGTGGAAAGGGTGTGGAGAGTGAGTCCGGGGTGGAAAGGGTGTGGAGAGTGAGTCCAGTGTGGAAAGGGTGTGGAGAGTGAGTCCGGGGTGGAAAGGGTGTGGAGAGTGAGTCCGGGGTGGAAAGGGTGTGGAGAGTGAGTCCAGGGTGGAAAGGGTGTGGAGAGTGAGTCCAGGGTGGAAAGGGTGTGGAGAGTGAGTCCGGGGTGGAAAGGGTGTGGAGAGTGAGTCCGGGGTGGAAAGGGTGTGGAGAGTGAGTCCAGTGTGGAAAGGGTGTGGAGAGTGGGTCCGGGGTGGAAAGGGTGTGGAGAGTGGGTCCGGGGTGGAAAGGGTGTGGAGAGTGGGTCCGGGTTGGAAAGGGTGTGGAGAGTGAGACCAGTGTGGAAAGGGTGTAGAGAGTGAGTCCGGGGTGGAAAGGGTGTGGAGAGTGGTCCGGTGGAAGGTGGTCGGTGGAAGGGTGTGGAGAGTGAGTCCAGGGTGGAAAGGGTGTGGAGAGTGAGTCCGGTGGAAAGGGTGTGGAGAGTGGAAAGGGTGTGGAGAGTGAGTCCGGGTGGAAAGGGTGTGGAGAGTGAGTCCGGGTGGAAAGGGTGTGGAGAGTGAGTCGTGGGTGGAAAGGGTGTGGAGAGTGAGTCCAGGGTGGGTGGGTGGAAAGGGTGTGGAGAGTGAGTGGTGGAAAGGGTGTGGAGAGTGGTCCGGGGTGGAAAGGGTGTGGAGAGTGAGTCCGGGTGGAAAGGGTGTGGAGAGTGGTCGGGGTGGAAAGGGTGTGGAGAGTGGTCCGGGGTGGAAAGGGTGTGGAGAGTGAGTCCGGGGTGGAAAGGGTGTGGAGAGTGGGTCCGGGGTGGAAAGGGTGTGGAGAGTGAGTCCAGGGTGGAAAGGGTGTGGAGAGTGAGTCCGGGGTGGAAAGGGTGTGGAGAGTGAGTCCGGGGTGGAAAGGGTGTGGAGAGTGAGTCCGGGGTGGAAAGGGTGTGGAGAGTGAGTCCGGGGTGGAAAGGGTGTGGAGAGTGAGTCCAGGGTGGAAAGGGTGTGGAGAGTGAGTCCAGGGTGGAAAGGGTGTGGAGAGTGAGTCCAGGGTGGAAAGGGTGTGGAGAGTGAGTCCAGGGTGGAAAGGGTGTGGAGAGTGAGTCCGGGGTGGAAAGGGTGTGGAGAGTGAGTCCGGGGTGGAAAGGGTGTGGAGAGTGAGTCCGGGGTGGAAAGGGTGTGGAGAGTGAGTCCAGTGTGGAAAGGGTGTGGAGAGTGGGTCCGGGGTGGAAAGGGTGTGGAGAGTGGGTCCGGGGTGGAAAGGGTGTGGAGAGTGAGTCCGGGGTGGAAAGGGTGTGGAGAGTGAGTCCGGGGTGGAAAGGGTGTGGAGAGTGAGTCCGGGGTGGAAAGGGTGTGGAGAGTGAGTCCGGGGTGGAAAGGGTGTGGAGAGTGAGTCCAGTGTGGAAAGGGTGTGGAGAGTGAGTCCGGGGTGGAAAGGGTGTGGAGAGTGAGTCCAGGGTGGAAAGTGTGTGGAGAGTGAGTCCGGGGTGGAAAGGGTGTGGAGAGTGAGTCCGGGGTGGAAAGGGTGTGGAGAGTGTGTCCGGGGTGGAAAGGGTGTGGAGAGTGGGTCCGGGGTGGAAAGGGTGTGGAGAGTGAGTCCGGGGTGGAAAGGGTGTGTAGAGTGAGTCCGGGGTGGAAAGGGTGTGGAGAGTGGGTCCGGGGTGGAAAGGGTGTGGAGAGTGAGTCCGGGGTGGAAAGGGTGTGGAGAGTGAGTCCGGGGTGGAAAGGGTGTGGAGAGTGAGTCCGGGGTGGAAAGGGTGTGGAGAGTGAGTCCGGGGTGGAAAGGGTGTGGAGAGTGAGTCCGGGTGGAAAGGGTGTGGAGAGTGAGTCCGGGTGGAAAGGGTGTGGAGAGTGAGTCCGGGGTGGAAAGGGTGTGGAGAGTGAGTCCGGGGTGGAAAGGGTGTGGAGAGTGGGTCCGGGGTGGAAAGGGTGTGGAGAGTGAGTCCGGGGTGGAAAGGGTGTGGAGAGTGGGTCCGGGGTGGAAAGGGTGTGGAGAGTGAGTCCGGGGTGGAAAGGGTGTGGAGAGTGAGTCCGGGGTGGAAAGGGTGTGGAGAGTGAGTCCGGGGTGGAAAGGGTGTGGAGAGTGAGTCCAGGGTGGAAAGGGTGTGGAGAGTGAGACCAGGGTGGAAAGGGTGTGGAGAGTGAGTCCGGGGTGGAAAGAGTGTGGAGAGTGAGTCCAGTGTGGAAAGGGTGTGGAGAGTGGGTCCGGGGTGGAAAGGGTGTGGAGAGTGGGTCCGGGGTGGAAAGGGTGTGGAGAGTGGGTCCGGGGTGGAAAGGGTGTGGAGAGTGAGTCCAGTGTGGGAAGGGTGTGGAGAGTGAGTCCGGGGTGGAAAGGGTGTGGAGAGTGGTTGCGGTTTGGTAAGGGTGTGGAGAGTGAGTCCGGGGTGGAAAGGGTGTGGAGAGTGAGTCCAGTGTGGAAAGGGTGTGGAGAGTGAGTCCGGGGTGGAAAGGGTGTGGAGAGTGAGTCCAGTGTGGAAAGGGTGTGGAGAGTGAGTCCGGGGTGGAAAGGGTGTGGAGAGTGAGTCCAGGGTGGAAAGGGTGTGGAGAGTGAGTCCGGGGTGGAAAGGGTGTGGAGAGTGAGTCCGGGGTGGAAAGGGTGTGGAGAGTGAATCCGGGGTGGAAAGGGTGTGGAGAGTGAGATCGGCGTGGAAAGGGTGTGGAGAGTGGGTCCGCGGTGGAAAGGGTGTGGAGAGTGAGTCCGGGGTGGAAAGGGTGTGGAGAGTGGGTCCGGGGTGGAAAGGGTGTGGAGAGTGAGTCCGGGGTGGAAAGGGTGTGGAGAGTGAGTCCGGGGTGGAAAGGGTGTGGAGAGTGGGTCCGGGGTGGAAAGGGTGTGGAGAGTGGGTCCGGGGTGGAAAGGGTGTGGAGAGTGGGTCCGGGCTGGAAAGGGTGTGGAGAGTGGATCCAGGGTGGAAAAGGTGTGGAGAGTGAGTCCGGGGTGGAAAGGGTGTGGAGAGTGGGTCCGGGGTGGAAAGGGTGTGGAGAGTGGGTCCGGGGTGGAAAGGGTGTGGAGAGTGGGTCCGGGGTGGAAAGGGTGTGGAGAGTGAGTCCGGGGTGGAAAGGGTGTGGAGAGTGAGAGCAGTGTGGAAAGGGTGTGGAGAGTGAGTCCGGGGTGGAAAGGGTGTGGAGAGTGAGTCCGGGGTGGAAAGGGTGTGGAGAGTGAGTCCGGGGTGGAAAGGGTGTGGAGAGTGAGACCAGTGTGGAAAGGGTGTGTAGAATGAGACCAGGGTGGAAAGGGTGTGGAGAGTGAGTCCGGGGTGGAAAGCGTGTGGAGAGTGAGAGTAGTGTGGAAAGGGTGTGGAGAGTGAGACCAGGGTGGAAAGGGTGTGGAGAGTGAGTCCGGGGTGGAAAGGGTGTGGAGAGTGGGTCCAGGGTGGAAAGGGTGTGGAGAGTGGGTCCGGGGTGGAAAGGGTGTGGAGAGTGTGTCCGGGGTGGAAAGGGTGTGGAGAGTGAGACCAGTGTGGAAAGGGTGTGGAGAGTGAGTCCAGGGTGGAAAGGGTGTGGAGAGTGAGTCCGGGGTGGAATGGGTGTGGAGAGTGAGTCCGGGGTGGAAAGGGTGTGGAGAGTGAGACTAGTGTGGAAAGGGTGTGGAGTGTGAGTCCGGGTTGGAAAGGGTGTGGAGAGTGAGACCAGGGTGGAAAGGGTGTGGAGAGTGAGTCCGGGGTGGAAAGGGTGTGGAGAGTGAGTCCGGGGTGGAAAGGGTGTGGAGAGTGAGACCGGGGTGGAAAGGGTGTGGAGAGTGAGTCCGGGGTGGAAAGGGTGTGGAGAGTGAGTCCGGGTGGAAAGGGTGTGGAGAGTGAGTCCGGGGTGGAAAGGGTGTGGAGAGTGAGTCCGGGGTGGAAAGGGTGTGGAGAGTGAGTCCGGGGTGGAAAGGGTGTGGAGAGTGAGTCCAGGGTTGCAGTATAAGTTTTGGAAGAAGCCATCTCATTGATTAGATTTGAATAGAAGAACAAAATCATGACACAGGATGGAAGAATCAAGTAAATAGTGCGTTAGGCAGGATCCACCCATCGCACATCACCTTCTTTTGACTGGGCTAAACTCTAAATCAAGAACATCAGAATAATCAATATTTCTGACATCTGTGTTGAAGCACCTTCAATAACTCCAAAAGACTGAGGTTTGGTAAAATACTGAAAGGCTTTTATTCACTGTACAATACGACCTCCATGGTGAGTGTCTGCCCCCGGACTGAGGGGGAGGGGCAAGGCACACACCTTTATACAGGACTCTGTGGGAGGGGCCACAGGGGCAGTCAGCAGAGGGGCGTGTCCAGACAGTTGACCCAGTTACAACATATATATGGTTTACCACATGTGTCTCACAACTCCCATAGTTGCAGGTTCTGGTAATGTTCATTTTGTTTACATTTGTCATTTATTTATTTGCTACCTACTCATTCTTTTTGCAATTCTGTTTCAAAGCTCAAAGTCAAATTACATTTATTTTCAAAGTATGTATACATTATACAAGTTTGAGATTCGTTTTCTAACAGGCAGCCATGAAACAAAACAACCAAAAAAAACATGAGGACTATCTCAATCCTGACGAAGGGTCTTGGTCCGAAACATCGACTGTACCTCTTCCTAGAGATGCTGCCTGGCCTGCTGCGTTCACCAGCAACATTTATGTGTGTTGCCTAAAAATGACATCATGCCCATATAAAAGAATCCATAAAAATAAAGGAATGAGAGAAATCAAAAAAGAAAACTGTCGAGCACTCAGTGTGCGATGGAAAAAAAGTCATGCAAACTGTAATTGCAAGCAAATAGTGTTTCTGAGCTGAAGTCCACAAAGAGAGCCCTAGACCCATTATTCAGTGCAGCATGTAGCAGCAATCTGAAATAAACCTCATGTAGCAGCAATCTGAAATGGCCCATACCTCACCTGGACCTCGACACATTGTACTTTTCAATCTGGTCCCGTGCTTAGATCTCCATCCAAACAATGGGTTCTGCTGCTTAGATATGCTCTGGACCCTGGGCCCACAGCTTCAATTTGTCCTGTGCCCGACCTTTCACGTTTTTCAATGCTCTCAGTGATGGGCCTGCTGCCTCACCTTGCCTTGGGAATGCCACATTGAATTGCTCCAAGTCCAAAGGGAAGTTACAGGCTATTAATTATGATTATCATTTGCCAGGAAAATGTGAATAACAAAGTATTTACAGTAGCTGTTTTCCATGTTTCGTTGGCTGGGGTTCACCAGCGCCATCTTAAACAGGAAGGACTGAGACACGACGATTCCTGTCTTCTGCACTCTGACGCACATTCTCATAGTGCTTTGATCCATGATAGCCACGAGCCACTCATTTACAGTAAGGCTCTCTCGTTCCAATTTATTCTCCCACATTCCCATTCTCATCTCAGATTCTGACATTAATTTATGTGCCGGGGTAATTTGCAGTGGTCAATTAGACTAAAAGCCTGCATGTTTTGGAGGCTGTAGGAAGAAATCTAAGCTCTTGGGGAAATAGGAAGAACATGCAAACTCCACACAGACAGCACCAGAGGGCAGGATCAAACTTCTGCTACTGCGTTTGTGAGGGAGTGCCTCCACCATCTGTACCTCTGACCTATCCTGTTCATCTTCCACTCATTGTATTTTCTGCAGCTCCTCAGTCTCCTTAATCCAGGGATTCCCAAACTTTTTTAGGCCATGGATCAATACCATTAAGTGAGGGGTCTGTTGGAAACCCCTGCCTTAGAAGACAACATACCCCGCTCCCCTTTGAGTAAACAACCACAAAACTTGATCTCCTGATCTTTTTTCTCCCTCACTGTGCAGTCAAGTCACCCGTGTTGTTAATGCATTGAGATGTTCTGCATTCTCCAGGAGAAACAAGTCCCTCATTATAGCCAGTAAAGAACACGCAATATTTCAAGTCTACTCAATCTTCCCTTGTAAGGCAATTCCAGCTTCCCTGGAACTGAGCCAGTTAATCTTCATGAATGCGCTACTAGGGTAAGAGACCAGACCTTAACCAGTGCTGCAGGTGCAGTTTCAGCAAGGCCTTACATACACTCAGTAGCCTTTTTATTAGGTACACTTCTATGCCTCTTCATTAATGCAAATATATAATCAGCCAATCAGGTGGCAGCACTCAATGTATAAGTTATGCAGATATGGTCTAGAGATTCAGTTGTTGATCAGACCAAACATCAGAATGGGGAAGAAATGTGATCTAAGTGACTTTGACCATGGGATTATTGTTCTTGCCAAACGGAGTGGTTTGAGTGTCTTTCACACACAATAATCTCTAGAGTTTACATAGTATGGTGGGAAAAATACAAAAAACATCCACTGAGTGGCAATTCTGAGGGTGAAAATGCTTTGGTAGTGAGAGAGGTCGGAGGAAAATGGCCAGATCGATTCAAGCGGACAGGAAGGCGACAGTAACTCAGATAACAGTCAAGAGAAAATCTGCACATTCTGGAAATACAAACAACGCACACAAAATGCTGGAGGAACTGGAGGGCCGAGACCCAAACATGAACTGTTTCCTCTTTTCCATAAATGTTGCCTGCCCTGCTGAGTCCCTGCAGCATTTTGTGTGTGTTACTCAGATAACAGTGGTGTGCATTTTGTGTGTGTTACTGAAATAACAGCGGTGTGCATTTTGTGTATGTTACTGAAATAACAGTTGTGTGCATTTTGTGTGTGTTACTGAAATGACAGCGGTGTGCATTTTGTGTGTATTACTCAAGTTACAGCAGTGTGCATTGTGTGTGTTACTGAAATAACAGCGGTGTGCATTGTGTGTGTCTTACTCAAATGACAGCGGTGTGCATTTTGTGTGTGTTACTCAAATAACAGCAGTGTGTATTTTGTGTGTTACTCAAATAACAGCGGTGTGCATTTTGTGTGTGTTACTCAAATAACAGCGGTGTGCATTTTGTGTGTGTTACTCAAATAACAGCAGTGTGTATTTTGTGTATTACTCAAATAACAGTGGTGTGCATTGTGTGTGTCTTACTCAAATGACAGCGGTGTGCATTTTGTGTGTGTTACTCAAATGACAGCGGTGTGCATTGTGTGTGTGTTACTCAAGTTACAGCGGTGTGCATTGTGTGTGTTACTGAAATAACAGCAGTGTGCAGAAGAGCATTGCTGAAGGCACAACATGTCAAACCTTGAAGTGGATGGGCTGGTGGCAGAAGACCATGAGCATACACTCAGTAACCACTTCATTAAGTACAGAAGCTGCCTAATAAATTGGCCACTGAGTGTAATTGCCTGCTTCGTTATATGTTGGCCTTCAGAGGACTGTGCAGACCCAAAACATTAACAGGTGCTGCCTGGCTTGCTGAGATTTACTAGCATTGCCTGGTTTTGTTTCAACTTTCCAGCATCCAAAGTCTCTTTGATTTTAATTGTTAGAGTTGAAATTTTAATGCTCAGAGGATAAGAAATCAAGGTAGTAAACTGTGGGACATAGATAACCATGCAAGCTTGTGACCCGGTGGCCATTTCTTAAAATGTAATATAAAAATGGATGGTAGCAGCTTAACATGAAGCTTGTCAGACAAGGACAATGAGTTGAAATACAAGGAAGCTCGTTAACTAGTATTGAAAGTCATGAAGAGTGGTGTTGTTCTGGAAAGATCATGTAGTGTAACCAAGAAACACAAAAGTATCAATCACATTGATTGGGATTTACTGTAGCCCTTTAATAATCAGAAATATATATGATGATGATTATGAGGACACGCAGTCTCCTTTTATTGTTATTTAGTAATGCAGGCATTAAGAAATGATAAAAATGTTTTTCCAGAATGATATCACGAAAACACATGACAAACAGACTTAAAAACTAACAAAAACCACTTAATTATAACATAGTTACAACAGTGCAAAGCAATACCGTAATTTGGTAAGATCAGACCATGGCACGGTAAAAATCTCAAAGTCTCTCGAAAGTAGAAATCATCTCAAGCTGACGGTAAACCTCCAGCGCCGCCAACTTGGCCGTGCAGCATCCCGGAAGCAAGTGACCACAGTCTGACTCAGAGTCCGTCTGAAAACTCCAAGCCTCCGACCACCTATTCGACACCGAGCACAGAGCACCATCTCCGCCAAGCATTTCGACCCCAGCCCCAGGAACAGGCAATATGCAAAGCCGAGGATTTGGGGCCTTCGTCTCCGGAGATTCTCGATCGCACAGTAGCAGTGGCAGCGAAGCAGGCATTTCAGAAGTTACTCCAGATGTTCCTCTGCACTTCTCCCGGCTATCCCCATCAAATCCGGATTGTGAATATGGAAGAATAAATGAATTTATTAAATTTATCAGTAGATTTCTGATGTGTGATTCAATCAAAACAGCAGTAGTGGAGGATTTCCTGGCAGTAACAGAGTAAGGGTAGAGAGTAAGAGGAAACTTTGAGTGATATGCAGCAAATACTATAAGAGACAATTCTGAGCAACACGCAAATGTTGCAGGAACTCTGCAGGACAGGTAGCATCTATGGAGGGAAATAAGCAAGTGATGCTTCAGGTCTCTGGGAGGTGATAGGTAGAGGAGGTAAAGGGCTGAAGAAAGAGAAATCTGATAAGAAAGGACAGTGGGGCATTGTGGTAGGAGATGCAGTCAACAGGTACCTGGGATCCTTGCTGGGCCCAAACTGGGAGGCTTGGAATCAGAGTTGGAAGCCACATGGCACAAGACAGCCCTTTACTTTTACCTCTCACCTTCTCACATTATCCTCCCTCCTCCATCCACCCACCTTCCCATCACCTGGTCTCACCTACCACCTGCCAGGTTGTACTCCTCCCCCTCCCCACAGGTCTAAGCTGAACAGGGAACTGGACTAGCTAGCCTAACATTTGTAGAAAGGACAGTTGGTGCCTGGTCCATTCCAGCTTCCAGCAGAGTAATCCCTTCATTCAGTCTTTCTCTCCAATGTTTCTCTGTACCACTACAACTCATTTGTTCTTATGCACTCATCAACTCCCCTTTGGGTCATTATCACTTGTCTACACAAAAGGTTATTTGCAATAAGCAATTAACTTACCTGTGTAACTCACACAAAATGCGAGAGGAACTTAGCAGGCCAGTCAACATCGATGGCAAAAAATACTGTCGATGTTTCAGGCCAAGACCCTTTGGCAGGACTGGAGAAACACCAGGCGATAGGTGAAACCTGGAGGGGGAGGGATGAAGCAAAGAGCTAGGAAGCTGATTGGTGAAAGAGACAGAAAGCCAAGGAAGAAAGAAAAGGGGGGGGGGAGCACCAGAGAGAGGCGATGGGCAGGCAAGGAGATAACATGAGAGAGAGAAAAGGGGATGGGAAATAGTGAGGGGGGGAGGAGGCATCACTGGAAGTTAGAGAAATCAATGTTCATGCCATCAGGTTGGAGGCTACCCAAATGGAATATCATATGTTGTTCCTCCAACCTAAGGGTGGCCTTATCACGACAGTGGAGGAGGCCATGGATGGGCATACTGGAATGGGAAGTGAAATTAAAATGGGTGGCCACTGGGAGATCCCTTATCTGTACCCTCCCTGGAGCCGTGAGGCAGCAGCACTAACTGCTACACCACCAGACTGATTAACATTGGACAAAGCTGTTAAATATTTTTAGGTAGGAATAACCAGAATCGATAAGAACAAAATATCTATTAGGAGGCAGACCAGTGGGTTACGGTTGGGAGGGGGAAGGGGAAGAGTCAGGTAATAGAGAGTACCCCGGTGGCTGTGCCCCTTGACAACAGGTACTCCTGTTTGAGTACTGTTGGGGGGGACAGCTTACCCGGGGGAAGCGACAGTGGCCGTGCCTCCGGCACAGTCTGGCCCTGTAGCTCAGAAGGGTAGGGAAAGGAAGAGGAGGGCAGTTGTAATAGGGGACTCGATAGTAAGGGGGTCAGATAGGCGATGTGGACGCAGTCCAGAGACCCAGATTGTAGTTTGCCTCCCTGGTGCCAGGGTCCGGGATGTTTCTGATCGTGTCCAAGATATCCTGAAGTGGGAGGGTGAGGAGCCAGAGGTCGTGATACATATAGGTACCAATGACATAGGTAGGAAAAGGGAAGAGGTCCTGAAAGGAGAATATAGGGAGCTAGGAAGGGAGCTGAGAAAAAGGACTGCAAGGTTAGTAATCTCGGGATTACTGCCTGTGCCACGTGACAGTGAGAGTAGGAATGCAATGAGGTGGAGGATAAATGCGTGGCTGAAGGATTGGAGCAGGGGGCAGGAATTCAAGTTTTTGGATCATTGGGACCTCTTTTGGCGCAGGCGTGACCTGTACAAAAAGGACGGGTTACACTTGAATCCTAGGGGGACCAATATCCTGGCAGGGAGATTAGCGAGGGCTACTGAGGTGACTTTAAACTAGAATGGTTGGGGGGTGGGAATCAAATTAAAGAGGCTAGGCGAGAGGAGGTTAGTTCACAACAGGAGGATGGGAACAAGTGCAGAGAGACAGAGGGGTGTAAAATGAGGGTAGAAGCAAAAAGTAGTAAGGTGAAAAGTAAAAGTGGCAGGCCGACAAATCCAGGGCAAAAATCAAAAAGGACCACTTTTCAACATAATTGTATAAGGGCTAAGAGAGTTGTAAAGGCGTGCCTGAAGGCTTTGTGTGTCAATGCAAGGAGCATTCGTAACAAGGTGCATGAATTAAAAGTGTAGATTGTTATTAATGAATATGATATAGTTGGGATCACAGAGACATGGCTCCAGGGTGACCAAGGATGGGAGCTCAACATTCAGGGATATTCAATATTCAGGAGGGATGGACATGAAAGAAAAGGAGGTGGGGTGGCGTTGCTGGTTAGAGAGGAGATTAACGCAATAGAAAGGAAGGACATAAGCCGGGAAGATGTGGAATCGATATGGGTAGAGCTGCGTAACACTAAGGGGCAGAAAACGCTGGTGGGAGTTGTGTACAGGCCACCTAACAGTAGTAGTGAGGTTGGGGATGGTATTAAACAGGAAATTAGAAATGTGTGCAATAAAGGAACAGCAGTTATAATGGGTGACTTCAATCTACATGTAGATTGGGTGAACCAAATTGGTAAGGGCGCTGAGGAAGAGGATTTCTTGGAATGTATGCGGGATGGTTTTTTGAACCAACATGTTGAGGAACCAACTAGAGAGCAGGCTATTCAAGACTGGGTATTGAGCAATGAGGAAGGGTTAATTAGCAATCTTGTCATGAGAGGCGCCTTGGGTAAGAGTGACCATAATATAGTGGAATTCTTCATTAAGATGGAGAGTGACATAGTTAATTCAGAAACAAAGGTTCTGAACTTAAAGAAGGATAACTTTGAAGGTATGAGACGAGAATTAGCTAAGATAGACTGGCAAATGACACTTAAAGGGTTGACGGTGGAAATGCAATAGCAAGCATTTAAAGATCGCATGGATGAACTACAACAATTGTTCATCCCAGTTTGGCAAAAGAATAAATCAAGGAAGATAGTGCACCCGTGGCTGACAAGGGAAATTAGGGATAGTATCAATTCCAAAGAAGAAGCATACAAATTAGCCAGAAAAAGTGGCTCACCTGAGGACTGGGAGAAATTTAGAGTTCAGCAGAGGAGGACAAAGGGCTTAATTAGGAAGGGGGAAAAAGATTATGAGAGAAAACTGGCAGGGAACATAAAAACTGACTGTAAAAGCTTTTATAGATATGTGAAAAGAAAAGGATTGGTTAAGACAAATGTAGGTCCCATACAGACAGAAACAGATGAATTGATTATGGGGAGCAAGGACATGGCAGACCAATTGATTAATTACTTTAGTTCTGTCTTCACTAAGGAGGACATAAATAATCTTCCGGAAATAGTAGGGGACAGAGGGTCCAGTGAGATGGAGGAACTGAAGGAAATACATGTTAGTAGGGAAGTGGTGTTAGGTAAATTGAAGTGATTAAAGGCACATAAATCCCCAGGGCCAGATGGTCTGCATCCCAGAGCGCTTAAGGAAGTAGCCCAAGAAATAGTGGATGCATTAGTGATAATTTTTCAAAACTCTTTAGATTCTGGACTAGTTCCTGCGGATTGGAGGGTGGCTAATATAACCCCACTTTTTAAAAAAGGAGGGAGAGAGGAACGAGGGAATTATAGACCGATTAGCCTAACATCGGTGGTGGGGAAACTGCTAGAGTCAGTTATCAAAGATGTGATAACAGCACATTTGGAAAGCGATGAAATCATTGGACAAAGTCAGCATGGATTTATGAAAGGAAAATCATGTCTGACGAATCTCATAGAATTTTTTGAGGATGTAACTAGTAGAGTGCATAGGGGAGAACCAGTGGATGTGGTATATTTGGATTTTCAAAAAGCTTTTGACAAGGTCCCACACAGGAGATTAGTGTGCAAACTTAAAGCACACGGTATTGGGGGTAAGGTATTGATGTGGATAGAGAATTGGTTGGCAGACAGGAAGCAAAGAGTGGGAATAAATGGGACCTTTTCGGAATGGCAGGCAGTGACTAGTGGGGTACTGCAAGGCTCAGTGCTGGGACCCCAGTTGTTTACAATATATATTAATGACTTGGATGAGGGAATTAAATGCAGCATCTCCAAGTTTGCGGATGACACGCAGCTGGGCGGCAGTGTTAGCTGTGAGGATTATGCTAAGAGGATGCAGGGTGACTTGGATAGGTTAGGTGAGTGGGCAAATTCATGGCAGATGCAACTTAATGTGGATAAATGTGAAGTTATCCACTTTGGTGGCAAAAACAGGAAAACAGATTATTATCTGAATGGTGGCCGATTAGGAAAAGGGGAGGTGCAACGAGACCTGGGTGTCATTATACACCAGTCATTGAAAGTGGGCATGCAGGTACAGCAGGCGGTGAAAAAGGCGAATGGTATGCTGGCATTTATAGCAAGAGGATTCGAGTACAGGAGCAGGGAGGTACTACTGCAGTTGTACAAGGCCTTGGTGAAACCACACCTGGAGTATTGTGTGCAGTTTTGGTCCCCTAATCTGAGGAAAGACATCCTTGCCATAGAGGGAGTACAAAGAAGGTTCACCAGATTGGTTCCTGGGATGGCAGGACTTTCATATGATGAAAAACTGGATGAACTAGGCTTATACTCGTTGGAATTTAGAAGATTGAGGGGGGATCTGATTGAAACGTATAAAATTCTAAAGGGATTGGACAGGCTTGATGCAGGAAGATTGTTCCCGATGTTGGCTAAGTCCAGAATGAGGGGTCACAGTTTGAGGATAAAGGGGAAGTCTTTTAGGACCAAGATTAGGAAAAACTTCTTCACACAGAGAGTGGTGAATCTGTGGAATTCTCTGCCACAGGAAACAGTTGAGGCCAGTTCATTGGCTATATTTAAGAGGGAGTTAGATATGGCCCTTGTGGCTGAAGGGATCAGGGGGTATGGAGGGAAGGCTGGTGCAGGGTTCTGAGTTGGATAATCAGCCATGATCATACTGAATGGCGGTGCAGGCTCGAAGGGCCGAATGGCCTACTTCTGCACCTATTTTCTATGTTTCTATGTTTCTATCTCATTCAGTATATTCAAACTTACAGAAGTTCCTTGATAGGCACAGAAGAGTGTACGGGAGTAATATACTGGCATTGATTGAGGTTGAATTCCAGGCAGAATACAGAGAGAAAGATCTGGCCCTATTGGTGGAAAATGAGATCAATGTACATGAGTAAATGGTTAGCATGAATATGATATGCCAAAGGGCTTTCACTGTGCTGCAGCACTCCAAGATCCATGTAGGATCATCCACTTTGGTATCAGAAAGAAAGATTATCTTTTAAAAGGTGATAATTTGAAAAGTGTTGGTCACCAGGGGAACCTGGTTGTCCTTGTATTCCATTACTGAACACTTATGAACAAATTCAGCAAGCAATTAGGACAGTAGGTTTCTCTTGGAAGGAGATTTCCGTATAAGAAGAGAGACATATTGCTGTGTTACATAGAGATTATATCTGGAACAATGAACACCTTACCCAGGGGTGATGACTTCTTGAACTCCTTACCTAAGGGTGATACCTCCTTGTACTTGATCCCCAGTGGAGACGAATCCTTAAACCCCTTACCCAAGGGTGAAGAATCATTGAACTTCTTACCCAGTGGAGATGAATCCTTGAACTCCAAACCCAGTGGTGCCTCATTCAGGGAGTACGTTCAAAATGGAGATCAATAGATATAAGTTGTAGTCTAAGAAATTATACACTCTTAAACTTGTTGGATAATGCAACAGACACAAAGGACCAAAGACTGCCACTCTTTGAAGACTTGCCTCAGGCAGGTTGGTTTTACTAACTTGGAGAAGATAATTTTTTAACCAGTGGGAACAATATCAATTGCAAGTTGTATGTGATCCGGACAACAAATATATTAGTGTCACAAATGTGAATGCAAATGCTGAATAATGAAGGATCTCAGCCCAAAACATGAACTGTCCATTTCTGTCCCACAGATGCTACCTGACCTGCTGAGTTCCTCCAGCATTTTGTGTGTGTCGAATGGATTGGTGTTGCTCTATTGTCATTGGGTCAGAATCCCGGTAGTCCCAGTGGTACAGTTGAAGCTCTTTTTCAGAAGGACTCACTGTCATCTTCTTAAAGGAGGCTTAGGGAAGGCAAATAGTGAAAACAGTCACATCCAGCACTAGACTACCCCCTGTCATCTCGTTATTTCTTTGGGGACACTGTCTCTGCTCCATTCAATAGCTTCAGATGAATGTGATTAGATTTCCTCCCTTCACCTTTGCTGGGACTCTCTGGTTGCAATAGGGAATGATATACGTACCAGTGGAGCCCACTGAGCGACAGAGTAATAAAACCATAAGACATAGTAGCAGATTTAGGCCACTCAGCTCATCGTGTCACTCTCCTGCCTTCTTCCCGTAACGTTTGACTCCCTGACAAATCAAGAACCTACCAACCTCTGCTTTAAACATACTCAGTTTTTTGCCCATCACAGCCATCCATTGCCATGAATTTCACAGATTCACCACCCTCTGGCTAATGAAATTCCTTATCATCTCCGTTCTAAATGGACACCCCTCTGGTCCTAGACTCACACATTAAAGGAAACATCCTCTCTACATCCATTCAATCTAGGCCTTTCGATATTTGATAGATCAATGAGATTCCCCCTCAGAGATGAGATTCTTGCTTTTTCTGAAATAGTCTATCCCTTTATTTCTTCTACCAAAGTGCATAACCGTATACTTCCCTGCACTATTGTCCACCTGTACTTCATTGCCCATTCTCCCACAAGGTTCCAAGTCCTTCTACAGACACCCTGCTTCCTCAACACTACCAGCCCCTCCACCTTTTTTTGTATCATCTGCAAATTTAGCCACAAACCCATCAATTGAGTCAACCAAATCATTGACATAGAACGTGAAAAGAAGCAGTCCTAAAACCGGTCCCCGCAGAACACCACTGGTAACCGACAGCCAACCAGAATAGGCCCTCTTGTAACATCTTTGAAAATCTGAGTAAACAACATCCACTAACTCTCTTTTGTTTATTGTGCCTGCTAATTCCTCAAAGACCATAAGACAAAGGAGCAGAAGTAGGCCATTCGGCCCATCGAGTCTGCTCCGCCATTTTATCATGAGCTGATCCATTCTCCCATTTAGTTCCATTCCCCCGCTTTCTCACCATAACCTTTGATGCCCCGGCTACTCAGATACCTATCAATCTCTGCCTTAAATACACCCAATGACTTGACCTCCACTGCCACCTGTGGCAACAAATTCCACAGATTCACCACCCTCTGACTAAAAAAATTTCTTTGCATCTGTTCTGAATGGGCGCCCTTCAATCCTTAAGTCATGCCCTCTCGTACTAGACTCCCCCACCATGGGAAACAACTTTGCCACATCCACTGTCCATGCCTTTCAACATTCAAAATGTTTCTATGAGGTCTCCCCTCATTCTTCTAAACTCCAAGGAATACAGTCCAAGAGCGGACAAACGTTCCTCATATGTTAACCCTCTCATTCCCGGAATCATTCCAGTGAATCTTCTCTGAAACCTCTCTAATGTCAACACATCCTTTCTTAAATAAGGAGACCAAAACTGCCCACAGTACTCCAAGTGAGGTCTCACCAGCACCTTATAGAGCCTCAACATCACACCCCTGCTCCTATACTCTATTCCTCTAGAAATGAATACCAACATTGCATTCGCCTTCTTCACCACTGACTCAACCTGGAGGATATCCTGCATGAGGACTCCTAAGTCCCATTGCATCTCAGAACTTTGAATTCTCTCTCCATTTAAATAATAGTCTGCCCATTTATTTCTTCTACTAAAGTGCATAACCATACACTTTCCAACATTGTATTTCATTTGCCACTTCTTTGCCCATTCTCCCAATCTATCCAAGTCTCTCTGCAGACTGTTTCCTCAGCACTACCAGCCCCTCCACCTATCTTTGTATCATCAGCAAACTTAGCCACAAAGCCATCTATCCCATAATCCGAATTGTTGATGTACAACGAAGAAAGAAGCGGCCCCAACACGGACCCCTGTGGAACACCACTGCTAACCAGCAGCCAACCAGAATGGGATCTCTTTATTCCCACTCTGTTTCCTGCCAATCAGCCAATGCTCTATCCACGTATGTAACTTTCCCAGTAATTCCATGGGCTCTTATCTTGTTTAGCAGCGTCATGTGTGGCACCTTGTCAAAGGCCTTCTGAAAATCCAAATACACAACATCTACAACATCTCCCTTGTCTAGCCTACTTGTAATTGCCTCAAAAAATTGCAAAAGGTTTGTCAGGCAGGATTTTCCTTTAAGGAAACCATTCTGGGTTTTGCCTATCTTGTCATATGCCTCCAGGTACTCTGTAACCTCATCCTTGACAATCAACTCCAACAACTTCCCAACCACCGATGTCAAGCTAACAGGTCTATAATTTCCTTTTTGCTTTCTTGCCCCCTTCTTAAATAGCGGAGTGACATTTGCAATCTTCCAGTACTCCAGAACCATGCCAAAATCTTACCAACTTTTGAAAGATCATTGCTAATGCCTCCGCAATCTCCACAGCTATTTCCTTCAGTACACAAGGGTGCATTCCATCTGGTCCGGGAGATTTATCTACCCTTAGACTATTCAGCTTCCTGAGTACTTTCTCTGTCGTAATTGTGACTGCGCACACTTCTCTTCCCTACCACCCTTGAGTGTCTGGTATACTGCTGATGTCTTCCTCAGTGAAGACTGATGCAAAATACTCGTTCATTTCCTCCGCCATCTCCTTATCTCCCATTACAATTTCTCCAGCATCATTTTCTATTGGTCCTATATCTACTCTCACCTGTCTTTTACTCTTTATATACTTGAAAAAGCTTTTAGTATCCTCTTTGATATTATTTGCTAGCTTCTTTTCATAGTTCATCTTTCCCTCTTAATGACCTTTCTAATTTCCTTTTGTAAGCTTTTAAGAACTTCCCAATCCTGTCTTCCCACTGATTTTTGCTTCCTTGTATGTCCTCCCCTTTGCTTTAACTTTGGCTTTGACTTCTCTTGTCAGCCACAGTTGCATCCTTTTTCCATTCGAAAATTTCTTTTTTGGAATATACCTGTCTTGCATCTTCCTCACTTCTCACATAAACTCCAGCCACTGCTGCTCTGCCGTCCTTCCCGCTAGTGTCTCTTTCCAGTCAACTCTGGCCAGTTCCTCTCTCATGCCACTGCAACTTCCTTTACTCCACTGAAATACTGACGCATCAGATTTCGGCTTCTCTTTTTCAAATTTCACAGTGAACTCAATCATGTTATGATCACTGCCTCCTAAGGGTTCCTTCACCTCAATCTCTCTAATCACCTTCGGTTCATTACACAATACCCAATCCAGTACATCCGATCCCCTAGTGGGCTCAACAACCTGTTCTAAAAAGCCATCTGGTAGACATTCTCTCTTGAGATCCAGTGCCGACCTGATTTTCCCAATCCGCTCGCATGTTAAAATCCCCCACTTTTATCATAACACTTCCCTTCTGACAAGCTTTTTCTATTTCCTGTTGTAATTTGTAGTCCACATCACTGCAGCTGTTTGGAGGCCTGTATATAACTGCCATCAAGGTCCATTTACCCCTGCAATTTCTTAGCTCAACCTATAAAGATTCTGTACCTTCCGATCCGATGTCACCTCTTTCTAATCATTTCTTACCAATAAAGCCACGCCACCCCCTCTGCCTACCTGCCTATCCTTCCAATACACCGTGTCTCCTTGGATGTTCAGCTCCCAGAGACATGCATCCTTTAGCCATGTCTCAGTGATGGCCACAATATCATACCTGCCAATCTGTAGCTGTACGACAAGATCATCCACCCTATTCGTTATGCTGTGTGCATTTAAGTATAACACCTTACGACCAGTATTTGGTACTTTTCACTTTGATTTAACTGCAACTTTATTGCACTGCAACTCATCCCAATGGCTGCAAATTTGCCCCATCACCTGCCTGTCCTTCCTGACATCATTACTGCTCACTATCTTAGATTTATTTCTGTTTTCCCCCTCCTCCGCTCTATCATTCCGGTTCCCATCCCCCTGCCAAATTAGTTTAAACCCTCCCTAACAGCTCTATTAAAACTTCCCACCAGGATATTGGTCCCCTTTGGGTTCAGGTGTAACCCGACCTTTTGGAACAGGTCATACTTCCCCCAGAAGAGATCCCGATAATCCAAGAATCTGAAGCCCTGCCCCCTGCACCAGTCTCTCAGCCATGTATTCATCTGCCTGATCCTACTATTCCTGACCTGGCTAGCACGTGGCACAGGTAGCAGTCCTGAGATTACTACCCTGGAGGTCTTGCTTCTCAACTTCCTTCCTAACTCCCGGTAATCTCTCTTCAGGACCTCCTCCCTTTTCCTATCTATGTCATTGGTACCAACATGTATCAAGACAGCTGGCTGCTCGCCCTCTTCCTTCAGAATATTCTGGACTCAATCCGAGACATCCTGTACCCTGGTACCTGGGAGGCAACACACCATGTGGGTATCTCTATCAGGCTCACAGAATCTCCTGTCCGTTCCCTTGACTATGGAATCCCCTATGACTACCGCATTCCTCTTCTCCCTCCTTCTCTCCTGCACAACAGCACCAGGCTCAGTGCCAGAGACCAGGTCACCATGGCCGTTCCCTGTCAGGTCATCCCACTCAACAGCATCCAAAGTGATATACTTGTTGCTGAGGGGGGGAACCACAGGGGTGCTCTCCACTATCAGGGTATTTTCCTTCCCTCTCCTGACAGTCACCCAGTTCTCTGACCCCTGTAGCCTAGGGATGACTACCTCCCTGTAGCTCCTGTCTATCACCTCTTCACTTTCCCTGATAAGCAGTAGGTCATCAAGCTGCAGCTCCAGATCCCTAATACCGTCTCTGAGGAGCTGCATCTCGGTGCACCTGGCGCAGATGTGGCCATCAGGGAGGCTGGAGGTCTCCCAGGATGCACACATCTGACACCCTGAACAAAGCACTAACCCTGCAGACATGCTACCTAATTCTACAGGAATGAAACAAGGAAAAATAAGTCTACTCACCCACTTACCTTGCCAAACACACGAACTTTTTAAACCGTTAGCTCCGCCCGTTAGCTATGTGAGCCCTGCTGTTCCTCTGTCTGTCCAGGCCGATTCACCGAGAGGGAAAAAAAAAAGTTGGTGCCTTGCTCTCACTTCTTCCCGTTACTGCCCAAGCCCATCGAGCCAAAGCCCTACACTCTGCTGCCACTCACTCCACTGCCTTCTCTGACTGCTGCCCGCTGTATAGGGTGGTCTCCTTTTTAAACACTCCGCACTGTCCTGAGATTGTCCTGCACAGTCTCGTCCTTCTTGTACTCGAAGTTTTTTTTTAAAAACTGCCTTCCTTCAGAATTTAGCTCTCACGCCGTCCTTCTTGCCCCGATCCAAAAATGATTTCCAACAGGTAAGATTTCCCTGAAGGAAACCTTGCCTACTTTATCACGTGCCTCCAAGTACTCCAAAACCTCATACTTAATAATCACTCCAACCTCTTCCCAACCACTGAAGGCAGGCTGAATGAGTTACAGGAGATGTGAATGGGAGAGGGATAAGTGGAGGACCTGAATGAAATCTGAATCCAGCAGAAGAGAGAGCAGCAGATTTAGAGTGTTGGAAATGTGGCTGCAAAACTGGAGTGGCTGATTATGCAAAATTGTTGAGTTCAGTGCAGAGCTTGGTGTTGAGGTAGAGGCTGCAGTGCTGCTCCCAGCAATGACAGAGGTCAGAATGGAAAATTAAATTGAGAAGTAACTGAAGTCTTGGCTCACCCCTGCACACGTTAGCTTTCTCGGGATAATGGCATTCACATTATGAGCACCAAATGGAGTAAGCCCCAAAAGCAGATGTTAATTTTCCTGCAGCTGCTCGTGAAAGAGCTGTGAGATATGTATGTGTATTGCAGAAGATGAGAGAATGAATTAGAATGCCTCAGAGGAAATGCCCATTTGACGATTGAAAGAGGTGGGGAGGATGTGACTGGAGATTGTGTCAAGCTGGAGATGTTGGGAACTACAGTGAAAATTCTGTTGAAACTGGAGGCCTGTGGGTACGAGCACGTGGAATCCAATCCTTGTAAACAGCAGGACAAAACTGAGAGCAGAATCACATAGATCACAGAATGGTTGCTGCACAAAGTCATGCTTCCACTCCCTGGATTGTCTCCATCGCACTGCAATTTTTCTTTCTTTCGATGTTTGAAGTTTGATGTATTCAATATATTTATTGATTATCAAAGTACATATATGTCACCTCATACAACCCTATATTTTCTTGTGGACATTCACAGTAAATATAAATAAGCAAAACAAATAATAATATAAACAACAAATATCAAGAACATGAGATGAAGAGCCCTTGAAAGTGAGTCCATTGGTTGTGGGAACAGTTTAGTGTTGGGGTGAAGTTGATTGAAGTTATCCCCTTGGGTTCAAGAGCCTGATAGTTGAGGGGGGGGGGGTCATACAGTAACTGTTTGTGAACCTGGTGATAAGAGTCCTCAGGTTTCTGTACCACCTTCCTGGTGGTAGCAGCGAGAAGAGAGCATAGCCTGGGTGGTGGGGTTCTTTGGTGATAGATTCTGCTTTTCTGTGACAATGCTCCATGTAGGTGTGCTCACTGGTGGGGAGGGCTTCATCCATGATGGACTGGGCTGTTCCACTAACTTTTGTAGGATTTTCTGTTCTAGGACATTCGTGTTTCCATACCAGGCCGTGATGCAACTAGATACTCTCCACCATTCATCTATTGAAGTTTGTCAAAGTTTTTGATGACATGCTGAATCTTTGCAAACTTCCAAGAAAGTAGAGGCACTGTGCTTTCTTTGTAATGGCACTTACATGCTGGACCCAGGATAGATCCTCTGAAATGGTAAAACTGAGGAATTTCAAGTTGCTGTCCCTCTCCACCTCTGGAATATCACAATGAAGACTAGCTCATGGACCTCCGGTTTCCTCCTCCTGAAGCCAATAAGCAGTTCCTTGATCTTGTTAGCATTGATTGAGAGGATGTTGTGGTACATCTCAGCCAGATTTTCAGTCTTTCTCCTATATGCTGATAGGTCAGCAGCTTGGATTCGGCCTACGACAGTGGTATTGTTAGCAAACTTGAATATGGCATTAGAGCTGTGCTTAGCCTCACAGTTATAAGTATAAAGTGGGTAGAGCATGAAGCCAAGCACACAGCCTTCTAGTGCACCTGTATATATAGATATACCGCTTTTTATTGAATGTTGCAGTTGAATCTGCTTCCACTACACCCCAAACAACCTACCTCTTGTCATTTTAGTTTTTTAGAATCACCTTACAAATTAATTCCTGGCCCCTCCATGAAGAGAAACTGTTCTTGCTAACTGTATTAGACAGTGTTCATGATTTTAAATATTATCTCATGTTGAAGGAGGAAAGGAATATGGTGTTAGTACAGGAAGTGATAGTGTGGTGAGAAGGATCAGCCATGATCTTATTGATTGAGTGAGAGTAGCCTGTTGCAGTTTCAATTTCTTATATATTTATGAAAAGGAAGTGAACTGGTTACATACAACGAAGGCACACAGAGTGGGAATTGTCCTAACATGGAATCAAGATCGATAATGTAAATTATTTTAAAACTTTCTATACAGGCAATTTCTGATTAATTCTGGGAAGATGATAATTCCATGTTTACAACCTTTGTGCCCCATCATGGGAAATTGACCCAAACAATACCCGTGAGACAATTATTCCTTTGGCTTTCCCACCAGGTGAATTTGGAGAGGTGTGCAGTGGGCATCTCAAGCTACCTGGAAAGAGGGAAATATTTGTGGCTATCAAGACATTAAAATCTGGTTACACAGAGAAGCAGAGACGGGATTTCCTGAGTGAAGCAAGCATCATGGGACAATTTGATCATCCGAACGTCATACATCTGGAAGGAGTGGTCACCAAAAGCAGCCCAGTAATGATCATCACAGAGTTCATGGAGAATGGTTCACTGGATTCCTTCCTCAGGGTAAGACGATCAGCTACTGTGTGTTCTTTCAGGAGATATCAGACAGTTTTCTATTGAAACAGAAATTGAAAACCCTTCCAATTCGATCTGTTTCCATCAGCAAATAGACAAAGACATCTAGCACTTCCTTACTAGAGTGTATTACAGAGGATCTTCACTCAGAAAAGAACACCAGGACAACTCAATGCAGGAATACCATGTCTGTGCTAAATGATGTCAGTCTGATTACTTCCATTTGCCTGCACTTGGTCTATACCACACAATACATTGCCTGTATACCTGCCTGCCTAGATATCTCTTACACATCACTATTTATCTGCTATCTGCACCCTCCCTGATACCACATTCTAGGCACCTACACTGAGGAAAAAAAAAAGCTTACCCTGCAGATCTCTTGAACTTTTTCCCTCTCATCTTGAAGTTATCTCCTCCAGTATTTCACACTTCCTTCCTGGGAAAAACTCCCTCTATCCTATGTATGCCTCTTATTATTTTATATAGTTCTGTCAAGTATCCCTCAGCATCTGATGCGCCAGAGAAAACAGTCCAAGTTTGTTCAAATGATGCTTTTAGCCAATATGTTCTAACTCATGCAGCATGCTGCAAACTATTTCTAAATCCTCTCCAAAGGCTCCACATCCTACCCGTAATGGTGTGATGAGAACTGCAGATAATACTCCACATATACTCCACAGGCTGAGGGGAGCAGACACCAACAGAATCAAACTCATAAGGCCAGTGAGGTTGTAGGGATGGAACTGGACTCTCTGACGGTGGTGTCTGAAAAGAGGATGCTGTCCAAGTTGCATGCCATCTTGGTCAATGTCTCCCATCCACTACATAATGTACTGGGTGGGCACAGGAGTACATTCAGCCAGAGACTTATTCCTCCGAGATGCAGCACAGAGCGTCATAGGAAGTCATTCCTGCCTGTGGCCATCAAACTTTACAACTCCTCCCTTGGAGGGCCAGGCACCCTGAGCCAATAGGCTGGGCCTGGACTTATTTCCTGGCATAATTTACATATTACTATTTAACTATTTATGGTTCTATTACTATTTATTATTTATGGTGCAACTGTAAGGAAAACCAATTTCCCCCGGGATCAATAAAGTATGACTATGACTATGACTGTGACATATGACCCAACTAAAGTTTTATACAGCTGCAGCACATCTTCCCAACTTCTGCACTCAATGCTCCAATCAATAAAGGCAAGCCTACCAGGGAAAAGGCTATCTTAGTTTGAGTATTGTCTGTCTTAGATTTTATTAGTCAGCTTAACATAAACAAACCCTTAGGAAGCAGTGATCGTTATATGATTAAATTCATTTTGCAATTTAAGAAGGAGAAGCCCAAATCACATGTATGGGATATAGAGGCATGAGAGAAGAGCTTGCCAAGTGGATTCTTCAGGGATATTGGAGGGTATATTTAAAGCGAAAGTTGATAGATCCCTGATTAGTCGGGGCATCAACGGATGGTGAGAGGTAAATGGGGTTGAGTAGGATCTGTGTTCCGCCATGATGAAATGGTAGAGCCGACCTGATGGGCTGAATGGCCTAATTCTGCTCCTAAGTCTTATGGTCTTAACCATGTCATACACCTTCTTTCCCATTCATTCGACTTGTGACCACGTTCAGGGAGCTATGGTCTTGCACACCAAGATTCCACTATACATTAATGCACTTCAGAGTCCTGGCCACAATTCGATCCGAAACATTAAAACACATTGCTAACAACGTGGATTCTACTATTGATTCTATTGGAACACCACTGATTACCGCCAGGGTGGCACAATGCTCTACAGTACCAGCACACCAGGTTCAATTCCTGCGGCTCTCTGTTAGGAGTTTATACATTCTTCCTGTCATCATGCTGGTTTCCTCCAAGTGCTCTGGTTTCCTCCCGGAATTCAAAAAAAACATACTGGTTGGTGGGTTAATTGGGCATTGTAAATTGTCCGGTGATGAGGCTCGGATTAAATCGGGGGATTTCTGGGCAGTGCAGCTGGAAGGGCCGGAAGGGTCTATTCTGCACTGTATCTCAATATATATAAAAAATTAATTACAAACTTCTAGTCAGGGTAACAGCCCTCCACCACTACCCTATGGCTTCTAAGACCAAGCCAAATGTGTATCCAAACTCACTGTGAATCCCATGTTACTACTTAAACATCTGGACCAGCCTAATCTGATTCCATGGTACTCCGTGAGAAACAACTGTCAGGTCACCAAGCATGCAGAAAGATTTAACGTTATAAGACCATAAGACCATAAGACAAAGGAGCAGAAGTTGGCCATTCGTCCCATCGAGTCTGCTCCGCCATTTTATCATGAGCTGATCCATTCTCCCATTTAGTTCCACTCCCCTGCCCTTTCACCATAACCTTTGATGCCCTAGCTACTCAGATACCTATTAATCTCTGCCTTAAATACACCCAATGACTTATTCTCCACTGCTGCCCGTGGCAACAAATTCCATAGATTCACCACCCTCTGACTAAAAAAATTTCTTCGCATTTCTGTTCTGAATGGGCGCCCTTCAATCCTTAAGTTATGCCTTCTCGTACTAGACTCCCCCATCATGGGAAACAATTTTGACACATCCACTCTATCCATGCCTTTCAACATTCAAAATGTTTCTATGAGGTCTCCCCTCATTCTTCTAAACTCCAAGGAATACAGTCCAAGAGCGGACAAACGTTCCTCATGTATTAACCCTCTCATTCCCGGAATCATTCTAGTGAATCTTCTCTGTATCCTCTCCAACGTCAGCACATCCTTTCTTAAATAAGGAGACCAAAACTGCCCACAGTACTCCAAGTGAGGTCTCACCAGCATCTTATAGAGCCTCAACATCACATCCCTGCTCCTATACTCTATTCCTCTAGAAATGAATGCCAACATTGCATTCGCTTTCTTCACCACCGACTCAACCTGGAGGTTAACCTTAAGGGTATCCTGTACGAGGACTCCCAAGTCCCATTGCATCTCAGAACTTTGAATTCTCTTCCCATTTAAATAATAGTCTGCCTGTTTATTTCTTCTGCCAAAGTGCATAACCATACACTTTCCAACATTATATTTCATTTGCCATTTCCTTGCCCATTCTTCCAATCTGTCCAAGTCTCTCTGCAGCTCTCCATTTCCTCAGCACTACCGGCCCCTCCACCTATCTTCGTATTGTCAGCAAACTTAGCCACAAAGCCATCTATTCCATGATCCAAACCGTTGATGTACAATGTAAAAAGAAGCGGCCCCAACAGGGACCCCTGTTGAACACCACTGGTAACCGGCAGCCAACCAGAATAGGATCCCTTTATTCCCACTGTCTGTTTCCTGCCAATCAGCCATTGCTGTATCCACGTATGTAACTTTCCCATAATTCCATGGGTTCTTATCTTGTTAAGTAGCCTCATGTGTGTCACCTTGTCAAAGGCCTTCTGAAAATCCAAATATACAACATCCACTGCATCTCCCTTGTCTAGCCTACTCGTAATTTCCTCAAAAAATTGTAATAGGTTTGTCAGGCAGGATTTTCCTTTAAGGAACCCATGCTGAGTTCTGCCTATCTTATCATATGCCTCCAGGTACTCTGTAACCTCATCCTTGACAATCGACTCCAACAACTTCCCAACCACCGATGTCAAGCTAACAGGTCTATAATTTCCTTTTTGCTTTCTTGCCCCCTTCTTAAATAGCGGAGTGACATTTGCAATCTTCCAGTCCTCCGGAACCATGCCAGAATCTATCGACTTTTGAAAGATCATCGCTAATGCCTCCGCAATCTCCACAGCTATGTAGTTATGGTAATACCTTTTCATTTTTATTTTTCAGCAAAATGATGGGCAGTTCACAGTTATACAGCTGGTTGGAATGCTGCGAGGAATCGCTGCTGGGATGAAATATCTGGCAGAAATGAGCTACGTGCACAGAGACCTGGCAGCCCGCAATATACTCGTTAACAGCAACCTTGTGTGCAAGGTTTCTGACTTTGGATTGTCCAGGTTCCTAGAGGAAGACACATCAGACCCAACATATACAAGTGCTTTGGTAAATCACACCATTAAAAATTATCAATGAGTTTGGGTAGTATTGCATGTTCTTCGCAAAAGTTCTTGCCCCTACCCCCCAACAAACCCTGTCTTCTCCACTTGGTCTTGTGCCAATATTTTTGCTATTTATCAATTTATCTTGTGCCTTATTCTTTACATTGATGCCACCATCCATGCTCCTTGTTAGAATGAAGGAAGTGGTTCAAGATTCTGATATCAGTAGCAAATAATATTCATTTGGAGTTTTCAAACAATTTTTCTTTTAACAATAAAACAGCTGCAAAGCCATGAAGCAGTAGCA
The DNA here is from genome assembly GCF_963921235.1 of Mobula hypostoma. Taxonomy (NCBI): domain Eukaryota; kingdom Metazoa; phylum Chordata; class Chondrichthyes; order Myliobatiformes; family Myliobatidae; genus Mobula; species Mobula hypostoma. The sequence goes on along the minus strand of NC_086121.1, from coordinate 45,875,269 downwards.
CAACTGAAAGTATAAATGTTTTGTGGCAACTCCATCCTGTTTCTTGTTACCATACTGAAGCCATTTGTCTTCTGTACAGCATAACTTGGTCATCTGTTTCTTCTCCCAGAAATGTTTCCTCATTATATTTTTAAATGGCTTTCCCTTTCTTCTTAGACTGTAGCTCTTGATCCTGGGCTCCCCAGCCACTGGGCAGCCCTCCTATGTCTAAACTTTTTTTAACTTGTTCGAACTTTTTCCTATGTCTAAATTGTTTGGTCCTGTTCGAACCTTTTCCTATGTCGTAACTGTCTGGTTACTGTCCACAATTCAAAAAAAAAACATACTGGTTGGTGGGTCATTGTAAATTGTCCTGTGATTAGGCTCGGATTAATTTGGGGGATTTAGTAGGTTTCTGTGAGATTTCCTCTAACTCTTCTAAACTCTGAATAAAATCATCCTAACTGAATCAGTCTTCAGGGATCAGTCTGGGAAGGCTTGCTGAACTCCTTCTATCACAAAAAAGTCTTTCTGTAATTAATATCAAAACTGCATATGATACTCAAGCTCCAGTCTCACCAAGGTCCTATACAATTGTAGCAAGACATCCTGCTCTTGTCCCCAAATCCTCTCACTGACAAGGCCACTGTACAATTTGCCTCCATATCTGCCTTCTGCATTTACATGCTGCTGTGCAACAGCTGGTCCATGAGGGCAACTAAGTCTTGTTGTGCCTCCCCCTTTCCCCAATTTATCACCATTCTAATAATGATCTACCTCAGGGGTCCCCAACCTTTTTTGCACTGCGGACCGGTTTAGTATTGACAATATTCTTGCGGACCGGCCGACCGGGGTGTGTGAGGGGGGGTAGGGTTGCCAACGAACAAGAGTAGCAGAATTGAATATTAAACACAGCGCATATTTTCCTCGCATGGATATAATGATAAGTCAATTATCAGGGGAGCTTGAAGTGTTGAACGAACTTCCAGTAGAAGTAGCAGAAGCAGAAGCAGGTTCGATATGATCATTTAAAAAAAAATTGGATAGGTATCTGGACAGGAAAGGAATGGAGGGTTATGGGCTGAGTGCAGATCGGTGGGACTAGGTGAGAGTAGCGTTCGGCACGGACTAGAAGGACAGAGATCACCTGTTTCCGTGCTGTAATTGTTATATGGTTATATACGTCACTTATAAGTCAATAGCATCATAACATTTTAAGTAATATTTGGATATTAAACGCATAGCACATATTTTCCCCGTATGAACATATAAAATCATTGCAACACACCAATATAGCTGAATCAGTGGGAGCCCTGGGCTTGTTTCCCTGCAACAACACCGTCCTATCGAGGGGTGATGGGAGACAGCGATACTCGAAGGGGGTTCCTGATGTCTAGTCTATTCCACAGTTTAGTTTTCGTTGCATTCATTGCAGAAAACTCCACTTCGCAGAAAAATGTTCAAAATGAAAGCAACGTTTTCATTGCTTTCGTGGCTATCTCAGAATATTTAGCCTTGACTTTGATCCAAAATGCCGACAGAGATGTTATGCCAAACATACTTTTCAGCCCGTCGTCATTTGCAAGCTCAAGGAGTTCATCGCCTTCCCGCCCTGACACGGATGACGCGTGGGTCATGACCTCGCATGCATAATGGCTGATCAGTGGCCGTGACAGGGAATGAGGAAAGGTGCAGCTGACCAAATCATATCGCTTCCTCGCAGCCCGGTAGTGCATGCTCTGCGGCCCGGTACCGGTCTGCGGGCCGGTGGTTGGGGACCGCTGATCTACCTTCTTCCTATTGCCACCAAAAATAAGTAACTTCACACTTATTCAACCTAGGCTGCAATTGCAATGTATCTGCCCACTCCCTCAAGCCATTCAAATCAAACTGGAGCTTATTTCCACCCTCCTCAGGTTCATCCTCTTGCCCAGCTTAGTGCTATCCATAAATTTTCAGATGTTACATTTAACTCCCTCAACCAAACCATTAGTGTGTCTTGTGAATTTATGGACTCCCAGGTACAGTGCAAGTCACTTGGAAAACATCTAAAGACTCCAGTCAGCCAGTTCTTTATCCATCCAGTTCTCTATTCAACACCAATTTCATTGCTTTAATTATGCATGCATTCTAAAGCTTTTCTAAGATTATCCACATCCACTGGTTCTCCCTTTTCAAATGAAGTCTTAGCCCAAAATATTGACTGTTCATTTCCCTCCAGAGATGCTGCCTGACCTGCTGAGTTCCTCCAGCATATTGTGTGTTCTCCAGATCTCCAGCATCTGCAGTCTCTCTTCTGTCTTGTGCTTTCAAATTCATCTTGACTTTGTCAATTCCAATCACCCTTATCCTAGTGGTGTATTACCCCAACATTTGTAGTGGCCTGTAATGTTCTCCTCAGCACTGATATCAGGCTACTCGGCCATTACATCCGGCTTTCTTTCTATCTCCTTTTTTTAAATAGTCACCACCTTCTAATCTGTAGGAACTGTTCCAGACTGCAAAGAATGTTGAGAAATCACCTACAATGTATCCAATATTTCTGAGGCCATTTCTTTTCATTCTCTGAGATTCAGCCTATGAAGGCTCTGAGGATTTGTCAGTCTTTCATTCCTTCAGATTCCCTAACACCATTCTGCCGTTAATACTCTTGTCATTCAGCTCCCCTCACTGGACCATCCACAATATTTCTGGGAAGTTACTCGTATCTTCATCTGTGAAGGCATATCCCAAGTAGTGTTTGAAATAAAAACAGGAAATCCTGGGGAAGCTCAGCAGAAAGCTCGGCATTTCTGGAAGGAGTTTGTTGTTGTCTATCAACTGTCAGGACTTTAAGTAATGTTCCGAGTCTCTCAAGGCTAACTCATGCCTCACACCTTCACAATACCCTTTCTTTAGGTTCAGGACCCTAATCTCAGAATCACCCTCTCATTTTCCATCTTCATGAAGAAACCTATCATATAACCATATAACAATTACGTCATGGAAACAGGCCATCTCGGCCCTTCTAGTCTGTGTCGAACTCTTACTCTCACCTAGTCTCACCGACTTGCACTCAGCCCATAACCCTCCATTCCTTTCCTGTCCATATATCTATCCAATTTAACTTTAAACGACAACATCGAACCTGCCTCAACCACTTCTGCTGGAAGCTCATTCCACACAGCTACCACTCTCTGAGTAAAGAAGTTCCCCTCATGTTACCCCTAAACTTTTGCCCTTTAACTCTCAACTCATGTCCTCTTGTTTGAATCTCCCCCGCTCTCAATGGTAAAAGCCTATCCACGTCAACTCTATCAATCCCCCTTATAATTTTAAACACCTCTGTCAAGTCCCCCCTCAACCTTCTACGCTCCAAAGAATAAAGACCTAATCTGTTCAACCTTTCTCTGTAACTTAGGAGATGAAACCCAGGCAACATTTTAGTAAATCTCCTCCGTACTCTCTCAATTTTATTGACATCTTTCCTATAATTTGGTGACCAGAACTGTACACAATACTCCAGATTTGGCCTCACCAATACCTTGTACAATTTCAGCATTACATCCCTCAGTGTTATGGCTGCTCTGCTTCACATGACCCCATGCACCAGGTTTATTATTAACCCTTTCTTGGTACACCGTGCCCAGTCTAAATCAGCTTTCTCTCCAGGTGGTTCCTCAACATATTGTTCCAAACTACACTGCAGAAATTCACCCGCTACATTGTTCCTGGCAATTTGTTTTGCCCAATCTACGTGTAGATTGGAGTTATCCATAATCAGAGTTAGATTCGTATTGGCAAAGTTTCCAATTCCTTGTTCATTGCTGTCCCCCGTACCACTGCTGCTGTCTGAATATCTGGGTGCAACCCCTCCTGATATTTTCTGCCCTTTGGTATTCCTTAGCTCCAACAGTACTGATTCACTTCATAAATTTCCTGAGTCATATAGCACAGAAGCAGGTTTTACAACAAACTTATTTACACTTCTATTCTTGCACACTATTATGTTGATTATGTCTTACCTGAGCTACTCTCCTTCATGTTACATTCGCCTGTCCTTTCCACGTACCGAGTCTCTTTTGGTGTACAATTTCCATCCCATATCACCCTGTAGCTGTGTCTCTGTAATCACCACCATATTCAATTCATTCGCATTTATTTGTACAGTTAATTCATTCTTTACAGTAAGTACCTTGTGTATTGAGACTCAGTGCCTTTGTACCTGTCCCTTTAACATTCTTCATCATTTTGTACTGTGGTCCTTCTTGCCTTCTGCCCTGGTCTCTTCTTCCTCCACCTTGCCTATCAGTTTCCTGTCTTGTTTCCATCCTTGGTTCTTCCTGCTCATCTGCCCTGCTCAGGTGCTCCTTTATCCATCCAGTAAGTAGTCTAGATGTCTCCAACCTAGATGATCCTTTGTTCTGAAGTTAAACCTATGTTGCCATGCCAGTTGTAATGTAATCTTAACAAAAATGAACTCTATTAGCTCCAGTGTTGTATAGTGCTTTTTTTTTTGCTTTCAGGGAGGGAAAATTCCAATCCGCTGGACAGCTCCAGAGGCCATTCAGTACAGGAAGTTCACATCAGCCAGTGATGTTTGGAGTTATGGCATAGTCATGTGGGAAGTGATGTCCTATGGGGAGCGACCTTACTGGGACATGACCAATCAAGATGTATGTTAATTTCTCTATTGTTTTATCTTGAGACTTTTGAAGAGATTGTAAATTGTGACTCTGTAAGGTCCGTTGTCTGTACGTAGTAATTCCTGAACTATGTCTTCCCTCACTACAAAGTGAAAGAGCATGCACTTATTCGTACAGGGTATGAGGAAAAACCCAGTAACAACAACCAGTCAGTTCAGTGTCAATGTAGGGAAAGTTTAACAAATACTAGTTGGAGGCAGAATTGGCAGTCCACTGTGGTGGACGGAAAGGTAATAAATGGTCAAGATAAATGGGTCATTTTCAGGACACCAGAGGGATCAGTGCTGAGGTGTCAATTATTTCACATCAATGTTAATAATTGTTAAAGAGAATGAGTGTGTTGAAGCCCTATTTAACGAAAATCTGCAAGGGAATTTGTATGAGTGAATGGATAAAAATGTCAGAGTATGATGATCGGAACGCACGGTTATCCTGCCGGCTCAGTGAAGCAGATTTTACTTTATGAGATGGAATCAGCCCTTCCGGTCCTACAAGTCGCAACCCTGAACAACTTCTGATTTAACCCTTACCTAATTACAGTACAATTAATCGTATGTCTTTGAACTGTGGGAGGAAACCGGAGCTCTAAGAGAAAACCCACATATTCCACGGAAAGAACGTACAAGCTCCTTACAGATTCAACACTGAATTCTGATGCCCTGAGCTACACCAGATCTATGTTATTGTGGCACCCAGATCTGACAGAGATACAGTAAGCGAGAGGGGGTGTCGTCTCTTCAATAGGAGAAATGTATACTTAGCCATATGTAGAGATGACTTTCCATGGGGATTGACCAGTGAGGCCATATGGTAGAACTTAGAAACAGAAAGATGAAGGCAATCTAGTTGGCTGTATTATAGAACCTCCCCCAATAGTCAGCAGGAGCAGGTGGTTAGAAAGATTGGTCACTGTTGTAAGAATCAGAATCAGGTTTATTATCACCGGCATGTGACGTGAAGGTGGACTCTCATGTGGATAGGGTGGTGAAGAAAGCTTTTGGTATGCTTGCCTTTATTAATCAGAGCATTGAGCATAGGAGTTGGGATGTAATGTTCAAATTGTATAAGGCATTGGTAAGGCCAAATTTGGAGTATTGTGTACAGTTCTAGACACCGAATGATAGAAAAGATATCAATAAAATGGAGAGAGTCCAGAGGAGGTTTACTAAAATGTTGCCTGGGTTTTGTCTCCTAAGTTACAGAGAAAGGTTGAACAAGTTAGGTCTTTACTCTTTGGAGCGTAGAAGGTTGAGAGGGGACTTGATAGAGGTGTTTAAAATTATGAGGGGGATTGATAAGAGTTGACGTGGATAGGCTTTTTCCATTGAGAGTGGGGAAGATTCAAACAAGAGAACATGAGTTGAGAGTTAAAGGGCAAAAGTTTAGGGGTAACATGAGGGGGAACTTCTTTACTCAGAGAGTGTTGGCTGTGTGGAACGAGCTTCCAGCAGAAGTGGTTGAGGCAGGTTCGATATTGTCGTTTAAAGTTAAATTGGATAGATATATGGACAGGAAGGGAATGGAGGGTTATGGACCAAGTGCAGATCGGTGGGACTAGGTGAGAGTAGGAGTTCGGCACGGACTAGAAGGGCCAAGGTGGCCTGTTTCCATGCTGTAATTGTTATATGGTTATATGGTTATAAGAATGGGCAAAGAAACAGCAATTAGATTATAGTGTAGGGAAGTGTATGATCATGCACTTTGTTCGAAGGAATAAAGGTACAGAATATCTTTTTTCTTTTTCCAATATTTTTATTAATTAATTTACATATAAGAATACAGAGTACAGGAAAAAATATGTATATATCAATAAATTATACTAAATCGCATATAAAGACTCCTTACCCTATATTCATACAAGTTAATTAATTGGTAACATTGAAATGTAGTCATTTTATGATATAAAAAAAATCTAACCCACTACCAACACCGAAGCTGATTAGTAAAGAAAAAAAGGAAAAAAAATTATTAGTCATCATCTGTACTTTAACAGCAAATCAAAGGTTTTGAAACTAATTCAGAAAAGCTCCGCACAACGTTTGAAAGTCCTGACTAGATTCAGAGATTGAACGTCGAATCTTCTCTAAATTTAAACATGACATCACATCACTTAACCATTGGGCGTGAATAGGAGGGGCCACAACCTTCCATTTAAGCGAAAACATCCTTCTGGCCATAAGAGACAAAAAGCCAAGTCAGATTTTGCAAGTCAGATGACTCCAAAATAATATCCTTTCCTCCAACAACACCAAGTAAAGCAGTCAAAGGATTAGGCTTACAGTTTAAAAAGTATCGAGAAAGTTTGAAATACTTCTTTCCAAAATTTTCCAAGAATCAGACATGTCCAAAACATATGAATGAGTGAAGCTTCTCCATTATTACATTTATCACAATACGGAGATAGATCCAAATAAAAACGAGACAACTTATCCTTGGTCATGTGGGTCCTACGGACCACTTTAAATTGTAGGAGAGAGTGGTGAGCACATAACGATGAAGTGTTAACCAATTTAAAAATTTGATTCCAAGTTTCCTCAAAAATTGAAGTCTGTAAATCTTGTTCTCAAAGATTTTTAATTTTATCTACCGGAACACTTCTCATTCCCAGCAGCATATTGCAAATATTAGATATAGATCCATTATAAAAAGGTTTCAAATTAAAGATTACATCTAGTAGATTCTTATCAGGTCTTTTAGGAAATGTACTTATTTGAGACTGTAAAAAATCTCTTATTTGTAGGTATCGAAAAAAATGAGTTTTGGGTAAACTATATTTAGTTGACAGTTGTTCAAACAAAAAAGACTTACCTCTACAAACAAGTCCTAAAAGCATTTAATACCTAATCTATCCCATTCTTTAAATGCCACATCAATCATAGAGGTTTTAAAAAATTAGAAAAAATGGGACTCGAAAGAGAAAATCCCAATAAGCCGAAGTATTTTCGGAATTGTGTCCAAATTCTCACAGTGTGTTTAACTACCAGATCATCAGTTAACTTACTCAGAGACAAAGGGAGTAAGGATCCAAGAAGAGAAATAATAGAGAATAATATTAACAGAGTTAGCTTCTAAAAAAAAAACCACATCAGGCAATCCTCATGATTTATGTAATATAACCAGAATTTAAGATTTCTTCGATTAACTGCACAATAATAAAATCTAAAGTTTGGTAATCCTCCATTCTTTTTATCTTTCTGAAGATGAATTTTGTTTAATCTAGAACGCTTATTCTTCCAGATATAAGAAGATATAATAGAGTCAACGGAATCAAAAAAGGATTTAGGAATAAAAACCGGCAATGCCTGAAAAAGATATATAAATTTAGGTAATATATTTATTTTGATAGAGTTGATTCGACCAATCAGCGATAACAAAAAGGCGACCAATTTGATAGTATCCTTTTTATGTGATTCAATAGGGTAAGAAAATTTTCTTTAAATAGACACTTATAGTTTTTAGTGATTGTTACATCTAAGTAGGTAATTTTTTTTTTACATTTCTAAAGGAAGGTTAGAATTTGTTGGTATCAAATTGTTCAAAGGAAAAAGTTCACTTTTATATAGGTTTAATTTATAACCTGAGAACTAGCTAAAATAGGAGAGTAAAGAAAGCACATGAGGTAATGAAATCTCAAAACTAGAAATAAATAGCAGCAGATCATCAGCGTACAGCGAGACTTTATGAATAGTGTCTCTCCTTAAAATACCGGTGATATCATTAGATTGTCGAAAGGCAATGGCTAAGGGTTCTAAGGCCAGATCAAAAAGCAAAGGGCTCAACGGACAGCCTTGCCTAGTGCCACGTTGAAGCTTAAATGGTTTGGAATTATGAGAATTAGTGATAACCCTAGCAGAAGGAGCTAAATAAAGTAATTTAATCCGTTAAATGAAAATGGGTCCAAAATTGAATTTTTCTGAAGTTTTAAACAAATAATTCCATTCAACCCTGTCGAAAGCTTTCTCAGCATCTAAGGATACCATACATTCCGATATCATATTAGAAGAAGAATAAGTAACATTTAATAACCGATGAATATTAAAGTGAGAATATTGATTTTTGATAAATCCAGTTTGGTTATCAGAAAAGACAGATGGTAAAATATTTTCAATCCTATGGGCCAAAACTTTAGGTAGGATCTTAGTATCAACATTAAGTAAAGAAATTGGTCTATAAGAAGAGCATTCAGTTGGATCCTTATTCTTTTTAAGGATAAGAGAAATGGAAGCCTCATAAAAAGATTGAGGGGGTCTGCCCGACTTGAATGAATCTGAAAAAACTGAACATAAATGAGGTATAAGCAGTGAGGAAAAGATCTTGTAAAACTCTCCAGAATCCATCTGGACCCGGAGCTTTCCTCAAATGTAATGAGTGCACAGCCTCAACAATTTCCTCAAAAGAAATAGGTTGTTCCAACAACTTTCTGTTGTTGACAGAAATTGTAGGAATGTTTAGTTGATCTATAAAAATGTTCATTACAGTATTATCCTTAGAAGATTCAGAACTATAAAGTTTAGAGTAAAATTCTCTAAAAGTATCATTTATTTCTATATAATCATTTGTCCTATCACCATTAGCTTTGCATACTTCTTTAATCTGTTGTTTAGCTATAAAGGTTTTAATTTGATCAGCCAATAATTTACCTGTTTTATCTCCATGAATATAAAATTGACTTTTATCTTTTAGAAGTTGGGTTTCAATTGGATAAGTTAAAAGGAGATCATATTTAGTTTTAGTTTCAACACGTCTTTTATATAAGGCAGGTCCTGGATCCAAGGGATACTCTTGGTCTAACTGTTTCAGCTGATTAGCTAACTCACTTCTCTCTTTATTAGCTTTTCTCTTAATACTTGCAGTATAAGAAATAGTTTGTCCTCTTATATACACCTTAAAGGCATCCCATCTGAGAAAACTAGAAGTCTCCTCTAATGTATTCTCTTCAAAAAAAAAAGTAATTTGTCTCTCCATAAACTTAAATATCTTTATCAGATAACAAATTTAGATTAAATCTATTTGTTTGAAGAAGACCGGGGAAATTTAAAGATAGAAACACAGGAGCGTGATCTGAAACAGCAATCTCTTTATATTCACAGGATCGAACTAATGGAATCATTTGGCTATCAATAAAAAAAATCCATCCTGGAATATGTATGATGGACATGAGAGAAAAACAAATATTCCTTGTGTACTGGATGAAAAAAAAATGCCAAGCATCAATAATACCACATTTCATTAAAAAAGCTTTAATAAACACAGCTGATTTATTTGGTATCATTGGTTTAGAAGATGAACGATCTAAAACTGGATCTAAGCAACAATTAAAGTCTCCACCCATCAACAATGAGTACAGACTTAGATCTGGCAAAAATGAAAAAAAACGCTCAAAGAAACCTGGGTCATCTACATTTGGAGCATATACTTTGGCAAATACCATTAATTTCTTATTTAGTTTCCCTGATACTATAACAAAATGCCCATTAGTATCAGAAATTACCTTATGTTGAACAAAGGGAAATATATTATCTACAAGGATCTAAACTCCTCTAGCTTTGGCCTGAAACAAGGAATGGAAATGAGATTCCCTCCATCGATTAAAAAGGCGTGAATTGTCACAATTTCGTATATGGGTTTCTTGAAGAAAACAATTGGTACCTTAAGTTTTTTAATATAGGCAAAAATCTTATTTCTTTTCACAGGGTGGTTTCGCCCTTTCACGTTAAAACTAAGTAAATTAATACTTTGATCCATTTTAAAACTATTTATAAGCAAGTTTAAAGTATCAATCAGAAAAATATAAATTAAACCCAAATAATAAATCTTGAGCTAAGCAACAGAATTGACTAGATTCCCAAATCAGCTTCAAGAAAAAAGAACTTCCCATCCCCCTCCCTCCTCCCAAAAGAGAAACTTGGTCAAAGAACAACCGCTATCTACTTCCCCTAAACACATTCCCTTAGAAAGCCTGTTGGAACCGCTCCAAAGAATTCAAGGTTATTTACTGTTTCAACCAAGACTAAATAATATACAGTGGAAAACAAGCTTAGACAGGTTTATCAAACAGAAATAGCAATTATTCATACTGAAAAATATTAAACAGTCATTTTTTTAATATGTAGTATTTCTGAATTGCAAGATTTTTAATCTATTTAATATATGTACACAGTCATTTTTTAAGTCCAAAAATTCTTGCACCTGCTCCTTCGTATAAAACCATTTAAATGATCCATTTTCCAGCATAATTGTCAATCAAGTCTGAGAACGAAGAGGGGGTTTAAAATTTTGGCTATATAGCTCCGCCATAACTTTTTTAAACTTAACACGTTCTGCCATAACGTCTGATGAAAAATCTTCAACAATACGAATCTTTTGATCTTGATAGTCAATCATATCTTTTCCATGGGCAGCACGAATCAGACGGTCCTTTATTTGAAATTCGTGGAAACATATAATGACTGATCTTGATTTTGATTTTGAAGTTGATTCGTAGATAGGCGACCTGTGTGTAGAACAATCAAAGGCAGAGACTTCATTATATCAGGGAATAAGTCCATCAAAAGGTTTGCAAAGAATTCTTTAGGATTATCTCCTTCCGTTTGTTGTTTAAGTCCCAAGATTTGTAAGTTGTTCCTCCTACTTCTGTTTTCCAAATCAATAATCTTCAGTCTCATTATTTCGTTGGACTTGGATTGTTTTTCATACAGCTTTTCAATATCATCCATTTTCTCGTCCAGTAAAGTAATAACATCTTCATGTTTCTTTATCTTCTTATCATGCTCGGTTAGAATTCCTTGAATGTCTTCCGGTTTCGTACCTATTTGTTTACTTTCAGCGCAGATTTATTTTCTGAACTGTTGAAACTCCTCAGTAAGCTTTTGAATTGTGCCCATAATAGGTTCCAAAGCTGCTTTGGTAGTCATAGTAAAATAATATCCCGTCTAACAGTACAGTCGTATTTCAAAAGGTTGGAGAGAAAACGAGCAGCAGGAAAGACCTGTTACTCCATCAGCGGCCAGCAGGCAAATCCCCATATTTTCTAAATGCGGAGAAAATTCAGAGGTGCTAAGAGACTTGGGAATCCTCTTGCAGGATTCCCTAACTGTTAACTTGCAGGCTAAGTCATTGGTGAGGAAGGCAAATGCAATGTCAGCATTCATTTTAAGAGGACTAGAGTATAAAAGCAAGAATGTAATGGGGTTGGCCAGACCTGACAAGAAGAAATGGTATGCTGGAATTGAAGAGACCCAGATGAAGTGTACAAGAATGGTCTTGGGAAATAAAGTGTTAATGTATGAGGAGTGTCTGATAGCTCTTGACCTGCACTTGCTGGAGTTTTGTAGAATGAGGATGATCTCATTGAAATCTATCAAATATTGTGGAGCCTGGAAAGGGTGGATGCGGAGAGGACGTTTCCTATGGTGGGAGAGCCTGAGACCAGAGTGTACAGCCTAAGAATAGAAGGATGTCATAGAGTCATAGAAAAGTACAGCACAGAAACAGGCCCTTTGATCCATCTAGTCTGTACTGAACCATTTAAAACTGTCTAGTCCCATCAACCTGCACCTGGACCGTAGCCCACCATACCCCTCCCATCTATGTACCTATCCAAACTTCTCTTTAATGTTGAAATTGAGCTTGCAGGTATCCCTTGTGCTGACAACTTGTTCCACATTCTCACTACCCTCTGAGTAAAGGTTTACCTTCAGTTTCCCCTAAAACATTTCACTTTTCATCCTTAACCTATGACTTCTTGTTGTAGTCCCACCCAACTTCAGTGGAAAAAGCTTATTTGCATTTACCCTATCTATGTCCCTCATAATTTTGTATACCTCTGTCAAATCTCCTTTAGGTAAGGATGAATTTCTTTAGCCAAAGTGTACTATATCTGTGGAATTTATTGGCACAGGTGGCTGTGGAGGCCAAGTGAAGCCTAGATTGCTACGATGTTGATTAGTAAGGGGGTCAAGGCTTACTGAGATAAGGCAGGAGAATAGGGTTGAAGGGCATAATAAATCAGCCATGATGGAATGGCAGCAGTCTCGATGGGCCAAATAGCCTAATTCTGCTCCTATGTCATGTGGTCTTATGGTTTAAGAAAGAAAGGAAAAAGAAACCAGGGATCTTCAGGCTAGTCGGCTGGACATCAGTAGTGGGGATGTCATTGGAGGAATATTGAAGGACAGGATGTACCTGAATTTAGAAAGACAAAATTTGATCAGGAGGAGTCTGCATGGTATTATACTTGAAATAATTCTTTAGAGCTTTTTGAAGAGGTAGATGAAGGCAATGGGTGTTTTATTTATCTAGAGATACAGCACGGAATAGGCCTTCTAGCCCTTCAAAACACGTCACCCCAGCAACTCCCGGCAACCCAGATTTGTCTATTTGTCTTCTAGCAAGGTAGAATGAACATCAGTGATTAGTGACATGCCAAAGGGGTAGGTGTTGGGACCCTTGTTGTTTGTTATTTATGTAGGTGATTTGGGTATGAAAGGGCAGCATTCAATCAGTAACTCTGTGGTGAACAACCTTGGTCGCTCTGTGGGATGAAAGGTGTAAAACTGGAAAGGTGCTGAAAAGACTTACAAGGATGTTGCTATGTCTAGAGGGCTTGAACTATAGGGAGAGGTTGACCACTCCAGGTCTTTATTCCTCAGAGTTGAGGAGAATGAGGGACAAACTAATAGAAATGCTTAAATTTATGGACCTCAGGGTCAGTAGGACCAAAACCAGGGTCAAAGATTTCACATGAGACAGAAAGATACTTTTTCATGCAGAGTATGATGAATACAGTGAACGAGCTGCCGAAGCAAGTGGTTGTGACGGGTACAATTGTATAATTAAGATAGGTACATGGAGGGCCAGAGCTTAGAGGAATATGGCCCCAGTGCAGGAAATTGGGACCAACTGGGTGGGCACTGGTGTCAGCATGAACCTTTTGGGCTGAAGGGCCCATATCCCTGTTGTATTGCTACATTACTATGACTCTGTTACCCACACTGTATAGTACAAAGTTGAAAATTGTTTAAAAAAGAGAAACTTAGATATGCTGCTGTGTAGACTCACAGGAAGTCCACTTGTCATCAGGAAGGCAAAGGCCACACTGGCACTGTTATAAATGGGATGTAGTATAAAAGTTGCTACACCTACAACTACACAGGGCATAAGTAAGTCCGTAGCTGTTTATCTCCTTAAGTAAGGAGAGACATACTTGAATGCTGTAAGAGACATCCCTGGGGATTTACCTATCCCAACGTTTTTTTAAAAATTCTAGCATATCCTCTTCCTTATCAACAACATATCCAAGCATTACAGCCTGTTTTACGCTGTCCTCACAATCATCAAAATCCCTCTCACTGAAACAAAGTATTCATTAGGGACTTCACCTCCCTTCTCCAACTCCAGGCACATGGTTCCTTGACTATCCCTGATCAGGTTAACCTCAGTCTGACCATACTCCTTTTCTTCAGATATGTACAGAATACCTTGGGGTTTTCCTTAATCCTACTTGCCAAGACATTTTCATGTCCCCTTCTAACTCTCCTAAATAAATCCTTCAGCTCCTTCCAGGCTACCCTGTTACTCTCTAGAGCCCTGTCTGATCCTTGCTTCCTAAACCCCTTTCTTCTTTCTTCCTCTTGTCTAGATGTTCCACATCACTAGTCAACCATGGTTCCTTCACCCTACCATCCTTGCCCTCCGTCAAAGGGACAAACTTATCCGAAATGCCTAGCAAATGCTCCTTAAGTGACCTCCATATTTCTGTTGTGCATTTCCCTGAGTACATCTGTTCCCAATTGATGCTCCCCAGATCCTGTCTAATTGCACTATACTTCCCACTCCCCCATGATAGTGGCTTTTATTGACAGGGTGATGGTGAGAAGATACTTCCCTTTGTGGAGAACCCAGAACATGGAGTTGCTGATTCAGGATGGAGATAAGAAGAATTTCTTCCTCCGGTTGCAAATGTTGGGATATTTTTTTCACCCAGGGATCTGTGGGAGCAGGATTATGGAATATACTTTTGAACTATAGATGAGCTAAATTCTGAGGAGCCTGGATGGAAAAGTGAAATGGTGGCCGGGATCAGATCGGCATAATCTTCTGGGACAATAGAACAGACCAAAGGGATTGGCTGCTCCCCGTTCCAGTTCAAATGGCCAAATCCCTGTGTTCTCAGACTCTCATGCTCATTATAGCTGAGCTATAATAATGTCTATGGTGAATATTACTTTAGTGCTTTCCAAACCATCACAACATTGTAATGTTCAGTTAGTCTGAATTCCAAGAGTCATCTCCTCAATCACTGTATTTTTATGCTTTATATTAAAAGGTGATCAATGCTATTGAACAAGATTATCGACTCCCTCCGCCCATGGACTGTCCAACAGCACTTCATCAATTAATGCTTGACTGCTGGCAAAAGGATCGGAACAACAGGCCAAAGTTTGGGCAGATTGTGAATACCTTGGATAAAATGATCAGGAATCCAAACAGCTTAAAGGCTTTGACACCATTGTCTTCAGGGTTGGAACATGTTTCCTTATTTTCCCTAACTGTCTGTAGTTTGGTTTCTATCCTTCCCTATCATTCTGGGCTGCAGGGATCACATGTGCATGAATTTTCTTGGAGATTTGCATGTATGTCTGGTCGGTTTAACATTCAGATAGATTGTTAATAGCATCATACAAACACCCTTTGGTCTGCTGACCTATGCCAATCAAGATATCCATCTGAGCCAGTTCCATTTGCCTGTGCTTAGTCCATATCTTGCTAAACCCTTTGAAAATATAAATGAAAATGTCAGAAACAAACAGGAAAAGCTTCCAAATGTACAAATAGGGAACACAATCCTCAGTGATACTCCTCAGCCCTTCATATCTACCCTGACAATACTCATACCATGCACCCTTAATATATAATATATACATTTTTTGGATCTTTTGAGTATCTTAGTGACCGAGCCTCCACAGTTTATTTCAGTACAGAACTGCACGGGTTCACTCTGCCCAAGATGAAAATATTTTTTAATCATCTTGGTCTTGATTGGTTGAATCTCTCCCTAAGAGATTGTGATTCCTGGATCTGGACAGGCTGGCCAAAGTGAACATCATCCTTGCATCCACCTTGTCAAGCCCTTTAAGGATGTTGTCATTTTCAATGAGGTTATATTTGGTGTTTCTCAGCTGCATAGGCCCAGTCTGTATAATCTCTCAAGACAGTCCCACAATCTGAATTCACCATCAGGTGAATATTTGTTGCATTCCCTTTATTGCAGGTTCTGTACATCCTTCCTTAGTAGAGATATCAAGCGTGGTCTCACCAGCGTACTGCATAATTGCAATAAGAAAGCCCGTCTCATCCTCAAATCCGCTTGGGGTAAAGGCCACCAGACAACTGGTCATTCAATCTGCTTGCTGAAATTTGTTATTTTTCAGTGACTAATGTACAAGGACAGCCAGATCTCTCATAACACCAACATCTGTCCGTCTCTCACCATTTAAAAAGTCTTCATATTTTTGTATTTTTTCTACCCCGTGAATTTAACCTGAGTATCTGTTTGAAGGAGTAATTCTGAACATGTCTCATTCTGATTTCCTATGCTATGTTTGTGGGCAGTCGGTCAATTTTCTGAATTCTTTTTACAGGGTAACATTACCATTGCTGGACCGTACGGTTCCTGATTTTTCCAGCTTCTCCACAGTAGGTGACTGGTTGGAAGCCATTAAGATGGGACAATATAAAGATAACTTTTTGAATGAAGGCTTCACAACATTCGAATTTGTCTCTCAAATGACTGCGGAGTAAGTTTGCAATTTTGTCTTACTTGATTTGTAGAGACTTGCCTGGAGTTGTTGCACAGAAGCAAACATTCCAGACTGTAACACCATCTGGGTAAAAAGAAACTTACTCAAACCCTCTTGTATCCTCTTACTCCTCACCTTAAATATATGCCCTCTGGCCTTGGACATCTGTGCCATGGGGAAAGTACTCCGTTTAAGCTTATCAGAGACACAGAACCTGAGCTCTGGATTCAAACAATTTGTTGCAGGGACTTAATGGGTTGAGCAGCATCCATGGGGGGAGCAAATCGTTGAAGTTTTGGGTTGAAATGGGATAGAATGGAGAGGGAAGGTAACTAGTGTGAAGGGGGGAGTAGTGATGTTTCATGGGCCAGGAGTGGGTGAAGAATGACTGGCAGATGAAGCCAGGTGGTGGAGGGTTGAGTTGGGGGACAAAGACAGATGGATGATGTGGAAGCCAGCAAATAAAGAAAAAGCATCGCAAATAGAGCCAGGTAGGGGGTTGGTGGTGAAGGTGGAGACATCTGCCAGAGGGCTAAGGGGATGGGGGGGGGTGGTAACATAATTCCTATTGGTGCTGGAATCTGATAAGTGAACCATTAGGGAAGAGGTGAAATTTGTGGGTAGCAGGTGGCTAGAACCAAGAAGGGAACAAAAATGAGTGCTGGAAGGAGACAAAAATGGGAGGACCAGAGATTGGTTGTAAGGAATGGGACCACGGCTGAGGGAAAACACAGAGGGTAATGGTTACCTGAAAGTGTAAAAGTTAATGTTCATATCATTGAATTGTAGGCTACCCAGGTGGAATATGAAGTGTTGTTCCTTTTGTTTGCATTGGACTGTCTATCAGAATTTGCTATACCTCAACCAGCTATCTCCTCAGCTTCATCTGCTCCTAAGGAAACAAATCTAGCCTATTCTATGCCTCCTCTGAACAGAAGTATCCTTTTCCAGGCAACAGCCTGGTCAATTTCTTGTGCATCTTCTGCAGCTCAATCACATCCCTCCTGCTCTTCATTTTCTGTTCTCATCCACATCGATTTAGCTGTCCAGCCATCAGCTCAGCCACTCCCTGATCTCCTCCATAAAGGAACACAGTGAACTCCTCTACAGTAATAAGTGTCATGGTCCGGTCCGTGAAGTCCACATTCCGGTTCACAGTCTGGTCCATCGATCCTTATCCCAGGTTTTCCAGTTTTAGCTGTCCAGCCATCATCCCAGCCACTCCCTGATCTCCTCCATAAAGGAACAGTGTGAACTCCTCTGCAGTATTAAGTAGTTTTGGTTGAAAATTATTGAAGGATCTATTTGTAAGTACAGTAAATTCTGGTTAATTAAGACACATTAGGAGCAGGACATTTTGGCCCAATTAAGCAGTTGCCCAATTAGCCAAAATTTCATGAAAATACAGTGGATTCTGGTTAATTGTGCACATTGGGACCAGTACATTTTTTTCCCAATTGAGCAGCTGCACCAATTAGCTGATGTTTCATGGAATTAGTTAAAAACATACAGAACAGACAAACTACTGTTTAACTTAGATAAACCAACAATTGAAAAAAAAATCTATACAGATACCTGGTCAAATGACAGACTACCTTCAATGCATTCAACAATTGCGAACTCCAAACCCTCACTTTCAATGAACATTCAAGATGATAGTCAATTCTTTCAAATTCTTCTTAGTTCCTATCTTGTTGAAGTAGTGAAATCATTTCTTTTTCACTCCCGGCCATTTCTGGCATCTCCAGGCTTGAATGCTTTGAAACCACAGTGAGCAAAACAGCTCTGAATTGTCTTACTCTTTACTTCTCATCAGCTACCAGAGACAAAAATCACTGCTTGTTGAACACAAACACATGTAACTGATGCTATTTAAAAGCTGTTCGCTCTAAGCATGTTGGAGTGTTTAACGGACACACAACTGATGCTAGTTAGAAAATGTTCGGCAGCAGTCTCCAATCCCAATTAAGTGATATAGTGTCCCAAATAAACAAAGACAATCCCAGCTATTTTCCTGATTAGTTTTTATTCTTTAAGAGTTGTCCCAAGTAATCTGCTGCCCCAATTAACTGCTGGCCCAATTAAGCGGAATCCATAGTAATTTGATAATGATGATGTATGTACTATAGGGTTGTGTGTGATAATGTAATGTTTCTGATAATAACCTTTGGAGATTTAGTCCACTACTTTAAACCCTGGAAGTGTCACTACACTTCTTCAGCTTGACATCAGCTATTCACAGAGATGACTAACAGATGTATGGGGCAAGCTCAAGTCAGCATTGACATATTAAGCAGAAAGGCTTGTCTCTGTGCTGTACGAGTCTATGATATCACGGCCACCCTCACAAGAAATCACTGATTGTTATGTGAGGGGAATGAAGCCCAACAGACTGGCAATGTGTTTATCTTCGTGACCTTGTAAACTCTGAATGGAAAGGTATCATGTGATTTAGGGGGTTGTTTTCATGTGACTCTAGTTTTGACAGCTACTTGCCCCAGAAGTCGCTAATAGATATACAAAAAGACATCTTCTTAAAAGTTTTCTTTGTAACATCTGTTTCTTTGGGAAACATATCTTCACTTTTCATGTTTCTTATCTAAAAGCAGTGCAGCTTGAAACCATGCAGCTACATCATCTGAGCATCTTCCCCACTCACAACAATGAGTGCCTGCTAGTGAGCGTGGTGCCAATGTCAATACAGCACGGAGACAGGCCCTTCATCCTAATTTGTACAGGGTGCATCTTGAGCCTGTTTCACCCATGTCTCTCTAAACCTTTCCTCTCCATCTACCCATCTAAGTCTTTCTTAGATATTGTGCTTGTAACATCTGTGTGGCAGCGGTTTTATCGTGAGTGACAAGTCACTGCACTCTTTGAGAAAATCAAATTACTATGTGCTAGTTGGCTATCAAAAGATTCGAGGTATCGGAAGGAAGCAGTGAATAGAAACCAGACACCTCTGGAGTTAAGTTTTGTTTATAAGAGAAAAAATAATATATACAAAATATTTACATGAGCAAGAACAATTCAAAATTACAAAATTCTGTTTAGGTTCCAAATCTTAGATATCAACAAAAGCCAAATTCCTGTTCAGTTAAAATCAGTGATATTCATGAGAATAACCTTTGATACTCCAATTTCTTTAATCGGGTTTAGTGTTATTCCCTATTTAAAAATTTACAGACTAAACTTCCCTTTTTACTTATCCCTAGTTAGTTAGAAAACCAAATTTAATTCCTATTCTCTAGTATTATAGTTAACTTCAGTTTCAGTTCCAGGCGGAATATCTACAAGTTTAAATTCAAAAATTGTATATATACAGTTTATCGTTATCTCCTTTCATGACAATTCTCCAACATCACAACTCATAAACAAAGTAAATCTCATTCAGTAACTTATCAAAGTCTTTTGCAAAAATAATCAGTTCTTGTAGAAGATCAAGTTCGGTTTCTTTGTATGAAAATAAACTTATACATCCAACCATATTAAATCCTCTGCATCATTACACATTTTGTTTGTGTGCTGGTTTGTCAAATCTTGGGTAGTTCGCCATCTTCTTTCTTGGTTCATTGGAATTAAATAGTTTATCATCCACAGCAAGTCAATCCACAAACTTGTACAAAAAACTTGATCAAATCCCAAAATATGATTTCACAGAACTAATACCCGACTACACAGTATCTTGGACACTCGTCTCTGCTGATATTGTCTCATTATAGCTGCTTCATGTTATAGCGGTAACTTCAATAAGTCTTTTATCGTGATTGTCTCTCCTCCAGGGGTTTCACCCTAAAGTTTTCAAGTTAGTAGGGTAAAGATACTCACTATTCATTCCACTCTTAACAGTTCATGTCTTCAGTTTCTAATCATTGCTGTGTTTCTTTCTTGATCCTCACCTGTGTCAGCCATTCTCACATAGCTATTCTCACATAGCTTTTTTTTCAAATTCTCTTTTCTTAAGTCAGTAAACCTTGCTTTCATCCCTCCACCTTTAAGGTTAATTAACCTGGATTACATAATTGTACGCCGCCTCCAAAAATTCTTCTGGCAACACATTCCATGTACCATCATCCCCTGTATGATGAACTTGCCCCCTCCGGACCCCTTTAAGTCTTTTCCTTCTCACCTCAAATCTATCCCTCTATCAAGGTGAAAGGCCTTGACAAAGTAGAGGTGGAGAGGATGGTGGGAGAGTCTAAGACCAGAGGACACAGGCTCAGAAGAGAGGGGCGTCCTTTTGGAATGGAGATGACGAGGAATTTCTTCAGCTGGAGAGTGGTGGATCTGTGGAATTCTCTGCCACAGGCAGGTGTGGAGGCCAAGTTTTAATATTTATTTAAGGCAGAGGTTGGTTGATCTTGACTGGTCAGAGCATTGGAGTGACCAAGAGTATTCTTCAAGTCGGTGGACTGGGCCTTGTCCAAGGACTCATCTGTGGATCTGAATGAGTACATATACACCATGGTTGTCACAGACTTTATTAAAACAGTTGTAGACAAGCGTGTCCACAAAATCATTCAGAGCCTTCGCCAACCAGAAGCCCTGGATGAACCATGAGATTTGCAAACTGCTGAGGGCATTCAAGTCTAGTGAGTAAGAGGGTTACAAGAGGTCTAGGTACGATCTCTGGAAAGCCATCTAAAACGCAAAGTGGCAATTCCAGACTAAACTTCAATCAGTGAAGGATGCTTGACAGCTGTGGCAGGGGTTGAATCCTATCACCTCTTTTAAAGTTAAATCAAGCAACATAGTCAAAAACAGGGCTTTGCTTCCAGATGAGCTTAAAGTTGTTTATGCTCGTTTTGACCATCAAAACATGGAAGATCCATCTTAAACCCCCACAACCCTCGATGCTGCTGTGATTTCAGTCTCTGAGGCCGACGTGCCAGCAGTCTTCAGGAGGCTGAACGCACTAAAAGCATATGGCCCAGACGGTGAACCTGGCCAAGTACTACAGATCTGTGCTGATCAACTGGCTGGAGTGTTCACTGAGATCTTTAATCCCTCACTTCGGCGGTCTGAGGTGCCCACCTGCTTCAAGCAGGCTTCAGTTATACTGGAAGAACAATGTAACCTCCCTCAGTGATGATCATTCAGTAGAAATTTCATCCACAGTGATAGAGTGTTTTGAGAAGTTAGTGCTGAAACATATCAACTTCAGCCTGAGAAGTGACTTGCACAACATAGATGCATACATTAGGATGCTCTTTATCAAGTACAGCTCAACATTCAATAACATCATCCCCTCAAAACTATCAGTAAACTTCACATCCTTGGCCTCAACACCTCCTTGTGCAATTGGAACCTTGATTTCCTCACTTGCAGACTCTAGTCAGTTTGGATTAGCAAAAACATCTCACCAATCTCCATCAGCACAGGTGCACCACAAGGCTGTGTGCTCAGTCCCCTGCTCTACTCAGTTTACACTTATGACCATATGGCGAAGCACAGCTCTGGTGCCATATTCAGGTTTGCTGATGACACCACTGTCACAGGCTGAATCAAAACTGGTGACAAATTAGCATGTAGGAGAGAGATTGAAAATCTGGCTCAGTGGTGCTCAGTCAGCAAGACATCAGTAGGAGGAAATTAGAGGTCCATGAGCTAGTCTTCATTACGGAATCAGAGGTGGAGAGGGTTAGCAACTTTAAATTCCTCAGTGTTATAATTTCAGAGGACCTGTCCCAACACCGAAGTGCACTTACAAAGAAAGCTTGGCAGTGTCTGTATTTAGGAGCTTGCAAAGATTCTGCATGTCATCTAAAACTCTGACAAACCGCTATAGATGGAGAGTTCATTGACTGGCTGCATTACAGCCTGGCATGGAAACACCAATGCCCTTGAACAGATAATCCTACAAAACGTAGTGGATATGACCCAGTCCATCACAGTAAAATCCCTCTTCACCATTGAGCACATCTACACGAAATGTGGTTGCAGGAAAGCAGCATCCATCATTAGGGGAACCCCACCACCCAGGTCATGCTCTCTTCATGCTTTTGTTATTGGGCAGAAGGTACAGGAGCCTCAGGACTCACACCAACAGGTTCAGGAACAGCTATTGCCCATCAACCATCGAGATCTTGAACCAAAGGGTTCGTTCAACTTCACTTGCCCCATCATTGAAATGTTCCCACAATCTATGAACTCACTTTCAAGGACTCTTCATCTCATGATCTCGATATTTATTGCTTATGTACTTATTGTTTTTTTAATTGCACAGTTTGTTATCTTTGCACACTGGCTGACCGCCCAAGTTTGTGCAGTCTTCCATTGATTCTGTAGTGCTGATTATTCGATGATGGATTTATAGCTGAGGCTATGAAGACTGCCCCGGCTGCTGTGCTCTGTGCCTGCTAATATGATGAACTGATAAACGAGGTTTTATGATTCCGGGCTGCTCCTGGGTTCGAATCTGAGGACTCAATTTTGGTTCAGAATGTTATTGTTCAGTTCAATTGTTTGCACGATTTGTATTTTTTTCTTTTTCTGCTGCATCGAGTGTTGGTCTTTTTATCTTTTGTACTTTGATAACAAATTTACTTTGAACTTTGAATGTCTACTGCCTCACATTCATTAATTTTTGTCGTAAGCTCCTGAAAAAACTTTATTTCTGACTTACAGTCCCTGCCTTTCCAAGTAATCATAAATGCTATTGCAGAGAACTTTTTATCAATAATTTCCCTTTTAATGGCATAACACCCACTAACTTTTTTGTTTCTTGGCCTATTCCTGTTGCCTATTTTGAATATTGGAATAAGATCAGCCACCCTTCAGTCTCCCCGTACCTCATCTGTGGCTAAAGATGATGCAAGCTTCACTCTCAGAGCCCCGGCAATCTCCTTCCTTGCTTCCCATGACTCCCTGGGAATGATTTTGTTAGGCACTGGGATTTGTCCACTTCAGCATACATCGGTACCTCTAATATTTCCCTTTACTAATGCACACATGCTCCAAACTATCAGCAAACATCCTCCCTAACTGTCCATCTTCTCCATCCTTCTCCTTGGGTACACTGATGTGAAGTATTCATGAAAGACATGATACATATTTCCCGGCTTCACACAAATGCCTTTGTTTTTTGGTTTTTGAGGGGACTCAGCTACTCTTTTGATTCCAAAATTTTATGAAATGTTTTGGAATTCTGTTGATCAGAGCCATGTCACATTCCCTTTCTACCCAGCTAATTCTCCTATATATTTTATAAACCCCAAAGGACTCACTGTATAACTATTACCTCTACCTATGCAGGTCATTCTAAGCAGTAAAAAGAACCATGGCAATAGTGCCATGAATTCTTTGAAATAGTATGAATTGAATTTTATGATTGTCTCAAACCTGCCTTAAATTCTATAAATGATAGAGATTCAGTTATTTCCATTAAAAATATAATTTTTGTAATAATCCACTATTGTCAGAAAATACTTTGTATTAAGCAGTTTACAGTGAATAACAACAATTCAGTGAATGCAAGCGATGGAAAACAATATTTCTCATTCTTAACAATGTCTTCTTCTTTGTCACTAGGGATATGCTTCGAGTTGGTGTTAATCTGGCAGGACATCAGAAGAAAATTTTGAACAGTATTCAGATGATGCAAACACAAATGACTCAAATTCAGACAATGGAAGTCTGACAGCGGGTATGGTTTGTATAAAGACTTTGAATATCGCAGTTCGGAGTAATCTTAAGTCTGGAGGCCTTTTGAGACTGACCTATTGCAACCCAAACCTTCACAGTCTAAGGTGCTTCCAAGAACTTCATTGAAGGCTGGAAAAGCTCTGTGAAATGATATTAACATTTACATTTAATCCACAAAACCCCTTTAAAAGGGTTCAAGCAACTGTAATGTAAAACTAACAACATCTCCAAGGGACCATGCAATTAACCCAGAATCTGTAATTGCCACAAACTCTTTGATAATTCAGAAATGGCTAAGGTGCCAATGTGTTTATATTATTTTTCCTGAAGAAAACATAAAAGAGCAAAACAATGTGTACAATGAACTCAACGAAGTATGCAGCTCCGAATATATCACAGCAATTTGTGGGCAAGAATAAAACTTAAGGAATTAGAGGAACAACAAGTTTTGAGGCTGGATCCTTTAATGTAAATGCAAGAAAAAAAATGAAGAACAGACAAACCTGCAGTAGTTACATTGGCAGCCGTCGTACCTTTGGTCAGATGGGACCCCTGACGAGAAGCTCTTCCTTTGATTCTTTAAGTAGAACATTTAAAGTTGGCAGCTTTCCCTACATTCAACACATCAATGTTGTAGTATACTTTTGTCCAATGATTCTTATTATTAGTGCATCTATCCTTCAGAGGAGGCAGTACTTGCTAAATTTAGAAAAATGTACCATATTGATTTTGTTTCTGGTCTCACAAAGAGAATTTTTTGAGATTTTCCAAAATCTTTATAATGTACAACAAATATTTATTGATAGGGAAAATAAAAGCACAGATCTGCCACAGAAGTAACTCTACAGATAAAGGTCAACACTCGTATTTTTAACTTGATAGATGGTTGAAAACTCCACTGCAGTTTGTATAGTACCAGGTGGATTAGAACACAACCCCAAATGCAATTAAAATCAATGACTGTCAGTTTGTTACTAATCCGTTGACTGAAAAATTTTATTGATACCTCATCATAGCAAAGTTCCAAAATTGTTGCTTGGTAAATGCAAATCTTATTGTAAAATATGCCAACAATGTACAATATGTGTCATTTTATGAAAAAAAACCACTGCATAGCAAGGAAAGAGGAGTCTGTATTGTAAAGTTTGAGAGTACTTCAAATTTTTCTTTAACATGTACAAAGTTCTGACAGACTGGATACAGGAACGATTCTCTCATTAGGGAGAACTGGAAGAAGAAATCCCTGTCTCAGAATACAGGGATGATGTTTAGTACTGAGACATGGACATTTTTCTTCACTCAAAGTGTAGTGAACCTGTGGAATTCTTCACTACAGAGAGCAGTGGAAACCAAGGCACTAAGTATTTTTCTGAAGAAGGTAAGTAGATTACTGTACACAAAACACACTCAAGTGCAGAGAGAATGCAGAGGCGGGGTATTGAGACTGAGGATCAGCCATGATCATATTGAAAAACAGAATGGCTCAAAGGGCTGAATGGTCTCGTACAATTGTTCAAGTTTCTGTAGCTGCCTGACATGTTGGATGGATTCTGATTCATTGTGTGTTATGCCCAGAGCTGGACACAACCTGAGCCCATATGTGAAGGATTACAAAGAAACGGGAGAACGGACTGAAGTGATTGAAGAGTGCTAAGTGACTGAGGTGCACATTTAAGACATTTTTGGACCACAGTTTTAGATTGGAGCAAGATGCTTTTTTCTTTGTCAGAAACATGAATTGGAAAGAATTCTCTAAATTACTCATGTTAGCCTGTGCACTTAATATGTCTTATCAGATGCTACTAATTCACCAGATGGCTACATCATGCAGACTTCAATAACATCCAAAGACGACTTGTAACCTGTGTGTCTGCAAAGTTTATACAGTACAAAGATCTCTCCCAAACTACAGAGCTTTGTGCATGAAGTAATAAAACACAAAATGAAAGATATACAATATACATGGACATAAAAGTGGAGTGTTGAGTGGATTTTACTTGTTGGCAGAGGCTGTCAAAGAGTAGCATAAATTGGGACCTGGAGAACATGTGAGAGAGAGACTGAGAGACAGAGAAGCAGAGGTAGCAAATATCAGAATAAGTCATTTCTAAACCATTTCCTTTTGTGTCTTATTTCATAGACAAATAAACATTTAAAAGACACTTGAGTAGGTACATGGATCAGAAAGGCTCAAATGCTCTGCCACAGACTTGGCCTGCTCTGCAGTCTGTGGCTATGTTTAAGGCGGAAGTTGATAGTTTTCTGATTGGTCAGGGCATCAAAGGATATGGTGAGAAGGCAGGTGTATGGGGTTGAGTGGGATCTGGGATCAGCCACGATGGAATGGCGGAGCAGACTCAATGGGCTAATTCTGCTCCTATATCTTGTGGTCTTAAGGACATGGGAAAAATAGGGTCAGTTTGGATGAGAATCGCTGTCAGCATAGACCAATTAGCTAAGGGCCTGTTTCTGTGCTGTATGACTCTAAAGAGAGACTGTGTATCAGTAACTCAGACAGAAAGTCAATGAGGGGAAAATGGAAGAGTCCAGGGAAAAAGAGAGACCAAGACACATGCAAAGAAAGAGAGACAGAGGAAGGGGCAGAAAAGGCCATCATGAACGAATAAAGGATACCAGAGCAGAATTAAGCCATTCAGCCCATCTCTGCCATTCAATCATGACTGCTATTTTTTCTCTCATCTTCTACCCATAACCCTTAACCCCCTTTATTAATCAAGAACCTTTCAATCTTTGCCTTAAATGACCTGGTCTCAACTGTCCTCCTATTGGCTGAAGAAATTCCGCCTCTTCTCAGTTTTAAAGGGATAACCTTTTACAATGAGGCTGTGCCCTCAGATCCTAGATTTTCCTAACGTTCACTCTATTGAGACCTTTAAGTATCCAGTACTTTTCAATGAGATTCCCCTTTAATCTTCTGTACTCTATAAGAATACAGGTTCGGAGGCATCAAATATTCCACATGCATCAAGCCTGGGGCCATTCTTTTGAACATACACTCAAAATGCTGCAGGAACACAGCACTTCAGGCAGCATCTATAGAGAGGAATAAACAGTTGACATTTCGGTTGGATAAATATCACCATTATTCTTCGTACCGAAGTGTATAACCCCACTTTTCACAATGCCGTGTACCATCTGCCACTTTTTCAACTTGTCCTAGTCCTTCTGCAGACTCCTTGTCTCAGCGACACTGCCTGCTCCTCCACCTATCTTGCTGTCATCTACAAACCTAGCTGCAATGACTTGGTCTTACTTTGAACTTCAAACTATAATACCATTGGTTCCTTCATCCAGATCATTAACGTATAAAGTAAAGAACTGCAGTCCCAACCCTGACTCCTTGGGAACTCCACTAGAGGAAGCGAGCAACTGAGAGAAAAACTAATTAACAAAGTGAAAGGGATAGACAGCTACATTGAGAGGTAGAACGTGGGAGGGGAGATGGAGGAAATGAAGCAAGAGGGAAGGATGTGGAGGGGTGATAAGGGCAATAGATGGGGATAGAGAGATAGGCAGAAAGAGAAAGGGAATTTAGAAAAAGAGGCAAGGATTGTGCCAGAGTCAAAGAGCACAGAAACAGGTCCATTATTTCACTACATCAATGTCTTGTTACGCATCACACTCTGGCCTGACTTCTTCAACGCCTTGCCTTTTTAACTGCTCTTAAAAATATTGACTGTATCAGATACACCACTTTCTCTAATATCATGTAATAAATATCAACCACTCTGTGTAAATAAAACTCACTCCTCAGTTCTGTATTAGAACTCTTTCCCCTCACCTTAAAGCTATGCCTGTTTGTTTCTGACACACCTACCAATAGCATAGTGGTTAGTATGATGCTATGACAGTTCAGGTGTCTTCTGTAAGCAGTTTGTGCCTGCTCCCCGTGGAATCTCTGAGCTTTCTCCGCTTTTCTCCCACAATCCAAAGACGTACCAGTTAGTAGGTTAAATGGCTATTGTGAATTGTCTGTGATTAGGCTCGGGTTAACTCGGGGATGTTGGGCGGTGCAGCTCGAAGGGTTGGAGTGGCCTGTTCTGCGCTGAGTACATTAAAATAAAATATATCCATTACTTCTCCAAATCCTCCACTTCAGAGTAAACAAGCCCAGCTTATGCAATCTGTCTTGGTCTTCCACCTGTAGGACTTTGCGAATAAAACATGCAGGAGTGTTTAATATGCTTAACTAAAGCCACAGCCCTTTACTCCCATTGCCAACAAACCAAAATCAGTCATCTTATACTAATGTCATTACGTCAGACACCGTCTCTTACTGTGAACAGAACAACCCAATACCAGTGTTTGTGAATTATGTAGAACTGTTTCTATTATGAACAATATGTGTCATCCATCACCCATTGTATTGCCGTACACAGGCGCCCCCAGAATTCACCAAAACCAGCATTGTGAGTCTGTCTAGAGTTGGAACAAGCTGCCCAGCTCCGGTCCTTTGTGCTTTGCTTGGAGGAACAGCAGACACATGATAGTGGAACAATCCAGGACTTGCTGGGCTGGTTTAAAGCAATCTACAGAAATAATTTCAGATTTACCCTTCCTATCTACAATAAAAGTACTTTGTATTTCACACTGTTCCAAACTGCAGAACAGGTCGTCGTAAGGGAGCTTACAAGGTTAGCAGGAACCCAAGAGTGCTCTATGCTCTTATCAGTAGGAATGTAGGAATAGGTGTAAAAGAATTATTTACTGAGGAGGCCATAATGCTGCTAAGAAGCCAAACAGGAGGTTGTGGTGTCAGAAATAAAATCACCCAGCACCCATAGCAGTTGCCTGTACACCAACTCAGTGGCGAAGGGTTGTGGGTCCTCTTTTGAAGTCGTTCTGAGCCCCTGCAAGATTCACAGGAGATGATCATGCCAACTCTCATCCGTCAGGAAGGCTCTGAGTACAGCCTTTAAGGAACAGTGAAAATGCTCACACTGGCCATTGGACTGTGGGTGATACGACGTGGTGTGATGCAATCAATGTTAGATTGTGATCCAGTGGTCTGATGTGAATTGGGAACTGCTGTTGGAAGAAGTATCAGATAGGGTGCTGAATTGAATGACCCAGATGTTGATGAACACCCAAGCCACATCCACAGTCATAATTAACACTAGAGGGACAATCTTTAGCCATCTGGTGGTATGGTCCACCACGGTAAGGAGATGCATGAAACTATGGGACGGGAGAGAGGACCACATTAACGTGGTTAAACAGTTGTTCAGGAACCTCAAAAGGTGCTGAAGGTGACCAAACATGTTGACACACAACACAGGTTGCAATCCAGTCTCACACGTGTTTTGTAAGGCTGTGCCACACAAACTTCAATGCAACCAGTTTCTGCTAAGCCGTCCCGCCTGGATGCAAGAAGCCATGAATGGAGTTAAAAAAATAGTTTGCGGGCACTACGGGGCAAGAGCAATTGTTTGAGACATCTCACAGGAGAGGAATTCCTGCATCCCTGAACTTGACATCAGCCAAATGCTGTCCTGTAAGCCTAGACCTTGGGTCAGTAGCTTGGCTGGCTACCATGCTGGCAAGTCAACCCCAATGGGTATGGCATCAGTGGTGGGTTGTGAGGGGTAATCAGCCACAGCATTATTTTTCCCTTTGATGTGCTGTATGTCAGTCGTGAGTTCCAAAATGTAGCACCGCATTGCTGGTGATGACACTTTGACTGTCATGTGCACCAGAAGTTTGCGGTCAACAAACACTGTGAAATGCTGACCCTCTAGTGGAAGACGATAATGGCTGACGGTCAGATAGAGACTGAGAAGCTTGCGCTTAAATGTGATATACTTCCTCACAAAGGGGGTTGGGGGGGAGCTGCTGCCACGCGCCTCCAACCAACTATTCATGCACAGCACCCACAGCATTTTCTGAGGGATCAGTGGTGGTGCCTATAGGTGTATTGGGAAATGAGTGTACCAGGAGGGTCACTTTGGAATGAGCTCGTTTGTTGTCATCAGATAGTCTGCTGATATGCACTGATCTCTCAAGCATGTATTTAGGAGCACTGCCTTTCAGGGCACTATACAGGTGGAGCATTAGTTCAAGAGCTCGCGGAATGAAAGGGTGATAAAAATTCATTATACCTAAAAACTCTTGTAGTGCTTTGGTAGTGTAGGACAGTGGAAAGTCCATAATAGCAGTGACTTTTGATGACAGAGGTGTTGCACCTGCGTGCAGTGACCCAGAAAGTCAATAGTAAACAACCCAATCTGGGATCTAACAGGGTTAATAATCAGCCCTTGTTGACTTAAGCACTTGTAAAGTGTGTGGAGATGTGGTAAGTGTTTGGTTTTTGATGCACTGGTGACAAGTATGTCACCCAGGTAAACAAAAAGAAAACCTAAAGATTTTAACAGAGTCCATTAGTCACTGGAACTCAAATTAGCCCATTGGGATTATAACAGCAGTGTTGGGACTATCCTCAGCACAAGCAGGCACTTGATGGTAAGCACTTTAGAAAAAGTTACCTTCCTGGCTAAACATCTTGGATATGTGGACCAGGTAACAATTGTGGGTGGTGGCCTCGCCTCGTTAAGGCAGCTTAGGGACCAGGTGGAGGGTCGAAACCCAAGGGCTATTGAACCTGCATATAATGTCAAGCATTTACATGTTAGCAAACTCAGCCTTTGTGCTGGCCGGCTTTTCTGTGTCTAGTCTATATGCACGGGCGTGGACCAGTGAGCTATTTGTGAAGGAGAGATGCTCGACCCCATGCACTGTCGAAGCTGCATGGCGGTCAGCAATTCTTGGCTTTTGTGCCAAGGTGTACATGGTAAAAACAGACCCAGTGTTGTCTGGTCTGGAGCCATGGGCATGAGTCCGCTGGACAGGGCTTGTTAAGACAGGGGAAGGAGGAGGAACGATGCACCTCTGTCTGGCTGAGTGTAGATTTTTGGTCATCTTACCAAGCTCCCTAGAGTCCTTGATGGGTCTATTAGCAAGGGCAGTGTGAACTTGATCAGGCATTTGTTGCATAAAGAATTCTTTAAAAATAAAGCAAGGATAGTGATTGACCAGGAGAAACAGCATGTGGTTCATTAGTTCTGAAGCCTAGCATCACCCAGGCTGGGCGAAGAGAGAAACTGTTTGATGCGCTCGGACTCAGACAGTCCAAAAGTCTGCAATAGTTGAGTTTTCAAAGTGACATATTTATAACATGCAGGTGGATCTTCTAGTAGACTCACCACTCTGGCTGCATCAGAGCAATGCTATGATGTAGTAAGAACAGGCATTGTCTGCATTGATTTCTCACAGTGCAAACTTGCTTCTGCCTTTGTAAACCATGTGTTAGCATACTGCTCCCAAACTTCCAGCAGCTTCAAAGCGACTGCATTTGTCGATACTTTGCTGAGTAAGCCTGGAATTAGCCGCGAGCGTCAGGGTCACCAGTGTAGGATTTTGCGAATAAAACATGCAAGAGTCATTTAATATGCTTAACAAAAGCCATAGCCCTCTACTTCTATTAGAAACAAACCAAAAGCAGTTGCCTTATGCTGATGTCATTATGTCAGACACCATCTCTTAAAAGTTAACACAACAACTCAATGACAGTGTTTGTGAATTATGTAGAGCAGTTTCTATAATGAAAAGTATGTGTCATCTGTCACTCATTGCATGACCCTAAAACACCAGTACAAGCAACATCCTGGAGAATCCCCTCTGCACTCTCTCCAGAGCAACCACATCCTTCCCATAGCATGGTGACCAGATCTGTACACAAGTGCAGTCTAACCTGTGTTTTGTAAAGTTGCAATATAACATCTCTCAACTTTTATATTCTATGCACCATCTGATGAAGGCAAGCATGTCATATGCCTTTTTCAGCCAATCCACCTGTTGTTGGTACTTTCAGGGAAATATACAATGAGTCTAACGTCTTTGAAAGGAATGTTACTGTAAAAACAAGATGAATAGATAATAAAAGATGGAATTGTCAGGATTCCTGTCAGACTGATTTAATTACATTTTCAAAGTACAGCATGTTTTAACAAGAGAATGAGGGGAGATTTGATAGAGGTATATAAAATTATGATGGGTATAGATAGAGTGAATGCAAGCAGGCTTTTTCCACTGAGGCAAGGGGAGAAAAAAACCAGAGGACATGGGTTAAGGGTGAGAGGGGGGAGTTTAAAGGGAACATTGGGGGGGGGGCTTCTTCACACAGACAGTGGTGGGAGTGTGGAATCAGCTGCCAGACGAGGTGGTAAATGCGGGTTCTTTTTTAACATTTAAGAATAAATTGGACAGATACATGGATGGGAAGTGTATGGAGGGATATGGTCCGTGTGCAGGTCAGTGGAACTAGGCAGAAAATGGTTCGGCACAGCCAAGAAGGGCCAAAAGGCTTGTTTCTGTGCTGTAGTTTTTCTATGGTTTCTAAGAGGTTGATGTAGTCAACAGTGACTTCATTGAGGTCTTTGTTAAGGTCCCACACAGGAGACTAGTTAAACCCATGGGATCGAGACAAGGGTCCAAAGTTAGCATTGAGGGACACATGGTGATGATGGAGAGCTGAGTTTGTAATTAGAAACAAGTGACCAGTGATGTACCACAGGGACTGGTGCTGGGAAATTTACTAGTTGTGCATACATTAATGATTTGTACATTAATGAGAATGGAGTTGAGAGGGAAATGGATCACACCATGATGAAATGGCAGAGCAGACTTGATGGGCCGCATGGCCTAATTCTGCTCCTTGGTCTTATGGTTTGAATCATAAATGCATGAGGTGTGATTGGTAAGTTTGCAGTTGACATGAACAGCAGCCAATCAGAGATCAAGATTCATTAGCAAGTTTTTTTAAAAAAATTATTCATTTCCAGATGTGGACGTCGCCAGCTAAGCCAGCATTTATTGCCCATCCCTAGTTACCCTTGAGAAGGTGATGATGAGCTGCCTTCTTGAGCCGCTGCAGTTCCTGAGGTGTAGGTACAGCCACAGCGCTGTTAGGGAGGGAATTCTACTGTATGATTTTGACCTAGCGACAACGAACGAACAGTGATATGGTTCCAAATCAGGATGGTGAGTGACTTGGAGAGGGACTTCCAAGTGGTGGTGTTCCCAGGTATCTGCTGTTCTCGTCCTTCTAGGTGTTAGTGGCCGTGGGTCTGGAAGGTGTTGCCTTAGGAACTTTGATGTGTTGTTGCAGTGCATCTTGTAGATTGTGCACACTGCTGCAACTGTGCGTCAATGGTGGAGGGACTAGATGCTTGTGGAAAGGGTACCAATCAAGTGGTTACCTTGTACTGGATGGTGTCAAGTTTCTTGAGTGTTGATGGAGCCAGGGGAGTGACGAGTATTCCATTACACTCCTGACCTGAGCTTTGTAGATGATGGTCAGGCTTTGGGAAGTCAGGAGGTGAGCTAAATGCTGCAGGATTCCTAGCCTTGACCTGCTCTGGTAGCCATGGTGTTTATATGGCTAGACCAGCTCAGTTTCATGCTAATGGTAACCCCCAAGATGTTGATATTAGGAGATTCAGTGACGGTGATGCCATTGAATGTCAAGGGATGATGTTTAGAGCCTCTTTTGTTGGAGATAGTCATGGCCTGGCTTGAATGTTACTTGCCATTTGTCAGCCCAAGCATGAATATTGTCCAAGTCCTGTTGCATTTGGGTATGAACTACTTCACTATCTGAGGAGTCACGAATGGTGCAGAACATTGTGCAGTCATCTGCAAACATCCCCACTTCTGACCTTATGACGGAAGGAAGATCATTGATGAAGCAGCTGGAAATGGTTAGTCCTAGGACACTTCCCTGAGGAACTCCTGCAAAGGTGTCCTGAGGATGAGATGATTGACTTCCAACCACCACAACCACCTTCCTTTGTGTCATATATGATTCCAACCAGCAGAAGGTTTTCCCCCTAATTCCCATTGACTCAATTTTAACTAGGGCACCTTTATGCCATATTTGGTCAAATGATACCTTGATGTTAAGAGCTATAATAATCACTTCACCTCTGGTATTTAGCTCTTTGGTCCATGTTTGGACCAAGGAGGTGATGAGGTCAGGAGCTGAATGGCCTTGACGGAACCCAAACTGAGCATCCGTAAGCAGGTTATTGCCGAGTAGGTGCTGCATGTTAGCACTGTTGGTGACCCCTTCCATTCCTTTGCTGATGATTGAGAGTAGGCTGATAAGCTGGTAATTGGCTGGGTTGGACTTGTCCTGTTTCTTGTGTGCAGGACACACCTGGACAATTTTTCACATTGCTGGTTAGATGTTGGTGTTGTAGCTGTACTGGAACAGCTTGATCTAGTGATGCAGCACGTTCTGGAGCACAAGTCTTCAGGAGTATTGCTGGAATTTTGTCTGGGCCCATAACCTTTGCAGTATCCAATGCTTTGAGCCGTTTCTTGATATCACATGGAGTGAATCAGATTGGCTGCATACTGATGTCTGGGATTCTGGGGACTTCTGGAGGAGGTCCAGCTGGATAACCTACTCAGCAAGTTAAAATGAGGCGGAGTGGCCATTGCTAGAGTGGAGATTTTCAGGTTTTAGCTTTTACAGGCTTCAGCAAGGTGAGACTAGAGAGAGAGAATGTGAAAAGCTGGAGATAGATTTTTGTTCATTTTATTTTGTTTCCTTCATTATAAATTGAAGTTAGAGCAGTAGGAATGACTTGCAGGATAGTTGAACGCTCCTCTTGTGAGGAGATGTGGGAAGGTAGAACCTCCAATGTCCCTGATTGTCATCCAGTTCGGATATAGCCCAAGTACAGAGTGAGACACTGAAGCAGGTCGACAGTTCACAGACTTTAATGCAAACAGAGTTAGAGGGAAAAGAAACAATAACGCGAGGCCAAACAGAGCCATTAACTAAAATCTCAGATGGAAAATGAAGCCTACAGTGCGGCTGAAAGGAATAACTAAATAGAAAACCGAATACCACTAGTCTTCAGAGTCAATTGACCCAACAGTCCAATTTCTCAGGCAAGGCCGAATGCAAGCAGGCAGCGAAGTGTTGCTATGCTGGGTTCAAGTCTCGACAAGCACTGCGGCAGAAAGAATGGAGTTAAGTACTATCACAATGAAATAATAATGTGCATATTCATGAGTGTAATTGTCTTGTCTGCTGCGTTGCCGAATCCGTGGTTGTGACACTGATGACTTCACCTGCAAGAAATACATCAGCTTGCAGCTTCTAACACTGTGTTAAGGAGTTGGAGCTGGAACTGAGGGAACTCCAGATCATTCGGAGGCTGAGGGGGTGATGGACAAGATGTATAGAGAGGTATTTCCACCTAAGGTGCAGGACGCAGGAGACTGGCTGACAGTCAAGAAAGAGAAAAGGGTTAAACAGCCAGTGCAGAGTACCCCTGTGGCCACACACCCCACCCCTCCCAATAACAGATATATCACTTTGGATACTGCTGGTGGGGATGACCTAACAGAGGAAAATAACAGCGGTCAGGTCTATGGCACCGAGCCTGACTCTGTTGTAATCTCAGGATTGCACCTATGCTGTCACAACCACCGGTTCGGCAGCGCAGTAGGAACGGCAATTGTGCTTGTGAATTTGCAAGTGTCAGGTAATTATTATTTAATCGTGATAGTAATTAACTCCATTCTTGTCGTCGTAGTGCTTATCGAAGCTTGGACAGAGCAGAGCAACGCTTCGCTGCTGTTTCGTATTCGGCCTTACCTGAGTTATTGGACTTCCATGTCAACTGACTCTGAAGACTAGTATAGCGATATTGGTTTAATGTTTAGATGTTCTTTTCAGCCGCCGCGTAGGCTTCGTTTTCCTTTGCGAGTTTTAGTTAATGGCCCTGTTTGGCCGAGCGTTTATTGTTTTATTTTCCCTTTAACACTGTTCGTATTAAAGTCTGTGAACTATCGACCTGCTTCAGTGTCTCTCACTCTGAATTGGGCCATATCCGAACCGTGGTGACAGCAAGTCTCGTCCAGAGAGAGAGCAGCTGACCTTGGCCATGAGAGTCATTGGTCAGGTAGGAGACAAGCTACAGGCAAAGGAATCTGTTCTTAGTGAAGTTACAGAGGCAATGAGGCAGATAACCTTATGCCGACAAGCCGAGTCTCACTTGGAGAAATAGGTATCGTCCCTAGCCGCAACCGTTCAACAGCTCACCACAGACAATTGGACTCGGGTGTCTGCAATTTCCACACTCA
Organism: Mobula hypostoma; assembly: GCF_963921235.1. Classification (NCBI taxonomy): domain Eukaryota; kingdom Metazoa; phylum Chordata; class Chondrichthyes; order Myliobatiformes; family Myliobatidae; genus Mobula; species Mobula hypostoma. The sequence goes on along the minus strand of NC_086121.1, from coordinate 45,838,983 downwards.
CGGCCGTCGTCCACGTACTTACTGTGAACAGCCAGCATCAGCTGACAGCCATTAACGTTGTCGCCAGCTCAATTCAGCTGCTTCAGACCGCCACAGTCCCACTCCCAGCATCTCGCAAGTCCTCCTTTCATGCTGCCCCGACAAGGGATAGACATGAAAGAAAAGGAGGTGGGGTGGCGTTGCTGGTTAAAGATGAGATTAACGCAATAGAAAGGAAGGACATAAGCCGGGAAGATGTGGAATCGATATGGGTAGAGCTGCATAACACTAAGGGGCAGAAAATGCTGGTGGGAGTTGTGTACAGGCCACCTAACAGTAGTAGTGAGGTCGGAGATGGTATTAAACAGGAAATTAGAAATGTGTACAATAAAGGAACAACAGTTATAATGGGTGACTTCAATCTACATGTAGATTGGGTGAACCAAATTGGTAAAGGTGCTGAGGAAGAGGATTTCTTGGAATGTATGCGGGATGGTTTTTTGAACCAACATGTCGAGGAACCGACCAGAGAGCAGGCTATTCTAGACTGGGTTTTGAGCAATGAGGAAGGGTTAATTAGCAATCTTGTCGTGAGAGGCCCCTTGGGTAAGAGTGACCATAATATGGTGGAATTCTTCATTAAGATGGAGAGTGACATAGTTAATTCAGAAACAAAGGTTCTGAACTTAAAGAGGGGTAACTTTGAAGGTATGAGACGTGAATTAGCTAAGATAGACTGGCAAATGACACTTAAAGGATTGACGATGGATATGCAATGGCAAGAATTTAAAGATTGCATGGATGAACTACAACAATTGTTCATCCCAGTTTGGCAAAAGAATAAATCAAGGAAGGTAGTGCACCCGTGGCTGACAAGAGAAATTAGGGATAGTATCAATTCCAAAGATGAAGCATACAAATTAGCCAGAGAAAGTGGCTCACCTGAGGACTGGGAGAAATTCAGAGTTCAGCAGAGGAGGACAAAGGGCTTAATTAGGAAGGGGAAAAAAGATTATGAGAGAAAACTGGCAGGGAACATAAAAACTGACTGTAAAAGCTTTTATAGATATGTAAAAAGGAAAAGACTGGTAATGACAAATGTAGGTCCCCTACAGACAGAAACAAGTGAATTGATTATGGGGAGCAAGGACATGGCAGACCAATTGAATAATTACTTTGGTTTTGTCTTCAATAAGGAGAACATAAATAATCTTCCGGAAATAGTAGGGGACAGAGGGTCCAGTGAGATGGAGGAACTGAGCGAAATACATGTTAGTAGGGAAGTGGTGTTAGGTAAATTGAAGGGATTAAAGGCAGATAAATCCCCAGGGCCAGATGGTCTGCATCCCAGAGTGCTTAAGGAAGTAGCCCAAGAAATAGTGGATGCATTAGTGATAATTTTTCAAAACTCATTAGATTCTGGACTAGTTGCTGAGGATTGGAGGGTGGCTAATGTAACCCCACTTTTTAAAAAAGGAGGGAGAGAGAAACCAGGGAATTATAGACTGGTTAGCCTAACGTCGGTGGTGGGGAAACTGCTGGAGTCAGTTATCAAAGATGTGATAACAGAACATTTGGAAAGCGGTGAAATCATCGGACAAAGTCAGCATGGATTTGTGAAAGGAAAATCATGTCTGACGAATCTCATAGAATTTTTTGAGGATGTAACTAGTAGAGAGGATAGGGGAGAACCAGTGGATGTAATATAGTTGGATTTTCAAAAGGCTTTTGACAAGGTCCCACACAGGAGATTAGTGTGCAAACCTAAAGCACACGGTATTGGGGGTAAGGTATTGATGTGGATTGAGAATTGGTTAGCAGACAGGAAGCAAAGAGTGGGAATAAACGGGACCTTTTCAGAATAGCAGGCAGTGACTAGTGGGGTACCACAAGGCTCAGTGCTGGGACCCCAGTTGTTTACAATATATATTAATGACTTGGATGAGGGAATTAAATGCAGCATCTCCAAGTTTGCAGATGACACGAAGCTGGGTGGCAGTGTTAACTGTGAGGAGGATGCTAAGAGGATGCAGGGTGACTTGGATCGGTTGGGTGAATGGGCAAATTCATGGCAGATGCAATTTATTGTGGATAAATGCGAAGTTATCCACTTTGGAGGCAAAAATAGGAAAACAGATTATTATCTGAATGGTGGCCGATTAGGAAAAGGGGAGATGCAACGAGACCTGGGTGTCATTATACACCAGTCATTGAAAGTGGGCATGCAGGTACAGCAGGCAGTGAAAAAGGCGAATGGTATGCTGGCATTTATAGCGAGAGGATTCGAGTACAGGAGCAGGGAGGTAGTACTGCAGTTGTACAAGGCCTTGGTGAGATCACACCTGGAGTATTGTGTGCAGTTTTGGTCCCCTAATCTGAGGAAAGACATCCTTGCCATAGAGGGAGTACAAAGAAGGTTCACCAGATTGATTCCTGGGATGGCAGGACTTTCATATGATGAAAGACTGGATGAACTAGGCTTGTACTCGTTGGAATTTAGAAGATTGAGGGGGGATCTGATTGAAACGTATAAAATCCTAAAGGGATTGGACAAGCTAGATGCAGGAAGATTGTTCCCGATGTTAGGGAAGTCCAGAACGAGGGGTCACAGTTTGAGGATAAGGGGGAAGCCTTTTAGGACTGAGATTAGGAAAAACTTCTTCACACAGAGAGTGGTGAATCTGTGGAATTCTCTGCCACAGGAAACAGTTGAGGCCAGTTCATTGGCTATATTTAAGAGGGAGTTAGATATGGTCCTTGTGGCTACGGGGATCAAGGGGTATGGAGGGAAGGCTGGTGCAGGGTTCTGAGTTGGATGATCAGCCATGATCATAATAAATGGCGGTGCAGGCTCGAAGGGCCGAATGGCCTACTCCTGCACCTATTTTCTATGTTTCTATGTTTCTATCTCTGCTACTAATGCACCCGCTCCCGCGCCCGGACCAGAGCCGACTCCCACGACCATTCAGGAACTGAGTATTCCACCACCAGGCAGATATTCTGGTGATCCCGATGGTTGCAGGAATTTTATTACTGTACTCAATGCGATCTGACATTCCAAGCAGGATACTCCACAGCCCAGTCGTTCCAACATTTCATGGTGCAGTTAAGGAGGGTTTTTGATCTTCCAGTACTGGGTCAGGAGGCTGCCCACCGACTCTTGGACCTGCGCAGGACAGATGAACGGTGAGAGCCAATGCAGTCAAGTTCCGTACTCTTGCATTAGAAATGGGATGGAATGAGAGATCTCTCATCACTGCCTTCCAGCGTGTACTGAACGCAATGGTCCGGCATGAGCATGAGGTCTGGATGACCTAATTAATCTGGCTATTCGAGTTGACGACCGGGTAACTGAGTGGCGCAGGGAAATAATGCTTCAAACGTCCTACGCGCCGCCAGATCGCCATCTTTCCTTGCCTTCTCCCCTCCCTCACCTGATCACTGTCTTTCTTCGCCCTCTCCCCCTCCCTCATCACCCAGCACCTAGTCCACAGAGGAGCCTATGCAAGTGGGGCGCATGCGCCTGTCTCAGGAGGAATGAGTGCGGCTCTGGAGAACAGGTTCCTGCCTCTATTCTGGTGATCCAGGATACTTCCGGGCGGCATGTTCCAAGCGTCCAGTAAAAGAGAATACCCGTCAGCAGGGAGGGGAATCCTGACGGGTCGGTTCTCTCTTCAGTCAGCTTCCCCTAATTCTGTAATGCTCGTAGCTTCCTTGTCGTGGAGGTCTCAGACCCACGAACTTAAGGCGTTTATTGACTCCGGTGCAACCGTGAATCTTATGGACATCTCTCTCGCTCAGAGATGGGGAGTTCCAACTCAGGAATTAAGAGAAAAGATCAACATCAAGGCGCTGGACGGTCGACCTCTGGGAACTGGCTAGATCCACCTTTCCACCCAAACCCTCCAACTGGTGCTCGAAGGCAACCATGATGAAAAAATAAAATGCAAACAACAGGAATTCTGCAGATGCTGGAAATTCAAGCAACACACATCAAAGTTGCTGGTGAATGCAGCAGGCCAGGCAGCATCTGTGGAAGAGGTGCAGTCAACGTTTCAGGCCGAGACCCTTCGTCAGGAGTCCTGTCGAAGGGTCTCCGCCTGAAACGTTGACTGCACCTCTTCCTACAAATGCTGCCTGGCCTGCTGCGTTCACCAGCAACTTTGATGTGTGTTGCATGATGAAAAAATGTCTTTCTGTCTGGTTGATTCACCTAAACTGCCACTGGTACTTGGTCTCCCCTGGTTATCCCGACATAACTCATGGATCGATTGGTCTCTGAAGGTACTCCGAGAGTGGGGACCGGCATGCCTGTCTACCTGTCTGGGTCCAGCTCAACCTCCATTCCATGAATCCCCTCCTGTATCGGCTAAGGATGTGGACCTGCCCGGGATTCCGACTGAATATGTGGATCTCCTTGAGGTTTTCAGTAAAAGAAAGGCCACCACCCTGCCCCCACACTGGCCATACGACCGTGCCATAGACCTCCCACCTGGCACTAGTCCTCCCTGGGGCCGGCTCTTTTCCCTTTCTTGTCCTGGAACGGTGGCCATGGACGAAAACATTAAGGAGACTCTGAGCATGGGATTTATCTGTCCATCAACCTCGCCGGCAGGAGCAGGCTTCTTTCTTGTGAGCAAGAAAGACGGCAAGTTCTGTCCCAGCATCGATTACCGGCCCCTGAACAACATCACTGTGAAGAACCGCTACCCTCTTCCCTTGCTGGCGTCTGCTTTCGAGCATCTCCAGGGAGCAACCTTATTTTCCAAAATTGATCTGCGCAATGCTTACAATCTGTTTCGCATAAGAGAAGGGGATGAGTGGAAAACGGCTTTCAGCACGTCTAATGGCCGCTGTGAATACCTGGTGATGCCTTTTGGTCTGGCCAACGCCTCCGCTGTATTCCAGGCTCATTAACGATGTGCTCAGGGACAGGTCGAACCAGTTTGTGTTTGTGTATTTAGATGACATCATTATCTATTCCCGCTCTCATCAGGAGCACGTCCAGCATGTCCGGAGAGTACTCAGACACCTTCTTCAAAATAACCTGTACACCAAGCCTGAAAAAATGTGAATTCCATAAAGTCCAGCTGTCGTTTTGGGGCTATATGCTTACCCCGCCCAGTGTTCAACTGGACCCTGGTAAAGTTCAGGCAGTTGCATACTGGCCCTAAACCGTCTACAGTCAAACAGGTACGGCGCTTCATGGGGTTTGCGAACTTTTATCGCCGCTTCAGCCGAAATTTCGGCTCCATCGCGGCTCCAATTGATGCACTCACCAAGGAGACCTCGGCAGGATTCCTCGGATGATGCCGACCAAGCATTTTCCGAGCTAAAGCGACGTTTCACCACTGCCCCGCTGCAAAACACCCAGACCCATCTCAGCCATTCATTGTCGAGGTGGATGCATCCGCTGTAGACATTGGAGCTGTCCTCTCTCAGCGCTCGTCTGCGGATAGCCGGCTGCGTCTTTCTTTCCCGTCGAATTACGACGTCGGGGACCGGGAGCTTCTGGCTATCAAAGCGGCCGTGGAGGAATGGCGACACTGGCTGGAGGGGGCAGAGCATCCATTCTTGGTCTGGACAGATCACAAGAACCTCTCCTATTTCAGGATGCTAACAGACTCGTCTCTCGTCAAACCCGGTGGGCTCTCTTCTTCACACGGTTCAGTTTCGTCCTCACTTATCGTCCTGGCAGCAAGAATACGAAGGCTGACGCTCTCTCCCGGCAGTTCGACGGATCTGAGGACAATGCCGATCCAGAGCCCATTCTTCCTCGCTCGTGTATCGCTGCTCCGGTGATCTGGGGAATCGGGGCAGAGGTGAGGGCCTGGATGGGGGGGGCCTCCATACCGGCTGTTTGTCCCTGCTGCGGTGCGTTCCTAAGTGTTGGAATGGGGTCACTCCTCCCGTCCGGCTGGATATCCGAGAATTCAACCGTCTCAGGAGTTTATAAAGAGACAATTTTGGTGGCCATCTATGTTCCAGGATGTCCAGGACTTTGTGTCTGCCTGTCCCACCTGCGCTCGGAACAAAACATCACGCCAGCATCCTGCGGGTCTGTTATGTCCACTGCCTGTGCCCCACTGCCTCTGGTCCCACCTCTCAGTAGATTTCATCACTGGTCTGCCGCCGTCTAATGGAAACACCACCATTTTGGTCATTCTGGATCGATTTTCCAAGGCTGCCCACTTCAGTGCCCTTCCCAAGCTCCCATCGGCCCGTGAGGCTGCCACACTCATGGCTCAACATGTGTTCAGGATCCATGGTTTTCCTCAAGACATAGTGTCTGATCATGGACCACGGTTCACTTCCCGCTTTTGGAAGGCTTTCTGCTCTCTTGTAGGAGCAACGGCCAGCCTCTCGTCTGGCTTCCACCCCTAGTCTAATGGCCAGACTGAGAGAGTGAACCAGGAGTTGGAGACAACCCTGTGCTGTCTTGCCTCTTCCAACCCCACGTACTGAAGCTCCCAAATGGTTTGAGCAGAGATCACCAACAATAACCACCAGTTGTCCTCCACCGGTATGTCTCCCTTTGAATGCCAGAAGGGATTCCAGCCCCCGCTCTTCCTTGATCAGGAGATCGATGTAGGAGTTCCTGCTGCTAAACCACTGATCCATCGCTACAAATGTACCTGGAGACGAGCCAGGGCTTCTCTGCTGCGCGCCCAGAAACAGCATTCCCGGCAGGCTGATCAACTCCGTCGACAGGTAAGGCCATTCAAGCCAGGGGAGGAGGTCTGGTTGGCATCAAGGGATCTTGCCCTGAAAGTCAAGAGCCGGAAATTGGCACCGCGCTACACAGGGCTGTTTGTAGTGGGAAAGGCTGTCAACAAAGTGTCCTATACATTGCATCTGCCAGCATCACTGAAGATCCACCCAGTATTCCATGTTTCTCAGCTCAAGCCGGTTACTACATATCCCCCGGCCCCAGTCACCCTACCTCCCCCACCTCCCCTCCTGGTAGATGGTTCCCTTCTCTATACTGTGCGGCGCCTCCTGGCATCTCGCCAGTTACGTGGTAAGGTCCAGTACCTTGTGGACTGGGAAGGGTTTGGCCCAGAAGAACGTACTGGGATCCCAGCGAAGGACATCTTGGACAAGTCGCTGATCCGGGACTTCCAGCGGACAGAAGTCTGTGGCGCCTGGAGAGTGGAGCCCTGTCACAACCATGGATTCGGCAGCGCAGTAGGAACGGCAATTGCGCTTGTGAGTTTGCACGTGTCAGGTATTATTTAATCATGATAGTATTTAACTCAATTCTTGTTGTCGTAGTGCTTATTGAAGCTTGGACAGAGCATAGCAACGCTTCGCTGCTGTTTAGTATTTGGCCTTACCTGAGTTATTGGACTTTCATGTCAACTGACTCTGAAGACTAGTATAGCGATATTGGTTTAATATTTTGATGTTCTTTTCAGCTGCAGTGTAGGCTTTGTTTTCCTTTGAGAGTTTTAGTTAATGGCCCTGTTTGGCCTAGCGTTTATTGTTTTATTTCCTCTTTAACACTGTTCATATTAAAGTCTGTGAACTATCGACCTGCTTCTGTGTCTCTCGCTCCACATTTGGGCCATATCTGAACCATGGTGACACTCTGCCACCTGCTCCTGAGGCCCAAAACAGGAAGCTAATACAATTTAACACGTGACTAAGGAGTTATTGTAGAAGGGAAGACTTCTGGTTTTTGGAACATTGGTCTCTTCCTGGCAAGGTGGGACCTATACAGAAGAGGTAGTTTGCAGCAAAACTAGAGGGGGACAAATACCTTAGTGGGAAGGTTTTGCACATGGGAGGTTGGGGGCTGGGGGGCAGTGGGAGAGATCTAAACTAGAGTTGCAGGGGGATTGGAACCAGAGTCCCAGAACAGATAGTGCAGAGGTTCTGGAGACAGATTTTGTAAACTGCCAGACCACTCATCAGCTCAGCTCAGTTCAGCTGCAATGGCTGGGTGAAGATTTACTACAGCAGCTTGGAATATGATAAGACCTGGCTTCAGCTGACCTGGGAGGAGAGACCTCCCCACGGAGTGTAGCAGAGTCCCCATGACCACTCCATCATCGCCAGTGGCAAGCAATTACTTTGTTGTGGCAGCTAAAGACTCCCCAGTCAGATTATTAACATCAAAGGCAGAGGAGTTTACACAGAATTTGGTGGTCATGTTTGGATATGCAGCTAAATACAACCATCAGAATCTGTAAGGACAACAACCCAGGTTGCTAGGCCCTCAACCATTGGCCTGACCTCTAAACTGTACAGGAAGGCTGTATTTCTTAAGACTGCTCTCACCATGAATGGGTATTCCTGATTGTGGGACCCTGGAGACAACTGTCACCCCCTCCAATGTTCCACCTTACATTTTAGTGAACTTTTCCTCCCTCACCTGCATCTGCTGGGGAAGTGTACTCAGTCGTAACCCCCTGTACTCCTGCTGGGTCCTCTGGAGCGTTGTTTCTGCTTTGACTAATGTGCTCTGCTCTGGTGGGAGGAGGATGCTAAGGGACAGGAAAGTATCTAGTTCCAGGACTTCGGACAGTGCCCACAGGCAATAGGACATTGTTGGGAGAACAGTCCCAACCTCGAATCTGCCAGTTCCACCCCAGTGGCCAAGCATATTACTGTTACCCTTCTCTGTTGCTCCAGAGAGCCCACCTACCCTGAGGATAGGCAACAGCAGACAGATAGTGTTGTGAGATTTCAGGTAGTCCACAGGGACCACTCTCTTTCTGACTTTCTAGTCTACTCATCCATTTTACCCACCCTCCTCCTCCCTTGTCACTTTCCCCTGCAACCATAGGAGGTGCCACTCCTGTGCCCGTACATTGTCTATCCAAGGGCCAAGACAGCCTTTCCCAGTGCAACACAGATTCACAAGAACCTTTGGTGTGCACCGTGTGGTCTCCTCTACAATGGTAAAACCAAGCATGGACTGGTTAGCTGTTTTGTGGGACATCTGCATGCTGTCTGCAGTAGCATCTTGATCTTCCAGCTGCATGTTACATTAATTCTTCCAATTCTGACACCGACCTGCCTTTCCTCAGACTTTCTTTATTGCTACAGAGAGGAGAAATACAGAATGGATGAATTACACCTCATGTGCCACTTGGGTAACTGACAACTCAATGATATAAACATTGAATTTCCCAATTTCAGGTGAGCTGAACCACCAATGCTACCCTCCCATATACCATATCTTCATCTCCCTTTGTACACATCTCCCATCCCCTGCCTCCTGGTTCCATTATCACCACTGTCAACCCTTATTCTCCTTCTAAGTCATGAGGCAAGTCTCAACTGAAATTTCTTTCAACGAGAGGTTTGATAGGGAGAAGTGCGCAGACGCAGTAGCTCGTCATCGTGCAAGGCTGCTGAGAAGATTCTGGAATAAAAGGGAGATACTGCCTAGCAGAGCGTAGTGTGAGTCAGAGTGGTAGGGCTTTCACTCAGCAAGGACAGGTTGTCACAACCACAGATTTGGCAGTGCAGCAGATACGGCAACTGTGCTCATGAATATGTACGTGTCAGCTAATTTTATTGTGATACTATTTAACTCCATTCATTATGTCGTTGTATTTGTCGAGACTTGGACACAGCACAGCACTACTTTCCTGCCTGTTTGCAGTCGGCCTTGCCTGAGAAATTGGACTGTTGAGTTAACTGACTCTGAAGACTAGCAATATTCCTTTTACTCTTAGTTGTTCTTTTCAGCGGCAGTGTAGTCTTTGTTTACCATTTAGGAGTTTTAGTTAATAGCCCTGCTTTGGCCTAGCGGTTATTGTTTTCGTTTTAACACTGTTCGCATTAAAGTCTGTGAACTATCGACCTGCTTCAGTGTCTCTCACTCTGCACTTGGGCATATCCAAACCTGGTGACACAGGTCTAGTTGAGGTAAGTTACTTTCATATCTCTTTTTTCCTGTTAGTTAAGGCTAGCGGGTATGACTGCAGAGGCAGGTCTCTGTTCTGTGTCAGATGTGGGGTATCCATGAGATTTCCAGACTCCCTGATGACCTCATCTGTGCCAGGTGCATCGAGCTGCAGCTCCTTAGACACTGAGTTAGGGAACTGGAGCTGCAGCGCCATGACCTTCAGCTTGTTAGGGAAAGTAAGGAGGTGATCAATACACTGGGGCCACAGGAGGCAGAAATGGATGACAATCAGGAGAGGGAAGGGGGAGCATCAGCTAGTGGAGAACAGCCCTGTGGCCATCCATGTTAACAATATGTACTCTATTTTGAGTGCTCTTAGGGGGCATGACCTACCTGGGGCGCTGAGTCTGGCCCTGTGGCTCAGAAGGGTAGGGAATGGAAGAGGTTGATAGCAGCAATAGGGGACTCTATAGTTAGGGGGACAGATAGACAATTCTGTGGGTGCAAAAAAGAAACACAGATGGTAGTTTTCCTCCCAGGTGCCAAGATTTGTGATATTTCTGAACACGTCCACAATACCCTGAATTGGGAGGGTTATCAGCCAGAGGTTCTGGTTCATATTAGAAATATAGAAAACCTACATCACAATACAGGCCCTTCGGCCCACAATGCTGTGCTGAACATCTACTTTAGAAATTACCTTGGAAAACCCATAGCCCTTTATTTTTCTAAGCTTCATGTACCTATCCAGGAGTATCTTATAAGACCCTATCGTATCCGCCTCCACCACCATCGCTGGCTGCCCATTCCATGCACTCACCGCTCCCTATGTTTAAAAAAGAACTTGCCCCGACATCTCCTCTGCACCTCCTTCCAAGCACCTTAAAACTATGCCCTCTCGTGCTAGCCATTTCAGCCCTTAGATAAAGCATCTGACTATCCACAAGATCAATGCCAATGCCTCTCACCATCTTATACACCTCTATCAGGTCACCTCTCATCATCTGACGCTCCAAGGAGAAAAGTCCAAGTTCACTCAATCTATTCTCATAAAGCATGTTCCCCAATCCTGGCAACATCCTTGTAAACCTCCTCTGCACTCTTTCTATGGTTTCCACATCCTGCCTGTAGTGAGGCAAACAGAAATGAGCACAGTACTCAAAGTATCAATGACATGGGTAGAAAAAGGGAGGAGTTCCTGAAAGCAGAATACAGGGAGTTAGGAAGGAAGCTGAGAAGCTGTACAAAAAGGATAGGTTGCACTTGAATCTGAGGGGAACCAATATCCTGGTGGGGAGGTTTGTTAATGCTATTGGTGGGGTTTAAACTAGATTTGCAGGGGTGTAGGAACCGAAGTGAAGAGTCAGACGATGGGGTAGAAAACCATAGAAAACTACAGCACAGAAACAGGCCTTTTGGCCCTTCTTGGCTGTGCCGAACAAAAAAAAAATGCACTCTTTCAACCTTATTTATATCCTTCCTGTAATTTGGTGACCAAAACTGAACACAGTACTCCAGATTCAATGTGTTTTTGTTGGTAGTTGGCACAGAAGTAGAGACACCTTGTAGGGAGTTTGTGAGGAAGGATGGGCAGATGTTACAGCAAAGATGCACTCAGCCAGATGGTTTGAGATGTGTCTGTTTTAATGCAAGGAGTATCATAAACAAGGCAGATTAACTTAGAGCATGGATCAATACATGGAACTATGAAGTTGTGGCCATTACAGAGACTTGGATGTCTCAGGGACAGGAATGGCTGCTGAGTGTGTTGGGCTTTAGATGTTTCAAAAAGGAGAGGGAGGGAGGTAAAAGGGATGGGGGCATGGTATTGCTAATTAGGGATAGTATCACAGCTGTATAAAAGGTGGAGGTCATGGATGGATTGTCCACTGAGTCATTGTAGACGGAAGTCAGAAACAGAAAGGGAGCAGTAACTCTACTGGGTGAATTTATAGACCCCTCAATAGTAACAGACATTGAGAAGCAGATAGGGAGGCAGATTCTGGGACAGTGCAATACTAATAGGGTTGTTGTGATGGGTGATTTTAACTTTTCTAGTATTGACTGGTATCTCCTTAGAGCAAGGGGTTTAAATGGGGTGGAGTTTGTTAGGTGTGTTCAGGAAGGTTTCCTAATGCAATATATAGATAAGCCAACTAGAGGAGAGGCTGTACTTGATCTGGTATTGGGAAATGAACCTAGTCAGGTGTTAGATGTCTCACTGGGAGAGCACTTTGGAGGTAGTGATTAGAACCCTATCTCATTTACCATAGGGCTAGAGAAGGATAGAATCAGACAATTTGGGAAAACATTTAATTTGGGTAGGGGGAAATGTGATGTAATTGAGGTAGGCAAGAACTTGGGAGCAAAAATTGAGAGGAGATATTCTCAGAAAAAAATGCATGGCAGAAATGTGGCAAATGTACAAAGAACGTTTGCATGGTGTTCTGCATGGGTACGTTCCACTGAGGCAGGGAAAGGATGGTAGGGTAAATGAACCATGGTGTACAAAGGATGTAGAAAAGCTTACAAAGGTTCAAGAAACTAGGTATTGATAGAGCTCTAGAAAATTACAAGGTTGCCTTGGAAAGAGTTTAAGAATGAAATTAGGAGAGCTAGAAGGGGTCATGAGAAGACCTTGGTGAGCAGAATTCAGGAAAACCCCAAGGCATTCTAAAAGTGTGTGAGAGCAAGAGGATGAGCCATGTGAGAATAGGACCAATCAGGTGTGACATGGAGTTGGAGGAGATAGCAGAGGTACTTAACGAATACTTTGCTTCAGTATTCACCAGGGAAAAGGATCTTGGTAATTGTGGATATGACTTACAGCGGACTGAAACACTTGAGCATATAAACATTTAGCAAGTGGATGTGCTGGAGCTTTTAAGTATTAAGTTAGATAAGTCACCCGGACCAGACGAGATATACCCTAGACCACTGTGAGAAGCAAGGGAAGAGATTGCTGAGCCTCTGCCAATGATGATGCAATGATCAATGGGGATGGGAGAAGTACCAGAGTATTGGAAGATTGCAAATGTTGTTCCCTTTTCCAAGAAATGGTGTAGAGACAACCTAGGAAATTATAGACTAGTGGATATTACTTCAGTGGTGGGCAAATTGTTGGGGAGAAGATGCAGAGAGACAGGATTTATGAGATTTGGAGAGACATAATCTGATTAGGGATAGTCAGCATGGCTTTGCAAGGGCAGGTTATGCCTTACAAGCCTGACTGAATTCTTTGAGGATGTAACAAAACACATTGAAGGTAGAGCAATGGATATAGTGTATGTGGATTTCAGTTTTGCCTTTGATAATTGCAAGGCTCATTCAGAAAGTAAGAAGACATGGGATCCAAGGAGACCTTGCTTTGTGGATCCAGAATTGACTTGCCCACAGAAGGCAAAGGGTGGTTGTAGATGGTTCGTATTCTGCATGGAGTACAGTGACCAGTGGTGTTCTGCAGGGATCTGTTCTGGGACCCCTCCTCTTAGCGATTCTTATAAACGACCTGGATGAAGAAGTTGAGGGATGGGTTAGTAAGTTTGCTGATGGCACAAAGGTTGTGGGGGGGCTGTTGTGGATAGTCTGGAGGGTTGGCAAAGGTTACAGCAGGACATCAATGGGATGCAGAACTGGGCTGAGAAGCGGCAGACGGAGTTCAACCCAGATAAGTGTGAATGATTCATTTTGGTAGGTCAAATTTGAAGACAGAATGTAGTATTAATGGTAAGACTCTTGGCAGTGTGGGGGATCAGAGGGATCTTGGCGTCCGTGTCCATCGGACACTCAAAGCTGCTGTGAAGGCTGACAGTGTTGTTGAGAAGGAATATGATGCATTGGCCTTCATCGACCATGGGATTGAATTCAAGGGCTGTGGGGTAATGTTACAGTTATATGAGACCTTAGTTAGACCCCACTTGGAGTACTATGTACAGTTCTGGTCACCTCACTACAGGAAGGAGATGGATACTATGGAAAGAGTGCAGAGGAGTATTACAAAGATGTTGCCAGGATTGGGGAGCATGCCTTATGAGAATAGGTTGAGTGAACTTGGCCTTTTCTCCTTGTAGAGGATGAGAGGTGACCTGATAGAGCTGTATAAGATTAGGAGGCATTGATTTTGTGGATAGCCTGAGGCTTTTTCCCAGGGCTGAAATGGCTAACAAGGGGGCATAGTTTTAAGGTGCTTGGAAGTAGGTACAGAGGGGATGTCAGGGTTAAGTTTTTTCACACAGTGTGGTGTGTGGAATGCACTGCTGGCAATGGTGGTGGAGCCAGTTTCAATAGGGTCTTTTCTTTCTTTTTAAATCTTTTTATTAATTATTATTGAAAATCAACAACAGAGAAAAATACGTCAAGATAATCAAGACAACGTATCCATATGTAGAATAAGAGTTAAACTATCAACCAGGCTGAACGGTATATCAATAATAATCAAACAACAAAGTGTTAAAGGTTTTTTTTATGGAAAAAAGAAAGAAAGAAAGAAAGAACCCCTACTAACTAAGACAGAAAAAAGCCCCTAATAGCTGAAAAAAAGGGGAAAAACCCTATCGTATCCACCTCTACTACTGCCGCAGGCAGCCCATTCCACGCACTCACCACTCTCTGCGTAAAAATACTTACCCCTGACATCTCCTCTGTACCTTCCTCCAAGCACCTTAAAACTGTACCCTCTCATGCTAGCCACTTCAACCCTGGGAAAAAGCCTTTGACTATCCACACGATCAATGCCTCTCATCATCTTATAAACCTCTATCAGGTCACCTCTCATCCTCTGCCACTCCAAGGAGAAAAGGCCAAGTGAGGAGAAGGAGTTGCCTGATGTGAACAGTCCCATGAGTGTCCTTTAGCGGTTGATTTAACTGCTGAGCTTGTTTTGGCTATTACATCACTGGCTGATAAATGCAGAAGTATATCTGCGAAGAGCCAGTTATTGTAAGCTGCGAGTGTTCTCTGGGGTCAAGCCTACACCCGATGAGGAAGAAGAAAATGAAGCCTGGGCTGAGCGGATATCTCAGTTACTGGATGAATGGCCATGCTCAGATAACATGGAAAAAATGAGACTGGTAGAGAGCTTAAAGGATCCGGCAGCTGATATAGTGAGGTTCCTCAAGGCAGAAAATCCATCAGCAATGTCATGTTCGGCACAGCATTGTGGGCCGAGGGGGCTGTATTGTGCTGTAGGTTTTCTATTTGTCTATGTTTAACATCAGCTAATTGCCTGCAAGCTCTGGAAGATGCTTTTGGCACTGCTAGGAGTGCAGCCAATCTTAGGTTGAAGTTTAGAGCACACAGTTCAGGAGGAAGAAGAGAAGTTGTCTGCCTTCATTTTCAGGTTGAAGAAGCTGCTGCATTGTTTGAGCCACAAAGGGGCATTCAGCTGTCTGAGAGAAATTGCTTGAGGATGGAGCAAGTTGTGAAGGGTGCACTGTCACATGACATGATTGCTCTACATATTTGAAAAGACCCGCAAGGTGCACCCTCCTGCATCTTTTATTGAATTATTCAGAAGTTAGAGGAGGAAAATGCAATGGAGGAGCGAAAGGCCTCCGTCAGCAGGGCAAAGTCCTCGGTAGTAGCCTCTGTTGCTAAAGCGGCTCCTGATGCCACACAAGTGGGGGTTTTGCAGGATGTCATGAAAGATCTGAGGACTGAGGTATTTTGGATGATAACGGTTGATACTGCCACAAAGCTGATAGGAAGCCGGAGCCACTGGAGGGATGTACCAACGTGAAGCCTGCTACTGAATGGGGTCCCTTGACCAGGGAAATAATCAGTATTTTCTGTTACAACTGTGGAGAAGATGGGCATTTCAAACGGGAGTGTGAAGGACAGGAAAATCTTCACACAGTAGATCAGCAGTTAATCAAACAGTGAAGAAAAGAGATAAAACTACGGAGGGACCCAGTAAAGGAACGAGCTGGCGGTTCGGAGAGGATACGTTCCTATCAGTGTACCAAGGGAAATACTAAGGTACAAAACACTATTCCAGAAGGTTAGTGGGATCATGCTCTGATCAATCCACACAGATTAAAGGTGTTTATGCTAGAGCCACACTTGACACAAGCTACTTTGCTTTATAGATCCTCTTACAACCGGTATTTAATGTATGTACCATTGATGCCACTCAGTACCTTGAGATTCAGAGGCTCAGGGCTGATGTGTACCCCTACGATGGTGACCTGTCATTGAAGCTGGAGTTTTCAGAAGCAGATGCTGGAGTAACTGAGACTATTGACACAGCAGTGTTGGTTTACCTGGATCCGGTTACAAAGGGTGGAGCCTCTTTCTTGTGGGAATGAACACCGCCGTTGTGAGAAGGTTCATGGGAGCATGCAAGGAGAAGAGTGGAGAGAACTTGAAAACCTTGTGCATTCACCCTGTGTTCAAAGCTGCTTTTGAAAAGGTGCCAGTTCCTCCTCAGCAGGATGATGAGCAGAAACGGGGAACGGTGTGGTACACCCAGTCTAAATCTGTCATGTTAGGTCCTGGAGGAGTAGCTAGGGTGACAGGAACCCCCAAATTTGCCGGAATGTCTGAAGAATGAAAAAAAAAGATTAACTGAGAAAATGTTGTGATGCGAAGATGTCTTTTCTATTGACGAGTCTGATGATTACTCCAGGAGTACTTGCCACATTATTAGAATGACCGAGGACAACCCTTTCCGAGAGGGGTCTCGCCGGTTCGTACCAGTGGAGGTTGAAGATGTTTAACCTGAGCAAGGGGACCTGAGCCACTGGAAGACATGAGTGACAGATGGGGGAGGCACCCTCTAGTGGACAGGAAGGGTCGTAAGGTGTGGTTGAAGCTGGAAGAGCCGAAGATGGGATAAGGAGTTCTCAAAGGATCAGGAAACTCACAGATAGGCTGGCCTATGGCGGACCAAAGGAACAGAGTTTTGTGTCTATCCCTTTAGAGAGATTCGCTACTACCATTTACAGATGGATTAGAGGTCCTGATGTCATGAATTTCCCTTTACCAATGACGGGTTGATAAATTTCAAAGTCATGAGGACATGACTATTTTTGTTGGAGAGGGTGGGTGGGGAAAGGAGAGTGTGATGCCCTGGTTAAGATTTTTACTGCTGTGTTGTAAGTATTTCATATTAGCAGTTCTGTAAGAGTAGTCTGTTCTGCTTTTAGCCTGTCTTGGTTTCAGCGAAAGATGATGCTGTTCATTTTAGGAATGTTGTAAGCCAATCAGGATGGTGAAATTGGGACAAGGTTCTAGAGGATGCTGGGCAGAGAGGTTTTTTGTGATGGACACTGGTGTGGGTTGAGGTCTTTTTGGCGGGAGCTGGGAGAAGACAGGAGGGAAAATGCCTGAGGATGCCGTCCCTGCTGCACAAGGTGCTTTGAGCAGATGAATGGCTTCAAGGAGAAAGGACCAAAACTCCCATGGGAGAGCTCATTTGTTTGAGATGGATTTCGAGTGACATTCAGAATGTGGTGTGTGCTTTCAAGCAGACTGTGGGTCCAGCGCATGAGTTAAAGACAACTTCAAGATGATCTCCAACTTGTGTGCACATATGGACTGGGTTAACTTTAATGGGCCCCTTTTATTTTTTCTTTTCTTTTTCCTACTAACTATTCGATAAAACTGAAATTTGTAAGTGTACTTTCTTTATAATTGTATGCATGTACAATCTGTTACTTCTTGCTGATAGCTAATTGCTGGGAACCAGGCCTTGAGTTCTTCCAGCTCCTCTCTGTAAGCCACCTCATCATTGTTGGTGATGAGTCCCACAACTGGCTAGGAATAGAAGCATACATTTCTAATGTGGGCTAATAGGACTAGTGTAGATGAACAAATAGAACAGCAAGGACGTAGTGAGTTGAAAAGTCTGTTTCTGGGTTCTACCAGTCCACGTCTCCATGGCTGGGATGACGAGAACACATGGTCACAAACTCCAAGAATTAGCCAGTTCAGACAGCAGGAAATTTCTTCATCCAAAAGTGAAGATATTCTTGTAATTATCTACCTAAATGGGCAAAGGAGGTCAGTCACTGATGTGCTCAAGACAGAGAGATAAAAGTTTGGATATTAAAGGAATTAGGGTTTGGGAGTTAGCGCTGAAAGTTCCACTGAGGGAGAGGATCAGCCATGGACTCATTGAACAGTGAAGCTGGTTTGAGTGCCTAAAGAATCCATGCCAGTTTCATAAATCCTTGTGATGTGGGACCGTGGTTTCTAATCTATAATTGACTCATCTTCAATGTTTCTCTCCAGGACATGTGACTGAATACCAGGCTCTCTGCTCCTTCTGCTTCTACCTAGGCTATAAAAGCTGTCAGTGAAATATTCTCACCTTCAAAGCTGTAAAACTTGAATCCTAGTGAAAAATGGAAGATGGAGATTTTGCCTTTGGTCCCTGCCATCTTTAGCACTTGGATGTAGTTATCTAGGATGATAGTTCTGATCATAGAAAAATGTTGATCTTGATAGTCACATATAAATTCAGAAAAAGGGAGAAATGGAATTGCTAATGAAATGGATAAAGAATTTTCCTTCAGTTAACTTTGCTGTATTACACTTCCTGGTGGATAGTCTGGTGACATGTCCTAAATAGGGTGTATGCCAGAAAAAAACTAGCATAAGTTTATGATATTTAACTCTGAGAATTCCACCTTATTTTCAAACTATCGCAAAATCTGAAGTGTCTTTAGCAATTGCACAAGGACATGATTCCACTTTGGTTCTACGTACTCGAGGAATGAAATTAGGAAGTGCAAATAATGAAAGTTTCTCTATCACCCACCATGAAAAAGTGACCACTGCATAGTTTAGCAGGCAAATTATATGACTTTTCTTATCATTCGGTGTGTTCTCAACCTTTGGAACTATTAAATTAATGTAAATCATTTGTATTGTCTTTAAAATAAATAACAATAAACCTACCTAAAACTAAATCTAATTAATAACATTAAATGGAACCATGATCATTCCAAATCCAGCCTCTCAATCGTTGTTCAACACAATGGATCTCAGACCTTGCACCAGTTTTAATAGGAGGTGATTTCCCAGACATCAACAGTTCCTCTCCCCTTGTGGATGCTGCTTGACTGTTGAGTTCCTTCAGCAGGTTGTTACTGTGTGCGTTAAACTCAATACCTGCAGCTTGTGTATCACGAAATTTCTGTTCAGTGAGCTAAAGGTTCTGTTACTGCACCTTCCTCTCTGCTCCTCCTCCCACAACTGTTCATGTTGGCCTTCTTTGCATAGCATCCAGAAAACTCCATGGGATAAGTAATTCATCTTAATTTTAAATAGTTGCAAGTTATTTCAAACTTCAAAAGAAGTATTCTTAGCAATAATGAAATTGAAGTTTGAATATATTTCCGGTAGCTGTCGTTTCAAAGATGCGATACTGTCAAATACACTTAATTTATTTATTGTGCAAAGAATAAGGACTGGGAGATAATGGATTTTACTTATTCTTCATTGTATTATCAGCTCAATCTTCTATTATCTCTAAGTTATCTTCTTTTTGAATAATAACTCAGATCAGCAAATGGCATTACAGTCTTTCACACTACACAATGCAAGGAAGTGTCACAATGGCGGGGCATTGGGAGCAAGGGTGGACCCAAATGCAAGACACATCTTGTGAGGTTACTTAGATTTAGTTTATTGTTCGATATCAGGAGAGGAAGGCAGGAGCAGGAAATAGCAAACTGGACAAGGACTGAGGACTACGACTAGGCTGGGACCAAGGGTCTGGGCTTGGACTTGGAATCGGCTCCCAGAGCTAGAGGAGACATGGAGAGGCTAGGATATGGACTCAGAGCCCAAGACTGGGTAAGGACCCAGTACCTGGGTCTTGCCTTGGGCTCGGACCCCAGAACCAGGCATGGACATGATATGGGCTAGGGAGAGGAGGAACATAGAAAACACAGCCTCGGTCTCGGGAGAGCAGGTACATGGAACCATGGACACATACACAGAACAGAGAGCCGGGACCCCTCCTTGGGTACAGGACATAGGGCCGGGACTCGCACACAGAACAGAGAGCCGGGACCCCTCCTTGGGTACAGGACATAGCCCTCTGCGGGGCAATGGCAAGACGGCCTGACCTACCCCACGGAGGCAAGGACAAGACAAGACAGAACACGACCCCCCGCGGGGCAACGGCAAGACAACCTGACTTACCCCACGGAGGCGAGGACAAGACAAGACAAGACTAACACGAATGAACACCAGACAGTACCTATCTAGCTTCGGTGATGGAGCTAGATCGAAGTGCAGGCAGGGGCTGCAGATGAGGGCTAGAGGTGAGAGGGGCAGAGAAGGGATTCGGAATCACAGACTGCCAGGGCCAGGACTTGACTTGGTGCTTGAATGCCGCCAGGGACAGGACTTGACTTGATGCTTGAATGCCACCAGGGACAGGACTTGACTTGATGCTTGAATGCCGCCAGGGCAAGGACTTGACTTGGTGCTTGAATGCCGCCAGGGCCAGAACTTGACTTGGAACCTCCAGGTAGTGGCGAGCTCTCGACTCAGCCCGGGAAAAGTAGACAGCAGTTCTTGATTCCCTCCGGTGGGTTAACTGACAGACCCACCTTGATGAGGAAACTTTGCAGGCTCGCTTCGGCGAGGTAACTGGACAGGGTTGCTCCGGTGAGGAAGGGCGAATTACCGGCACTCGCTTCGGCAGAGACTAGGCTTGCTCCGGCCAGATGACATTGGCACACCGTACCTTTGATGACTTTGCAGACACTCCCGCACCGAACGGCTGAAAGCCGGAGACTATAAACTACCGGTTCAGCCGAGTGTTAATTGCCTCTAATCACCAAAGTTGAGGGACACGGGAAAACAGGGAATCAATGGTCTGGATCGTAACATAAACAAGCTAAATTTAAAGGAACCCTGATCTGGACCATGACACGGAGAGTGCAAACCCGCTATGTCTGCAATAAGTTCATGCGTTTTCTTGTTAAGAAACCAAATCCGCATGATAAATTTCACATTGCATATTTATCTGAATGTACAACACAGAAAGATGCAACTTTCTGAAAAAGTAATGTGTCGTGTAAAGGTATCTTTATGAATTGTGTGTATCATGTGGAACAATTTCTGAAGCTTCATTGTACCAGACACTGCATTCAATAGCACAACACCAATGGACATCACATTGTGCAAGCAATAACTTATTTTGGGGAATGTAATGATACCTGAAGACAGGGCAAATGATCATTTTGATCATTGCATATACTCAGAATGTCTCCTCGTGGGAATTGGGACATTACTCTCACAGCCATCTATTTCCCTGCAATTTACAGGCTAACAGATTCAAACTTCTTTGGTTAAATGTGTTCAGTGAGTTGTACTCCACAGCCTCCATGCTGATGTAAGGCTGGTGCCCTGCTCAAGTTCTGATGGATCCCTGGTGAACAGTCTCAGCCCTAAACATTCACTGTTTATTTCCTTCTGTAGATCCTTCCTAACCGGATGAGCTCCTCCAGCATTTTGTGTGTGTTGCTCAAGGTTCTCAGCATCTGAAGAATCTCTTGTGACTTGTCTGGGAGCTTACATCACAGCCTGATCATCCAAGCATGTATAACACCCTGGAAATGGTCTTTCCTGTAAAGTAATGGTTTTTCTGTAGCAGCAGTGTTTGGGTTATGGCTAGAGATAACGGGGGCTTTAGAATGTGTGCTGTCCAGTGAAGGGAGCATTTTTTCTTGTTGTGTGCCTCAGACCAAGGTGATCTGGGTCTTTAGTTCGGCAGAAGATGGAGAGAGAAGATACCAGACAGGAGATGTCTAGACACCGGAAAGGAATGGGGCCAGGAGTCGACGAAGCCCGGGGAAATCAATGGAGGACCAATGGAAGGGAAACCGTGATCTCCAACTTGTGCACATTAGACTGTTTCATTAAAATGGGCCCTGTTCTTTTTGTTTTACTTTACTCACCCTTTAGTGAAATTAAGAATTATAAAGGTTAATCATTTAATTACATATGATGTACTGTCTGTTATTTTGTGGTACTGATTTGTAAGAGGGGACACATCACACAGCATCCATACAAACAGAAAGTTTTGCACTTCAATCTCATACATTTAGCGGGGCTGGAGACTGTCTTCCCCAGACTTGCACAGCCGACAGGACCTGAGGGTTACAATTGTGGAGTATCGTTTCAGATTGATTTCGTTGGATGCCGTGTGATTGCCCTGAGCATTGAACCAGTGGGTTGTGTGTTTATGTCTGAGCTAAGCTATTGTTCGGTAAAGCAATTACGATACGTGGAGGCTGCCAGCGTTGAGCGGTGGTGTGAATCCACAGAGTTACTGGCAACAAATGCATGCGTGTTCAGTGGGGTAGATATTTGTACTCCTGATGAATTGGTAACACATCTCGCAGCATCCACACAAACAGGAGGTTTTGCACCTCAATCTTATATATTTGTTGGGGCCGAAGATTGTCTTCCCTAGACGTACACAGCCAACAGAACCTGAGGGTTACATGTAATGCCTATACGCATATTCTTCAATCTTGAATCACTGAGTTATCATGGAAACAGGACCTTGAGCCCAACTCATCCCAGCTAACCAAGATCCCTACTGGTCCCATTGCCTGCATTTGGAAATATGCACTTCTACATATGTATCTGTCCAAATGTCTTGTAAATGTTGTAATTGTACCTGCCTTTACCACCTCCACTGGCAGGTTGTTTCATATACAGATCACACTCTAATGGGAAAGTTTTCCTTTGGTTCTCTTTTAAATCTTTCCTCTCTCGCCTTAAACCGACACCCTCTAGTTTTCCTAAAACTAGAGGGTGTCGAACTCTTTGGATAAAGACTAATCCTCCAACCTGTCTATGTCTCTCAAAGTGTTATATCCCTCTGAAAGGTCATCCTTCAGCCTGCTTTGCTCCAGGAAAAACAGTCCCAGTCTCTCCTTACACCTCAAGCCCTCCAGTCCCAGTAACATCCTTGTCCGAATCTACAACCTCAATATTACATCGAACTTTTGTAACTTGTCCAACAATCAATTGTGGCATTAATTTATTCAGGACACACATTTGCTTCTTCCTTTGTGGAAACAAAGCCAGGTCAGGCAGTGACCAGTGTTCTCAGGTGACATCAGTTCCTCTTCATGATGAACCTGGTACACAGCGTACAGTTTAGGCCAAGTGCTGTTACTGGTGGGAACACCTTGCTCACAAACACAGTGATCCATTTAATTTTCCAATCACAAAACTCACCCAAGTGAGACGTCACCAAAGGAAGAAGCCAGCAATCAATGAGTTGTGAAATGGTATCGTGCTTTCAGTAAGGTTCTTTCTTCTCATGAAAGTAAACTTCAAAAGAAAATACAAGAACAATTCTCCATTTGTAAAACATTCTACACAATCCCAGGCAGTTCGAATTATCTTCCAGCCAGTAAACTAATGTTCCTGTGTAGGTTGTATGGTAGTCAGCATTTTGACAGGAAGTTCCCACAGACGGAATTGTGAGTGGTTCCAGAGAACTTGTTCAACTGAGTTGACATAGGGATAACTTTTGGTCCTAGACATGAGGGAGTGCTCGCTACTGGATCCACAGGCTATCATTCTACATGCAAGCTGTAAGTATCTGCCCGTGGTTCTTTAACACCCAGCTGCTTGCCTTGCCATTAAAGAATCCTGTGGAAGATTTGGAATGGGTGAGAATTTACTTGGAGAATGATGAAGTTCTGACCGAGACAGCTTTGCAGATTGTCTGACTCCAAATCGACATGAATATCTTCAGATGGTGAAAAGGCCATTAGCACACTGACCTTCACCAGTCAAAGCACTGAGTTGGGCATTATGCTGCAGTTATATACATCTTTGGTGAGGCCACAGTTGAGCATTGTGTACCATTGTGGTGACTTTGTTAAAAGAGAGGAGTGGCTAAACTGAAAAGAGTGTCAAAAAGATTTACAAGACTGTTGCCAGTGCTAGAGGGCCTGAGTTATAGGGAGAGATTGGCCAACTAGATTTTCATTCCTTGGATTTTAGAAAAATGAGGGGTGATCTTACAGAACTTTATAAAATCATGGGGGGCATAGGTAAGATGGATGTTAGCAGTCCTTTCCGGATGTAGAGGATTCCAAATCTGTGGGGCGTAGAATTAAGGTGAGAGGGAAAAGATTCAAAAGGGACCTGGAAGGTTAACACACAGAGGGTGGTGAATATGTGAAGCAAACTGCCAGAGGAAGTGACCAAGACAGGTACAATAATATTTAAGAAGCACTTGGATAGGTACATGGAGGGGTAAGCATAGAAGGATATGGGCCAAACACAAGCAATTGTGAGTAGAGGGTGGGAAACTGGTTGGCATGGATGTGTTGGGCCAAAGGACCTGTATCAATGCTGTATTTCCTCATGATTCTATAACTCTATGGCAAACACAAGGGGCCCAAGCTCTGCTTAAGGCGGTTTCAGTGAACATTCATAGGCTATGGAATCTTTCATTGTTGCCCTCTATACACTGAATGCTTGGATACTCCCTGAATTGTTTTGACTGACAACAAGGCTCCTTCCTACACAAGCTGTGGCACTCTTTGAGGTCCTCTCTCTTAGGCAATGTTAGTTGTGCACATGTAACGATATCTCAAAATGTGTCCATTCAGGTAACTGAAAGCCATTAAGCCTCTGCAAAATCGATCAACATTACAAACAACCAATCAAAGGATCCACTAATGCATTGGAAGAACATAGTGCTAAAGCCTGGAATGAAGGTCATTGCTGAATGTGGACGAGGAGGAACTCTGCCACGTGAACCTGCATAAAAAGAAGTTTGTTAGAAGATAGTTCAGTGTCAAGGCTTTTAACCACTGAACAGAGTGGATTGAAGTGAATGTTTTCATAATTTCTCTCAATGTTCTTCTATAGATGCAATGATTAATTAATCCAGAACATAAGTAGCTCAGGACCAGATGGAGTCAGAGAGGGCCATGAAAGCCAAGAGTGACCAAACAGCTCACAGAAAATAATGGTACTGATCTACTGGGGTTTAAAGCAGAGCAAAGTTTCTATAGAACATAGCCTGCATCTTCAGAGAAAACATCTAAACCTCAAGATAATGAATTGGTCGAGCAGAATAGAAAATTCAATTGGATTAGTATGTTTTACAGAAGCAGACCTGATCATTGGTTGATCAAAGGCACCAGTCTATACTTACTAAAGGTGTTGGACTCTGGCTTTTGTTGCCCACTGTTTGTTAGCAGTCCTCTTGCATAGGAATAATGATGCAATGAATTTAAGACTCTCCACAGAGATTAGGGTCCAACCCCAGGTCCAGTAATGAATGGTAGCTACACTGACAGATGAACTTTTATATGGGAGGTAAACTGGAGATACATCTACCCTTTCAGACACAAAGGAAGTAAGGCAGTTCTCTCCAGTGCACTTCACTATTTATGAGAGTTCACTGTGTGAAATTTGGTTCCCACTATCCAACATTCAATAAAGGTATTATAGTGGCTTTCAAGGATTTTATGACTTACTTTATGCCTTTTACTTTATCTTGTAGAAATCTATGTGGACATGTTCCCAAATTTGGGAATATTTTTGGGAGTGATGATCTCGCTCTATTACACAGGCAAACATAAAGAAGCTTAAGTCAATCGATTACCTTGACAGCCAGGTTTCATCCAGAGAGGCTTATCATCCGATCTTTTATAGATCATACACTTACCTGATCAGTATCCCAGCAGTGAAACACACTTACCTGATCAATATCCCAGCAGTAACACACACTTACCTGATCAGTATCCCAGCAGTAACACAGACTTACCTGATCAGTATCCCAACAGTGAAACTTTCTTCTAGGTAAGCTTGAATTCAAAACAGCAAGACCTTTCACTGATAGGTGATGTCACAGGGACAAGTCGGGAAAATTCCTGCCTTCTAAATGACAGAGAAGCACAGAGCTGGCTAAGCTACACATTCACCTTTGCTGGCTGACAAAATTGCCAAGTCATTTTAATGTTTTTGGATGTCCCAAATATTCAGAACATTCAAGACTTCTTCAAAAATGTGAAGAAACAGAGTATTAAGTTTATGCTGCCAGTTTTTCTAATCAACTTTCCATTACAAAATTCTTCTGAAAATCCATGTGGAGAACATCTTCCACACTGCCTACATCTGTTTGCATTGAATTACAGAGTGCAGCACTACTGAAACTGGCCTTCAACCCAACACGATGAATACTGGACTGAAGGTGTTATATTTGCATGCACCAAGTATATTGAATAAGGTAGATGAACTTGTAGCACAGTTAGAGATTGACATGAGACATTGTGGGCATCACTGAATCATGGCTGAAAGAAAATTATAGCCGGGAACTTAATGTCCAAAGATACGCATTTTATTGAAGGGATAGTTGGGTAGGCAGAGGAGGTGGGTGGTTCTGTTGGTAAAAAATGAAATCAAATCATTAGAAAAAGGTGATATACTGTAGGAGTGAAAGGTGTAGAATCATTGTGGGTAGAGCTACAGGCCTCCAAACATGAGGCAAAGATGCATCTACCAATTACAATGGGAGATAGAAAATGCATGTCAAAAGGGCAAATAGCCATAAATGAATTTCAATAGGCAGGGTTGATTAGGAAAATCAATTGCAAGAGGGGAGATTTGTAGAATGCCTACAAGATTGCTTTTTCATGGTGAAACCCACTGGGAGATAAGCTATTCTGGTTTGAGTGTTGTGCGATAAACCAGAATTGGTTAGAGAGCTTAAGGTAAAGGAACAGTGATCATATTATCATCCGCAATTTGAGAAGGAGAAGCTAAAGTCAGATGTATTAGTAATACAGTGGAGTGAAAGGAATTACCGAGGCATGAGAGAGGAGCGGGCCAAGATTGATTGGAAGGGAACACTAGCAGGGATGATGGCAGAGCAACAATGGCTGGAGTTTCTGGGAGTCATTCAGGAGGCGCAGGATATATGCATCCCAAAGAAGAATATGTATTTTAAAGGCAAGCTATTTCTTGACTGTGGCTAACAAGAGAAATCAAAACCAACATAAAAGCCAATGAGAGAGCATTTATAACCCAGGTTCCTAATGTTTTTTATATTTTAAACCCCTTCCATTAACCAAGGGTTCTGTGGACCCCAGGTTGGGAACCCCTGTTCTATAAAGTCTCGCCCCAGTCTCCTATGCTCCAGTGAAACAACCCCAGCCTATCCAATCTCTCCTTACAACTATGGTCCTCCATTCCAGGTGAATCCCTTCTGAACTCTTTCTGTTGCTATCAGATATTTTCTGTAGCTTGGTCACTAGAACTGTACAGAATATTCCAAATGTGAACAACCTAATGTTTTGTACAACTACAAAATAACATCCCAATTGCTATGGAGACATAGAACACTACAACACAAAAACAGGCCCTTTGACCCTTCTAGTCCATACTGAACTATTAATCTGCTTAGTCCCATTGACATGCACCCGGACTATAGGCCTCCATACCTCTCCCATCCATGTATCTATCCAAATTTGCCTTAAATGTTGAAATGGAACCCACAACCACCACTCCTACTAGTAGCTAGTTCTACACTCTCACCAGCCTCTCAGTAAAGAAATTCCCCCTTATGTTTCCCTAAAACATTTCACTTTTCACCCTTAATCCACGACCCCTAGTTCTAGTCTCACCCAACCTGCTTGCATTTATCCTGTCTATACCCCTCATAATTTTGTGTACCTCAATCAAATCTCTCCTCATTCTTCTATGTTCCAGGGAATAAAATCCGAACCTATTCAACCTTTCCCTGTAGCTCAGGATCTCAAGTAAATTTTCTCTGCACTCTTTCAATCTTATTGACATCATTCCTGTAGTTCAAGGATCAAAACCGCACACAATACTTCAAATTAGGCCTCACCAAAGTGTTATAGAACTTAAATATAACATCCTAACTTTTGTACACAGTACTTTGATTTATAAAGGCCAATGTGATAAAAGCTTACTTTATGGCCCTATCTAACTATGATGCCACTATCAAGGAATTATGAATTTGTATTCCCTCTGTTCTACCCCACTCCTCACTACCCTGGTTTGTCTGCATTAAATTCCTTGCTTATTCCTTGAGCCTTTGTTAGTGTATGGACTGATTAAGGAATCTTTCCTGTGCACTTTTGGCATATCTATTTCATCCAGCCCTTTTACAGTATGTGAGCCCCTGTCAATATGAAGAAAGTTAAAATCACCATCTATCACAGCCCTCATGTGAGGTGACATGATAGAGGTGTATAAGATGATGAGAGGCATTGATCATGTTTTTTCCCAGGGCTGAAATAGCTAACATGAGGGGGCATCGTTTTAAGGTGCTTGGAAGTGGGTTAAAGGGGGACGTCAGAGAGAGAGTGTGAGTGCATGGAATGCACTGCTGGTGACGGGGTAGAGGCGGATACAATAAGGCCATTTAAAAGACTCTTGGACGGGTACATGGAGCTTAGAAAAATAGAGGGCTATGTGGTAGGTTAATTCTAGGAAGTTTCTTGAGTAAGTTACATTGTGGGCTGAAGGGTCAGTAACGTGATGCAGATTTCTATGTTCTATGTTATATTTATTAATCAATCCACTTACTTTCTCATCAGTTATTTATATGTGTTCCAGTACGGGCCCCTGGAGTGCATCACTTGTTATAAACCTCTCAACAGAAAAGGACTAATCTATCTCTACTGTCTACCTCAAAAAAAGCCAATTTTGGATCCCTTGCAAACATGCTTTGGATCCCTTGTACCTTAATCTTCTAGACCAGTCTACCATTCGAGACCTTGTCAAGAGCTTTAGTGAAACTAAATCTGCCACTCCACTTTCATCAGCTTTCTTAGTTACCTCATCCACAAGCCCAACCAGAATTGTGAAACATAACATATCTTTGCTGTACAAAACCCTACGGACTCCTCCTAATCAGTCCGTACCTTTCCAAGGGAACATAAATACTGTCCTCAGAATCTGCTCCAATAATCTCCCTATCACTGACTCATCACTCCAGCCCTTCCTGAAAAGAGAAGAACATTAACCATCCTCCACTTTTCTTGTACTTCACCCTTCAGCATACTCCCACTCGTGCTTTCCTTAGCACCCTGGCTGCATTACCTTTCTGGTCACTGAGAGTAGCTGTTAATTCATTCACAACCTTCTCGCTTCTAAAACATAAAAGGTTTTAGCATTCTCTTTCATTCTATTTGCCAAGGTAAGTTCAACGCACCTTTTTCGCCCTTTTTTAATTACAAGTATTTTCCTGTATCCCCTATAAAGTTCAAATAAATCATTCAATACCAGTTTCTTTCATCTGATGTATATTTCTTGCTTTTTCCTGATGCAACCTTCAATATCCTCCCTTCACTTTGGTTCCCTAAATTTGAAATCATTGCCTTTCACCCTTACAGGAACATGCTGACTCTGAGCTCTCATTGTCTTACTTTTAGACTCTCCTACTTATCAGCTGTTTCTTTCCCCCAGTCCACTTCCATCAGGTCCTGTCAAGATCTGGAATATAAAGTCCCTCAGTCTATGGCCCTACCTTGAGGACTTTTCTCCATGGCTCCTCGGTTTAGTGAACTATGGTAATCATTTCCACAGGCTCACCCACAGACTCCAACACCCTTGTTCCTGTGATTAGCTCAGATAAGCCCACTGTCCTGTAGGACTCTCCACATACTGCTTCAGAAAAACATTCCTGAATGTATTTCATGACTTCCTCCTAATTTAAGCTCCTTGAACTGAGGCATTCCTGGGCATCATTGGGAAAATTAAGATTTCCTATGACAGGAAAAATACCTTTTCTCATCCACCCTTCCTCTGCCTCTTTTAATTTCATATGCTTCGGTCAGATGACCTCTCAGCCTCCTTCAATCCAGGGTAAATAAAGCTAGATTATCCAGCCTCAATCCTTAAATAAAGTCCTCCTATCCAGACAATATTTTGTTGAATCTCCTCTGCACTCTCACCACCACAATATTCTTATATGGTGATGATCAAAACTACGCACAATGCTCCAAGTGCATCTAGCCAATTTTGTAAAGTTGCAACATAAAGTAACAACTTTTATATTCTGTGCTCCAACTTAAGAAGGCAAATATGCCATATACCTTCTTCACCGCCCTATCTACCTGTGTTACTATTTTTAGGGAGCTCCAAAGTCTCTCTGTTCGTAAGTATTCATTAGCATCCTACTTTTATTTGTCTTTCCAAAAAGGGTTAAATTCGATCTGTCAACACTTCGTCCATTTCTCCATCTGACCTACATTATATCGTGCTGTTACCTTCACTGTCCACTACATTTCCGGTTTTCATGTCATCTACAAGCTTACCAGTCATACCTCCTCCATTTACATGCAAGTGTTTAATGCATATCACAAGCAACCGGGGTTCCAGCTCTGACCCCTACAGTGCACCACTAGTCAGAAACTTCCAATCAGAAAAGTATCCTTCCCCATTACCCTCTTCCTCCTTTCAGTTTAGTCAGCTCATCTTAGATCCCATGCGTCTTAACCTTCTGAACCAGCCAAGTATATGAGAACTTGTCAAATGCCTTACACATAACATCGCCTGTCCTACATTCATCAATTTTCTTAGTTGTCTCCTCAAAGAACTCAATCAAATGAGTGAGGCAGGATTTCCCATGCTGACTATTTGTAATCAACACCCATCTGTCCAAAAGCACATACATCCTCTCTATTAGCATACAACTGAGGTAAGGCTTACTGTTCTATATGTAGCTGGCTTATCCCTGCTGTTCTTCTGAAATAAACAAACAGCATTAACTATCCTCTGGTTTTCAGCTACCTGCCCCTAAGATATTGAAGAACCAAAAATCTCTTTCAAGTTCCCAGCAACCTCCTCCCTTTTTTCCCATAACAAGCTAGGATAGATCTGAACTAGACCTGGGGATTTATCAACTAGTACATTCCAAATAATAAGGACAACTATCTAACAAATAGACCATAAGACCATAAAACATAGGAGCAGAATTATCGAGCCAGCTCCACCATTTCATCATGGCTGATACATTTCCCTCTCAGCCCCAATCTCCTGTCTTCTCCTCGTATCTCTTCATGCCCTGACTAATCAAGAATCTATCAACCTCTGCCTTAAATATACCCAATAATTTGGCCTCCACAGCTGCCTGTAGCAATGAATTTCACAGATTCACCACTCCCTAGCTAAAGAAATTCCTCCTCATCTCTGTTCTAAGAGGATGTCCCTCTGTTCTGAGGCTGTGTCCACTGGTGTTAGACTCCCCCACTATAGGAAATATCCTCTCCACATCCAGGCTACTGAGGCCTTTCACCATTTGACAATTTTAAATGAGATCTCCCCCCCCCCCATTCTTCTGAATTCCCACGAGGCCCAGAACCATCATCACTCCTCATATGATTAGCTTTTCAAACTTGGATCTAGCCCTTCATACGAGTGGGTCTATGTCAGAGGCCTTACAGAAGTCCACGTAAAGCATATAAGTTGCACTGCCCTCATTACTGGTTTCCTCTTCAAAAAAACAATACCAGATCTCCCACCAGCAAATCCACACTGACTATTCTTAATCAATCTATTGAATGTAAATTTATACTATCCCTGAGGAATTTTTTCCAATAATTTCATTGGCTGATAATTTCCTGACCAGTCCTGCTTCTCTTCTTTAGTAAGGTACCCACACATCCTGCCTTCCAGTCTCGTGGCACATCACCACGAGAAGATTTAAATGTCTCTTACAGGGCTTTGTATCCTTCTCTGTTGCAATAGATAACATTATTAAATAATAAATAATTAAGTCACTTTAAGAAAATGACAGAACTGCTCAGGTCAGTCAGCATTGACCTGAATCTAACTCTGTGTATCTTTCCACAGATGAGTGTTTCCATTATTTTCTGCTGTCTTCAACTGGAAGGCTCAACTATGCGGGGACACCAGGCTAATGGGGTTGTTGCCCATACCGTGGATGAGATTAGAGAGGTCTCAGTTGTGAGGTGTGTTGACAGAAGGGATTGGGGAAAGGAGGTGGGGGGGTGCAGGTGGATCAATAACCTATGGAGACACACCTAAAGTAGACAGGACAGGGAATTCTTATTGGAAATCATGATGTGAAAGTGGAGAAATAGTTTATAAAAGACTTAAAGTCCACTTAAACAACACACACAAAAAATGCTGGTGAACGCAGCAGGCCAGGCAGCATCTATAGGAAGAGGTACAGTCGATGTTTCGGGCCAAGACCCTTCGTCAGGACTAACTGAAAGAAGGGATCTCTTCTTTCCCGATGAAGGGTCTCGGCCCGAAACATCGACTGTACCTCTTCCTATAGATGCTGCCTGGCCTGCTGCGTTCACCAGCATTTTTTGTGTGTGTTGCTTGAATTTCCAGCATCTACAGATTCCCTCGTGTTTGTGTTTTTAAAGTCCATTTATGTAACTTCCGCTTTGGCTAGCAGCTTAATATAGGGGGTGATAGCTGCTAGGTGTTTGGGTGGATGCTGCGCGATGTGTCCCCTGTAACAAATCAGTACCATGAAATAACAAACAGTACACAATATGCGATTAAACAATTAAGCTTTATAATTTTTACTTTGACTATATGGTTAGTAAAGAAACAAAAGAAAAGAAGCAAAAGGGCCCAATCTTGTTAAACAGTCTATCGCTCAATGTTGGAGCTCACTGATAAGCCGATTGTCCACCATCGACCTCCTCCGATCGTCGCTGCCCTTCGGACCCTCGCTCCAAGTTCACCCTGTCCAGCGGTCTACCAACTCTCTCTATTCGCGTCTTCTCTCCTCATCTCTCCCCAGCAAAAGATCGTGAAAATCTCTCTTCCAGACTCACAAGAAAAAACAGCAGCATTCCAAACCCCGTTATCTCTAGTCATAACCCAAACATTGCTGCTACAGAGTAACCATTACATTGCCAGTGAAACCTTACAACATGTTACACTTATAAGGGGAAACTTTGTGAATTTATGGGAAAGTAACAGAGAAAGGGACAACAGTAGCTTTATTTTATTTTATTTTTTTATTCAGAGAATTAGCGTGGAGTAGGCCCTTCCAGCTCTTCAAGTGCGGTCCCAGTAACCCCTGAGTTAATACTAACCTAATCCTTCCAATGAGATGGAAGTGCAATTTCCCATTGAGAGTTTGTTCTTTACTCTTCAATATATCACTCCTTTACCTGCCATAAAAAAACTTGCAAACAATGATGAACAAGAAAAATTACAATGGTTTATCCAGCCCGGCACACACAAAAAGTTGGTGCATCACAGTGAGGCCACATTATTTCTTGTGACCTTCCTCATCACAAGAAACCATGTGATCTTAATGACCACAGAACAACACAACATGATGGTTTAAACCAGGCCAGTCTACTGGTGACTGAAGTTTCACTCAGATCATCCCTCACCCAATACTTAGCAATACAGCACAGAGCCACACTGCCCCAGTCAAACCTGTTTAACTCTAACCTAATCATAGGACAATTTACAATGACCAATTAACCTAGCCAGTACATCTTTGGACTGTTGGACGAAATCAGAGAACCCAAAGAAACCCCATGCATTCCACGAGGAGGAGGTACAGACCCCAAAACACCTTGATCCACTCGTATCAGCAGTCGTGTCTAAATTGGACCCTATGCTTCAAACCACCCTGCGTGTATGAATGAGGTAATGGCTTTCCTCTATGTTTCTCCTCTTTCTAAGCTGGGGGACCATGGTTTTCAATTGGATGATGTGATTCGTCTGAAGGAGGTGATGGATAATGAGATCTTTGAGAGGCCACGTTTTACCTACTCGGTTACCTGTTCCTTCTGCAACAGCACGAAACTGCCTAAAGTGTTTAAGCCCATCTGCAGCAAGGGAGATGTTTCCCAGGTCTTCTACACACTGAGTAAGCAACTCCAGGGAATCTATGAGCAGTTATTCTTTGCATAAATGTGACATTAACTGACCTGTATAAAACAAATGCTAGTTTAGACCAGTTCTCTGGCTGAACCAAATTAAATGTCAGACACAAAATGACAGAAGTAACTGAGCCCTCAGGAGAATAATATAGATTATAAGAAGTAATTGGCAAATATATTATGTTAAATAAGCTTCTGACATTTGAAGCAAATTATTACTAAGAGTCACAGAGAGATATAACACAAACCACACCCCCCCCCCAGCTCACCGGGTCCCCTTGCAGATCCATTTGTATCAACACCACACGAATCCCGTTTTCTTTATTCTCTCACAATCTCATCAACTCCCTACAGGTTCTATCACTCACAAACACACTAAGGACAAGTTACAATGGGTAAATAATGTAGCAAGCTGCATGCCTTTGAAATCTGGAAATTGGAGTTCAGAGAAAACCCGGGGAAAAGGTGGAACCTCCGCACAGACACATCTGAGATCAGGATCAACCCCGGTCTCCGCTACCGCGAAACAGTGTCATGGTGCTGACCAACTATGTCTGACTATTTTAGCAAACAGCGTACCTGTGTCCATAATTAATCAAATTGTCAGGCAACACAGTGCCTTTGTAAACTTGTCCCAAAGGGATTTAAACTTCCTCCAACTGATTGTGCAAATGGCTTGGGTTTTATACTTTCCATACCCTCAGCTTGTACAATGGACAAGTCCAGAAATCTGAGCTCACAATAACTGGACAGTTAGTGCTGAATAGAAGAAAACTGTAAATAATTGGAACTGGAATTATTATTGCCACCTGTACCAAGAAAGAGAGAAAAGCTTTTGGTGTGTCATCACAACAGGTCATTCGATGCAAAAGTAGAAACGGGATGCAGAATATGCTGCACGAAACTGATTCTGCACATATTTCTGGGAGAGTTAGTGCAGGCATAAAAAGCCTATGGCATTTTTGGTAGAAGATTTCCATATACGGTTTATTAGCTGCCCAGCTTGCATGAGTGATTTGTACAATGCACATTTCATCACCATTAGTGCAAGCACTAGTGATGCTTTCCGTGTGACCTTTGAAAACTTCAAGGTCCAGTGAACATGCTTGCCTGCATCACTCTCACAGCCCATGTCACCCTCACTTAGAAAGCTCCCTGGTTTGGTGCAGGTTGTCCCTGATAATAGATGCCACAGTACAGATGGTGGGTAAGAGAATCCCTGGTAGGTACCCCCATTGCACTTTCTGGTGTGAGTGCCCTTGGCTCCAGGAAACTGCCAGCTATGCATACTGTTTTTGAAAAGCTTATTCTGTCTGTGAGAATACTCCACCACCCCTCCCCCAGCCTCATCACAACAATGTTCCCCTATTCCTAGCTATCGCACCCCTGTAGCTGGTTGTAGGAAGTCCATACTAATGTAGATGTACGTAAATCCTACCCCTAAAGATCTTCTCCAATAACTTGCTTTCAGGTTCTATGGCTTACATTGCAGAGGGTTCAAAGGAGGTTCGGGAAAATTATTCCGGGAATCAAAGACTTATCACATGAGAAGTGAAGGATGAGAGGTGACCTCATTGAAACCTATTGAATGTTAAAAGGTCTTGACAGAGTGGATATGGAAAGGATGTTTCCAATGGTGGGGGAGTCTAAGATCAGAGGACGCAGCCTCAGAATAATGGGTGTCCATTTAGAACAGAGATGAGGAGGAATTTCTTTTGCCAGAGAGTGGTGAAACTGTGGAATTCATTGCCACAGGCAGCTGTAGAGGTCAAGTCATTGTGTGTATTTAAAGCAGTGGTTGATACATTCTTGATTAGCCAGAGCATGTTTACGGGGAGAAGGTAAAAGATTGATGCTGAGAGGGAAATGGATCAGCCATGATAAAATGGCAGAGTAGACTCTTGATGGGCCAAATGGCCTAATTCTGCACCTATATTTTATGGTCTTATGGTTTGTAATACAATGGATCATTTTCACTGGCCTTTTTAAATAAAGGGAAAAACATAGGCTACTCTCCAGTCTCCTGAGATTAAAGATTAAAGATTAAACATTAAAGGTCTCTGTCAAATTCCAAGCAGTCTCCTCTCCTGCCTCTATAAATAACTTAGGATATATTCTGTCAGTCCCTGGGGACTTACCTTCCCTAACTTTCTTCAATAGACTCAACACATGCTCCTTCCAGACATCAACATGATGATTGCTAGAAATTCAGCTTACGCCCACATTGATCTCAATATCTTCCACATCCTCCTCCTTGATGAATACCAGTGGGAAGTATTTATACATTTAGTATCTCGCCCACTTCCTCTGAGTAAATGCATAAATTCTCTTTTTTTGTAGTAGTCCTACTCTCTCTCAAGATACCTATTTGTTTTTAATATATGTATAGACTGTCTTGGGATTCTCAATAATTTTAATCTTCAAGGACAATTCATGGGCTCTCATAGTCTTGATTTCCTGTTTAAGCTCTTTCCTTCTTCCTTTATATCAATAAGATGCCCTATCTGACTTCAGCTTCCTCAATCTTAAACATGCTTCTCTTTTGTGTATTGACAAAATTTACAACATCTGCTGTCATCCAAGGATCCTGAAGCTTGCCAACATTGTCTTTAAACACATGAAATTCTGGAGAAAATCCAAAAATCTGAATGCAAGTGGACTTGAGAGTTCTTGTGCAGAACACCGTAAAGATTAACTTGCAGGTAGAGTCAGTGGTGAGGAAGGCAAATGCAATGTTAGCATTCATTCAAGAGGTCTAGAATATGAGACCAGGGATGTGATGCTGAGGCTTTATAAGGCACTGGTGAGGCGTCACCTTGAGTATTGTGAACAGTTTTGGACTCATCTAAGAAAAGATGTGCTGCCATTGGAGAGGGCTCAGAGAAGGTTCACAAAGATGATTCTGGTGAATGTTTGATAGCTCTGGGTCTGTACTCACTGAAATTTTGAAGGATGATGGGGGGATCTCATTGAAATCTTTCAAATTTTGAAAGTCCTAGATACAGTAGATGTGGAATGGATGTTTCCCATGGTGGGGGAGTCTAGGACAAGAGGGCACGGCCTCAGGTAGAGGGGCGTCCATTTAAAACAAAGATGTGCAGAAATTTCTTTTGCCAGAGGGTGGTGAATTTGTGGAATTTATTACCACAGGCAGCAGTGGAGGCCAGCATGATAGGTTCTTGATTGGACACGGCATCAAATGTTCCAAGGAGAAGACCGGGTATGGGGCTGAGGAAGGGAAGAAAGGATCAGCCATGATTGACTGGCAGAGCAGAGTTGATGGGCCAAATGGCCTAATTCTGTCCCTATGGCTTATGGTCTAAAATTGCAGTTAGCAAGATGAGTTGCAACGTAACAGGTGGACAAAATTGAAAAAGGTGAGTATAGGACTGATGTGTTATATTTAAAAGAATGCAGTATACAGAAAAAGATAGGTGAACTTGTAGCACGGTTGCAGAGTGGCATGTATGGTGTTGTGGGCATCACTGAAACATGTCTAAAAGAAGATTATAGCTGGGAGCTTCACGTCCATTGTACCAAATAAACAGGCAGGAAGGCAGAGAGGGTGGCATTGCTCTGTTGGTAAAAAATGAAATCTAATCATCAGAAAGAGGTGGAATAGGGTTGGAAAGTGTTGAACCACTATAGACAGAGCTCATAGTTGTGCCCACTAGGGGGGCAGCTATTCTGGAATGGATGTTGTGCAACGAACCAGAATTGATAAGAGAGCTTAAGGTAGAAGAACCCCCAGAGACAAGTGATCATCATATAATCAAATTCACCCTGAAGTTTGAGAAGAAGAAGCTAATGTCAGATGTATCAGTATTACAGTGAAGTAAAGGGAATTACAGAGGCATGAGAGAGGAGTTGGCCAGAATTGATTGGAAAAGAACACCAGCAGGGATGTTGGCAGAGCAGCATTGACTGGAATTTCTGGAAGCAATTTGGACGGCACAGCATATATACATCCCAAAGAGGAAGAAGTAACCTATTGCAAGTGGACACAACCATGGCTAACAAGAGAAGTCAAGGCTAACATAAAAGGCAAAAGGAGGGCATAGAGTAGAGCAAATATTAGTAGGAAGTTAGAGTAAAGGGAATCTTTTGAAAACCAGCAGGAGGCAACTAAAAAAATCAGAATCAGAATCAGGATTAATATCACTAGCATGTGTCGTGAAATTTGTTAACTTAGCAGCAGTTCAATGCAATACATAATATAGAAGAAAAAGTAAATAAATAAATAAATAAATAAATAAATAAATCGATTACAGGATACCTATATTGAATACATTAAAAATCGTGCAAAAGCAGATGTAATATATATTTAAAAAGTGAGGTGGTGTTCATGGGTTCAATGACCATTTAGGAATCGGATGGCAGAGTGGAAGAAGCTGTTCCTGAATTTAAAAACATAAACACGAGGAATTCTGCAGATGCTGGAAATTCAAGCAACACACATCAAAGTTGTTGGTGAATGCAACAGGCCAGGCAGCATCTCTAGGAAGAGGTACAGGTGACATTTCGGGCCGAGACCCTTCGTCAGGACTAACTGAAGGAAGAGTTAGTAAGAGATTTGAAAGTGGGAGGGGGAGGGGGAGATCCAAAATGACAGGAGAAGACAGGAGGGGGAGGGATGGAGCCAAGAACTGGACAGGTGATTGGCAAAACGGATATGAGAGGATCATGGGACAGGAGGCCCAGGGAGAAGGAAAAGGGGAAGGGGGGGAAAAGACCAAGAGGATGGGCAAGGGGTATAGTCGGAGGGACAGAGGGAGAAAAAGGAGAGAGAGAGAGAGAGAGAAAGAATGTGTGTATATAGATAAATAATGGATGGGGTACGAGGGGGAGGTGGGCAATAGCGGAAGTTAAAGAAGTCAATGTTCATGCCATCAGGTTGGAGGCTACCCAGACGGAGTATAAGGTGTTGTTCCTCCAACCTGAGTGTGGCTTCATCTTTACAGTAGAGGAGGCCGTGGATAGACATATCAGAATAGGAATGGGATGTGGAATTAAAATATGTGGCCACTGGGAGATCCTGCTTTCTCTGGCGGACAGAGCGTAGATGTTCAACAAAACGATCTCCCAGTCTGCGTCGGGTCTCGCCAATATATAGAAGGCCACATCAGGAGCACCAGACACACTATATCACCCCAGCCGACTCACAGGTGAAGTGTCACCTCACCTGGAAGGACTGTCTGGGGCCCTGAATGATGGTAAGGGAGGAAGTGTATGGGCACGTGTAGCACTTGTTCCGCTTACAAGGATACATCTCCCCTATTTCACGCACATCTGCTCTCACTCCATCCTCCCATCACCCCACTAGGAATACGGTTCCCCTGGTCCTCTCCTACCACCCCACCAGCCTCCGGGTCCAACATATCATTCTTGGTAACTTCCGCTACCTCCAGCGGGATCCCACCACGAAGCACATCTTTCCCTCCTCCCCCTGCTTTCTGCAGGGATCACTCCCTACGCGTCTCCCTTGTCCATTCGTCCCTCCCATCCCTCCCCACTGATCTCCCTCCTGGCACTTATCCTTGTAAGCAGAACAAGTGCTACACATGCCCTTACACTTCCTCCCTCACCACCATTCAGGGCCCCAGACAGTCCTTCCAGGTGAGGCGACACTTCACCTGTGAGTCGGCTGGGGTGATATACTGCGTCCAGTGCTCCCGATGTGGCCTTCTATATATTGGCGAGACCCGACACAGACTGGGAGATCGTTTTGCTGAACACCTACACTCTGTCCGCCAGAGAAAGCGGGATCTCCCAGTGGCCACACATTTTAATTCCACATCCCATTCCCATTCTGATATGTCTATCCATGGCCTCCTCTACTGTAAAGATGAAGCCACACTCAGGTTGGAGGAACAACACCTTGTATTCCGTCTGGGTAGCCTCGAACCTGATGGCATGAACATTGACTTCTCTAACTTCCGCTAATGCCCCACCTTCCCCTCGTACCCCCATCCGTTATTTATTTATATACACACATTCTTTCTCTCTCTCTCCCTTTTATCCTTCTGTCCCTCTGACTAAACCCCTTGCCCAACCTCTGGGTTTTTCCCCCCCTCCCCCTTTTCCTTCTTCCCGGACATCCTGTCCCATGATCCTCTCATATCCCTTTTGTCAATCACCTGTCCAGCTCTTGGCTCCATCCCTCCCCCTCCTGTCTTCTCCTATCATTTTGGATCTCCCCCTCCCCCTCCCACTTTCAAATCTCTTACTAGCTCTTCCTTCAGTTAGTCCTGACGAAGGTTCTCGGCCCGAAACGTTGACTGTACCTCTTCCTAAAGATGCTGCCTGGCCTGCTGCATTCACCAGCAACTTTGATGTGTGTCGCTGTTCCTGAATTGCTGATTCAGGCTTCTGTATCTGTGACTTGATGGAAACAGTGAGAAAAGGGCATGCCCTCGGTGCTGGGGCTCCTTAGTAATGGATGCTGCATTTCTGAGACCCTGCTCCTTGAAAGTGTCCTGGTACATTGTAGGCTAGTACCCAAGGTGGAGCCGACTAATTTTGCGACCCTTTGCAGCTTCTTTCGGTCCTGTGCAGTAGGCCACACCCCCATACCAGACAGTGATGCAGCCTGTCAGAACATTCTCCACGGTACAGCTATAGAAGTTTTAGAGTGTTTTTGTTCTCATACTAAATCTCTTCAAACTCCGAATGAAGTATAGTCATTGTCTTGCTTTCTTTATAGCTGCATCGATATGTTGGGACTGGGTTAGACCCTCAGAGACCTTGGCACTCAGGAACTTGAAACTGCTCACTCTCTCCACATCTAATCCCTCTGTGAGGGTGTTCTTTCGTCTTAGCCTTCCTGAAGTCCACAATCAGCTCTTTCATCTTACTGACATTGAGTACAAGGTTGTTGCTGTGACACCACTCCACTAGCTGGCATATCTCACTCCTGTACACCTTCTCATCTCCATCTGAAATTCCACCAATAATGGTTGTATTATCAGCAAATTTTTAGATGGTTATTAAGAAGGTAAAGATGGAATAAACAAGGAAGACATAAAACAAGTACAGAAAAAAGAAGAATTTTCATCAGAAGAAGAATAGGGATGATAAAAGGCACCTTTACAAGAATGAAGAGTATACTGACCAACACCAAACTAGGCATGACAACCCGCCTCAGAGTACTGAAATGTTACGTTTATCCAGTTAATTTATATGGCTCAGAATGTTGGACAATATCTAGTAACATGAGGAAATGAACTAAAGCAGCAGAGATGTGGTTTTTGAGGAGGTTGCAAAGAATATCATGGATGAAATGAATATCTAATGAGGATGTCATGAACAGAGCAAACACAAAAAGAGAAATAATGCATGAGATCATGAAAAGGCGAGGTGACTTCATTGGACATGTGATTAGGAAAGAGGAGTTAGAATGCATGGTAATTATGGGAAAGATTAAAGGGAAGAAAGCAAGAGGAAGATAAAGACAAATGATGATGGAGACAGCAGCCAGAGAACTGAAAATGAATACCAATGAATTGATCCACTTGACCCGGAACAGGAGTGTGTGGGCCATGGCAGTCAAAGATCAAACTGGGCACGGCACCTGATGATGATGATGAAAGATGGAATACGAAGGTACGCTAGCCAGTAAAATTAAAGAAGATACAAAAAGTTTCTTCAGATACATAAAGTGTAAAAGAGAGGTGAGAGTGGATATCAGACTGTTGGAAAACAATGCCGGTGAGGTAGTAATGGGGGACAAGGAAATAGTGGATGAGCTGAGTAAGTATTTTGCATCAGTCTTTACTGTGGAAGACACCAGCAGTTTGGTGGCAGTTCCAGGTGTCAAGGGTCATGAAGTGTGTGAAGTTACCATTACTTGAGAGAACATTCCTGGAAGCTGAAAGATCTGAAGGTAGATAAGTCACCTGGACCAGATGGTGTACACCCTGGAGTTCTGAAAGTGGTGGCTGAAGAGATTGTGGAAGCATTAGTAATGATCTTTCAGGAATCACTAGATTCTGGAACAGTTCTGGAAAACTGGAAAATTGCAAACGTCATCCACTCTTCAAGAAGGGAGAGAGGCAGAAGAAAGGAAACAATAGGCCATTTAGTCTCACCTCGGTGGTTGGGAAGATGTTGGAGTCAATTATTAAAGATGAGGTGCTTGAGGTACATGATAAAATCAGCCATAGTCAGCATGGTTTCCTCGAGGGAAATTCTTGCCTGACAAATCTGTGGAATTCTTTGAAGAAATAACAAGCAGGATAGACAAAGGAGAATTAGTTGATGTTGTGCACTTGGATTTTCAGAAGGCCTTTGACAAGGTGCCTCACATGAGCCCATGGCATTATAGGAAAGATTCTAGCGTAGATGTAGCAGTGGCTGATTAGTGGGGGCATGGAGTGGGAATAAAGGGATCCTTTTCTGGTTGGCTGCCAGTGATTATTGGTGTTCCACAGAAGTCCGTATTGGGACTGATTATTTTTACGTTCTATGTCATTGATTTGGATAATGGAATTGATTTCTGTATTGCAAAGTTTGCAGATAATATGAAGATAGATGGAAGGGCAGGTAGTTTTGAGGAAGTGGAGAGGCTACAGAAGAACCAAGACAGATTGGGAAAATGGACAATAAATGGCAGATGGAATAGTGTCAGGAAGTGTATGGTCATGCACTTTGGTAGAAGAGATGAAAGAGTTGACTATTTTCTAAATGGAGAAAAATACAAAAAACTGAGGCACAAAGGGACTTGGGAGTGCTTGTGCAGGATTCCTTAAATGTTAATTTGCAGGTTGAGTCTA
The DNA here is from genome assembly GCF_963921235.1 of Mobula hypostoma. Taxonomy (NCBI): domain Eukaryota; kingdom Metazoa; phylum Chordata; class Chondrichthyes; order Myliobatiformes; family Myliobatidae; genus Mobula; species Mobula hypostoma. The sequence goes on along the minus strand of NC_086121.1, from coordinate 45,796,510 downwards.
TAGTGAGGAAAGCAAATGCAGAGGTAGCATTAATTTCCAGACGACTAGAATATGAAAGCAGGGATGTAATGTTGAGACTTCATAAATCACTGGTGAGGCCTCACTTGGAGTATTGGGAGCAGTTTTGGGCCCCTTATCTAAAACATGACATGCTGAAATTGGAGACAGTTCAAAGGAGGTTCGTGAAAATGATTCCAGGATTGAATGGCTTGTCATATGTCATATGGCTCTGGTCCTGTACTCACTAGAATTCAGAAGAATGAAGGGTGACCTAATTGAAAGCTATCAAATGGAGAAAGGCCTCAACAGAGTGGATGTGCAGAAGATATTTCCTATGATGGAAGAATCTAAGGACAGAGGACATAGTCTCAGAATCGAAAGGTGTCATTTTAGAATGGAAATGAGGAGGAATTTCTTTAGCCAGAGAGTGGTGAATCTGTGGAGTTCTTTGACACAGGTAGCTGTGGAAGCCAAGTCTTTATATTTGTTTAAGGCAGAGGTTGGTAGATTCTTGATTGGTCAGGGCATGAAGGGATACAGGGAGAAGGCAGGAGATTGGGGCTGAGAGAAAATTGAAACAACCATGATGAAATGGCAAAGCAGACTCAAAGGGCCAATTGGCCTAATTCTGCTCCTATATCTTATGGTCTCATGGTATAAAAATACGATAAAGAAAGCAAGGATGAAATATGAATGTAAGCTAGCTCATAATATAAAAGAAGATACCAAAAGATTTTTCAAATATAAAACAAGTAAAAGAGTGGATAGCAGACCACGAGAAAATGATGTTGGAGAGGCAGTAACTGGGGACAAAGAAATAGTGACTGAACTTTAAAAGTATTATGTGTCAGTCTTCACTATGGAGGACATCAGCAGAATGCCAGAAATTTGAGAGTGTCAGGGGGCATAAGAGAGTGTCGTTGCTATTATTAAGGAGAATGTTCTTAGAGAGTTGATGGACAACACCCCATGGTTCAAAAAAGGTATCTGAGGAGGTTGTGGAGGCATTAGTAATGATTTTTCACAAGATCAGTTGGAATAAAGGGGGCCTATTCCAGTTGGCTGCTGTTTACTAGTGATATTCCACAGGGACCAGTAATGGAACCATTTCTTTTCATGTTATGTGTCAATCAATTGGATGACAGAATAGATGACTTTGTAGCCAAGTTTTCAGATGATCCAAAGATAGGTAGAGAGGCAGGTAGTGTTAAGGAAGCAGGGAGATGCTGAAGAAGAGACAGATTAGGAGAATGGACAAAGAAATATGGAAACATGGAAACATAGAAAACCTACAGCACAATACAGGCCCTTTGGCCCACAATGCTCTGCTGAACATGTACTTACTTTAGAAATTACCTGGGGTTACCCATAGCCATCTATTTTTCTAAGTTCCATGTACCTCTCCAGGAGTCCCTTAAAAGACCCTATTGTATCCACCTCACAAGCAGCCCATTCCATGCACTTTCTGCGTAAAAAACTTACCCCTGACATCTCCTCTGTACCTACTTCCGATCACCTTAAAACTGTGCCCTCTCATGTTAGCTATTTCAGCCCTGGGAAAAAGCCTCTGACTATTCACACGATCAATGGCTCTCATTATCTTATACATATCTATCAGGTCACCTCTCATTCTCCATCGCTCTAAGGAGAAAAGTCCAAGTATACTCACCCTATTCTCATAAGGCATGCTCCCCAATCCAGGCAACATACTTGTAAATCTCCTCTGCATCTTTCCTATGGTTTCCACGTCCTTCCTGTAGTGAGGCGACCAGAATTGAGCACAGTACTCCGAGTGGGGTCTGACCAGAGTCCTATATAGTTGCAACATTACCTCTCAGCTCTTAAACTCAATCCCACGGTTGATGAAGGCCAATGCGCCGTGTGCCTTCTTAACCACAGAATCAACCTGCGCAGCTGCTTTGAGTGTCCTATGGAATCGGACACCAAGATCCCTCTGATCCTCCACACTGCCAAGAGTCTTACCATTAATGCTATATTCTGCCATCATATTTGACCTACCAGAATGAACCACCTCACACTTATCTGGGTTGAACTCCATCTGCCATTTCTCAGCCCAGTTTTTCATCTTATCAATATCCCGCTGTAACCTCTGACAGCCTTCCACACTATCCACAGCACTCCAACCTTTGTGTCATCAGCAAATTTACTAACCCATCCCTCCACTTCCTCATCCAGGTCATTGTTAAAAATCACAAAGAGCAGGGGTCCTAGAACAGATCCCTGAGGCACACCACTGGTTACCGACCTCCATGCAGAATATGACCCGTCTACAACCACTTTTTGCCTTCTGTGAGCAAGCCAGTTATGGATCCACAAAGCAATGCCCCTTTGGAACCCATGCCTCCTTACTTTCTCAATAAATCTTGAATAGGGTACCATATCAAATGCCTTGCTGAAATCCATATACACTACATCTACTACTCTACCTTCATCAACGTGTTTAGTTACATCCTCAAAAATTCATTCAGGCTCGTAAGGGACAACCTGCCTTTCACAAAGCCATGATGAACATTCCTAATCATATTATGCCTCTCCAAATGTTCATAAATCCTGCCTGTCAGGATCTTTTCCATGAAATTACCAACTACGGAAGTAAGACTCACTGGTCTATAATTTCCTGGGCTATCTCTACTCCCTTTCTTGAATAAAGGAACAACATCTGCAACCCTCTAATCCTCCAGAGCCTCCCTTGTCCTCATTGATGATGCAAAGATCATTGCCAGGAGCTTAGCAATCTCCTCCCTTGCCTCCCACAGTAGCCTGGGGTACATCTCGTCCAGTCCCAGAGACTTATCCAACTTGATCCTTTCCAAGAGCTTCAGCGCACCCTCCTTCTTAATATCTACATGCTCAAACTTTTCAATCCGCTGTAAGTCATCCCTACAATCGCCAAGCTCCTTTTTTGTAGTGAATACTGAAGCAAAGTATTCATTAAGTACCTCAGCTGTCTCCTCCATTCCAAACACACTTTTCCACTATCACACTTGATTGGTCCTATTCTTTCACATCTTATCCTCTTGCTCTTCACATACTTGTAGAATGCCTTGGGGTTTTCCTTAATCTTGCTCGCCAAGGCCTTCTCATGGCCCCTTCTGGCTCTACTAATTTCATTCTTACTCTCCTTCCTGCTAGCCTTATTATCTTCTAGATCTCTATCATTATCTAGTTTTTTGAATCTTTTGTAAGCTTTTCTTTTCTTCTTGACTCGATTTTCAACAGCCTTTGTACACCACAGTTCCTGTACCCTGTCTCATTGGAACATACCTATGCAGAATCCCATGCAAATATCCCCTGAACATTTGCCACATTTCTGCCATACATTTCCCTGAGAACATCTGTTCCCAATTTATGCTTCCAAGTTCCCGTCTGATAGCTTCATATTTCCCCTTACTCCAATTAAATAGTTTCCTAACATATCTATTCCTATCCTTCTCCAATACTATGGTAAAGGAAATAGAATTGTGATTACTATCTCCAAAATGCTCTCCCACTGAGAGACCTGACACCTGACCAGGCTCATTTCCCAATATCAGATCAAGTACTGCATCTCCTTTTGTAGACTTATCTACATATTGTGTCAGGAAGCCTTCACTTTGCTTCACCCCATCTAAACCCCATGTTCTAGGGAGATGCCAATTGATACTTGGGAAATTAAAATCTCCCACCACGACAGCCCTGTTGTTATTACAACTTTCCAGAATCTGTCTCCCTAGCTGCTCCTCGATGTCCCTGTTACTATTGGGTGATCTATAATAAATACCCAGTAGAGTTATTGACCCCTTCCTTTTTCTAACTTCTACCCACAGAGACTCAGTAGAAAATCCCCCCATGACTTCCTCCTTTTCTGCAGCTGTGACACTATCTCTGATCAACAGTACTACGCCCCACCTCTTCTGTCTCCCTTCCTATCCTTTCTGAAACAACTAAAGCCTGGCACTCTAAGTAACTATTCCTGCCCCTGAGCCATCTAAGTCTCTGTAATGGCTACAACATTATAGCTCCAAGTACTGATCCACGTTCTAAGCTCATCTGCTTTGTTCATGATGCTTCTTGCATTAAAATAGACATACCTCAAATCATCAGTCTAAGCGTATCCCTTTTCCATCACCTGCCTATCCTCCCTCTCGCACTGTCTCCAAGCTTTCTCTATACGTGAGCTAACTGCCCCTTCCTCCGTTTCCTCAGTTTGGTTCCCACCCCCCAGCAATTCTAGTTTAAACTCTCCCCAATAGCCTTAGCAAACCTCCCTGCCAGGATATTGGTCCCCCTCGATTCAAGTGCAACCCATCCTTTTTGCACAGATCACACCTGCCCCAAAAGAGATCCCAATGATCCCGAAATCTGAATCCCTCTCTCCCCCCCATCTCCAATTCCTTAACCATGCATTTATCCTCCACTTCCCTCTATTTGTATACTGTGGCAGATGAAATACAGGCACAAACAACAGATGCTGGAAATCTGAGCAACACACACAAAATGCTGGAGGAACTCAGCAGGCCAGGCAGCACCTCGGAAAAGAGACAGATGAAATAGGGTGTCGGGAAGTCTATGGTCTTGCACTTTAGTAGAAGGAATAAAAGTGTAGACTACTTTATAAATGGGGAGAAAATTCAAACATCCAAGGTGCAAAGTGACTTGGGAGTCCTTGTGCAGGATTCGCTGAAGGTTAATTTGCAGTTTGAGTCGCTGGTAATGAAAGCAAATACAATGTTACATTCATTTTGAGAGCACTAGAATATGAACGCAAGGATGTAATGCTGAGACTTTATAAGGCACTGGTGAGGCCTCACTTGATATTACGAGGAGTTTTGGGCCCCTTATCTAAGAAAGGGTGTGCTGACATTGAACAGGGTTCAAAAAAGCTTGATGAAGATGATTCTGTGACTGAAACGGTGATCATGTGAGGAGCATTTTTCCAGCACTGGGCCTGTATTTGCTGGAATTTAGATGAATGGGGGTGGGGGGGATCTCATTTAAACATACCAAAGGTTGCAAGGCCCAGATGGAGTGGGTGTAGAGAGGATGTTTCCATCGTGGGGAAGCCTAGGACCAGAAGGCACAACCTCAGAATTGAGGAATGTCCATTTAGAACGGAGATGAGGAGGAATTTCTTTAAGCGGTGGGTGGTGAATCTGTGGAATTCTTTGCTGCAGGTGGCTGTGGAGGCCAGGTCATTGGGTTTATTTAAGGCAGAGGCTTTTCCAGTTCTTGATTAGTCAGGGCGTGAAAGGTTATGAGGAGCAAGCAGGAGAATGATGTTGAGAAGGAAAAGCCATGATGAAATTGTGGAGCGGTCTCGACGGCCAAAATACCTCATTCTGCTCCTCTGTCTTATCGTCTTATGGATTTATTGTCTTATGTTTTCTAACTCCAGAAACTAATTGAAAGTAAAGTACAGAAGCTGGGAAATCTCACCCATGACATGGCGGCCTAATGAAGTATGCCATTTGCATTCTTCTGATGTATAACACCTAACAAATTATGTAAACAAAGAATGTTTTATTAAACAGTATATATACAATATTACTCAACTTTTACCGAAATATTAAATACACTACACTCCTCACTGCTTAGATATAAACTCCAATTCTGTATAGAATGCAACTCAACTCAAATGTGTAATGTATTGCTCTCTTGCCATTATATACATGCAGTGTACTATATCAGGGGTCCCCAACCTTTTCTGCACCACGGACCGGTTTATTATTGACAATATTCTTGCGGACCGGCTGAACCAAGGGTGGGGGGGGGGTGGCGGTAGGGTTGCCAACGGACAAGAGTAACAGCCAAATACGTTGTGTTTACCCTGAGAAAGACTACCATGACCATGAAGTCTTGCACGGGCACCTGTGTGCACATGTGTGTCCGTGCTGATTTTTTTCTACAAATCGTTTTTGGCGATTCTGTTTGCGGGGGGGCGTGTTAATCACGACCGGAATATAGGTGATAAGTAGCTAATACACTCAATTTCATTTCTAAAAGGGTTTATCTAACGAATTTAATATTAAACACACAGCGCATATTTTCCTCGCATGAATATAGTGATGTCAATTATGAGGATAAGACAGGGGAGCTTGAAGTAAGTGTTGAACGAACTTCCAGTAGAAGTGGTAGAGGCAGGTTCAATATTATCTTTTAAAGAAAAATTGGATAGCTATGTGGACAGGAAAGGAATGGAGGGTTATGGGCTAAGTGCAGGTCAGTGGGACTAGGTGAGAGTAGCGTTCGGCACGGACTAGAAGGGCAGAGAAGGCCTGTTTCCGTGCTGTAATTGTTATATGGTTATGTAAGTCACTTATAAGTCATTAGCATCATAACATTTTAAGTAACGTTTAGATATTAAACACACAGCACACATCTTCCCCGTATGAACATATAAAATCATTGTAGCACACTAATATCACTGAATCAGTGGGAGCCCTGGGCTTGCTTCCCTGCAACAAGACGGTGCCATCGAGGGTTGATGGGAGACAGCAATACTCGAAGGGGGTTCCTTATGTCCAGTCTATTCCGCAATTTAGTTTTCGTTGCATTCATTGCAGAGATATGTTGAAAATGGAAGCAACGTTTTCAGTACTTTCATTTTGCCGGCAGAGATGTTATGTCAAACATACTTTTCAGCGCGCCGTAATTTGCAAGCTCGAGGAGTTGATCTCCTTCCCGCACTGACATGGATGACGCATGCGTAATGATCTGGTATTGAGCAATGAAGAAGGGTTAATTAGCAATCTTGTCATGAGAGGCCCCTTGGGTAAGGGTGACCATAATATGGTGGAATTCTTCATTAAGATGGAGAGTGACATAGTTAATTCAGAAACAAAGGTTCTGAACTTAAAGAGGGGTAACTTTGAAGGTATGAGACGTGAATTAGCTAAGATAGACTGGCAAATGACACTTAAAGTGTTGATGGTGGATATGCAATGGCAAGCATTTAAAGATCGCATGGATAAACTACAACAATTGTTCATCCCAGTTTGGCAAAAGAATAAATCAGGGAAGATAGTGCACCCGTGGCTGACAAGAGAAATTAGGGATAGTATCAATTCCAAAGAAGAAGCATACAAATTAGCCTGAAAAGGTGGCTCACCTGAGGACTGGAAGAAATTCAGAGTCCAGCAGAGGAGGACAAAGGGCTTAATTAGGAAAGGGAAAAAAGATTATGAGAGAAAACTGGCAGGGAACATAAAAACTGACTGTAAAAGCTTTTAGAGATATATGAAAAGAAGAAGATTGGTTAAGAAAAAATGTAGGTCCCCTACAGACAGAAACAGGTGAATTGATTATGGGGAGCAAGGACATGGCAGACCAAATGAATAACTACTTTGGTTCTGTCTTCACTAAGGAGGACATAAATAATCTTCCGGAAATAGTAGGGGACAGAGGGTCCAGTGAGGTGGAGGAACTGAGGGAAATACATGTTAGTAGGGAAGTGGTGTTAGGTAAATTGAAGGGATTAAAGGCAGATAAATCCCTAGGGCCAGATGGTCTGCATCCCAGAGTGCTTAAGGAAGTAGCCCAAGAAATAATGGATGCATTAGTGATAATTTTTCAAAACTCTTTAGATTCTGGACTAGTTCCTGTGGATTAGAGGGTGGCTAATGTAACCCCACTTTTTTAAAAAAGAGGGAGAGAGAAACCAGGGAACTATAGACCGGTTAGCCTAACATCGGTGGTGGGGAAAATGCTAGAGTCAGTTATCAAAGATGTGATAACAGCACATTTGGAAAGTGGTGAAATCATCGGACAAAGTCAGCATGGATTTGTGAAAGGAAAATCATGTCTGACGAATCTCATAGAATTTTTTGAGGATGTAACTAGTAGAGTGGATAGGGGAGAACCAGTGGGTATGGTATATTTGGATTTTCAAAAGGCTTTTGACAAGGTCCCACACAGGAGATTAGTGTGCACACTTAAAGCACACGGTATTGGGGGTAAGGCATTGATGTAGGGCATTGGGTAAGGCATTGGTTGGCAGACAGGAAGCAAAGAGTGGGAATAAATGGGACCTTTTCAGAATGGCAGGCAGCGGTACCGCAAGGATTAGTGCTGGGACCCCAGTTGTTTACAATATATATTAATAACTTAGATGAGGAAGTTAAATGCAGCATCTCCAAGTTTGCGGATGACACGAAGCTGGGTGGCAGTGTTAGCTGTGAGGAGGATGCTAAGAGGATGCAGGGTGACTTGGATAGGTTAGGTGAGTGGGCAAATTCATGGCAGATGCAATTTAATGTGGATAATGTGAGGTTATCCACTTTGGTGGCAAAAACAGGAAAACAGATTATTATTTGAATGGTGGCCGATTAGGAAAAGGGGAAGTGCAACAAGGCCTGGGTGTCATTATACACCAGTCATTGAAAGTGGGCATGCAGGTACAGCAGACGGTGAAAAAGGCGAATGGTATGCTGGCATTTATAGCGAGCGGATTCGAGTACAGGAGCAGGGAGGTACCACTGCAGTTGTACAAGACCTTGGTGAGACCACACCTGAAGTGTTGTGTGCAGTTTTGGTCCCCTAATCTGAGGACGGACATTCTTGCCATAGAGGGAGTACAAAGAAGGTTCACCAGATAGATTCCTGGAATGGCAGGACTTTCATATGATGAAAGACTGGATCGACTAGGCTTATGTTCATTGGAATTTAGAAGATTGAGGGGGGATCTTATTGAAACGTATAAAATCCTAAAGGGATTGGACAGGCAAGATGCAGGAAGATTGTTCCCGATGTTGGGGAAGTCCAGAATGAGGGGTCACAGTTTGAGGATAAAGGGGAAGCCTTTTAAGACCGAGATTAGGAAAAACTTCTTCACACAGAGAGTGGTGAATCTGTGGAATTCTCTGCCACGGGAAACAGTTGAGGTCAGTTCATTGGCTATATTTAAGAGCGAGTTGGATATGGCCCTTGTGGCTAAAGGGATTAGGGGGTATGGAGGGAAGGCTGGTACAGGGTTCTGAGTTGGATGATCAGCCATGATCATACTGAATGGCGGTGCAGGCTCGAAGGGTGGAATGGCGTACTCCTGCACCTATTTTCTATGTTTCTATGTAAGTTCAAGCTCAACAGTGCGTGACAGGGAATGAGGAAAGGTGCAGCTGACTCATATCGCCAAATCATATCGTTTCCTCATGGCCTGGTAGCACATGCTTTGGTTGGGGACTGCTGTACTATATAATACAACTACTAGAAAGATATCCACAGCATAGTAAATTTTATATTGTCACAATTAGGCCTAAAGATTTAATCACTGTGGAGGATTTCTTATGTCTTATAGCCTTAGGGTCCTACAATACTGCCCTTCTCTCAGCCAAGTCTTGGTCATCATTCCATCTGCTAATCTACACCCTAAATCCATCTGCTAATCTACATCCTAAATTCAACTGTTTTATTCATAATGGTTTCTCCAGTATAAGTACAATCTGTCCCTCTTGTATAGGTCCCACCTACCAAGAAAGCAAGTCCAGTGATTCAGTGTGTGATACTTGATCTGCTACTAGGGAAGACAGGGCAGGTGACAGAAGTTTGCGTAGGGGAACACTTTGCAACCAATGATCACAAAGCCATTAATTTCAAAGTAATTATGCAGAAAGATAGGTCTGGTCCATGGGTTGAGATTCTAAATTGGAGAAAGGCCAGTTCTGATGTTATCAGAAAGTTTCTGCAAGTATGGATTGGGACAGGCTGTTTTCTGGCAAAGATGTACTTGGTAAGTGGGAGGCCTTCAAAAGTGAAATTTTGAGAGTACAAAGTCTTGGTCTTCAAGAGATATCAAGGCGCTGGTTAGGAAAACAAAAGAAGTTGCGTAGCAGATAGGAACAAATGAGGTGCTTATGGAGTATTCTGCCACTGCCTGTAAGGAGTTTGTACATTCACCCCATGTCCTCATGCATTTCCTCCCTGGGTGCTCAGCTCCAGTTTCCTCCCACAGTTCAAAGACGTGCAGTCGGTGGGTTATTCAGTCATCGGAGCTTGTCCCATGATTAGGCGGAGATTAAATTGGGGGATTGCTATACGGCTTGGCTCAAAGAGCCAGAACGGCCTATTGCACGATTTATCTTAATAAACAAATAAATAAGAAATGCAAGAGACCACCTAAGAAAGAAATCAGGAAGGCTAAAAGAAGCCATGATGTTGCTCTAGTAGAGGTGAAGGAGAACCCCAAAAGATTCTACAGATATGTTAAGAACAAAAGGATTGCAAAGAACAAAATTGTTCCTCTTGTAGATCAGAATAGTAATCTGTGATAATCATTTTAAATGAATCTTCGGCATCTGTATTTACTCAGAAGATGGACATGACTGAGGCAAAGCGGCATCAACATGGATGAAATATTTAAAATGTCGCTGTCTACAGGTGAGGTGCCGGAGGATTGGAGAGTGTCTCATGTTGTTCCATTGTTTAAAAAAGGATCGAAAAGTAATCCGGGAAATTATAGGCCGGTGAGTTTAACGTCAGTAGTAGGTAAGTTATTGGAGGGAGTACTAAGAGACAGAATCTACAAGCATTTGTATAGACAGGGACTTATTAGGGAGAGTCAACATGGCTTTGTGCGTGGTAGGTCATGTTTGACCAATCTATTGGAGTTTTTCGAGGAGGTTACCAGGAAAGTGGATGAAGGGAAGGCAGTGGATATTGTCTACATGGACTTCATAAGGCCTTTGACAAGGTCCCGCATGGGAGGTTAGTTAGGAAAATTCAGTCGCTAAGTATACATGGAGAGGTGGTAAATTGGATTAGACATTGGCTCGATGGAAGAAGCCAGAGAGTGGTGGTAGAGAATTGCTTCTCTGAGTGGAGGCCTGTGACTAGTGGTGTGCCACAGGGGTCAGTGCTGGGTCCATTGTTATTTGTCATCTATATCAATGATCTGGATGATAATGTGGTAAATTGAATCAGCAAGTTTGCTGATGATACAAAGATTGCAGATGTAGTAGACAGTGAGGAAGGTTTTCAGAGCCTGCAGAGGGACTTGGACCAGCTGGAAAAATGGGCTAAAAAATGGCAGATGGAGTTTAATACTGACAAGTGTGAGGTATTGCACGTTGGAAGGACAAACCAAGGTAGAACATACAGGGTTAATGGTAAGGCACTGAGGAGTGCAGTGGAACAGAGGGATCTGGGAATACAGATACAAAATTCCCTAGAAGTGGCGTCACAGGTAGATAGGGTCGTAAAGAGAGCTTTTGGTACATTGGCCTTTATTAATCAAAGTATTGAGTATAAGAGCTGGAATGTTATGATGGGGTTGTATAAGGCATTGGTGAGGCCGAATCTGGAGTATTGTGTTCAGTTTTGGTCACCAAATTACAGGAAGGATATAAATAAGGTTGAAAGAATGCAGAGAAGGTTTACAAGGATGTTGCCGGGACTTGAGAAACTCAGTTACAGAGAAAGGTTGAATAGGTTGGGACTTTATTCCCTGGAGCGTAGAAGAATGAGGGGAGATTTGATAGAGGTATATAAAATTATGATGGGTATAGATAGAGTGAATGCAAGCAGGCTTTTTCCACTGAGGCAAGGGGAGAAAAAAACCAGAGGACATGAGTTAAGGGTGAGGGGGGAGAGTTTAAAGGGAACATGGGGGAGGGGGCTTCTTCACACAGAGAGTGGTGGGAGTATGGAATGAGCTGCCAGACGAGGTGGTAAATGTGGGTTCTTTTTTAACATTCAAGAATAAAATGGACAGATACATGGATGGGAGGTGTATGGAGGGATATGGTCCGGGTGCAGGTCAGTGGAACTAGGCAGAAAATGGTTCGGCACAGACAAGAAGGGCCAAAGGGCCTGTTTCTGTGCTGTAGTTTCTATGGTTTCTATGGTTTCTGTGGTAACATCATGCACCTTTACAGACAACAGAGGAGAAGGTGTTTGCCGTCGTGAGGCAAATTTGGGTGGATAAATCCCCGGGGTGTTCACTTAGACCCTATGAATGACATGCGCAGAAATCGTTGGGGCCCTGGCTGAGGTATTTAAATCATCCTTAGCGACAGGAGAGGTAATGGAGGATTGGAGGATTGCCAATGTTGTTCCGCTGTTTAAGGAAGGCTTTAAAAATAAACCAGGAAATTATAGGCCAGTGAGCCTGACATCAGTAGTTGGAAAATTATTGGAAGGTATTCTAAAGGACCAGATATATGAGTATTTGAATAGACAAGGACTGGCTCCGTGTGTGGTATGCTGTGTCTAACCAATGGTAGAGAGTTTATTGAGTAAGTTACCAGGAAGGTTGATGAAGGCAAGGTAGAGAATGTTGTTCACAGGGACTTTAAAAGGTATCTGACAAGGTCCCACATGAAGGTTAATCAGAAAGGTTCAGTTGCTCAGCATTCAAGATCAAGTAGTAAATTGGATTAGACATTGGCTTTGTGGGAGAAGCCAGAGAGTGGTAGTAGGTGGTTAACTCACTGACTGAAACTGTGAAATGCAGTGCCATAGGTCCATTTGTTTTTTATCACCTTTATTAACAATCTGGAGGATAATGTGGATAACTGGATCAGCAAGTTTATGAATGACAACAATTGGGGATGTAGTGAACAGCGAGGAAGACTATCATGGCTTGCAGCAGAATCTGGACCAGCTGGAAAAATGGACAAAATAATGGCAGATGGAAATTAATGCTGTTACGTACCCCGTAACTGGGTTGCCAAACCAGCAGAAATGGATCACTCAGTTGGAGTCTGGATTACTAGAACTAAGAAAGTTTTATTAAAGAAACAAGCAACACAGTACTCTAATCAAAAGGATAATGAATGCAACAGTTCAGCAATGATAAACATACATGTACACAGAATTAAGATAACAGGATCAATCAAGCTCTATCGTTGTCTAGGGGCAAATGACCAGTTTCAAAGTGACACAAAGTTCAGTTCAATTTAATTCAGTTCGCAGTAATCGCTGCCGTGGCGATGGACAGTGGGGGGAAGGAGAGAGAGAGCAAAACGAATGAATATTCAAGGCTTCCACACAGACCTTCGCAGTCAGCTTTCGGGCGAGTCCTTTGTGATGTCATCTGAGGTCACCGACCGTGACCCCTCCGTTTCCAGATACGATCGTTACCCTGCGCTGAACCTGGCACCCAGGCAAGGGTGGACACACACCAGGTTCTCGCCGATCGTGCCTTTCCACCCTGTGCGTCTATGGCCCGATACTTCCCACCGACTTGTGAGAGACGCACCGCTTTCAGGGTCTTGTTACCTCGGGTGTCGTGTGTGTCCTGCCTTAGCGAACCTGTCCCTTTTTATCCCCCTGCTGGGGTATCGCCTGTCCATCACTTCAAACAGTTCAGGGTTCAAAGGGGGAGCTGATCTTGACAGCTCTCCTTCCCCTTCATTAACATCTCCAAATGCTGCTTCATTGTTTTCCTTATCTCTCTCTCTCCTGAAGACAAGTGGCAGACCAACAGCTGATCCCACTGGTGCCAGCACAGGCCAGCTACATCTTAATCTATGTGTATTCTTGTCACACTTCCCCCCTTTAAGGATTTTTACCGGGGTAAAAATTACAAACATGAATACATTATTGGATACACACACAAATATACATCTTTATCAGCTATTTGGCTAATACAATGAATTTTAAGTTGTCAACACCTGACGGACAGTCAGCCATCACATTTTCTGTTCCTTTTATGTGTTATTAATAATCCCTTAGACCAGGCTCCAATTGAGCAAACTTCATAGTGGCCAAAAACACTGATGAATTGTGATCAATGTGACCTCTCACTGGGTTTCGTCCCGGACCACAATAACAAGGGTCGTCCCATTCCGACTTAGTTTTCTCTCGCAAGGGCTTAGTAGGAGGGGGAGGGGTAGTGACCGCAGAGTTATTGCAAAACTTCCTACAGTACCCCACCATCTCCAAGAGCCTTCTGAGGGCCCTCTTGTCTGTCAGGGTTGGGATGTCAGAGATAGCCCGCACTTTAGCTTGCATCGCTGCCAGCTGCCCCTGTGTCACCACAATTCCCAGGTAAGTGACCTTCGTGTGGCCGAACTCATTTTTTTCAAGGTTCACTATCAGGCTGGCTTCAGACAGCCGTATTACATCACCAATACACACCTCTGTGTTCGTCAGCCCTTTAGTCACTGAATTACTCATTCTATAGGGCTGTTGCTCACTAGGCTAACCTAGCGTAACAAACACCACCCAACGTCCCAGTTCTTTGCATCGCCTCTGGACAATCAAACACACGTGTGCGAGTCGTTTAATTACTTCTCCTAAAGAGTCGCTTTGTTCGGGGATTAAGGGAGAGACCTTATCAGCAGAGCTGGCCAAAACAATAGCCTTCTCCCATCTGGTCGATACCATACTCATCTTTTCAAAATGTTTTTTTTCTCTTATCAGGGGGACCCTAGCTTCATTGATTTCCGCGCTAACACCGACTAGGTTTGTTGGCATTTCAAAAGCCTGTGACCGTCTCAGTTCGCGTTGGCCATAATCAATAACATCCTTCCTCCTGGGCAGCCGGTAAACCTCTTTCATGATTCCACCAACTGTTTCCTCCAGCACCGCAAAATGTCCACCGGGGGGTACCTTGTGGGCCAGGTTAAAAATCTCATCCCCATAACTCTTTTGCACCACCCCCCATTCCTCATCTGCGGGTACGGTACTTGGTCTCCCTTTCTTCCTTAGCACTTCCTCCTCCACACAATAGCCTACTAGTTCCCTTGTTAATTCTGTGTCAGAGAGAGCTGTCTCTGCCAAAACCATCAGCCCCTCGTCTCGCTCCTGCGTCTGCACAAATTCTTTCCTGGCTACTGCTACGTCCGTCCCAGCTCCCTCACTACCTCTTGTTTCACTACACTACTTCTTTTCACTTTCTACCCCCTTCTCGTACAAGACTGGCAGAAACGTCTCAGCTAAATTTACTACCGCAGTCCCGTGATGAACCTGTGAGTTAAAGATGCTGGCAGGCTGACCTGTCAGTCTCACTGCTTCGAACACGATTCCCCCGGCGAGGTCATTACTGAGCAAGACTTCCAGGCCTTTCATCGGTAATTCGGACCTCACCCCGATCGTGACTAGTCCAGAGACCAGGTTGCTCTGTAAGTGTATCTGGTGCAAAGGGACTGACTCTGTCCCTTCCCCAACACCTTTGACCTTTACCTCCCCAGTCTGGGTCTCTGAGCTGAACTCTAATACACTCTTCAGTATTAGTGACTGACACGCTCCCGTGTCTCTCCAGATCCGCACTGGAACTGGTTTTAACCCCTCCTTCACCGACAACAATCCGGCTGAGGTAAACCTCTCACGCCCTTCCTGAACTTTGGCAGACCTGTTCTTCCCTAGCGGTTCGTTTACCAGCTCGATACAGCCAGTCAAAATCGCCGGTTTTCCTTTTCCCGTCTCCTTCTTTGGGGCAAGCACCTGGACGCAAAGTGTCCGACTTTCCCGCAATTATAACAGACGACCCCAGGAGACTTCCTGCCAGACTGCTCCCGGTCTACCTTATCCTTCTCACTAGTCCCCGGCTTACTTTCTGACTTTTCCGGCAGAATCTCCCCACCGTCCTGACTACCCTTCTGGTAGCCTTTACTCAGGGCAAACTTCATTTTATGCGTCAACGCATACTCATCCGCTAACTTAGCAGTTGCGGCTAACGTGGCTGCCTCTTTCTCATCTGGGTAGGGTCTCATACCCTCAGGGACACAACCTTTAAACTGCTCAATCAGGATCAGCTGTAGCAGTCTGTCATAATCCCCCTCTACCCCCTTCGAGGCGCACCAACGCTCACAATATGTCTGCATCTCACCGGCAAACTCTAAATACGTGCGGTCCCACTGCTTCCTCGCATTCCGGAACCTCTGCCGGTATGCCTCCGGGACCAACTCATAAATCCTGAGGATGGCCTCTTTCACCACCTCATACCTCTGGGCATCTTCCACGGACAAAGCTGAGTAAGCTTGTTGGGCTTTCCCTTTCAGTACACTCTGAAGCAAAACAGCCCACTTATCCCTCGGCCAGTCCTGACTTGTAGCAACTTTTTCGAAATGGAGAAAGTACCGATCCACGTCGGTATCGTCAAATGGGGGGACCAGCCTAACCTCCTGGGTCGCCCGGAACCCTCCACCTTGGTTCGGCACGGGCCCCTGCTCTGCCCTTATCTTTAACTTCTCCAGCTCGAATTCCCTTTCCCTCTGTTTCTCCAACTGCCTCTCTTCTCGCTCCAACTGTCTGTCCCTCTCTTTCTCTTCTCGCTCCAACTGCCTTACCCGGAGCTCGTGCTCGAGTCTCAGTTTTTCAAGCTGCACCTGTACCGCGTCTCCAGCAGGTTTTTCAATAGACACCACCCCCGGCTCGCCTTGGGGAAACACACCTTTAGATACATAGTGCTCTACGAAAGCTCTGTGTATCTCCTCTCTCCTCATTGTCGACTTCCCCTTAGCAAGATTCAACAGTTTGGCCACAGCTACTAATTCCAATTTCCTGGCATCCTCTAATGCCTCCAAGGTCGGCGCCTTTAGAAATTCCTCAATCTCCATTTCTGCTGTTTGTCTTTTCTTTCTTTCGGGAATTTTGACCCAATCAATTTACTCCGTCCCAAATTTAGCGTTCAAAATCGCGGACGAGAACCCCACTTATGTTACGTACCCCGTAACTGGGTTGCCAAACCAGCAGAAATGGATCACTCAGTTGGAGTCTGGATTACTAGAACTAAGAAAGTTTTATTAAAGAAACAAGCAACACAGTACTCTCATCAAAAGGATAATGAATGCAACAGTTCAGCAATGATAAACATACATGTACACAGAATTAAGATAACAGGATCAATCAAGCTCTATCGTTGTCTAGGGGTAAACGACCAGTTTCAAAGTGACGCAAAGTTCAGTTAAATTTAGTTCAGTTCAGTTCGCAGTAATCGCTGCCGTGGCGATGGACAGTGGAGGGAAGGAGAGAGAGAGCAAAACGAATGAATATTCAAGACTTCCACACAGACCTTCTCAGTCAGCTTTCGGGCGAGTCCTTTGTGATGTCATCTGAGGTCACCGACCGTGACCCCTCCATTTCCAGATACGATCGTTTCCCTGCGGTGAACCTGGCACCCAGGCAAGGGTGGACACACACCAGGTTCCCGCCGATCGTGCCTTTTCACCCTGTGCGTCTATGGCCCGGTACTTCCCACCGACTTGTGAGAGACGCACCGCTTCCAGGGTCTTGTTACCTCGGGTGTCGTGTGTGTCCTGCCTTAGCGAACCTGTCCCTTTTTATCCCCCTGCTGGGGTATCGCCTTTCCATCACTTCAAACAGTTCAGGGTTCAAAGGGGGAGCCGATCTTGACAGCTCTCCTTCCCCTTCATTAACATCTCCAAAAGCTGCTCCATTGTTTTCCTTATCTCTCTCTCTCCTGAAGACAAGTTGCAGACCAACTGCTGATCCCACTGGTGCCGGCACAGGCCAGCTACATCTTAATCTATGTGTATTCTTGTCACAATGCAGACAAGTGCACTTTGGTATGACCAACCAGAATAGGTCTTACACAGTAAACGGTAGGGTTCTAAGGAGTGTGGTAAAACAAAGGGATCTGGGAATATAGGTCCATAATTCATTGAAAGTGGCATCACGGGTAGATAGGGCCATTACAAAAACATTTGGCACATTGGCCTTCATAAGTCAACATATGAGTACAGGAGACGGGATGTTATATTGAAATTGTATAAGACATTGGTGAGGCCTAATTTGGAGTAGTATGTGCAGTTTTGGTCACCTACCTACAGGAAAGATGTAAATATGGTTGTAGAGAAAGTTTATAAGGACGTTGCTGCATCTGAAGGAGCTGAGTTATGAGACAACATTGAATAGTTCAGGACTTCACTCCTTGGAAAGAAGAAGATAGATGGGAGATTTGATAGAGGTATACAAAACTATGAGGGGTATAGAAAGGGTAAATGTTATTAGACTTTTTCCACTGTGGTTGGGTGTCATCACAACTAGAGATCATGGTTAAGGGTGAAAGATGAAAAGTGTAAGGGGAACATAAAGGGAAACTTCTTCACTCAGAGGGTCATGAGAGTGTGCAACCAGCTGCTAGTGCAAGTAGTTCATGCAAGCTCGATTTCAATATTTAAGAGAAGTTTGGATAGAAACATGGATGGTAGGGGTATGGAGGGCTATGGTCCTGGTGCAGATCGATGGGAGTAGGCAGTTTAAATAGTTCGGCATGGAATAGTTGGGCCAAAAGTCCTCTTGCTGTGCTGTACTTTTGTGATTACTGCATGGTACAAGGAGTAATCCCAAGACTACAACCCTAATCCTATTTATTTTAACTTTCTGCTCCCTAACTCCCTAAATACCGTTTGCAGGACCACTGCTACTTCTGCCTATGGTGTTCCTACTGACACAGCACTTGGCTGCTCCTCGTCCCTTTTCAAATTGTGTCGTGCCTGCACAGAGGCATCCTTAATGGTGCATCAGGGAGGCAATGTCTTGTTCATGACCACAGAAACACCTGATGAAGAGAGTCCTATCATTCCAGCTCACCCGAACTTTGCCCATCCACCTGTTCAACAAAGGCAGTCATAGTACCACTGATCTGGCTACTGAGAGGCCATTCCCATCCTATAGTATCAAAGTCACATTACTTAGAGAGGGAAGTAGCCTCCACGTCCCTGCAGTTACCCATCTAACTAGCTAACCTTTTGTGTGACCTCATCCTTGAAGCTCCCAACTGTAACACCTTCTGTCTCCTAATGCTCCTCAGTGGGTACCATTGCAGCTCCAACCTATCCAACCCATCTGTGTGGAGATGTCACTGGATACACTTCCTGCAAATGTGACAACCAGGGATACTTGACTTCTTCACAAGGAGTAGGCCGTTCCTTTACTGTTGTTACTGCCACCCAGTGGAATCAAAAAAATTTCAACCTTAGCCTGCTGCTCATCCTCCTCCCTCAAATCTCAACAGCAGCACGTAGATCTCAAGACAGCCTTCTTCAGACGAGTCAGTGGTCATACAACACAGATCTTTCTGCCCATCTCTTTATGCTGACCAAGGTACCACCTTCAGCCAGTCCCACATTTAGCCCATATCTTTTTGAAACTTTACTATCCATCGAGCTGTCCAAATACCTATTACAATTGTACCTGCCCATACCACTTCATCAGTTGGTTGGTTCTATGCACCCACCACGCACTTTGTGAAAAACCTGCCTTTTTACATCCACTCAAATCTTACACCTGTGCCATCTAGTTTTACACTCCCCTACCCCATGAAAAAACTGTGATATTCTCCTTATCTACACTCCTCATGATTTTATAAACTTTAAAGTTACCCCTAAATCTCTTTTGCTCCAGAGTAAGCAGACCCAGTCTACCTAGTATCAACCTTATAACTCAGGCCCTCCAGTCCCAGTCACTTCCTCGTGAATCTTCCTCTCTAGCTTGATCACATCTTCCAACAGTGCGGCAACAATAATTGTACACAATATGTCCAGGTGTAATCTGACTTAAATCTACGAGGGGTAATTCATCTCGTCCGATCACTGCGAGAGACTCCTTCCATTGTTGTCTCACTCTTGCATTTAGCGTTTCCATTTATGCCCTTTGTTAGTGACTGGATGAGAAAACAATGACTGAGGTGGGCAGGATGGAGGTAATTGGTTAATTGTCCAATCAAGCTGATGACCCACTTGAAATTTAAGGAGAAACTGGATAGGCTGGAACTTTTTTCTCTCGGAGCACAGAAGACTGAGAGTTCACCTTATCATTCGTTCCTTGTGTGCTGTGTCATATGGGCAATCATGGTCTCATGACCATGATTGTTCTTGGCAAATTTTTCTACAGAAAGAATTTGCCATTGCCTTCTCCTGGCCAGTGTCTTTACAAGATGGGTGACCCCAAACATTATCAATACTCTTCTGGGACTGTCCACCTGGAGTCGGTGGTCACATAACCAGGACGTGATATGTATCAGCTGCTCGTACGACCATCCACCAACTGCTTCCATGGCTTCACACCACCCCGATCAGAGCTCTAAGCAGGTGCTGCACCCAAGGGTGACTTGCAGGCTAGGGGAGGAGAAGAGTGCCTTACACCTCCTTTGGAAAAGATGTATCTCCACCCCACCAGCTACTTGACCTTATAGAGGTTTATAAAATCATGATGGGTGTAGGTAAAGTAGATGGTAACCACCTTTTCCAAGGGTAGAAAAGTCTAAATGTAGAATGAGTACGATTAGAGTGAGAGGAGCAACTTTTTAATGCAGCGGGCCATGAGTATATGGAACAATCTGCCAGAGAAACTGATAGAAGCGAATACAATTGCAGTGTTCAAAAGCTGGGTTCATGGATAATAAAGGTTTGGGTTATGGGCCAAATGCAAACAAATGGGACAAGCATGGATAGATGTCGTGGTCAGCATGGAGGAGCTCAGCTCTTTCTTTGCTGCATAACTAATTGTTCTCACTTTTGTCAGGAAATAAAATTAATTTTGCCCCAAAAATAGTTTACTAGGCATCCTCATCACAAACTTACTCAACATTCATCTTAAATGTGAATCCAAATGACCCCTGCATTACAGGAGGGATGTGCTCCCAGGAAAATGTCCGTAGCCAAATTATTTACACATGCAAATTGAAAGTAAGGTAAAAACTAACATATATTACAGGGAGAGTGAATTTTAATAGTGATTTGTAAATTTATTGCACGCACCCATTACTCTATGTAAAAACTCTGATTATTGCACGCACCCATTACTCTATGTAAAAACTCTGATTATTGCACGCACCCATTACTCTGATACTCACCCCCATACTTTTCTCCAATTACCTCATTTGTCTTGTGAATGCTGCTTATATGATGCTATGTACCTGTGGTGATGCAAGTCAGTTTTCATTGCACCTGTGCATACAGGTACTTGTGTATGTGAACTCAGCTCCAGCCTTGAAGTCAGGCAGGTGAAGAGACTATGTCTCACCACCAGATGGCAATAGTGTGGCCCTAAAGAGAGCACTGTCACCAACTTGACTGACACATCACTTGGACAGGTAAATGATAAAAGCAGAAAAATATATTACAAAGCACAAGCATTGTGTGTACACCATTCAAATTCTAGATAAATCTTTCCAGAAGTTTTCTTTAAGGACACTGCAAGGTCAGTAATCTCCTTTTCTAGGCCTGAAAAATGCCTAAAGAAACAGAAACATGTGGACAAGGAAACAGGAGTAGAAGTAGGCCACTCAGCCCTTTAAGCCTGTCCCAAATGCAATATAATCGCATCAGGCTTCACATCCTCCTTTGTGTGCCAGAGCTTCACAGACCTTTCTTATAAAAGTTTACCCTACTAAAATGCCCTACTCTGTCTCCTCTCCAAGCACCCCCAGTGACCCAGCCTGCACAACCCTCTGGCTAGATATGAGAAATTCACATCCTTCTGTCCCCTGATCTTGTAACTACTGTATGTCCCCATTTTCACATCTCCCACTGGTGAAAGAGCTTCAATGTCTATATTGTCATGTCCACTTGTGGTTGTGTATACCTCATTCTTCTGAACTCCAGAGAACGCATAGAATCATCGAGTAATACCAGATTCAGCATTAGCACACAATGAGATAGTTATTGTGGTTTAGACTCTGATTTACTAATCACATCTGATTGTCCTGGAGGGGAGGGTGAAGAGCAGGCAGAAGAGTGTAAAGATGTGTTATTAGAGGCCACAGTAGAGGAGATAAAGGGAGCAATGATGTCCCTTCAACTCAAAGAGAAGGCAAGCTGTGGCTCAGGTTTCACCTGGGGAGAATTTACTTCGAGGTGACAGATTTGTACTAAAGGTGTGTCCAAGACATCCAATTTCTCAATAACAGTACACAATGGAGTTGCAAACTACAGAATCACATTGACACGTCAGCACTCCGTGGAGGCTATCTACAGTTCTCACTGTCTCAGTAAAACAGCTGGCATAATGAATATCACCACCCATCCCAGGCTTCTCCAAACTACCACTGGGCAGAAGATACCACCAGGCTCAAGGACAACTTCTAGCGAACCATTCAATAAGACCATTGAATGTTTCCCTAGTACAAGAAAATGGACTCTTGACCTTACAGTCTACCTCATTATGATCTTGCATCGTATTGTTTAGCTGCACTGTTCTTCCCCTGTAGATGCTAATCTCTATTCTGCATAATCATGGTTTTCACTTGTTCCACTACAATGCAGTGTGTAATGATCTGATCTGTGTGAACAGCATGCACCACAAGCTTTTCACTGTATTACAGTACATATAACAAATAATAAATCAATTCCAATTTCAACATACTGTAGCTTAGGCTATTGCATTCCCCAACCTTTTCCATGACCTACGCTACAGGAATGTGGCCACTCCAGCTTCCTTATGAAGACGTGACATATTCCTTCTGAGCTCCTCACTCTCATGTTCCATGAGTTTCACTGGGTATAGCATCCTGCGTCAGCTACGCCTTGCCCCAACCCTGAGGGATTTTCCACTGGACACTCCCCTAGCAGGACCCACACAGGCAAGTCACACAATAGACGGTGCTGCTACGTTAGAAAGAGTAGAGAGGGAGAGGGATAAGACCGTTGCTGACACTGAGAAAAAAATCCACAATGGGGCATATCTACCATTGGGAGACCACCTCCCTGAGAAGGACTAACATGGAATTTAATGCCCAGCTAATAAGCCTCCAGGTATCTGTTCCTGTCCTGTGGTTCCATTGTTTTGAAACAGTGGAAACTTGGGGCTCAGCTGCCATTTCAGTTTTCCACCTTGGTCAGCTCAGAGCCATGGAGTCAGATAGCACAGAAAAGAATCACTTCAGCCCAACTGGTTGATGCCAACCAAGTTTCCCAATCAGTCCCATTTGTCTGCATTTGGTTCATATCCCTCTAAATCTTTCTCGTCCATGTCCCTTTTAAATGTTGTTAATGTACCTTCCTTCAATACTTTCTCTAGCAGCTCATTCCATATAGAGACCACCCTCTGGGTAGAAAAATTGCACCTTTTGTTCCTAGTAAATCTCTGTTCTCTCCCCTAAATCTAGTTCTGATTCCCCAAATCTGGGGAAAGGGCTGAGGGCACTCACCTTATCTATACTCCTCATAATTTCCTGCAACCTTCATTCTCCTACACTGCAACGAAAAATTCTCATTCTGCTCAACCTCTTTCCATAACTCAATCCCTCAGGTCCTGCAACATCCTCATAAATTTCCTCTGAACTCCTTCCACCTTTATGGCATCTTTCCTGTCACTTCAGCAGGTGACCAAAACTGAGCACTATATCCAAATGTGTCATCAATGTTTTATAAAATTGCGAAGTAATAATTCAACCATGCCTCCTACATTCTCATCCAAGTTATTGATACAGATAATAACAATGGGTCCAACACCAAGTCTTGGAGCAACCACTAGTCACAGGCCTTCAGTTTAAAAAACACCTTCCATGATTACCTCCACTATCTAACTTTCCATAGCAGCCTACCATTCAATTCAATTTTAATTGTCATTCAACCATACATGAAAACTCATGAATACAGTCAAATAAGAGAGCATTACTCCAAGGTGCAAAACACAGTACCAACAGTCACATACAGCACAGAGCACACACAAGATCACAAACACAAATGGTATCACAATCATTGCAATAAAGGAGTCCAAAATTCATGCTATCAATCTACAGTCCACCACAACAGAGCTTGTCTTCCGCCAAGCAGACACTGGGAGTGCAGCATCTACTTTGTCCTGGACGCCATGCCATACTGGAGCACAACGGCTTCGATGCCTCTCTCCTGGCAGCTGTAAACAGGCTTGAAGCCTAGTTCTCACTATGATGAAGGCCACGCAGCTCTGCCCCCCCCAACCCCAATCCATCCTTGCTCTCAGCCAATAAATCAGTGAATCAAACTTGTGGCATACAAGAATAACAATATCCAAAAGGGTCTTGCACAGCTTCTTCATTTTCTCCGCCAGTGAGCAACTTGCTGATGGTGAAATATGTTTAAATAGGACATGCAGGACTTCATTAAAGGCCTGGCAGAATTCCATCGAACACATGCACTGTGCCCTTTTAATCTTCTTGATCACTCTTCAAACATTCAGTGTAACTCATGAAACATAATCTCCCATGGACAAAGCCAATCGATAGTGTGGTGATACCACGTGCAATGATGTGACAGTACATGATTGGACAGAGCACTGAGCATGTGCGGGATTACCAGACTGTTCCAGCACGTGGCTGGGTTAAGACGTGTTTGTTTATTACTGTAAATAAAAGTTCTCTAATTCTTCCAGAATATGATTCTTTACTGTTAACCCACCATACGTTTAAATAGAAGTAACATAACAGATAGTCTCTAGCTAATCAATCCCTGTCTTTCCAAATGCTTGCATATATTATTTTATCATTCAGAATCCCCTCCAATAACTTACCTACCAGAGATGTCAGGCTTACTGGTCCATATTTCATAGGTAATTATCCACATCCCTTCTTAAATAAAGGCACAACATTAGCCATACTCCAATCTTCCAACACTTCATCTGTCTCTAACAATGGTGCATGTACATGTCTCAGCCAGTGCTTCCGTAATTTCTTCTCTAGCTTCCCACCTGATCAAGCCCTGAAAATTTACCTGCCTTTGTACATTTCAATACATCCGATATGTCATCTGCTGCAATGCAGACTATCCCTAAACCTTACGCATTAACTAATTGAAGGTCCAAAGTCCTCACGTCCTTCTCCACAGTAAAAAAGGATGATGAATAGTCATTGAGGGCTTCGTCCATCTCCTGAGGATCCACACATAGATTTCCACTTTGATCACTGAGGGGCTATTTTCTCTCTAGTTCCTCTTTTCCTCTTAATATACTTACAAAATCTCATTGGATTATCATATCCCCTTTTTGTCCTAATTTCCTTCTCATGGAATATGAATGTACAAGGTGTTACGTACCCCATAACTGGGTTGTCAAACCAGCAGAAATGGATCACTCAGTTGGAGTCTGGATTACTAGAACTAAGAAAGTTTTATTAAAGAAACAAGCAACACAGTAATCGAAAGGATAATAAATGCAACAGTTCAGCGATGATAAACACACATGTGCACAGAATTAAGATAACAGCATCAATCAAGCTCTATCATTGTCTAGGGGTAAATGACCAAATTTCAAAGTGACTCAAAGTTCAGTCCAATTAGTAGTTCAGTTCACAGTAATCGTTGCCATGGCGATGGACAACGTGGGGGAAGAGAGAGATAGAACAGGAACAACTGATCATTCAGACACGGCTTCACTCACAGACCGGCGATATGGCTCACAAGCAACTTTTGGGCAGGTCCTTGGTGATGTCACCTGAGGTCACCGACTGTGACCCCTCCTCCAGATGCGGTCGATCCTCTGCAGTGAACCCGGCACCCAGGCAAGGGTGGACACACACCGGGTTCCTGCTGATCGTACCTTTCCACCCTGGCCGTTGTCTGGTACCTCTCACCTACTCGTGAGAAGCGTACCGCTTCCAGGGTCTCGTTACCTCGGGTGGCGTGTGTGTCCCCTGCCTTAGCAAACCGGTCCCTTTTTATCCCCCTGCTGGGGCATCGCCTGTCCATCACTTCAAACAGTTCAAGGTTCAAAGGGGGGAGCCGCTCCAGACAGCTCTCTCTCCCCCGTCCCTTCATTACACATCTCCAGACGCTGCTCCATTGTTCGTTATCTCTCCTTCCCCTGAGGGCAGGTGGCAGACCACTTGCTGATGTCACTGATGCTAACCCAGGCCAGCAAACATCTTAATTTTATGTGTATTCTCGTCACACTTCCCCCCTTTAAGGATTTTTACCAGGAGGTAAAAATTACAAACATGGATACATTATTTGATACATACACAAATATACATCTTTATCAGCTATTTGGCTAACACAGCGAGTTTGAAGCTGTCAACACCTTGACAGACAGTTATCACATTTTCTGTTCCTTTTACACGTGTTATTAATAATCCCTTAGACCAGGCTCCAACTCAGCAAACTTCATAGTGGCCAAAAACACTGATGAATTGCGACCAATGTGACCTCTCATTTGGTTTTGTCCCGGACCACAACAACAAGGGTCGTCCCATTCCGACTCAGTTTTCTCTCGCAAGGGCTTAGTAGGAGGGGGACGGGTATTGACCGCAGAGTTATTGCAAAACTTCCTGCAGTACCCCACCATCTCCAAGAGCCTTCTGAGGGCCCTCTTGTCTGTCGGGGTTGGGAGGTCAGCGATAGCCTGCACTGTAGCTTGCATCGCTGCCAGCTGCCCCTGTGTCACCACAATTCCCAGGTAAGTGACCTTCGTGTGGCCGAATTCATTTTTTTCAAGGTTCACCATCAAGCTGGCTTCAGACAGCCGTATTAAATTGCCAATACACACCTCTGTGTTCATCAGCCCTTTAGTCACTGAATTACTCAATATATATGAGTGTTCTTTACTAGGCTGCCCTATTGTAACAGACATCACCCAACGTCCCAGTTCTTTGCATTTCCTCGGGACAATCAAACACATGGGTGCGAGTCGTTTAATTACTTCTAAAGATTCGCTTTGTTCGGAGATTAAGGGAGAGACCTTATCAGTAGACCTGGCCAAAACAATAGCCTTCTCCCATCTGATCCATCCCATCCTAATCTTTTCAAAATGGTTTTTTCCTCTTATCAGGGGGCCCCTAGCTTCATTGATTTCCACGCTAACACCGACTAGGTTTGTTAGCATATCAAAAGCCGGTGACCGTCTCAGTTCGCGTCGGTCATGATCAATAACATTTTTCCCCCTGGGCAGCCGGTAAATTTCTTTCATGATTCTACCAACTGTTTCCTCCAGCACCGCAAAATGTCCACCGGGGGGTACCTCGTGGGCCATGTTAAAAACCTCATCCCCATAACTCTTTTGCACCACCCCCCACTCCTCATCTGCGGATACTGTACTTGATTTCCCTTTTAGCACTTCCTCCTCCGCACAATAGCCTACTAGTTCCCTTGTCAAGGCTGTGTCAGAGAGAGCGGTCTCTGCCAAATCCATCAGCCCCTCGTCTCGCTCCTGCGTCTGCACAAATTCTTTCCTGGCTACTGCTACGTCCGTCCCAGCTCCCTCACTGTCTCTTGTCTCACTACCCTCTTTCTTTCCATTTTGTACCCCCTTCTCGTACAAGGTTGGCAGAAACGTTTCAGCTAAATTTACTACCACAGCTAAATTCACTACCGCAGCCCCATGATGAACCTGTGAGTCCATGGGCGGGGCCTCACTGTTGGCAGGCTGACCTGTCAATCTCACGACTGGGAACACGATTCCCCCGGCGATGTCATTACCAGGCAAGACTTCCACGTCTTTCATCGGTAATTCGGACCTCACCCCGATCGTGACTAGTCCAGAGACCAGGTTGCTCTGTAAGTGTATCTGGTGCAAAGGGACTGACTCTGTCCCTTCCCCAACACCTTTGACCTCTACCTCCCCAGTCTGGGTCTCTGAGCTAAACTCTAATACACTCTTCAGTATTAGTGACTGACACGCTCCCGTGTCTCTCCAGATCCGCACTGGAACTGGTTTTAACCTCTCCTTCACTGACACCAGTCCGGCCGAGATAAACCTCTCGCGCCCTTCCTGGACTTTTTCAGACCTGTCCTTCCCTAGCGGTTCGCTTAACAGCTCGATACAGCCATTCAAAATTTCCGCTTTTCCTTTCCCCGTCTCCTTCCTTGGGGCAAAGCACCTGGATGCAAAGTGTCCGACTTTCCCACAATTATAACAGACGACCCCAGGAGACTTCTGACCAGACTGCTCCCGGTCTACCTTATCCTTTTCACTAGTCCCCGGCTTACTTTCTGACTTTTCCGGCGGACTCTCCCCGCCATCCTGACTACCCTTCTGGTAGCCTTTACTCAGGGCAAACTTCATTTTATGCGTCAACGCATACTCATCCGCTAACTTAGCAGTTGCGGCTAACGTGGCTACCTCTTTCTCATCGAGGTAGGGTCTCATACCCTCAGGGACACAACCTTTAAACTGCTCAATCAGGATCAGTTGTAGCAGTTTGTCATAATCCCCCTCTACCCCCTTCGAGGTGCACCAACGCTCACAATATGTCTGCATCTCACGGGCAAACTCCAAATACGTGCGGTCCCACTGCTTCCTCGCATTCCGGAACCTCTGCCGGTATGCCTCCGGGACCAACTCATAAATCCTGAGGATGGCCTCTTTCACCACCTCATACCTCTGGGCATCTTCCGCGGACAAAGCTGAGTAAGCTTGTTGGGCCTTCCCTTTCAGTACACTCTGAAGTAAGACAACCCACTTATCCCTCGGCCAGTCCTGACTTATAGCCACTTTTTCGAAGTGGAGAAAGTACCGATCCACGTCGGTATCGTCAAATGGGGGAACCAGCCTAACCTCCTGGGTCGCCCGGAACCCTCCACCTTGGTTCGGCACGAGCCCCTGCTCGGCCCTTATCTTTAACTTCTCCAGCTCAAATTCCCTTTCCCTCTGTTTCTCCTCTCTCTTCATCTGTCTGTCCCTCTCTTTCTCTTCGTGTTCTAACTGCCGTACCTGGAACTCGTGCTCGAGTCTCAGTTTTTCAAGCTGTACCTGTACCGCGTCTCCAGCAGGTTTTTCAATAGACACCACCCCCAGCTCACCTTGGGGAAACACACCTTTAGATACATAGTGCTCTACAATAGCTCTGTGTATCTCCTCTCTCCTCATTGTCGACTTCCCCTTAGCAAGATTCAACCGTTTGGCCACAGCTATCAATTCCGATTTCCTGGCATCCTCTAATGCCTCCAAGGTCGGCGCCTTTATAAATTCCTCAGCCTCCATTTCTGCTGTTTGTCTTTTCTTTCTTTCAGGAATTTTAACCCAATCAATTTACTCCGTCCCAAATTTAGCGTTCAAAATCCCGGACGAGAACCCCACTTATGTTACGTACCCCGTAACTGAGTTGCCAAACCAGCAGAAATGGATCACTCAGTTGGAGTCTGGATTACTAGAACTAAGAAAGTTTTATTAAAGAAACAAGCAACACAGTAATCGAAAGAATAATAAATGCAACAGTTCAGTGATGATAAACACACATGTGCACAGAATTAAGATAACAGCATCAATCAAGCTCTATCGTTGTCTAGGGGTAAATGACCAAATTTCAAAGTGACTCAAAGTTCAGTCCAATTAGTAGTTCAGTTCGCAGTAATCGTTGCCATGGCGATGGACAACGTGGGGGAAGAGAGAGATAGAACAGGAACAACTGATCATTCAGAACGGCTTCACTCACAGACCGGCGATATTGCTCACAAGCAGCTTTTGGGTGGGTCCTTGGTGATGTCACCTGAGGTCACCGACTGTGACCCCTCCTCCAGATGCGGTTGATCCTCTGCAGTGAACCCGGCACCCAGGCAAGGGCGGACACACACCGGGTTCCCGCTGATCGTACCTTTCCACCCTGGCCGTTGTCTGGTACCTCTCACCTACTTGTGAGAAGCGTACCGCTTCCAGGGTCTCGTTACCTCGGGTGGCGTGTGTGTCCCCTGCCTTAGCAAACCGGTCCCTTTTTATCCCTCTGCTGAGGCATCGCCTGTCCATCACTTCAAACAGTTCAAGGTTCAAAGGGGGGAGCCGCTCCAGACAGCTCTCTCTCCCCCGTCCCTTCATTACACATCTCCAGACGCTGCTCCATTGTTCCTTATCTCTCCTTCCCCTGAGGGCAGGTGGCAGACCACTTGCTGATGTCACTGATGCTAACCCAGGCCAGCAAACATCTTAATTTTATGTGTATTCTCGTCACAAAGGTGAGTAAGGTTGAGGGTGGTACTAAAATAGGTGATTTTGCAGATAGTGTAGAAGGTTGTAAAATATCACAGAGTGATCTTGATCAGTTAGGACTATGTGCTGAGATTTGGAAAATGGTTTTCAATCCCTATAAATGTGTGGTGTTAAGTTTTGGAATATCAAACCAGGCTAGGACTTACAGTGAATGGTAGGAGTGTTTTGGAACACAGAGATCTAGCAGGATGAGTGCATCATTCACTGAAAGTGGTGTCACAGGTAAATAAGGTTTTGAAGAAGACGTATGGCACACTGGCCTCCATTGAATGTAGGCATTGAATATAGGAGTTGGGAAGTGATATTGCAGATATACAAGACATAAAATCATAGGAGCAAAATTAGGCCATTTGGCCCTTCGAGTCTGCTCCACCATTTCATCATGGCTGTTCCACTTTTCCTCTCAGCCCCAATCTCCTGCTTTCTCCCCATATCCCTTCATGCCCTGACCAATCACAGATCTATCAACCTCTGCCTTAAGTATACATAAAGACTTAGCCTCCACAGTTGCCTATAGCAAAGAATTCCACAGATTCACCACTCCCTGCCTAAAGAAATTCGTCTCCTTTCTAAAAGGATGCTCCTCTATTATGAGACTATGTCTTCTGGTCTTTGACTTTCCCATCATAGGAAACATCCTCTCCATATCCACTCTATCAATGCTTTCACCATTCGATAGGTTTCAACGAGGTCACCCCCTGATTTTTCTGAATTCTAATGAATGCAGACACAGAGCCGTCAAATGCTCTTCAATCCATTCAATCCTGGAATCATTCTCGTGAACTTCCTTTGAACCCTCTACAACTTCAGAACATCCTTTCAAAGATACGGAGCTCAAAACTGCTCACAATACTCCAAGTCATGCCTCACCAGTGCTTTATAAAGTCACAGCATTACATCCCTGTAACACACTCAAAATGTTGGAGGAACTCAGCAGGCCAGACAGCATCTACGGAAAAGAGTACAGTCAACGCTTCGGGCTCAGACCCTTCATCAGAACTGGAAAAAGAGATAAAGAGTCAGTGTAAGAAAGTGGTGGGAGGGGAGGAGGAACCACAAGGTGATAAGTGAAACTGGGAGAGGGGGAGAGGACAGAAGGCCAGGGAAGAAGGAAAAGAGGGGAGGAGCACCAGAGGGAAGTGATAGGCAGGTAAGGAGATAAGGTAAGAGAGGGAAATGGGAATGGGGAATGGTGAAGTGGGGATGGGGAAAGTTACTGGAAGTTCGAGAAATTGATGTTCATGCCATCAAGGCGGAGGCTACCCAGAAAGAATGTACAGGAGGTCACACTGGGAGCACCTGCATATTGGTAAGGCCTGACACAGATTGGGAGATCGCTTCGCCGCCAGGTAAATTGGGATCTCTCAGTGGCCACCCATTTTAATTCCACTTCCCATTCCCATTCCGATATGTCAGTCTATGGCCCTCTCTACTTTTGTGATGAGCCACACTCAGGTTGGAAGAACAACGCCTTATATTCCATCCAGATAGCCTCCAACCTGATGGCATGAACATTGATTTCTTGAACTTCCGGCAATGCCCTCCCCACCCTTCACCATTCGCCATTCTCATTTCCCTCTCTCATCTTATCTCCTTACCTGCTAATCACCTCCCTCTGGAGCTCCTTGCCCCATTTCTTTCTTCCATGGCCTTCTGTCCTCTCCTATCAGATTCCCCCTTCTCTAGCCCTGTATCTCTTTCACCAATCAACTTCCCATCTTTTTACATCATCCCTCCCCCCCATCCCTCCCCCACCAGTTTTACCTATCACCTTGTGGTTCTTCCTCCCCCTCCCCCCCACCGGTTTTACCTATCACCTTGTGGTTCTCCCCCTCCCCCCACACCGGTTTTACCTATCATCTTGTGGTTCTCCCACCCCTCCCACCAGTTTTACCTATCACCTTGTGGTTCTTCCCCCCCATCCCCCCCACCAGTTTTACCTATCACCTTGAGGTTCTCCCCCTCCCCCCACATCGGTTTTACCTATCATCTTGTGGTTCTCCCCCTCCCCTCACACTGGTTTTACCTATCATCTTGTGGTTCTCCCTCCCCCCCCACCGGTTTTACCTATCACCTTGTGGTTCTTCCTCCCCCCCCCCACCGGTTTTACCTATCACCTTGTGGTTCTCCCTCCTCCCCCCCCCCACCACCAGTTTTACCTATCACCTTGTGGTTCTCCCTCCTCCCCCTCCACCAGTTTTACCTATCACCTTGTGGTTCATCCTCCCCTCCCCCCCCACTGGTTTTACCTATCACCTTGTGGTTCTCCCCCCGCCCCCACTCCCCACCGGTTTTACCTATCACCTTGTGGTTCTGCCCTCCCCCACACCGGTTTTACCTATCACCTTGTGGTTCTCCCCCCCCCACTCCCCACCGGTTTTACCTATCACCTTGTGGTTCTGCCCTCTCCCACACCAGTTTTACCTATCACCTTGTGGTTCATCCTCCCCTCCCCCCCACTGGTTTTACCTATCACCTTGTGGTTCTCCTCCTCCCCCCAACTTCTTACTCTGACTCCCTCATCCTTTTTTTTCCAAACCTGCTGAAGGTTCTTGGCCTGAAAAGTCGATTGTCTCTTTTCCATAGATGCTACCTGGCCTGCTGAGTTCTTTCAACATTTTGTGTGTGTGTTGCCTGGATTTCCAGCATCTGCAGATTTTCTATTGATTGTGATTGGATATACATCCTCACTTTTATATTCTAATCCTCTTGATATGAATACTAACATCGCATTTGCCTTCCTCACTGCAGACTCAACATGCAAATTAACCTTTAGGGAATCCTGTGCAAGGACTCCCAAGTTCATTTGCATCTCAGTTGTTTGTATTTGCTCTCCATTTAGAAAATAATCAACCTTTCCATTTCTTCTAGTGAAGTGCATGGCCATACCCTTCCAGAAACTGTATTCCATCTGCCATTTCTTTGCCCATTCTCCTAACCTGTCTAAGTCCTTCTGTAGCCTCTCTACTTCCTCAAAACTACCTGCCCCTCCACCTATCTTTGTATCATCTGCAAACTTTGCAACAAAGCCATCAACGCCATCATCCAAATCATTGATATATAACGTAAAAAGAATTGGTCCCAACACGGACTTCTTAGGAACAACACCAGTCACTGGCAGTCAACCAGAAAAAGCTTTCTTTACTCCCACTCTTTGCCTCCTGCCCATCAGCCACTGTTTTATCCATGCTAGTATCTTTCCTGTAATACCATAGGCTCATAACTTGTTAAGCACCCTCATATGTGGCACCTTGTCAAAGGCCTTCTGAAAATTCAAGTACACAACATCAAGCGATTTTGTCTATCCTGCTTGTTATTTCTTTAAAAATTCCAACAGATTTGTCAGGCAGGATTTTCCCTTGAGGAAACCAAGCTGACTATGGCCTATTTTACGACACCTCATCCTTAATAATCAACTCCAACATCTTCCTAGCCACTAAGGTCAGACTAACTGTTGTAGAGTTTCCCTTCTTCTGCCTCTCTCCCATCTTAAAGAGTGGAGTGACGTTTGCAATCTTCCAGTTTTCCAGAACCATCCAAAATCTAGTGACACTTGAAAAATCATTACTTATACCTCCACAATCTCTTCAGCCACCACTTTCAGAATCTTGGGGTGTAGCCATCTGGTCCAGGTAACTCATCTACCTTCAGACTTCTCAGTCTCCCAAGAGCATTCTCTCTAATAATGGTAACTTCACACACTTCATGTCCCCTGGTACCTGGGATTTCCACCTTACTGCTAGTATATTCCACAGTGAAGAGTGATGCAAAATACTTATTCAGTTTATCTACCATTTCCTTGTCTCCCATTACTACCTCTCCAGCATTGTTTTCCAGCTGTCCAATATCCACTCTCACCTCTCTTTTAACTTTATGTATCTGAAGAAACTTTCGGTATCCTCTTTAATATTATCGGCTAGCTTATCTTTGTATTCCATCTTGACCTTCTTAATGACTTTTTCTGGTTTTTAAAAGATTCCCTATAGTCTAACTTCCCACTAATTTTTGCTCTATTATAGGTCCTCTCTTTGGGTTTTATGTTGCCTTTAACTTCTCTTCTAACCACGGTTGTGTCATCTTGCCTTTAAATTACTTCTTCCCATTTGGGATGTATATATCCTGTGTCTTTGAATTGCTTCCAGAAATTCCAGCCATTGCTGCTCTGCTGTATTCCCTGCCAGTGTTCTTTTCCAATCAATCTTGGTCAACTCCTCTCTCATACCTCTGTAATCCCTTTTACTCCACTGTAATACTGATACATCTGAATTTAGTTTCTTCTTCTCAAACTTGAGGGTGAATTCGATCATGTTATGATCACTTGGCCTTAAGGGTTGATGATGATGATGATGATGATGTCGACTCAGACCTGAGAGGCCAGCGTCGGGCATTTTCATGCCTTACAAGACACAGTATGAAAGGCTGTGTGGGGCACCACTCATTGCACAGATAGTCATAGTCATAGTCATACTTTATTGATCCCAGGGGGAAATTGGTTTTCGTTACAGTTGCACCATAAATAATAAATAGTAATAGAACAATAAATAGTTAAATAGTAATATGTAAATTATGAAATAAGTCCAGGACCAGCCTATCGGCACAAGGTGTCTGACCCTCCAAGGGAGGAGTTGTGAAGTTTGATGGACACAGGCAGGAACCAGCTTCACCTTAACCTCTGTGCTGCATCTCGGTGGAATGAGTCTCTGGCTGAATGTACTCCTGTGCCCAACCAGTACATTATGTAGTGGATGGGAGACATTGACCAAGATGGCATGCAACTTAGACAGCATCCTCTTTTCAGACACCACCGTGAGAAAATCCAGTTCCATCCCACAACATTACTGGTCTTACGAATAAGTTTGTTGATTCTGTTGGTGTCTGCTACCTACAGCCTGCTGCCCCAGCACAGAACAGCAAACATGATAGCACTGGCCACCACAGACTCATAGAACATCCTCAGCATTGTCTGGCAGATGTTAAAGAACCTCAGTCTCCTTAGGAAGTAGAAACGGCTCTGACCCTTCTTGTAGACAGCCTCAGTGTTCTTTGACCAGTCCAATTTATTGTCAATTCGTATCCCCAGGTATTTGTAATCCTCCACCATGTCCACACTGACCCCCTGGATGGAAACAGGGGTCACCGGTACCTTAGCTCTCCTCAGGTCTACCACCAGCTCCTTAGTCTTTTTCACATTAAGCTGCAGATAATTCTGCTCACACCATGTGACAAAGTTTCCTACCGTAGCCCTGTACTCAGCCTCATCTCCCTTGCTGATGCATCCAGCTATGGCAGAGTCATCCGAAAACTTCTGAAGATGACAAGACTCTGTGCAGTAGTTGAAGTCCGAGGTGTAAATGGTGAAGAGAAAGGGAGACAAGACAGTCCCCTGTGGAGCCCCCGTGCTGCTGATCACTCTGTCGGACACAGTGTTGCAAGCACACGTACTGTGGTCTGCCAGTCAGGTAATCAAGAATCCATGACACCAGGGAAGCATCCACCTGCATCGCTGTCAGCTTCTCCCCCAGCAGAGCAGGACGGATGGTGTTGAATGCACTGGAGAAGTCAAAAAAACATGACCCTCACAGTGCTCGCTGACTTGTCCAGGTGGGCGTAGACACGGTTCAGCAGGTAGACAATGGCATCCTCAACTCCTAGTCGGAGCTGGTAGGCGAACTGGAGGGGATCTAAGTGTGGCCTGACCATAGGCTGGAGCAGCTCCAGAACAAGATATTGTTCCAGATATTTCGCAGTATTATTTTACGAGGCCGAGCTGCAAGCTCGACATCAACCCAGCGCGGATGGAGAACGCGCATGGGGGCGGTCTGTCACTGGATCGAACTCAGGAATCTCCGTTCTCGAGCCTGGCGCTGATCTCACTGCGCCACCAGCTTCACCTT
The DNA here is from genome assembly GCF_963921235.1 of Mobula hypostoma. Lineage (NCBI taxonomy): Eukaryota > Metazoa > Chordata > Chondrichthyes > Myliobatiformes > Myliobatidae > Mobula > Mobula hypostoma. The sequence goes on along the minus strand of NC_086121.1, from coordinate 45,760,823 downwards.
AAGCTCGCAAATCAATTCCGTTCATTGCACAACATAGTTGAGGCCATATTTGGAATATGTGTACTGTCACAGGAAACATATTGTTAAACTTGAATGAGTACAAAAAAAAACATAATCAGGGCGTTGCCTGGGTTTGGGTGCCCAGGGTTATAAATTGTGTTGTCTTGGATTTTATTCCCCGGAACGTAAGAGATGGAGCGGCGACCTGATGTAGGTATATATGTAAGTTTATGAGAGGCATAGTCAGGGTAAAAAGCGTTGGTTACACCTGTTACCTACAAGAGAAAATCTGCAGGTGCTGGAAATCCAAGCAACACACACAGAATGCTGAAGGAACCCAGCAGGCCAGGCAGCACCTATGGGAAAGAGTACAATTGACGTTTTGGGCTGAGACCATTCTCCAGGAGCATTTTGTTCGTTTTACACCTATTACCTGTCAGCTTGTACTCCTTCCCTTCCCTCCCCACCACCTTCTTATTCTGGCTTCTTCCCCCTTCCGTTCCAGTCCTGGTAAAAGGTCTCAGCCAGAAAAGTCGACTGTTTATTCCTCTTTATAAATGCTGGCTGTACTGCATTTTTTCCAGCACTCTGTGCATGTTGCTCTGAAAGCACATAGTCTTTTTTCCTAGGGAGGGGGTGCTAAAGGCAAGAAGGTATCAGAGAAGAGAGGTTTAAAAGGGGCATCAAAGGCAGCTTCTTCATGCAGTGAGTGGTACATTTTTGGAATGAGCTGCTAGAATAGTGGCTGAGGTGGGTACTCCAGCAACTTTTAAAATACATTTAGATACACTCAAGTCGCCACTTTATTAGGTACCTCCTGTAGCCCATCCACTTCAAAGTTGGACATGTTGTGTGCTCAGAGTTGCTCCTCTGTACACAACTGTTGTTATATGTGGTTATTTGAGTTACTATCACCTTCCTGTCAGGTTGAACCAGTCTGACCTCTCTCCTATGACCTCTCTCATTAACAAGGCTGGCTTCAGAATCAGGTTTAATAACCCCGACATATGTCGTGAAATTAGTTGTTATACAGCAGCGTGATGTTGCAATACGTGATAATAAAAACGGTAAATTTCAGTAAGAAGAATATATTTTTTTTTAAAGTTAAATCAACTAAGTAGTGCAAAAAGAGAAAAAGTGCAGAAAGTAGTGAGGTAGTGTTCATGGGTTCAATATCCATTCAGAAATCTGACAGCAGAAGGAAGAAGCTGTTCCTGAATCACTGAGTGTGTGCTTCAGGATCTTGAAGCTCCTCCTGGATGGTAGCAATTGGAACAGGGCATGTCCTGGGTAATGGGGGTCCTGAATGATGGATGCCATCTTTTTGACATAGAAACATAGAAACATAGAAAATAGGTGCAGGAGTAGGCCATTCGGCCCTTCGAGCCTGCACCGCCATTCAGTATGATCATGGCTGATCATCCAACTCAGAACCCTGTACCAGCCTTCCCTCCATACCCCCTGATCCCTTTAGCCACAAGGGCCATATCTAACTCCCTCTTAAATATAGCTAATGAACTGGCCTCAACTGTTTCCTGTGGCAGAGAATTCCACAGATTCATCACTCTCTGTGTGAAGAAGTTTTTCCTAATCTCGGTCCTAAAAGGCTTCCCCTCTATCCTCAAACTGTGGCCCCTCGTTCTGGACTTCCCCAACATCGGGAACAATCTTCCTGCATCTAGCCTGTCCAATCCCTTTAGGATTTTATACGTTTCAATCAGATCCCCCCTCAATCTTCTAAATTCCAGAGAGTATAAGCCTAGTTCATCCAGACTTTCATCATATGAAAGTCCTGCCATCCCAGGAATCAATCTGGTGAACCTTCTTTGTACTCCCTCTATGGCAAAGATGTCTTTCCTCAGATTAGGGGACCAAAACTGCACACAATACTCCAGGTGTGGTCTCACCAAGGCCTTGTACAACTGCAGTAGTACCTCCCTGCTCCTGTACTCGAATCCTCTTGCTATAAATGCCAGCATACCATTCGCCTTTTTCACCGCCTGCTGTACCTGCATGCCCACTTTCAATGACTGGTGTATAACGACACCCAGGTCTCGTTGCACCTCCCCTTTTCCTAATTGGCCACCATTCAGATAATAATCTGTTTTCCTGTTTTTGCCACTAAAGTGGATAACTTCACATTTATCTGCATTAAATTGCATCTGCCATGAATTTGCCCACTCACCCAACCTATCCAAGTCACCCTGCATCCTCTTAGCATCCTCCTCACAGCTAACAGTGCCGCCCAGCTTCGTGTCATCCGCAAACTTGGAGATGCTGCATTTAATTCCCTCATCCAAGTCATTAATATATATTGTAAACAACTGGGGTCCCAGCACTGAGCCTTGCGGTACCCCACTAGTCACTGCCTGCCATTCTGAAAAGGTCCCGTTTATTCCCACTCTTTGCTTCCTGTCTGCCAACCAATTCTCCATCCACATTAATACCTTACCCCCAATACCGTGTGCTTTAAGTTTACACACTAATCTCCTGTGTGGGACCTTGTCAAAAGCCTTTTGAAAATCCAAATATACCACATCCACTGGTTCTCCCCTATCCACTCTACTAGTTACATCCTCAAAAAATTCTATGAGATTCGTCAGACATGATTTTCCTTTCACAAATCCATGCTGACTTTGTCCGATGATTTCACCTATCGCTCATTGAAGATGTCCTTGATGCTGGGGAGGCTGGTGTCCATGATGGAGCTGACTGAGTTCACAACGCTCTGCAGCCTATTTTGATCCTGTGCAGTGCCCCCACCCCATACCAGACTGGTATGATTGTTGCTCTTTTGAAGTAGCTGGGAACGTTTTGAAGTAGCTTTCAGGAGGCTGAGCGAAAGGATGGCACTAAACGGCAACTCCTTTGTTGCATCTTCAGAAACCGCTCTATTTCCAGCTTTAGCATCTCTGTTTTTCCCTTTCAGGGTTCTTTTGAAGACCCTGACCTGGAGTTATACGCTGACTTCGGTTCTTTGCGGGAATGGGACCCATTCTCAAGGTTTCAGCACTGGCTGTTGTTCGCCACGTCAAGGGTTCGACCTGAGAGTCCGGCTCGAATTCAGAACCCTAAGATCTCAGGGCTCTGGAGACGGGGGGATCGAGGGTGGGTGTCATGGCAGGAGACCTGTGTGTCATCGGGGGAGTCAGAATAACTGCTATGGGCCCAAAGACCCGGAATCTTCGCCATCTTCAAGCACAGGGCTTGAAAAAAGCAACGTTACAGACTTCTAACATCATAAACCAGTGAGTTGTTTGTTATGTCTCCCCGCTCACTGCAGAAAAAATGAAGACACCTCCTTCTCCCTTATTAGGGAGAGACAGAATTTGCGGTATATTGAATACTGGGTGTAACGCAAAGTCTTTGGGGTAACTGCAAATCTGTGTCTTTGCTACTGCTTTGTTCACACCGAGTGCTCGGTGATGGTACCGATACTAGCTTTTTTTTCCAGTGGGGGGAGGTGGTCTGAACAACAACGGAACCTCTTGACCATACCTGCACACTTTTATACATTGAGTTGCTGCCTCATGATTGGCTGATTAAATATTTCCATTATTGAACAGGTGTATAGGTGTATCTAATAAAGTTACATGTGTAACTTTACACCTCTACAGGTGTAACAATAAGTACGTGGAGAGGACAGATTTCGAGGGCTCTGGACCAAGTGCGGGCAGATGAGATTAGATCACTGGGCAATATAGCACAAGTGAGTTGGGCCAGCAGGCCTGTTCATGCTGTATGAGTCTTTGAGTCCATCCCAGCTGTCTGTACCTGATTCATCTTTGTCCTGGCCAGGGACTCAAAATCCCTTGTCATCATGGGTTCCCTACTCCTGGTAGCCTTGCCCTTCATCCTAACAGGAACATGCAGATTGTGAACTCTCACTTTTAAAAGCCTCATTCAGAGGCACCCAGAGTCAAGTGGAGTCAATCCGTCTCCATTTTGAGCAGTCATGGACCAGGGATTCCCAGGGTCAATATGACAATGCATTTTTTCAAACAGGTTCTCAGTACTTCCTTGAATCTTTTATAACAAAAGATCTGCCAGCAAAACTCATCAGAACTGCAACATCTGTGGGGGAAACCGTACACTTCTCCTGGATCCTTCTGTTGCTCCAGATCCCAGCATCTGCAGTCTTGTGTGAATCTTTTCCTCTGTCCATCTGTAATGTTTTCCCATGCCCGAAATCAGATAGGTTTCCATTTTCGGAAACTGGAATCAGGTAGATGAATAATATTTGTCAGCCCAGTGTAGCCAAGCATGAGTGACTAGGGCCTCAGCACTGGGAGGTTGGTCTGCAGGAGGTCATTGGCCTTGGGTCACTGCTCCTTCCATTGAATTTGGCTGGCTTTGCTGAGGTAGTATTTGTGAAAGCTTCCAATGCCTTGAGGGATCTGCAGTAGGTAGTCCAGGTCTTCAAATCATACAGATTGCAAGGAATACTGCTGCTGGGTCTGAGAACTTGATCTCCAGTCACCAGGGACTACAGGGACATTGAACAAGCTGGTGAGTTTTACCACCGATGTCCACCTGCAACAAGGTCCCTCCTTGAGTTGTTCTATGGTTCCCATAGGAGGAATTGTAATCCACCATTGCTAAGATCTTGCTGTAAAACATTATTTTCAAGGATCAGTGTGGTGCAGTGTGGTAGGATTGGACTGAGTGAGGACCTTGGTTTTGTGGTTGTTGAGTGAAAGACCAATCCTCTTGAATGCTTCAGTGAACAAGTAAAGGATAGTTTGGACCTTGGCATCCCTGCATTCAAGAGCACAAGTATCATCAGCTCTCTCCAGCTCCAGTGAAGCTGGAGAGACCTTGGTTCTGGAGGATAGTTACCATAGAACAGCTTCCCTTTGCTTTGGAAATTTGTTGGAGATAAAGTGCGGCGTGACAGCAAAAACATCAGTCAAAGTCTTGGGTGATGGAGGAGCCTTGTTTGACACCAAATTTCCCCAACTTCACCTCTAATGGAGACCAGTTACAATCATCCTAAGGCAAAGCAAATGTGAGCTGGAAGATAAGATATTAATCCACAGCCAGACCTGAGGAGTGTGTTCACAAATGGTCCTGATTGATGGAATCAACGGATTTTGGAAGTCGAAAAAGATCATGCTTAGTGTTGCTCCCTGCATATCAAAGTATATTAAGTATTCACCCAATTGGACGTACCCCTTCCCCAAAACCTGGAGTAGCAGCTATGTGTGGAATCAGTGCCCATTTCTATGTTGTGTCTCTTTCTATTACTCAGTGATAAGAACAGACCTAGCCAGCCAATTACTGTCCTGCAGAAGATAATTATCCATGACTCCCTCAGATCAATGAGTGCCCTGGTAGTAGGATGTATAAGTGTAACCCCCAAGTTCAGTGGGCTGCATTAGTCAAGGGAAAGACACCCTCCGGCCTGCCAAACTCATGAAATCTTGTTTGTCTGGGTGCGGCGTGATTTTTCCCTGTTACAAATCAGTACCACGAAATAACAAACGGTACACCATTTGCAATTAAACAATTTAGCTTTATAATTCTTAATTTGACTAGAGGGTTAGTAAAGAAAAGAAAAAGAAAAGGGCCCATTTTAATGAAACAGTCTAATGTGTACATTGGAGCTCACAACTTTCCCATCCATTCATTCTCCATCCCAGGCATCGTGCACTCAGTCCCGCAGTCTATGACCTCTCCATTCTGGCATCTTCTCCCTCATCTTCTGCTGAACAAAAGACCGCGAATCTCTTGCTCTCAGACACACAAGAAAGAAGAACATGCCTCTCATTGGATGCCGCACATTCCAAAGCCCCCGTTATCTCCAGTCATAACCCAAACACTGCTGCTACAGAGAAACCATTACATTAGCACTGAAACCTTTCCCAGGGTGTTACATAAACAAAGGTCAGAAATTCCCTCACAATTTGTGAAGTGCTGGCCCATTCCCACGTACAGTAACTCCTTCCCTATGCCTAATTTCATTGAATCATATGGGGTAAAATTGAAGGAAATGGTTGGGGTATGTTACTCCTCGTGACTTAATATCGAACTTCTGTGAAGTTTCAGGCTACTGATGGGGCTTAGGCAGAATCCGCCCAGGTCAGAGTACCCATTGGAATTTGCTTATTGTCAGAGAAATTCTGATGCAAACAGTCACTGTTGAGAAACTCCCCATGCCTGAGTCTAAACCCTTGGCTGAAAGTAAAACATTTTATCAGGAAAGTTTAGATACCATGATCAGATAGTTAATGCAGTGACACACCAGTGCCCTTGAGGCTCATATCATTGATATACAATGATAAACTCTTGAGGATTAAATGTTGGAAGACACACTGTAAATATCCATTCCATAAAAGTGTAAGTGCAAAATAAGAACAGATAAGAAAAGCCAATTGTACCATCTACTAGTGATGCAACCAAGTGTTCCTGAAAGCATAACCATTCCATTGACACTTACTTGGCCTGGAGTTTTATTCAACTTCACAACAGTTTCACATAAAAGCAAATAAGACAGTAAAATGTTACAACTTCCAAAGAACGTTAGTTGTGGAAATTTCCTGGCACAGTTTCAATGCCTGAAACGTGGAGTCATGTAGCCAAACCACACAGCAACAGACTCTTTGGGCCAGCTTACCCATGCTCACCAAATTGCCCACCTGAGTGAAACCCCATTGCCTGCACTTGGCAAATATGCCTATAAACCTTTCCTATCCATCAACTCATCCAAATATCTTTTAAACATTGTAATTCCACTTGTCTCTACTACTTCATCTCATACACTGACCACTATCTGACTAAATATGTTGCCCTTCAGGTCCCTTTCAAACTTTCCCCCTCTCACTTCAAAACTGTGCCCCCTAACTTTGGGCTCCCCTGCCATGTGGAAAAGTTTGTGGTCATTTGTCTTATCTTTGCCGCTCATGATTTTTGAAACTCTATAATTTCTTTGGATCTGGAGTGTATGTCTATGTCACTGGTGGGTCTGTCCTGCCATGGCACAGGACATACTTGGGGATTGAGATGGTGAAGGTGTCAGTCTGACTTTCTGAACATGACTTGTCTGTGGAACAGCTCTTCAATTTCTGGCATCAGCTCCTGTTTGAACTTTTCAGAGCCCACCAATGGATTACCATCAGACTTAACTCACACACTATGATTCACAACTTTGCCAGCCCGATTAAGATGGCGCCGCATACAGCGGCCATGTTGCAAGTTCCGTTCCAAATCTACAGTATAGTAATTTCTACAATTTTCTTAGCATTTTCTGTTCAGGTGGCTGATAGTCACATCAGATACGATAGACTGACCCTTCTGAACATCGGACAAATGTCATTTACCCACTATGTGCCACCTTTCCTACACTGAGATCCCCTGCTTGTGCGATCAACGGGAGATTCATCTCTTACACCACCACCACTTCGGAAGAAGCGCCGGAGAAGAGGGAGAAGGGCTGGCATCCTGGTGAGGTTGAGACGGCATGCAAATTGATTGCTGCTTCCTAGCAGACACCTGGGTCCCTGGATAACAAGCTTTGTGAACTGACAGACGGAATCTCCTATCAGCGGGAAACAAAGGAATGCAACATTTTGTGCTTCGTGGAGACCTGGCTGTTGGAGGAGATACCGGATATACCATCAAGCCCTCTGGGTTCTCCCTGTTCTGGGCAAACAGGTCAAAAAATCTCTCTGGGAAGAGTAAAGGAGGAGGGGTATGCTTCATGGCCAACAATGCTTTGTGTGACCCCCAGAATGTGCATGCACTCAAATCCTTTTGTTCCCCAGACCTGGAATACCTGGTGCTGCTGTGCAGACCCTATTGGCTGCCTGGGGAGTTCACGGCTGTTACCATCACATTCTGCCACAGGCTGATATTGACCTGGCTCTCAAGGAACCTTACGAGACAATGAACATGCTGGAGACTGCACACCGAGAAGCTGCCTTCATTGTTGCCGGTGACTTTCATAGAGGGTCGCTGACAAAAATCCCTCCGAAGTTTTGTCAGCACATCCAGGTGAGCACTCGTAGAGATAACACACTTGCCCACTGCCACACTCCCTTCCACAACGCTTACAAAGCTCTCCTTTGCTCAGATTTTGAGAAAATCAGATCACGCTTCAATCCTGCTTTTGCCAATGTACAGGTAGAAGCTGAAACAAGAGGCGGTCATAGTTAAAACCATCCACTGTCAGTCCAACCAATCAGTCTCTGTGCTGCAGGTCTGCTTCGATGATGTCGACTGGAATGTCTTCCATGATGAGGATGTCTCCGAGTTCACGGATGGAGTCACGTGCTTCATCCAGAAGTGCATCAACGATGTTGTCCCCCAGAAGCTGGTCAGGGTCTTCCCAAACCAGAAACCCTGGATTAATAATTCCATACGAACAGCATTTACCGTGTGATACGGAGCTTACATCACTGGGATCAATTAGAGCTCAGAAAAGCAGCTATGATTATCAAGGCTGCAGAACAACAATATAGGGAGAAGACTAAGTCAAGATTCACAACGAATAGCACAGGTAACTCGTGGCAACGGTTGCAAACCATCACAGACGTCAAAGCCAAATGCTGTGGTGCCGCCAACATCGCAGCCTCTCTCCCAAATGAGCTTTTATGTTCAGTTCGATGTCACCAACTCTGAGCCGCCGAGGAAAGCCACCGCGACAGCCTACAACCTGGTCATCTCTGAGACTGAGGTACGCAGAGTTTTCCAACGAGTGGCTATGGGACCGGACGGCATCCCAGGGTGAGTACTCAGGATGTGCGCAGCACAACTGGCAGGTGTGTTTAGACATTTTTAATCTCTCCCTCTCCCAGTGCCCTCTTGTTTCAAATTATCCACCATTGTCCCTGTACCAAAAAAGACCAAGGTAACATGCCTGAATGACTGGTATCCTGTCGCAGTCACCTTAATAATAAGCAAATGCTTTGAGAGGCTGGTCAAGGACTACACCTGCAGCTTGCTACCACCCACACTGGACCTCTACAATTCACCTACTGACACAACCGATCGACAGATGATGCAATAGCCACAACTCTGCACACCGTCCTGACACATCTGGAGAAGAAGAATCCTTATGTGAGAATGCTGCTCTTGGACTACAGTTCAGCATTCAACACCATATTTCCCTCCGGGCTTGACAAGAAGCTCAGAGATATTGGCCTCGACCCTGCCTTGTGCAGCTGGATCCTGGACTTCCTGTCAGATCGCCAGCAGGTTATAAGAGTGGGCTCCCTCACCTCCGACCCCCTGACTCTCAATACAGGAGCCCGTCAGGCCTGCATACTGAGTCCCCTCCTTTACTCCCTGTATACCTATGGCTGTATTGCACCCACAGTTCCAATCTGCTAATTAAATTTGCTGATGACGCTACATTGATTGGCTTTATCTCAAACAATGACGAGGTGGCCCACAGTGGTGTCAAGAAAACAACCTCTCCCTCAATGTCACAAAAACAAAGGGGCTAGTTGTGGATTACAGGAGGAATGGAGACAGGCTAACCCCTATTGACATCAATAGATCTGAGGTTGAGAGGGTAAACAGCTTCAAGTTCCTTGGCATCCACATCACTGAGGACCTCATGTGGTCTGTACACACCAGCTGTGTGGTGAAAAAGGCCCAACAGCGCCTCTTTCACCTCAGACGGTGGAGGAAGTTTGATATGGGCCCCCAGATCCTGAGAACTTTCTACAGGGGCACAACTGAGAGCATCCTGACTGGCTGCATCACTGCCTCGTATGGGAACTGTACCTCCTTTAATCACAGGACTCTGCAGACAGTGGTGCGGACAGACCAGTGCATCTGTACTTGTGAACTTCCCACGATTCAGGACATTTACAAGGACAGGTGTGTAAAAAGAGCCTGTAGGATCACTGGGGACCAAGCCATAATTTATTCCAGCTGCTACCATCTGGGAAGCGGTACCGCAGCATGCAAACCAGGACTAACAGGCTCTGGGACAGCTTCTTCCACCAGGCCATCAGACTGATGAACTCACACTGATTTGTGTGTACTCTATATTACACTGACTGTTCTATTTATTATGTTATTATAAATTACTATGATTGCACATTGCACATCTAGATGGAGATGTAACATAAAAATTTTTACTCCTCGTGAATGTGAAGGAGGTAAGAAATAAAGTCAATTCAATTCAATAAACATGACCGTCTCCTCCCTGGGGCACATGGCGCATACCCCCACTTTCTGTGGCTGCATCTCCTTCCCTCATCTTGGGTCACTGGCTCAGACATTTCCTGAGAATCCCCCCCTCCCCAGCCCACCAGCAACTATCTGTCGTCCACAGGAGACAGTAGAATCCTTAAAACCAGCCTTCCTCCTTCCACCCCATTCCCCCTAATCCCCAAACATGCTCTGATATTCAAACTCCAAATGATAAAAGAATTCATTCCCTAATGGACCACTGCATCTTTTGTATTCTTCTATTTTCAGATGGCTACGATCCACAGACGAGGCAGGCAGTGAAGGGCAGAGGGTGATGAAGACAAGACGTTACTATGTGTACCTGTAACACTCACAACCTCCAGCTCAGATACCAGCATGATACAGAGCTCAGACACTTCATAGAGTTGTAGAGACATACAGCAACAAAAGAAGTCCTCCATTCAACTGGTCCATCCTGATCAAGACTCCCAGTTGAACTGGTCCCACTTTCCCATATTTGGCCCATATCCCTCTAAACTAGGGGTTCCAAACCTGGATCCAAGGACCCCTTCCTTAACAGAATTGGTCCAGGGCATAAAAACAGGTTGGAAACCCCTGCTCTAAGCCTTTCCTAACTATGCACCTGTCCAAGTGCCTTGTGAAAGTTGTCAGTGCATCAGCCTCATAAACACCAGAGATTCGCAGATCAACGCACATAAAATGCTGGAAGAATTCGGCAGGTCAGGGAGCATCCATGAATGTGCTGTTTCAGGCCGACACCCTCTTCAGGACTGGAGAGAAAGGGTGAAGATGCCAAAATAAAAAGGTGGGTGGAGGAGAAAGAGACTAGCTGGAAGGTGATAGATGAAGCAAGTGGGTAGAAAAGGTAAAGAGTTGGAGAAGAAGGAATCTGATTAGAGAGCAGAGTGGACCATGGGAGAAAGGGAAGAAGGAAGTGCATCAGGGGTAGATGATAGCAGGTGAGGAGAAGAGTTAAGAGGCTGGTGTGGGGACTGGAAGACGAGGGAAGAAGAAGGGAAAAAATGCTGGAGGGAGAAATCAGGTTGGATGTCACCTAGACAAATATGAGGTATTGTTCCTCCACCCTGACATTAGCCTCATTGTGGCAAAAGAGGAGGCCATGGACTGGATGTGGGAATGGGAATAGGAATTAAAATTGTTGGACAATGGGGCATTCCATTTTGCTGGATGGAGCAGAGGTGCTTGACGTAGCAGTCCCCAGTTTACATCAGATCTCACCAATGTAGAGGAGACTGCATCAGGAGTACTGGATACAATAGATGACCCCCAATAGATTTGCAGGAGAAGTGTTGCCTCATGTGGAAGAACTACTTGGGGCCATGAATGAGGTAAAAGAGGAGGTGAAAGGGCAGATGTAGCATTTTTGTCACTTCCAGGGTTAAGTGCCAAGCAGGAGATTAGTGGGGACTCACGATCGAGAAGGGTAAAATCTAATGCTTACCTGAACCCAAAGGATTGGGTTAATGAGCAGCACACTGTGCATTGTGGAGACATGTCCGTCCTTCGTATCATCCGTGGGTGTGGATTTCGTGACAGTCACTTTGTGAAATCGCTCTTCATGGACTTCAGAACAGTATCCATTGGCTGGGATCTTCGGTAACCATTTCTTCATTCGCTAGCCGTGGAATCTTTGGAATTCGTCGTGATTGCCTCGTCGCTGCATTGTGAATCCACAAGTCTCTGCTCTCACCTGGGACTGGGACTCTCTGGGACCCTCTGAACTGCCACTTTAAGACTGTGCCTGAGTAAGATTTGTTAAGAACAGGTTCTGAGTTTGACTGTAAGGGAACTATAGACGCATAACACTGTTAACTTTTGTTTAAGAAAGTAGTTTATTTAATTTTCTATATTTTTAAGTAGATGTAATTAAATATAGTGGTTTTAATATTAAAACCCGACTCAATTTGTCATCTCTTGCTGCTGGTACGTTACGAAATTGTGACACCAGGAAATGGAAGACACGCAGGTGAGGGCAGCATCAATGGTGGAGGAAGGGAAACCCCATTTTTTAAACAAGGACATCTCTGATGTCCAGACATGAAAGCCTCATCCTGGGAACAAATGCAGTGGAAACAAAGGAACTGAGAAAAGGGAATCTAACATTTTTTCCAGTGTCAGGGTGGAAAGAGGTATACTCAAGTAACCATATGAATCGATATATTTATAAAAAATGATGGTAGACAGTATGTCTCCAGGAATGGAGAAAGAAAGTTGAAGAAAGGGGAGAGAGGTGCCAGGAATGGACCAAGTGAATTTAAGGGTAGGGTAGAAGTTGAAAGCAAAGATGATGAAATTGACAAGTTCAATGTGGATTCATCAAGATGCTGATAAAGAGTGCAGGGGTGGGGAACTAGTATGATCGAGCTGAGGATGAGTCAGCAGGTTTACAAGCAGATGTATAACATACATGTAAGGAAGGACAAGCCAATGACTGGGTACAAATGCAGACAGAGTAAAAAGTTAAATTGTACCACAGAGGCAAAATTCAAAAGGGGGAAGAATGCAGGACAGAAGGTGTTGCATTTTAATGCGTGTAGCATTTGGAATAAGGTGGATGAACTCATGGCGCAATTAGAGATTCGTCGGTATGATGTTGTGCGTATCACTTAGTCATGGCTGAAAGAAGGCCATAGTTGGGAGTTTAACATCAAAGGGTATGCTTTATGTTGAAAGGACAGGCAGGAAGGCATAGGTGGTGGTGTGGCTCTGTTTTAGAAAGAGATGACATTGTTGAATCTTTGTGGGTGGAGATAAGAAACTGCGAGGGTGAAAAATCCATTATGGGAATCATATATAGGCCTCCGAATAGTAGCCAAGATGTGGGGTTGAGATTTCAAAGGGAGCTGGAAAAGGCATGTAATAAGGGTAATGACACAATTGTAATGGGGTACTTCAATACACAAGGGTAAAGGGAGAACAGTCTGGTGTCAGATTGTAAGAGAGGGAATTGGTTGGGTGCCTATGAATTGGCTTTTTCGAGCAGCTTGTGCTTGAGCCTGCTCGAGGAAAGGCTAGCTTAGATTGGGTGTTGTGTAATAACACAGATCTTATTAGGGAGCTTAACGTAAAGGAACCCTTAGGAGGAAGTGAGCATAATATGATTGAATTCATGCTGCAGTATGAGAGGGAGAAGCATGGCTCAGAAGTATCAGTATCGCAGTGGAGTAAAGGGAATTACAAAGGCATGAGAGAGGAGCTTGCCAAGGTAGATTGGAGAAGGATACTGGCGGGGATGATGGCAGAGCAGAGATGGCTGAAGTTTCTGGGAATAGTTCACAAGGCGCAGGATAGATATGTCCCACAGAGGAAGAAGTTCCCAAATGGCAGGGGTAGACAACCGTGGCTGACAAGAGAAGTTAAGGACTGTATAAAAGCCAAGGAAAGGGCATATAAGGTAGCAAAAATGAGTGGGAAGCTGGATGATTAGGAAGCTTTTAAAATCCAACAGAAGACAACTAAAATGGCTATAAGAAGGAAAAAGATGAAATATGAGGGCAGAGTAGGCAATAATATAAAGTAGGATTCTAAAAGTTTTTTTTCAGTTACATAAAGAGTAAAAGGGAGGTGAGAGTTGATATTGGAGCACTAGAAAATGATGCTAGTGAGGTAGCAATGGGAGTCAAAGAAATGGCAGATGAAAGTAATGAGTAATTTATACTAGTCTTCACTGTGGAAGACACTAGCACATGTGCCAGAGGTCCGTGAGTGTCAGGGAGCAGGAGTGAGTGCCATTGTGATTACAAAGGAAAAAGTGCTGGCAACATCAAAGGTCTTAAGGTGGACAAGTCACCTGGACCAGATGAACTACATTCTAGAGTCCCGAGAGAGGTTGCTGAAGAGATAACAGATGCATTGGTCCTAATCCTCATAAAAGCCAATTGGTTCTGGCATAGTCCTGGAGGAGTTTGCTGATGATACAAAGATAGGTGGAGGGGTAGGTAGTGCTGAGGAAGCAATGCGATTGCAGCAGGACTTAGACAAATTGGAAGAATGGGCAAAAAAATGGCAGATGGAATACAGTGTTGTGAAAATGAATTTTGGTAAAAGGAACAATAGCGCAAACTATTGTCTAAATGGGGAGAAATTTCAAACATCAGAGGTGCAGAGCAACTTAGGAATCCTCATGCAAGACTCCCAGCATGCTAAGACCATAAGACATAGAAGCAGAATTAGGCCATTTGGCCCATCGAGTCTGCACTGCCATTCAATCACGGCTGATTATTTTTACCTCCTCAGCCCCACTCCCCAGTCTAATCAAGAACCTATCATGCTCTGTCTTAAATACACCCAGTGACCTGGCCTCCACAGCTGCCTGTAGTAATAATTTCCACAAATTCTCCACCCTCTGGCTAAAAGGGTTTCTCCACATCTCTGTTTTAAATGGATGCCCCTCTATCCTGAAGCTGGGCCCTCCTTTCCCAAACTCCTCCACGATGTGAAACATCCTTTCCACATCTACTCTGCCGATATCTTTCAACACAGATCCCCCCCTCATCCTTCTGAATACAGACCCAGAGCTATCAAATGTTCCTTGTATGATAAACCTTTCATTCCTGGAATCATCTTTCTGAACCTCTCTGGACCCTCTCCAATGCCAGCTCAACTTTTCTTGGATGAGGGACCCAAAACTGTTCACAATACTCAAGGTGAAGCTTCACCAGTGCCTTATAAAGTCTCAGCATCACATCCCTGCTCTTGTATTCTGGACCTCTTGAAATAAATGCTAACATTGCATTTGCTTTCCTCACCACCAACTCAACCTGCAAGTTAACCTTTAGGGTGTTCTACACAAGGGCTGTGAAGTCCCTTTGCATCTCAGATTTTTGGATTTCTCCCCGTTTAGAAAATAGTCCGCACATTCATTTCTACCACCAAAGTGTATGACCATGCATTTTCCAACATTGTATTTCATTTGCCATTTTCTTGCCCATTCTCCTAATCTGTCTAAGTACTACAACCTATCTGTTTCCTCAATACTACCTGCCCCTCCACCAATCTTCATATCATCTGTTAACCTGGCATCAAAGCCATCTATTCCATCATATAAATCATTGATTTTCAGAATAAAAAGAAGTGGTCCCAACACCGACCCCTACGGAACACCACTAGTCACTGGCAGCCAAACCCGAAAGGATCCTTTTTTTCCCACCTGCTGCCTCCTACCAATCAACCAATGCTCTAACCATGCCAGTAAATTTCCTGTAATACCATGGGCTCTTAGCAGCCTTATGTGTGGCACCTTGTCAAAGGCCTTATGGAAGTCCAAATATACAACATCCACTGCATCCGCTTTATCTATCCTATGTGTATCTCCTCAATGAATTCCAACAGGTTCGTTTGGCAAGATTTTCCCTTAAGGAAACCATGCTGACTTTGTCCTATCTTGTCCTGTGTCACCAAGTACTTACAAACTCATCCTTTACAATTGACTCCAACATCTTCCCAACCACTGAGGTCAGGCTAACTGGTCTATAATGTCCTTTCTACTGCCTTCCTCCTTTCTTAAACAGTGGAGTGGTATTTGCAATTTTCCAGTCCTCTGGCACCACGCCAGTGTTCAATGATTTTTGGAAGATCATTACTAATGCCTCCACAATCTCTACCACCACATCTTTCAGAACCCTGGGGTGCAGTTCATCCGGTCCAGGTGACTTATGGTACTTAGGTCTTTCAGCTTTTTGAGCATCTTCTCCCTTGTAATACTAAGTGCACTCACTTCTCTTCCCTTGTACCCTTCAACATCTGGCACACTACTAGTGTCTTTCACAGTGAAAAATACTCACTTAGTTCATCTGCCACCTCCTTGTCTCCTGTTATTATTTCTCTGTCCTCACTTTCTAGCAGTCTTATATCCACTCTTATCTCTCCTTTTTATGTAATTGGAAAAACTTTTACTATCCACTTTGATACTGTTTGCTAGTTTGCTTTCATATTTCATCTTTCCCTCTGAATGATTCTTTTAGTTGTTCTCCACAGGGTTTTAAAAGCTTCCCAATCCTCTGACTTTCCATTATTTTTTGCTTTGTTGTATGCCCTGTCTTTTGCTTTTAAATTAGCTTTGACTTCCCTTGTCAGCCACGGTTATACTATTTTGCCATTGGGTATTTGTTTGTTTTTGGAATACATCTATCCTACACCTTCCCAATTTTTCCCAGAAAAATATACAGGTTGAGTCTGTGATAAAGAAGGCAAATACAATGTTGTCATTTATTTGAAGGGGAATAGAATATAGCACAAGGAGATGATGCTGGATCTTTATAAGATACTAGTCAGGCCGCACTTGAAGTATTGTCAACAGTTTTAAGCCCCATAACTCAGAAAGGATTTGTTGTCATTGGAGAGGGTCCAGAGGAGGTTCACAAAGATGATTCTGGGAATGAAGCGGTTAACATATTAGGAGCGTTTTCCAGCTTTGGGCCTGCTCTCACTGGAATTTAGAGGAATGAAACCTACCAAATGTTGAAAGGATGTTAAAGGATGTTTCCTGTGCTGGGGATCTCCAGAACTGCAGGGCACAGCCTCAAAATTGAGGTAAGGAGGAATTTTTCAGCCAGAGACTAGTGAATCTGTGGATTGCTCTGTGGAACCAGTGGAGGTCAAGTCCGTGGGTATATTTAAAGTGGAAGCTGATAGTTTCCTGATCAGTCAGGGCATCAAAAGATATAGTGAGATATAGTATGGGGTTAAGTGGGATCCAGGATCAGCCATGATGGAATAGAGGAGGAAACTTGATGGGCTGAATGGCCTATTTCTGTTCCCATGTCTCTGTGGTCCTGGAGGAACGTTGTTTCATTTTTACTGCATACTGTACCAGCAGTTATGGTTGAAATGACAATAAAAGTGACTTCACTTGACTTGGTCTATTATGGTCTAACGTTGAAGAAGGATCTTGGCCCAAAATGTCAACTGTTTTTTCCCTTCCATAGACGTTGCCTTCTTGCTGAGTTCCTACAGTATCTTGAGTGTGTTACTCAATGAACCTGCCTCAACCACTTCCTTTGGCATCTCATTCCATATGTGAACCACTCCCAGAGGGTGAAAAGGTTGCCCTAATGATTCCTACTGAATCTTTCCCCTCTCAAATTAAACTTATGCCCTGTAAATCTTGATGCCCAAATCTTGAGAAAATATTTGTGTGTATTCACTCTATCTTTGTCCCTCGTTATTTTACACATCTCTGTATGATCACCCCTCATTCTCCTACTCTCTCAGACTGCTCAGCCACTCTCCATAGCTCAGTGTCTCCAGTCCTGGAACATCCTCTGCACTCCTTCCAGCTTCACAGCATCTTTCAGAGTGTCCAATGCTCAATGCAATATTCCAAATGTGGCCTCACTGGAGTCTTGTAAAACTCAACTTAACATCCCATTTCTATACTCAGTGTCCTGATTAGGGAAAGTCAGCCTGACAAAAGTCTTCCTCACCACTCCATCAACCCATAAAGCCACTTCCAGGAAACCACGTATTTCCACTCCTAGGTGCTTCCATTCTGTAGCATTCCCCAGGGACCTAAAGGAACAGCAAGGCGCTTAATGTGCCACAAAGGCTGAAAGGGGAAAAGAATAACCTGCATGTCCCAGAGGAGCAAGGAGAATCCCTTCAGAGGTTCTGGGGGCTGTGAGGCAGTGGCTCGTCTAAGGCTACGTCTACACTATGCCTGATAATTTCGAAAACGCAGGTTTCGAGTAAAAACAACAGACATCCACACTAAGCATTTTTCAAAATATCTCTGTCCACTTTAGACGGATATTTGGGCGAATCTCCTCCAACTGGGCATGCGCAGGACACACAGAAAACAAGCGAAGAGGAAACGATATACTTGGTGCGCGTTTGTCCAGTTACAGAGTAGAAAAACTTAAAAGGAATTGCTCTTGGCTCTCACACAGGGGGACTTAAAACTAAAAAAAACAAATACTGGAGGATATGTAGGCAACCGACAGGGAGTTTATGGACAGTATGACCCGGCTGACGACAAACATTGAAAAACTGACTGACTCTGTTCCATTAATAAAGCACCTTGTTAAATGTATAAAACATGTCTGTATTACTGTTATCTTGTATTTCCAGACAATGTTACACACCTATTGTCAGGGAAGTACTTGCATAAATAGGTAAGCCATCTTCATACAAGTAAGGACAGAAAACAGGGCAAAGTGTGTATACTTATTTATTCAGTAAGCAATGGGTCAAAGTATTTGGTGAGTACATTTCTAACTCTTCTGGCTTCAGTCTCATTGCCATCTGTTCTGAAATTGTTAAGTTCTGCGAAGCGCAGAATCAAATATTGCTGTGATGATTGTACGCTCCAGTATCAATTCGTTGGCGACAATAAAGTAGTAATAATAAGAATAATAAGAAGAAAACAATGAAATGCCGCCCTGTCTCCATCTGTTCCAGCATGTCATGACAGCAGTTTTAAAAAGCTCCGGTTACCCCGTACACACTGCAACGGATATTAGGCGTTTTCAGATTTATTCACTCTGAAGACCGTTTCTGAAAATCTCCATTTTCGGGGGCTGAAAACGCTGTTTCAGTGTGGATGGAAGGTCAAAACGAAGAGAAAAAGCTTTGTTTTCAAAATTATCCGGCGTAGTGTGGACGTAGTGTAACTGTGCTGCTGTGCCAGCCATGAATTAGGATTTCATTTGGACGTTGAAGACTGGTGATAACAATGATGAAGCTACTGGATTGGTCATAAATGCCTCTCATGAAGGCACATTTACCACCCTTATTCACACTCTCTGCTCTCCTCTGAAAGGACCAAATAAAACAATTTGAGATAATATTATGGATGGACAATGAAACCTGGACAGGCCTTGAGCATCCACATCAAACAACAGATAAATTAAGGAGCTTCCACACTTACAAGAGCCCAATAAAAGTCACAATTTCAGACATTGTTATCTTGCTGAGTCTCATAAAGGGAAAAATTCAATGTATCTAACACTATTCACAGCATCAGGTCGTCTCAAGGTACTTCACAGCTACTAAACTGCTGCTTTTGTTGCTTGTGTTGTGATTACAGAATCCTGGGATTAGATGTCAACATAAACTTAAATTACAGTCCACCAAGTGGTCAGGAGGACAAATAGAGTGCTGGCCTTCATTGCAAAAGCATTAAGGTAAATCATAGGCAGGTGATGGAGCAAATTTGTAGCCATTGGGATGAGTTGCAGTGCAATAAAGTTGCAGTGAAATCAAAGTGATAAGTATCAAATACTGGTCTTAAGGTGTTATACTTAAATGCACACAGCATAAGGAATAAGGTGGATGATCTTGTCATACAGCTACAGATTGGCAGGTATGATATCGTGGCCATCACTGAGATGTGGCTAAAGGATGCATGTCTCTGGGAGCTGAACGTCCAAGGATACACGGTGTATCGGAAGGATAGGAAGGTAGGCAGAGGGGGAGGCGTGGCTTTATTGGTAAGAAATGATATTAAATCATTAGAAAGAGGTGATATAGGTTTGGAAGGTGCAGAATGTTTATGGGTTGAGCTAAGAAATTGCAGGGGTAAAAGGACCCTGATGGCAGTTATTTATAGGCCTCCAAACAGCTGCAGTGATGTGGACTACAAATTACAAAAGGAAATAGAAAAGAATTGTCAGAAGGGCAGTGTTAAGATAATTGTGGGGGATTTTAACATGCGAGTGGATTGGGAAAATCAGGTCGGCACTGGATCTCAAGAGAGAGAATTTGTAGAATGTCTGCGAGATGGCTTTTTAGAACAGCTTGTTGTTGAGCCCACTAGGGGATCGGCTGTACTGGATTGGGTATTGTGTAATGAACCGAAGGTGATTAGAGAGATTGAGGTGAAGGAACCCTTAGGAGGCAGTGATCATAACATGATTGAGTTCACTGTGAAATTTGAAAAAGAGAAGCTGAAATCTGATGCGTCGGAAATTACAGTGGCATGAGAGAGGAACTGGCCAAAGTTGACTGGAAAGGGACACTGGCAGGAAAGACGGCAGAGCACTGGTGGCTGGAGTTTATGCGAGAAGTGAGGAAGGTGCAAGACAGGTATATTCCAAAAAAGAAAAAATTTTCGAATGGAAAAAGGATGCAACCGTGGTTGACAAGAGAAGTCAAAGCCAAAGTTAAAGCAGAGTTAGAGAGGGCATACATGGAAGCAAAAATTAGTGGGAAGATAGAGGATTGGGAAGTTTTTAAAAGCTTACAAAAGGAAACTAAGAAGGTCATTAAGAGGGAAAAGATTAACTATGAAAGGAAGCTAGCAAATAATATCAAAGAGGATACTAAAAGCTTTTTCAAGTATATAAAGAGTAAAAGACAGGTGAGAGTAGATATAGGACCGATAAAAAATGATGCTGGAGAAATTGTAATGGGAGATAAGGAGATGGCAGAGGAACTGAACGAGTATTTTACATCAGTCTTCACTGAGGAAGACATCAGCAGTATATCGGACACTCAAGGGCAAGGAAGAGAAGTGTGCACAGTCACAATTACGACAGAGAAAGTACTCAGGAAGCTGAATAGTCTAAAGATAGAGAAATCTCCCGGACCAGATGGAATGCACCCTTGTGTTCTGAAGGAAGTAGCTGTGGAGATTGCGGAGGCATTAACGATGATCCTTCAAAAGTCGGTAGATTCTGGCATGGTTCCGGAGGACTGGAAGATTGCAAATGTCACTGCGCTATTTAAGAAGGGGGCAAGGAAGCAAAAAGGAAATTATAGACCTGTTAGTCTCTCATCGGTGGTTGGGAAGTTGTTGGAGTCAATTGTCAAGGATGAGGTTACAGAGTACCTGGAGGCATATGACAAGATAGGCAGAACTCAGCATAGATTCCTGAAAGGAAAATCCTGCCTGACAAACCTATTACAATTTTTTGAGGAAATTACCAGTAGGCTAGACAAGGGAGATGCAGTGGATGTTGTATATTTGGATTTTCAGAAGGTCTTTGACAAGGTGCCACACATGAGGCTACTTAACAAGATAAGAGCCCATGGAATTATGGGAAAGTTACACGTGGATAGAGTGTTAGCTGATTGGCAGGAAACAGAGAGTGAGAATAAAGGGATCCTATTCTGGTTGGCTGCCAGTTACCAGTGGTGTTCCACAGGGGTCCGTGTTGGGGCCGCTTCTTTTTACATTGTTCATCAACGATTTGGATTATGGAATAGATGGCTTTGCGGCTGAGTTTGCTGACGATACGAAGATAGGTGGAGGGGCCAGTAGTGCTGAGGAAACGGAGAGTCTGCAGAGAGACTTGGATAGATTGGAAGAATGGGCAAAGAGATGGCAAATGAAATACAATGTTGGAAAGTATATGGTTATGCACTTTGGCAGAAGAAATAAACAGGCAGACTATTATTTAAATGGGGAAAGAATTCAAAGTTCTGAGATGCAACGGGACTTGGGAGTCCTCGTACAGGATACCCTTAAGGTTAACCTCCAGGTTGAGTCGGTAGTGAAGAAGGCGAATGCAATGTTGGCATTCATTTCTAGAGGAATAGAGTATAGGAGCAGGGATGTGATGTTGAGGCTCTATAAGGTGCTGGTGAGACCTCACTTGGAGTACTGTGGGCAATTTTGGTCTCCTTATTTAAGAAAGGTTGTGCTGATGTTAGAGAGGGTACAGAGAAGATTCACTGGAATGATTCCGGGAATGAGAGGGTTAACATACGAGGAACGTTTGTCCGCTCTTGGACTGTATTCCTTGGAGTTTAGAAGCATGAGGGGAGACCTCATAGAAACATTTTGAATGTTGAAAGGCATGGACAGAGTGGATGTGGCAAAGTTGTTTCCCATGATAGGGGAGTCTAGTACAAGAGGGCATGACTTAAGGATTGAAGGGCGCCCATTCAGAACAGAAATGCAAAGAAATTTTTTTAGTCAGAGGGTGGTGAATCTATGGAATTTTTTGCCACGTGCGGCAGTTGAGGCCAAGTCATTGGGTGTATATAAGGCAGAAATTGATAGGTATCTGAGTAGCCAGGGCATCAAAGGTTATGGTGAGAAGGTGGGGGAGTGGGACTAAATGGGAGAATGGATCAGCTCATGATAAAATGGCTGAGCAGACTCAATAGGCCGAAAGGCTGGCTTCTGCTCCTTTGTCTTATGGTCTTATGGTCTAAAGCGCGTGGAGCAGTCATAAAAGGGGTTGATGGAACTATCCAAGCAGTACTGTGTCTAGTGTTGGCCAGTTTATTTAAAGTGGAACATGTTTGCACTGCAGGTAGTTTGGAGAAGGTCTAAACCAGGATTAGGTTTAATTGTCATCGTCATACTTTACTGATCCCGGGGGAAACTGGTTTTCATTACAGTTGCACCATAAATAATTAAATAGTAAAAAAACCATAAATAGTTGAATAGTAATATATAAATTATGCCAAGAAGTAAGTCCAGGACCAGCCTATTGGCTCAGGGTGTCTGACCCTCCTAGGGAGGAGTTGTAAAGTTTGATGGCCATGGGCAGGAATGACTTCCTATGACGCTCTGTGTTGCATCTCAGTGGAATGAGTCTCTGGCTGAATATACTCCTGTGCCCAACCAGTACATTATGTAGTACATTAATATCATTATATCACTGAAATTAGAAGTGATCATATCGAAGCATGTAATACTCTGAGAGAGTTGGACAGGTCAGATATAGAAAGAACTTTTATGGGGGAAATCTCAACCTCAGGGCATACAATTAGAATAATCGCTTACCTAATTAACTGTGAGGCAAATAGTCAGGGCTGAGACAGACGGTCTCTCAGAATTTTCTACATTCAAGGGTTACAAGGGCAGAAAAATGGAATGGAGGTCAAAATTACTTCACTGGTGATTTTACTGAATGTTACAGCAGGTCCAAGGTGTTAATTGAAGCCCCATCCCTATTTATATGTGGTTTTTCATGCCATCTATATAGATCATATTAGCATATCGAGGTAGTGCAAGGGAAAAGGAAATAACAGAATGCAGAATAAAGTTTTACATTTACAGAGAAAGTGCAGAGCAGGTAGGAAATTTTCAGATAATACCATAGCTTCAACATTATCTTGACATTCCAACTTAGAAGTATGACTGCAGAAGCTGAGCAACGATGATGTCATAGTAATGAGACTGGTACAAATTAATCTTAAATTGTTCACTCTAATCTCTAATAATGCACTCAGATAAAAAGGGCCATGAGATGCACTCAGTTCAAAGAGGGAGATAAGACCTTGGATCATATTGAAGAAAATCTTTGAACCATGTGTCATAAAAGAACCCAACCAAGAGAAGTTAACCTTCAGTCAAGCCGTCAATGCAAATTAGATTTATCTCATTATCAATAAACCCTTAACATTCAATAACAGAAAGTAATTGTGTAATGTCTCCAAAACACAATAGAGTTAGTGTACTGTAAAAGGGTAATTCCTCTGTAAAAGTTTAAACATTTAGGTAAAGATTGCTTCAGAATCTCGTCAGCAAGACTCAATGATGTAAGTAATGTTCCTTATGTAACGCACAAAATATTTACTCCCACCAAAAATCCTGTAGGTCATGAGAGTGGTGATCAATTGGTTTCAAATTTTCAAAAGTCTGCAGTTTTGGGAAAGGTTCCATTAAATTGAAAAATAGTAAATCTATCTCCTTTATTCAAAAGAGAAGGGAAAGGAAAAAACAGGAGACTATGAGCCTATTAGCCTAACACTGTCCATAGGGAAAATGTATGGAATCATTACAAAATAAATTGCAGGAAGGTCTGTCCGTCTGTCTGTCTAGGTACCATATCCAATGCGGACTTTGGTGACCATGGTTTTCCATATAGATCTATCCGTTGTTTTTTGGATGACTTCCATTTCTTCGATGTGTAGCCACCTGGCTGCAGGAAGGTACTCAGAAAAAGATTAAACATACCAGGAAGTGTTGAGGAAATCAACTCATTGAAGATTTCTGAAGAAGTAACATGTGGATAAAGAAAAGCTCAAGGTCCCTCATGATAGGCTCGTCCAGAAGATTAACTTACATTGGATCCTCGGTGAGATGGTAAATCGCAGCCACAATTGGCTTGGTCATGGAAGGCAGAGGGTGTAGATTACTATTCTGACTGTAGGTCTATGACCAGTGGTGTTCCACATGAATTGTGCTGGGATCTCTGTTATGTTATCAGGAGTAAGTTTTTTATGCAGAGAGTGGTGAGTGTATGGAATGGGCTGCCTGTGACGGTGGTGGAGGCGAACATGATAGGGTCTTTTAAGAGACTCCTGGACAGGTATATGGAGCTTAGAAAAATAGAGGGCTATGGGTAACCCTAGATGATATCTCAGGTAAGGACATGTTTGGCACAGCTTTGTGGGCCAAAGGGCCTGTATTATGCTGTAGGTTTTCTATGTTTCTATGTTTCTATTAATGAGTTGAATAAATGTAGCTGGTCTGAATAGTGCAGATGTCACAAAAGCTAATGGAATTGTTAATTCCACTAACGGAAAGGTTTCAAAGGACACTGAGGGATATTGACCAGTTGGAAATTTAAGCAGCATAATGGAAGATGGAGCTAAAACTGGACAAGTATGAGGTAAGTAATTTTTGGAAGATCAAAGCCAAGGAAAGTATAAATGGGAGCATTGGTATACGGGGGGATCATTGGACGCAAGCTCATAGATCCCTGAACATGGCAATATATATAGTTAGAGAAACCTTCTGGCCTGCTTGCCTTCATCAGTTGAAGAGCTGTATAAAGGTCAGGAAGTGATGTTCCATCTGTATAACAACTTGGTTAGGCTGCACTTGGTGAGGTTGTGTGCTGTCCTGCCCCCTGTTTGATAGGAAGAATGTGGAGGTTTCGGATAGGGTGCAGAAGAGTTTCATGACTCCGAACATTAATTAGAAAGGAAAGATGAACAAAACTTGGATTGTTTCCTCTGGAAGCTGAGATGATAGAGGTTTATAAAATTATGAGTGACATAAATAGGATACAAAGTCACAGTTACCCTCCTAGGGCAGAAATGACAAATGCAGGAGGACATAACTTTAAGGCGAAAGATCAAAGGATATTTCTGAAGCAAGTCTTTTTCACACAGAAAATGGTAAGTGCCTGGAACATGCCGCATGGTAGAGGCAGCTACAATAGTGTTATGTAAAAGGTATTTTATACAGATTTTTGTCAGGTCACTCGTCTGAGTGCTATTGGTACCACGTAACCCAGTACTACCTGTCGCATGGTCGAGTGGTCGGCGACTAAACCGGCTCCCCCACCAGGCTTGCCTGGTGAGGAGGGTGACTAGACACCCTGCAGGACGAAAAACAAGACCTGTCAAAGGGCAGATGAACCCTCTTGTAGGGTCAACCGCCATCTAGCAAATACGTGCCGTGAAGCGCGGAAAGGGCATCGCTTGCATCGAAGCTTGGTCTGGCCATTCACTGCAACAGAACTTCCCCCAGCTGTCTTGGACCCCACCACGCCACTGGATCCGGAAGGGGATGTCGAGAGGGTGGGTCTGGACCTGTGCAACCCCCTACTCACTTAAAATCCATTCACGCACACACTGTTCCTTGAAAGGAACCATCATCATCCTATGGGATGGATAGCCAGAAAGAGAGGAAGAGAGGGAGAGAAAGAGAGAGAGAGAGAGAGATTTTACACAGATAGATGAACTGGCAGGATATTGTTGAGAGTGGGGTAATGACCTAGCAGGGAAACCCCGTAACAATCAGGTCTCTGGCACTGAGTCTGGCTCTGTGGCTCAGAAGGAAAGGAGGATAATAGGGGAATGGTAGGTATAGGGGATTCATTGGCTAAGGGAACAGTCAGGAGGTTCTACAGATGAAAACAAGATCGCTGGATGGTATATTGCCCCCCAGGTGCAGGGATATCTCGGATGTAGTCCATAGCATTCTTAGGTGGGAGCTTGAGCAGCCAGAGGTCATGGTCATGTTGGTACCCAATGACGCAGGTATGAAGGGTGATGAGGTCTTGCAAAGTGAGTTCAGGGAGTTTGGTGTTAAGTTAAAGGACAAGACCTCCAGGGTTGTGATCTCAGGATTGCTACCCATACTATGCACAAGTGAAGTCAGAATAGGAAAATAATAGTTTAACATGTAGCTAAGTTTAACATGCAGGAGTGAGGGCTTCCAATTTTCCAATTTTTGGATCATTGGGTTCTCTTCAGGAGAAGTTGGGACCTGTACAGGTGGGACGGTTTGTATCTGGTTTGAGTAGGGATGAGTATCCTTGCAGGAAAGTTTGCTGGTGCTGCTTCAGCTGGTTTAAACTGGAGCTGCAGAGGATGGGAACCAGAGCACCAAGGGAGATAGTGGAGTGTTTGTGGGGAACCATTGTCACCCCTTCAAAACTAATACTTAGTTCCTACACCTAGACGTCGATACCTCCCTGTGCACCCGGATTCTCGATTTCCTCACTTACAGACCGCAGTTTGTATGAATTGGCAACAATATCTCCTTCGCAATCACCACAAGGCTGCGTGCAGTACTTACTACTCACTTTATACCTTTGATTATAAGGTTAAGTACAAATCTAATGCCATAAATTTAAGTTTGTTGATGACACCATGGTTGATGGACGAATCAAAAGTGATGACAAATTGGCATATAGGAGGGAGATTGAAAATCTGGTTGAATGGTGGCACAACAACAACCTCTCGCTCAACATCAGCAAAGCCAAAGAGCTGGTTGTTGAGTACAGGAGGAGGAAGCTGGAGATCTATGAGCCAGTCCTCTTCGGGGGTTCAGAGGTGGAAAGGGTCCGTAATTTAAATTCCTCAGTGTTGCGTGATTAGAGGGTTTGTCCTGGGACCAGCACGTAAGTGCTATTACAAAGAAGACACAGTAGCGCCTCTACTTTTTTATAATTTGGCATCGATTCTCAATATCATCTAAAACTTTAACAAACTTCTATAAATGCACAGTGGTGAGTACCCTGACCACTTCAAAGGAGGTTCATGAAATGATTCAGAGATTGAATGGCTTATCATATGAAGAGCACTTGATGGCTCTGGGCCTGTATTCACTAGAATTTAGAAGAATGAAGGGTGGCCTAATTGAAACCCATTGAATGGTGAAAGGCCATGATAGAGTGGATGTGGAAAAGATGTTTCCTATGGTGTAAAGGTCTAAGACCAGAAGACACAGCCTTAAAATAGAGGGGCATCCTCTTAGAACGGAAATAAGGAGGAATTTCCTTAGCCAAAGAGTGGTGAATCTGTGGAATTCTTTGCCACCGGCAGCTGTGGAGGCCACGTCTTTACGTACACTTAAGGCAGACGTTGATAGATTCTTGATTGGTCAGGGCATGAATGTACACAGGCAGAAGACGAGATTGGACCAGCGAGGAAAATTGGATCAGCCATGACAAAATGGCAGAGCAGACTCGATGGGCCAAATGGCCTAATCCTGCTCTCATAGCCTATGGTTTTATGGTCCCTTGGTTGCATCGAGATCTGGTATGGAAATGTGTCTGACCAAAACTAAAATTGTGGATGTAGCCCAGTTGTCACAACCACAGATCTGGCAGCACAGTAGTTACGGCAATTGCGCTTGTGAATATGCTCGTGTCAGGTAATTATTATTTCATTGTGATAGTATTCAATTCCATTCTTTTCGTCATAGTGCTTGTCACGACTTGATCACAGCACAGCAATGCCTCACTACTTGTTTGCATTCGGCCTTGCCTGAGAAATTGGACTGTCAAGTCAACTGACTGAAGACTAGCGGTATTCATTTTATATTTAGTTGTTCCTTTCAGCCGCAGTGTTAGTTTCGTTTTCCATTTGAGAGTTTTAGTTAATGGCCCTGTTTGGCCTAGTGTTTATTGTTTCTTTTCCCCTCTAACTTTGTTCGCATTGAAGTCTGTGAACTATCGACCTGCTTCAGTGTCTCTTGCTCCACATTTGGGCCCTATTCAAACCCAGCGACACCAGCCCATCTTGGGCAAAGCTTTCCCCATTGCTGAGCACATTTACAAGGAGAGCTCCCACAAGAAAGCAGCATCCATCATTAAGGAACCCCTCCACCCAGGCCATGCACAGTTCTCACTACCGCTATCGGGTAGGAGGTACCCCCACCACCAGGTCTAGGAACAGTTATTACCGGACAACTATCATGCTTCTGAACCAAAGTGGATAACCTCACTCATCTCAATGCTGATCAGGTTCCACAACCTATAAACTCAATTTCCAGTTTAAATCCCATGTTCTCTGTACAATTTCAGGTAGGCAGAGAGGGTGGGGTGGCTTTGTTGGTGAAAGTTACATCAAAGAAATAGAACATGCTTGGATTGAAAGATGTAGATCCTTGTGGCTGGAGTTAAGAATTTTCAAGGATAATGAGACCCTGATGGGAGTTATATACAGGCCACTGAACAGTAGCCAGGATGTGGGATACAAATTACAGCAGGAGTTAGAAAAAACAGCATGGAAAAAGGGCAATGTTATGATAGTCATGGGAGATTTCAATATGCATGTAAATTGGGAAAATCAAGTTGGTGCTGGATCCCAAGAGAAAGAATTTGTAGACAGCCTATGAGATGGCTTTTTAGAGCAGGTAGTGGTTGAGCCCACTAAGGGAAAAAGGAATTCTGGATTGAATATTGTGCAATGAACCAGATTTGATTAAGGAGATTAATAACAAGGAAACCTTAAGAGACAGTGATCATAATATTGGGGGCTGAATGAGTGTAGTTGGGGAAGTTGCATTGGGAAACTGAAAGGTCTGGAGGTAGATATGTCACCTGGACTAGATGGACTACACCCTAGGCTTCTGATAGAGGTAGCGGAAGACATTGTGTAGGCATTGGTAGTGATCTTTCAAGAATCACTAGGTTCTGGAATTGCTCCAGAGGACCCAAAAATGACAAACGTTAGAAAGACAGGAAACTGTAGGCTGGTTATTCTGACTTCAGTGGTTGGTAAGATGTTGGAGTCCATGATTTAGGATGAAGCTTCGGGAAACTTGGAGGCACACAACAAAATAGGCCAAAGTCAGCGAGGTTTCCTTCAGGAATTCATTAAGGAAATCATGGGCAGGATAGTCAAAGGAGGGTCAATGGATGTTCTTTACTTGAATTTTCAGAAGGTCTTTAACAAGGTGCCACCAATGAGAGTCCATTGTACTGCAGGAAATATAATAGCATGGATGGAAGATTGGCTGACTGGCAGGAGGTAAAGAAGGGGAACAAAAGGGGGCCTCTTCTGGTTGGTTAGTGGTGTTCCACAGGGATTAGTACTGGGACCACTTCTTTTCATGTTATATAAGGCAAATGTAATGTTACCGTTCATTTCGAGAGGACTAGAATATAAAATCAAGGATGTAATACTGAAGCTTTATAAAGTGTTGGTCAATCTGCACGGAATATTGTGAGCAGTTTTGGGCCCTTTATGGAAAAAAGGATGTGCTGATATTCAAGAAGGTCCAAAGGACGTTCACGAGAATGATGCTGTGAATGAAAGGATTAAGGTATGATGAGAATTTGATGGCTCAGAAACTGTATTCACTGGAGTTTAGAAGAATGAAAGGGATCTTCTTTGAAATTTATTGAATTTTGAAAATCGAGGACAAGAGGGCACAGCCTCATGATACAAGGATGTCCCTTCAGAAAAAGGATGAGAAAGAATTTCTTTAGCCAGAGGCTGGTGAATTTGAGGAATTCATTGGCACAAATGGCTGCGGAGGTCAATTTACTGAGAGGTTGGTAGGTTCTTAGTTAGTCAGGGCATCAAAGGTTATGGGGAGAAGACAGGAGAATGAGGCTGAGAGAGATAATCAGCCTTGACAAGATTGTAGAACAGACTCAATGGGCCAAGTGACCTAAATCTGCACATTCGTCTGATGGTCTTATTAGTTATTTATTTATTATTTTTACTTGCTCATCAGTTGTTTGTCAGTATTTGTTTTTTTTATAATTTCTCATAAATTGTATGGCATTTCTTTATTTTCCTGTAAAAAATAGATTTCAAGGTGACATACACAGTAGATACCTTGTTCATAAATTTACTTTGAACTTTGAAATGTTGTTAAGCCTATGTACAGAGACAGGGATCAGAACATTGAGCTAGGTGGGAATTATGCTCTTGAGTTGCATCTATTTTAATGAAAGCAGTACTGTAAGTAAGGTGGTAGAGCACACAGAATTATGAGTTTAGAGCCGTTAGTGAGACTTAACTGCAGGAGTGCCAGGATTGGCAGTTCAATGTTCCCGGATTCTGTTGTTTTAGACATGACAGAGCAGGAGTGATCAAAGTGGCAGGGATGGTATTACTAGTCTGCGAAAATGTCATGGCAGGTCTTAGACAAGGCATGATTAGGCTGGGATTAAATCGGGGTTGCTGGGCAGCATAGCTAAGAGGATTGAAAGGACCTAAATCTCTAGATAAATAAAATAAATTTGATAGAGATAAACAATTTTATTTATTTATTTGCCTGTCTATTTATTTAGAGATAAAGCATGGAATAGGCCTTTCTGGTCCTTCAAGCTGCACCGCCAACAAGTTCTGATATAACTGTAGCTTAACTAAAGGACTTACTGATTAACTTACTAACCAGTATCTCTTCGGACTGAGGGAGGAATGCCGAGTACATGAGGTGGACCGAGGTGCCCGTTTCTGTGCTGTAGTCCTCTGACTCTATGGTTCTAACATAAAGGGATTATAAAGGGAGATAGATTGACTACATGAGTGAGCATAGTTTCAGCAAAGTATATATAATTTGCAAAAATATGAAATTGTCCATCGTAGCAGGAAAGGAAAATAAAGAGCAGCTCATAATTGAAACGCAGAGTGGTTGCAGACTTATGAGCTGCAGAGGGATCTGGGTGTTCTAGTGTTTACAATGGATTTGCTAAACATAGAACATAGAACTGACGAAGTTCAGATATGCAGAGAGCGAGAGACACTGAAGTGAGTTGACTGTTCACTGACTTTAGTTACAACTGTTGCAGAATTTAAAGGAAAAGAAAAGCAATAATTGCTTGGCCAACAGGGTTGTTAATTAAATATCTCAAAATAAAAGTTAACTGCCGACCCTGTGGCTGGAAACAATAACTGATAGAATGATACATCTTGCAATGCACTCAGACACGTCATCAGTGATGTAACCCAGGGTTACAGGGAGTTTCAGGTCTTTCAACATCAGACGCCCTCGCCCGGGAGACCCAGCCAGGGTTGATCAGGCCCCTGGGTTGTCTGAGTAGCATTCTGCCATTGATCACTTCTCCAGATCCATAGCCATCTCGAGGCTTGCTCTGTGGTGTTCCTGATGGCTTTCCTTTTCCAGGCTCCTAAGATGCCCATCTGACTGTAGGCTCAGCAGAGGGATTAAACCACAAACACTCTGCAGCCCACCTCCATGGGCATACAAAGTGCCTGCAACCCCTTGCTGGAGCACTCCTCCACCAAGTGTTGGCACTTTGTCTTTTTCCTCCATTCGGTCTTCCCAGGGAACAGTCAACTCCAACATGACCACCTGTCTGGATGACTCTGACAGCAGCTCTAAGTCTGATCTCAGCATGGTCGAGGAGATATGCTCATGGAATCTGAGCTGTTTCCCTAGGTCGACTCTCAAATGCCAATCCTTTGCTGTTCCAGGAGGCTGGCGTACTGCTTGGATTGGGTTTAAGCCTTCCACCCTGCCTTGATAAAAGCAATTGCTTGCTTTACTGGGCAACGGTGTTTGACCTGGGCGATAGCTGTGCACAAGGTATCAACCACTATCTTCAGCACCTGGTTGTTGGGCCGACAATAACATCCCTTCCCCAGGGCTTTTGGGCAGAAGCTGAAGGTGCACCCTGATGTCCCCTTTCTTTGGCTGGTGTTTCAGCCTTGCCCCAACAGTAGAGGTTCGCTGGGCTTGGAAAGACATCATAGACTGACTGGATCAGGAACTTGATGTGGTGGGGTTCATTTTGCCTAATTGCCCCCCCACGAGATGTTACGCACCCTTACCTGGTCCCACCTTGTCTACGCGCCTCATTGCTCCACGACAGCGATCTTGCTGGCATGTAGCTCCTCCACAGCAGCTATCTGAATACTGGTCCTTTATAGCGTATGTTGAAACAGTAGTCCTCTTCCCGGACAAGGATGAGGGTAAACAGGGGGCACAAACGTTGCCGTGCTTTTGGTCAAATCTCAAAAAGAGTAAATACTACCATAATGAAACAGCAATTAGCTGGAACGAGCAAGTTTGCTGAACCTGTTCCATAGTCTACTTGCACAGGCTTGTAGAGTCCATGGTAATGACGAGAACAGTACAGCACAGGATAAGGCCCTTCATCCCATAATGTTGTTCCAGACCAATTAAATGGGTAATCAAATGAATCAGAATCAGGTTTATTATCACCGGCATGTGTCGCAAAATTTGTTAACTTATCAGCAGCAGTTCAATGCAATACATGATAAAATAGAAAGAAAAAGAACAAGTATATATATGTTTACTAAGTAGACTAAAAGTAGAGCAAAAACAGGAATAATATATAATTTTAAAAAGTGAAGTAGTGTTCATGGTTCAATGTCCATTGGGAATCATATGACAGAGGGGAAGAAGCTGTTTCTGAATCACTGTGTGTGTGCCTTCAGGTTTCTGTACCTCCTTCCTGATGGTAACAATGAGAAGAGGGCATGCTGTGGGTGATGGAGGTCCTTAATAATGGACATCGCCTTTCTGTGGCACCACTCCTTGAAGCTGTCTTGGATGCTACGGCGGCTAGTACCCAAGATGGAGCTGACTAATTTTACAACTTTCTGTGATTTCTATTGGTACCCTCCCCCCTCGATACCAGACAGTGATGCAGACTGTCAGAATGCTCTCCACGGTACATCTATAGAAGTTTTTTGAGTGTTTTAGTTGTCAAATCAAATCTCTTCAAACTCCTTATGAAATACAGCCACTGTCTTGTCATCTTTGTAGCTGCATTGACATGTTGGGACCAGGTTAGATCTTCAGAGATCTTGACACCCAGGAACTTGAAATTTCTCACTCTCTCCACTTCTGACTCCTCTGTGAGGATTCGTTCACATTCCCTCATCTTACCCTACCTAAAGGTCACAATCACCTTTTTCATCTTACTGACATTGAGTGCAGGGTTGTTGCTGCAACATCACTCCGCTAGTTGGCACATCTCACTCTGTACGCCCTCTCATCTCCATCTGAGATTCTACCAACAATGGTTGAATCATCAGCAAATTTATGGATGGTATTTGAGCTATGCCTAGCCACACCGTCATGGGTATAGAGAGAGTAGAGCAGTGGACTAAGCACACACCCCTGAGGTGCACCAATGATGATTGTCAATGAGGAGGAGAAATTATCTCCAATCCACACAGATTGTGGTCTTCCGGTTAGGAAGTCAAGGATCCAATGGCCAACTAAACTAATCCCCTCTACCTACACAATGTCCTTTTCCATCTATTTTCTTCACATTGATGTGCCTATGTAAATATGTCTTTAAAGTCCCGGATATATTTGCCTCTACCACCCCACCCCAGGCACCCCCCCACTCTGTGTGTACAAATCTTGCCCCTCACATCTCCTTTGAACTTGCCCCCTCTCGCCTTCAATGCATGCCCTTTGGTACTAGACATTTCAGCCCTAGGGGTATTTATGTCTATTCTGTCTTTGCAACAAAAGATGCAACAAATCCCAAGGAAGTTTGCAAATTATCGATAAATTCCAGAGACATTCCATAAAGAACCCTTGAAAAGCTCACACACACAGTTTGTTTGATTTCTTCGTGTTAACTGGGTGTGAGTCTGGAAATTTTGGAATGGATTTTGTTACAAGATAAGAAGCACCAGAGCACACATACCTCACCTGTTGCTATATCTTTTCACAAGGTCTGTCCATTTCAGGATGAGCTCAGCACACAGTAGTGATGATAAGGGAGTGGATTAGAGTAGTACTGGCTTACAAAATTGATTTGATTATGTTGACACTGCCTTAACCAGGATCATTAAAATTAGTGGAGTACACCTTAGTCTCAGAAAGAGTCAACAAAATCTTGTGTGTATTTACTAAACAAATATTTCCCATCACCTTGTCACCAAGAAACAATTCAAAATAGTTTCATACTCACACTTTCGTTGTACCATTTTTATCAATGCACATGTAAAGCAATTACATTTCCTATGTGGATTTGCCACTGTATATCTGATGACAAGCTATCTCTACCAGTATCAGGAATCAGAAATGAATTAGGCACATCAGGACATCCATGTGGATGGGAGATGCCAGAGAGTAGTGGTGGATAACTGTTTGTCAGATTGGAGGCTAGTGACTAGTGGTGTGTCTCAGGGATCTGTACTGGGTCCAATGTTGTTTGTCATATACATTAATGATCTGGATGATGGGGTGGTAAATTGGAATAGCAAGTATGCAGATGATACTAAGGTAGGTGGAGTTGTGGATAATGAAGTAGGTTTTCAAAGCTTGCAGAGAGATTTAGGCCAGTTAGAAGAGTGGGCTGAAAGATGGCAGATGGAGTTTAATGCTGATAAATGTGAGGTGCTACATTTTGGTAGGACTAATCAAAATAGGACATACATGGTAAATGGTAGGGCATTGAAGAATGCAGTAGAACAGAGTGATCTAGGAATAATGGTGCATTGTTCCCTGAAGGTGGAATCTCACGTGGATAGGGTGGTGAAGAAAGCTTTTGGTATGCTGGCCTTTATAAAACAGAGCATTGAGTATAGGAGTTGGGATGTAATGTTGAAATTATACAAGGCATTGGTGAGGCCAAATTTGGAGTATTGTGTACAGTTTTGGTCACCAAGTTATAAGAAGGATGTCAACAAAATTGAGAGAGTACCGAGAAGATTTATTAGAATATTACCTGGGTTTCATCACCTAAGTTACAGAGAAATGTTGAACAAGTTGGGTCTTTATTCTTTGGAGCTTAGAAGGTTGAGGGGGGACTTGATAGAGGTATTTAAAATTATGAGGAGGATAGAGAGAGTTGACGTGGATAGGCTTTTTCCATTGAGAGTAGGGGAGATTCAAACAAGAGGACATGAGTTGAGAGTTAAAGGGCAAAAGTTTAGGGGTAACATGTGGAACAAGCTTCCAATAGAAGTGGTTGAGGCAGGTTCGATATTGTCATTTAAAGTTAAATTGGATAGCTATATGGACAGGAAAAGAATGGAGGGTTATGGGCTGAGTGCAGGTCGGTGGGACTAGGTGAGAGTAAGCATTCGGCATGGACTAGAAGGGCTGAGATGTCCTGTTTCCGTGCTGTAATTGTTATAGGGTTATATGGTCATAATATAAGATTCTCAACACTACTTAGTATTCCCAGCTACTTCTTCTGCAGTCGTAAGATCACATGACATTGGGGTAGAGGAGAGCCATAAAAGCCTCTATCATGTTTGCCTTCATCACCGCACCAGGCTGTATATTCTACGTAGACCCACCGTCCCAAATCTCCTTGTAAAACCCTTGCACTGGATATCTCCTTTGAAATTTCCCCCTCCAACCTTAAATGCATGCCCCCTCTGTTACTGGACATTTCAACCTTGGGACAAAGACACTGGCTGTCTGCTCTATCAATGCCACTCCTGCTGTAAATGTCTATTGGGCCCACTCGCTCCTCTATTTGTCCAACCTCTTCTTTCAGTACAGTTCAGTTCAATTCAGTTCAGTGGGTGCCATCCCGAATCCGGAGTTGGCGGCTATACACCTCCATCTTCTTCGACCTTGCGACAGCACCGAGTACAGTCTCTCCTCCAGTTTGTTCTCGCTGGCCGCCTTGGCACCGCCCACAGCCGCCCGTGCCAAACTTGAGCCTGAGGCCGTGTCGGCCTCCAGCCGCAGTCGCTTCTTCGAGCTCGGCCCTTCCTTAGCCGGAGGCCTTGAGCAGGTCCAGGCACATGGTGCAGCGTCCAAGTTCATCATGTCTCTTCCAACTAGGTGCATAGCATACAATTTGTGGATACGTGGTGAGGCTTTAATCTCTTCCACAGAAGATGGCCGTAGGCTCACAAGGAGCTCATCTGCACTTTGTCAGGTCTTGTGTTTTGAAGTCCTGCTGGGTGTCCTCACACCCTCCTCACCAGACTAAGTCCGGTGGGGGAGCTGGCCCAAGTCGCCGACCACTCGAACACGGCTCCTGGCCGAGCGCAGGGCGCCCACCCCCACCGAATCTCTCCGAGCGCCCGGCGCCCGACCAAAACCATGGTTGAGTGGCCGGTGACCAAACTGGACATTTTTCAGTACAACATCCTGATAAACCTCTTGCTCAACCTCTCCAAAGACTACAGACCTTCCCTATAATGGACAAGCTGAACTGAATGCAATACTCCAGATGCAGCTTAACCAGAGTTTTCAATTCCTGGCACAAACTCAATGCTTCCACTTACAAAGTGGCCATGCCATACACCTTTACCACAATATCAACCTGTGCAGCCACTTTCAAGGAACTGTGGACTTGGACCCCAGGATCCCTTTGTCCATCAACACCTTTAAGGGTTCTGCTATTTCTCCACCCATATCTGTAGTTGATCTATATCCTGCTGTATCCTTTAGCAACCTTTTACAATATCCACACTGACACCAGTCTTTAGATAGAACATACCACAGAGTATAAAACAGTACAGCAGAGGAGCAGGCCTTCGGCCCGCAACGTTGTGGCAGCCAATTAAATTAGTAATCAAATGGCCAACTAAACTAATCCCTTCTGCCAACTAAGTGTCCATATCTTTCCATTTCCCTCACATTCATGTCCCTATCTAAATGATCCTTAAAAGTCCCTAATGTAGCAACCTCTGCCACCACTCCATCTGCAAACATCTATGTTTTCATCCGGTCATTATATCACAAACAGCAAAGGTGCCAGTGCAGATCCCGAAGGAATCATACTAGTCATAGACCTCCAGCCAGAGTAAGGCCTATTGACCACTATCTTATGTCATCAACAGGCAAGTCAGCGAATATAGAAAATGGAAACCAAGGTGAGGAAGATAAAGAATGGTAGGGTGAAGGAACCATGGGTGACAAGTGAGGTGGAAAATCTAGTCAGGTGGAAGAAGGCAGCATACATGAGGTTTAAGAAGCAAGGATCAGATGGGTCGATTGAGGAATATAAGGAAACAAGAAAGGAGCTTAAGAAGGGGCTGAGAAGAGCAAGAACGGGACATGAGAAGGCCTTGGCGAGTAAGGTAAAGGAAAACCCCAAGGCATTCTTCAATTATGTGAAGAAAAAAAGGATGACAGGAGTGAAGATAGGACCGATTAGAGATAAAGGTGGGAAGATATGCCTGGAGGCTGTGGAAGTGAGCAAGGTCCTCAATGAATACTTCTCTTCGATATTCACCAATGAGAGGGAACTTGATGATGGTGAGGACAATATGAGTGAAGTTGATGTTCTGGAGCATGTTGATATTAAGGGAGAGGAGGTGTGGATTTGTTAAAATACATTAGGACGGATAAGTCCCCGGGGCCTGACGGAATATTCCCCAGGCTGCTCCACGAGGCGAAGAAAGAGATTGTTGAGCCTCTGGCTAGGATCTTTATGTCCTTGTTGTCCACGGGAATGGTACCAGAGGATTGGAGGGAGGCAAATGTTGTCCCCTTGTTCAAAAAAGGTAGTAAGGATAGTCCGGGTAATTATAGACCAGTGAGCCTTACATTTGTGGTGGGAAACCTGTTGGAAAAGATTCTTAGAGATAGGATCTATAGGCATATAGAGAATCATGGTCTGATCAGGAACAGTCAGCGTGGCTTTGTGAAGGGCAGAT
Organism: Mobula hypostoma; assembly: GCF_963921235.1. NCBI lineage: Eukaryota > Metazoa > Chordata > Chondrichthyes > Myliobatiformes > Myliobatidae > Mobula > Mobula hypostoma. Next base: position 45,722,966 of record NC_086121.1, on the reverse strand, counting down.
CGCGTTTAACAAGCCTGTTAGAGTTCTTTGAGGAGGTGACCAGGCATATAGATGAGGTTAGTGCAGTGGATGTGATCTATATGGATTTTAGTAAGGCATTTGACAAGGTTCCACACAGTAGGCTTATTCAAAAAGTCAGAAGGCATGGGATCCAGGGAAGTTTGGCCAGGTGGATTCAGAATTGGCTTGCCTGCAGAAGGCAGAGGGTCGTGATGGAGGGAGTACATTCAGATTGGAGGATTGTGACTCGTGGTGTCCCACAAGGATCTGTTCTGGGACCTCTACTTTTCGTCATTTTTATTAACCACCTGGATGTGGGGGTGGAAGGGTGGGTTAGCAAGTTTGCAGACAACACAAAGATTGGTGGTGTTGTAGATAGTGTAGAGGATTGTCAAAGATTGCAGAGAGACATTGATAGGATGCAGAGGTGGGCTGAGAAGTGGCAGATGGAGTTCAATCCGGAGAAGTGTGAGGTTGTACACTTTGGAAGGACAAACTCCAAGGCAGAGTACAAAGTAAATGGCAGAATACTTGGTAGTGTGGAGGAGCAGAGGGATCTGGGGGTATATGTCCACAGATCCCTGAAAGTTGCCTCACAGGTGGATAGGGTAGTTAAGAAAGCTTATGGGGTGTTAGCTTTCATAAGTCGAGGGATAGAGTTTAAGAGTCGCGATGTAATGATGCAGCTCTATAAAACTCTGGTCAGGCCACACTTGCAGTACTGCGTCCAGTTCTGGTCAACTCACTATAGGAAGGATGTGGAAGCATTGGAAAGGGTACAGAGGAGATTTACCAGGATGCTGCCTGGTTTAGAGAGTATGCATTATGATCGGAGATTAAGGGAGCTAAGGCTTTACTCTTTGGAGAGAAGGAGGATGAGAGGAGACATGATAGAGGTGTACAAGATATTAAGAGGAATAGATAGAGTGGATAGCCAGCACCTCTTCCCCAGGGCACCACTGCTCAATACAAGAGGACATGGCTTTAAGGTAAGGGGTGGGAAGTTCAAGGGGGATATTAGAGGAAGGTTTTTTACTCAGAGAGTGGTTGGTGCGTGGAATGCACTGCCTGAGTCGGTGGTGGAGGCAGATACACTAGTGAAGTTTAAGAGACTACTAGACAGGTATATGGAGGAATTTAAGGTGGGGGCTTATATGGGAGGCAGGGTATGTGGGTCGGCACAACATTGTGGGCCGAAGGGCCTGTACTGTGCTGTACTATTCTATGTTCTATGTTCTATGTGTAGTGGCATCCATTTGTCTCGCGAGACCATGGATCTGCGCCTGGAAGTTTCCAGGGCACAGGCCTGGGCAAGGTTATATGGAAGACCGGCAGTTGCCCATGAGTAAGTCTCCCCTCTCCATGACACCGATGTTGTCCGAGGGAAGGGCAAGGGCCAATGCAGCTTGGCACCAGTGTCGTCGCAGGAGTTGCCGGAATGAGGTTGAAGGCAACGTCCGACTGCCTTAGGGACTCCAACTCCAGATTTGTCCTCAGAGTTTACTCCCGAAGCCTTTCCCCTGAGTGGGTATGGTCGCAAGGCAGCGGAGGTTTGAAATCAGAGTTTTCCCTCTCTTAGATGGGCTGCCTTCCCAGGCTGACGAGCTCCACCTACCCGAAGCACCGGTTTTAGGGTGCCAGGACCCGCCTTCGCCCCTTCTCCTGTCAGTAGAAACAGTTCCGCCGGGCATAGAGGCTAAGCCACACGAGAAGGCCGGGAGTTGGACTTGGTTGTCAGAGGCCATTTGACCAAGGTAACTATTCTGTATCATAAGCAACTGTACAAAGTCCTTACTAACAGGGAAGAGAGAGAGGGAGAGAGAGAGAGAGAGAGAGAGAGGGAGGTGAGAGAAAGGAAGAGAAGAGTGTGGAAGCGGGGAGGGAGAGAGAGGAAGGGGGGAGATTATTGATCCCTTGTTAAAGCATTTTGAAGTTTAATCAAGGAAAAGAAGAGAATGTATGTCAGGTATAGGAAAATGATATGATATGAATCCTCTGAAGCTTATAGAAATTTATGACAGAACCTAAGAAAGTTAGAAGGTGATAAAAGGGTCTGGAAATAGCCCTGGCCAGCAGGATTATGGAGAATCTCATAACGTTTACATAAGTGTAACAGAAGCAAAGGGGTAGCTGAGGAAGGAGTAGATGCCCTCAGGACCCAGATAAGTAATCTATCTGTGGATCCAGGGAACGTGAGTTCAATAGGTTTCAACAGGTACACTTAATGTCTGAGAAATATATACAATATACATCTGAAATTCTTTTTCTTAGCAAACATCCATGAAAACAGAGGAGTGCCCCAGAGAATGAATGACAGTTAAATGTTAGAACCCCAAAGCCACCCCTCCCAGCTCCCCCTCCCACACATAAGCAGCAGCAAAGCAACGATCCCCCTCCCCCACCAGCAAAAAACATCTGCACCCTCCACCGAGCACTCATGGGTGCAGCAAAGTATCAATAAAGACACAGACTTGCTGTGCCCAAAGACTACTTGTTCACCTGGTAATTCAACATACCACAGGCTCTCTGTCTCCCTAATAAGGGGAAAAAACATGTCCCGATTTCACAGCGAGAGGAGAGACATAACAAAACAACTTGCTGATTTATGGTTGCGTTGCCTTTTCCGAGCTCTGTGCCAAAAGGATTCGGGCCTCTGGGCACACACCCAGCAGCCAGATCACTGCTTTCGATCTTCCGTCTCCCAGAATGCACCAGGTAGTGGCGGCACTCACCTTGAATCCATCCGCCTCCAGAGCCATGAAAATCGGACACCCTGAAGGCGCGCCAGTCTTCCAGGCATATCAAAAAGCAGCTGGTCGTGAGGCCCCGAGAGCGGGTCCCATTTCCGCAAAGAACCGAAGTCAGCATGTAACTCCAGGTCGGGGTCTTCAAAAGAACCCTGAAAAAGGGAAAAAGGAGATATGGTATTTAAAAAAAGGGTGTGTGGTACTTAATGAAAGACCTTCATTGTCATTTCCCAGAGAGACGGCTGTTGAGACTGGAAAGATAAGGGAGGAGTACTCTGATATTCTGGAGCACTGTGTCAGGAAGGAGGTAGTGTTAAAGATACTTGCACACAACAAGGTGGATAAATCCCTAAATCCTGACAGGTTCTATCCCAGGATGCTATCGGATACAAAGGAGAAATTTGCTGGAACTCTGATAGAGATTTTTCAGTCTTCATGGATAGGGTACAAGAAGGCCAGAGGATAGCTAACGTTTTCACTTTGCTCAGAAAGAGCAGTAGGGTTAAGTCTGGAAACTATGGACTGGTGAGCCTTACTACAATGGTCGGGAAGATGTTGGTGATGGTTCAAAGGGAAAAATTAATGTTCACTTGGAAAGGCACTGATGATAAGGAGTCTGTGTGGTTTTGTGCAGGGAACATCATATCTTACCAACCTGACTAAGCTTTTTGAGATAACTAATACAATTATTAATCCAGGTACTAGGCACTAGACTTTAGAAAGGCATTTGACAAGCTCCTTCACCATGGTCTAGTCCAGGAGGTCCACATGAGGTCCACAGTGATTTGGTAAACTGGATCCTAAATTGGCTGGATGATAGAAGGCAGAGGGAGCTGCTGGAGGGTTCCTTTCCTGACCGGAAATCTGTAACCAGTGATATGCTGCAGAGGTCAGTGCCGGGCATTTTGTATAATGTATACAAATGAATTACATATGAATGTCAGAGGTCTTATTAGTATGTTTACAGAAGACACAACAATGATAGCATGGTAGTTAGCAATAAAGTTTGCCTAAGAATACAGAGGGGCTTAGATCCTCTGAAAATTTCGGCAGGTAGAATTTATTCCAGGCAAGTCTGAGGTATTGCACCTAGGTATATGAAGTATTGATACAACATATAAAGCAAATGGCAGGGGCCTCTGCAGTGTTGAAATGCAGGTGGTCATTGGGTGCAAGTTCATAATTCCATGAAAATGGTGATGCAAATGGATATGATAGTGAAGAAGGCATCTAGTGTGCTTTTCTTCATGGACTGAGATTCTGAGTATATGTAAGTGTCAGAAAATCATGCTTCAAAGGTACAAAACATTGGTGATTTAGGCCTGTCACTCTCCAGTGAATATTAACCTGTATGCTGTGTCAGCTTTATGAGCTGCTGTAATCATGACTGGCATAGAAAAGGGCCATTCACATCCCTTAATCAGATTTGGCTTCTGGTTCAAGGCTGCTGAGTGCAATGTATTCACTCATATGCTGCTGATTAAACCTTCTGCTGCGTTAAATAGCAGTAGTCAATTTTAACTATGCTAATAATTAATATCACCAAAAGTTTCCATATATACTTATTCATGCCATATGTGCCTTGATGTAGAATGTATTGCCTGACTCTTAACTGAAGCCTCTACAGAGAACACAGAGGAGTTTACGTCTAGAAACACTTATGAGGCAGACCGTGTAGAACCAGTGGGGTTCCTTCCTTCCCTAAATACATTATTAAACTGCAGATTTTGAAAATCTGAAATCAAATGAAAGACCATTTTTACACCATTTTCTCTCTGCACAGATGCTGCCCATCCAGTTGTATTTTGAGCATATTGGATTTCTTTCCCAAGGTAAGTAAAATTCCAGAAAAGATTTAATTAAGTGAATTTAAATCCCCTAGTAATGGCTTCTAAGTTGTTAATCCAGACTTGCAATTTGCTAAACCAGTAACATTACCATAACCTATCATTATTCACAAGACACGACAGAATTGATTACAAACTATTGGGAAGTTGTAAAAAATAGAGAGGAGAGACCTCAGTGCAATTGTAGAGTTGTTTAAGGAAGGAGTAGGACACTTCACTCTCAGTATACACAAATAATGAATACATTTTAAGATTAATGTTGATCATAAATGCTTGTTATCATTACTAAAATATCAATTCAGAAGAAGTAACAAGGTCACAAAGAAAGAAATACTCAATCTTCATTGGCAGTATATGTCTTCACTTACGCCTTGCAGAAAGATCCATTATTATTTTCCTGCAGTATCTTTACATTATTGATTCAGTGTTTGTTGAACTGAATTTCCTTTGGTCTCACTGTGACTGTTACCGAGGGAAGAAAAAGGGAATACAGTGAGGAAGTGATGATTTTCTACTTTGACAGAAATCATAAATCCAAACCTTATCAAGGAATTCTGCCATATAGATTTTACAAAGACAGTTTTACCATTACTGGTTTCACTTTTAGATTAGCAGGTAAAAGTGTGTCCATTCTTTGCTGAACATTTGCAAAGGTTTGAAATATTTGGAGCCCAAGTCCATGGCTCCCTGGAAGTCTCTGCACAGTTGAAAGGGTGGTAAAGAAAGCATACGGTATTTTTGCTTTTATTAGTTGAGTCACTGAGTTCAAGAGTCAGAAGATATGTTGCAGCTTTATAAATGTTTGGTTACTTCATATAGAGTAATGGAGTTATAGAGCAGTAGTAATAGTGTGATCATTCAACTCGAGTATGATTTTCTCCTGAGGAGCTATCTATTGGTGAGTTGTCAGGTACTGGTGATGCCAATCTGGAATCCACATATTTTGGTGCAATGTGGGCCCCTCTTCAACCTGATTGACATCTTTCCTATAAGCAGGTGGTCAGAATTGTGCATAATACTCTAAATTTTGCCCCAACAATAACTAATACAACTTCACTATAACATCCCAACTCCTGTACCCAATACTCTGATTTATGAAGGTCAATGTCCCAAACACCCCGTTTATAACTCTATCTACCTGTAATGCTACTTCCAAGGAATTATGGATCTATATTCCCAGGTCCCTTTATTCTACTGCAGCTGGGGTGCTCTGTAAGACCATATGATATAGGACCCGAATTAGGCCATTTGGCTCATAGAGTCTGCTATGCCATTTCATCATGGCAGATCTAATTTTCCTCTCAGCCCCAGTCTCCTGCCTATTCCCTGTATCCCGTCATGCCCTGATCAATCAAGAATCTATCAACTTACATAGAGACTTGGCCTCCACAGAATTCCACAGATTCACCACTCTTTGGCTAAAGAAATTCCTCCTCATCTCCTTTCTAGAAGGATGCCCCTCTAATTCTGAGGCCATGTCCTCTGTTTTTAGACTTTCCCACCACATCCAGTCTATCAAGTCCTTGCACTATTCGATAGGTTTCAATGAGGTCCCCCCTCACTCTTCTGAATTATAATGAATACAGGCCCAGAGCCATCAAACGCTCTGCATATGATGCCAATCAATCCTGGAATCACTTTCATGAATTACCTCTGAACTCCTCCAACGTCAGCACATCCTTTCTGAGATAAGGGGCCCAAACGGCTCTCAATACTCCAAGTGATGCCTCATCAGTACTTTATAAAGTCTCAACATTACATCCTTGCTTTTATATTCTAGTCATCTTGAAATGTATGCTAACCTTGCACTTGCCTTCCTTACCACAGACTCAACCTGCAAATGAACTTGCGGGGAATCCTGCACAAGGAGTTTCAAGTCCTTTGCACCTCAGTTTTTAGTATTTTCTCTCCATTTTGAAAATAGTCTACCCTTTTAAATCTCTACCAAAGTGCACTTCCCGACACTGTATTACATCTACCATTTCTTTGTCCATTCTTCTAATCTGTCTAAGTCTTTTTGTAGCTTCTCTACTTCCTCAAGACTACCTGCCTGTCCATCAATCTTCATATTGTCTGCAAACTTTGCAACAAAGCCATCAATTCCATCATCCAAATCATTGACATATAACATAAAAAGAATCGGCCCCAACACAGGCCTCTGTGCAACACAACTAGTCATCAGCAACTGGCAAGAAAAGGTTCCCTTTATTCACACTCTTTGTCTCCTGCTTTATTGATGTTAGAATCTTTCCTGGAATACCATGGCCTCATAGCTTGTTAAGCAGCCTCATATGCAGCATCTTGTCAAAGGGCTTCTGAAAATCCAAGCACAATCCCCTACTATTCACTATGAAAGTCTTACCCTGGTTTATCCTCTCAAAGAGTAAACCTTCACACTTAACTGTATTTAATTCCACCTGCCATGTTTCAGACCATTTGTCCAGCTGGTCTATATCCCACTGCAAACTTTAATACTCTTCCTCGGTGTCCACTATGTCACTAATCTTAATGTGATCCACAAAGTTGATGATCCAGTTTATCACATTATCACCAAAATCATTAATGAAGGTGATAAACAACAATGGACCCGGTCCCAAACCCTGTGGCATGCCTCCAATTAGAGAGACGACTGCGTACTACCACAACACACAATGCTGGAGGAAAACAGTGGGCCAGGCAACATCTATGGAAAGGAGTAAACAGTTGACATTTTGGGCTGAAACCATTCTTCAGGAAAAGAAGAGGGAAGACACCAGAATAAAAAGGTGGGGGTAAGAGAAGGAGATAAGCACTGGAGAAAAAGGAATCTGATAGGAGAGGAGAGTGGATCATGGGAGAAAGGGAAGAATGGGAGGCATCAGGGGAGGTAATAGGCAGGTGAGAAGAGGTAAGAGGCCGGAGTGGGTGATAGAAAAAGAGGGATAGGGAGGAGGAAAATAAAATAATTACCAGAAAGTGAAATCAATGTTCATAGATTGGAGGCTGCTGGATGGAACAGTTCCAGCATCTGCAGAATTTCTTGTGCTTATCTACTATCACTCTGTCTTGTCCTGTTGAGCCAATGCTGAATCCATTTGACTATTACATCCTGAAAACCAAGTGCTTAACCTTCTGGACCAGTCTGTTGCGTGGGTTTTGTCAAAACCCCTACTAAAGTCCATGTAGTCAACATCCATCACCTTCCCTTCATCAACCTCCTTGCTAACTTCCTTGAAAAACTCTAAAGATAGCCCTGCCTATCTAAATACCCATATATCCTGTACCTTAGGAACCCTTCCCATAAGTTACGTACAACTGACATAAAGCCCTTTTTGGCTGCCTTCAGTCATTTAGTCAACTTGAAAATATTGGATGACCTTTGGCTCATAAGGGAAAATGAGAAGGTGATAGGCAGGCTTTTGAATATTTGTTTATGTGTTTTCAAATTGTACTTAATGATAATGATTCTGTGAAGCATCCTGGACAACTTCCCTAGGTTCAGCATACAGGCAAGTAATTCTCATTATTGTTTTCATGTTAGGTTGCAATAGGACAAAGATAGAATGCAGAGCTGGGCTGAGAAATGACAGATGGAGTTCGATCCAGAAAAGTGTGAAATGATACACTTTGGAAGCCAAACAAAGGCAAAGTACAAGGTTAATGGCAGAATTCTTAGAAGTGTGGAGGAACAGAGGGATCTTAGGGTCCAAGTCTATTGATCCCTCAAAGTTGCAGCACAAGTTGATAGGGTGGTTTAGAAGGCTTATGGTGTGTTGGCATTCTTTATTCAGGGGATTGAGTTCAAGAGCTGTGAAGGAATGTTGCAGCTCTATAAAACCCTGATTAGACACGCTTGCAGTATTGCGGTAGGTCTGGTTGCTTCATTTATGGGGAAGGATGTGAATGTGCAGAGGAACTGGGAAGCTGTCTGGATTAGAGAGTATATTTTATGAGAAAAGGTTGAGAAAGCTGGGGCTTTCCCTTTGAAGCGAAGGATAATGGAAAACAACTTGATGGAGGTGAATAAGATTATGGAAGGCATAGATCGAGTGGACAGACAGAGTTTATTTTCAGGGTGGCAATGACAGATACCAGAGGACATCCTTTTAAGGTGATTAGAGGAAAATTTAGGGGAACGTCAGTGGTAGATTGTTTGCACAGAATAGTAAGTGCTTGGAAAGCACGGCCAGGGGCAGTGGTGGAGACAGATTCATCAGGAACATTGAAGACTCTTAGATGGCACATGGATGAAAGAAAAATGAAGGGTTATGCATTGTAGGAGGGAAGGGTTAAAATGAGCATAGAGTAGATTAAAGGGTCAGCATAACATTGTGAGCCGAAAGACTCGTACTGTGCTATAGGTTCTATTTTGTTTGTACTTGATGAGCAAACTGTTGTTTACTTCGTCAATTCACAAGTTGGGTTGGGTAGGGAAGAGCATATGGTAAATCTGGATTACTAGCCAGACAGAGCAGAGATCAAAGTTTGAGATAATAAGGAGATAGAGCAGGAAATACAATGAAAGTGAAACACTGCAAAATCCTGACATACAAATGCAACACGCACACAGTGCTTGAGGAATTCAGTGGGCCAGGCAGCATCAAAGAGTAAACAGTTAACGTTTTGGGCCGAGACCCTTCAATCAGGATGCATTGACAAGAGAAGGGTCTTCGCCCAAAACGTCAAATCTCTACTCTTTTCCATTGATGCTGCCTGGCCTGCTGAGCTCCTCCAGCATTTTGTGTGTGTTGCTCGGATTTCCAGCATCTGCAGATTTTCTCCTGTTTGTGATACAAATGGAAAATATTGGGAATGCCTGGTCAGCCAGTGGATGTGGAAGGGGAACCGGGGTTAATATTTCATATTAATGTAATTTCACAGGTTTCCAACGAGTGGAGAAGCTGGGAAAGTGGGGGGAGGGAGAAAACAAAAGGGAATATCTAGGGCAGGGAAATGTGCAAAGTGACAAGCAGCCCAAATATCATGGAGAGCCTTTGGCACATGAACATTTACAAGGGGTGTGTAAAATATGTATAGTAGTGACAGTCCAATACTGGGCTAATTTCAGGTCCTGTAAATGTCTGAGGTGAGGGATAAAAGGCAGGACTGCATGGGGACAGAAGGATAACCATGTGAAGCAAAGAAAGTGGTAAAAAGTCAGGATAAGAAATAAAGAACAGGCAGAGAAAGTGTGGTAAGTTTCTGGGGTGGCCTGCAGCCACAGTGCAACAAAATCAGAGGGAGCAGATGCTTTAATTAATTGAGATATAAACAGAAAGTGCTGGGAACAGTGAGATAAAGAATAGCAATAAATTCCAGGAAAGTGCAGGGCTGTGGGACATGGCCAGCAGACAAGGCTGTGATATGGAGAAAGAGGCAATATTACCAGGTGGATGTTCTGAAGCAGAAATGGCCAGGTCCAACACAGAAAGAGAAAGAAAGTGGGTGGAAGTTGTAGAATTTGATCCAGGCTGCGGTGAGCCCAAGCGGAGGAGGAAGCTCTGTTCCTCTAATGTACATTAGGCATCGTTCTATCTTTGCAAGAAACCACTCTCAGGTAGGTGACATTGTGAAAAAGATGATTTTTTAAAAAACAAGGTGGTTCGACCAAGAATGGGATCAACATCCCTGAATATTGTTGAAGGTGTAATTAGTCCTTGAGCCTTTGAGGTGGAGGAAAAGCTTTGGAGAGGTGGATGACATCTGGCATCCCCCTGTTTATCCCAGATTTGTATGGTGGATCCGGCACAGTTTCTGACCAAAATGTCCTGTCAGTTGTTATGGGGAGGATCACCTCTGCAGCACCAACTTACATTGCCAGGCATGCACACACTCCATCAGAAACCCTCAGGGGCTGTGGTGCAAAAGCTGCTTTATCAGCCTCACCCATAAAAATTGTCCAAACTTTATACTTCAGTATGCCATGAGATAAAGTGTGGTGGTGGTGGGTGGTGTAAGTAACCTGAAGGCAACATTGGAAGATCTATACAGAGATACACAGGGACGGAATTTCACAGGAACTCAAGGAGAGTTAAAGTGGCTGGACACAAGACACGCAAGATGCCAGAAATCTGAATCAACCAATTAACTGATGCACAGTACCTTTAACTGTCTCTATATCTTCACTGAACTTCTACAGTCTGACTGCCCAAATACTTAAATCCTCAGAGAAATAAGTATGGTTACCACATCTGAATTCATCTACAAAACCATGGGAAGTGTTAATGTGAAGTCCTACAATAAAATCCATTAATCAAACATCTGGGTTACTGATGGAAACAGAACTGGTTCCATCAGAATACCATGCTCGGATATCAAATTAGATGACTTTCCCTTGAAAGAATGGTGGGCAACTTCACTGACACATAGGTGGAAGGAACAATTTCATAGGTTTGAAGGTTGTGCAAAGAGCATAGAGCATAAAACAGTACAGGCACTTCAGCCCATGAAGTTGTGCCGACCCTATAACTTTCTCCATGATAAATCTAACCCTTCTCTCCCCCATAGACCTCCAATTTCCTTTCATTTATGTGTCTATCTAAGAGTTTCTTAAATGTCTCTAATGTGTCTGCCTTGACCACCACCCCTAGCTGTAAATTTTACACATTTCTCGGCCCATGAAATCAATTCCTTGACTAATGAAGGCCAACACACCATATATCTTCTTACAACCCTATTAATTCCACTACCATATTGAGTGATCTGTGAACGTGAACCCCAAGATCCCTCTGCATTTTGCCTTCAAGTTCAATCTTCCAAAGTGATTCACTTCACAATCTTCTAGAATGATCTCCATCTCCCAGTTCTCAACCCAGCCCAGCATCCTATCAATGTCCTATTGTAACCTATGACAAACATCAACACGATCCTCAACTCCACCATCCTTTTACTTTCCACCCTTCTACTTTCTCATTCAAATGATTTATAAAAATCATAAACAGCAGGGGTCGCAGAACAGATTCCCACGGAACACCACTGGTCACTGACATCCAGGCAGAATAAGCTCCATTTACTATCTCTATGCCCTTCTGTGAACAAACTAGTATGACTCCCCACACCCTGTATCCCATGCTTCCTGACATTCTGATTGGGGAAACCTCATCAAACTCCTTACTAAAATCCATATACACCACATCCAAACTATACTTCACCAAATGTTTGTAATGTCACGGTCCCAACCGTTAATTCCTCATTTTCTCCTAACTCCCTTTGATGGCGGCACACCTGGTTCTCATCAAGACCTGCAGCATAAAAACCCCGGCTTTGCATCCACTCGTTGCCAGACCGTTGTTTAGCCAGTGTGGTAATTAACGTTCCTGGCCACTTTGGACTGTGTATTCTATGTTTTACTTCAGTACCGAGGATTACCTGTGTAACTCTGTCTCTCCGTGTCAAGATAAGGATTCTAAGTTTTACTTCAGTACCGAGGTTTGTTTGTGTAACTCCGTCTCTCCAGGTCAAGAAAAGTACTGTCTACTGCTTGCTTTTCTACGCTCCGTGTCAAGATAAATTTTGCCTGCCTCCAGCTTTCCTGTTCACCCTCCTGTTTGTCATTCAACTCCAGCCACTTTCACACCCTCGTCTGCATCCTAACCCTATCTCCGTGCCAGTGTCCTGCGTTTGAGTTCGCCCCATTCCCCGCAACAGAACGATCTGGCCATAATGGACCCAGCGGACACAAACACCCTCCAACAAGCCCTTGCCAGCCAAGGGTCCCTACTGGGACAGCACAACTAACTCCTCCGAGAGGTCATGGAGAACCTCCATTCCCTGTCTGCTCACGTCATGCAGATCAGTAACCAGGTAGACCGTGTCTCCACTGACTTCACTCAACCCACTCCTGGAACCTAGCCTAGCCAGCCCAGACAATCAGTAGCGGCAACCTCCCACGTGTCACCAATACCCCCGCCCAGAGAGCCTCACGTCCCTGAGCCGGAGCACCACGTGGGAGAATTGGGGAAATGCCGGGGCTTCCTCCTTCAGTGCTCCCTGGTGTTTGAACAGCAGTCGTCAACTTATGCCAAAGATTGCTTATATCGTGGGGTTGCTGCGGGGAAGTGCATTAGCGTGGGCCATGGCAATTTGGGACGACCAACCGGATATCTGCTCTTCTTTCACCACTTTTATCGCGGAAATGAGAAAGATCTTTGACAACCCCGTCCGAGGTAAAGATGCCACCAAGCGTCTACTCATTCTCCGCCAGGGCTCCCGTAGTGTTGCCAAATATTCCATGGAGTTCCGGACGTTAGCGGCCAACTCGAGGTGGAACAATGAGTAACTCCAGGGGGTATTTTGTAATGGACTCAGCAACCTGGTGAGGGACAAGTTGGCGGCGAGAGACGACACCAACAGCCTGGATTCCCTAATCTTCCTAGCCACCAGTTTGGACAATCGCCTCCGAGAACGAGAATGAGAACTGGTCGTCCACCACCTTTGGCCACTTCTCGGCACTCATTACCACCTCTCGCCAGAACAAGCCTCTCTCCTCCTTCTGCTCCCCGAGTAGCTCCCAGCCCGGCCGTTTCCACCGCCCCGGGAGAGGAACCCATGCAGATGGGACAGAACCGCTTTTCTCCCACTGAATGACTTCAGAGAATGAGAGCGGGTTTATTGCAGCCAGCCGTTCACTCCCTTGCCACCTGCTCCCTTCGGCCACAAAGGGAGGGCTCACCAGTAGCAGGGGGGACCCTGGTGAGCCAGACAACATTCCCTTCCGTACCCCAACCCCGGATGCAGCTTCAAGCCACTCTGTGTTACAACCAACAGTCCTTGCCTCTGTTAGTAATAGTGGACTCCGGCGCAAAGGGAAACGTTTTGGATGAAAACTTAGCCTTCCAAGCCGGAATTCCTTGTGAACCATTGTGTACCCCTCTGGAGGCCCGGGCACCGGACGGTAGACTCTTGGCCCGAGTCACACACTGCACGGAACCTCTGCTTCTCTTTCTCTCCAGAAACCATTGGGAACAGGTACGGTTCAATCTAATCTCCTCTCCTCAAGGTCCTATAGTTCTTGGCCACCCCTGGTTATGCCGTCATAATCCCCACATCGAGTGGCCCGCCGGGAAGATAGTCAGCTGGAGCTTATACTGCCATTCTACTTGTCTGCAATCAGCTCTTTCCCCAGTGGAGGTCACCGCAACCTTGTTCGCCTCTGAACCCCCCCCCCACCCCGACTTATCCAAGGTTCCCATAGAGTATCACGATCTGGGAGAAGCGTTTATCAAGCAACGGGACCTTTGCCTGCCTCCACATCGCCCTTACGATTGCACAATTGACCTTCTCCCTGGAGCCTCACTATTCACCATTCAGCTGTACAACATGTCCAGACCAGAAAGAGAAGCTCTGGAGACGTATGTAAATAACTCCCTCCCGGCTGGCATTATCCGACCCTCATCGTCCCTGTAGGCGCAGGTTTCTTCTTTGTGGGGAAGAAACTCGGCTCACTGCACCTCTGCATTGACTACCGTAGCCTGAACAATATCATCGTAAACAATAAGTATCCCCTGCCCCTTATCAACTCTGCATTCGAGCCCCTTCACGGAGCCACAACTTTCTCTAAGTTGGACTTGCAGAATGCCTATCACCTGGTCCAGATAAGGGAGGGAGATGAATGGAAAACAGCTTTTAACACCCCCCTCGGTCATTTCGAATATCTGGTCATGCCATTCGGTCTCACCAATGCCCCTACCATCTTCCAAGCCCTGGTAAACAACATCCTTAGGGACTTCATTAACTGTTTTGTTTTCGTTTATTTGGATGACATCCTAATCTTCTCCCACAATCTTCAGGAGCACACCCACCATGTCCGTCAGGTCCTTCAGAGACTTTTGGAGAACAAGCTACCTGTTAAGACAGAGAAGTGCGAGTTCCATGCCCGTTCTGTCAGTTCCCTGGGGTACATCATTGAGAGTGGGCAGGTGAGGGCGGATCCCGAAGAGATCTGGGTGGTGGCGAAATGGCCAAAACACACAACACTCAAACAACTCCAGGGATTTCTGGGGTTGATAAACTTCTACGATCACTTCATCAGGGACTACAGCCGAGTGGTAGCGCCCCTTACTCAGCTCACCTCTCCTGCGACCCCCTTCCACTGGACCCCTGAAGCGGACTTAGCCTTCTCAGAGCTGAAGAGTTGTTTCACCTCCGCTCCCATCCTTGTCCAACCTGACCTCTCTCGCCAATTCATTGTGGAAGTCGACGCCTCTGACTCTGGGATGGGTGTGGTCCTCTCCCAATGCTCCATCCCAGACCAAAAGCTCCATCCCTGCGCCTTCTTCTCTCACAATCTATCCCCCGCCAAATGGAGCTACGACATTGGAAACCAGGAGTTGCTGGATGTCAAACTCGCTTTGGAGGAGTGGAGGCACTGGCTGGAGGGAGCAGAACATCCATCCATCGTCTGGATGGATCACAGGAACCTGGCATACATCCAAACAGCTGAACGCCTTAACTCCCAACAAGCCTGTTGGGCACTATTTTTTGGCCATTTCAAATTCACCCTCACCTATCGTCCTGGTTCCAAGAACGGGAAGCCAGATGCTCTTTCTTGTCAATACATCTCCGAGGAGGGCCTTTCCAACCCTGACACCATCCTTCCACCATCCTGTGTTGTGGCTGCCCTCATCTGGGAGATCGAATCCATAGCCAAAGAGGCCCAACGGACTCAACCTGACCCAGGCATTGGACCCCCAATCATCTCTTCGTGCCTGACTCTGTCCGGTCTCAGGTTCTCCGGGGCGGGGGGCATACTTTCTGTTTTGCCTGCCATCCTGGAATCGATCGAACTCTGTCCCTTCTGAAGCAACATTTCTGGTGGCCCACCATCGATGCTGACAGTTGTTCCTTCATCTCTGCCTGTACCGTGTGTGCCCTCCCATTGGCCACGTTTTGGGCTGCTTCGTCCCTTACCTGGCCCTGGACACCCTTAGTCACATATTGCTCTGGATTTCATCACTGGACTAGTCCCTTCACATGGTAATACAGCTGTACTCACCGTGGTGGACCATTTTTCCAAAGCCGTGCACTTCATAGCCCTTCCCAAACTCCCTACAGCTCGTGAAAATGCTGACCTCCTTGTCCAACATGTCTTCCGCCTTCATGGAATTCCCTCTGACCTTGTTTCTGACCGGGGCCTCCAATTCATCTCTCAAATCTGGAGACCCTTCTGTCAAGCCCTCAGAGCTTCAGTAATTCTGTCTTCCAGTTTTCATCCACAGACTAACAGTCAGACGGAGCGAGCAAATCAGGATTTGGAAGCAGCACTGCGCTACATTTCCGCCAGTAACCCGTCATCCTGGAGCACACATCTCACTTGGGTGGAGTACGCCCACAACTCCCTGGTCAGCACCGCCACCAGAGTGTCTCCCTTTGAATGCTCCCTCGGTTACCAACCCCTCTGTTTCCTGCCCATGAAGACGACATTGCTGTGCCTTCAGTTCAGGCCCATCTCTGCCGGTGCCGCAAGATCTGGAAGGATGCACGCTCGGCTCTGCTCCGCTCCCCTGTCTGCGTCCGAAGGATCGCCGATCGCCACCGAGTTCCAGCGCCCAACTGTCGGCCCAGTCAGAAGGTTTGGCCCTCTTCAAGAGACATCCCCCTCAAAACTGAATCCAAGAAACTCACCCCTCGTTATATCGGATCATTCGAAATCGAGAGCCTCATCAACTCCTCGGTGGTCAAACTCAAACTGCCCAGATCTATGCACATTTATTCCACGTTCCAAGTCTCCCAACTGAAACCCGTATCTGTCAGCCCTTTGTGCCCCCCTGCTGAACCTCCTCCACCCACCCAGGTCACCAACAATTACCCAGCTTACACCGTCCGGCGAATTCTGGATGTGTGCCGCCGAGGCAAGGGTGGTACCTGGTCGATTGGGAGGAATACGGTCCTGAGGAATGCACCTAGATTCCCTGCTCCTTCATCTTGGGCCCTTCCCTCATCTGAGATTTCCATCGCGACAATCCAGACAAGCCTGGTGTTTCACCTGGACGCTCCCATTGAGGGGAGTGTACTATCATGGTCCCGACCGTTAATTCCCCATTTTCTCCTAATTCCCTTTGATGGCAGCACACCTGGTTCTCATCAAGATCTGCAGCATAAAAACCCCGGCTTTGCATCTACTCATTGCCAGATCGTTGTTTAGCCAGTGTCATAATTAATGTTCCTGGCCGCTTAGGACTGTGTATTTTAAGTTTTACTTCAGTACCAAGGATTACCTGTGTAACTCTGTCTCTCTGTGTCAAGAAAAGTATTCTCTACCACTTGCCTTTCTATGCTCCGTGTCAAGATAAATTCTGCCTGTCTCTGGCTTTCCTGTTCACCCTTCTGTTTTCTGTTCAGCTCCAGCCACTCTCACACCCTCGTCTGCATCTTAACTCAGTCTCTGTGCTAGTGTCCAGTGCTTGGGTTTGCCCCGTACCCTGCAACATGTAAATCCTGTTTATAAGGATCCCCTCCAATAGTTTACCCACCACTGACATAAGACTCACTGGTCTATAATCGCAGGTTTATACTTATTACCTTTCTCAAACAAAGGAATAACATTTACCACCCTCCAATTTGAGATGCAGATCATGGAAAAATTGCTTCGGTCAAAATTGCTATGGGTGAGATTTTTTCCAATAGGAAAGGATCAGGGTATATATTGGCAACTGCCAAGGGAAACACTCAAGACTGACCTTCTTTACGAAGAGTAGATACCCAAAATTAATTAGTATTATAAAGGATTATACATGTAGATATTTATTTGTATGGGACATAAGCAGAAGGAAAAGGATTTAGTAGGCTAGCACCTTGAACCTAATCCATCATTCAGTTATCCACCTTAGCCAGTTCCCCAATCTCCTAACCCAACTCTTGGATTCCTTTATAATTCAAAGATCAGGTAATTTCAGCCTTTAATCTATTTGTCTGCAACATCTCCAAGCTCCAAGACCTGGAATTCAGTACCACAATTTGCAACTCGACTTCCTGACCAACTGACTGCAATGAGTAAGACTAGGCAGCAACATCGCTGCCATAATTATTCTCAACACTGCAGCCCTTAAGACTTGTCAGCCCATTACCTTACTCCTCTACACTCATGGCTATGTGGCCAGATTTTGCTCTAACTGGATCTATAAGATTCCACCGTAGTGGGTTGGGTCTCAAATAACAAGGAGATGGAGTACAAGAAGGAGATAGAGAAACTTATGCCATGGTGTCAAGGCAAAAACCTCTCCCTCCATGCCAACAAAAAGAAATATCTGATCATTGATTTCAGAAGCAGGGCAGAGAGCTCACACTAATGATGCTGAGGTGAAGATGGCTGAGAACTTCAAGTGCATAGATTTAAATATCAGCAATAGCTTGTCTTGGTTCAAACACCAAGATGCTATGGCCAAGAAAGATTACCAATGCCTAAATGCTCAGGAGCTAATAAATTTGACATGTCCCCATTAACACTCACTTAATTTCATTGATGCACATAGGAAGTATCCTGTCTGATACATAAGACCATAAGAAATAGGAGCAGAATTAGGCCATCCGGCCCGTCAATTCTATTCTGCTCTTTGATCACGGCTGATTTATTTTTGCTTTCAACACCATTCTCCTACCTTCTCCCCATAATCTTTGCTACCCTTACTAATCAAGAAACTATCAACCTCTGCTTTAAATATACCCAATGACTTGGCTTCCACAGCCACCTATGACAAAAAATTCCATAGATTCACTACTCTCTGGCTAAAGAGTTCTGTCCTTACCTCTGTTCTGAATGGACATTTTTGTGTTCTGAGCTGTGCTGCCTTATCCTAGACTCTTCCACTGATAGAAACATCTTCTTTACATCCACTCTCTCTGGGCCTTCCAATACTCGATAAGTTTCAAAGAGATGTCCCCTCGTTCTTCTAAACTCCATGAGTATAGGCCCAGAGCTATCAAATGGTCCTCATAAGTTAACCCTTTCATTCCCAGGGTCATTCTCATGAACCTCCTCTGGATCCTCTCCAATGCCGACACATCTTTTATTTGATGTGGGGCCCAGAACCATTCACAATACCCTGTGCGAGTCTCGGAGACTTGTAGACACAGCTCAGCACATCATAGAAAACAGCCTCCCTGCCACGGATTCTGTATATAGATCTCGCTGGCTAGGGAAAGCAGCCAACCTAATTAAAGACCACACCTGGCCTGGGCATTCTTCCTTCTCCCTTCTTCCATCAGACAAAAGAGACAAAAGTTTGAAAGCACATACCAACAGGCTCAAGGACATTTCTATCCCACAGTAATAAGATTCATGAACAGACCCCTTGTGGGATAAAGATGAATACTCTTGACCTCACAATCAACCTCATCATATTCCTTGCATCTTATGGTCTTCCTGCACTACACTTTCATTCTAACTGTAATTGTAACACCATGTATCTGTTACTGATTTTCCACAGTGCAACCTCAATGTACATGGTTTTGAAATGATCAGACTGGATGGCGTGCAGAACTGAGTTTTTCACTGTATCTTGTTACATATGACATTCATAAACCAATTGCCACAGTGGCCCCTCAGTAGAGTAAAGCTCCGTAAACACAAGGAAATCTGCAGATGCTGGAATTTCAAGCAACACACATAAAAGGTGCTGGTGAAGGCAGCAGGCCAGGCAGCAATTCTAGGAAGAGGTACAGCCGACATTTCGGGCCGAGACCCTTCGTCAGGACTAACTGAAAGAAGAGCTAGTAAGAGATTTGAAAGTGGGAGGGGGAGGGGGAGATCCAAAATGATAGGAGAAGACAGGAGGGGGAGGGATGGAGCCAAGAGCTGGACGGTTGATTGGCAAAAGGGATATGAGACGATCATGGGACAGGAGGCCTAGGGAGAAAGAAAGGGGGAGGGAGGAAGCCCAGAGGATGGGCAATAATGGATGGGGTACGAGGGGGAGGTGGGACATTAACAGAAGTTAGAGAAGTCAATGTTCATGCCATCAGGTTGGTGGCTACCCAGATGGAATATAAGGTGTTGTTCCTCCAACCTGAGTGTGGCTTCATCTTTACAGTGGGGGAGGCCATGGATAGACATATCAGAATGGGAATGGGACGTGGAATTAAAATGTGTGGCCACTGGGAGATCCTGCTTTCTCTGGAGGACAGAGCGCTCTGTAGGTAGGTATCTCCAGTACAAGTTACAGTGTCTCTCAGTGTCGGCTCCTGTTGTACCACTGGGTCATAAGTGTGTTCAGGACTTCCCAGCTCACCACAAAAACAGACACAAGCTGGTAACACCCTCCTTCAAACCAAGAGGCAAAACGGGGGTGGTGGGAGCCCAATGTGAGGTACAATAGTCAAGATGCTGCCTGGCCTGCTGCGTTCACCAGCAACTTGTATGTGTGTTGCTTGAATTTCCAGCATCTGCAGAGTTCCTGTTGTTTACAATAGTCAAGGATTCATTTTCAATAGGTGTTACATATTGATGATTTCTACAGTCCCTTCAATCTCTAAACTCTTTACATGAGCCTTATAAAAGAATCAACAGATTCTGTCAACTGATAGTCATTGTCAAAAGGACCTGCCTTAGTCTGTAGATTTGGCTGCTTGGCTGTATAATGAACATATTATTGTCATTGGAAGGGATTTAATACCTGTCCCATGATGCCTTATAGCTTGAGTTCTGGTTTTATCTGTTGGATCTCAAGATGCACCACCAGCCTCCCCCCTCCCCCCCTGACCCCAGCTCTCAAGACTCCAGCCTTGAACTCCAGGCCGGGTCTTTACGTGCTGCTATTGTGACTCACACCTCCCTTTCCCCCGCCACCACTCTGCAACCCCGTCTCCCTCACATTCCATCAGCTACTCCTGTGCCCTCAGAGGCTCCATCTTCCTCTCACCCCAACCATCTCCTCTCCACTGATACCACGAGCCTCCCTCTCCCTCCCCCCTCTGATCCCAGCTTTCATCTGTGCCAGGTCTTTACCATCACCTCCGACCTTCAACTCTCTGAGGCAGAGTGCTCTGTCCTCAGTAAGGGTCTCCCTTCCCCCACACCTCAGCGAGTTCCACGTTCGCCATGACGCGGAACTCTTCTTCCGCCGGCTCCGTCTCCGAGCCTTCCCTCGACTTCAACCCTCTTCCTCTTCATGGACACCCCGCTCTGGTCTTCTGCCAGTTCGGGATCTCTTTGTTGCTAACTGCCGACGGGACATCAACTGTCTCGACTTCACCGCACCTTGTCCCCATTCCAACCTCACTCCTTCCGAACGCTGTGCTCTCCACTCCCTCCGCGCTAATCCTAACCTTGCTATAGAACCCA